>NC_060143.1:87139414-88412414 GCF_021461385.2 Schistocerca piceifrons | reverse complement strand
AAGAGTAAATGATACATTGGTGACAGATGTATATAGTGTTGCAGAACTTTTTAATAAACATTTTATAACTGTTACCGAAAAGATGGGGTTGTCAGGTTCGGTAGATGCTGCTATGGAATACCTCAGACCAGAAATTTCAAGCAGCTTCCATAATATGAATTTGACCCTCACTACCCCAACAGAAATAATGTCCATCATAAAATCTTTAAAATCAAAAACATCTAGTGGGTATGATGAAATATCAACAAAAGTAATTAAAGAATGTGATTCTGAGCTAAGTAACATATTAAGCTATCTGTGTAACCTGTCATTTATCAGTGGAGTATTTCCTGAATGGCTGAAATATGCTGAAGTTAAGCCACTGTTTAAGAAGAGAGATAAAGAAATAGCATCAAATTTCTGTCCAATTTCACTGTTGCCAGCATTCTCAAAAATTTTCGAAAAAGTAATGTACAGTCAGCTTTATAACCATCTTATCTCAAATAACATACTGTCAAATTCACAGTTTGGATTTCTAAAAGGTTCTGATATTGAGAAGGCTATCTACACTTACAGTGAAAATGTGCTTAATTCATTAGACAAAAAATTGCAGGGAACTGGGATATTTTGTGATCTGTCAAAGGCATTTGACTGTGTAAATCACAATATCCTTTTAAGTAAATTAGAGTATTATAGTGTAACAGGAAATGCTGCAAAATGGTTCAAATCTTATATCTCTGGCAGGAAACAAAGGGTGTTATTAGGAAAGAGACATGTATCAAGCTATCAGGCATCATCCAACTGGGATCTAATTACATGTGGGGTCCCACAAGGTTTCATTTTGGGGCCCTTACTTTTTCTTGTGTATATCAATGACCTTTCATCAGTAACATTACCAGATGCCAAGTTCGTTTTGTTTGCTGGTGATACAAACATTACAATAAATAGCAAATCAAGCGTAGTCGTAGAAAGATCAACTAATAAAATATTTGTGGACATTAATCACTGGTTCCTAGCCAATTCTTTGTCACTAAACTTTGAAAAAACACACTACATGCAGTTCAGAACTTGTAAGGGGTGTCCCACGAGTATATGTCTAACATACGATGACAAGAAGATAGAAGAAGTGGAGAGTGTTAAATTCTTGGGATTACAGCTTGATAATAAATTCAACTGGGAGGAGCACACCACAGAACTACTGAAGCGTCTTAACAAATCTCTGTTTGCAGTGCGAATTTTGTCAGACATAGGGGGTATAAAAATGAAAAAGCTGGCATACTATGCTTACTTTCATTCCATAATGTCATATAGGGATTACTTTTTGGGGTGATTCATCAAGCCAAGCTAAAGTTTTCCGGGCACAAAAACGTGCAGTAAGAGTTATATGTGGTGTGAACTCAAGAACATCCTGCAGAAGCCTATTTAGGGAACTAGGGATACTAACTGCTGTTTCCCAATATATTTATTCCATAATGAAATTTGTCATTAAAAATATATCACTTTTTCAAACCAACAGCTCAATTCATGGAATCAATACTAGAAATAAGAATAATCTTCACAAGGATTTAAAGTCACTTAGTCCTGTACAAAAAGGTGTGCATTATTCAGGAACACACATTTTCAATAACTTGCCAGCAGCCATAAAAAGTTTAACAACCAATGAAATTCAGTTTAAGAGAAGCCTAAAGGATTTATTGGTGGCCAACTCCTTCTACTCCATTGATGAATTTCTCAGTAAAACCAACTGATTTGTGTAATATATATATATATATATATATATATATATATATATATATATATATAAAGTACAATATAACTTCTGCACCATTTCAGTGCAGTAATGTGTTCATTGTAAATAAGTACCTTATAAATAAATAAAAAACTTTTTTATTTTAAATTCAGTGCATTAGTATTTGTAAAATGACTTTCATGTAGTGTTCATTAAAAATGATGATCATTCCACTTGGGACCTGTGGAATGGTACATTAGCTTATTTGTTTTAGTTGTAAATATTTGTCATGTATTATTGTTTTTCTGACATGTTCCACATCCTGGAGGACCTCCTCACTACAGATCAATTGGAATGAAAGTAAATCTAATCTAATCTAAACAGTCTGTCTCGCTAGTGTATTGTCCTCAGCCAAGTGGCGCGAGAAAAAGGGCAATGGATGTTTGTTTTTCTCTCAGGAGACTCGGCTTCCAGTATCAGTCCCAAATTACGGAATACATGTTCTCGGGTGGCATGGCTGGTGAAGATCTAGCTTGCCTGAGGCAATGATCAGTTTTTTTCTTAATCTACCAGGACGTTTCATTGCAACTTAACTTTCTTCCATTGCTACTTACACCCATCTAGTTCCGGGTAAAACTACTTTATTCTTGAATGTCGTTACCGCATAATTACTAATTCACTGAGCTGAGGGCGTTTTACAATCCTTGAAGTTCTTATATGACGACCATTCTCACGGAACTCCTGGTAAAGCGATGTTTTATGTAATTTACAAAAACTTAATAGCGTTTGCTTTCGACAGAAGTAAGACTTTTCCTCCTCCAGGTTTTTTGGTATATAATGCCTAATGAAGTAATGTTTCAGCACCGACAGTGCGGTGGTGTAGTTTATGAGCCCCGGTATTATACCCTGCAGTACCACATACTCTGCAGCCATTCACCGTGATGGCTCTCGCCTGTGAATAATAGACTGAAAAAGAATTTCAGTATTTTTTGTGATCCACTAGAGCATTGAGAAAAGCGTGAATTTCAAAACGGCACTGTCATCTGGTGGATACGTTACTTGGCTGGTAGGCTCAAGGTTGTAGGTTAGAAACCTGCTCGGAGAATTTTTTTTGATTCATCTCTATCAGAACTACTGCGATCATTATTTTTATTCATCCAGCTAGTTTAATTTTTTCATTTTAGTTTTTGACATTTTACATTTTCGTTCATGTTATTGCAATCGTTATTTGTATTACTCATTTTGCTCTGATTTTGTTTTATTTATAAAACCTGCTTTCGTTTAAATCTTCATCTGACTATTTTGTCCATGGTACGAGAATAATTTACGTTTTCAATGTTTGTGTGAAGATTACTATGAAAAACAATGTAAATCATGTAATGAGAAACAAATTTGTAACACAACTGCAGAGCCAATACAAACTGATTATTTCATCTTTGCTTTTTATTGGATATATTTTCAAACGCTAAACTATTACGACGGATAAACAAACTTACGAGTATTTAAAATCACATGGACAAATGTTCCAAATGAAAAAGGAGTAAAAGGAAATGAGAGCAAACAAGAAGTTAACACAACGACTAAAATGACGCAGGATGGATTAGAAATTAAACAAAAATTATTTAAACGAATTAACTGAATAAAAATATTGATTGCTTTCGTTGAATAAAAAAAGATGCGCAAGACGGGTTTCGAAACCATGAGCTTCAGTATACCTAGCCAAATAACTTAACCGCGAGAGTTTGGTACCATTCTGAAATCAGTGCTGATTTCAATGTCCTAGTCAAATCACAAAAAATTCTCATTTCCTTTCTCGTCGATTACTCACAAACGGGAGCCCACCAGGGCGAAGATCTGCAAGGTGTGATACCTTGGACTCTGACCTACACCATCGCGTAGGTGGTTTCTAAAAGTCGTTCCCACACCATGGGACCTCTGTTATGAGTTCCCTTTTGAAGTTCGTGCTGAAGTATTCGAATTGTTACGATCCAATGGGCCCGCAGCATAGAAAATATCTCTTACAGATATCACGCAATTAAATTCAGATTGCTGCAATAGTAATTTAAAGATGTATCTATTGTGATGGGTTCATTTCGATTAGATTGCCATCTTCAGATCATATGTGAAAGTTACGTAACATTTTTTATTTAATTATAATGTTGATTAATCATGTTTTCGGACACACAGATTTGGTACTTACGTTCATGTATAACCATGGTCGCTGTCACTCTATACTGTGTTACAACGTGGTATATGTTTAGGACTCTTACCCTATAAGCTGTTTTGTATTTTGCTTCTGTTGTTAATAGTCTTTTAGTGTAAAGGATAGGCACAAGCAACTACGCACAGACACATCGATTACAAAGATCATACATACAGCCCGAAATGATAACAACAGCCATGACGGCAACAAGTAACAACTATATATAGCATCTTTGGCCAATTATCACAATTGCCAAATCTGACGATAAAACAACAGGTTACAAAAATTACAAGAGGACCATTAACAAAAGGAGCAAATCACAAACACCTTATATCATAACAGTCCTAAACCTACGTTGCAATACAAAGCTGAGCAACAGCGACCATTGATGATATACGGACATAAGTACCAAATTTATATAGTCGACAATTTGATTAACCAATTTCGGTAAGACTATGTTACCATCTTCGGATCTCCAACTTTACAATTCACACAAAGCGCAGATGGCGGAGATTACATGAATTGTAAAGTTGAAGATCCGAAGATGGTAACATAGTCTTACCGAAACCTGTCATTTAAATAAATACTTCACTAGCGATCTTGGCTGTTTGGAGTTTTTCCGCAGTTCACATTATACTGCAAATCGCCCCCATTCGAGCAATGTCAGGAATGTTGTCGTTTGTTGGGGGTCTTCAGTCCGATGACAGGTTTGATGCAGTTTTCCGTGCTACTCTATCCTCTTCATTTCCGAATAACTCCCGCAACCTACATCCTCCTGAATCTCCTCAGTGTATTCATCTCTTGGCCTCCCTCGACGATTATTAGCCCCCCTCCCCCCCCCCCCCCCACACACACACACACTTCCCTCCAATACTAAGTTGGTCATCTCTTGATGTCTCAGAATGTGTCCTAACAACCAATCCCTTCGTTTGGTAAAGTTGTGCCACAAATACCTTGTCTCCCTAATTCTTTTCAATACCTCCTCATTAGTTACGTGATTTACCCGTCTAATTTTTAGCAATATCCTGTATCATCAGATTTCAAAAGCTATTATTCTCTTCATGTATAAACTGCTTATCGTCCATGTTTCACTTGCATCCTAACAAATTTATATTTGATGATAACAAGTCTCTCTTCTGGGGAAATGCTTTTCTTACCATTGTCAGTGTACATTTTACACTGAAGCGCCAAAGAAACTGGTATGGGCATGCGTATTCAAATACAGAGATATGTAAACAGGCAGAATACGGCGCTGTGGTCGCAACGCCTATATAAGACAACAATGTCTGGCGTAGTTGTTAGATCGGTTACTGATGCTACATTGGCACGTTATCAAGATTAAAGTGAGTTTGAACGTGGTGTTACAGTCGGCACACGAATGATGGGAAACAGCATCTCCGAGGTAGCGACGCAATGGGAATTTTCCCGTACGACCATTTCACATGTGTACCGTGAATATCAGGAATCCGATAAAACATCAAATCTCCGACGTCGTTGCTGCCGGAAGAAGATTCTGCAAGAACTGGACCAACGACGACTGAAGAGAATCGTTCAACGTGTCAGAAACGCAACCTTCCGCAAATTGCTGTGGATTTAAATGCTGGGCCATCAACAAGTGTCAGCGTGTGAACCATTCAACGAAATATCGTCGATATGGGCTTTCGGAGCCGAAGGCCCGCTCGTGTACCCTTGATGACTGCACGACACTAAGCTTTAGGCCTCGCCTGGGCCCGTCAACACCGACATTGGACTCTTGATGACTGGAAACCTGTTGCCTGGTCGGACGAGTCTCGTTTCAAATTGTGTGGAGCAGATGGACATGTACAGGTACGGAGACAACATCATGAATCCATGGACCCTGCATGCCAGCGGACTGTTCAGGCTGGTGGAGGCTCTGTGTGCAGTTGGAGTGACATGGGATCTCTGACACGTCTAGATACGACTCTGCAGGTGACAGGTACGTAAGCATCCTGTCTGATCATCTACATCCATTCGTGTCTATTGTGGATTCCGGCGGACTTGCGCAATTACAACAGGACAATACGACACCCCACACGTTCAGAATTGCTACACATTGGCTCCAGGAACACTCTTCTGACAAGGGAACCTCCCCATCGCACCCCCCTCAGATTTAGTTATAATTTGGCACAGTGGATAGGCCTTGTAAAACTGAACACAGATCAATCGAGGAAACAGGAAGAAGTTGTGTGGAACTACGAAAAAATAAGCAAAATATACAAACTGAGTAGTCCATGAGCAACATAGGCAATATCAAGGATTAAATGACTATAAGTGTGCCGTGGTCTTGTGGTTAGCGTGAGCAGCTGCTGAGCGAAAGGTCCTTGGTTCAAGCCTTCCCTCGAGCGAAAAGTTTAATTACCATTTTTGCAAAGTTATGATCTGTCCATTCGTTCATTGACGTCTCTGTTCACTGTAATAAGTTTAGTGTCTGTGTTTTGCGACCGCACCGCAAAACCGTGTGATTAGTAGACGAAAGGACGTGCCTCTCCCATGGGAACTAAAACATTTGATCGGAAGGTTATAGGTCAACCGATTCCTCCACAGGAAAACACGTCTGATATATTCTATACGACACTGGTGATGGCATGAGCGTCACATGACAGGCATATGTTGTCGACCCACCTAACTTGCGCACTTGGCGAATGGTTAAAAAGATTCTTCTGCCTTGTCCGATTTAGGTTTTCTTCCAAAAAAGTGATGAAAACATAAGAGTGTGTCACATAAACTGCAACAAATGAATGCAACAGTTTCACAGTCGCACAGTTTTCTCTGTGCTCTGTCAAAACATATGTTTTTAACGTTTTCAAATTTTTCCGTGTGTAGACCGTCAAATCCTGCATATGTCCAAGCAAATCTGAACATGTCCTGGAATTTTGGAGAGCGACGTTGATTATGTGTGAGTGCCTGAACTTTGGTAATTGTCTGAAAATAAGAAATTAAAATTTTCACTAGAGGGAAGACTTGAACCAAGAACCTCTCGTTCCACAGCTGCTCTCGCTAACCACGGGACCACGGCGCTACCGAGCTTACAACCTCCTTGATGTTGCCTATGTTGCCCAGGACTACTCAGTTTGTATATTTTGCTTATTTTTTCATAGATCCACACAACTTCTTTCTGTTTTCTCGATTGATCTGTGTTCAGTTTTTCAAGGCCTATCCACTGTGCCAACTTATAACTAAATCTGAGGGGGGTGCGATGGGGAGGTTCCCTTGTGAGTACAAACACTTCCGCTAGTCACAAAACTCCCCAGACATGAACTTTAGTGAGCACATTAGGGATGCCGTGCAACGTGCTGTTCAGAAGAGATGCCCACCGCCTCGTGCTCTTATGGATGAATGGACAGCCCGCAGGATTCATGGCGTCAATTGCCTCTAGCATTACTTCAGACATTAGTCGAGTCCATGCCACATCGCATTGCGGCACTTCTGACTGCTCGTGTGGGCCATACACGATATTAGGCAGGTGTACCAGTTTCTTTGGCGCTTCAGTATATATCCTCTCTACTTCAGCCATCTTCAGTTATTTTACTGCCCAAATAGCAAACCTCATCTACTACTTTAAGTGTCTCGTTTCCTAATCTAATGCCCTCAGCGTCATCTGATTTAATTCGGCTACAATCGATTATCCTTGTTTTGCTTTTGTTGATGTTCATCTTATATCCTTTCAATACACTGTCCATTATGTTCAACTGCTCTTCCAAGTCCCTTGCTGTCACTGACGTAACAGGCTATTTTCCTGTATTAAAAATTATTTTTATGTAATTAAAGCTAAAAAATAATGAATATCAAGATTTGGTCACGTGATCGAAAACACTATTATTGGCTGACGCTCTGATGACCTCGCAGACTAGGAGTAAGACGGAGCTATACGTGTGTTACAGAAGTGTTAGCCGTTGTTACAGGGTTTTTGCGTACTTTATCTGCAAATAATTGCAGGCACAAAACGCATTTACAACTGTTAAGTAACAATAGGAAGGAATTTTTTGAACTCTGATAGTGGAAACCTTACGAAAATTGATGCGTTTCTGCTCTGCTCTTTTAGAGGGGCCACATGTGCATGGACGGATATTCCTTTCCCTGCTCCCTGGAACCACATTAAATCTGCTCAAAATTAAGGAATTGTGGTTCAAATGGTTCAAATTGCTCTGAGCACTATGGGACTCAACTTCTGAGGTCATTAGTCCCCTAGAACTTAGAACTAGTTAAACCTAACTAACCTAAGGACATCACACACATCCATGACCGAGGCAGAATTCGAACCTGCGACCGTAGCGGTCTCGCGGTTCCAGACTGCAGCGCCTAGAACCGCACGGCCACTTCGGCCGGCAAGGAACTGTGGAACTTGTGCAAATGGGCCCGTGTCTTATATCTAGACTGTCGACTATCAGTCATGAAATACGACCCAAAGCACAATAAAATTATTTTTGGCAAATCTTAAACCTGATTTCCGCTATATGAGACACTCAGCAGAGGTACGCTTAAGCGGTCTCTGTGGCGCAACGGATAGTGCATGTAGAAAAAGAGAACGTAGATTCAATCCTGGAAGAGTGACCAATTTTTGAATATACAGGGTGAGTCACCTAACATTACCGCTTGATATATTTCGTAAACCACATCAAATACTGACGAATCGATTCCACAGACCGAACGTGAGGAGAGGGGCTAGTGTAATTGGTTAATACAAAGCATAAAAAAATGCATGGAAGTATGTTTTTTAACACAAACCTACGTTTTTTAAATGGAACCCCGTTGGTTTTGTTAGCACATCTGAACATATAAACAAATACGTAATCAGTGCCGTTTGTTGCATTGTAAAATGTTAGTTACATTCGGAGATGTTGTAACCTAAAGTTGACGCTTGAGTACCACTCCTCCGCTGTTCGATCGTGTGTATCGGAGAGCACCGAATTACGGAGGGATCCAAAGGGAACGGTACAGAAGAGACTGGAACAGCACATTACGTCCACATGCTAACACCTTTTTATTAGTCTTTTTCACTGACGCACATGTGGATTACCATGAGGGGTGAGGTACACGTACACACGTGGTTTCCGTTTTCAATTACGGAGTGGAATAGAGTGTGTCCCGACATGTCAGGCCAATAGATGTTCAATGTGGTGGCCATCATTTGCTGCACACAATTGCAATCTCTGGCGTAATGAATGTCGTACACTCCCCAGTACATCTGGTGTAATGTCGCCGCAGGCTGCCACAATACGTTGTTTCATATCCTCTGGGGTTGTAGGCACATCACGGCACACATTCTCCTTTAACGTACCCCACAGAAAGAAGTCCAGAGGTGTAAGACAGGAGAACGGGCTGGCCAATTTATGCGTCCTTCACGTCCTATGAAACGCCCGTCGAACATCCTGTCAAGGGTCAGCCTAGTGTTAATTGCGAAATGTGCAGGTGCACCACCATGCTGATACCACATACGTCGACGCGTTTCCAGTGGGACATTTTCGAGCAACGTTGGCAGATCATTCTGTAGAAACGCGATGTATGTTGCAGCTGTTTGGCCCCCTGCAATGAAGTGAGGACCAATGAGGTGGTCGCCAATGATTCCGCACCATACATTTACAGTCCACGGTCGCTGTCGCTCGACCTGTCTGAGCCAGCGAGGATTGTCCACGGACCAGTAATGCATGTTCCGTAGATTCACTGCCCCGTAGTTTGTGAAACCCGCTTCATCGGTAAACAGGTAGAACTGCAACGCATTCTCTGTTAATGCCCATTGACAGAATTGCACTCGATGATTAAAGTCATCACCATGTAATTGCTGATGCAGCGACACATGAAACGGGTGAAAGCGGTGACGATGCAGTATGCGCATGACACTACTTTGACTTAGTCCACCGGCTCTCGCAATGTCCCGTGTACTCATGTGTGGGTTCATGGCAACAGCAGCTAACACAGCAACCGCACCCGCTTCTCCTGTGACAGGCCTGTTACGGACCCGTTTGCGTGCTACGACCATACCTGTTGCATACAGTTGGCGGTAGATGTTTTGCAATGTGCGGCATGTTGGATGCTCTCTGTCCGGGTACCGTTCTGCATACACCCTGCAGGCTTCAGCTGCATTTCGTCGACACTCGCCATAGATGAGTATCATCTCCACCTTTTCAGAGTTCGAATACACCATGGTCACAGTTACTACAACACTACACTATCACAGACGTCTGGTAACACGGTGTACTACAGTTGGTCTGCGTGCGGAGACGTATGCAGAATAACAATAGCAGCAAGCGCTACATGCGGACACTGCGACAGCTAGACCAGACCACAACAGTGCACTACAGCCACACTCGTAAACACAGCCGTCATCGTATACATGTCCCTGCAGATGCTGCTCGCAGACCTTGGCCCGTGTTTGTTACAACACGCAACTGAACGTCGGAGGTTTCAAGCGTCAACTTTAGGTTACAATATCTCCGGATGTAATTAACATTTTACAATGCAACAAACGGCACTGATTACGTATTTGTCTATATGTTCAGATGTGCTAACAAAACTAACGTGGTTCCATTTAAAAAAAACGTAGGTTTGTGTTAAAAAACATACTTCCGTGCATTTTTGTATGGTTTGTATTAAACAATTACACTAGCCCCTCTCCTCACGTTCGGTCTGTGGAATCGGTTCGTCAGTATTTGATGTGGTTTACGAAATACATCCAGCGGTAACGTTAGGTGACTCACCCTGTATAATAACCTGAATTCGTAAATAAGCGCAAAGCAATGAGATTGTAAGAGAGCTCGATCGTTTTCTAAGTCAAAGGACTAAAGACCAGACTGCAGGTCTTTTGATTGGCCGTTTTAGATAATCTCGCCGGGCGTTCGTTCTGCGTGTAGCGCCGGAGCGCTGCGGTTTTGTGGCGGTGGCCGGCGTCCTGCTGACGGAGGCTGAAGTGCCGTCTTTCCTGGCAGCTGCCACACGACCCCAGTTTCCCGCGATAGCTGGCTCCCCTGTTCCGAGAACTCTGAAGCGCCGCGTCAGCTCTGCTTTACTCTTCCTCTGCTAGTGAACGCGGATGTTAGCGCTAAGCTCATACCGCTGAAGGAGCAGCATGCTCGACTAAGAAGCAGCGTTCTCATTTGTTGTTTCAGCCTTCACACTAATAACTGGTATGGTGCAGTTCGCCACGTTGGTCTATCCGGTGCATGCCTCTTCAGCTTTGTGTAACTACTGCAACCTGCATCCACTTTTTTTTCCCCGTACATTTTTGTTGCGGTTCATTGTTTACACACACAAGAAAATACAAAACACGTTATGTATCCCATTGGCATACAGTTAAAAACACACATAAGTACACGAACACGTTATCTCATCACAAAAGATACCAACACAATAACATCGAGAAAATCAAAACAATACGTACAAACCTGTGTAATCGTTTACGCAGACAACATTGCATGACTACGACTTTTGATATTGTGTGTAATTACAATGTCGAACAAACGCACAAAACTATAGGCCTCCCTACATCACTTACGTCCGTCATTTGTAGAGTTTTGGAACATGTTTTATGCACGAGTATTATGACATTCTCTGCGGCAGAGGATCAAATAGGTAAAAAGACAATGCCTAGTAGAACCCCTGGCTAACACAGTAGATACTGAATGTAAATGATGCACAGAAAAAAAATTAAAAATGCAGCAAATGAAGCAGGTGAAACGAAAGAGAAACTCTTAAAAATAAGATTGACGGAATGGCTAGAGGCCAAATGTAAGGATTTAGAATCATATTTCACTAGGGAAAAGATAGATACCGCCTACAGGAAAACTAAAGAGGCACTTGGAGAAAAAGGAAGCATTTCAAAATTTTGTCTCTGGCTGGAACAGCAACCGCAGAATAAAATCTTCTTGTACAAATAGTAAACAGCCAATAAGTTACAATTTGTAAGATTTATTAAAACCCCTTTACCATGGTTCAAAATGGCTCTGAGCACTCTGCGACTTAACTTGTGAGGTCGTCAGTCGCCTAGAACTTAGAACTAATTAAACATAACTAACCTAAGGACATCACACACATCCATGCCCGAGGCATGATTCGAATCTGCGACCGTAGCGGTCGCTCGGTTCCAGACTGTAGCGCCTAGAACCGCACGGACACTCCGGCCTGCTACCATGGTTCAACATCTACAGAGGGAAATAAGACAACTGGATTATATGTTGTGGCAGAACTACATAAAATATCGACGAAAGGCGTCAGTCACATGCAAAATTTCCCCTCCATCACAAACTAAAACATGCGCAACATGATTGTTGTCATGTAGCACTTCCTCACCGATGTGCAGCTGACAACGACCAAGCTCTTACATTACATTACATTAATACTTGTTCCATAGATCATGAATATGACATTTCGTAATGATGTGGAACGTGTCAGTCTAACATAAATTTTCAATATACATTTGTTTTTTCAGTCGCTATTTCATATCTAAAAATTCACCTGTTGAGGAGAAGGAGTTGTGATTCAGAAATTCTTTTATTTTCTTTTTAAATGTTGGTTGGCTATCAGGCTTTTTTTAATTCTCTTTGGCATATGACCAAAGATTTTTGTGGCAGCATAGTTCACCCCATTTTGAATGATTTAATTTATTATAGAGGTGAAGTTTTGTATGTGACTGACGTTTTTCGACTATTTTTAACGTACCTCTGCCGCAACATGTAACCCAGTCGTCTATATTACGTCCTGAAGAGGATGTTTTTATAACTGTCGAAATCATGATAACGGGGTTTTAATTAACCTTCTAATTTGTAACTAATTGGCTGTTTACTATTTCTACAAGAAGATAAGAAAGCAGTTGTACGAATATCACGTGCTCAGATGGAAAACATATACTAAGCGAAGAAGGAAAAATTGAAAGTGGAAGGAGTACATAGAGGGTCTATACAAGGGAGGTTAACTTGAAGCCAATATTATACACTGAAGCGTCAAAGAAACTGGTGTAGGCATGCGTATTCAAATACATAGATAAGTAAACAGGTAGAATACGGCGCTGCGGTCGGCAGCAGCCATAAAAGACAACAAGTGTCTGACACAGTTGTTAGATCCGTTACTGCTTCTACAATGGCAAGTTATCAAGATTTAAGTGAGTTTGAACGTCGTGCATCTCCGAGGTAGCTATGAAGTTGAGATTTTCACGTATGACCATTTCACGAGTATACCATGAATATCAGGATCGTCGATATGGGCTTTCGGAGCCAAAGGCCCACTCGGCTTACCCTTGATGTCTGCACGACACAAAACTTTACGCCTCACCTGGGCCCGTCAGCACCTGCATTGGACTGTTGATGATTGGAAACATATTGCCTGGTAGGACGAGTCACGTTTCAAATTGTATCGAATGGATGGATGTGTACGGGTATGAAGACAACCTCATGAATCCAAGGACCTTCCATGTCAGCAGGGGACTGTTCAAGCTGGTGGCGGCTCTGTAATGGAGTGGGGCGTGTGCAGGTGGAGGATATGGGATCCCTGATACGTCTAGATACGACTCTGACAGGTGACATGTACGTAAGCATCCTGTCTGATCACCTGCATCCATTCATGTCAATTGTGCATTCCTACGGACTTTCGCAATTCCAGCAGACAATGCGACGCCCCACACGTCTAGATTTGCAACGGAGTGGCTCCAGGAACACTCTTCTGAGTTTAAACACTTCTGCTGGCCACCGAACTCCTCAGACATGAACATTATTGAGCATATCTGGGATGCCTTGCAACGTGTTGTTCAGAAGAGATCTCCACCCTCATGAACTCTTACGGATTTATGGGCAGCCCTACAGGATTCATGGTGTCAGTTCCCTCCAGAACTACTTCAGACATTAGTCGAGTCCATGCCACGTCATGTTGCGGCACTTCTGCGTGCTGGCGGGGCTCTTACACGATATTAGGCAGGTGTACCAGTTTCGTTTGCTCTTCAGTGTAGAACTGGAAGGGGACATAGATTAAGATCAGGCGGGAGATATGATTTTGCAAGAAGAACGTCAAAGCTGGGTATAGCTTTGGGAGCAACATGTATGAGACAGGCGAACAGTTGCTGACAGGTGGGAATGTCACCGAACTATCAATTTAATAAGTCATGAGCGAAAAATACCAATGCGGATTCTTTACAGAAGAGTGGAGAAAATGATAGAAGCCGACCTGGAGGCAGATCAGTTTGGATTTCGGAGAACGTAACAACAAGGGAGTTTCCAGTAAAGTTTGGAAGGAAGGAGACGAGGTACTGGCAGAAGTAAAGCTGTGAGACCGGGCGTGAGTCGTGCTTCGGTAGCTCAGATGGTAGAGCACTTGCCCGTGAAGGGCAAAGGTCCCGAGTTCGAGTCTCGGTCGGCGCACACAGTTTTAATCTGCCAGGAAGTTTCAACAAATGAGTTAATACTAACCCTAGACTTATCTGAGGAGATAAGTTAATGAAAGGCAAACCCACGTTTATAGAATTTGTTGACTTAGAGAAAGATTTTCACAATGTTGAATGGAATACTCTCTTTGAAAATTTTAAGGCAGCAGGGTAAAATACAGATAGCGAAATGATATTCACAACTTGTACAGAAACCAAAAGGAGCATGAAAAGGAAGTGAGACAGGGGTGTAGCCTGTTCCCGATGTTATTCAATCTGAACACTGAGCAAGTAATAAGGAAAACCGAAGAAAAATTCTGAGTGGGAATTCAAGTCGAGGGAGAAGGAGGATATAAGATGAACATTAACAAAAGCAAAACAAGGATAATGGTATTTAGTCGAATTAAATCAAGTGATGGTGTGGGAATTCTATTAGAAAACGAGATTCCGAAAGCAGTCGATGAGTTTTCCTATTTGGACTACAAATTAAATGATGATGGCCGAAGTAGAGAGGATATAAAATGAAGATTGGCAACGGCAAGGAAAACGTTTCTGAAGAAGAGGAATTTGTTAACATCGAATATTAATTTTACTGTCAGGAAGTCTTTTCTGAAAGTATTTTTGCGGCTACAGCCATTTATGGAAGTGCAACATGGATAATAAACAGTTTGGACAAGAAGTGAATAGAAACTTTTGAAAAGTGATGGCAGAGAAGAATGCTGAAGAGGGTAGTGAATAGAATTAGGGAGAAAAGAAATTTATGATACAATCTGACTAAAAGATTGGATCGGTTGACAGCAAGGGATCACCAGTTTAGTATTGGAGGTAAGTAGGGGACGTAAAAATTGTAGAGGGAGACCGAGAGATGAAACAGTAAGCAGGGTCAGAAGGATGTAAGTTGATGTAGTTATTAGGAGATGAAGAGGATGGAGAGCTGCATCAAACCAATCTTCGACCTGAAGACTACAAATTCATGGAGGCCGAAAATCTCATCTGTCTGAACCAGTATGGGTTCGAAAACGATTGTGTGAAACTCAGTTCTCTACGTTCGTCCACGACACCCAGAAATCAGTAGAAACTGGCGTCCACGTAGGTGCAGCGTTCCTTGACTTCCGAAAGCAGTCCGATACAGTTCCGCACTGCTGCCTAATGAACAAAACGCGAGCGTACGGAACATCATACCAAGTGTGCGATTGTGTTGAAGAGTTTCTAACAAACAGAACACAGCGTATCACACTAAACGGAGAGAGGTCCTCAGACGCAAAAATAACTTCCTCCGTGCGCCACGGGTGTGTTACAGGAGCATTACTTTTGACAATGCCTATAAATAACGTAGCAGATAACGTCGGAAGTTCCATGAGACTTTTCAAGGATGTTGCTGTTGTATACAGAGAAGTGACGACGCTACAAAATTGGTGCGAAATGGAGGAAGACCAGCAGAGCATCGACGCTTGGTGCAGGGAGTGGCAATCGACTCTCAGTACAATGTACCTTATTGAGAATATATACACGAGAAGACCCTTTAGCGTATGATTAAAAAATTCCAGAACCATCACTGGAAGCAGTTACTTCCATAAAATAAGTACGAGTAAGCGCACAGAGAGATCTGAAGTGGTTACTTCCATAAAATATCTAGGAATACGGGCACAGAGAGATTTTAAATGGAATTACCACATCAAATTAATCGTGAGTAAGGCAGATGCCAGACTGGGATTCGTTGGAAGAATCCTCGGGACATGTAGTCCATTAACAAAAGAAGTAATTTACAAAACATTCGTTCGACCGGCACTTGAATATTACTCATCAGTATTGGACCCGTTCCAGTTCCGACTGATGGTGAAACCGAGAATGTCCTAAGAAGAGCAACACGTTTCGCTCAGATTCATTTAGTAATCACGAAAGCGTCTCAGAGATGGTCAGCCAACTCCTTGGCAGGCGTTGCAAGAGAGTTGTTTTTCATCACGGTACGGTTCACTGCTATGGTTCCTGGAGCGTGCGTTCTTAAAAGAGTCAACATTTGCATAATGCTGCCTCTCAAGTATATCTCGCGAAAAGACCAGGAATATAAAATTATGGGGTCTCGAGCCCACACGGAGGATTACAGGTAATCATTCTTCTAGCGAACTATTCGCGACTGGAATAGGAAAGGTGGAAGTGAGAATGGCACACAAAGTACCCTCCACCACACCCCACAAGGTGGCTTGAGGTGTATAGATGTAGATGTGTGCATTTTGTAAACATGTGAGCAAATGATGTAGTAGCTGAACATTTGGGTAGTATATTTACTTATTATTTATCAGTCAGTCTTGCTGAAAATAAGACAACGTGTGAAGACTTGTACTCACACTGACACACGCATTAAGCCATGACGCACTGGGAAACACTACAGACGGTGCATTAAAGGGAACCGTACACATGCTATACATACATTCGCACACACTGGCGGCCCATGTTCAGCCCGAGCAGTAGTTGGTTAGGCTAGGGGGTGAGGATCTGCTGGCTTCACTCTCCACCTCCTTGCATCCTGCTGCTGTCCGTTCGGTCAGCAACCCCATCAACTATTTTTCATTTTATTTATGATACTTTTTACATATGACTAAACTGCTGTTCAAACTAACTTCTTCTTTGTGGCTGCGTGATGTAAATATTACAATGAATTTTCTTGCAAAAATGGACAACTTTCCTTTCTTATTTGAAAAATACTTTGTATTAAATCCTGCTCCTGGTGTGTTAAAGACATTGCTCAGCCTGTTTCCAATTTTTTTCTTTTGTTTACAATCATGGGTTTGTCTGAAGTATCTAGATCCACATACAGCTGCGACTGTGTCTTTTTCGTGATGGTTGACGAAGTTACCTTCCAACACACGATTGTATTATTTTTACTGTGGGAAAATTGTTGTGCCTGGTCATAAAACATCAGACGGTTGTATCTGTGTGTCAGGATGTCCGGTTAAGAGAGCAATATTTGTCCTAAGCGATTTGCCTTATGACCACTGAAAATGAGTCTCTGAAGTAAATTGTTTATGTTACGTATCTGGCACAGATGGGAAGCACATAGTCCAATCCGACGTAACCTTTTCTTAGTGTCGGGGGTATTACACTGAACGCTAAGGAAAGTGGTACAGGCATGCTTATTCAAATACATAGATATATAAACAGACAGAATGTAAGTAGGCTATTTAGGTTTTCTTATTGCTAACACCACGTAGCGCTCTGTATGAAAATCACTGGCTGTGCTGTGTGCAGTCTGTGGCTGGTTTGCATTGTTGTGGGCCATTGTAGTGTTGGGCAGCTGGATGTTAATAGCACGTAGCGTTGCGCAGTTGGAGGTGAGCCGCCAGCAGTGGTGGATGTGGGGAGAGAAATGGCGAAGTTTTGAAATTTGTAAGACTGGATGTCATGAACTGCTATGTATATTATGATTTTTCAACACTATTAAGGTAAATACATTGTTTGTTCTCTATTAAAATCTTTCATTTGCTAACTATGCCTATCAGTAGTTAGTGCCCTCCGTAGTTTGAATCTTTTATTTAGCTGGCAGTAGTGGCGCTCGCTGTATTGCAGTAGTTCGAGTAATGAAGATTTTTGTGAGGTAAGTGATTTGTGAAAGGTATAGGTTAATGTCAGTCAGGGCCATTCTTTTGTAGGGATTTTTGAAAGTCAGATTGCGTTGCGCTAAAAATATTGTGTGTCAGTTTAAGCACAGTCTTGTATAATTTTCCTAAGCGGACATTTCAAGAATACGACGCTGCCGTCGGCAAGGCCAATATAAGAGAACAAGTGCCTGGCACAGTTCCTAGATCGATTACTACTGTTCCAATGGCAGCTTATGAAGATTTAAGTGAGTTTGAACGTGGTCTTATAGTCGGCGCACGAGCGGTGGGACATAGCATCTACGAGGTAGCGTTGAAGTGGGGATTTTCCCGTACGACAGTTTTACGAGTGTACCGTGGATATCAGGAATCCAGTAAAACAACAAATCTCTGATATCACTGTGGCCCAAAAAGGATCCTGCAAGAA
The DNA here is from genome assembly GCF_021461385.2 of Schistocerca piceifrons. Classification (NCBI taxonomy): domain Eukaryota; kingdom Metazoa; phylum Arthropoda; class Insecta; order Orthoptera; family Acrididae; genus Schistocerca; species Schistocerca piceifrons. The sequence continues at coordinate 88,394,120 of NC_060143.1, read as the reverse complement.
CGGGGCCAACGACGACTGAAGAGAATCGTTCAGCGTGACAGAAGTGCAAACCTTCGGCAAACTGCTGCAGATTTCAGTGCTGGGCCATCAACGAGGTGTCAGCGTGCGAACCATTCGACGAAACATCATCGATATGGGCCTTCGGAGCCGAAGGCCCTCTCGTGTACCCTTGATGACTGCACGACACAAAACTTTAAGCCTCGCCTAGGCCCATTAACACTGACATTGGACTGTTGATGAGTGGAAACCTGTTGCCTGGTCGGACGAGTCTCGTTTCAAATTGTATCGAGAGGATGGACGTGCACGGGCATGGAGACAACATCATGAATCCATGGACCCTGCATATCAGCAGGGGACAGTTCTAGCTGGTGGAGGCTCTGTAATGGTGTGGGGCGTGTGCAGTTGGAGAGTATGGGACCCCTGATACATCTAGATACGACTCTGGCAGGTGACACATATGTAAGCATCCATTTATGTCCATTGTGCATTCCGATGGACTTGGGTAAATCCAGCAGAACAATGCGACACCCCACACGTTCAGAATTGGTACAAATTGGCTCCAGGAACACTCTTCTGAGTTTAAACACTTCCACTGGCCACCAAACTTACCCAGCCATGAATATTATTTAGTTTATCTGGGATGCCTCGCAACGTGCTGTTCAGAATGGACCTCCACTACGGGTTTATGGACAGCCCTGCAGTATTAATGGTGTCAATTCCCTCCAGCACTACTTCAGACATTAGTCTAGTCCAAGGGTCTCCAAACTACGGCCCACGAGGGCCGGCAAGCCGGCCCGCGTTAGCTGGCCAGACATCCCTGGTATCCGGCCCGCCAAATATGTGAGGTGGTACCTATACTGCCAACAATTGAGTTTTGAGGCCTATCGCGACCAATACACCGCGACATTGGCTCTGCTACTCGCTACAAGACTACATAACTAAACTTATTGTTGCGCGGCTTGAAATAACGATGCGTTGACATACTCTACCTCCGTTACGTCTTGCAGTAATAGTGTTGCTAACAATGATTTTGAGATTTCGTTAACTTTGCAGGACGCGTTCGTGAAGGATGTGCAGTGACATACTTTTTTGTCGGTGAAATTCGCCAGAATAAAATACGCCAGAATTTCGGTCAGGTACGTCCACCAATCAAAATTATGTAATTAAATAAAAATCGTAGTTCGTTTCAGTGCTAGCTATTCCCACAACCTTAGATTTTTGCAATTTCATCTTTCCTTTAGCCTTACATTACGGTGACCATGGAGTGCTAGGGTGCTTTAATCCCACTAGGGAGACCTTGGCCCTTATGACTTCGTGGAGGAGTCAATGTGGCCCGAGGACTAAAAAGATTGGAGAACCCTGGTCTAGTCCATGACACATCGTGTTGCGGCATTCTGTGTGCTCGCGGGGGCGCTACGCGATATTATGCAGGTGTACCAGTTTCTTTGGTTCTTCAGTGTCTTTACACTCTTATACCAAGGTGTTTCACGTTTAGTTGTGTGTATCTGTAGATTTATGTTTTCTCATCTGTTACCGACAGGATCCTAATGAAACCTGTTTCCTATTTTAATAGAACCTGTTTCCTAGAGTCAGTACTCGGATTTCCCTCATCAATTTTTGTCCTGTTCTCTCTCTCTCTCTCTCTCTCTCTCTCTCTCCCCAACCTCACACACACACACACACACACACACACACACACACACACACACACACACACACACACACACACACACCTTCCATAACCAAACTGAGTTCTCGTTGATGTGTCTTGACGTGATCTAACAATGCCTTCCTTCGTTTATGCTAGTTGTGTCGTAAATCTTGTTTCGTCCTAATCCATAGCGGCTATGTATCACTGTAGGTTATATCATAATAAATCAATTTGTTTGCGCCTATGGCATATTAAATATGAAATCAATTGTATTTTATCTACTTGATATTTTGTAACAAAGGCCGTATCAGCTGTTATCAAAAGCGAATGTAGAGCAAGAATAAACGGAACATGAGAGGACACACTAATGTGACAGCATGTTTTGAGCTTTGGTTGCGTAAGATACCGCTAGATGTCGGCTCTGAATTATCTCTTTCACGGTCAAAGACATTGTAAAGAAGGCACTGCAGTCGCGACTGGGTGGTAAGGGTCGGGTAAGTAGACATGTAGTCCGGCTCGTAACAACGTAGATCGAACTTTATACGCGTTCCAGTCACATTAATGTGACCATTGCTTATTTTCGATGTCAATGTGCAGTAACCACTCACAGGCGGCAGGTGGTAGCTCTAACAGTGGAGAGTATATAAAGTGTGTCGTTGTCGTAATGCGGAAAGGGTGCAGTGTATCTGACGTCCAAAAGGTCATGATCACTGGTTTTCGAGCCAAGGGTGGAAACATTTCCGAACCGGCTAAGTTTGAAAACCGTTCGCGTGCCGTCGTGGTTGAATTATACCGTGCATTACAAAACAGCGCTATCCGAAACCGGCCCCGACGCAGCTGTGGTACACCACCGGCCATAGATGACAGGGGTGAATGACGGCTGCGAAGATGTGTATGGGCGAATAGACGTCCAATTGTTGAGAGACTGACCTCCCACATGAACCAAAGGGGCTACTAACAGTGTCTTCTCACAGATCGTTCAGCGAACGTTGCTGCATGTGGGTCTCCGTTGCAGCCGTCTGGTTCATGCAGCCACAAAAAAATGGTTCAAATGGCTCTGTGCACCATGGGACTTAACATCTGAGGTCATCAGTCCCCTAGAACTTAGAACTACTTAAACCTAACTAACCTAAGGACATCACACAACACCCAGTCATCACGAGGCAGAGCAAATCCCTGACCCCGCCGGGAATCGAACCCGGGAACCCGGGCGCGGGAAGCGAGAACGCTACCACACATGCAGCCACAGTGACTGCTGTTCATTGCACGCCACTACCGCCGCTGGACGTTCACCGAACGGCGACAGGTGGCCTTTACAGATGAATCACGTTTCCTGCTCCATCGGACATAAGTCCTTTGGTGTGTAATACGTGAAACGTCTGAAAGCAAGCATCCTACAATGAGGAGGGAGCGCTATGGTCTGGGGAATGTTTTTGGTGGCATTTCCTTGGAGATCTCGTCGTTATGGAAGTCGCAATGCATCAACGCAAGTATGCACCCGTCCTTGGGGACCGTGTCCACCTCTACATGCAGTCTGTTTTCCCTCGCCACGGTGGCGTCTACCAGCAGGCCAATGCAACGTCTCACGCAGCTCACAGTGTACGTGCGTGGTTTTAAGAGCACCAAGATTAGTTTGCCCCAGAATTAAAACCCACTCCAGAATCTATTGCCAAACTTTGAGAGATGGTATTATGGAGAAGAACAAGATAAAAAAAAGTCTAGTAAACATGGGCGCTAAAATGCATACCTGAAGACCAATCAGCTCTTGTTCGTCTTCGCTAGTGTGAGGTACATCCCTTCTTGTGAAAACTCTTTGCTTTCCATATTTTGAGAGAAGGTAGTAAACATGGACTCTAAAACGCAGACCTTAAGAACTATGAGCGCTTGTTATGCAGAAAAGATGTTTTTCACACCAGTGCTCATACATCTTAAGGTATGCATTTCAGAGCCCATGTTTACTACACATTGCTTGTAGTTTTGGTTTTGCCGGTGGAGTTCTGGTTCATCCTTTATATCTGTATTGGGGCATAGGTATAGTATTTGTTAGTCGCAGTGGTACTGTCTACACATTCCAAAATACCTGAAAAAGAAAGGAGTTGTGCAGCGCTTAACTGCAAAAATAAATTCTACAAAGAGCTGTCGCAAGGCAAGGTTTTCGACCAAAAGAAAACTATTTATTGCTCAATTCTTCATTTGTGTGGCCATATTGTCCGTAGTCGCTGTAAAATTCTCGAGGGTATTTTTGTTCTGACCTTGCAACTACGAAAATGTGTTTTTCTTTTTTCCCCGCCAGACGCGTTTCTCTTTATTGAGGTAAAGCATCATGAGTGGCCTGTAATTAAGTTATTTACATTTTGATTTTCGAAAAACAGTGCGTTAACAATATGTTTCTTTGTACTTACGGTAATTTTCGCTTGATGTAAGCGAGAAATCAAGCGAAAGTCACCGTAAGTAGGTTGGTTGGTTGTTTTTGGGGAAGGAGACCAGACAGCGTGGTCATCGGTCTCATCGGATTAGGGAAGGATGGGGAAGGAAGTCGGCCGTGCCCTTTCAGAGGAACCATCCCGGCATTTGCCTGGACTGATTTAGGGAAATCACGGCAAACCTAAATCAGGATGGCCGGACGCGCGATTGAATCGTCCTCCTCCCGAATGCGAGTCCAGTGTCTAACCACTGCGCCACCTCGCTCGGTCACCGTAAGTAGGAACCAACATATTGTTAACGAGATTTTTTTTATCTTAAAGCAAATCAAAATGTAAATAACTTAGCTACAGACCACTGATGATGCCTTAACACGCCGCGCGGTGTAGCCGTGCTGTCTAAGGCACCTTGCCATCGTTCGCGCGGCTGCCTCCGTCGGAGGTTCGAGTCCTCGCTCGGGCATGGGTGTGTGTGCTGTCCTTAGCGTAAGTTAGCTAAGTTAGATTAAGTAGTGTGTAAGCCTAGGGACCGATGACCTCTGCAGTTTGCTCCCATAGGAGCTTACCACAAATTTCCAATGCTTTAACTCAATAAAGCGAAACGCGTCTGATGAAAAAAGAAAAACACTCATATTTGTAGTTGCAAGAACAGAACAAAAACACCCTCAAGAAATATTTACTGTTGATCGAAAGATTTCGAAGGCAGCTTCATTCACATTGTACTTATGGCACATCCCTTATCATAAGCCATGAAAAAAGCAACCACCTAATTAGCGTAAGACTATTTTTGTTCCTCACTTCCATCTTTCAGTAATGTGGAGCAATATTTCTGTTTTACACAAATACAAAACAAACAGAAAAAAGTCATGTAAAGCAACTGGTTGCATTACCACGATTGAACAATAAATGGCAACCTAACAGTCGAGAAGTACCAATAGCGCCGACAATGACCACATTTATGCATTACAAAAGAGTCCAAGGGCGTGGAAAAAAGTGTAGTATAATGTTAGGAAAGGATTGCATTGTTAGGAGCATCGAAAGCAACTGTATGTGAAGAGAGTGAAATGTGAAAGGCAAGGACAGAAACGTAAAAGGAGCTAGTGAGTGACTTACAAACCAAAAATTTAGTCTCGGAGAGAAAACTTAATCCGCGAGAAATGTGCAGGGGCTTACGTTTACCGCCACAATGGCCGCCGATGCGCTATTCAATTTGCGCGCTGCTCACAGTAGACCACTTGAGAGATTGTGGGGCTTTTTTACGACACTGTGAACCTCAGTAAACAATTGCGAACGCTTCGTGTTGCGCACTTTGCCTTGCTTGTGCGTAGCTCGTTGTTTTCTTTTCTTCTTTTGAAACAAGTAAAGACATCAGTCCTGACCCATGCTGGCGTTGGAGTACGGCCCTCACACCACCAGAGGGGATTGTTCCCATGACTATTATGTCAGTTCTGCTTTTGCTGGGGCACAAAACATGTGAACATAGACTCCACACCTGCTCGTTCCATTGCTCGGTTCCCCTCCACTTGGGCGGTCTAAGGGTGCGTGTATGCTGCCACATAGCTGCTCGCCGGTATGGCACGGCAATGGCGAATCAAACCCAGGGCCTTCCATATTGTCTTCCCGCGCAGACTGCAGGGGGAACGGCACGACGTCAATAGGACTACGGAAAGCGAGAGGCGGGAACAATACACGTGGATTATTGATGCAAGCAAATTTCCAAACCTCGCTGTTGAAATAAACAGAATGCAGTTGCTTGTTACCTACTCTTGTTGCTGCCCGTTTTGTAGCACTATGAGCAAAAGTAGAAATAACTGCGCTGATGGTGAATGCAAAAATAATTCATAAGAACTGCTGATGTCGCTTATCATCAATTTCCGAAAGCTAGAGAACTACAGTGCAAATGGGTGACACGCTCTAAGAGAACCGATCTCTTTTCCTTGCCCGTCAACAATTGAGAAATGGACCAAACAAGTGCAGACCCGGAATTATGAAAGTAGTGACCAATCCAATGCTAAGACAGAAACATTTAAACATCTAGAGAAAATAACAGTTCTGTGTTCTGATGGCATGAATATAGATCGTGACCAATCCAATGCTAAGACAGAAACATTTAAACATCTAGAGAAAATAACAGTTCTGTGATCTGATGGGATGAATATAGATCGTCGAGTGTGCTATGACTCATCAGATGATGTAATTTTAGGGCCAAATAAAAACATTATGATGGTTGTTGTTCGTCGTTTGTTGTCATCATGGTAACAGCTTGTATATTTTGATTTCGATAGTACCGTAACTAGTTATTTACTGCTAAGCACAATAAAGCAGTTGAAAGCAGTTGGAACGCAAACTGCAGGAGTAATTCGTAATTTTAGGACGCAAGAATGAAATGGGCTGGAAGGAGCTTGAAGTTTCCTCTACAAAAACCTACTTTCCAAATCCCATCGATCCAGCTAGAAGAGTGTGGGTTTTCTGTGATGTCCAGCAATTGCTTAAATTGTCTAGAAACCATGATTTAGATGATGGAGTAACTCTGCTCAGCATCACAGTCTTGAACAAGAAGCTTTTTGAAAATCTGTTACCAAGACAGAGCAGGGATTTAAGCATCATGTATCACATCATGTGGGCTCGTGTAGAAGTAAGAGGACGAGCTCGGAAGAATGTACGAATGGCAGCACAGCTCTTTGCGCACTGCTTGCACAAGGTGTTAAATTTCTGCTAAACAAAGAACTGGAAGGGAATTTAATTGATCAATGACACCTTTGATGTTTTAATCTCAAGGGTTCGTAAGGATGACAAGGCACCTCTTCGAAATGGCTATAGCCTTAATTTTCAAAGACAGGAGAGAACACACTAAAACCTTTCCTAGAGGTTTGTTCTAACAAACGATGTGCAAAATAGCAATGCCTGCTGTCATTCCAGAAGGGTTTCACAATTTCAATATACCCTCCCTTTGGACTTTACGGTGATACAATGAATATGGAAATTTCACGTGTATTGACTTCCAAGCTAAAGTATGCTTCGATTCTCTTCTTATCCGGTTTTCCAACAGTCCACGTTTCACTACCATACAATGTTGTGTTGCAAACGTACATTCTCAAAAATTTCTTCCTCGAATTAAGGCCGTTTGATATTAGTAGAACTCGCTTCGCCAGGAATGCCCTTTCTGTCAGTGCTAGTCTGCTTTTTATGTACTCCTTGCTTTGTGAGTCATCGGTTCCTTAACTTAGTCTACTTCGTGACCATTAATCCTGATGATAAGTTTCTCACTATTCTCATTTCTGCTGCTTCTCATACTGGAATACATCCAGAAAATAATTGAGAACGTAGCTTGCAATTGCTACTATGAGATGAAGAGATTGACAGAGGAGAGGAATTCGCGGCGGGCCGCATCCCGCATCAAACCAATCACAAGGAAAAAAAAATGGGTCTGCACTACCATGTGTACAAAATTCAGATTTTTTGATATCGATTGAGAAACGTTGCGGAACTAAAAGTAGGCTTTTTCCTTTTTCACAAGGAAACTAATTCTTTCAAGGAAAAAATAAGTACATATAAACTTTGTGGTGTAGGCTTTTATAGCGCCAAGATATTTTAAAACGTGAAAATCGGAGAAGTGGACTTTCCCCTATTCGCGTGCCGGCCCGGAGCGCAGCGAGAGTGGAGAGTGAATGCAGCACTGTAATACCACAACTCAAATAATTTGATTTTCCACTTCCCTGTTCTGTTTACTGTCTACGTTTCACATCCTACAAGGCAACAATCCAGACAAACACCTTCAGAAAGAACTTCGTTAAGCAAATGGCAATAGATACTTAACGTTTTCCACTACCGCTTTTCTTGCTGTTGCCATGCCACTTTGCACTTTACTTCCTTCCTGCTTCGATCATCTTTCGTTTTTCCGCTCACACAACAAAAGGCATCTACTGCTTTTCTGTACAAGTTTTAGACAATGTTCTGCTTCCCGTTTTATATTTCTGCTCCCTTCAGGATTCCAAATAATGGATTCCAGTCCACATTGTCAAAAGCCTTCTCTAAACGTACAATTCCTATAAAATTTTATCTGCCTTTTTTCAATCTTCTATGAATAGCAGTAGCGCCAGTATCTCTTTGTGTATCCTTACATTTCTCCAGAACCGAAACTAATCTTCCTGAGGTTGGCTTCTTGCCATTCTTCCGTTAATAATTCATGTTAAAATTTAGCTTATGACTTACTAAACTGGAAGTACAGGAATGTTATCACATGTCGGCATCTGCCTTAATTTTAATCTCTAAAATAATACCATACGTGCCGGCCGAAGTGGCCGTGCGGTTAAAGGCGCTGCAGTCTGGAACCGCAAGACCGCTACGGTCGCAGGTTCGAATCCTGTCTCGGGCATGGATGTTTGTGATGTCCTTAGGTTAGTTAGGTTTAACTAGTTCTAAGTTCTAGGGGACTAATGACCTCAGAAGTTGAGTCCCATAGTGCTCAGAGCCATTTGAACCAATACCATACGTTGTTCAAAAACGTTTTGCAGCACCTTCATAACTTGCATAGTTTATTATTTTTCCATCGGAAACCGCTTTCTCAATATTACACTCTAAGACAAAAAAGAAAAAAGACCGACAGATCACGAAGGAATTATCCGAATGGGGCGGAACTCGGTAGATGTGACTAACAAATACTTACAATTTCAGAAAAATTGGATGTTTTATTGAAGAGAAAGAGAATCACAAATTGAGCGAGTCAATAACGCATTGGTCCATCTCTAGCCCACATGCAAACGGTTATTCGGCTTGGCATTGATTGCTAGAGTTAAATGTCCTCCTCAGCGAATCGTGCCAAATTTTGTCCAATTGGTGCGTTAGATCTTGAAAATCCCTTGCTGGATGGAGGGCCCTGTCCGTAATGCTCTAAAGGTTCTCAATTGGAGAGAGATCTGGCAACCTCGCTGGCCATGGTAGGGTCCGGAAAGCACGAATACAAACAGTAGAAACTCTCGCTGTATGCGGGTGGCCATTATCTTGCTGAAATGTAAGCCAAGCGTGGCTTATCACGAAGGACAACAAAACGGGGCGTTGAAACCCAGACCATCGCTCCCAGTTACCGGCTCATCTAGTGAGTGACAGTCAGACTCGGTGTCCCACCGGAGTCCATGGCATATCCGGGCTCATCTTCGCTGGTCGGGGCCTGGAATCTCATTGATTGGAGTAGAATTGTCTTTAGCGGCGAGTCACACTCCAAACTAAGCCCAAATGACGTGAATTTTTTGTGGAGTGAGTACTTCGAAATACACACCAAAAAAATTCACTGAATCCAGGTATTGATGGCTCGGATTATACATGCATCGATGTATCTGATTGTCTATACGTGGAGTGTATAGAGGTCTGAAGATGGCATTAATGAGATGCTGAAACTAGTCGCCTAAATAAAATAACAACTTCTGAAAATATACGGCTGTTTGGTGATTTTTCTTTAGTAACAATTCCCGTAGTTTGATGACGATACGGGATCTAATCATCAACGAGTAGCTTCAGATGGATGACTACTTTCCTGTGCGGCGCACTTAACTATAAACTGTGCAGCGGACAACACGTATTAAAGAGCTTTGCCTTTCTATTGACGGATGGAGTGTCAGAAGAGTGTTTCCTTATTTGTCTCTGTGGAAGTTATTAAAATAATGACCTTGTCTTCTATCTGGCTACAGCATTTCGCTGTCGTGATGTGCAGCCTAATGAAGCCGGAAACAAGGTACTGGTGAGTGGTACTTACATTATAGGAAGCGGCGGATCACACGAGATCGCTGGGTCGGCCAGCTCCCACGTCCCCCGAGCGTAGGCCATTGCACCGGGCGATGGGAACAGCCCACCTGTTCGAGTACAGAGGAACTCAGTGCCGGAGAATTCCGCTGCTTACATCGAGTGAGAGGACGCAGTTTTTAAAGAGCTGAGGCCTTATCCGAACGGACAGGGTTCAAAAACCAGGCCGACCACAGTCATTTAAATTTTCTGTACAAGCTTGTAACATTTGTGACAATTACTTCAGCAAAGTCACGGCAAAGTCCTTCTGCTATCCGTATCTCTCATAACAGACGAAATTAAGCAACGAAAGAGCTGTGACCAATTTGGGGAGAAGTCGTGTATATAAATTAGGGAAAACTCCGGTCTATGTGGTAGGAAAAGGGTTGAAATTCTGGTTTTCTTTAAAAAAAAAAAGGATAAAGTGGTTTCCGCTCCTTGCCTGACAAAAAGGATATGCATTCAGGAGAGAAGGATGAAGCGCAATGAAACTTCACAGATTGAGATGGTACGTGATGTTATTTCAGTGATTACAATATCGAGTCAAATTTACAACGAATTTTTCAGTATGACTTCACTTATCACTATGACGTTGCTCCCCCTTTGGCCCGGATGCATGGGTGATTCGGCTTCAAAGGATGCCAAAAGCCATTCTATCCCCTCCAGAGGCAAGTTGTCCCACAACTGTTGCAGGTTTCCCTGGACATCCTGAATACTAACACGGGAATGGAGATGAGGTCCGAGCTGATGCCACACATTTTCTATTCGGGTCACATCTCGGGATCTTGCTGGCCATGAGAGTACCTCATCATGACGCTGACAGTTCATAGAGATACGTGCCATGAGTGGGAGAGAATTGTTCTGTTGAGAAATGGCACCACAACAGTGGTGATACCGCGAGAGGGCGTACGTTGGGGTGAGTGACAAAAGTCACGGGACAGTGATATGCACAGATACAGATAGCCGTAGTACGAGGGGCGTTTGAAAAGTCCGTGCAAAAATAAAAACTACTTACCTGTTAGGGGTAAAACTTTCTTATTTTCCGACATAGTCTCCTTTTAGACTTATACACTTCGTCCAACGCTGTTCCAATTTTTTGATCCCTTCTGAATAATAGGAATTGTCCAAGTTTGTAAAATAGCTATTAGTTGCTGCAATCACCTCCTCGTTTTAATAAAATCTTTGTCCCAGCGGCCATTTCTTCAAATTGTGGAACAAATGTAGTCCGAGGGAGCCAAGTCTGGAGAATAGGGGGGATGTGAAACGAGATGGAATCCTATTTCCAATAATTTTGCGACCACAACTGCTGAGGTGTGTGCTGATGCATTGTCGTGATGGAAAAGGACTTCTTTGCGGTCCATTCGACGGCGTTTTTCTTGCAGCTCGGTTTTCAAACGGTCCAATAACGATGAATAATATGCACCTGTAATAGTTTTACCCTTTACCAGATAGTCGATGAGGATTATCCCTTGCGAATCCCAAAAGACAGTCGCCATAACCTTTTTGGCCGAAGGAATGGTCTTCGACTTTTTTGGTTCAGATTCTCCCTTGGTACCACATTGTCTAGATTGTTCTTTGATCTCAGGAGTATAGTAATGTATCCATGTTTCATCCCCAGTGACGAAACGACGGTTAAAGTCCTGCGGATTCTTCCTGAACAGCTGAAAACCATCCTTACAACACTTCATAGGATTCAGTTTTTGGTCAAGCGTGAGCAATCACGGACCCATCTTGCGGATAGCTTTCTCATGTCAAAATGTTTACGCAAAATAGTACGTACCCATTCATTCGAGATGCCCACAGCACTAGCAATCTCACGCACCTTAACTCTTCTGTCATCCATCACCATATCAAGGATTTTATCAATGATTTCTGGTGTTGCAACCTCCACAGGGCGTCCAGAACGTTCAGCATCGCTTGTGCCCAAAAGGCCACACTGAAAAGTTTGAAACCACTTATAAACTGTTTTAATCGAAGGTGCAGAGTCACTGTAATGTTTATCAGGCTTCTCTTTAGTCTCCTGAGGCGTTTTGCCTTTCATGAAGTAATATTTAATCACCACACGAAATCCTTTTTCGTCCATTTTTTGACAATCACTCGACTTCCTTGATTCACACGAATGCCAGACACAAAGAAATAGACCAATATGGCTGAAACTTAGAGTGCGTTCGTTCCAAAGATGCTACTAACTAAACATGACCTCGATACACGCCGGTGGTGCCATCTCACGGACTTTGCACGGACTTTTCAAACGCCCCTTGTATAGCATACACAGGGTATAAAAGGACAGTGCATTGAGGGACCTGTCCCTTGTACTCAGGCGATTCATGTAAAAAGACTTCCGACGTGATTATGGCCGCAGGACCGGAATTAACAGAATCTGAACGCCGAATGGTTGTTGGAGACCATTTCCAGCTACTCATGGACGTCATGTTCCCAAAGAACGATGTACCTTTTATGGATGACAATGCACTGTGTCACTGGGCCACATTTGTTTGCGATTGGTTCGAAGAACATTCTGGGTAATTCGAGCGAATGATTTGACGACCTAGATCGCCTGATACGAATTCCATTGAACATTTATGGAACTTAATCGAGAGGTCACTTCGTGGGCAAAATCCTACTCCGGCAACCCTTTCGCAATTATGGACAGCTATAGAAGCAGAATGGCTGAATATTTCTGCGGGTGCTTCCAACGACTTATCGAGTCCATGCCACTTCGAGTTGCTGCAACGACTGGTCACCTCAGAGTACGAGGTGCTATCCAAAATTTTCGGGGCTGGTGCTGCCATTTGATGAAAACCTTACCTTTGGACTAATGGTCACCATCACCCTCGAAGTAGTTCCCACACGCACGTACACAGTGGTCCCAGAGCTTCTGCCACTGGTCAAATGTTTTCTGTAAATCCTGTTCTTTGAGGGTGTTTATCACGGCCAGCGATGCTTCTTGAATTTTCTCTAGAGTGTCGAACCGACGGCCTTTCAACTTGAGTTTCAGTTTTGGGTCATAGCGCGAAGTCGCAAGATGCCAAATCTGGCGAGTGCAGTGGGTGGGGTACAACCACCATGTTGTTTTTTGCCAAAAAGGTCCTGGTGAGCAAGGACGTGTGACACGGCATGTTGTGATGCAGCAGCCAGTTCCCCTGACGCCAAAGTTCGGGACGTCGTCGCCGCAAGTTTTCACGGAGCCGTCGCAAAAAGTCACAATAGTATGCAGAAAACACTGTTTGGTTGGGTGGGACGAATTCTTTGTGCGGTCAAAGAAAACGATGATCATAATCTTCACTTTGCTCTTCACCTGTCTCGCTTTTTTAGGTCTTGGAGAGCCAAGGCTCTTCTAGTGGGACGATTGTTCCTTTGTCTCCGTGTCATAACCGTAAATCCAACTCTCGTAGCCAGTGATAACCTGTGACAAGACGGTTGGATCATCAGATGCGGTCTGACGAAGATCCGTGCACACTTCAACACGCTGTGCCTTCTGATCGACAGTCAAGATCGTTGGCACAAATTTTGCGGCGACACGATGCATGACCAATTCATCAGTCAACATTCGTTGACGTGTTCCATGACCAATACCCACTTCATACATAAGATCTTGAATGGTTCGACGTCGATCCGCTCGAACCAATTGAAGTTTGGCAACTACGTCTGGCTTTGTACGGCTAATGGGTCTTCCAGTGTGAGCATCATCTTCGACGTCGGTACAGCTGGCCCTGAACCGAGCATGCCACTCAAACACACGTGTACGGCTCATGCTCTGTGCCCCAAACACTTGTTGAATTATTGCAAGGGTCTCTATAGCACTTTTCCCGAGCTTCGCACAGAATTTGATAAACGCGCGCTGTTCTGTTCGCGGATCCATCATAAAATCGCTACACACCAAACACAAAGTATTACAGAAATCACTATGGGCACGCAACAAGTCCTCCCAGCTGAGTGCCAGTCCGCACACTGACTCATCAGATATGCAGCTCTCGCCACCTAGTGGTGCAAAGATCTAATACTACTACTTTCCAGATGGCAGCACCAGTCCCGAAAATTTTCGATTCCACCTTGTAGGATGCCCATGATATGCCGTGGTACCGTCAGAGTTCTCTCAATCACTGCCAGCAGTGAACGGAAGTCTACCTGGTGGCGCCCCCCCCCCCCCCCCGTACCATGATGCAAAACAATGGAAGAATAGGACCTCTTCCAAGTTAGCTCTCATATGATGGTCACACAGGTTAGAGCAGAACTGCAATTCGATGCTGAAGACAATGCGACGCCATTCATCGCCAGTTCATGCTTCCTGCTCAGGGTTCTGTGTCAAACGCAGCCTTAGTGTTGTGGTATTAAGTCTGTGCGTGGGATGGTAATTCCCAGTCTGGCTGCTGCTAGTCTGCAACCATCGGTGCAGATTGACACAGAGTGTTGCAAGGAATCTATTACTTGTTCTGCGCAAATGTGAAGAGGTTACAATGTGCTAGGTATACAATAAGGCGATCCTCCCTTGTAGTGAACAGTCATGGTCGACTAGAACTTTGATGATGAGTATGTCTGCCCTCACATCATCATGCAGTCCAACATTCGAATGACCCGGAAATCTGGATATTACGCCTTTTAAGCAGCTGGTCAAATGGAGATCTGCAATGAGGACCATTTCAAACTCTATCAGGTGCTGACAACGCCATCTCACACTTGTGTGTGGCCTCTCTGTGCCCTTCACAGTGATCACTCAACAACTGACTTTTTTTATACTTTTCATTCCTGTACCTGATGGGTAATGGGTGGGCCACTTGAGAGCGTCTAGCTATATTGGGCCTTAGCTTAACATATTTATTGATTTTAATTTTCTTTATTGACAGTTTTCTTACAACTAAAAATTACATCTAAATTTATATTTTACAATTCTTGATATGTATTTTTGCATATTGTATTCGGGTTTTCATGATTAATATATTACAATAAAAACAGGTGAACATAGGTATATTTATTTGTGCAGTGATTAGCACTTTCGTGAATATGAAGATATATACAGTAAATGAAAAATATTAGCTTAACATATTTTATTGATTTTAATTTTCTTTATTGGCAGTTTTCTTACAACTAAAACTTACATCTAAATTTATATTTTACAATTCTTGATATGTATTTTCGCATATTGTTTTCAGGTTTTCATGATTAATATGGTACAATAAAAATAGATGAACATAGGTATATTTAGTTGTCCAGTGATTAGCATTTTTGTGAGTATGAAGATATATATAGTACAATAAAAAATACCAATTTACATTGAAAGTAGGAGTTTTAATCGTATAAAATGTATAAAAGTTATTAAAATGTGAATGTCCGGATTTGCGTTTGTTGTAACCTAAAGCTACACAATTTCTTTGAGTTTTAGACTCCTGTATACGATATCTTTATGTTTGGGAACTTTTTGTTGTGTGATGTAGAGTTGGACTGAGTATACAGGTTCGTGGGACTGAGGATCATTCATTAACAAGAGAAATTCTTGTTTACAGTCAGGCGGGACCTAATGGTGGATCGGGGTCCGGATCAAATGTTCAAATGTGTGTGAATTCCTAAAGAACCAAACCGTACACACTAGTTAAACTAACTGATGCTAAGAACAACACACACACCCATGCCCGAGGTAGGACTCGAACCTCCGGGGGGAGAGGCCGCGCAATCCGTGACATGGCGCCTCAAACCGCATGGCCACTCCGCGCTGCTAGGGGTCCAGATCCACAGCCAGGACGTGCAGTAGTGTTTGTGTTTCATGTGCGACGATCAAATCTGTACTGAAAGTTCATGCTTATGTATTGTGTGTGGGTGTGTTGTGTGTGATTGTTCGAGGGGGGAATGTGCATTTGAATTTGTGTTTGTTTTTGTGTTTTCGTTTGTTTGTGATCATCTGTGTGAGGTCAGGCTGACGTGTTAATAGCGCCTACCATCGGTGCGCAGAGAGTTGCGAGTCTCGTGACTTTCGCTTCATCGTTTTCGTGTTATTGTGGGAGTCTTAGTAGGCTTTCTAATATGCGTCTTTCAGTCTGATAAAATCTTTCAGTCTTTGTTTCTGACTTACAGACTAGGGTAGCAGTCGCATACTCGAAAAGGGGACGTACAAATGTTTTGTATGTATTTATCACTGTTTTATCATTGCAACCGTGGAATTTCCCCTGAACCAGTCTTATTAGGGAGTGACGTTGCCTGGCTTTGTTTAATGTTTGTTTGATGAGTTCGTCCAGGTTTAAGTATATATCTAGAGTCAGCCCTAGGTATTCCTGGTTTGTCGGTCATGTTTAGTCTGGTTCCCACAGCATGAGTGTGATGTTTTCTGGGTGTTTCTCGTCTTTCTGGGTACGTTACGGTGTTCGAACAGTATTAGTTTTGTTTTGTTCGGGTTTGGTTTTATACCCCATTTCTGTATCCACTCTTGCAGTTTTGTCTTATATGTCATTGTTTCCCGGTTGATGGTGGTTGCTGACGTACCTGAATTCCAGTAGGCAATGTCGTCCGCGTAGAGTTGAACTTGTTCGTTAGGTCTGGTGGTCGTCGTTATGTCTCTGGCGTGCAATGAGTATAGCAGATTATTCCACCCTGCGCTACTCCTGCTTGTAGGGAGAAGGAGAGGATGTTTCGTCTTTTACATATACCTGAGATTGTCTCGCTTGTAGTAGGGATTTTGGAGGCTTTCTGTCTTGGGTGGAAATCCTAATTTTACTAATTTGTATAATAGTCCTTTATGCCAAATCTACTCAAATGCACCCTCGATGTCTAGGAAGATCGTAAGTGTGCTTTGTTCCAGATTCTGATATCTTATTATGTCTGTGGGTAATGTTAGTAGAGGGTCGTTTGTAGAGTATTTCTTTCTGAAACCTGATTGGAAATGGGGGATTATTTGTAGTTTGTCTGTGTAGTTGGTTAGTCTGTCGGTAATTATTCTTTCGAAGGTTTTTATGAGCACGTCAAGGATCTGGGGCGGTAGGATTTAGGGTCTGTTTTCTGCTTTCCCGGTTGGTGTATCAGTATTGTTTTTGCAGAAGTTAAATAATAATGTCAGTAAGGGTATTATTGTCATGAGGGCGCATCTCCTGAGGTGAATTCTCTGAATACCATTTTCACGTGCGGCAGAGTTCTTACCAGACTTGATGACGTCTTCTACCTCTTTTCAGTGATGTCCTTGCGTAATTCGCGGTCGTTTTCGCAGTTCACGGTGAGCATGTCTGTCGGAATTGTTTGTCGAAAAGTTTGTCTTGAGGGAGCTGTGGGCATTGACTGGAACATCTTTGAGTGCCTCCATGATCCTTTGGCGTTAGTGGTGGGTGTACTGTCGATTGGCAGTTTGTGCTTTCTGTCAGTGTTTTGTCATGTAAGTGTTTTGAATTTCGCCCAGAGCTTGCGTCCCTGTCAAGTTGTTTGCATGTGTCGTCCCACTGGTTTTGTCGACGTTCCGAGACTAGTCGTTTTATTTTAGCCTTCAGTCTGTTCCATAGTTGCTTGAGTTCTGGGTTGTTTGTCCTAACTGTTTCTGTGTGCTGTTACCTGTGATGAGCAGTAGTATGTCAGGAGGTGGATGAGGCTTCCAGAGTTCAATGGTCCTGGTAGAGATGGCTGTCTCTATGTTTTTATCGAGTCCACAATTTTCTTGTTTATGAGGTCCAGCTCGGAGTCGTTAGTGATGGTCAGTGTTGCCATAGTTCGTTGTTTGTGGTCTCTTGGCATTTAGTCCAGTCTGCTTCGAATTATAGTCATATTGTTCGGGAGATTTGTGAAAGTGGTGGTGGATTAATTGGAGTTGTGCCGGAAAGGGTGGGGAGGTATTCGTCCGTCACACTGTCTCCTACAGTCGCCGTGGTGATGGTGTCTGTCAGGCTGGGACTGTGTAGGAAGTGGTCGGGAAACGAGTTGCCGCCATGCCCTAGAAAAGTGTGTATCGTCATCGGTATTCTTGTCATATTTTCTATGGTCAAAAAGTTAAGTAGTGCTTCACCATTTCTGTTTTTTCCTGTATCTCCGAGCAGTTCGTGCCTGGCATTAAGGTCTCCCGTTAGAATGGATTTCTGGAAGGTAGCGACGTATCGGAGGAAGTTTCTCGGAATTTCAGCGTCAGGGAAGACATAGAGGCAAACTATAAGTAGTTGGCTACGTCTTGGTCTTGGGACAGTGATCACGGATGATTCTGTGTTTTAGAATTGGATGGGGAGCGGGTTTCTTGTGTCGCGACAGATTTTTTCGCGCGTATTGCGACTTCACCGCTGCCGCCTGGTTGGCGTTTCGCGTATTTGTAGTCTCTGTTCAGGTTGATGCTAAAAAAAAAAAAAAAATTGGCTGTGAGCACTATGGGAATTAACATCTGAGGTCATCAGTCCCCTAGAACTTAGAACCACTTAAACCTAAATAACCTGCCCGAGGCAGGATTCGAACCTGCGACCGTAGTGGTCGCGCGGTTCCAGACTGAAGCGCCTAGAACCGCTCAGTCACAACGGCCGGCCAGGTGACGGTTTAGTTCAGGTCTCGGCTGTACCCGCGATGTCTATAGGATATCTAGTTATGATGTCACTTAGCAAAGGTTTTTTTTTTTATTTCTGATGCCTCCTGCGTTTACAGACATTAGTTTTGATGCGTGGCTGTTTGTGTAGTTTCCATGGTAGGTCTTGTAGAGGAGGGGACGGGGGTGGCTTGGTGGAGGGGTTTAAGCCCTGCGCGCCTGCGCGTAGGAGCGGAGTGTTACGGTAGTAGGTTATAAATTAGGTCTTTGTCGAAGAAAACATCTGATGGTGTTCGCGCCCCTTGTATACCTTACTAGATCCGGTAACAACATTAAACACGAACAACCCTGATGTACTGTACTGCTTGTTTAACTACCATAGAGAACTGCAATTCTAAACATTTACATAGCCGCCGATGATGTGTACGTGCACGAAGTTACATTGACATCCTTCACTTTTATTGTCAGGCAGTACGAAAGTGTGAGACTGACTCAACGAAATTTTGAAATATCTCATACAGAGCACACAGCATGTGAGAATGACAGTATAGTGTGTCCCGCTGCGATTCGTAACGCATTATCCCTTTACTGTCCTGTTGTTGTGGAAGAGATTTTTTTTTTTTTTTTGCATTTTTAAAATGTGTATCTTCGGTTTCAGAACTATTGTAATTGCATATTTAGGCCACAGTTTTGTGCCAAATATCTCGTAACTGCTGTGTAAGCCTTCCGACGTTCTGTTGAGGACGTTTTCTTTTATTCCTTGAAAGGTAGTTTAGCTGAAGTCTGATGAGTTATTTGCTCAACTGTTGGAAGGTTCTATCTACACGCACCAGCGGTCTCCATGAAGTCATGTATTGCCGACGGAATGATGGAACGCTGAGATAACACGTATGAGCTGGCGGCTCGTCTATCACGGCATACGTAGTTTACCGAAGTGGCCGTTCTGTTGGCCTTCCTGCAGAGGTCGCTGCTAACAGCCACATGGCCTTCCAAGAACGGTTGGAAAAAAAGCACTTTCCGTATCAACGAAACTGCTAACGACAGCCACTGTGGCGCACCGCTACACCCACACTGCCTTCACACTGTTTTTTGCGGCTTTAAACTGTAGCACCAGGGTTTCCCCAAATGATGTAGCAGCCGCTAATAGTGGTGAAGTTGCTACTTAAGGCCCAGACAGATGACTTCCTTCGAGCTTCTCGCAAACTGCGTCCTAAGAATTACAGAAGTGATAGGTGTGTAGTCTGTGTACATGTTGTACCTCCTCGGCAGTTTCGGGAACGGGGACAAACAGCGAATTTCTGATCTTACTAACAGAGGAGTGACTTCATAAATTAAGAACTAAGTTATTTTCAGTTATTGAATATAAACACTCATCGTTCCTTGTGTCATCCCCAGTCCTGGCACTAAACCTCACCACCTCCTTCAACACGTCTTCCAATTTTATAGAATATCCGATCAAAAATATTTGGACAACTGTTTGTGGACATTAACACTGGTTGTGTCCATCCTTCGCCTTTATGACGGTATGAATTCTGCTGGGGACACTTCCAATGAGATGTCTACGGATCAATGGCAGCCCATTATTCACCAAGATTCGAGGCCAGTGAAGGTAGTGTGTTATATTTGTCCCTGGGGTGTGGAAGTGAAGTTGACGTTGTAAGTCATCCCAAAGTGTTCTATTGGCCTCAGGTCGGGAATCTAGGCAGAGCAGTCAATTTCAGGAATGTTGTTACCCATAAACTATGCTGCTTTATGACAAGCTGCATCGTCATGCTTATACAAAAAATCATATTGTACGAATTGTTCCTTTACTGTATGCAGTGCACAGTGCTGTGAAATGTGTTAATGCCCTTCCACATTTAGCATTTTCTTAAGAGCAATAAAGGAGCCACACGGTAACCACGAAAAACCATTATAGCACCTCCTCCGTACTTTAGGTTTGGCGCCACTCGTCATGACAGTAATGTTCTGCAGGTACTTGTCAAACCTAAATCTTTCCATCGCGTTTCCGCAGGGGATTCATCACTTCAGATCTCTCGTTTCCAGTCATCCATTGTGCAGCGGGGTCGTTCTTTAGAGCATTCCCAGTTAATACGAAGTCGTTTGTTATGAACCGAAATAGCAGCATAGCTTTAATTTTGATGTGACCGTGACCTAATAGATAAGCGCTAATCGAATTTAGCTGTTTTGGGAGTTGTTTCTAATCAGGATGAGGCTGCTCAACAATGTTCACTTTTGCAATATTATTTTGTCCATTTGGTAGGAGAGTAACCAACGCCAAGGTGTTTTACACTGTCTGATATATTCTGATTAAACGCAATTTTGAGGCAGACACTTTCGTCTCACATGTCTAATCATGGATCACTTCAAAAATGAGAATTTTTAGTATTACGTCAGACACTGTAAGAATAGTCTCCGCAGACAATCCTCATTGCGATCCAAGATTGCCGGCGCGATTGTAGCGAACGCGAATACAAGGCACATAGAAAAACTTTTGCAAAACATTTGTCAGGAATATCGTACTTCACGAAACTGCTATGTTTTTGTTGAGAGTCAGCCTTCGGCGGTGGGACTCGCTCAGCTGGTACGACACAACTCGTAGCTAACAGCTTTGCCCGAACTCCACGGGCGCCAAACTACAACTCCGGCACTTCACTCACTTAGCGTTATTGTTGCTTGACAATCGATCTTATCTACCATCGGCCTGGGAGACAAAACTACGTTTATCATTACGTACGGGATCGCGGACCCCTTACAACCTGTGCAGTAAGCATCATTCTTCATGTGACTGGGAATTAATTACATGTGGTGTTCCTCAAGGTTCCATCTTGGATCCATTGCTTTTTCTTGTGTACGTTAATGATCTCTCATCTGTTACATTGCCAGATGATTTTTTTTGTTTGCAGGTGATACAAACATTGCAATAAGTAGCAAGTCAAGTACACATTTAGAAATAGCTGCTAATCAAATTTTCAGTGACATTAATTAGTGGTTTAAAGCTAATTCACTGTAATTAACCTTTGAGAAGACCCACTATATGCAGTTCAGAACCTGCAAAGATTTCCTTGCAGCATGTGTATAGCATATGAAGACATGCAGATTGATGAGGTTGACAGTGTTAAATTTATGGGATTACAACTCGATAATAAATTCAGTTGGGAAGGGTATACCACAGAATTGCTTAAGCGCCTAAACAAGTCTGTTTTGCCATGAGAATGATTTCAGATGTAAATATAAAAAGAACTTGCATATTTTGCTTACTTTCACTCTATTATGTCATATGAGATCACATTCTGGGACAACTCATCAAACCAAGCAAAAGTTTTCAGGGTGCAAAAGCATGTGATAAGAATCATTTGTGGTGTAAATTCAAGAACATTGTGTAGAAACCTGTTCAAGGAACTTTGTCTTCTAACCACTGCTTCTTAGTATATTTATTCCTTAATGAAATTTGTTGCAAGTAATACATTTCTGTTTCCAACCAATGGCTCAATAAGTAGTATCAATACTAGGAATAAGAACAATCTGCATAAAGACCTAAAATCACTTACCTTGGTCCAAAAAGGGGTCCAATATTCAGGAACACACATTTTCAATAAATTGCCAGCAACCATAAAAAACTTGGTTTCAGATAAAGCTCGGTTTAAACAGAGTTTGAAAGACTTTGATAGGCAACTCCTCCTACTCAATAGATGAATATCTTAACAGTGACTGTTAAGCCAGCTTAATTAAAAATACCTGTTAGATTTCAGTTTTGCCAGTAGTTGGTCACAACAGTCAAGATTAGGTATTTTGTGTATGATAAATTTATTAATAGTGCATAACAATGTTTCATTCTGACAGCGTGTTTATCCTGTAAATATTAGCAGACAGTCTCCCGACAAATGATATAGGTAGTAAGTATTGTATTCAAATGTTTTATGTTATACTTTCTGACATGTTCCACACCCACCAGAATAATGTCATTTTTTGAGTCTATGTAACGAAAACTGAATCTAACCTAATCTAAAGTTGAGGTGGCTAAGATGTAATATCATAATGGCGCTTGACTGGCAAGTATTCTCTTCGCATTACCGAGCGAGGTCGTGCAGTAGTTAGCACACTGGAGGCGCATTCGGGAGGACGACGGTTCAAACACCTGCGTCCAGCCATCCTGAGTTACGTAAGTTTTCCGTTATACCCCTAAATCACTTCAGGCAAATGCAGGATGCTTCCTTTGAAAGGGCACGGCCGACTTATTTCCCCATCCTTCCCTAATACGATGGGACCGATGACCTCACTGTTTGGTTCCCATCCCCCAAACCAACCAATCTTCGCATTCCGGTACTGGGGTAACTTGTCACCACCAGAGCTTGGGAGGCGATGAAATACGAAATTGTCAGATTCTGGGCCAGTGTATTGCCTTAAATGAGGAACTCCCTATAGCATCTCATAGAGAAGTGATGGTGCTAACGTCCAGAATGAAACGCGATGTTATCCAGTCCCGTTGGTGCTACTGTACACCGCTGGTATTTAGAATTGGAACATGTGAAGGCAGCATGCAACTAACGTCAAATTTCAATATGTAAACGATTAGCGTTTTAACGTAACCACACAAATTAGTTGGGAATAATGCCATCTATATTCTCTTTATAAGGAAAGGTTACGCAATGTGTAATTCAGAAATAGCTTTCGAATGTTGTTTGTTTGCGAGAAGTTTGCGTTATGGCGCCATTCGAATATGATATCGCTGCGTTAAGAACGCCCACACCTGATACCACGCAGGTTCTCTATGGCTCCACGCGATTAGCGTCCAGAGGGCAGACACATTGTTCTCTTGGCTGTGCAGGATCGGACACCCACGTTGCTTGCCTCGAGTGAGGGAGAGTGCCACGACTTCTGGAGCATCATGGACTGTCAGCTTCCTTTGACAAGTAGCAGAGTGAGGCGTTCCAACAGTGATGCGTCCAGAGACATGGACACAGCAGTGGCACCACATCGTCTTTCCAGAAGAGTTCTAACTTCTGCATACATCATGCCGATGGAGGCTCTAAGGGGGCTCGATACAGAAGATGTCCAACTGTTGCCTTGGACAGTGTGCATTATCCAGGTGTCTCATTCGCTGGGTCCGCAGCTCGTGGTCTAGTGGCTAGCGTTGCTGCCTGTGGATCACGAGGTTTCCGGGTTCGATACCCGACCGGCTCGGAGATTTTCTCCGCTCTGGGACTGGGTGTCTGGGATGTCTGCATCAGTTCATCACCATTCGGAAAAGTGGCATGACTGGAGTGTGAAAAGATTGGAGTTTAGCGTGGGCGCTGATAAACGTACAATTGAGCGCCCCACCAACAAGATATCAGCATCATCATAATCCACTGGAACTGTCTGGTGATCCATCGAAGAGGGACTGGCATGCCACCAGTCGCCAATCAATACGAATGATGTACTGTGGCGTAGCGTTAAAGCAATGTAGAATGACGCACATGTATCCGTCATCTAAGCTTAATTCGACTCGATGCTCAGCTACATTGGAGCCATTGCTGTTGCCTCCCAAAGATGTTCGGGCTGACATGCGGTTCCTCTTTGTCGAAATGTCTAGGCTTAAACTCGTCAAGGGGTTGAACCGCACGTGTCGCATTACACGTCCTAAATTAGACGCTTGTGACCCTTTGGTTAAATTGTCTGGCTGATGGCAAGTTTTGCCGGCCGGGGTGGCCTAACGGTTCTAGTCGCTGCAGTCTGGAACCGCGCGACCGCTACGGTCGCGGGTTCGAATCCTGCCTCGGGCATGGGTGTGTGTGATGTCCTTAGGTTTGTTAGGTTTCAGTAGTTCTATGTTCTAGGGGACTGATGACCTTAGAAGTTAAGTCCCATAGTGTTCAGAGCCATTTTGATGGCAAGTTTGCGAAATTATACGAAACATAACAACGTTAACAGAACATATAATAACAGAAATAATATTGGGAGCTAAATTAACGACCCATAAGTGATGTAGGCCACACAGCTGCGATTTGGTTAGAACAATGTTTGCTCAGAAGGCAAACTAATAGCGAAAATGGTCGTATTTAGAATTACCATTACACACGAACGCATATCCATTTAACACAGTTCGATCATTCAGAACCTCATCGCGAATTACAAGCCCAATACTCCACCTTGTTAACTACGCAAAAAGTTAGAGTTCACACCAGGTGTGCGGCTGCTCACAGCTCAGAGGCTAAGTCCCGCTATACCACACAACTCGAAATTTTCCAAATCGTTTCACTTTCTAGCTGCCTAAAGACCGACCGTCCCCTTTCGCGTCTCCACCAGCACTGTTCCTCTGCCCGTCCCCGGCCGCGTTTCCCGCGTGCCTAACATCCTCGCTCAACTGACTGCGGCAGTTCTCTTCCTTGAAGCCGTCCATCTGATTGGCTACAGCTTATTCTACATTATTTTACATTTTAACATATTAAAATATTCAAAGCTTGACCACTTTCACGATCTAAATAAAGTAACAATAATGTCCATTTCATAATAAACGTTAAATTCTTTTACATAAAACCAGTACAATTTCTTTCCTAGCTTTGAATGCCACAGCCAGCAGCCTTGCAACAAATTGCTTCCTAATAAATAAATAAAGAACGAAAGTAACTATTATGCACTAAACTTCACAACAAATATTCTATTACCTAATGGTTCGATAAGGTGTCGAGCCGCCCGGGATTAGCCGAGCGGTCTAGGCGCTGCAACCATGGACTGTGCGGCTGGTCCCGACGGTGGTTCGAGTCCTCCCTCGGGCATGGGTGTGTGTGTGTGTGTGTCCTCAGGATGATTTAGGTTAAGTAGAGTGTAAGCTTAGGGACTGATGACCTTAGCAGTTAAGTCAGAATGGTACCTCAGAACAGTACCTCAGCGAGTGTCGGAGGGCACATCTACAGCAACTGCCAAGAAAAGCCAAACACGAGTGACGTTCTTCATCATTCACTGGATTTACACCTATGCTACTGACAATATGCATGAATGCAAGTGAACACTGAACTATATTTCCATACACAGACTTCATGTTCCACTTAGGTATTGTAAAACTATCGACAGATCTTTGTAAATTGCTGCTAATATGCGTCGCCATCTACTACACCACAGCTGTTGCCTAAACTTTTTTGGCCCGGTGACGGATCTGTATAGTTGCTGTGTGCAAGCAAGGCTCGTAACAGCAATTAAATTCGATGTCAAGGGACTGTCTCCTTGCCATATTTATATTTTCACGCTAAGTGCATTTGGCGAATACACAGTAACAGCACTGAAAATTACCTTAATATAATTGTATTCCACAGTAAAATGAAAGCAATACGTGCGTGAGGTCAGTTTTTGCGTATCTGAAATCTGTCTGGAGAATTTGCAAAGGAAGAGAGGAACATTAGTAACAATATAGCTCGGTGTCGGTACACTGAAGCGTGGGGGTCAGTAACAAACAAATCTTATTAAAATTGTACAATTTGTACAAATGGTTCAAATGGCTCTAAGCACTATGGGACTAAACATCTGAGGCCATCAGTCCCCTAAACTTACAACTACTTAAACCTAACTAACCTAAGGACATCACACACATCCATGCCCGAGGCAGAATTCGAACCTGCGACCGTAGCAGCCGCGTAGTTCCGGACTGAAGTGCCTAGAACTGTTAGGCCACCAGGGCGGTACAATTTGTACAATTCTTCTCCATACTGAGGACTATATTTCAGGCTATTAAACTTCCTTTAGCGAGGTGTGTTCTGTTTGCCTTTGCTATTCTGCTTCTCATATCTACATCTACATCTACGTAGGTTCTCCGGAAGTCGCCACTCGGTGCGTGGCGGAGGGTATCCTGTAACACAATTAGTCAATTCTTTTCCTGTTACACTCGCAAATAGAGCGAGGAAAAATCGACTGTCTTGTATATGCCTCCGTATGAGCCCCAATTTCTCGTATCTTCGTGGTCCTTACGCGCAATGTATGTTGGCAGCAATGGGATCATTCGGCAACCAGCTTCAAATGCCGCTTCTCTAAATTTTCTGAATAGTGTTTCTCGAAAAGAACGCTGCATTCCCTCCAGGGATTCGCATTTGAGTTCCCGTAGTATCTCCGTAACACTTACGTGTTGTCCGAATAGGTAACAAATCTAGCAGCCCGCCTCTGAATTGCTTCTATGTCTTTGTTCAATCCGACCTGGTACGGATCCCAAACACTCGGTCAGTACTCAACAACAGGTCGCACCAGCGTCCTTTATGCAGTTTCCTTTACAGATGAACCACTCTTTCCTAAAATTCTCCTGAAAAACCAAAGTCGACCATTCACCTTCCCTACCTCAGTTCTCACATGATCGTTCCATCTCATATCGCTTTGCAATGTTATGCATTTAAACGACGTGACTGTATGAAGCAGGACACTTGTAATATTGTATCCGAACATTACAGATTTGATTGTCCTACTCATCCGCATCAACTAACGCTGCCATTCATCACACGAACCGAAAATTTTGTCTAAGTCGTCTTGTATCTTCCTACAGTCACTCAACTTCGACAGGTTGCCGTACATCACAGCATCATCAGCAAACTACCGCAAATTGCTGGCCACCCTTTCCGCCAAACCTATCACACTAACCTGGGGCACTCCTGACGATATCCTTGTCTCTGATGAACACTCGCAGTCGAGGACAACATACTGGATTCTACTATTTAAGAAGTCTTCGAGCCCCCTACATATCTTGAACTTATTCCGTATGCTCGTACCTTCGTTAACAGTCTACAGTGGGACACCGTGTCAAATGCTTTCCGGAATTCTAGAAGTCAGGAAACTGCCTGTTGTCCTTCACCCGTAGTTCGCAGCATATCATGTGAGAAAAGGGGAACCTGAGTTTCACACGAGCGATGCCTTCTAATACCGTGCTAATTCGTGGACATAAGCTTCTCAGTCTCAAGAAAGTTTATTGTATTCGAACTTAGAATATGTTCAAGGATTCTGCAGCAAAGTTAAGGATATTGGTCTGTAACTTTGCGGGTCCGTTCTTTTACCTTCTTACTCCGACCGTCATGCGTCATTTTGCTCCCAAGAAAGCAAAACTCCTTCGCTTCGTTTACTCCAGGGACAGGAGAATTTTTGAGCTCAGCTTATGTTGCTCTGTGGAGGGAAACTAAGTAACAGCGATACAAATAAGTAGAGTCTTGTTTAAGCTATAATTCCCACCGTCTAAAATGATATTCTCATTTAGTAACAAAAAAAATGTACTTCTGGTCGCTTCTTGATTATGTGAGGACCATCCCCACTTCCGTTGTTGAGTAATTTCCTGTAGGCAGTCGCCGGAGGAAATAAGGAAGTTTATTTCGGTCGCTATGAAGATGAGCGCAGCTTTATGCCTATTGAGTTCCTCTTTCAGTTGTATCTCAGCTGCCAAAGTACCAGAAACTTCTACCACTGGCTTCTGTTTCGTCTTTCCCTCCTCCTGCAGGCCGAGTTGCCTCTTCTGTAGTGTCTAAGATTACTACGCGACAAGAACACAGCCAACAGGGTGCCAAGAGCAACGCGTCGCACAAAAACGCAGATTAGTAACTGGATAACTTCCTTGTGTGCGGAGGGGACGGCTGCTCGGCAAAAGCTTTGCTTCGTCTTTTAGCGATGTCGCGCTGTGAGCAGCTGAAAGAATTCGCAGATAATCCGGACCTCATGTGGAAGATGTAGCTGACACTATTCGATGCCAAACGGGGTGTTCCTTGAATGACAGTGCATTTGTCAATTTCTGTCGACGTTGATAAACACAATTTACCATTAACGTCATCTTTATCGATGACTGTTCTGCAGGTACATTTATGCTCTGACAACCATGTGAAGCGCAGCACTGGAAGAATGTAAATGCTCTGTCTCTGTGCGCTCTCTAACAAGAAACAACTAAAAAAAAAAAAAAGAGAGAGAGAGAGAAGAAGAAGAAGAAGATTCGGGTGCCCGGAAGACTGCCTATGGGACTTGGAAGAACAAGACGAAGGAAGCTTTCTCCAAGTACACTGAAAATGTCACGGACATAAAATGGAAAAGATGGTTGAAATTTTATGGACACCTAGTAAGAATAGGCGAAAACCAACGGAGTAAAAATATTTTCAGTTATATCACGTCATTAAAGTCCACCTTTAAGTGGGTACAAGAAACTGATATTACAATACAGATGATCCAAAACAGAAGAAATTCAGAAACAAAGCCAACAGCATAAAATAACTTCAAGAGAAACCACTAAAAAAGAGGTTCACACAAACATATCCGAGGAGGAGAGAAAGAAAAGAAGTTCTGGAAAGAAAAGAAGCCAAGAAGAGTTAAGTTCTATGCAGTCCGTAGCTGACCAAACTCGGCAGAAAAAAAGTTTAAACCGTTTATAGACATGGGACCCAAAGTGCATTACTCCTTCAAGATCTTGCACCGTCTGAAATCTTCATTTCCAATCACTGGTTTCTCATTTCAAAATACTCAGTTTAGAATCCTGTCCCATCCGTAAAATTCCAGCCCTAAAGTTTAGGAGATACGGTAGGTGCAGTTATAAAATAACAAATTCACTTCCGTTGTACCATGTGAGACTGAAATCCATATTTCATTCATTTCAAGCATCTACACCTTTCAGAAATTGTAAAAGAGGACGTGACGTTGTTTTTAAAGGATTTTGCCTGTATTCGGGTGTAGCAGGATCAAATTCATCAATATAAAAATGAGTTATTAAGTGAAGGCCCTGTTCCTATATTAAACTGTAAATGTGTATGTATGTGGAGAACAATAGTGGTCCTATCACACTACCCTGGGGCATTCCTGACGATATCCTTGTCTCTGTCCTTGATTTTGGCCTCTATGGCCATTTACGATACTTAATGACAACACAGGCTCATTTTTGGCAAAGATGTTTTCAGTGAGGATGAGGTCTCTGAGCAATCCATAGAATGTGGAATTCAGATCTTGACGTCGAGGTAGTAATTGTAAGAGTTAATTAGCTTGCTTTTTAAGATAGCCTTAGGCGAATTATAAGGTCTGTTGTGTTGTAACACCAAATTATCACCTGTTGCGACGACTCAGTAACATGAATTAGCACCAGCGATGACAGATCTAAACTATGATGCAGTCACATTTCCACTAAGAAAAAACATGAGGCTTGTTCGAACTCCTCAGTTCACTCTTCGCAGACATTACATTTACAGGACTTCAATGGGTTATATCAGGTTCCAGATCTTCAAAAAATCAAAACAAGTCTTATCACTTTGCCCACTCAGCCAGCTATCCGGGAAGAGATCAGTCCTGTTCGGTCTCCCTTTAGCGTAAATAGGAGTGTCGACTTGCGCTCTCGAAACGTCACCTCTAGGGATGATTGGTGAGCGGCACACATGTGGCTGGTCGCCTTGTATACACACCAACTTCATAAAGAGTTCTGAGC
Organism: Schistocerca piceifrons; assembly: GCF_021461385.2. Classification (NCBI taxonomy): domain Eukaryota; kingdom Metazoa; phylum Arthropoda; class Insecta; order Orthoptera; family Acrididae; genus Schistocerca; species Schistocerca piceifrons. The sequence goes on along the minus strand of NC_060143.1, from coordinate 88,364,409 downwards.
ACAGTACTCATGTATCCGCTGACTAGAAAAAGCGTAAAGCAAGCCCCATTTTTTTTTCTTCATCAGTCCTCTGACTGATTCAACGCAGCGCACCATGACTTTCTCCCCTGTGCCAACCACTGTATTTCAGATTAGCAATTGAACTTACGTTATGAATTATTTGTTGGATATATTCCAATCTATGTCTTCCCTTGAAAGTTTTACTTGCTACAGTTCTTTCCAGTACCACACACGTTAACTCCTGACGTGTTAACACATGTCCTATTATCCTATCCTTAATATTTTCCACGTATTTCTTTTGTCGCTGATTCTGCACACCTACATGTTCCTTATTTAACCAGACCACTTAAATTTATGCATCCTTCTGTAACAGCACAACTCGAAACTTTCGATTTTCTTCTTTTCTTATTTTCCATAATACTTCATTCATTCACTTCAGTGCAATTCTTTGCGCCAGGTATACATAATCAGAAATTTCTTCCTCAAATTAAGGTCTATATTTGATTGTAGTAAATTCCTTTTTGGCCGGGAGTGCTCTGCTTACCTCTGCTAGTCTGCTTCTTACACCCTTCTTACTATCATGTGCTATTTTGTTTCCAAAGTAACATAATACGATCACATCGCCTAGTTCATGGTCTCTAATTCTCATCGCTAATCTCATTTCGGTTCATTAGTTTCGTATTTCTTTAATTCACACTCAGTCCATATTCTGTATTCAACAAACAGTTCCACTAAACAATTCCTGTAATTATTTCTCGTTTTCAATGAAAATAGCAATATCATCAATGATTCTTGTTATTGATAGCCTCTGATCCTGAATTTTAATCTCACTCTTGGATCTTCCATTTAGTTCTGTTATTACTTCTTCGATATACAATTTGAACAGCCGAAGAGGAAGACTGCAACTCTACCTAACGCCATCTTTTATACCAGCGATGGAAGTATAAATACTAATTCTACGACTTCAGATTAAACTGTAACTGACGCGTGCTATATAGAGACGTGGGTGCCTTCCTCATGTATGTCATGATTGATATTTTATTGATAACTGACAATAGGAGAGAGGGCTGTACCTCGAGGATAGTGTAACTGGAAACACACGATGTTATTTCGCTGGTGACTTATTTTAGAATCAAGTGAAGGAATACGCACTAAACGCCGCCATAATCAGGTTCCAATCAAGGTTTAGAATCAAGTGAAGGAATACGCACTAAACGCCGCCATAATCAGGTTCCGCCACTTACTGGGGATTGTCTTATTGCTAGACATGAGGTTGTGTTTTGTGCAGCATTTTTAAATATTTCGAGTTATATACATTTAAGTGCGGTATAATATATTAAAGATATTCGTAATACATTTTAATTTTTTAGTCACAGAATTTTACAAGGAATGAAATTCTCCATATTTTTAAAACTAGTTGTATAACGGGTTGAAGGTAAAGCTATACTTCATCTGTTCGTCTGTCGTTCAGCACCCTCTACCTTGAAACAGAGGTAGGTCTTTAACGGAATATTTGCACATTAACTGAGTTTCGTTAACGCCTTAACAATTCAACTTGTTTTGAAAATGGAAGTTGGTTTTAGTTTTCAGTAGCTTCTATTATAGAAAGTATTTAACTTGTAACTGGCATTAGATCATACTTCTTCTTAGTTCGATGCAGTTTACTGATTATTGGTATGTACATTCTAAGGCAAAAAAAAGGACAACGTACCACAAAGGAATTTTCCGAGCGGGACGGAAATCATTAGATATGATGTGCATGTACAGACAAACAAATGATTACAGTTTCAGAAAAGTTGGATCATTTATTTAAGACAAAGAGCTCCACAAACTGAGTTAGTCAATAACGCGTAGGTCCATCTCTGGCCCTTATACGTCTGCTTGGCATTGACCCATAGAGTTGTTGGACAGTCACGTGAGGGATATTGTGCCAAGTTCTGTCCAATTGGCGCGTTAGTTCGCAAAAATCCCGAACAAGTCGGAGGCCCCCGCCAATAATGTTGCAAACGTTCTCAACTGGGGAGAGGTCCGGCGACCTTACTGGCCAAGGTAGGGTTTGGAAAGCACGAAGACAAGCAGTGGAAAATCTCTACTGTGCGGACGGGCATTATCTTGCTGAAATGTAAGCCCAGAATGACTTGCCATGGAGGGCAACAAACCAGGGCGTAGAATATCGTGGACGTAGCGCTGTGCTGTAAGGGAGATGCGGATGGCAACCAAAGGGGCCCTGCTATGAAATCACTCGAGGTTGTTGAGCCATATGGCGGGCGATAGTCAGGTTGGTATTCCACTGCTGTCTGGGGCGCCTTCAGATAAGTCTTCGCTGGTCGTGGGGGCTCATCACTGACTCATCACTGGGGAGAATTCTACTCCAGTCAATGAGAGTTAAGGCCGAAGACGTGTCTGGAGACGCCCTGGACTGCGGTAGGATACCAACTTGTCTCCTGCCCGACTTATGACCCGACAAACAGAAGCAATGCTCTGGACAGCTATTTCTTCGGCAAAGCTTTAAACATCACAGGATCCCTTCGGTTACCACACGCCGTACCCTTACAGCACAGCGGTATGTCGAAGATATTCTACTTGTTTAGTGCTTGTCAAGCCCATCTTTGCCAGCTTGGTCACCGGATATCTCCCCTACTGAGAGCGTTTAGAGCATTAAGGGTAGAGCCCTTCAACTCGCTCGGGATTTTGACAATATAACGCGCCAATTGGACATAAACTCGCACGATATCATTCAGGAGGACGACCAACACCTCTGTCAATCAATACCAAGTCGAAGAACGGCTTGCATCAGAACCATAGGCGAATCAACGCGTTATTGACTCGTTCAATTTGTGAAGCTCTTTCTCTTGAATAAATAATCCAATTTTTTCTAGAGTTGTAATCATTTTTTGTTTGTACGTGTACATCACAATTATCGATTTCCGTTCCATTTGGATAATTCCTTCGTGGTTCGTGACTGTTCAAATGGCTCTGAGCACTATGGGACTTAACTTCTGAGGTCATCAGTCCCCTAGAACTGAGAACTACTTAAACCTAACTGACCTAAGGACATCACACACATCCATGTCCGAGGCAGGATTCGAACCTGCGACCGTAGCGGCCGCGCGGTTCCAGACTGTAGCGCCTAGAACCGCTCGGCCACTCCGGCCGGCTCTGCGTGACTGTTGTCTTAGGCTAGTGATTCCCAACCTTCCTTAGACCATTACCCCCGAGTGCAATCAGGTATTAGCTAGTAGCCCCACCCTCCCCTCCCCTGACACCTGTTCCCCGCCCCCCCCCCCCCCCGCCCACGTTATCACCAACTTTAGCACCTAACTAAAATGTACGAGGGAGAGTTGGAAAATAAGTTTACCCTGTCTACTGTGGGAAGAGTTATGTGATATGGGCGAAAGATGAACGGGCACTTGCAGGACACCGATACACCATAGGGTAGAGGTCGACCAAGACCAAGCAGATGGCGCTGTAACAGTGCCTGTACAAAGCAGAAGCCAGCCAGTCGGTCTTTTGCCGCAGCGAGGTGCGTTTTGGAGTCGTGCTCAAAGGCGGAAGTGAGACCTGGTATCCGCTATGAATGGGCACGTGGAGTATCGGGCACACAAATTCATAACCGCCTTGTTGAGGTGTATGGGTCAGGTGTGATATCGAGGCAAATGGTGCAAAGATGGTGTCAGTAATTCAGTGATGGACGTCAGCAAGTGCAGGACATACCGAGACATGGGCGGACGCGGATGCGCACGGCCACTACAGATGCGAATGTCAGGAAGGTGAATGACATGATTAAAGCGAACCGGCGTATCACCATCGATGGAGTGCCGGCAGAACTTGGAATCGGACATGAGCGAGCTCACAAAATAATCCACGAAATTCTTCTATACAGGGAGGTGTCAGAACGATGGGTGCCCCGCCAACTGACCCCGACACACATGGAACAACGCATGGCGCTCATCCTGGAACAGCTCGTGCGTTACCATGAATCTGGCAATGACATTCTGTTTCGGATTGTGTCGGGGGATAAAACGTGGGTCCACCATTACTTGCCCGAATCGAAGGCCTCATCCATGGAGTGGAAACATCTGTCATCACCTGTCCGAAAGAAGTTCAAAAGCACTCCGTCTGCAGGTAAAGTGCTACTCACCGTTTTCTGGGACGCCAAAGGAGTTTTGCTGCTGGACTTTCTGGAGGATGCAACCATCAATGCCGCGCGGTACTGTGCCACTCTGTCGAAATTGAAAGAGGTGATTCGGAAAAAGTGGCCTGGCCTTCTCAGATCTGGCGTTCTGCTGCTGGATGACAATGCGAGACCACACACGGCGACGGCAACGCAAAACGATATTCCAATTCTTGGTTGGGAGCGCCTACACCATCCGCCTTACAGTTCGGGGTCTCGCACCAAGTGACTTCCATCTGTTTCCTGCTTTGAAGAAGACTCTCGGCGGAAGGCGCTTTGGCAGCAATGCTGACGTCAAACAAGCCGTTCAACGCTTCTTCCGTATGCAACGCCCTGGCCTTTTTCTGGAAGGCTTTTTGAAGCTTATAATGCGGTATGACAAATGTCTCAATTTACTTGGAAATTGTGTAGAAAAATAAAGATATGTCTTATCTTTAATGTCCCATTCTCCTTTTTTCCTTTCACACACAACTCCGACCACAGTGACAGGGCAAAGTTATTTTCCAACTCCTTCATGGAGAATTAAAGACTATTCTTGCAACACTTCTATAACACTTTTATTTTTAAAATGCTGAAAGATGATTCATGCTTAGTTTGGGTGTGTGTTTTAGAATGAATGACGAAGAAATTCGTGGTGCATCGTATAGCACTACTGTAGCCCTTTTGTAGTTACTGCTAGGTCGTGGTGGCAATTAACTCGTTTCTCTGTTTCAAAGTGAGTAATGAAGCAGTTTCTAGACTTCTGCAGGTACTATCTACAACTTGGAGAAGACATTTTCATGACTTATATAGCAATTACGTATTTGTCTCACATTTATTATTGGCGGTGTACGGGGCGAAGCACAGTATAAGTGTGTAATGGTGGGCTATGTGAGGAACCTGTAACATCCATCGCATTAATGCTACTAATTGAGAAAAAGTAATTATTGATAACTTATATAATCAATTGTGATAACAGTAATGATCTTTCGAAAATAATTTAGTTTCGTGACTGAATCAAAATCGAATCGTTTAGTTATTTATCTCTCAGAATATTTCATTTCACCCCTCAGGTGGTAATTACCCACAGGTTGGGAACCATCTTCTTAGAGTGTAGTAGAGTATTAATATAACCCATAAATGAGTAAACACAGTACTGACAAGATTTCATCGATTTGCAACGCTTTTAAATTTCAACAGAATGTTTGTTCCTAAGTACATGTTCAAGCTGTATATTCGAACACATATTTGCATTCCACAAAAGTTTTAATTTTCTGGAATAAATTTTGTAGTCTCAGAAAAAGACTGCAGCACATAAATATTGAATGCCTTCATTCAAAAATGAAATAAGACAAAATATTAGATTACAGTATGAAAAGTGTCCTTAGGTGCAATACTTTTCCGTACAGGATCTGACTCTCACCGCCTCGATCATACCCGCGTCAGTACAAAAAAAAGTTTCGAGACTGGATTAAAAAAAAAGAATAGAGAAAAGTTATGATGGTGATTTTAATTCTTCAGATTTCCTACATAATCTCAAACCTCCCCCCCCCCCTCCACTTTTGAGATCAACGCACAGCACGTCCTTACAACCACGTCAAACTGTCAGAAAACTCCTTTTTTGGTGAATTGTTAAACTTGCACCTCACATTGGCGTGAATATCGGTTATGTCATCAAAGCGTTAAGCCTCTATGTAAATTTCTGCGGTTTATCGTCTTGTCGTTGATGCGTAAAAAATGTTCAAATGTGTGTGAAATCATATGGGACTTAACTACTAAGGTCATCAGTCCCTAAGCTTACACACTACTTAACCTACATTATCCTAAGGACAAACACACGCACCCAACTCTGAGGGAGGTCTCGAACCTCCGCCGGGACCAGCCGCACAGTCCACGACTGCAGGTTGGTGCGTATTGATGACGTCAAATCTCGTCACCAATAATGATTTTTTTCCAGAAAAAAAATTGTGCACGTTTTACATTTCAATCAAGTCGCGGCAGGCGTCCACGCTTCGTTGTTTCTGTTCGGGGAGTCAGGGTGTGCGCGACAAACTGCGTATACACTTTTCTCTTCTTCGAAACATTATGGAGATTGAACACTTTATTTAGAGGTGTTGCTCCATTATGATTTATGGCCCATCAACGCACTGCCTCAAGTTCGCCACTAAACTTGGCATGCTCACAACTGACCGGTCGAATGCACATCTGTTGTTTACAGTTGTTAGTTCAAGTTGCCACTGTAGTTGCTGAGCAGATGTCGCTTTACGTGGAGAATAAAATCAGTCTCGGAACTTTTCGGATGGACAGTGTACATCCCTCTATTCTGGCATATGTAACTGAAGATGGGAATGACGCCCAAAACATGTCCGTTAAACCAAATAGTAAAGCTGCATTAAGAAGCTGGTGTGGAGTCATTATCTCATATATTGAAAGTAACATTATTCGTCGGCGTGACCAAATATTATAGCTGCATTAACAGGAGAAGGAGATTACTGTTTAACGTCCGTCGACAACGAGGTCATTAGAGACGGAGCACAAGCTCGGGTTAGGGAAGGATGGGGAAGGAAATCGGCCATGCCATTTTAGAGGAACCATTCCGGCATTTGCCTGAAACGATTTAGGGAAATCACGGAAAACCTAAATCAGGATGACCGGAGACGGATCTGAACCGTCGTCCTTCCGATTACGAGTCCATTGTGCTAACCACTGCGCCACCTCGCTCGGTGCTGCATTAAGAAGCTGGTTTGTTGGTTGATTCGGGGGAGGGGACCAAACAGCGTGGCCATCACTCCCATCGAAATAGGGAAGGGTTCCTTTCAAAGGAACCATCCCGGCATTTGCCTGGTGTAATTCAGGGAAATCACGGGAACACTAAAACATGTTCAAATGTATGTGAATTCCTAAGGGACCAAACTGCTAAGGTCATCGGTCCCTAGCCTTACACACTACTTAAACTACCTTATGCTAAGAACAACACACACACCTATGCCCGAGGGAGGTCTCGAACCTCCGGCTGGAGGGACCACGCAATCCGTGACACGGCACCTCAAACCACTCGGCCTCTCCGCGCGGCGGGGAAATACGTCATCAGGATGGCCGGACGGGGGTTGAACAGTCGTTCATCCAAATGAGAGTCCAGTGTGCTAAACATTGCGCCACGTCACTCAGTGATAAGCTGGCGTGGAGCCATTATTTAATATATTATTGCATGTGACAGCACTTTCAATTATTCGCAGAGCTAATACCCACCTATAAATATACCTCCAAATAATCCTTCACAATATTCAATTGAGATAGCAACAGTAGTTTAATGTTAGCTGAAGAATTACGACCTTCCGCATAAGGTTTTCACTTGTCAGTTCAACACTGTCTCGCTAAAGTCCCAGACACCAGTTGGCTGACTAAAGTTAGTCCATTTTAACAACAAAGACGAACTCCGGAGACAATGCCTTAATGCAAATTACAGCTGCCCGCGGCCTGCATTAAACGTTCAAATATTATAACTACCTGGGACGACCTAATATGAAATGGCCACATAAAAGTAGAAAGTGTTACACTAGTAACACCTTGATAGAACGCTGCCAAACTTATGTTCCTGTATTTCCATGCCTGTAGGATAGACTGTTAAAAATGTCATCCTTAGGCGAACTTGGAAACAAGTCGTTCCATCAGATGAAGAATGGTGAGACTACATGATCGTTACAGGGTGTGTCTAACGTTACTGAAGCTTTTCAGGTGGGATCACAACATCAAATGCCCAGAGGACATACACTTGCAGTTTATCGCTGTCTTTCTGCTTCAAACACCGCGTATGCACAACCAACCACTTGGATTCTCTCAGTTCCATGCAGTAGCATCCAGATGGCACTCACAAACAAGGACCTCTTCTTGCTTCTGCGTCACTTCCTCCAGTGCGTCGTAAATCTGCCGATAATGTGGACAACCAATATGGAACATTGTCATCCGTGGATTACTTCACTTCTGCCTTTTATGGGTGGACATGGATATTCTTTTACTGACAGACTCAAGACACGATGTGTTACGCACGCCAGCATCAGCAATTACACAGCACCGTTCAGTACCTGATGGTACTTTAAAGACTACCTTCCGTCTTAGCAGTGACCTATTATGGAGAACTTGAATCATTAACAGAGTGTCTGCAAACATTGATATCAGTGGCACTAACAATATGTATGAGAGGCAGTCAAATGAAAACAAACGCCGCCACAATGGGGCCATGGAGTAGTAGCATTGAAAAGTAGTCACCACATGCACTAAGGCGTTTATCCTACAGGGAGACGAGACGATCAGTTCCTGTTTGGTAGATCGTGGTCAGCTGTTCACGGACCCATATCCACACCCACTGTTGCAGTTCCTTGTCCAACTGAAATCGACGTTCATGCATGTTCTTCTTCAGTCTGTCACAAATGTAAAAATCACAGAGTCAAAATTCCAGGCTGTATGGAGAGTGCTGCAGTGTTTCCCAATCAAACCGCTGAAGTGCAGCCTTTGTTTTGATTGGCAGTGTGGGAGCGGGCATTATGATGCAACAGGATGATTCCATCCGGCAGCATTCCTGGTAATTTTAACTTCATGCCGCATCACAGTTTCTGCAACGCGTCTTCATTGTGCTACTCACTGTACATGATAACGCCTGCTCCCCATTGCCAATCAGATGAGCACTATGCTTCAGTGATTTTGTTGAGAAACTCTGCAATATCCTCCATGCAGCCTGGACATGCATGGACGTCGATTTGATTTGGAACAGAAGTGCAAGAGAGGTTGTGGTTGTGAATTCATCAGTGGCCAATCACATTCTATCTCCCAGTGAGATAAAGGTCTTAACACGTGCGGTGATTGCTTTTTAACGGAACCATTCCATGGTGCCGTTGTGGCGGTTATTCGGCTTTCAATGGGCTACCCCTTATAGACTGTAAAAAGACAGCAAAGTTATTTATAAATCATTGTATTAGGTTTAGTACATCAAGTCCCAAGCATCAAATGGTATCGAAGTTAAGTAACATTTTGTAACATAATCTTAATAAATATTATTTGTTATTTCTTATTGTGTTGCAGCATCTTTGTTATAGTGTGCTCTGTTGTAGCAAGTGTTTAATAATCATAACGTGCAACTACCGCCATTTCGGAACTGTAGCAGGGAAATATTTTTCTTCTACCGTGGATGTTTGGACTGAATAGTGAGTTCCGTTAGTACATTCACAACATTGTAAAACACCAAATCACTGGCACGTGGAACATGGGAAGTTGATACCCACAGCTGTGCAGACTGTTGGCAGCAGTGCGATGACTGCGGCACGACTGGTGACGAGATGGAGTCAGGGCAGCATTGCGGCAAGAAGAGAAGGCACGGGTCCTTCCAGAAGAAAATAAACGGTGAGAAGGACGTAGGGTTGTAGTCTGGCTGTGACGAATAGAAGTATGACATCAGCTAAAATCCTGGAGAGGTTACAGGCAGTGCGTAGCCACGCACCGTCGCAACAGGTTACTAGAAGCTGGATTGAAATCTCGAGTTACCATTTGTCTTTTAATGCTGACACCTTACCCCAGACAATGAAGCTCGCTTTGTGTAGAGCCAGAGTCAATTGGCAAACTGAGTGGCATTCAGTGGTGTTTCGCAGAGTTTTCTGAGTTTGTCGCGATCGGGTCGACGCCAACATTTCCGTAGACCTGCGTAAGGGTCACAGGGAGCAGTGATTCTTTAGACCCAGCTACTGGTGCAGTGGTGTGGGAATTTGTTGGATATGGCAATAGGAATGACTTGGTAACTGTTGAAAGGATCCCAAATATCGCCAGTAAGGAGCAGGAATGGTAAACCTGCTTGTCATATTCTTGACTGGTCTGACAGGTTGCTTAATCTGTCCGCTCTTAGAGCGGATGTGACGGGAGGACATGTACTTTCTTACCATCTTGCAGCCAGCAATCTTCATGAACTGCCAAGCATGTGTTTTAGACAGGGAAATAAATTCCTGAAGACGACATTTAGAGAGTGTTTCCTTCCATTCTTCAACGAATTTGCGTTTTAGTGCCTGTGGCTGTTACATCTCACGGCGATGTTGGTCAGAGTGACCAGTTGCGATGGAATGAAATTTTACTCGTTATGTGATGAATATGTTCGCAAGATTTGATAATTATCGCACTGGGTTTTCATAGTGCAACACTTTCCAATTCCATTCACATACTTGGTTTGGAAAAAGTAGGGGAACACTGCGAGAAATGCATGTTTGAACATAGATGCAATTATCGAAATAGCTCTATACCATTTCTAGGTCTACTTTCGTACACGATACAGCGTCTGCTTCAAAATAAGTATAACTGTAGAGTAGCCTTCTCCACTAATAGTTCTTTAAACAGCAACATTATACACAACTTGAAACCTACGCTTTCCCTTTTGCAAAATTCTGGTGTTTATAAACTTATTTGCGCCAATTATCCCCCCTATTACATACGGCAAACAGGTCGAACTATTTCGACAAGATTCAAGGAACACCTCCTACGCAAAAAAGGCACCAACGTTCACAATTCAACTTTCGTTGACCATTTGTTAATCACAGGACATAGTACTAAATATGGAAAAGACGTCCAGATCTTGCACTCGGAGAAAAAAGCCCTTAGGCTTAACATCTTACAAGAGCTAGAGATTTTTAAACACCTGTCTGTGAAGGACGGTCTCATTCTTAACGAACAGTTGCAATTACGCAACAAAAATTTTTTCAAGGTATAGAGCCCCTAATTAAAAATGGTATGAATGGCAATCTCTCCTCAATGTAGACTCAAACATCGTTTTCTCTTCCATTTTCATGTTTTGCTTGTACATTATTTGAACTGCATTTTTTTAAAATAAGACTGTTACGGTATGTTGTAACTTTCGTGCACTGGTTCCTGGTGTTACCTGTACTCTTAAATTGTCTTTGCAGGGCCTCATTTCCTCTTGTCTGTAATTCGATCACTCCTTGCTAGTTGGCGGGAATCTGTTTTCGTGTCCAATTCGTGGCTGCGTTGGCCTGTGAGCCGGTTAGTTTGACGGTAGTGGCTGTTTGATGCAGTTTTTGACTTCGCTGCTGCCATTGTATTTCGATGGAATATGACAATATGTTTATATTTTTACATTTTAATTTTTATTCTTGTGACAATTTACATTTGACGAGAGCACTTTTGCTCAGATGTTTTTCACTCATGGTGTGATTACATGTAAGTACACTGTTTGTACACTTTATGGAAGCAAGCCTATTAAGTATATTGCATTTCATGCCATGTCATTATATTTTCTAGGTTGTTGTTGTTGTTGTTGTTGATGTTGTGGTCTTCAGTCCTGAGACTGGTTTGATGCAGCTCTCCATGCTACTCTATCCTCTGCAAGCTTCTTCATCTCCCAGTACCTACTGCAACCTGCATCCTTCTGAATCTGTTTAGTGTATTCATCTCTTGGTCTCCCTCTACGATTTTTACCCTCCACGCTGCCCTCCAATACTAAATTGGTGATCCCTTGATGCCTCAGAACATGTCCTACCAACCGATCCCTTCTTCTAGTCAAGTTGTGCCACAAACTCCTCTTCTCCCCAATCCTATTCAGTACCTCCTCATTAGTTATGTGATCTACCCATCTAATCTTCAGCTTTCTTCTGTAGCACCACATTTCGAAAGCTTCTATTCTCTTCTTGTCTAAACTATTTATCGTCCACGTTTCGCTTCCATACATAGCTATACTCCATACAAATACTTTTAGAAACGACTTGCTGACACTTAAATCTATACTCGATGTTAACAGATTTCTCTTCATCAGAAACTTTCCCTGCCGTTACCAGTCTACCAGTCATACCTATATGAATATTAATTCGTGACCAGTTTGCATAACTCCTTCGTGGTGTGTCTTTGTGTTAGAGTATATGTTCCTATGTTTCATTTTACACCTATTATGCAGTATATTGGAGGAAACTACAGATGGGAGGTTGTATCACGGTTTTCGGGAAGAGGATAATCATATCGTTTGTCAGGGCGAAATACTGAGAGCGAAGAGGTCGTCCAGTGTCACATTGCGGAGGACGCCTTCTGAGAAGTGGGCTCGTGTCAGCGAAAAGCCCGCCGTCTGGTGCGGCCGTATCGCTTACATTACACTACATTAGCCCGCAAGAAGTGTAGGCGCCCGGCGGGGAAAAAGCCAGCGGAAGGGTCGGGCCAGCTGCAGCCGCGTCCTTGGCCCCAGCCTGCACTTCTGGACGCTTCTGCTGCACAGTGCCACCACAATGAGTTCGTCCTTGCGACGCATCAACAGTGGCATAACGAGCCGTTTACTCTGATTTACCCAGAAAGCCTGACGCAAGCGATTGGCGACGAGCTGTTGCTGTTTTACCTCTGACTCTATACATGTCTGAATCGAAAAAAATGGATCCTTAGGAGTTAACATACCGTGATTGAGAAAGTCATAGTTATACATGCTGTTACAAAAAGGTATGGTCAAACTTTCAGGAAACATTCTTCACACACAAAGAAAGAAAATATGTTATGTGGACATGTGTCCGGAACGCTTACTTTCCATGTTAGAGCTTATTTTATTACTTCTCTTCAAATCACATTAATCTTGGAATGGAAACACACAGCAACAGAACGTACCAGCGTTACTTCAAACACATTGTTACAGGAAATGTTCAAAATGTCTTCCGTTAGCGAGGATACATGCATCCACCCTCCGTCGCATGGAATCCCCGATGCGCTGATGCAGCGCTGGAGAATGGCGTATTGTATCACAGCCGTCCACAATACGAGCACGAAGAGTCTCTACATTTGGTACCGGGGTTGCGTAGACAAGAGCTTTCAAATGCCCCCATAAATGAAAGTCAAGAGGGTTGAGGTCAGGAGAGCGTGGAGGCCATGGAATTGGTCCGCCTCTACCAATCTATCGTTCACCGAATCTGTTGTTGAGAAGCGTACGAACACTTCGACTGAAATGTGCAGGAGCTCCATCGTGCATGAACCACATGTTATGTCGTACTTGTAAAGGCACATGTTCTAGCAGCACAGGTAGAGCATCCCGTATGAAATGATGATAACGTGCTCCACTGAGCGTAGGTGGAAGAACATGGGGCCCAATAAAGACATCACCAACAATACCTGCCCAAACGTTCACAGAAAATCTCTGTTGATGACGTGATTTCACAATTGCGAGCGGATTCTCGTCAGCCCACACACGTTGATTGTGAAAATTTACAATTTGATCACGCTGGAATGAAACCTCATCCGTAAAGAGAACATTTGCACTGAAATGAGGATTGACACATTGTTGGATGAACCATTCGCAGAAGTGTGCCCGTGGAGGCCAATCATCTGCTGATAGTGCCTGCACACGCTGTACATGGTACGGAAACAACTGGTTCTCCCGTAGCACTCTCCATATAGTGACGTGGTCAACGTTACCTTGTACAGCAGCAACTTCTCTGACGCTGACATTAGGGTTATCGTCAACTGCACGAAGAATTGCCTCGTCCATTGCAGGTGTCCTCGTCGTTCTAGGTCTTCCCCAGTCGCGAGTCGTAGGCTGGAATGTTCCGCGCTCCCTAAGACGCCGATCAATTGCTTTGAACGTCTTGCTGTCGGGACACCTTCGTTCTGGAAATCTATCTCGATACAAACGAACCGCACCACGGCTATTGCCCCATGCTAATCCACACATCAAATGGGCATCTGCCAACTCCGCATTTGTAAACATTGCACTGACTGCAAACCACGTTCGTGATGAACACTAACCTGTTGATGCTACGTACTGATGTGCTTGATGCTAGTATTGTAGAGCAATGAGTCGCATGTCAACACAAGCACCGAAGTCAACATCACCTTCCTTCAATTGGGCCAACTGGCGGCGAATCGAGGAAGTACAGTACATACTGACGAAACTAAAATGAGCTCTAACATGGAAATTAAGTGTTTCCGGACACATGTCCACATAACATCCTTTCTTTATTTGTGTGTGAGGAATGTTTCCTGAAAGTTTGCCCGTACCTTTTTGTAATACCCTGTATACGAGGAGGGTTCAATAAGTAATGCGACATTTTTTCTCGGACAATGTCGGTTGAAAAAAATGCGGAATTTATTGTGGGACATCGTGGGAAATTCCCGTTTCAGCCTCTACAGTTTCGTGAAGTTTCGGTAGGTGGCGCCGTTATACGTAGTCTTCAAAAAGACGTCTGTAACAAAGGTGCGTTCCAAGCAGATTGCTGTTATTGAGTTTCTTTTGGCGGAAAACAAGAACATCGCAGACACTCATATGCGCTTGCAGAACGCCTACGGAGATCTGACAGTGAACAAAGCACGGTGAGTCACTGGGCGAGGCGTCTGTCATTATCGTAACAAGGCCGTGCAGATCTCTCCGGTTTTTCGCGTGGCGGCTGTCCGCACACAGCTGTGGCTCCTGCAACGTTGGAAGGTGCGGACACTATCATTCGAAGTGATCGACAGTTCACAGTCGAACACCTCGCTGCTCAACTGAACGTCTCTGTTGCTAGTGCTAACACACTTAGGGTGAACAACATTCTCGTATTTTCCGGGATCTCCCGTATTTAGAGACATTTTTTCATAATCTCCCGGCTCCCGTACTTTCATCCTCAGTTGCCGTTTATCTCCCGTTTTTAACTTTATATATCTTATCGCGTAACGGTATGTAAAAATATTTTTCAATCATTTACATTTTGCACGCACTGTCAGGATTCGTTCGTAGACAGCAGAGCCACTGATTCTATATCGACCTTCGACCATAGATGTCGACATTATGTCGATCGAATATCTTTGGAATGATCGACCGACGCTTGGCTGTTAGATGTGACTTTGTTTCAGTGCCAGTGCTTACTGTGAATCGTCGTTAACTTCAAGATTTTATGATGGGGAGCGAAGACGAAGCTAAAACGCCACCAAAAACAAACAAACTATTAGTGTACATATCTTACGAAATGGGAAGCTTTATATTCCAGGATTGGACCAGCACGATCAAATGCACATAAAGCAAACTGCTCAAATTTGCAAACGGGAGTTTAGCATCGCACATGGCGGCAAGAACGATTGTTTTTCAGCACATGAATACTTCAGGTACTGTTATATATATACACTCCTGGAAATGGAAAAAAGAACACATTGACACCGGTGTGTCAGACCCACCATACTTGCTCCGGACACTGCGAGAGGGCTGTACAGCAATGATCACACGCACGGCACAGCGGACACACCAGGAACCGCGGTGTTGGCCGTCGAATGGCGCTAGCTGCGCAGCATTTGTGCACCGCCGCCGTCAGTGTCAGCCAGTTTGCCGTGGCATACGGAGCTCCATCGCAGTCTTTAACACTGGTAGCATGCCGCGGCAGCGTGGACGTGAACCGTATGTGCAGCTGACGGACTTCGAGCGAGGGCGTATAGTGGGCATGCGGGAGGCCGGGTGGACGTACCGCCGAATTGCTCAACACGCGGGGCGTGAGGTCTCCACAGTACATCGATGTTGTCGCCAGTGGTCGGCGGAAGGTGCACGTGCCCGTCGACCTGGGACCGGACCGCAGCGAAGCACGGATGCACGCCAAGACCGTAGGATCCTACGCAGTGCCGTAGGGGACCGCACCGCCACTTCCCAGCAAATTAGGGACACTGTTGCTCCTGGGGTATCGGCGAGGACCATTCGCAACCGTCTCCATGAAGCTGGGCTACGGTCCCGCACACCGTTAGGCCGTCTTCCGCTCACGCCCCAACATCGTGCAGCCCGCCTCCAGTGGTGTCGCGACAGGCGTGAATGGAGGGACGAATGGAGACGTGTCGTCTTCAGCGATGAGAGTCGCTTCTGCCTTGGTGCCAATGATGGTCGTATGCGTGTTTGGCGCCGTGCAGGTGAGCGCCACAATCAGGACTGCATACGACCGAGGCACACAGGGCCAACACCCGGCATCATGGTGTGGGGAGCGATCTCCTACACTGGCCGTACACCACTGGTGGTCGTCGAGGGGACACTGAATAGTGCACGGTACATCCAAACCGTCATCGAACCCATCGTTCTACCATTCCTAGACCGGCAAGGGAACTTGCTGTTCCAACAGGACAATGCACGTCCGCATGTATCCCGTGCCACCCAACGTGCTCTAGAAGGTGTAAGTCAACTACCCTGGCCAGCAAGATCTCCGGATCTGTCCCCCATTGAGCATGTTTGGGACTGGATGAAGCGTCGTCTCACGCGGTCTGCACGTCCAGCACGAACGCTGGTCCAACTGAGGCGCCAGGTGGAAATAGCATGGCAAGCCGTTCCACAGGACTACATCCAGCATCTCTACGATCGTCTCCATGGGAGAATAGCAGCCTGCATTGCTGCGAAAGGTGGATATACACTGTACTAGTGCCGACATTGTGCATGCTCTGTTGCCTGTGTCTATGTGCCTGTGGTTCTGTCAGTGTGATCATGTGATGTATCTGACCCCAGGAATGTGTCAATAAAGTTTCCCCTTCCTGGGACAATGAATTCACGGTGTTCTTATTTCAATTTCCAGGAGTATATATATATATATATATATATATATATATATATATATATATATATATATATGTATATATTACTGTTAAGTGTGCAGTAATTAGTAATCCGCAATTTTCTGAGTTAACATCTTGTATTTGCTTGTAGGTCACAAAGGCAAGGCAAGATGTAACTACTTCATCCAAAATAGCTACGTTCTTCATCCCTCCTCACCTGAGCAAAGGCTTAACAAACGAAGATGTGAAAACCATTGCTGGTGAACTGTCATTAGTCCACATCACAGTGCAGCACAGTCTAAGCTATAGGAGCTTGGATTCTGCTATCAAACTTTCGAAAACCGTCTTCTGCGAATCTAATGTGTCAAAGAAAATATCTTGCAGGCGAACTAAAGCTGAAATGATGGTAATTAACGTATTGGCTCCAAGAAGTGTGAACGATTTTCTGGAAGTTTTAAATGACCCCAAGTAGTGTTTCATGTTCTTTTCTTTAGCAACAGATGCCTCCAATCACCTAAATAGGAAAATGTTTCCAATTGTGATACGATATTTTGACTCCTTTAGCGGAATTCAAAACAAATTGCTGGATTTCGTAGAACAGGCAGATGAAAGTGCAATTGATGTCCATAGGTTGTTAAAAATCTCACTGAAATAAAGTAATTTGAATATCAGTAATACATCGTCATACTGTGCTGACGGTGCCAAAATAAATTATGGAAAGCATAATTCAGTCATGAAAGTATTAACTAACGAAAATGAAAAAAATCCTTAAAGCAAGTTGCTTTAACCATGTGCTTCATAATGCAATGAAACGTGCCTCCAACTGTTTACAATATGTAGATGATGAAGTGTTGGTGTTAAAAATATATAGTCACTTTTCCTGTTCTGCCAAACGAAGGGAAACGTTAAAATCATTTTTTGAATTTGTTGATGTGGAATGGGCTGAAATCTTGCGACATGTGAATACTAGATGGTTATCTCTCACTCCTGCTGTAGAAAGGCTTTTAAAAAATTGGAAGCCTATAAAAAGCTATTTTAAAAGTATAGATGAATCAGACCGTCCTAAAGTTCTGAAAAAGTATTTTTGCAATGAAAGTACAGAAGTAGAAACAATTGTTCAAGCTTATATTAGTTTTTTTGCGGATATTGGAAATATTTCATTCAAAGAGCAAAGTATTATGGAATCTCATGAAACTGTAAACTTACTAACGAGTAAAATTCGACAGAGAAAGGAAGATAGGTTCTTTGGTAATGGTACTCATAAATTATTAGCCTCTGTTCTTGATTTAAATTTGAAATCTAGTGGTGAGAACAACTTCATTGAATTCTATGATTGTTTATATTCTTACTTAGGTAGTAAATCTGATAATAGTTTAAAGAGTTTAATCCCACTATGTCTAAAAAGGGAATTGACATTCAATGACATGCATAAAGTTGTAGAATATCTTAAGCTGGATTGTATTAATGAAGATGAATTATATGAGGAGTTTTGTAGTTCTAATGATGCAATTAAATGTGCTGTCTCTTTAGATGGCAATGTTAGCCAGAAATGGATACAGGTTTTTACAACTTTGAAATCAAATAATGTTAATTTTGAAAACTTGGGTAAGCTGGTTTGTTTTGTTAAGAGTATACCAGGAAGTGCTGCTCACACTGAGAGAGTATTTTCTCTTATGAATAATAAGTGGACTGATGTAAGGAACAGAAGTAGCACAAAATCCAAACTGAACTACAAGTTGTCATGAATTTTCCTTATTCGTGTAGTGATTTCTTTGAATATGCTAAAAATGATGTAAAACTACTGACTGAGGTAAAATCTGTTGCAAAATGTGTATAAGTAATTGTGACGTGTAAATAATTTCAGAAGGATGTGGGCTGCAGTAGGTACTGGGAGATGAAGAAGCTTGCACAGGATAGAGTAGCATCGAGCGCTGCATCAAACCAGTCTCAGGACTGAAGACAACAACAACAACAAATAAACAGTCTACTTTTACAAATACTGCTTTGATTTTTGGCGAAATTTTGCTGTGCTATTAATCTCCCTTATTTTTTGTCAAGGATATAAGAATCTCTCTTATTTTCGTTTAGTAAAGTTGGTCACCCTAAACACACTCGTGCACCGTTTGGGACACTCAAATGTGTGTGCTCGATGGGTTCCTTGGTGCTTAATAGAATACCATAAAGAGCAACGAGGGACCATCTGTGCTTAATTGCTTGTGCATTGCGATGTTGTTCGTCACAATTTTTTGTCAAACGCCGTTACAGGCGATGAAGTATGTGTTCATCGCTTCGAACCGTGGAGTGGCGAAGAAAAAGTTCAAAGCCGCACCTTCAGCTGGTAGAGTCATGGTGACGGTCTTCTGGGGCTTTGAAGGGGTTATTCTATTTATGGTCCTCCCTCGTGGTGCAACCATCGACTCTGAAGTGTATTTCTGCTACCCTCAGGAAACTGAAGAAACGACTTCAGCGTGTTCGTAACCACAAAAAATGCTTCAAATGGCTCTGAGCACTACGGGACTTAACATCTGAAGTCATCAGTCCCCTAGAACTTAGAACTACTTAAACCTAACTAACCTAAGGACATCACACACATCCATGCCCGAGGCAGGATTCGAACCTGCGACCGTAGCGATCGCGTGGTTCCAGACTGAAGCGCCTAAAACCACTCGGTCACAGCGGCCGGCCGTCACAAATAAATGCATACGAACTTCTCCTTCTCCATGACAATGCAAGGCCTTACACAAGTCAGCGCACCCGAAAGGAGCTCACAAAATTTCTTTAGATTGTTATTCCTCATCCACACTACAGCCCGGATTTCGTACCTTCCATTCGCTTGGTCCAATGAAAGATGCACTTCACGGGAACCACTACATGGATGAAGGGGCGGTTACTGATGCAGCAAGACGTTGGTTCCAATGTCGACCAATAGAGTGCACGCGAGCATACAGGCTCTTACAGGGAAGTGCATTGTCGTGCTGGTAGATACCACCATGTCGGGGAAAAACAGACTGCATGTCGAAGTGCACATGTTTTCCAAGGATAGGTTTATACTTCTATTAATCCATTGTGCCTTCCAGAATGACGAGATCATTCAGGGAATGCTCTCTGGCCTGAACCCGTCTGACGATTGTTGCAGGGTGTTTGATTTCAGATGTTTCATGCTGCACACCAATGGCCATGTTTCCAAAGGAACATAAAATGTGTTTTATCTGAAAAGGCCACCTGTCGGCACTCAGTGGACGTTCAGTCGCGGTATTGGCATGCAGATTCCATCCTTCATCCAGCATGGGCGGATGAACCAGGCGCTTGCTGCGGAGGCACAGACGCAGTAACGTTTGCTGAATGGTCCTTGAGGAGACACTATTGGCTGTTATCTATTGTCCGTGTTGCACCACAGTTTGGATAGCGCCATTTTGCCATGCACGGTGAGCTTCAACCACAGTGGCACGCGACAATTTATAAACCTTGCCGTTTTGAAATGCTTCCACTCTTGGTTCAAAAGCTAGTGATCATCTCATTTTG
Source organism: Schistocerca piceifrons (assembly GCF_021461385.2). NCBI lineage: Eukaryota > Metazoa > Arthropoda > Insecta > Orthoptera > Acrididae > Schistocerca > Schistocerca piceifrons. The sequence continues at coordinate 88,344,230 of NC_060143.1, read as the reverse complement.
GACGTCACTTTTCCAGATTACGACGACTGCACTGTCTTCCGTGTCCCTCAACGCGCTTTATACACTGAAGCGCCAAAGAAACTGGTATAGGTATGCGTATTCAAATACAGAGATATGTAAACAGGCAGAAGACGGCGCTACTTCGGCAACGCCTATATACGAAAAGTGTCAAGCGCAATTGTTAGATCGGTTGGGCCGGCCGCGGTGGCCGTGCGGTTCTAGGCGCTTCAGTCCGGAACCGCGTGACTGCTACGGTCGCAGGTTCGAATCCTGCCTCGGGCATGGATGTGTGTAATGTCCTTAGGTTAGTTAGGTTTAAGTAGTTCTAAGTTCTAGGGGACTCATGACCTCAGATGTTAAGTCCCATAGTGCTCAGAGCGATTTGAACCATTCGAAGATCGGTTAGTACTGCTACAGTGGCAGGTTATCAGGACTTATGTGAGTTTGAACTTGGTGTTAGAGTCGGCGCACGAGGCATAGGACACAGCATCACCGAGGTAGCGATGAAGTAGGGATTTTACAGTACGACCATTTCACGAGTGTACCGTGAATACTAGGAATCCGGTAAAACATCAAATCTCCAACATCGCTCCGGCCGGAAAAAGATCCTGCAAGAACGGGACCAACGACGACTTAAGAGAATCGTTCAATGTGACAGAAGTATAACCCTTCCGCAAATTGCTGCAGATTTCAATGCTGGGCCATCAACAAGTATCAGCGTCCGAACCATTCAACGAAACATCATCGATATAGGCTTTCGGGACCGATGGCCCACTCGTATACCATTGATGACTGCAAGACAAAGCTTTACGCCTCACCTGAATCCGTCAACACCGACATTGTATTGTTGATGACTGGAAACATGTTGGCTGATCGGACGAGTTTCGTTTCAAATTGTTTTGAGGGTATGGAGGTGTACGGGTATGGAGACTGCCTCAAGAATCCACGGAGCCTACATGTCAGCAGGGGGCTGTTCAAGATGGTGCAGGCTCTGTAATGGTTTGGGGAGTGTGTGGTTGTAGTGATATGGGACACCTGATAGGTCTAGATACAATTATGACAGGTGACACGTACGTCAGTATCCTGTCTGATCAGCTGCATCTATTCATGTGCGTTGTGTATTGCGACGGACTTGGGTAACTCCAGCAGGAAAATGCGACACCCCACACATCCAGAATTGCTACAGAGGCTCCAGGAACACTCTTCTGAGTTTAAATACTTCCGCTGGCCACCAAATTCCCCAGACATTAACATTATTGAGCATATCTGGGATGCCTTGCAGCGTGCTGTTCAGAAGAGATCTCCACCCCCTCGTACTCTTACGAATTTATGGACAGCTGTGCACGATTCATGGTGTCAGTTCTCCCAGCACTACTTCAGACATGAGTCGAGTTCATGCCAAGTCGTGTTGCGGCACTTCTGCGTGCTCGCGGGAGTCCTACACGATATTACGCAGATTTACCCGTTTCTTTGGCTCTTCAATGTACAAACCTCCACTTACAGTGCTGCCACTACCGCCTGTGAGGGTGTATTGCACGTTGATATCGAACATAGGCGGTGGACACATTAACGTGACTGAATCGAGTATTTATATCATTAAATCTTACAACTATTGAAGATGCATGTAGTAACGATGTTTTTAAAACCGACATCTTTCACAAAGACTCACTGATCCAAGATTAACACTGCAACGACGTTTCTACAGGCCCACAGAGGACGCTGGCTTGGAGCTTGTGGTAATTTTTGAATCGGCGAATGTAACTGACCAAAAAAAGAAAATAGCCGGCCGGAGTGGCCGAGCGGTTCTAGGCGCTTCAGTCTGGACCCACGCGACCGCTGCGGTCGCAGGTTCGAGCCCTCAGATGTTAAGTCCCATAGTGCGCAGACCCATTTGAACCAAAAAAGAAAACATAAAAATGAACCTTCCGAAAGGGAAAACAGTCAAAATTAGATTGGCAGAAAATGTAAAATATATAAACAGGAATGTTTAGATAATGATAAGTCAAAGGCTGCAGAAGCATGCTCGATTACAGGAAAGATAGATGCCACCCATAGGAAAACTAACTTAGCGCCCGCTGCTTCGCTCGCGTACTCTCTGTGACAGATTTTTTTTGTTTGTTTTTATTTAATCGAACCTTTATGGCGTCCACACACTGCAATACATTCTAAGCTTTTCACATTAGTTAAAGCCAATAAGCATGATCTTTTCCGAATGTTCTTCTGACCAAAAAACGATTTTGGTAGCTGGAGTCCAAAGTTTTTGTTAATCGTACCTTTTGCGTTCTTGTGGCGATATTTCCATAGGAACTTTCATCTCGTAACAAAGTTTTTTATATCCAACCGAGAAGTGAAATACCAGTTTTCTTAAATTCAGCATTAAATTTATTTTAATCCAACGAAATATTTCCTTAAAAATTTTCATACCGTATTGCACTCTCTTTAGGGGTTGAATGTACAGAAACACTGAAACACGTATTTTTTTATTTCTAACCTAGAAGCCAAATACCAATAATCATAGATGTAGCCTGAAAAAACCTTCAGAAGTTCTGTGGTGATTATTTATTTTCAAAAAAAACTTATTTTGCATCCTTAGTGGTTGTATTTCCAAAAGTACTGACCGAGAAATCAAATACCAGTGTTCGTAGTTCTGGCTTCAAAATTCCCTTAATAGCGACACACTTCAAAAAGCCTTCATCCCCTATTTCACCCCCTTAGAAATGGAATTTCTTAAACGACGCATACAGTATAAGATCCACACCCTCTCCAAACTTCAAGTTTCTATGCGTAGCGGTTTGGGCTGGGCGATAATGAGTCAGTGAATCAGTCTGATCCTATTTCACTCCCTTAGGGCTTGAATTTCCAAAACAGTGAAACGTATTTTTTCAACTCTAGCCGAGAAGCCAGACACCAGTTTTCAAAGATTTAGCTTTATAAACGCTTTCCCAATGAAATATTTTCATCGTTTGAACCCCCTTAGTGTTTGAATTTCCAAAAACAGTGAAACACGCTTTTTTTTCATTTCTGACTGAGAAGCCAAATTTAAAGTTTCATAGATTTAAGTGTAAAAATGTTTTCATAATAAAATATTTTCGTAAAAAAATCTCATCACTTGTATCAGCCCCTTAGGGGTTCAGTTTCGAAAAACACTCAAACACTGTTCACAGATTTAGCTTTAAAAATATTTAGTATTCTTTAATAATGAGATATTTTCAAAAAATGTTTTCATCCCCTTAGGGTTAAATTTCCAAAAATACTGAAACACGGATTTATTTATTACTGACCGAGAAACCAAATAATTTTCGTAGGTCTAGCTTCAAAACTGTCTTAATAGCGACATTTTAGAAAAAAACCTGCATCACCTATTTCACCCTAAAATTCAAATTTCTATCCTTAATGGTTAGGGCTGAGCGATGAGAAGTCAGTCGGTTAGTCAGTCAGTCAGGACATTGTCTTTTGAACACAGAGGCTAAACACATCTTTAGTGTAAGAAGAAGCAGCGACGCAAATACCAAGACCTCAGATGTCAAGTCAGTCATACGCAAAGAAAGTCATGCCGCAATGTGGAAGGAGTAGACTTGAAAGCTATACAAGGGAAATAAACGTGAAGACAATATTATAGAAAGGGATGAGAAAAATGTATATGAGATGGGAGATACGTTGCCGCGAGAAGAAATGGATACTGCATTGAAAGACCTATGCCGTGACAAGGCCCCCGAGTAGACGACATTCCCTCAAAATTAGTATGCCCCTTGGGTGAGCAACCATGACAAAATTATTTCACCTTGTTTGGAAGCTATATCAGACAGGCAAAATATCATCATTCTGCGAGACAAATGTAGTAATTCCAATAGCAAAGCAATCAGGTTCAAAATGGCTTTGAGCACTACGGGACTTAACTTCTGAGGTCATCAGTCACCTAGAACTTAGAACTACTTAAACGTAACTAGCCTAAGGGCATCACACACATCCATGCCCGAGGCAGGATTCGAACCTGCGACCGTAGGGGTCGCGCAGTTCCAGACTGTAGCGTCTACAACCGCTCGGCCACTCCGGCCGGCAGAAATCAGGTGATGATGGGTATGCGTATTACTGATTGGCCAGTTTAATAACTCATGCTTGCGAAGTACTGACTCATATTATTCACAGAAGAATAGAAAAGCTGGTAGAAGCCGTCCTCGGGGAAGATCAACCTTGGTTCCAGATAAATGTACGAGGAGCGTTCAATAAGTAATGCAACACATTTTTTTAAAACTAAGATTGTTTTATTTAGGATTTCAGTACATCGTATTATTCCCCACTCTCTTGGCTTCAAAACCCTATTTTTCAACATAATCTCCATTCAATGCGACGGCCTTGCGCCTTCTTACTGGAAAGGCCTCCATGTCCGCATGGTGCTATTCTATGGTGCATTCTATGGTGCATACTTCACTGAGCCAAACAGATGGGAGCTCTGTATGGTCTTCTGTTAAGTGTCGACGAACCGAGCGGGCACTCACCTTTGAGAACTCCAGATGGTGGACGAGAGTGTCAGCACTACCAACAGAGACGTCCAGTTGAGCAGCAATGTGCTTGGGGTCCGTCGATCATGTGAGAGCGTCTGCACTTTCCAAAACTGCAGGATTCACAGCTATGTGAGGCCGGCCGGCACGTGGGAGAAATGTTCAAATGTGTGTGAATTCCTAAGGGACCAAAGTGCTGAGGTCATCGGTCCCTAGACTTACACACTACTTAAACTAACTTATGCTAAGAACTGCAGACACACCCATGCTCGAGGGAGGACTCGAATCTTCGGAGGGAGGGGCCGCGCAATCCGTGACATGGCGCCTCTAACCACGCGGCCATTCCGCGCGGCTACACGGAAGATCGGATGGGTTTGAGCGACCTTGTTGAGATAAGACTCGCCGTGCTTTTGTTCATTGACAGGTCTCCGTAGACGTTCTGCAAGCGCATATGAATGTCTGCGATGCTCTGGTTTTCCACCAAACGAAACTCAATAATAGCTCTCTGCTTCGAACGCCATTTTGAAGCGTATGTATAATGCCACCACCTATCGGAACTGAATGGCACTACACTACTGGCCATTAAAATTGCTACACCAAGAAGAAATGCAGATGATGGACGGGTGTTCCTTGGACAAATATATTATACTAGAACTGACATGTGATTACATCTTCACGCAGTTTGGGTGCATAGATCCTGAAAAATCAGTACCCAGCATCAGTATCACAGCATCTTCTTCCTATCGGTTAAATTTCGCGTCTGTAGCACGTCTTCTTCGTGGTGTATCAATTTTAATAGCCAGTAGTGTATATGGGCTGTGGCGAGAATATTCCACGATGTTCCAGAACAAATTTTGCATTTTTTCAACTGAAACTGGCCCATAAAAATGTGTTGCATTATTCACTGAAAGTAAGTCGTAGAAAGACGTGAGGCAACAGTGACTCTGTTCCAAAAAAGGTTGAACCTACGTTTATAGCATTTATAGATTAAGAGAAAGATTTTGACAATGTTAACCGTACTACACGATTTGAAATTCTGCAGGCAGCAGGGATAAAAGACAGGGAGCGAAAGTTTATCTGCAACTTATACAGAAACCAAAAGAAGAAACAAGGCGGAAACAACATGAGGCTTAGGACGTACCTTCCGCTCTGCAGCGGAATTCGGCTGTTTCGAAACTTCCTGGCAGATTAAAACTGTATACCCGACCGAAAGTCTAATGCGAGATGTGCAAGAAAGCGTCTGTAAAGTTTGGAAATTACGAGAACGGATGTAGCTGAAGTGAGGCTGTGAGGGCGGGTGCTGGGCCTCGTTCGGGTAGGCCCGTCTGCAAGAGCATTGCCTGCGAGGCGCAAGGTGTCGGGTTTCAGTACTGGTCTGCTACACAGTTTTAATTAGGTAGGAAGCTTCGAAACAAAAGACGTATCTGAGGGCGTACTTTCTCATAAAAAGAATGACTTTTCGCGCCCTCAATTCGGCACCAGAATAGAAGAGAGGAATAAAGCACGGTACGAAGAACCTACCACCATCTTCCCCCTTTACAACTTGAAGATTTTATTACAACGGTAGTTGTTGAAATATTTTAGCAACATTTCTTTTCTTGTAATCAGTGTTTATAAAAGTTTTTTTGACTGCGTTTAATAGACCTCTATATGGGCGTCTTTAGTTGCATGAAGCACATCAAGACGGAATTCGATTTCTTGCCATGTTCGCTGTAGCGTAGCGTCGTCAATGGTTGTAATTGCATTACGAATCCTTTGCTTCAAGTCAGCAATGTCCCATATCTGTGTTTGATACACGATATCTTTCACATACCCCCATATTAAAGAGTCCAAGGGAGTGATACCTGGCGAATGCGATGGTCAAGGAATTGGCCCATACCTCCCAATCCATCTGTCTGGAAATGTTTCATTGGGAAACCGACGGACATGCAGTCCCCAATGTGGTGGTGCACCATCTTGCTGGAAAATGATAGCTGGTTGTAAGTCAATCAATTGTGCTGCTACATATTAGGTCAGAAGTTCGAGGTAAACATCTGCAGTAATTGTTGACTAGTTGAAGAAAAATGGATTGGTTGCACATGATTCCACACCGCACATTCACTTTTGGACTATCCTGGTGAAGCTCCCTAATCACATAGGGGTGTTCAGATAACCAGATTCTCACATTGAGTCTGTTTAATGTCCCAGAAACATGAAAAGTTGCCTCGTCACTGAAACAAACTCGCTTGAGGAACGCTTCATCCTCCGAAAGGCGTTCCAGCATGTCGAGTCCAAACTCTGTCCGTTTTGGCTTGTCATCTGGCTCAAGTGTCTGTAAACAGTTGCACTTTGTAAGCGTACAACAGTAAGTTCTTGTGGAGGACCTTATGCACAGCTGAACGTGGTAGTTCCAACTGTCTGACAGTAGTGCGGATGGACTTCGTAGGTGAAAGAGTGAAGACGTTTGAAACGCGATCAATGTTTTCCTCGGATATTCTTGGTCGCCCTATCATCCCTTTATCCAACACTGTCCCTGTCTCCATAAATGTTCGTTCCAAGCACGGATTGAAGGGCGCGATGGTGGATCCCACCACTGCCCCTGTCTCGATAAATGTTTCGTGCCATGTACGGATTGAAGGGCGCGTGGTGGATCTCTTCCATACTTCGTTCTGAAGTTTCGTTGAGTAGACTCAATAAACCAGGACACACATTGTGCCTTCTCTTGAGGAGTTGCTTTTTTGTAGAGATTCAGTTCCTTCCATCAACAGAGTATCTGAAACACAAAATTTTAGTATATATAAAAACTTTAGTAAACAGTGATCACAATAAAAGAAATTTTGTTAAAATATTTCAACAACTGCCGTAGTAGTAAAATTTTGAAGTTGTAAAGAGATTTTATGGACGCCCTGTACACTGACGTACAAAACTTACGGACGAAAGTAACTTTCGCATGATGTGTCATTGACAAGTAATATAGTCGATGAAACTTGGACCATACGCCAGCCAGTGTGGCCGAGCGGTTCTAGGCGCTTCAGTCTGGAACCGCGCGACTGCTACGGTCGCAGTTTAGAATCCTGCCTCGGGCATGTTCTTAGGTTAGTTAGGTTTAAGTAGCTCTAAGTTCTAGGGGACTGATGACCTCAGATGTTAAGTCCCATAGTGCTTAGAGACATTTGAACCATTTGTGAACCATACGCGGAACGGACTGCTACAATATACTGGAGAAGATAACTGAAAGAAATGCCTAATGAGACGGACAGAAATGGCACTTTTATTCGAAGACAATGATTACGCTGAAGTCACCGATATTTATAATACACTACTGGCCATTAAAACTGCTACACCACGAAGATGACGTGCTACAGACGCGAAATTTAACCGACAGGAAGAAGATGCTGTGATATGCGAATGATTAGCTTTTCAGAGCATTCACACAAGGTTGGCGCTGGTGGCGACACCTACAACGTGCTGACATGACGAACGTTTCCAACCGATTTCTCATACACAAACAGCAGTTGACCGGCGTTGCCTGGTGAAACGTTGTTGTGATGCCTCGTGTAAGGAGGAGAAATATGTACCATCACGTTGCCGACTTTGATAAAGGTCGGATTGTAGCCTATCGCGATTGCGGTTTATTGTATCGCGACATTGCTGCTCGCGTTGGTCGAGATCCAATGGCTGTTAGCAGAATATGGAATAGGTGGGTTCAGGAGGGTAACACGGAACGCCGTGCTGGATCCCAGCGGCCTCGATCACTAGCAGTCGAGATGACAGGCATCTTATGCGCCTGGCTGTAACGAATCGTGCAGCACTGTCTCGATCCCTGAGTCAACAGATGGGGACGTTTTCAAGGCAACAACCATCTGCACAAACAGTTCGACGACGTTTGCTGCAGCATGGACTATCAGCTCGGAGACCATGGCTGCGGTAACCCTTGCGCTGCATCATAGACAGGAGCGCCTGCGATGGTGTACTCAATGACGAACCTGGGTGCACGAATGGCAAAATGTCATTTTTTCGGATGAATCCAGGTTCTGTTTACAGTATCATGATGGTCGCATCCGTGTTTGGCGACAGCGCGGTGATTGCACATATGAAGCGTGTATTCGTCATCGTCATACTGGCGTATCACCCGATGTGATGGAATGGGATGCCATTGGTTACACGTCTCTGTCACCTCTTGTTCGCATTGATGGCACTTTGAACAGTGGATTGGACATTGGACATTGGAAATTGAACATTTCAGATGTGTTACGACCCGTGGCTCTACCCTTCATTGCATCCCTGTGAAACCCCACATTTCAGCAGGATAATGCACGACCGCATGTTGCAGGTCCTGTACGGACCTTTCTGGATACAGGATATGTTCGACTGCTGCCCTCCTGGCCAGCACATTCTCCAGATGTCTCACCAATTGAAAACGTCTGTTCAATGATGGCCGCCAGTCACTACTCTTGATGAACTGTGGTATCGTGTTGAAGCTGCATGGGCAGCTGTACCTGTACACGCCATCCAAGTTCTGTTTGACTCAATGCCCAGGCGTATCAAGACCGTTATTACGGCCTGAGATGGTTGTTCTGCGTACTGATTTCTCAGGATATATGCACCCAAATTGCGTGAAAATGTAATCACATGTCAGTTCTAGTATAATATATTTGTCCAATGAATACCCGTTTATCATCTGCATTTCTTCTTGGTGTAGCAATTTTAATGGCCAGTAGTGTAGTTTCCTGGACATTAAGAAACGCGGGACATGGTTCTTAGTAGGGTGTGTGATCACCACAGGGGGGCAGCGCATCCTCTGCGACGTACTCCCGTGCTGACCACAAGGTTGACAAGGAGGTCTTGTGATATGGCGTTCCATTTCTCTACACAGCGCAGTTGGGAACTGTCTGCGGTCGTCGGTGCATGTGGACGTCCTGCGATTGGTCTCTCCAACGCGTCCCATACGCGCTCGATGCAGTTTAAGTCGGGGGCACGGGCAAACCAGTCCATTCCCCGAATATCCCCTCGTTTCAAGAGCTCTTCCACCTACGCCGTTCGACGACTGACCCCCAAAACTTTGAACATGGTACGTTCACTCCTCCTCCAAGTGGGCTTTTTAGGGGTGCGTTCTGCCCTACCTTCATTTTTATAGATGACAATGTGCGTCCGCATCGAACAGCACAGGTGGAGGGCCTCTTGGGACGAGAGCACATTCGGAATGGACTGCCATGTCCGTCGCCCGAACTTAAATCCAACGGAGCAAGCGTGGGATGCGTTGGGAGACGTCACAGACACCAACGACCATCCAACATCTGTCAACGCCTTGGTGAAGAAATGGAACGCCCTACCCCATGAACCTTGTGGCCAGCCTGGGAGCACGTAGTAGACCATGCACTGCTGTCCATGGTCATCTGATACCCTATTAAAAACCATGTCCTGCCTTATGCAATGTCCACAGGACCGTCATAAACCGGGGTGACGCCAGTATAATCACGATGGTTGTATGAAAGTCTCACTTCTTTTCGTCTCATGGTCTATTCCTTATAGTTACTTTCTCTATAGTACTGTATCAGTTCTTCCTACGTTTGATCCATGTTTCATAGATCTATGATACTAAGTAGTGATACATCGTGTGGAAGTTGCAGTACTTTCGTCCTTAGGTTTTTCACGTCAGTGTAGATGTAGGAGGAGCGTTCAATAAGTAATGAAACACATTTTTTTCTCGGCCACTTTCGGTTAAAAAATGAGGAATTTCTTATGAGACATCGTGGAATATTCACGCTTCAACTCCTGTAGATTCATGAAATTCCGATAGGCGACGGCGAAATGCGTAGCCTGCGGAGGTGCGTTCCAAGTAAAGAACTATCATTATCATTGAGTTTCTATTAGTGGAAAACCAGAGCATTACAGATATTCGCAAACGCTTGCGGAATATCTATGGAAACCCAGCAGTGAACAAAAGCACGGTGAGTCGCCGGGCGGGATGTCTGTCATCATTGCAAGAAGGTCGTACAAGCCTGTCCCATCTCGCGAGTGTTGTCCGGCCGCACACAGTTGCAACTCTTGCAGTGTTGGAACGTGCGGATACTCTCACACCTTCCGACTTCCATGTTTTGCTCTAAGGGGGATGCACTCTGAGGGAAGCAATACGTGGATGATGGCAAGGTTACTGAAGCAGCAAGACGTCGAACTGTAGAGTGGCACTATGCGGGCGTATAGCCCTTACCAGCGAGGTGGCGTAATACCATCGCATTGAACGGGGATTATACTGTAGCCGACAGGGGGGAATTATATGATGTACTGGAATCCTGAATAAAACCAACCTAATTTCAGAAACAAAGTGTTACATTACTTATTGAAAACCCCTTGCATTAAGTTCTGAAAGCCGAAATTAGAACGACTGGACAGGTACATGAGCCAATATTCTTGTTCCGCGCTCTTATCCCGTTTCCCTATGGGGCCGCCATAGTTGTCTGGGTTGCGGCAATATTAGTGACAGCCCTTCACCAGATGCCCCACCTGACGCAATAATTTGAGCGTCTGATCCTCCGGAAAACGATGACGCTGTCTTAACCACTGAGCCACTTCACTCACTACGAACGTTCCGCTCGCAAGCTCTACACCAACGGAAAAAAAATCACATTACTTGCGGAACGATCTTCGTATAAGGGGAAGTGACCGTGAGACGCCCATTGCTACGCGTTAGATTCTCATCATAGAGCAAGTAGGATTAATTGGACGAAATGTGAGAGTCTAGACGACACAGAGGGGCTTCGGCTGGCAGCGTGCCAGCCACTGTGACGTCAGTCAGAACCAGTTAAGTCTCCCAGAAAGGGCACAGACTGGGGTAGCGTCAGCATCCAGAGCTGGAGAGAATTATTCAGCTGCTGTAGGCTGAGAAAACCATGCGTCTCGGACTGTCCCATTCGTCGGCGTTTCCATAAAAGACACGTCGTTGTCACTTTCAGCACATTTATACTTAACCCTTTCGGACAAGCCGGCCGCTGTGGTGGAACGGTTCTAGGCGCTTCAGTCCGGAACCGCGCTACCGCTACGGTTGCAGGTTCGAATCCTGCCTCGGGCATGGATGTGTGTGATGTCCTTAGGTTAGTTAAGTTCAAGCAGTTCTAAGTTCTAGGGGACTGATGACCTTAGATTTTAAGTCCAATAGTGCTTAGAGCCATTTAAACCATTTAAACCTTTCGGACCTGAAATTATTCTGGACGAGAGAAAGTTTTTCTTTGCGCTGTAATGCTCTCACATGATTTTTTAATAACTTTCTTTGCAGGATTTATACAAAAACATGTACCCTTTTCAAAATATACTTTTTACCGTTAGCTTGTCCGCCCTGGTAGCTGAGTGGTCAGCGTGACAGACTGTCAATCCTAAGGGCCCGGGTTCGATTCCCGGCTGGGTCGGAAATTTTCTCCGCTCAGGGACTGGGTGTTGTGTTGTCCTAATCATCATCATTTCATCCCCATCGACGCGCAGGTCGCCGAAGTGGCGTCAAATCGAAAGACCTGCACCAGGCGAACGGTCTACCCGACGGGAGGCCCTAGCCACACGACATTTCCATTTACCGTTAGCTTCATTTTATGGACTAAAATAACTAATTATGAAATATTCTCTATTCTAATAAATAAAATGATCATTCACTAATTACCATGCACAATAACAATAATAATGTTCAGTTATTCGGTGGAATTTAACTAACCAACCACTTTCGTTTTTCCTGGTGGTCACAAGCTCCTGCGCACTGCTACATTGACTTGTTGATATTTTTAGTAACCCTAACAGTTGGCAGCACCTGAGCATGAAGAAAAAACTGAACATTCACAATGTATACACGAGGTTACCACTGACGCAAAATATTTCTGCTGCAGCTAAGATATAGCAAAAGTTAAAGTGCACAGTTGTATCCAGTGGGTCTGAAAGATTGAAAATATGAATTTATATGTGGGGGCGAAACCTGGCATGGAACGTGTCTAACAAAATCTATATCCCTGGAACCTAAAACAGATTTAAGTCAATTTACATTACATTTAACTTTTCTTTCTTGCAACGTGTGGGTCAAAAAACAGCATCGAAATGCTAGTATTGCAGCACTGCATGGCTCTTACTACCACGATTCTCAACAAACGGCGCCACGTGTTTTAAGATTTATTTGCTCCACGTATTTTTTAGCCTTTGCTGTCTCATCCATCGTCAAATCCAGTCAGGGCTTTACACAGGGTTGGGACTGCTTTATGGTTCCGCGAGCGTGATTTCGATGGTAAGTCAGTCGTAAGGTCAAGACGTACAGCAGCAATCCAGGTTAATACACTGAAATAATGCAGAAAACAAACATACTGGGATGCAGCTATATTCCAGTATGAGAATATTACCATCCATAATACAGGGTGTCCGTACAGCAGGCGCGCCGATTTTCGTTAACACGAGCGGGCACGCGGCTCACTTTGTACGCATGTAGTCGAAAGCTGTCATTATGCTACCAAGGAAACATGTATGAGCTAAATCACAGTTTATGTAATCAACAATACAAGAAACTTATATTACATCGCTAATTTACTATTTGATTAAACAAATAAACTTTCATATCATTCTATTGCCGCTGCTGACATATCAATTTATTCCAACAGTTTTTTAAGCACATACTTAACAAAAACACTCTTTCATTACAACATAGAAGGACAAAGGCTTTATATATTGAAGAAATATCAGTTACCACAAAGTTTCTTCCATCTACACAGTTAATTGTCTTACGCATTTACGGGAAATGCTTTACACTTCTCACATGTATGCAATGTTTTTACATGTCCTTTGCAAACAAAGCTATGGCGTGAATTACATCTTATTATAGTACATGTGTTTCTTGCTCGTCCACTTGACCCTCACCGACCTTTGTTCTTGGTGGTAGGCAACTCGGTTCTTTCAACACGTTGATCTTTGTATTTCACGAGTAAAGTTACAATATCGGCAGGAAGTGAAGAAATATAAGCTCTTTCCATTAGTTGAAGCTTTTTAAGACACAGTGCTAAATCTTTCAAGAAAATTCTCTTCTTTTGTGGATTTGCCTCATTTGCATGAAAAATTATTTGAGCATTGATTCCTGCTATATCCATTAGAGCATAGTACACAACCAATGCCATCTTCTTGTCACCCGTGCGACAGAATACGCACCTCCCAGTTGATCTACTCTGTCGACTCCTCCCTTTGTTATACTGTATTCCAAAAGTATCTCTGGTTTACCTGTAACTTCGTCAATAGTTTCAAAATCGTGCACAGTTGAAAGTAATGTAACTGGCTTGTTTTGTTTCGGCACATACGAAACTAGCGTCATATTATTCTGAAAACCAAATAAAGAGGAGTGGACAGCCCTACATTTCCCAGGTAAAAACTCTTGTTGGATCTCGCGTTTGTTTTTTCTCAACGTACCACTGCATGTTACTAGCTTTTTCTACATCTACATCTACATTTATACTCCGCAAGCCACCCAACGGTGTGTGGCGGAGGGCACTTTACGTGCCACTGTCATTACCTCCTTTTCCTGTTCCAGTCGCGTATGGTTCGCGGGAAGAACGACTGTTTGAAAGCCTCCGTGCGCGCTCTAATCTCTCTAATTTTACATTCGTGATCTCCTCGGGAGGTATAAGTAGGGGGAAGCAATATATTCGATACCTCATCCAGAAACGCACCCTCTCGAAACCTGGCGCGCAAGCTACACCGCGATGCAGAGCGCCTCTCTTGCAGAGTCTGCCACTTGAATTTGTTAACCATCTCCGTAACGCTATCACGGTTACCAAATAACCCTGTGACGAAACGCACCGCTCTTCTTTGGATCTTCTCTATCTCCTCCGTCAACCCGATCTGGTACGGATCCCACACTGATGAGCAATACTCAAGTATAGGTCGTACGAGTGTTATGTAAGCCACCTCCTTTGTTGATGGACTACATTTTCTAAGGACTCTCCCAATGAATCTCAACCTGGTACCCGTCTTACCAACAATTAATTTTATATGATCATTCCACTTCAAATCGTTCCGCACGCATACTCCCAGATATTCTACAGAAGTAACTGCTACCTGTGTTTGTTCCGCTATCATATAATCATACAATAAAGGATCCTTCTTTCTATGTATTCGCAATACATTACATTTGTCTATGTTAAGGGTCAGTTGCCACTCCCTGCACCAAGTGCCTATCCGCTGCAGATCTTCCTGCATTTCGCTACAATTTTCTAATGCTGCAACTTCTCTGTATACTACAGCATCATCCGCGAAAAGCCGCATGGAACTTCCGACACTATCTACTAGGTGATTTATATATATTGTGAAAAGCAATGGTCCCATAAAACTCCCCTGTGACACGCCAGAGGTTACTTTAACGTCTGTAGACGTCTCTCCATTGATAACAACATGCTGTGTTCTGTTTGCTAAAAACTCTTCAATCCAGCCACACAGCTGGTCTGATATTCCGTAGGCTCTTACTTTGTTTATCAGGCGACAGTGCGGAACTGTATCGAACGCCTTCCAGAAGTCAAGAAAAATAGCATCTACCTGGGAGCTTGTATATAATATTTTCTGGGTTAGCATCTACCTGGGAGCCTGTATCTAATATTTTCTGGGTCTCATGAACAAATAAAGCGAGTTGGGTCTCACACGATCGCTGTTTTCAAAAGGTAGTTGGCTATGGAATAGCTAGTGTATCAATTATCCATTGTAACGATTCTTGCTGAGCCTTCAGTGTGAGTAACTAGCCTTCCTACAATATCAAAGGGAGAATTAGAAACATCGTTTGCTCCTTTAGGTTGTTTTCCACAATATACTTCAATAATACCATTGAAAAATGTTTTAGCATCTGCTAAACCAAAAATCTTTATCCCATAATTCGCTGGTTTATTCGGGATATACTGAACAATAGAACAGAGACCCCGGAAAGCTTGCAACTTTTCGTCTTCTGTCAGAAATTATCCTAAATTATAAGTGTTCTTGCAGTTCACCACAAAGGCATCCAATATTTGCCTTATTGCAGTAAGTTTATCAGTTACTCTTCTTTCTTGCCATGTAGTCTTGTCGTCGAAACTGATACATCGTCAAAGGAACAGAAATCTTCTGTAGCTCATTACAGCTCTCGTAATCTCCATACCAGTACCATCTGCTGTCCACAGTTCAATGACATCTGTGGGGTTTGCTTTCTTAGTCCCGATGAGATACAGCAATCCCAACAATGCCATTACTTCACACCTTGTAGGTTCTTTAGCGTCACTTTCTCTGGAATATTGAACACATTCTTTCTTAGATTGAATGTAAAGGTTTGACTATTTTACAATTTCATCAATCATTTCCAAGCTAAGTATTGTCCATGAAGCCTCTGTTTCACTTGTGACCCCTCTGGCAACACGTGTAGGCCAAGGGAACATTTTTACAATATTCTTTCGTTTTGTTTTCGAAATCACATTAGGAAATATTTTATTCCATTTACACGTTTTGTGGGTCAGAGACAGCAAAGGACCTGGAAGAGCAGCTGAACGGAATGGACAGTGTTTTGAAAGGAGGATATAAGATGAACATCAACAAAAGCAAAACGAGGATAATGGAATGTAGTCAAATTAAATCGGGTGATGCTGCGGGAATTAGATTAGGAAATGAGACGCTTAAAGTAGTAAATGAGTTTTGCTATTTGTGGAGCAAAATAACTGATGATGGTCGAAGTAGAGAGGATATAAAATGTAGACTGGCAATGGCAAGGAAAGCATTTCTGAAGAAGAGAAATTTGTTAACATCGAGTATAGATTTAAGTGTCAGGAAGTCGTTTCTGAAAGTATTTGTATGGAGTATAGCCATGTATAGAAGTGAAACGTGGGCGATAAATAGTTTAGACAAGAAGAGAACAGAAGCTTTCGAAATGTGGTGCTACAGAAGAATGCTGAAGATTAGATGGGTAAATCACATAATTAATGAGGAGGTATTGAATAGTATTGGAGAGAAGAGAAATTTGTGGCACAACTTGGCTAGAAGAAGGTATCGGTTGGTAGGGCATATTCTGAGGCATCAAGGGATCACCAATTTAGTATTGGAGGGCAGCTTGGGAGGTAAAAATCGTAGAAGGAGACCAAGAGATGACTACACTAAACAGATTCAGAAGGATGTAGGTTGCAGAAGGTACTGGGAGATGAAGAAGCTTGCACACAGGATAGAGTAGCATGGAGTGCTGCATCAAATCAATCTCAGGACTGAAGACCACAACAACAACAACAACAACAACAACACCTTTTGTTCCTCCCAATAAAAATACCACCAGTGTAGATTGACTCTTCACAGTGATCATTTGAATCGTGGCCTTATCAGAATCTGAAACGTGGTCATTTCGTGTGATAAATTCCTCTTCTTCTTCTTCGGAGTGGTCATCGTTTTCGTTGTTTGGTATAGTTTGCACTCTGGATCCTGGTTGAGTAACCAGTCAAGCTCGTTGTCTGTCAGCTTTGATCTCGCCCTGCACAGTGACATACCCGCTTGTTACGTGTTATCTTTTAATTCGATTAAAAAGGAACGAAATGAAAGAGAAGAAAAAATTACCTTCATGAACGGGCGCGTGGTGTACTTTGTACACTAAGATGACACACTGGCAGTTTATTTTAAGTTACCGTAGCTCACGTGGACCTATGACAACACAACTTAATGTGCTAGCTGAAACAATAATGCAGGAATAGCTAGTGCCTTGCCATTGTAAAACAACAATGGAACTGTGGACGACAATGTTATTTGCGGTTGGCGCACTTTATACACAGGCACGTCCGCTCGAGGGTTACACTGAAATAATGCCGGGAACAAATAAACTGAGATGCAGCTATATTCCAGTACGATAATTAATACACTACTGGCCATTAAAATTGCTACACCACGAAGATGACGTGCTACAGACGCGACATTTAACCGACAGGAAGAAGATGCTGTGATATGCAAATGATGAGCTTTTCAGAGCATTCACACAAGGTTGGCGCTGGTGGCGACACCTACAACGTGCTGACATGAGGGAAGTTTCCAACCGATTTCTCATACACAAACAGCAGTTGACCGGCGTTGCCTGGTGAAACGTTGTTGTGATGCCTCTTGTAAGGAGGAGAAATGCATACCATCACGTTTCCGACTTTGATGAAGGTCAGATTGTAGCCTATCGCGATTGCGGTTTATCGTATCGCGACATTGCTGCTCGCGTTGGTCGAGATCCAATGACTGTTAGCAGAATATGGAATAGGTAGGTTCAGGAAGGTAATACTGAACGCCGTGCTGGATCCCAACGGCCTCGTATCACTAGCAGTCGAGATGACAGGCATCTTATCCGCATGGCTGTATCGGATCGTGCAGCCACGTCTTGGTCCCTGAATCAACAGATGGGGACGTTTGCAAGACAACAACCATCTGCACGAACAGTTCGACGACGTTTGCAGCAGCACGGACCATCAGTTCGGAGACCATGGCTGCGGTTACCCTTGACGCTGCATCACAAACAGGAGCACCTGCGATGGTGTACTCAACGACAAACCTGGGTGCACGAATGGTAAAACGTCATTTTTTCGGATGAATACAGGTTCTGTTTACAGTATCATGATGTTCGCATCCGTGTTTGGCGACATCGCGGTGAACGCATATTGGAAGCGTGTATTTGTCATCGCCATATTGGCGTATCACCCGGCGTGATGGTATGGGGTGCCACGGTTACACGTCTCGGTCACCTCTTGTTCGCATTGACGGCACTTTGAACAGTGGACGTTACATTTCAGATGTGTTACGACCCGTGGCTCTACACATCATTCGATCCCTGCGAAACCCTACATTTCAGCAGGAGAATGCACGACCGCATGTTGCAGGTCCTGTACGGGCCTTTGTGGATACAGAAAATGTTCGACTGCTGCCCTGATCAGCACATTATCCAGATCTCTCACCAATTGAAAACGTCTGGTCAATGGTGGCCGAACAACTGACTCGTCACAATACGCCAGTCACTACTCTTGATGAACTGTGGTATCGTGTTGAAGCTGCATGGGCAGCTGTACCTGTACACGCCATCCAAGCTCTGTTTGACTCAATGCCCAGGCGTATCAAGACCGTTATTACGGCCAGAGGTGGTTGTTCTGTGTACTGATTTCTCAGGATCTATGCACCCAAATTGTGTGAAAATGTTCAAATGGTTCTGAGCACTATGGGACTTAACATCTGAGGTCATCAGTCCCCTAGAACTTAAAACTACTTAAACCTAACTAACCTAACGACATCGCACACATCCACGCCCGAGGCAGGATTCTAACCTGCGACCGTAGCGGTCGCGCGGTTCCAGACTGTAGCGCCTAGAACCGCTCGGCCACTCCGGCCGACTCTGCATTGTATTAACCTATTTCGACTATCTCCTGACAAATGATCAAGGTGGTAAGTATTATATTCAAATGTTTTATGTTATATTTTCTGACATGTTCCACACCCACGAGAATCATCTTGTTTTTGGGTCTATGGAACAAAAACTGATTCTAATCTAATCTAAATCGCTAGACAGACACATTTTATCTCAGTTACGTGCTCTTGTATTTTTGCTATAAAATTACATTAAAACATCCATCTTTTTGACTGTATTATGTCACACTCCAATAAACGTTAGAAGTTACTGTCAAAGTGACAGATGGTCAGCTGCCATAAACACGTTCGATGCTCTATTATCAAGCTGTCAGCCTTAGAGCGACTCGGATGCGCTGAAATATTTGTCAACTCACGCACAGTTCAAGTGCGCTGACAAGGTCGAAATGTAGTGGAAAGTGCACACACATGTCTCCCAACAAAACATGTACTTGGCGATATCGCGGTGTTAATATATGGGACCATATGCGACGGACTCTTTTTGTTGTGACCCTGCGTCGTGCAGTCTGCAACTGTTATCGGAGTCCCCGAAACCTTGCTTGTGATAACGTGAACAACGCTCGCTGGGTCTGTGGTGTCACAGCCGCTCGTCAAGTTCGAGAATTCAAGAGAGAATCTGCTTTTGTAAACATCGATAATCGCTTCCGCCTGGAGATGAGGGTCATTTTAGGGATAGCACCGAAAACACGATGCTCAACTCGCGCGACACGCTCCGATTAATGGGTCTGGGCCACGACCAGATGCTAGCAAAAAGAGGGAAGAGAGAACTTCAACAGACATTAAAGTCAACGCGTACGAGCCGTTTAGCACTGCAGTATTCAAATACGCATAGACACAGTTCATCCTCGTGATACTAGGACGATGATGGCGAAACTCAAAAGTAACACAGCGGGACAAGGAAACTCGTTCTATAGCCTTAGTTACAATCGAAATAGTTTGTGGACTGCTACGGACTCTCTCTATGCCACCTAATTTGGATTAAGAAAGACCAAAGTTAAGACAAAAGTGATGAAGAGTAAAATACTACTTGCTAAACGCAGGTGAGAGACTGACACAGTAGTAGAAGATGTGAAAAAGACAGTTACCAACTAGAAAAATATGTCTACAAATATCGTAATAACTCCATTAAGTTTCGGGAATGCAGCCGCATAAATTCTGCTTCTTCTTCTAATATTTCGGCTGTATATATTTCAGCCATCTTCATCTCTCTCTGAAGATGGCTGAAAGATACACAGCCGAAATATTAGAAGAAGAAGCAGAATTTATGCGGCTGCATTCCCGAAACTTAATGGAGCAGTCTTTGCGCCGCGAAAACCTGAAGATTCACATCGTAATAACTCATTTTTCATAGCTTTGTAGAAAGAAGGTTTACTTATTTATTTCAGTCATAAAACCTGAACCCCTGTGTGTGTACAGCAGGACGTGCAATACTCCAGTAGACTGAAAATTACATTACATTTACCCCTTAAGTGTAAATTGGTAACGTGAATCATGTAAGCATTGTGGAGGCCGACGGTCTGAACCTGAAAACTGGCATTCTGATTTAGGTTTTCCATGATTTGCCTAAATCGCTTCAGGCACATTCCTGGATGATTCCTTTGAAACAGCACGGCCGATTTCTTTCCCCACCTTTCCCTAATCATAGCTTCTGCTCCGACTCTAATGACCTCGTTGCCGACGGGACGTTAACCATTAATCTCTTCCCTCCTCCTCTTAACCCTCTAAGTGTCAAAGTGGCCTAGCCAGAAGAACAATGGAACACATATCAGTAAGTACTCTTTGGGTATAGTAATCAGTAAAACTGATCGATTTATTATGTATTTTCAAGTTCCCCGTGATTCACAGCGTGGTAAATATTCATACCAATAAATGAGGAGTACAAAATCGTAGATGCCAGTTTCAATGGTAAGTTTGAAAACATCTGCAGGAAATTATCTGTGTCAGTTTCCGTTAGTACGCATAGGTCCTCAGGAGGAAGACATATCCCAAAGTAACGGGAGATCACAAGTAGCTTTAGACCATATACATAAACCTACATTTTAAGCCAGAGGCAGTTTCATGACTTTTATAAATCGCTGTTTCAAGTAGAAGTGAACATTCTACTTCACCCGCTGTATCTGCACTAGACGTCTCACCCACAGGTCGAATTGACACTGTGTTACCCAGACTACCAGCAGACATAGTAACTACATCTTGTGCATCAGAGTCTCCTCCAAATTCTGAATCTTCTGGTTGCTCTTCTGCAATCTCTTCCCTGCAGTTCATTCTACGATCACCAAGAACTTCATCTGCCATGGAATTACGCCACACCTCCATGACGTCTTTAATACAGGTCTACCAGATTCACGAATGTCTGTATGATCCCTCTCAATAACCCAAACAAAAATGAGTAAATAATATGCATAATACATTCAAAAGTATGCATAAAATATTTTCGTCATGTTGCATATTTTCAGAAATCATCCTAGATGTGTAGTGTCACTGGAAATAATTTGTATTATCTGTGCAGCTAACATTTTCGAAATAATTTGTGAATCAGTATTATGTGCAATGTTCATTCTTCATTGGAAGAAACATTTCACAGCATGTAATTAGTAAAACTGGACGTAATTAAGAACTGATTCACGACAATCTATTTCCTTCACTGCCTGTAAATATGCTTAAAATTGACTGCTGCATTGATTTTATATCCCCCCCATGAACCATGGACCTTGCCGTTGGTGGGGAGGCTTGCGTGCCTCAGCGATACAGATGGCCGTACCGTAGGTGTAACCACAACGGAGGAGTATCTGTTGAGAGGCCAGACAAACGTGTGGTTCCTGAAGAGGGGCAGCAGCCTTTTCAGTAGTTGCAGGGGCAACAGTCTGGTTGATTGACTGATCTGGCCTTGTAACACTAACCAAACCGGCCTTGCTGTGCTGGTACTGCGAACGGCTGAAAGCAGGGGGAAACTACGGCCGTAATTTTTCCCGAGGGCATGCAGCTTTACTGTATGGTTAAATGATGATGGCGTCCTCTTGGGTAAAATATTCCGGAGGTAAAATAGTCCCCCATCCGGATCTCCGGGCGGGGACTACTCAGGAGGATGTCGTTATCAGGACAAAGAAAACTGGCGTTCTACGGATCGGAGCGTGGAATGTCAGATCCCTTAATCGGGCAGGTAGGTTAGAAAATTTAAAAAGAGAGATGGATAGGTTAAAGTTAGATACAGTGCGAATGAGTGAAGTTCGGTGGCAGGAGGGACAGGACTTCTGGTCAGGTGACTACAGAGTTATAAACACAAAATCAAATAGGGGTAATGCAGAAGTAGGTTTAATAATGAATAGGAAAATAGGAATGCGGGTAAGCTACTACAAACAGCATAGTGAACGCATTATTGTGGCCAAGATAGATACGAAGCCCACGCCTACTACAGTAGTACAAGTTTATGTGCCAACTAGCTCTGCAGATGACGAAGAAATTGAAGAAATGTATGATGAAATAAGAGAAATTATTCAGATAGTGAAGGGTGACGAAACTTTAATAGTCATGGGTGACTGGAATTCGGTAGTAGGAAAAGGGAGAGAGGGAAACGTAGTAGGTGAATATGGATTGGGGCTAAGAAATGAAAGAGGAAGCCGCCTGGTAGAATTTTGCGCAGAGTACAACTTAATCATAGCTACCACTTGGTTCAAGAATCATAAAAGAAGGCTGTATACATGGAAGAAGCCTGGAGATACTGACAGGTTTCAGATAGATTATGTAATGGTAAGAGAGAGATTTAGGAACCAGGTTTTAAATTGTAAAACATTTCCAGGGGCACATGTGGACTCTGACCACAATCTATTGGTTATGACCAGTCGATTAAAACTGAAGAAACTGCAAAAAGGTGGGAATTTAAGGAGATGGGACCTGGATAAACTGAAAGAACCAGAGGTTGTACAGAGATTCAGGGAGAGCATAAGGGAACAATTGACAGGAATGGGGGAAAGTAATACAGTAGAAGAAGAATGGGTAGCTTTGAGGGATGAAGTAGTGAAGGCAGCAGAGGATCAAGTAGGTAAAAAGACGAGGGCTGGTAGAAATCCTTGGGTAACAGAAGAAATATTGAATTTAATTGATGAAAGGAGAAAATATAAAAATGCAGTAAATGAAGCAGGCAAAAAGGAATACAAACGTCTCAAAAATGAGAGCGACAAAAAGTGCAAAATGCCTAAGCAGGCATGGCTAGAGGACAAATGTAAGGATGTAGAGGCTTATCTCACTAGGGGTAAGATAGATACTGCCTACAGGAAAATTAAAGAGACCTTTGAAGATAAGAGAACTACTTGCATGAACATCGAGAGCTCAGATGTAAACCCAGTTCTAAGCAAAGAAGGGAAAGCAGAAAGGTGGAAGGAGTATATAGAGGGTCTATACAAGGGCGATGTACTTGAGGACAATATTATGGAAATGGAACAGGATGTAGATGAAGATGATATGGGAGACACGATACTGCGTGAAGAGTTTGACAGAGCACTTAAGACCTGAGTCGAAACAAGGCCCCCAGAGTAGACAACATTCCATTGGAACTACTGACGGCCTTGGGAGAGCCAGTCCTGACAAAACTGTACCATCTGGTGAGCAAGATGTATGAAACAGACGAAATACCCTCAGACTTCAAGAAAAACATAATAATTCCAATCCCAAAGAAAGCAGGTGTTGACAGATGTGAAAATTACCGAACTATCAGTTTAATAAGTCACAGCTGCAAAATACTAACGCGAATTCTTTACAGAAGAATGTAAAAACTAGTAGAAGCCGACCTCGGGGAAAATCAGTTTGGATTCCGTAGAAATGTTGGAACACGTGAGGCAACACTGACCCTACGACTCATCTTAGAAGCTAGATTAAGGAAGGGCAAACCTACGTTTCAAGCATTTGTAGACTTAGAGAAAGCTTTTGACAATGTTGACTGGAATACTCTTTCAAATTCTGAAGGTGGCAGGGGTAAAATACAGGGAGCGAAAGGCTATTTACAATTTGTACAGAAAGCAGATGGCAGTTTTAAGAGTCGAAGGGCATGAAAGAGAAGCAGTGGTTGGGAAGGGAGTGAGACAGGGTTGTAGCCTATCCCTGATGTTATTCAATCTGTATATTGAGCAAGCAGTGAAGGAAACAAAAGAAAAATTCGGAGTAGGTATTAAAATCCATGGAGAAGAAGTGGAAACTTTGAGGTTTGCCGATGACATTGTAATTCTGTCAGAGACAGCAAAGGACTTGGAAGAGCAGTTGAACGGAATGGATAGTGTCTTGAAAGGAGGATATAAGATGAACATCAACAAAAGCAAAACGAGGATAATGGAATGTAGTCGAATTAAGTCGGGTGATGCTGAGGAAATTAGATTAGGAAATGAGACACTTAAAGTAGTAAAGGAGTTTTGCTACTTGGGGAGCAAAATAACTGATGATGGTCGAAGTAGAGAGGATATAAAATGTAGACTGGCAATGGCAAGGAAAGCGTTTCTGAAGAAGAGAAATTTGTTAACATCGAGTATAGATTTATGTGTGAGGAAGTCATTTCTGAAAGTATTTGTATGGACTGTAGCCATGTATGGAAGTGAAACATGGACGATAAATAGTTTGGACAAGAAGAGAATAGAAGCTTTTGAAATGTGGTACTACAGAAGAATGCTGAAGATTAGATGGGTAGATCACATAACTAATGAGGAAGTATTGAATAGGATAGGGGAGAAAAGAAGTTTGTGGCACAACTTGACTAGAAGAAGGGATCGGTTGGTAGGACATGTTCTGAGGCATCAAGGGATCACCAATTTAGTATTGGAGGGCAGCGTGGAGCGTAAAAATCGTAGAGGGAGACCAAGAGATGAATACACTAAGCAGATTCAGAAGAATGTAGGTTGCGGTAGGTACTGGGAGATGAAGAGGCTTGTACAGGATAGAGTAGCATGGAGAGCTGCATCAAACCAGTCTCAGGACTGAAGACCACAACAACAACATTGATTTTATACTTCATAATGTAGAAAATGTTCCTGTGAATAACACGAACTGTCGTTTACGTGTATTAGAAGAACAAATCCACAGGCGACAAACGCCAGCTGAGCACGAAACGAGTTCTAAAGACGGCTGCCTCAAAGACCACGCTGTCATCTCAAGCCTTCCGACATAGAAACACACAGTTGGTTTTCATGCTTAGCAGAGAAACTATTTTGAATATGTTAATATCAATAAAATCGATAGTGTACAATAAAGAAAATAATAAACAGCATTGAAACCCAGTGATTTACATATTTATCGGTGACAGAATTAAGTTACTATTTTCACAGTATGACATAATAATAAGTATACAGGAAGAAAGCACAGTAAGAATACAAAACGAAGGTAAGTATTGAAACAAAAGAAAAGAAAACAAAGAAAGAAACAAATGTATTATGTTACTTCTTACGTCAGTTTCTCCAGCTGACCCTCGATTTGCGGCTAGCTTGGTACATATTCGAGCTTTGCCTGAGCTGAGAGGGAAAACAGCCTACACATCAGCAAGCTGTTCGTTTCCTGCTAAACACACAGTGTTTTTACGGTACTTTTGAATTATTAAGGTTAATCATCTCGTCGACAGCGAGGGAATCAAAGACGGACGACAGTCTTGGGCTGGGTAGTGATCAGTAGGGAACGATGCTGGCACTCGCCTTAAGCGGTTTAAGGAAATAGCGGAAAATCAACTCTAGATGGCTGTCCTCTGCAGAATGAATTCCGAGTTTTATCATTACACCGGCTCGCTCGGTGGTTTCCACGGAAATTTGAGATGAAGCTGATACAAAAAGTCAGATCATAAGAAGGAGTGAAGGAATTCTGCTGTATAACAAAGTAGAGGTCACCTCTGCAGCTGCCTGGTCAGCATATATGGCTGTCACGCGGAAGACTCGTGCTAAATTCCCGGTACCGCGGAGGATTTTTCCTCTGTGGGGACACTGGAACGGGCTCTACCCAACCTTGTGATGCCAATTGAGGCGCTGCTTGAATGAGAAGTGAGGGTTACAAGGTCTGCGAAGCGGAGAACTCTCGGGAGAGGAGTGTGGAGACACCACGCCCTTCCATACGGCATCCGAATGACGCCTCTGGCTGAGGAAGACACGGCGGTCAGTCAGTCCCGATTTTGCCCACCTGAGGCCATAGCGCCCGAGCTTACTTAACGAATCAGAAGCAGAAGGGATAGTCGAAACAAGAGAGCAATCACAAGAGAAGGAAACTTTTTTCTGAAATATCAAATATCGACATGGAATTGAGGAGGCAGCTCTTGACATAGCGCACCTGGGGTACAACATTATGTGGAAATGATAGCTGCACACCAGAGGAAAAGAAGTTTGAATCACTCGAAATGAACTTAGAATGGGTGATAAGATTAAGTGAGGAGCTATAAAATGAAACAAAGATGGGCTGGAAAGAACAGTCCACGAAATACTTACCATAGGAAGGGAAAAGCTTGCAGGACATGTGTCACGACGTACTTTTATATCTGTACCGAGCGAGGTGGCGCATTGTTTAGCACACTACACTCAAATTCGGGAGGACGACGGTTCAGACCCGCTTCCGGTTTAAATGGCTCTGAGCCCTATGGGACTTAACATCTGAGGTCATCAGTCCCCAAGAACTAAGAACTACTTAAACTTAACTAACCCAAGGACGTCACACACATCCACGCCCGAGGCAGGATTCGAACCTGCGACCGGAGCAGCAGCGCGGTTCCGGACTGAAGCACCTAGAACCGCTCAGCCACAGCGGCCGGCACCCGCTTCCCGCCATCCAGGTTTTGGTGTTCCGTGATTTTTCCTAAGTCGGTTCAGGCAAATGCCAGGATGGTTACTTTGAAAGGGCACGGCCGATTTCCTTCCCCATCCTTCCCTAACCAGAGCTTATGCTCCGTTTCTAGTGATCTTTGTCGACGGGACGTTAAACGCTAATCTCCTCCTCCTCCTCCACCTCTACATTTGTCTGCACCTACAGAGATTGGACAAAAATATGGAAACACCATGACAAATATAACCTTCACGATAGCCAACCCTGTGGCTTACGCTGTTTTGTTTGATCACAAACGTCATCCAGCTGAGCAACGTCCTAAATACGTTGCAAGAGTCAGAATAGTATTCTATGTAGTTGTGAGTACGTTTATGTCGGAGGTAAGTGCACTCATTACGTGGGCAAATTGTTGGTGCTCGTAAGATGGGTGCTTCCGGGCTTCTGTAACGATGGTAGCCGAAGTGTTTGGTGTTTCACGGGGACCCATATCGAAAATTTAAACCGCATACAGGGAAAGCGGAAAAATATCATCCGCTAAGACACAAAAAGTCTGTGTTGAGTGATTCGTCGCAAACGGTCACAGAAGAGGATTGTGACGAAATAACGACAGCTGCAAAAGTCACTGGACGACTGAATGTCGCACTCGCGAACATTGTCAGCACAAAAACAACACGTCCGCCCCTGGTAGCTGAGTGGTCAGCGCGACGGAATGTCATACCTAACGGCCCGGGTTAGATTCCCGGATGGGTCGGAGATTTTCTCCGCTCAGGGACTGGGTGTTGTGCTGTTCTTATCATCATCGTTTCATCCCCATCGACACGCAAGTCGCCGAAGTGGCGTCAACTCGACAGACTTGCACCAAGCGGCCGATCTACCCGACGGGAGGCCCTCGCCACACGCCATTTCCATTTACCAAAACAACACGAAGGGAGCTGCATAGGTAGGGAATCGCAGGGCAACCTGGATTTCCAAAACCACTCATCAGTTATGCAAATGCTAATAACAGAAGATATCATGTCGAAGCCATACAACCTCGACTTTAGCCGGCCGAAGTGGCCGTGCGGTTAAAGGCGCTGCAGTCTGGAACCGCAAGACCGCTACGGTCGCAGGTTCGAATCCTGCCTCGGGCATGGATGTTTGTGATGTCCTTAGGTTAGTTAGGTTTAACTAGTTCTAAGTTCTAGGGGACTAATGACCTCAGCAGTTGAGTCCCATAGTGCTCAGAGCCATTTGAACCATTTTTTTGAACAACCTCGACTATGGAGCAATAGCTGAGTCTCGTTTCACATTGTTCCCCACTTCTGGCAGAGTTTACATGCAAGAATGAAACACGGCGGAGGTCCGGTGATTTTTGGCCAGCCAAATAGTGGTATTCCATGGACCACTTAGTTATCCTGTAAGGTCGTATAACTGCCACAGATTACGTGACCATTTTGGCTGATCGGGTCCACCCCACGATACAATGTTTCTTCCCCAATGGTGATACTGTGTCCCAAGAAGACAGGTCGCCTGTTCACACAGCTTGCATCGTCCAGGACTGGTTTTTGTAGTACGAGGACGAAGTGCCGCATGTTCCCCAGCCACCACAATAATCAAATCTCAGTGTTATTTAGCCTTTGTGGTCTATTTTGGAGAGAAGCGTGCGAGATCGCTATCCACCTCCATCGTCGTTGCATGAACTAGCCGCTATTTTGCAAAAAGAATGTTATAAGATTCCCTTGAAAACAATACAAGACTTGTATTTATCCATTTTGAGACGACTGGAAACTATTTCGAATGCCAACGGGTTTCCTACAAACTATTAGGCATGGTTATGTGTTGTGTTGTTGGTGTTTCCACGTTTTTATCCAACCTTCGTACACGCTTTGTAAACAACAACGAAGTGCATGGCAGAGGGTACTTAGCATGGTCCCTTTCTCCTCGTTCCACTCGCGTATGGACAAATGCTTCTGAGTCGCTGTCATTAGTCTAATCTTCTCTTCAAGGTCCCTAAGGAAGCGATACGTAGCTGAAGAGTATCGGTCGATTCTTCGCTTAATACCGCTTCTCGAAACTTTGTGAGTAATCTTTCTCGGGATAATATTGGTGTGTATCTTCAAGCGTCTGCCATTTCAGGTTTTCGCCCAAACTTCAAAATGACAAATATCGTAATCAGTGAGCACCATGTAGAATAGCAACTGGCTTCACACAACAGAGAAAAGGCTACTGCACCTGATGGAATCCGAGTACCATTCTATGTAGAGTCCCCAGGTCGTGGTCTAGTGGCTAGCGTTGCTGCCTCTGGATCACGGGGTCCCGGGTTCGATTCCCGGCTGGGTTGGGAATTTTCTCTGCCGGGGGACTGGGTGTGTTTGTTGTCCGCATCATTTCATCATTATCATCATCATTCGTGACAGTGGCTCGACTGGACTGTGGAAAAAAGTGGACTGTGGAATAATTGGGACCTTGAATGGGCGCTGATGACCGCGCAATTGAGCGCCCCACAAACCAAACATCATCATCATCATCATCATCATCATTCTACGTAGAGTATACGAAAGAACTTACTAGTTCTAGGAACTGCGTGCCGTATGTCGCTGGAGGAGCGAAACGTTCCTAGTGACTGGAAAAGAAGCGCAGGTCATTTCGTTTTCAAGAAGGGTCGTCGATCAGACGCACAAAACTATAGGCTTACGTCTCTGACATCGGTCTGCTGTAGAATTTTGGATCACGTTTTACGCTCGAGTATTACGACGATTTTGCAGACCAAAAATCCCCTCTGTAGGAAACAGATCGTGTGGTAAGCAACCCGCTTTGTTCGTTCCAGAGACCCAGAAAGCAGTAAATACCGGTGCGCAGATTACAGCCGTGTTTCTTAACTGCCGGCAGCCGTTCGATACAACAGTTCCGCACTGCCGTCTAATGAACAAAAGAAGAGCGTATGGAATATCAGACCAACTGTGCGACTGCATCGTAGAGTCTTTAGCAAACAGTACAGAGTATGTCATTCTTAATGCGGAGAAGTCTTTAGATGTAAACACCAAGGAATTGATATATATAGATGCTGCTATGGAATACCTCAGACCAGACATTTCAAGTAACTTCCATAATATGAATTTGACCCTCACTAGCCCAACAGAAATAATGTACATCATAAAATCTTTAAAATCAAAAACATCTAGTGGGTATGATGAAATATCAACAAAGTTAATTAAAGAATGTGACTGAGCTAAGTAATATATTAAGCTATCTGTGTAACCAGGCGTTTATCAGCGGAATATTTCCTGAATGGTTGAAATATGCTGAAGTTAAGCCACTGTTTAAGAAGGGAGATAAAGAAATAGCATCAGATTTCCGTCCAATTTCACTGTTGCCAGCATTCTCAAAAATTTTAGAAAAAGTAATGTACAGTCGGCTTTATAACCATCTTATCTCAAATAACATAAAGTCACAGTTTGGCTTTCTAAAAGGTTCTGATATTGAGAAGGCTATCTACACTTACAGTGAAAATGTGATTAATTCATTAGACAAAAAATTGCAGGCAACTGGTATATTTTGTGATCTGTCAAAGGCATTTGACTGTGTAAATCACAATATCCTTTAAAGTAAATTAGAATATTATAGTGTAACAGGAAATGCTGCAATATGGCACAAATCTTATATCTCTGGCGGGAAACAAAGGGTGTTATTAGGAAAGAGACATGTATCAAGCTATCAGGCATCATCCAACTGGGAACTAATTACATATGGGGTCCCACAAGGTTCCATTTTTGGGCCCTTACTTTTTCTTGTGTATATCAATGACCTTTCATCAGTAACATTACCAGATGCCAAGTTCGTTTTGTTTGCCGATGATACAAACATTGCAATAAATATCAAAACAAGTGTAGTCTTAGAAAGATCAGCTAATAAAATATTTGTGGACATTAATCATTGGTTCCTAGCCAATTCTTTGTCACTAAACTTTGAAAAAACACACTACATGCAGTTCAGAACTTGTAAGGGGTGTCCCACGAGTATGTGTCTAGCATACAATGACAAGAAGATAGAAGAAGTAGACAGTGTTAAATTCTTGAGATTACAGCTAGATAATAAATTCAACTGGGAGGAGCACACCACAGAACTGCTGAAGCGTCTTAACAAATCTCTGTTTGCAATGCGAATTTTGTCAGACGTAGGGGATATGAAAATGAAAAAGCTGGCATACTATGCTTACTTTCATTCCATAATGTCACTTGGGATTATTTTTTGGGGTAATTCATCAAGCCAAGCTAACGTTTTCCGGGCACAAACATGTGCAGTAAGAGTTATATGTGGTGTGAACTCAAGAACATCCTGCAGAACCCTGTTTAGGGAACTAGGGATACTAACTACTGCTTCCCAATATATTTATTCCTTAATGAAATTTGTCATTAAAAATATATCACTTTTTCAAACCAACAGCTCAATTCATGGAATCAATACTAGAAATAAGAATAATCTTCACAAGGATTTAAAGTCACTTAGTCTTGTACAAAAAGGTGTGCATTATTCAGGAACACACATTTTCAATAACTTGCCAGCAGCCATAAAAAGTTTAACAACCAATTAAATTCATTTTAAGAGGAGCCTAAAGGATTTATTGGCGGCCAATTCCTTCTACTCCATTGATGAATTCCTCAGTAAAACCAACTGATTTGTGTATATAATATAACTTCTGCACAATTTCAGTGCAGTAATGTGTTCATTGTAAATATGTGTGTGTGTGTGTGTGTGTGTGTGTGTGTGTGTGTGTGTGTGTGTGTGTGTGTAAGTACAATCTAACTTCTAAACCATTTCAGTGTAGTAATGTGTTCATTGTAAATAAGCATTATAGTAGTTGTATTACATGTTTATTACGTTATAAATGAATAAAAAACTTTTTAATTTTAAATTCAGTGCATTAGTAGTTGTAAAATAACTCTTTCATATAGTGTTCATTAAAAATGACGATCATTCCACTTGGTACCTGTGGAATGGTACATTAGCTTATTTGTTTTAGTTGTAAATATTTGTCATGTATTGTTATTTTTCTGACATGTTCCACATCCTGGAGGACCTCCTCACTACGGATCAATTGGAATGAAATTAAATCTAATATAATCTAAATAACTTTTCGCAAGATACGTAAATGACCTGTTGGATAACGTCGGAAGTTCCACGAGCCTTTGCGCAGATGATACTGCTGTATACACAGAAGTTGCACAGTTAGAAAATTGTAGCGAAATGCAGGAAGGCTTCCGGAGGATCGGTGCTTGGTGCAGGGATTGGCAGTCGCCCCCAACGTAAATAAATGTCCGTGTTGCGCATAAATAGGTTCAAATGGCTCTGAGCACTATGGGACTTAACATCTGAGGTCATCAGTCCCCAAGAACTTAGAACTACTTAAATCTAACTAACCTAAGGACATCACACACATCCATGCCCGAGGCAAGATTCGAACCTGCGACCGTAGCAGTCGCGCGGTTCCGGACTGCAGCGCCAAGGACCGCGTGGCCACCGCAGTGGGAGCATAAATAGGCAGAAAGTCTCACTATTACGTGATCAAGCGATTGCAGAACAGTCGCAGGAAGCAGTCACATCCATAAAATATCTACGAGTAAGTGTACGAAGCGATTTAAAGTGGAGCGACCGCATATAACTAATGGGAGTTAAGGCGGATACCATACGGATTCACTGGAAGAATCCCCAGGAAATGAAGCTGACCAAGCCCACGTCCGGTCATAACTTGAATATTGCTCGCTAGTCTGAGACCCGTAGCAGATAGATTTGACAGAGGAAATAGAGAAGATCCAGAGGAGAGCAGCACCTTTCGTTACATGTTCATTTACTAAGTGCGAAAACATCAAGGAGATGCACGGCCAGCTCCAGCGCCAGATGCTGAAACATAAGCATTCTGCATCATGGTGTGGTTTAGTTCCGATAGCGTTCGTTCCTAGAAGAGTCAAGCTAGAGATTCGAGCCTACACAGAGGCTTACCAGCAATCGTTCTTCGCGCTAACCATTCGCGACTGCAACAGGAAAAGTAAAACGTGACATTCGTACATATAGTACGGTATCCTCCAACACAAACTGTAAGTTGCGTTGCAAAGTGTAGAGGAACATGCAGATGGAGAAGTACAACAGCCATTGAAAAGCAGCACACTGATTGAACCTACGTTAGTTAACTACGTTAATAAAGCCAGCAAGCTGCAGGGACGGATTCCTCACTGGAAATGGAGGAAAAAAGTTAGTATAAACATGTGCCCGGAAATGACAGGCGTATGTGCAACAACAAATCGACCCAGAACTCAGTACAGAGGCAAATGTCGTTCAGGTAGTTTGTATGGAAGCTACTTGATCTGCGTTTCTATTCTGCAGCAGCTGGTAAATTCCAGAGTAAGTTCCAGCCACTGTCTCTGCATCTCGCTTCGCTCGCTCCTCAGAGCGGTCGGATTACTCCACTGTCTGCAGTTGTCGACAGCTGACGACCGCACCATTCTCGAAAGTGACGTTGGCGCTTGGAACTTGTCCATACGTCCCTCCACAGTCCACAAATATCCGTGTCATTTTCGAATAATCTTTTGATCTCAATGGCTGGCTTTGTTGCACAATGGCCAGCCATTAATTGGTGGAGAGGAATACACTCCTGGAAATTGAAATAAGAACACCGTGAATTCATTGTCCCAGGAAGGGGAAACTTTATTGACACATTCCTGGGGTCAGATACATCACATGATCACACTGGCAGAACCACAGGCACATAGACACAGGCAACAGAGCATGCACAATGTCGGCACTAGTACAGTGTATATCCACCCTTCGCAGCAATGCAGGCTGCTATTCTCCCATGGAGACGATCGTAGAGATGCTGGATGTAGTCCTGTGGAACGGCTTGCCATGCCATTTCCACCTGGCGCCTCAGTTGGACCAGCGTTCGTGCTGGACGTGCAGACCGCGTGAGACGACGCTTCATCCAGTCCCAAACATGCTCAATGGGGGACAGATCCGGAGATCTTGCTGGCCAGGGTAGTTGACTTACACCTTCTAGAGCACGTTGGGTGGCACGGGATACATGCGGACGTGCATTGTCCTGTTGGAACAGCAAGTTCCCTTGCCGGTCTAGGAATGGTAGAACGATGGGTTCGATGACGGTTTGGATGTACCGTGCACTATTCAGTGTCCCCTCGACGATCACCAGTGGTGTACGGCCAGTGTAGGAGATCGCTCCCCACACCATGATGCCGGGTGTTGGCCCTGTGTGCCTCGGTCGTATGCAGTCCTGATTGTGGCGCTCACCTGCACGGCGCCAAACACGCATACGACCATCATTGGCACCAAGGCAGAAGCGACTCTCATCGCTGAAGACGACACGTCTCCATTCGTCCCTCCATTCACGCCTGTCGCGACACCACTGGAGGCGGGCTGCACGATGTTGGGGCGTGAGCGGAAGACGGCCTAACGGTGTGCGGGACCGTAGCCCAGCTTCATGGAGACGGTTGCGAATGGTCCTCGCCGATACCCCAGGAGCAACAGTGTCCCTAATTTGCTGGGAAGTGGCGGTGCGGTCCCCTACGGCACTGCGTAGGATCCTACGGTCTTGGCGTGCATCCGTGCGTCGCTGCGGTCCGGTCCCAGGTCGACGGGCACGTGCACCTTCCGCCGACCACTGGCGACAACATCGATTTACTGTGGAGACCTCACGCCCCACGTGTTGAGCAATTCGGCGGTACGTCCACCCGGCCTCCCGCATGCCCACTATACGCCCTCGCTCAAAGTCCGTCAACTGCACATACGGTTCACGTCCACGCTGTCGCGGCATGCTACCAGTGTTAAAGACTGCGATGGAGCTCCGTATGCCACGGCAAACTGGCTGACACTGACGGCGGCGGTGCACAAATGCTGCGGAGCTAGCGCCATTCGACGGCCAACACCGCGGTTCCTGGTGTGTCCGCTGTGCCGTGCGTGTGATCATTGCTTGTACAGCCCTCTCGCAGTGTCCGGAGCAAGTATGGTGGGTCTGACACACCGGTGTCAATGTGTTCTTTTTTCCATTTCCAGGAGTGTAGGTACCGCTTTTGTCATACCCGTGTAACGTTATTTTCGATGACAACACTCTCCCATCCAACACTCCGCTCGATCAGGTTTACAAATATGTACCTGTCAGCTGACTCCTTATGAAATGTATAGCAACATCTAACTCATTTCATCACTGTGCCCAGTAGCAGTTTCATTAAGTTCGCTTTCGGGACGAGCACTGATCATCAAGCATGACTTTTATTTATATCTCTTTTGCAAATGAAATCGCCATTGTGAGACAATTTTACTACACAGTCAGGGTCTCTCTGGTGCCAGCCACTGTGGCGAATATTCTCGTCTTAAACCCGACTTCTGTTCTTGAGATATTTTGAAACACATTTATTATCAAATCTGAAACAAATTGTGGATATCTGGTAACAGAAGTTGAAAATACTGCCGTCGATCATGTGATTAGCTATCGGTGACTATCATCCTGCAACTGCAGCGATATGGGAACACACTGAGCAGGTGGCGACGATAGTATCTGTTAGCAGATAGGTACTCCTGCAGCGCAGTGACTTCAATGGCCGTGGCAACGAAGTCACATGGGGATGGCCCCCTACAGGAAATGCTCTGCCTAACAAAAGTATACGAACGTGTAGTGGTGGACATTAATATGGGTTGTGTCCACCCTTCGCCTTTGTGACAGCTTAAACTTTAGTGGAGATACTTTCAATGACGTGTCAGAATGTCTGTGGAGAAATTGGAGCTCATTCTTCCTCAACAGCCAGAACTAGACAAGCCAGTGATGTCGGACGCTAGGGCCTGGAGCGAGACTGGTCTTCTAATTCATCCCAAAGATGTTCCATTGGGTTCAGACCAGGACTCTGGACAACTCAATCCATTTCAAAAACGTTAAACATTGTCACGCAGATGCTACTTTAAGACAGGCGCTTTGTCACACTGATACAAACATCGTCTCGGAACTGTTCCTCTAGTGTAGACTTAGCACAATGTTGTAAAACGTGTTCTTTTTTGAATCATGAGTCTTCTGACTGGTTTGATGAGGCCCTCCATGAATACCTCTCCTGTGCCAACATTTTCATCTTGGAGTACCACTGGCAACTTGCGTCCTCAGTTATTTGCTGGCTGTATTCCAGGCTCTGTTTTTCTCTACAGATTTTACCCTCTAAGGCTCCCTCTAATACCTTGGATATTGTTGCCTCATACTTTTACAGGTATCCTTGTGCTGGGGTAAGCTGTCGCCAGCACGGTCGGCAAAGATGAAGCGAAGATCGGTTAGCAGGCGCTGGATCAAGTGCGCCTATCACGAGAGAGGCCAGAGACACACCGACAAGCAACACGCCGCCAACGTCCTCACGACAGCATGCATTTAGGCCTCCACCGCTGACCGGAGGACCTCACTGACTCACTCATCGAGTTTGGTGTGTCAGTATCGTCACACGCTACGACAGTACATAGCGACCAGATTAGTGACAATAGCGAGACTAAAGTATGTAATAGCAAGATTGCCGATATTGTCTGCAAGAGGACTATTTCTGTTGAGTTTGTACCACAGAACATGGACTCTATTCCAGTTAAATATATACTTCCATATTATTATTATTATTATTATTAGTCGTAAAGCTCCCAACATGGAAGACGCTAAGTAAAGATGGTTCACTTCTGGGGCTTCTTATTCTTCTTGTTTGCCCACCAGGTCTTCATTCTTTGCGAGAATTCAGCTTTTCTTTCTTCGCTCCATTTTGTTCCAGTTCTCGGCGCTTTTGTCTCTGGTTTGACCTCCCATTTGTCAACTTTAAGTTTGAAATTGTTTCTTTTGTTCATGTCTTCAGTAGTAATGTTGGCTAATTCCAGATCTTTCTTTACATTTTTGATCCATTCTCCTCCATTAACAAGGGATGCTACGTATCTTACTATTTTTTTTGTAAGTCTGTGATCGGGAAGTCTCATTATGTGGCCATAGAATTTTAGACGCCTCTTCCTCATGTCTATCTCTATGTTAGAATATTCTTCAATTTTAGAATTTTTCTGTAATCTATACCCCTCTTTGGTCCATCTTGGTCCCAGAATTTTCCTAATGATTTTCCTTTCCTCTTTCTTCAGGTTTTCCATATCTGTTTTCCTTTTAAGTGTCAAGGTTTCGCTGGCATATAGCATTATTGGTTTAATTACCGACTTATAATGTTTAATTTTTGTATTTATAGATAGACATTTTTTATTGTAAATGTTTTGGACCAGCCCTAGACCCCTACGAGCTTTTAATATTCTTTCTTGTTGTGAGTATTTTTCAGAAATTATCTCTCCTAAATATTTAAAGTATGGTACCCTCTTAATTTCTCCATATTTGGTTTGTAACTTAGAAATTTCTAGATTTGTTGTTGTAAACACCGTTTTCTCAAAAGATATTTGTAGGTCAACTTTTCCTGCACACTCTTTCAAGGTTTCTATCTGTTTGACTGCCATTTCACTAGAATCTGCCATTATTGCAAGATCGTCTGCGTAGGCCAAGTAGGGGATTTGTAGGTCATCTTTTTTGGTTCCCAGTGATATTGGTTTCCAGTACTTTTCTTCCATATTATATAAACAAAAAACCGTATTAATCCATGTGTGCATTTGCGTTGTACAAAGAGGATACCGGCCACCCATAACAACATCCTCTCCCTTGCTTCCTAGCAGTACAAGACTCAAGAATCCAATCATTCTGCCCCTTCTCCTTGTCATTGTTTTCCATATTCCTTCTCTCGCCGATTCTGCGGAGAATCTCCTGATTCCTTACCTTATCAGTCCGTCTAACTTTCAATATTTTTATGTAGCGCCACATCTTAAATGCATCGATTCTCTTTGTTCCTGTTTTCCCATAGCCCATTTCCACTACCGTATAATGCTGTGCCCAAAAAGCACATTCTCAGCAAATCCTTCCTTAAATTAATGTCTATGTTTTATACTACTAGTCTTCTCTTTGCCAGGAATGCCACTTTCGCCTGTGGTAGTTTGCTTTTTATATGCCTATGTTTGATACTAGAAGACTTCTCTTGGCCAGGAATGCCAGTTTTGCCTGTGCTATTTTGCTTTTTATGTTATTCAGTGTATTCATATCCTTCCACATTTAGTGTTTTCTCAAGAGCAATAACGGGACTTTACACTTGCCATGAAAACTACCCCCATACCGTAACACCTCTTCATTACTTCACTGTTGACACTACACATGACACCACGTCGCGTTGTACAGTCATTCGCTGAAACAAAACCCATCGTACGGCATGATTCACCACTCCAAGTCACTTGTTTCCAGCTATCTACTGTACTTGTCACTATCTCAAGCGTCGCTCAGCATTTACTTATAAGGAGCTGCTCGTCGTTGCACCCCAATGTGAAATGACTTTTTTTAAAAATAAAATCAATATTTATACATGTGTTTGGAGAGAGAGATTGATTTTTGATTGAGATTTTTACTTTAAGTCGTAACTGGTACCTGAATTTTTGGTTGCTGCCTCCTTGTTTGATCAGCTTCTGCACCAGTTGTTGACGTATTGCAATTTGGAGGAAGTTATTGTTCTTTAAGGTTTAAAATACGACTCTGTTAGTTACTTGGCCGTATTGCGGATAGCTTTGAGCCCAAGTTTTCGTAGCTTTTCACACCTAAGCGACCACTGTTGTAAGTAAGTAAGATCAAACGGCAATCTGCTTTTCGTGAGAAAAGGAGATTGCTTGACACACAAACTTCCTTCAAACTACACGTCCTGCTACATCAAAATTGGTCAGTGGAGTTCAGCACCATACTATTGTACAAGAACATAATCCAATTGCTCTAATTAAGGAATTATGAGAGATTGTTACTTATTGAATGAAAACTATAGAGAATGCATTTCTTTCCGGTATTTTAGTGAACTTTGTACACTTACAATTCTGTAAATTAATAGACGGTGACAACAATGAAGTTCACCTCCTTTTCCAACAACAAGACATTTCTATACTTCACTTCCAGAAATTTTTGTACAAATAAATGTTTGGCAACTCTTACACATACGTCACTCGGTTTTATCACTAAATTATCAATTTTCATTAAATATAACAATATGTTCTGAGCGACGGCCTAGCAACACGTCCTCTTTCCACAAGATACAGATTAACAGTCTTTTTTTAATAAAATCAATTGTATTTTTTTTAGAGTCCATACCCAAAGATTCACAACTACTATCGTTGCGGGGATTTCGCGCTAAAGAGTTTCTTGCTGTCCAGCTGCGCTTCACTTCACTTCAAGTACTTTTTGAATCACATTTACATTTTTGTTATTTACATACATTACTGAGCTTCTCAGAATAAAATCAGGCACAAATTAGTTAAAGAAAAAAAAAGGAGTGAGGCACACATAACATTACACATTCTTTTTAACTCCTTACGCTCAGCTATTGTGCTAGCGAGACTTCTTGTAGCACTTTGGAACTCACTTGTCATTCTTTCCACTGATTTCATGCAATCGTTTACCATCATCCTCCAAACCCTCGACGGTCCCTGTCCGTCATTACTTGAGGTCTGCCCGGTCTTGTTTTATCTGTAGTTGTTCCTACCCTTTCCGACTTCACAGTCACACCACAAACAGACGACCTTGGCAGTTTTAGAATGGTTCAAATGTCCCTGATCGGTTCCTTACAAATAAGGGGAGGCTACGACGTTCTAAACACTGATTTACTTCAATATTTGTAAACTTTTAATAGTTAACTAGAACAAAATAATGCGCAAGCAGTAAAGTGTACTACTCAGCTGACTTCGAAAAAATCGCGAGAGAAGTTTTACGCGTCATTGTTGCACCAGTGCGTTGCAACTATAAGCACGAGATGGCAGCAGTCATGCGGTTAGCGGTCAAGCTACATAATCGATGGAACACTGGATCTAGTCTCACTCATGTTTTTTTTTTTAAGTTTATATTTTTGTCATCATTAGTCATATTATTTCATACATATTACATTTGAAAGGTAATATGATGATACGACACGAATATTTGTTCGAACTTTTGTTGAATTTATAATGTTATTTCATTGTCTACTAATTTTTATTACCACAACAAATGTTATATTTATAATTATCGACAATTCAACAACCAAACGCATAGAGGTTTCCTGAAAATGTATTCCTGTCGTGATTTCCGAAATCTCTCATACCTACAGTCGGCCGGCAGGTGTGGCCGAGCGGTTCTAGGCGCTTCAGTCTGGAACCGCACGACCGCTACGGTCGCAGGTTCGAATCCTGCGTCGGGCATGGATGTGTGTGATGTCCTTAGGTTAGTTAGGTTTAAGTAGTTGTAAGTTCTAGGAGACTAATGACCTCAGAAGTTAAGTCCCATAATGCTCAGAGCCATTTGAACCCTTAGTCGGGTAAGGTACCAAGAACTGCTTTGTACCTGGACATATTGATCTGAACAGGTTACAACGACGAGGGACAGGCCTGGAAACCCCAAGTCAAACATCGATAAATAAACGTGTAAATAGCTTCATATCAATAAAACAATGAATTATAATATTCGAGAATACGAGGGTAATGTACGCTTAATCGTCGGATGTGCTTTCGACATTACAAGCTGCAGGATGATTTTTTTTCATAAAGACACGGAAAACAAGTTGAAACGACATCTACTGCGTCAAATGAATGCAGTTTTTCCATATGCACAAGGAATCTTCAGAGTTTCTAAGGATAAGCAAAGCTCGCCGACTTTCTGAAAAAATTCTCTTCCTTCCGACAGTTTGGATGCAGACTACGCGTAACGCAATATTTCCGTAAATACCGGTCCCGAAAACGGGCGATGTGTGATTAAATGTATTTTAATAATATCTTCACGAGAAGCAGTTTCACGTTAGCTGTCAGTCAAATATGAACAAGTTCGAAGGCGCTTGATAAAGTTTTCAACCTGCCTATAGAAATAAAAGTCGCATAATATATGTTGTAATAATTAAAATTAGTAAACTACCAAATAACATTGGAACTTCGATAGAAGTTCATGCAAATATAGGTGTCCTTTCATCATATTACCTTTCAAATGAAATATGTACGGAATAATATGACTAGCGTTGAAAGATAAATGAACTAAAAAAAGATGAGTGGGGCTCGATCCACCGATTACGGAGCCTGAACGCTGATCAAATGACCGCCGCCAGTGCGAGCCCAGCGTCGCAACACTGACGTGTAAAACTTCTCTTGCGATTGTCTCGAAATTGCCTAAGTAGTGTCCGCCTGCTTAGCTGTGTGGCAACGTGCTCGCCTCCCAAGCAAGAGGGCCCGGGTTCGATACATAGGCGGGTTGGAGATTTTCTCCGCTCGGGGACTGGGTTTGTGTTGTCCTAATCATCATTTCATCCTCATCACCAGCGAGCAAGTCGCCCAATGTGGCATCGACTGAAATAAGACTTGCCCTTGGCGGCCGAACATCCCCTGATGGGGCCTCCCAGCCAACGATGCCACACGCTCACTTCATTACATTTTTGCCTAATTAGTACGCCTTACCACTTGTACATTATGTTGTCCTAATGCACTATTAAAAGTGTACAAAGTCTGAAGTCAATCTGGACATCGTCTCCTCCCCTTGGAAGTTGCCGTTCAATGTCCAGGCCATTCTCGAAGGTGCAGCACTCTCCTAATCGAGCCGTTGTGCTGACAACATAACACTTCCCGCCGCCTTTAGTACTGGCACGTCCGCTTCTCGTGACATTTAGTGGTCACTTCCGCATGACTTAGGGGTTCTAGATACCTTTGATAAGACTGCGTAAGCGGCTGGATCGGCAGTTCGTATCTTGCCGCTGAAGAGTCCGTTAAGCTCGTATCCGAATACAGCTGTTACCTCGCTTTGCTGGACCTGGAGTTTGGAACACTCATTGCGTGAGTTGCTGTTTAGGACGTTTCTGCCTCCGTTCGTCGGTTACTGTTTGCAGCTTACGTAACGTTCGCTCTCTGCTGCATATTTGGATGTCGACTTTGTGTCGATCTTGCTTTCCAAACGCTTCCCGGTTCGCAGCAGTGAACGGCCCCGTTTGTGTCAGGCTACGACACGAAATTCTGTATGCTAAGAAAGACAGTGATCGCTGTTTCCACGCTAAGCTCACAGGTTTCACGACGTTATGCGTTTGAACCTGATGCGTTGCTATTTCAGAAGGCTAATGCTTTTATAACGCCTGCCGATGCTCCAAACTCGGAGCCTCATTTGTAACATGTTTCCCTATAGCCTCCTCAGCGATGGATGACCGCGGGAGGCGTCACCTGGTTAAAACTACTCTCGGGGAAACAATTTTTTTAATCCTTTCTCTTCCCCTTCAGATTTCCACTCAGCTGTATTCACTGATATTACATTTAAGTCAATAAACAAAGCTGGACGACAAATGTAAAAAGAAAGGACGTGAATAAACATTCTACTTGGAAAAAGCCAAATTGTATCTTTGAGTGCTGTAAAATCATTCCGCTCATATCTTACACCCCGCCAACACTGCCTTAGGGATCATAGCGTCAAGGTCACAACGGAGCGACGTAGTATTAGTCGTCATACAAGTATCAATATTAGAACCATTACTTTTCTCCTTGTTGATGATGTTCTTGCTCGTTTGAAGTATCTTGCACTAACGTACTCCATTTATACCTAAGTCCTACAAACATGTGCACAGTAAACGCTGTGTACTGACTTACTTGTCTTACTACACTGGAAACAGAATACTGATGTGCAACTAAATCTATATAACATGCAAGCAGTTTTATTCAGTCACAAAAACCTATTATATCTCAATTTAGACAATAACTTCATTTCCTAACCTCAAACGGTACAGAAATAAATTGTTCTTATTCTACAAAGAATTGGAAATAATAGTGGGCCGTCATTTAGAGTGAACAGAACATATAACTTTAATCCGCAAGAAGGTATAGTGTCTCTGTATGTGCTACAGAGATGTAAACTAGTACTTTCTCTTGAGCTTGACTTATCAAGAGTCGCTGCTACGTCCACTTCCTGATTATGATTATGCATTCTTCAAGGACCATTGTGTAAGATCGAACCATATGTTCCAGAGAACTTTTCAAGTCTCAAGACATCGATGCTGTACATATGCAGACTGAAGTGACGAAGTTGGAGAGCTGCTGCAATACTGTTCGAATTTAGGGACAACACCAAGATAGCTGAGGCGAGAATGGGATTTTGGATCGATGAGGGAGGCGTGCTAGGGTAGTCCGCACAGTTATGCAAAGCTCCTGTGCCAAGGTGGCGTACTGGTTAACGCATCTGCCTGGTGAACAGTACAAATTTTCATTTGCAGCTTCAGTCTACGTATATATGTTATATAAGAGTCCACGCAAGATACGAGGGCTATTCGGAAAATAAGAAACTATAGGTCGCGAAATGGAAATCACGGGGAAAATCAAAACTGTTATTTGCAACGGTTAGCTAAACCTCCCAGCTGCTTCTCAACAGTCACCGCTCAGACGGAGACATCTGTCATAGCGTCGTACCAACTTTTCAATTCCCTCGTTATAGAAGACAGCCGCCAGTACTTGACAATTTTCGACTATGGACTGCAGCTCGTTGTCTGTGTCAAAATATTGTCTTCGTAGCCAGAGGTTCATTTGAGCAGAGATGAACCTCAGCGGTAGCCAATTACAGGCTGTATTGTGGATGATCAAACACTTCCCATCGAAAATGCTGCAGGAGCATCTTCATTGCCCCTGCAGAGTGCGGTCGAGAATTGTTGTGTAGAATGAACCGCATGACAGCTATGTGGATTGCATAGCTTCAGGCGAAATCTTTCGCCAGGCCCTCATACTTGGCGGGAGACGCTAATTTCTAGTCATCTTTACGTTCTCACTGTGAGCTCAGAACTGAAAAGAGCGACATGATGTGATCGACTAGCGTACTAGACACAGAGCTCAACGCATCTGTGCAGAGCATCAGATTTTCACTGTATTTTCCATTTCGCGACCGATCGTTCCTTACTTTCCGAATAACCCTCATAGAACTGGTCATGAATGCTTGTGTGCAATACATTTGAACGTTCGTTTTTTCGATACTATCACTCCTGCCTATGTAGAATTATCATGGCAATGTGTAGATATATTCAAAAGTTATCACATTCCCTGTTGGCACTTCCGTCTGCTTAATCGTTGCACTTTCTTTTATTTATCTTCATCTCCAGCAGTGCAAAGGCTACTAGGAAAGTTCTGCAATAAGACGCAACAATAAGTCGTAAGGAGCTGATTGTTGCTGTGTTCTGAGAATACGTCATACTTGCATTGTAACCGCTGTGCCAACTGTGTGTGGGCAGTCGTTCACTAGCAGGGTTACTCCGAAGTGCTTGCTATGGCATCGTGGTCACAAAGTGAGATTCGGGCAGTTTTTC
Organism: Schistocerca piceifrons; assembly: GCF_021461385.2. Lineage (NCBI taxonomy): Eukaryota > Metazoa > Arthropoda > Insecta > Orthoptera > Acrididae > Schistocerca > Schistocerca piceifrons. The sequence continues at coordinate 88,300,207 of NC_060143.1, read as the reverse complement.
GGTACAAATTCAGCCGTGGTTTAAACATAGACCAGTGCTTTGAGGTAGTGGCTCTTGTGCACTGCGAAGTGTGTCCACATCCTGTACCTCTATACAGGTGCTACAGAGAATTCCAAAGAGGAAATTTTACTCTAGAGGACGCTGAAAGGACGGGAAGTCCGTGATCGTCAAATACGGAGGAAAACATTGATTCTGTGAGGAAAGCAGATAGAGGATACCTTTGTACTAAATGCACCAGCAATTCTTTCGATTCTGCATGATCATTTGTAAGTAAAGAAACTTTGTTGTCCCTGGGTGCCGCATAGACTGACTGAGATAACGTTGACTTGGTGCCAGGAGATGTTAAAGAAGTTTTATAACGGACAGTCTCAGTATGTGAATAACATCATGACAGGTGACGAGACTTGGCAGTACTGTTATGACGTGCCGGCTAAGACTCAAAACAAATTTTGGGTCTTCGAAGATGACACTCCTGTAGCTGTCAGAAAATCCCGACCAGTAAAGAAAAAAATGACAGCTGTCTTTTTAAAATCGAGTGGAATTGTAGAGCGTGATTTTTTGGACACACGGAAGACAGTCGCAGCTAAGAGGCACACTGAGCAGTGCCTGCCCAAAGTCATCCACTCCTTGAAGAACCTCCGACGGAAGTCAAGAATGGACATTTGGCTCCTCCATCGCAACGACGCTCCAGCTCACCGTGCCGAAGTATGCACCGAAAATTTGCGGGGTGCAGGACTGATTCTTCTTCAGCACCCTCCTTACAGTCCAGACCTCGCTTCTTGTGACTTTGGACTGTTCCCACATGTGAAAATGAAGCTGAAAGGAGTGCACTTACCAAGTGATGAGGGCCACCTGAGGGCTTGGGACAATAAGTGTGCCTTACTCCCAACAGAAACTTGGGAGAACTGGTTTACGGATTGGTTTCGGAGGATGGAGAGCTGTATTCAATGCTGCGGAAATTACTTCGAAAAAATTAAATAAATAAAGCTGTATTGCAAAACTTTCCTAGTATCCTTATCTGGGCAGATATTCGCCATTAACAAACAAACAAAAACAAGCAAACAAGCAAAAATTCTCTCTATACTGCTACACAACACAGTCACCTTTCATTATCTTTTTCTGCGTCAGGAACCAGATTTTGGAATGATATTTTGCCAAACCTTAGAGCTATTGCACTTGTTTCCGGCATCAAAAGATTTAATGGTCCACCTTCTACTATAATAGCCGTCTCTTCCCGATGCTTGTCCTACAGCTCACTCTAGTTAGAGCTCTCCTATCCCTTCACATTTCCCACCTCAATGATTACAGAGACCTCTATTCTCTCTCTTTCTCTTTTGTAACAATTACTACTGCTGTCACCTCAATCTTCACCTGCCATTATCCCTCCTGTGTCATATTTAACACAGCATCAAAAATTCTATACTAATATTATTGTTATTCTGAATGTCTGCTGTTATTATTATTATTATTATTATTATTAATCACTGTTATTATTTTCACAGGTAATATTCACAATAACATGTTACACGTGTGCACAACTGTGCTACAAGTACGCACAAAAATTAAAAAGCTGTCCATGAAAGGCAAAGGTCCCAGGTTCGAATCCTAGGCCGGCATGCAGTTTGAATCTAACATGAAGTTTCAAATCAAAGCATACACGGCTTCAGAGTGAAAATTCATTCCCGATATTTACTAACAGATCTTGTGCTTACAGTTCGTTATCCAAAGTAAGAAAGGGCCAGAAGGCCCTAATCTGTTAGACTAAATTAAACAACAAATAAGGAAAATGAAGACAAATTATTTGTATCTCTTGTGTGAAATCGTCTCTTATCTACAATCCATTCGTTCCTCCCGAATTGCTCTACGCTACAAATTTGTCCATCAACTATTCGTAAACAGTTCTTGTGATCAATTGCAATTCGCAAAGGAAATTTCCGAAAGCCGCCAGCAAATTGCCTCTTACTAGAATATAGGAGCAATTTTCCGCTCTCTGTGCATGTATGTAGAGGGTTTGGACAAAAATATGGAAACACCAAAAAGCGGAACACATGATCATGCCTAATGCGGAGTAGGAAAAACGTTCGCATTCAAAACCGCTTCCCGTCACCTGGGAATCGATAAATACAGGTCCTGTATGGGTTTCAGTCGAATCTTATACCATTCTTCCTGCAAAGTTGTCGCAAGTTCAGATAACCATGATGTAGGTGGATAGCCACCACGCACCACAAAGGCTCAAAATATTGAGATCCGGTGACATTGGTGACTAGGGGGGACGCGAAAATTAATCCTAGTGATCGAAAAATCACTCCTGAACAACGAGAACAATGTGAACATGGACGCCGTCGTCTTCGAACACAGCATCACCACTGGGGAACAGAGATTGTACTATGGAGTAGACCTGTTCAGCCAAAATAGTCACATAACCCTTGGCAGTCATGGGACGTCAAAGTAACCATGGGGCCCATGGAATACCACGATATGGATGCTCAGATAATCATCGAACCCTTGCCATCTTTCACTCACGGGACGTAAACACGGCCGAAATTGGAAACATTGTGAAACAAGATTCTTCCGACCATTGCTCCCGCATGGCTCGGGTTTTATGGCTTCGGCGCCACATTTTTCTGTTACTGATATTCGTACCACTGATGTGTGGTGTTGGAGGATTCCAGCTCACCATGCAGTTCCCTGCTGATGGAGTTGCCTTCGTATTATGTGATGCTGATAGGGTTCGCGAGTGTGACATTCTGTTCTGCAGTGACTTCTGAAGCTGTCGACGTCTTATTTTTCTTCATAATCCTCTAGAATGATCGTCTGTCACCACTAATCAACACACACATTCGTCCATGTTGATGTTTTTCCGCTTTCCCTCTATAGGGTATAAATCTTCGTTATGGTGCCTCTTGAAACACTGACCACTTCTGCCCCTTTCGTTACGGAAACGCCCGCCATACGAGCTCCAACTATTTTCCACTTTCGAATTCACTTATATCCGACGTAATGCCCTCACAACTACACAGAACACTTATTGAGGGCGTTCGTGATCAGATATTAAAGCGCAACCTTCAGGCTTGTCATGCATCTGCATTTATGTTCAGTCACGCATTTTTCACGCTGTTTCCATATTTTTGTCCAGCCATGTATCTCTGAATACGGGGTGTCACGTAACGTAAGTGAAAAATATTGGCTGGCCGTGGTGGCCGAGCGGTTTTAGGCGCTTCAGTCCGGAACCGCGCGGCAGCTACGGTCGCAGGTTCGAATCCTGCCTCGGGCATGGATGTGTGTGATGTCCTTAGGTTAGTTAGGTTTAAATAGTTCTAAGTTCTAGGGGACTGATGACTTCAGATGTTAAGTCCCGTAGTGCTCAGAGCCATTTGAACCATTTTGAAAATTATTGTATGCTTCAGTATATACAGTAATACCAGTTTGACTCGCGTAATAGCTGCAGTATATTTCCTGCATAATTATTGTTAATGCTTCAATACTTTTCAGTATGAGAATGCCACTCGGATGTTTTTACGAGATGGCATTAAACAAACATAGGTTCTGTACTTTTATTTTCTATCCAATCCACTATTTTTTTTCCTTGTGATATTTTTAAACGTTCTACTTCCACAAAGACGTCGCGGTATCCCAGTAACGAGTTCTCAAGTTTTGAATACTTCTGTTGAAAATAAACATAGTTGCTAAATATGTTCAATGTGAATAACAAAAGCATACAATTCGTGAAACACTAACAGGTACGGTATCTAAAGTCAAATTTATGGGAGAAGTATCTCAGCCTTTTGAAATAAAAACTGGTGTTAGACAAGGTGATGGTTTATAACCTTTACTGTTTAACTGTGTTCTAGAAAAAATTGTAAGGAACTGGAATTCGGAGCTAAAAAATCACAAAATTGAACCAATAACTCTGGGAAGGAAAACAAATGGAAGTAAGGGAAACTGCTTGGCTTTTGCGGATGATATCGCAATACTTTCAGAAAACCTGACAGAAGCAGTTACTCAAATAAACATTCTGGAAAAATTAGCAAACAGAACTGGTCTCAAAATTTCAGCTGAAAAAACAAAATTAATGACAAATATAAAAAATGCACCAAAATACATAGAAACACAAATAGGTAAAATAGAGCGAGTAAATAAATTTAAATATCTTGGAGAAACTATACAACAGAATGGACTAGAAAAATCTGCAATAGATGTAAGAATCAACAAAATGGAAAGAGTATATGGTTTGACCAAAATATTTACAACAAGAAATGTGTATCTAGAAAAACAAAACTAAAACACTACACCACAGTGGAACGACCAGAATGTTTATATGGGTCTGAATGCCTAACGATGAACTATAAGATGGACAAACTAGGGGTACTGGAAAGAAGGATTATTAGAAAAATAATGGGTGCAATGAAAACTGCAGATGGTTAGAAAATAAGAAGTAATGAGGAGATCTACAAAAATATAGATTAATCTTTTTTGGACATCTCTACCGAATGGATGGAAATAGACTAACAAAACAAATACTCCTACATTTCTGGAAGAAGAAATCGACAGTAGCATGGATTACAGAAGTAAGAAAAGATCTTGAAAGAAACAACATCAAAGAATCAGAAATAGCAGAAAGAAACCGTTTTAAAAACAAAATACTAAATTTGGAAGGCTTTCAAAGCAGAAGAAATAAAAAATCGGGAACAACATGGACAGAAGAAAGGAAGAGACTTCATGGGGAGAAAATGAGGGAATACTGGAAAAATAGGAAACAACAAAGGAAGAAGAGGAACTGAAGTTGTTAACGTGATCCTAGTTGGTCAATACGATTGTAAAAAAAAAGCATACAATGTTGCTGAAGGTGTTGAAGATTGTAATTTTTTTAAACGTCTCGTTAACTGAGCCACGGAGATCAAAAAAACATTTGAATTATGCTCTTACTATCGAGACATAAATATCTGGTACATTTAGTGGTAAGTTACTCGTAATTATTTAAAAAACGGAATTATTCCGTTCTCTAACTGTAAATCTCTATGCGTATGAAGAAAATGTAAGTTATAGTTCTTGTAGCAATAATTTATGTCACATTTTGTTCATTTTCTCTACGACATTCATCCCATTCACAAACCACAGGATTTTACCTGTGATCTGATGAAATTTGAGCAGATAGTAAATATGAAGTACCATGTCTTTCAGAATAAGTTAAAAACGGGTCACCTATTTACAAGAGGAATGAAATCTCTAGATATTTGCGCAGTAAAATGTCGCAATCGAGCAATAGTAGCGATGGCGCTAAATGCGTATCTACTTCAGTCTGACGTCGTAGCAGGGCTGTTAACAGCTACACGTGACGAGTTCCAGAGCATTCAAAGCAGTATGATGTATTCTCGGAAAGGATTTCTCATAGATTAGACGAGCTGTAGCAAACTGCGCCCACGTGGATATTCACTCGCCTTTTTGTTAAAACCATTGTCGCTTCAACAGACATAAAACTGAGCATTTCAAAACATTTACAGTGTAGCTGAAACTCTTTCCAAATTTAACGGCTTTCTGGGCAGCTGTGTAGTTCGGTGTGTAACTAGAGTCAACAATAGCTCAACGGTCGCGTAAAGCAGAAACGATTGTAGGTACTGAGAAAGGCCATTTACTAGCGCCACAATACAACCGTAAAAGTAACACACAATAAACTCAATGCTATACCAAAAAGAGTGGGTCAGTCTTTCTCAAAAATACAAGGCGACGTCGTTGTTACGTGAGTGGACGAGCTGATTTTACCTCGAGAAAACTGCAGACGAGGAGGCCCTTTGACACCTATAGTGCTTAGAACATAAATATGTACAATTTAAGTACATATTCCGTTATTACACATGCTAGAACACTGGCGGCACAAAAATCACAACACCACGAAGAAGTTGTGCGACATAGCCAAAAGTTGGTAAGCGTGTTTCTACATCTAAAAGATGATTTCTATTCAAATTTCTGGCCAGTCGCGTAACAGTGGTTGTAGTAGCGCGAATCAGATCATGAACGTTAGTTACCTTTGAGATTGGATGTAGCGAATTGATGTTAGTCAAGAATGGCTTCAAGGTGACAAAGACGCCGTTATCAACACCTCACTGAGTTTGAACGAGGTCGCGTAGTACGGCTGCGACAGCTGGATCTTCCTTCTGTGACACTGCAGGAAGACTTGGCAGGAATGTAGCCATTGTGCAGAACTGCTGGCAGCGAGGGTCACGAGACTGTACGGTAGCAATAAGACCGGGCTATGGACGGCCACGTGGCACTACCGAGAGGGAAGAGCATCGTGTTCGGCGCATGGCTCTGAGTGTCGTACTGCATCTGAAGCAGCAGTTCGAGTAGCAGTTGGCACTACAGTGTGACGGAACAGACTGTTACAAATCAGTTCCTTCTAGGGCAACTCCTAGGCAGACGTTCTGTAGCGTGCATTCCACTGACCACAAACCACCGCCATTTGCGACTTTAGTGGTGTCATGAGAGACCTTACTGGGCGACAGGATGGGGGTCTGTTGTGTTTGCTGATGATAGCTGGTTCTGCCTCGAAGCCAGTGATGGCCGTGTGTTGGTTAGAAGAACAGTTGAGCGCCTGCAACCAGCCTGTCTGTGTACTAGACACATTGGACATATACTGGAGTTATGGTCTGGGGTGCGAGATCGTATCGCAGGAGTACCACTCTAGTGGTTATCACAAGCACCCTGACTGCAAGTTTGTTTATCAGTCTCGTGATTCGGCCTGTTGTGATGCCATTCATGGACAGTATTCCAGGGGGTATTTTCCAACAGGATAACGCTCGCCCACTTGGAGCTGTTGTAACCCAACGAGCTCTACAGAATGTCCAACGTTCGCTTGGCCCACTCGATCACCAGATTTGTCTCCAATTGAGCACATATGTGACATCATCGGACGATGACTCCAGCGTCATCCGCAAACAGCATTAACCATCCCTGTCTTGACCCACCAAGCGTTACAGGCATGGAACTCCATCCCACAAAATGACATCCGGTACCTGTACAGCACAATGCATGCACGTTTGCATGCTTGCATTCAAAATTCTAGCGGTTACACCGGTTATTAATGGCTTATCCTACTCTTACATTAATCTGTGATCTTGCAATGTTAAGCAATTACATACGATACCTGTTGTTGTTGTTGTTGTGGTCTTCAGTCCTGAGACTGGTTTGATGCAGCTCTCCATGCTACTCTATCCTGTGCAAGCTTCTTCATCTCCCAATACGTACTGCAGCCTACATCCTTATGAATCTGTTTAGTGTATTCATCTCTTAGTCCCCCCTCTACGATTTTTACCCTCCAAGCTGCCCTCCAATACTAAATTGGTGATCCCTTGATGCCTCAGAACATGTCCTACCAACCGATCCCTTCTTCTTGTCAAGTTGTGCCACAAACTCCTCTTCTCCCCAATCCTATTCAATACCTCCTCAGTTATGTGATCTACCCATCTAATCTTCAGCATTCTTCTGTAGCTACACTCCATACAAATACTTTCAGAAACGACTTCCTGACACTTAAATCTATACTCGATGTTAACAAATTTCTCTTCTTCAGAAACGCTTTCCTTGCCATTGCCACTCTACATACCTAGATAAATGTATTCCGGAAATTTCATTACTCTAATTATTTTTTGGTATTGCGATTTCTTTTCTGTCAGTGTTCATATATTTCATAACTGGATTTTTTTTAAAGATTGTCGTCTTGTCTTTAGAAATTTTAACTGTCGTCTCCACGTTCGAATACTCAACGAGGAACTGTATTCGTGTTGACAAAAGACGTCTGAAAATAAGACCTGCGCATCGATCTAACTTTCATTGTTTATCTTAGAGTAATTTATCAAGAGTGTAACTGTAAGGTAAGGTGATCAAAGGTTTCTGGTGGAAATGTCAACCAAATGACTATTCAGGTTAGTGTCTAGAATTTATGAATCTGGAGAGATACCATAGGACTCCCAGAAGAATATCATTCATACAATCCCGTAGATAGCGAGCATATAAGTGTGACATCTGTCGTACAATCAGCTTAACAGCTCATCCAAGTTGCTGACATGAATGAAACTCCGTACGAACAGGCCTCGGAAGGCCCAACGGGGTACTGACCGACCGCCGTGTCATCCTCAGCCAATAGGCCTCATTGGATGCAGATATGGAGAGGTATGTGACATCACACCGCTCTCCCAGCCGTTATCAGTTTTGTGACTGGACTCGCCACTTCTCAAAAAAGTAGCTCCTCAATTGTCTTCACAAGGGCTGAATGCAACCCGCTCGCCAATAGCATGTAGCGATGCGAGAGGCACCAAATTTGTTATAAAAGTCAGTAAATTACTCAACGGACAGTATTTTTCAGTACAGGTATTTCGTTCATTCCAAGCAAGTGTCGATTCGTGACGTCATCGTCCAGACACGAGCTGACTGTAATCTGAATCCGCTTTAGCAAACTAATAATTTCTCTCAGGCGATAAAATTTTATTTATTATTAAATACAAGTTCTTGAAGTTTATTCAGAATCGGAAATGTTTAATTAGTATTTAAATGTTTAATTAGTATTTAGTATTAGTATAATGTTTAATTAGTATTAGTATTTAGTATTTATTTGTTCAATATAAAGCTGTCTTGTATTTTTTATGGAAAAAAAATTGAGAATTTACGTGTGGCTTTTACTCTGAGACGAGTTATCACTTAGAGTGCTAAAAGTGTGCGTGTACAGTTCGCTGACCTATGTGGTGAATTTTATTTTGTGATCTTGACCCGAATGGAGAGTAAATCCAGTTTCATTTAAACTTTACGTGAGATAGACGCATCACGTTATTACAGAAGAGTCGTTTAGCCCATTAGGGAAAACAAACTTGCGCGCTCGATTTGAAATACGCCACACGCCAGTGCGTGATCGAGCTGTCCAGTAAATCGAGTACAATAGTTGCTAATGCGTTTGGACTTAATGCACGAAGTTGGAAATTAATTTTGAAACAAGTGCTGACTTTGACAAAAAATGAACCGAAAGTTTATTCAAAATATCGAGGTCCAGTTTCAATTGAGCCACGTATCATGTTGTTGATTACGTTGCCTAGCAACACTGTAAAGCAGCTTAATTAATCGTTAGAACGGTATGCGACTAGGCCCATTACACACACAAGATGTTACACGAAGTTTGCTGACTGCATGAGAGTATGAGTGTTTTCATTTCCATAAATGCTAATAAACCGGCGGTTTCAAAAGTTAAATAATTAACTGTTGTGTAATTTCATTGATTGTCCTACATCACTACGGAACTTATTGTATCGTGTCCCTTCACAAGAGATCTCAAGAAGCCGGGATAAACAAGAAGAAGAAAAAGACTAAAGAAGAGGCATCGGCATAAGCGCTCGCCAGAGTCGCACGGTCACCCATCCAAATGCTAGCCAAGCCGGCAGCGCTCAACTTCGGTTTCGGTGATCTGACGGGTGCAGGTGTTAGCACTGTGGCAAGGCCACCTTGTTGATATGAATATTATAAGGAATAATGGAAAAGAAAATGCAAGATCTATCAGATGATGATCTGATTGGCTTTAGAAAACGTTAGGGCGATGGACATAGTTCTCACGTTGCGCTTGATAGTGGAAAAAAAACATTTTAAAAAGGTCAGAACCCATTCGGCCTAAAAAAGCATTCTATGATCTAGAATGGTGCAAGTTGTTTGAAATTGTGAGAAAAATCTATGTTAGCTGTGTCGAAGGACAAATAAGTTGCTATATGCACGAGAATCAAAAAGAAACCATAACAATGGAAGAGAAATAGAGAAGTATTTCTCCACTACTGTTCAATCTGTACACTGTAGAAACAATGACGGAAATACACGGTTCATCACATTAATGTGAGCACCAGCTATGTTCCACGTTAACGTGCAATAACCAGGTACAGACAGCAGGCGGTACCACTAGCATTGGAGGGTATTTAAAGTGGGTTCTGGGGGAGGATGGGGAGGGGGGGAGCGGATTAACAGTGTTCTTTGTCGTGGTGTGTAAACGGGGCGATTTATCTGACCTCCGCCGGCCGTTGTGGCCAAGCGGTTCTAGGCGCTTCAGTCCGGAACCGCGCGACTGCTACGGTAGCAGGTTCGAATCCTGCCTCGGGCATGGACGTGTGTGATGTCCTTAGGTTAGTTAGGTTTAAGTAGTTATAAGGTCTAGGGGACTGATGACCTCAGTGTTAAGTCCAATAGTGCTCAAAGCCATTTGAACCATTTATCTGACGTCCAAAAGGGCAAGATCGCTGGCTTTGAGCCAAGAGGATGCATTTCCGAAATGGCCAAGGCTGTAAACTACTCGGGTGCCACTCTGATTACAGTATACTGTGAAGGTAAAGTGACTGTATCCAAAACTGGCGCTGAGGCAACTGTGGGCCATAGATGAGATGGGTGAACGATGGCTGTGGAGATGCCTATGGGCGAAAAGAGGCGCAAATGTTGAGTAACTGACATCCCAGATTAAGCAACGGGCTGCATATTGGCCTCCGCAAGAGGTACATGATTTATGCACCTATGCTGGTACAACTGGACGTCCACTTAGTGGTGACAGGTGGGGTTTACAGATGTATCACGTTTTATACTACATCAGACAGATGGCCATTGGCGTGTAACCCCCTGCTGCAATCGTTGGCAGGGCCGACGCCGGAGGAAGGAGCTTTGTGGTCCGGGAAAAGTTTTCGTGGCATTCTGTGGGTATCTCGACATTCTGGAAGGCGCAGTGGATCAACATAAGTATGCATCTAGCAGTGAGATGTTTGTTTGTGATCCGTCGATCACCTCGAATGAGAGTGTCCGCACGTTCCAGCATTGCAAGAGTCACAGCTTTGTGCAGCGGGGGACAGACAGGTTTGCGCGACTGTGTTGTGATGACAACAGACGCGTCGCCGAAAGCCTCGCCGTGCTTTCGTTCACTGCCACGCCCCCTTAGACATTCTGCAAGCGCCTCTGAATATCTGCAATGCTCTAGTTTTCCTCCGGAAGAAACTCAGTGGCAGCCCTCTGCTCGAACGCACCTCGGTTACTGACGTCACTTTGAAGGCAACCTGTAGCGCCGCCATCATGAAACTATAGGAGCTGAAGCGAGAATATTCCACGAGTCCTACAAGCAATTCCGCATTTTTTCAACCGCAATTGGACGAGAAAAAATGTGTCGCATAACTTATTGAATGGCCATTGTACTTCGACCATCGACTTTATTTTACTAGCAAATAGGAAACCTGATCTACTAAATTCAGATCTCTTGCCTAATCGAGTTCGTTTGGTACCACCCAATTTTATTCGACAATATTCATCTACCCTTGTTTGACTTTTTTTGGTGTTCATCTCATACTACTTTTAAAGACACTATTGACCTGTTCAACTGATGTTCCTACCCTTTGCCATCTTTGACAGATGTATAATATCATAGACAAATCTTAAGACTTACAACTCCATTTCCATTTTTTATATCAATAAGAAACCAAACATCTATTTCCTATCATTAGTTCATTACGACAAAGTACAGAGTTTAAGATTCTCTGCGATTTGTGTAATTTTTGTAGTAAAGATTTGAGATACATCACAGACAGTCTGGCTGTGCTGTTTTACTGTTGCGCACATGTGTTGTAATATGTACCTCTTTGTTCGTTTCTATCTTTGTTTGTCCAATCATCCTCAGACAACCTACAGCATCTTTTGTTCGTTTACCCTTCGTATATTTCCTGTACTCGTTACAGCCTTCGTAAAATGGTATATAGATCTAATTGACGTATAGTCCTTGCATTCTTTTGCGTTGCACTTTTTTTGATAAAAGTACGTTGTTTTATATTTATACATTAATTTTATTGACATGGAGAAGGCATTTGATAGAGTGGACTGGAGTATATTACCAAGAATCTTAAAAGATGTTGGCATATATTCGAAATAAATAAATTTTGTAAAGGAGATGTACACAAAGCCCGAAAATGATAGAGTGGGGAGTGAGATTAACATTGGAAGGGATGAAGGCAAGGATCTCCACTACCACCGAAGCTATTCAAATTTTTTGGAGGAGACTGATAGGTAAGATTATGGAAGAGAAAGGAGAAATTCAAAATACTCGGATAATCAAGCAGTACTGGACGTTTCAGAAGAGGACCTGCAGCAGATGCTGAAGAGTATCGAAAGAAGGGACGATATATATGAAATGCAGTTAAATACAGGAAAGACAGAAGTGTGAGAATAAGCGAGATTGAAGCGAAAGCTAACATACTCTTAGATCGGAAAAAGATATAACAAGTGAAATCCTTTATGTACGCGGCAAGTTTAATGCCGTGGAACGAAGCTATACGGAAGAAATAAGGAGGAAAATGTCTACGGGAAAAAGAGCATTTGAGAAGGTCAAGCAGTTACTAAGAGCTGGAGAAGTTCCAAAGGTACTGAGGAAAAGATTTTCTGAATGTTGTGACTGGAATTTAGTGTTATACAGCAGTGAATCATGGACAGTTAAAATTGAAGGCGAAAGATATTTAGAAAGTTTTGAAATGTGGCAATGGAGGAGAATGCTTACGGGAAGGAGAATGCTTACGGGAAGTGACTGAATAACTTAAGAATGAAGAAGAAATGAAAAAATAAAGAAAGAAAGAAAATTATTAGAAGAGATCAGAAAGAGGAAAAAATCTTGGTTGGGACTTATATTGCGTATGAATTGTCTGCGACAGAAGATTCTACAGGGAAAAGTGAAAGGAATGAGAGGAAGAGGTAGGAATCGGAATGACGGACGACACGAGAAACGGGCGTACACACAAACTGATGAAGGAATGTGCTCATAAAGGGGAAGCGATGGAGAGCCTCCAGTTGAACCCTGTCATAACACAGGTACACTAAAGAAAGGAGAAGAACGTATGTTGTCCGCCTCGCGCGAGGCTCAGGAGAAAGACAGGCCGCGGCGTGTACGTCGCAAAGGTAGGCCTGAACTCGCTCGCTCAGCTCAGCAGACAAAATGCATTTCTAAACCTGTTAACTCGCAGCTGGGCGTGTAAATACTGACGAGAATTGCATCTTCCACTGGACTCTGCTATTATGAAGTCTTACTGATTAACAGTACTACAGCAAAATTTAATTCAAGATCAGTACTCGATATAAATGTTATAACGGCTTGCACAACTTGACTAGAAGAAGGGATCGGTTGGTAGGACATGTTCTGAGGCATCAAGGGATCACCAATTTAGTATTGGAGGGCAGCGTGGAGGGTGAAAATCATAGAGGGAGACCAAGAGATGAATACACCAAGCAGATTCAGAAGGATGTAGGTTGCAGTAGGTACTGGGAGATGAAGAAGCTTGCACAGGATAGAGTAGCATGGAGAGCTGCATCAAACCAGTCTCAGGACTGAAGACCACAACAACAACAACGGCTTGTTTATAGCATGTAGTCTCTTCTGCTTAACAGTACTGATTACATGCTGGATGTGGTGCCTTATGCAACTTATAATTATTTTAGTATGATTTTATTTTATTGTACACCAATACAGCTGTAACAAATTATAAGGAGGCCCATGGACTTATCATTATAGGACTAAAACAGTAAGATTCCATAATAGCGGATTCCAGTAGAAGATTCGGTTTTCGTTTGTACGGACACGCCTGGTTACGAGTTAACAGGTGTAGAAACGTAGATTGTCTGCTGATTTGAGCGAGCGAGCGAGCACAGGACTACCTTCGTGACGTACGCGCCGCGGCCTGTCTTTCTCGTAGGCCTCGGCCTCGCGCAAGTAACGTGTCGTTAAGCTGACCAGGGCGACACCGAGGTGTTACGATGTGTCACCGGGTCGAAGTTTTACTCTTATGGCGGGCTACGTACGCCTGGTGACGTAAGACCGACCACGCCATGGCCTAGTTCACGCGACCTGACTCACCAACAGCGCCCGTTCGAATTCCACGCTGATGGCGTCCCACTGCTTACGACCGTTGTCCAAGTGGACGGTGGAATCGATTACTCAGCTTTACACTCTCCCTGCTACGGCTCTCGTACTACACACGGTGAACATTAATAAAACCTAAAAACTGCAGGGACGGATTCCTGACTGGAAATCGAGGAGGAAAAGGTCCTATCAATATGCGCCCGGAAATGCATCGTTGGCGCTGACGAATGACAGTTCCTCTGACCACGTGCTGTGTATTCCTTGTGTGTTGCAGGCATTGTGATTGACGCAGCGTACTGTAAGCAACAGAATGGTCCGATATTCATGTCGGGAACAATCCGAGATGGTGTTTGTGAAAGGCCAAGCAGATGGAAACGATCGAGACGCGGAACACGGTCCTCTGGGTCTGGTGTACAAACTGTCCGCCGCCTCCCTGCACTTTCGTCTGTGTGAAAGGACCCGTGAGCACACAAACGTCCAAAATGGGATTGAAATGTTGGGTGATGAGGTCGGTGTCTGTGATCGTACTTGTTTTAGTATAGCCGCGCTGCCTCTCGATCGTTTCCATCTGCTTGGTCGTACACAAACACCAGCTTGTTCCCGACGAGTCGGCCGCTGTGGCCGAGCGGTTCTAGGTGCTTCAGTCCGGAACCGCACTGCTGCTACGACCGCAGGTTCGAATTCTGCCTCGGGCATGGATGTGTGTGATGTCCTTCGGTTAGGTTAAGTTTAAGTAGTTCTAAGTCTAGGAGACTGATGATCTCAGATGTTAAGTCCCATAGTGCTTAGAACCATTTGAACAATTTTGTTCCCGACTTGAGTACCGGACCAGTTCGCTGTTTCAGTGCGCAGCGTAAACCACACACCCTGCAACACACAAGGAACACACGGCCCGTGGTCAAAGGAACCGTAGCGGCGATGCATTTCCAAACACATGTTCATAGGAACTTTTTTCCTCCGTTTACAGTCAGGAATCCGTCCCTGCAGTTTGTCGATTTTTATTAATGCTCACCCTGTCTACGGGAAATGAACGTTGCATAGCTACACTCAGTGGCTAAAAGTCATGGGAAGGTCCTGGATGTGATGGCGATCGTCGTCTGCTAAATCTGGTAGTACTGAGTTCCTCACTCCAATCGGTGGCGATATGACTCACGGTAGACCGTCTGCCATTCTGCATTGCTCTGCAGAAGCGTGGAACAATCCTAGGCTAGGATTCTTTTACCAATTTGAAATCGTCTACGCCGGTCTCTATTTATGAATCGTCCGATACCATTTTTGTTCGGATTTCCGCGGTCCATGACGTTTCGTGGGGGATCTTGGTTTATCTTTGCATTTATCTGTTATCACTATATATTTATCTTTCTGATGAATATGAGTACATTCGGCACGCTTTTTGTGCAAAAAAAAATGTTCAGTATAGAAAGCTAATCATCCTGAAACCATTTACGTTGAGTTTAATAACAAATAAATAAACTGTTATATCTTGTAAAGTAAAAATAATTAAATGAACCGAATTACAGCATAAACACAAATTAGATGGAAAACTTTATATTACACAAAGAACACTTACTTCGATCTAAATATTCAGAAATATATCTTTGGTGTAATGTTATCTGTGGAAGCGTGATCGAGCCGAAATGGCGTACTTGGTTATTTGCTATACATGAAGTCAGTTTACTGTGGTTGAAGGAATGAGACATATTCAACGCAGTCTGTTCACAGTCGTAATAATCAAAACATTGTAGGATTATTTTATGTGACTATGTATTGTGTACGTGAAGAAATGAGAGGGCGACCTTACGGTCTCGGAAATTCAGTTCGGAACGAGACTTCGCAGTGTATCTACCCACAAAAGATGTAATGCGCACTAGTCGGAACATTCCGAGGAAAAGGGCTCTAAAGTTTTACGCGCAGCTCGTATACCGGTTAAGTTACACGCTCGGCCAGCAAAACGAAATGGCTGCGCCTGCCACGGGGACTTTCCAGCTTCGATCCAACCTTTGGCTAACTTTTTATTTTGTTTTTTAATTGTTTCAAAAATTGTAACTACTTTTCAATAAAGTTAATAACCTAAAATATTATCAATTAAATCACAAAGAATTTTATTTTATTTAAGACTGTTACAGCCAATTGACATAATTAATGTGAATTACAATTAATATGTTCTTTTCAGAAAGGTGAATAATTTCAAAAGCAATTCTAATGTAAGTAAATTACAGCTTTAATTACCACTATAACAAAATTTCGGATAGGGTTTTATTTATATAAATATCTTCTCAATACCATCTTTAATTTTCAGTTTCGTATTATACATACAAGCACCAGAATGACAATTATCATAAAAACATTGCAAACAAAAAATATTTTGACATCTTGCACAATTAATGAGGGCCGATTGTTAACATGCACAACCTTCATTTAAAAGAGTTGTTGGAAAACATACTCCATTAACATTCATGAAAACTTCTCTTACATCAGTGAGGCTAGAACCGTACCAGGTATACAGGATCATTTCATTAAAAATTTACCATAGCAGCTGATGATGCACTTCTTTTTGAGTCATCAGTCTTCTGCCCAGTTTGATGCGGCCCGCCAAGAATTTCTCTCATGTGCCAACCTTTTCATCTCAGAGCAGCAACTATTACCTATGTCCTCAATTATTTGCTGGATGTAATCCAATCTCTGTCTTCCTCTACAGTTCTTGCCCTCTACAGCTCCATCTAGTGCCATGGAAGTCGTTCCCTGATTTCTTAACAGATGTCCCAACGTGCTGCCCCTTATCCTTGTCAGTGTTTTCCACATATTTCTTTCCTCTCCGATTCTACGCAGAACCTCCTCATTCTTTGCCTTATCAGTCCACTCAATTTTCAACATTCGTCTGAAGCACAACATCTCAAATGCGTCGATTCTCTTCTGTTCCGGTTTTCCCACTGTCCATGTTTCACTACCACGCAATGCAGTGCTCCTAACGTACATTCTAAGAAATGTCTTCCTAAGTTAAGGCCTATGTTTGATACTAGCAATCTTCTCTTGGTCACCAATGCCCTTTTTGCTAGTGCTAGTCTGCTTATTTTGCTGGCTAGGTAGCAGAATTCCTTAACTTCATCCACTTCGTGACCATCAATCTTGATGTTAAGTTTCTCTCTGTTCTCATTTCTGCCACTTCTCAATACTTTCATCTTTCTTGATTTACTCTCAATCCATATTCTGCAATCATTAAACAGTCCATTCTATTCAGCAGATCACGTAATTCTTCTTCATATTCACTCAGGATAGCAATGTCATCAGCGAATCATATCCTTGATACCCTTTCACCTTGAATTTTAATTCCACTCCTGAACCGTTCTTATATTTTCATCATTGATTCTTCGATGTGCAGATTGGACAGTAGGGGCGAAAGGCAGCATACTTGTCTTACACCCTTTTTAATCTGCGCATTTCGTTCCCGGTGAACGTCATCTACCAGCGTGTGTAGTGCCAACAGTAAAATTCGGAGGCGATGGTGTTATGGCGTGGTCGTGTTTTTCAAGGAGAGGGCTTGCAAAATGGTTCAAATGGCTCTGAACACTATGGGACTTAGCATCTGAGGTCATCAGTCCCCTAGAACTTAGAACTACTTAAACCTAATTAACCTAAGGACATCACACACATCCATGCCCGAGGCAGGATTCGAACCTGCGACCGTAGCGGTCGCGCGGTTCCAGACTGAAGCGCCTAGAACCGCTCGGTCACACTGGCCGGCCGAGACCTTGCACCCATACTTGTTTAGCGTGGCACTATCACAGCACAGGCCCACATTGATGTTTGAAGCACCCTCTTGCTTCCCACTGCAGAAGAGCAATTTGTGGATGGCGATTGCATCTTTCAAATCGATCGACCATCTGTTCATAATGCACGACCTGTGGTGGAATGGTTACACTAGAATAACATCCCTATAATGAACTGGCCTGCACAGAGACCTGACCTGAATCCTATAGAACACCTTCGGGATGTTTTGTAACGCCGACATCGATACCTCTCCTCAGTGCAGCACTCCGTGAAGAGCTGGCTGGCATTCCCCGAGAAACCTTCTAGCAGCTGATTGAACGTAAGCCTGCGAGAGTGAAAGCTGTCATCAAGGCTAAGGGTGGGTCAACACCATATTGAATTCCAACATTACCAATGGGGGGCACCTCGAACGAGTAAGTCAGTTTCAGCCAGGTGTCCGGATACTTTTGATCACATAGTGAAGTTCTAGTTCCCAGTGTATCAACAGCAATACGATACCAGTACGTGCCTCTATTGGATCGCCCGGCGCAACAGGGAGTGCTTACTGCTGTAAGCAAATCTGTCGTAGTACTGTAAGATGGCAAGAACTATGCCCCTTACATGAAGTCATTAAAGATCACCTAACTCACGTTGAGCGAACAGTGGGGCTGAACAAAAATGACTGGCAAGGCACAATGCATCTTGTTGAGGGTATAGTATGGACGAATTGGAATAATTAATGTTGTGTGATGGTTTTAAAGTAATTCACATGACATGAAAACTTTGTGGAAATGCATCGATTTACTGGAGGCTAGTTTATACCAGGGAAGTATTCGAGTTGACCGTGACCGGCTTGGGAGCGCCGATGTGAAGGAACAATAGGCAGCTTAGGGCGGCTCAAGCTCTGAGAAAGTGGTAACGGGGCGCGGCCTCCAGCTGCCTTAATATGAGTGACAGTGAGTGGGTGGTTGACCCCATGCTGGTGTACCGGGAAGCAGATGGAGAACTTGTACGCCTGTTGATAAACGTCCGTCGTCCCGTTTTCAGTGAAACATGCGAGTAAGCCGCGCAAAGCTACGGTGGAGCGGTCAACAGAGCCCAAAATATGCGTGTTCGTGACTATAGCATCTTCACGCTGAATTCACGGTCTGCAGAGTCTGAAGTAAATCAGGTGAAGAACGACAGAATGAAATACGCCGGCTTCCGATGGGAACATAGGACCAAGGAATTTGAAGTACTTTCCTGGGAGTCAGAATTCCGGAAAAATTGGTGTTTTGTGCAGACGCTAACCTTGATGGGTGGCCTGGGAGGAGCTAAATAGCATAAGTTGACAGGAAGGGAAATTTTGTGGGAATTTGTTCATTTCCCAGAGCAGGCATTGGTCAGCACTGGGAAGCGACGCATATTTATGCGACTTGCGCTGCAATTGGCGTAAGTGATTTTGCTGGAGGGGAAATCGAGGCGAAGAGCGGACTGCGACAAGTCCCCGTAGTGGTCTTCTGTTCTGAGCTTGCCTAGAGTGCTGACGTGGCATTCTTTACTCAGCTTGCCTGAGAAAGAGTGAGCATCTCTGCAGTTTAGGACTTAGCAAATGGAATGATTGAGCTTGGAAATAGGAAGTTTTGGTTCAGCTATGTACTGAGCAAGATAGCTAGGAGTGAATAGACGAGCGCAGCCTTGCAGCACCATGAGGTCAGCCAACGTCCACACAATGACACCACTTCGCCACGCTTTATTCAGTGATTAATTTGTTGGATCAAGTGAGCAAGGTTTCCTCTAGGGCCGTGTATTGTAGAATTCTTCTCGCACTTCGCATTATGCCTGGGTCAGTCGATAGGAATTACTTTTGAGTTATCGTGCTTTACTCCACGCAAACGCAATTTGTTACCACTGCCTGATAAGAGAGTCTCGTAATGTGATGATTGAAGGTCGGGAGTTAAAATAAATTTGTGCTAATCGACTGCATCTGTTTTCAATCAAGTAGTTGAAATCCCAATTCACTTTCTTAATTAATTTTATGTTCAACATTTGCATCTGGTGTTCAATAGCTGAATATAACATCAATGTGCACCTCTTTTTAATTAAAAGTGAACAATTCTGAATCAATTAATGTCAACACTGCCACCGCAGTTCAATCATGAGTCACAGGGCCTTATTACTTTTTTTTTGCGTTATCCGATATTGCGGCAGTTTTGCACTCTCTGTTGATCTGTTAGTCAATTAGCTGGGGCCAACACACGCCAAAACCAGATAAGTGACAGGTGGGGTGTTACAGTACATAAATTTTGAGTCATCAGCAGTGACTAAAAAAAAGTTGTTTTATATAAATGAAGAAAAGCTACATTCTTCTCTCTACTTAGTTTCTCACGCACACTTGCACTTTTCACATAAAAAATTAATAACCACGTTTTTTAGATCCCCATGAGTTCTCCGCTATGCAGGCTTTCTCATTCGATTCTAAGGAAACTGTTCGGTAATAGAAAATTATTTTTTCACATCTTATACCTCCATATCACAGCTCGTCAATGAACTGGTTTTCTTTTCGATGTTGCTCATAGTTACTGAGATACTTCACTAATAAGTAAACTACTGCAAGTATTTGGAAAAGTTTGCAATGAAGAATATAGTCAGCGGCCAATTTTCATTTCGTGCGTTTTAGGTCATACATTGCTGTGTAAGAAATATAACTAATATATCGAAATTCTTTTTGACGGTGGAAGGAGAGCGATCCCTCTCTCGACTCACGAGAAAATATGTGAAGTATGTTGAATGTTGCCCACGGTGATGTTGGCAGCCATGAGTCACACGCGAGGCTACTGCTGCCTGCTATGGTCTGGCATGCGGAGCGCAGAGCTGCCTCGTGTTTCTCGTTTTCGTGTGGTGCTGATACTAGCTGAAGCTGGAAATGAAAAATTTACAGAAATGAAAAGACACCTGTAGGTGATGATGCTGCATGGATGTTCTTTCAGCCCATGTTTCCTGATTCCAGGAATCTCTGTGAGATGTATAAAAGAGATCTGAAAGAGAAATTCCTGTCACTTCTGAATGAGCAATTGGAAAAGCTAAGATGGACACGTTGGGGCATTAGCATCGTGAGCTTCTTCCTTTCTTCAAACACACTATCTACCTCTACGGAGAATTCACCATCCTCTGCTCCATCATCAGCTGTGACTGACCTCACTTTAAATCCAGCGCTTTTTCTGAATACTCCTCAAGCTGAGTCATATACTACTTTCCGAAAGCGAACGGTTGTAGAAACACTATTCTAGCTTGATTAATTTGTAAGCATTTTTAATATACGTAACACAATGAATAAAGTACCGTACTAGGCATTCAGACACTTTCACCAAATTACTTTACTGTAATGCAAAGCTTCTCAGTAGGAGAAATAGTAAGTCGAAAATTTGAGTCCTGCTTCGTCAGAGTAGCTGATACTAGTTACTCCAAAAAGTCTGGACGCATTCGTGGACTTTGTGTTCTTATCGGGAGAGCTCACGAGAAACAACGGCTGAACAATGTTTGATATTTATAGCATTGTATGGGTGTATCCAGTACTCGCTTTTTTTCTGGTTTTTGAGCTTTGATTGATGATAAGCTGCAATAACGCCCTGTTCAGAAGAGCTCATGATTGCAACAGAAACTGAAACACAAACGTGATTCGTGCTGTCTTGTTGCTTGCCGTATAGCGTATATAATCGCATATCGTATCATCGCAGTGAAAACACAAGTGTGGCAATGATAGGCGCCGGTTCGCTTCGTGCAACCTTTACTGCAGCGTGTCGTATCGCATATCACATCGCCTCAGCGAGAACCGCGTCTGAGACTGCTCAGATATCGTGCCTACGTTCTCACCATACGTCGCATCCACAAACATTCGACGTTCTACGCAGCACATCTTTAAATGGGAGAACATTCCCATCATTCAGTTTACTTCAGAAATTCGAAATATTTAATTCTGTTCGTTACATTTGTCTTGTGAAGAAAAAATTATTCTCCTTCGAGTGAGGAGTAACAAGGGCATAATTTCATTACCTGCGCAGCACTTCTATAACTGACTTGTCACTACGTGGTTCCACTCCTTCAGGAATTATCCACATCGACATTAAGGACCAATTAGTAAAGATCTGTATCACTGAAGGATTTTCGAATTACTTCCAAAAGGACGAGAGAAGATTACACAATAATCCGAGATACCGAGCCTAACAGAGTCTAGGGAAAGTCAGCATCGCAGAGACTATGTTTCCAGACGCGCAAGCTGTTGCATACGATGACCAGTCAGCTGCGTAAGTCGAAAATAACATCGATAATTAATGCACAAGCAGTTTAGTTCACTACAATAGAACAAGTTTTAGAATGAACTTACAGTTAACGAGAATGAATAAACATACGACTCAAAACAGAATTTTCTGCCAAGAGATAAAACTGTACAATAAATTGCCCAAGGAGATTAAAGATGTTACTAAAACTAACCTATTTAAAACGATGGTTAAAAAGTATCTGTTAAGCAGTACATTCGATTCAGTGCAGAGGGTTAGTATAATATGTAACACAAATAATATAACAGTAATAAAAATGATGAAAAATCAGTTATTTCAAATAACACTTTCACACTATGTTTTTTCTTTTTTTTTCTTGTATTCTTTTTTCTTTTCTGGAAAAACCTCCAATAGCTATGATGTATAACAATAATATCTTATCCTCTTTCCGAGCTGAATGTCTCATTTGATATAAACAGGTGCCTGACTGAGTTTTTCAGGCTACCATGAGAAGTAGCGGTCCACAGATATAAACGAAACATCGTATCTATGATCGTGACATCAGCTGTTATTGTGTGCAGTGTGAGATTACGAAATAATACGTATGTAGTGTGTGTAGTGAAAAATGGATGAATGATCTATCAGTATCATTAAATAACTTCTCTGTGAAACAGTACTGTACACTAGGGTACACCGAAATGAGAAAGGACTGTTTTAAAAACACTAGCCTTCCATTCATGAGGGTGGGGGCTCCAGTCTTCATCCAGCCATCCTGATTTACGTTTCCCGAAATTACTTCTGGTAAATTCCGGGATGCTTCCTACTTTATGGTTACGGCCGACTACTCTTCCATTCTTGTCAAACCTAACCTGTAAATATGTAATTGCCTGTAATATGAATTATGTTATTTTTGTTATTCTTAAATTGTAATACCACAACATGTTCAACGTCCTTATTAGTGTGATCTACCTGGTTTAACTTCAGTGTACTGAGATCGAAGCAGTTGTTGAAACAGTGATATTCGACGGATATTCTAGGATTACTTTCTAGTGGACACGAGGACAACACTTCAACCATCCATTCCTACTACAGCATGATGTTAATATCACAAACCTCTCATCAGCCGTGTAACGAGAATAATGAGGATGACAATCGGCCACGGTTGCTTCCCCTCTCACATCCATATAATTAAAGTCCTCCTAACGCCTTAATACGAATCACATCCTCTAGAACTGGTAGACCTCAACTACAAACTGCCCGACTCCTCCGACTATGCCACCTCATAGACCAACCTTTACAAGTAAATCACCGAACAAGGCATACAACTGCCCGCGAATGGTATGGACCTTGCACATCGACCGAGAAGCTACACATCCATCGCTCGATACTTTCAAGAATCACATACGTCTCTAATCACCATCATTGTTGTTGTTGTGGTCGGAAGAGTGGTTTGACGCAGCTCTCCATGCCATTCTGTTCTGTGCAAGCCTCTTCATCTCCGAACAACTTTTGCAACTTACATCCTTCTCAATCTGCTTGCTGTATTCATCTCTTAGTCTCCCTCTACAACTTTTACCCTCCACACTCCCCTCTAATACCAAATTGGTAACTCCTTGATGTCTCGGAATGTGTCCTGTCAACCGATCCCTTCTTCTAGTTACGTTGTGCCACAAATTCCTTTTCTCCCCAATTCTATTTAGCACCTCCTCATTAATTACGTGATCTACCCATCAAGTACTTAACATTCTTTTGTAGCACAACATTTCAAAAGCTTCTACTCTATTCTTGTCTAAACTGTACATCATCCATGTTTCACCACCACACATGGATACTCTCTCTCCTCCCGCGCAGGCTATGAAGGCCCAAAGGTATCGACTGGCCGCCGTGTCATCCTCATGCCACAGGCGTCACTGGATGCGGATATGGAGGGCATGTGGTCAGCACACCGTTCTCCTGGCCGTATGTCAGGTTCCGAGACCGGAGCCGCTACTTCTCAAGTAGCTCCTCAGTTTGCCTCACAAGGGCTGAGTGCACATACATGGATACACTCCATATGAATGCTTTCGGAACATACTTCCTAACACTTAAATCCATATTAAGTTAATTTTCTTTAGAAACGCTTTTCTTGCCATTGTCAATCTACATTTTATATCGTTTCAACTTCGGCCATTATCAGTTATTCTCAGAATGAGATTTTCGCTCGGCAGCGGAGTGAAAATCTCATTCTGGAAACATCCCCCAGGCTGTGGCTAAGCCATGTCTCCGCAGTATCCTTTCTTTCAGGAGTGCTAGTTCTGCAAGGGTCGCAGAAGAGCTTCTGTAAAGTTTGGAAGGTAGGAGGCGAGATACTGGCAGAAGTAAAGCTGTGAGTAGCGGGCGTGAGTCGTGCTTCGGTAGCTCAGATGGTAGAGCACTTGCACGCGAAAGGCAAAGGTCCCGAGTTCGAGTCTCGGTCGGGCACACAGTTTTAATCTGCCAGGAAGTTTCATCAGTTATTCTGCTGCCCAAATAAGAAAACTCATCTACTATTTTAAGTGTCTCGTTTCCTAATCTGATTACCCAGCATCACCTGATTTAATTCACTTACATTCCATTATCCTTGTCTAGCTTTTGTTGATGTTAATCTTATTCGCTCCTTTCAAAACAATGTCCATTCTGTTCAGCTGCTCTTCCAAGTCTTTTGCTGCCTCTGACACAATTACAATGTCATCGAAAAACCTCAAAGTTTTTATCTCTTCTCCCTGAATTTAAGTTCCTACTCCAAATTTTTCTTTTGTTTCCTTCACAATTTGCTCAGTGTACAGATTGAATAACATTGACGATAGGCTACAACCCTGTCTCAGTCCCTTCTCAACCACTACTTCCCTTTCATGCGCCTCGACTCTCATAACTGCTGTCTGGTTACCGTACAAGTCGTAAATAATCATTATATTCATGGTACTTCGACGGCGTGCCTTGTTGCCATCTTCGAGTTCCTGTATTTTATCAGCACTCGTCAGAAGTCACCTGAAGATTGCAATGCTGGATACAGTTTGCAGTGAATGTGCTAAAAGTGAAAGCCAAGGTTGCTGCCCGAGCACGCCATATAGGCTGCATACCACGTAAAAATGGCGCAATGGTTAAGACAAAACCTCACATTCGTAGGACAGGGGTCCAAATCTGCGTTCGGATTTAGGTTTTCCGTAGCTTTCCCGAAAACTATCAAAGCAAAAGTCGGCGTCGTTCCAATGAAAAGCTGTACTAGCAATTCCCACCACAATCCGAGCTTCCACTCTGTCTCTAATGACCTCGAGCTCGACGGGATGCTAAATCATAACCTTTCTTCTTCCACGTTAACATAGCAAAACCTGTGCGCTGCCAACACTCTTGTTATTCACGTTAAAGACTTAACGTGTCCTGTGTGGAAGCCTTCCACTGAAAGCTCAATCACAACCTCGCTGTTATTTTCAGAGCTGTCGAATGCCGTTAAAAAGCGTAAGTTCTATTTCGAAAGCTGTAGATAGATAATTAATATGTGCGCACATACTTAGAAGCGTTAACCTCAGCCGGCCGAAGTGGCCTTGCGGTTCTAGGCGCTACAGTCTGGAACCGGGCGACCGCTACGGTTGCAGGTTCGAATCCTGCCTCGGGCATGGATGTGTGTGATGTCCTTAGGTTAGTTAGGTTTAATTAGTTCTAAGTTCTAGGCGACTGATGACCTCAGAAATTAAGTCGCATAGTGCTCAGAGCCATTTTCGTTAACCTCACACAAAAATATTCCTTGTTTTGCCTACTATCTTTGATGAAAACCTTGTTTCAGTGTCACTAACGTTATGTAATAATTACAAGTATAAAGACACTTCAATACTGATACCTGTGGTACGCTGATGATGTCTTAGCACTACTTCCTGCATAATGTTTTGTGAGTGAAACGGATACCAAATAGTCGCTAATATTATGTACATAAAATGCGAGTGAAAATTTGTACCAAATAGTCGCTAATATTATGTACATAAAATGCGAGTGAAAATTTGTACCAATGCTGGGAATCGAACGCAGGTCTCCTACTTACTAGTCAGTTCCATTATCCATCAAGCCAAGCTGGCGCAGTGGTTCAGAGGACTGGACAGATTACCCTACCACGCTTCCCTCCTCGATCCAAATTCGCACTGCTGCCCCAGTCTAAATTCCCCATTACACTCGAACAGGAATAGCAAATCAGCATCGAACGTAAATGGGGGATCCAGCCTGAATCCCAGATGCAGGTCCTTATACAAATGGAATGACACAGTTTCAGAGACTTTACTGGTCTCATATAGATATAATTTCGTATATACAGACTGAAGCAAGGAGTTTCAGGCTGCATCAATAACCTCCTCATCATCCACGTACAACTTCCCTCAGAGAGCACCCTTCATTGGGCCAAACAGATGGAAGTCAGATGGTGCGAGATCCGGGAAGAACAGGTGAATGAAGTTTTTTGAACTCCTCTCTGGTGCGCAGATGTGTGAGGTCTTGCGTTGTTATGGAGAAAGAGAAGTTTGTTTGCATTTTTGTGGCGACGAACACGCTGAAGTCTCTTCAATTTCCTGAGGGTAGCGGAACACACTCCAGAGTTGATCGTTGCACCAAGGGGAAGGGCAACAAACAGAATAACCGCTTCAAAGCCACAGAAGGCCGTTACCTTGAATTTGCCAGCTGAGGGTGAAGGTTTGAATTTTTTCTTCGGTGCGGAGGTGATGTTGCGCCAACCCATGCACTACTGTTTTGTTTCCGGTTCGAAGTGATGAACCCACGTTTCATCGTCTGTGACGATGTTCGACAGAAAATTGTCACGATCAGCCTCGTATCGCGCAAGCAATTCCGCAGAGATTGTCCTTCATTGCTCTTTATTGTCTTAGGTTAGGCGGCGATGAACCCAACGGGCACACATATTTGAGTACCCCAACTGGTGGAAGTACTGGCACCACCAACAGGGCGACCAGTTGGGATAGCGAGGTGTTTGATTGTGATCACATCGAATGAGAGTGTCCGCACGTTCCAACGTTGCAGGAGTCACGGCCTTGTGCGGCTGGCCGGAACGCCAGAGAACGGACAGTTATAGCGAAGGACACAGCTCAAGGTAGGAAAACGATTGAGCACTAATATGCCACGACTAACAGTTCCTTAGTAATGCGAAAAACCTCCTCTATTTCCAGCTAGATCTCGTTCCCGCTGCCATTTTAATGTTCTCATGCGGTGGCGGCGTGTCCGCTGCCTGATACAGTTTTATAGTTGAAATTTTACGAATTTCGTTGGAACAGGCGGCAGAGAAAGTAGAGTGAAGATAGGAAACGAACTGTAGCGCCCAGCTGCACGTCTGAACGTAGTGTCCTCTTTAAAGGCGAGTGGGAGGCGCGAGTGTTGAGGCAGTCCGGCGTAGGCCACGCTTAAAGGGGCGACGCGCCGAGGCCGGTCGTGGAGACGGGGACGGCTCTTCCTGTTTGGAGCCACAGCCACAGCAGCGCTGAGAGTGGAAGCCTGGCGAGGAGACTGGGAGAGCCGCGCGCTCGCCGTGTCTCTCTGTGGGAACGTGGAGCCATAACGAGATAATGACTGTACATGATGAAGAATAAAGAAGAACGATATTTTAGCGCTTCAGAAGTCTTCCATTGGCTATCACTTCGTTGGTTAGTTATCCGTATGATCCATACATCATTTGAGTGGTTCTTTTAGCAAAATGATGTGGAACCAGTCAGATTGCAGGATGTGTATACGTGATTAATGTAAACTTCAGTAAACACGTTATTTTTTAGGCCTACTCATGCACCTGAATTTAAAAAAAAAGAAGATGCTTTTAACGCTTCCAGTTATTAAATAGAAGGTCGTCCACGGAATACAAGAAATTGACCAAGAGAAATGATATTGCGTTAGATTTAATATTTGCTTTGCTACATGCCAGATATTTCCTGTTACTCGGCAAGTGGTCAAAAATTTTTGTTGCTGCATACTGAACTCCTTTCTGAGCCAGTTTCAGTTTCAATAATGTGTAATAAAGTTCATTTTTTCCACTAGTGTTATATATATGAGTAGTAGGGTAGTGGGGTTACGAGTTTAATTTTGATATCAAATTGATATGGAAATAAATTAAACTAATCAATTAATCGCTCCCACCCCTGGAAGACGTCACATGTTTTTCTCAGCCTGCACGTGGGCCCCAGGCCCCTCCCACCTCTCCACCTCCCCAAACCTACCCTTGTGGTGGAAATTCTGAATTTTGGGGGGAATTTCGAACTTTGGCGGAAATTTTCTTATGACCAGGGCTGTGGTGACATCCCACCCCACTCAGGAATCCAAGGGAAATTAAAATTGGCACTGCCCTTTCTGGGACTCTAACCCTGATCCTCCTGGATGGAAGCCCCATTGCACCCCCCTAACACAATTTAGCACCAGAGGGGCTTGGTGTTAACAGGAAATTAAAATTGGCAGTACCTTTTCTGGTCTTGAACCCTGGTCCTCCTGGATGGAATGTGCAATTGCATCCCCCCCCCCAACACAATTACACCACCAGAGGTGCTTGGAATTCACGGGAAAATAAAAATTGCGGTGCCGTTTCTGGGACTGGAACCCTGATTCTACTGGGTGGAAAGCCTATGTGCACCCCCCCCCCCCCTCCCCAACACAAGGAAACTATCTAGATCTGGGAGAGGAAGGTGAGGTTAGTGCACTTTCTTTATTTTGCTCGGGAAACTGACGCAAAGATCGAGCCTAATTACATAATTAATCACAAAGATTGGGCCTAATTACACAACTACACTCCTGGAAATGGAAAAAAGAACACATTGACACCGGTGTGTCAGACCCACCATACTTGCTCCGGACACTGCGAGAGGGCTGTACAAGCAATGATCACACGCACGGCACAGCGGACACACCAGGAACCGCGGTGTTGGCCGTCGAATGGCGCTAGCTGCGCAGCATTTGTGCACCGCCGCCGTCAGTGTCAGCCAGTTTGCCGTGGCATACGGAGCTCCATCGCAGTCTTTAACACTGGTAGCATGCCGCGACAGCGTGGACGTGAACCGTATGTGCAGTTGACGGGCTTTGAGCGAGGGCGTATAGTGGGCATGCGGGAGGCCGGGTGGACGTACCGCCGAATTGCTCAACACGTGGGGCGTGAGGTCTCCACAGTACATAGATGTTGTCGCCAGTGTTCGGCGGAAGGTGCACGTGCCCGTCGACCTGGGACCGGACCGCAGCGACGCACGGATGCACGCCAAGACCGTAGGATCCTACGCAGTGCCGTAGGGGACCGCACCGCCACTTCCCAGCAAATTAGGGACACTGTAGCTCCTGGGGTATCGGCGAGGACCATTCGCAACCGTCTCCATGAAGCTGGGCTACGGTCCCGCACACCGTTAGGCCGTCTTCCGCTCACGCCCCAACATCGTGCAGCCCGCCTCCAGTGGTGTCGCGACAGGCGTGAATGGAGGGACGAATGGAGACGTGTCGTCTTCAGCGATGAGAGTCGCTTCTGCCTTGGTGCCAATGATGGTCGTATGCGTGTTTGGCGCCGTGCAGGTGAGCGCCACAATCAGGACTGCATACGACCGAGGCACACAGGGCCAACACCTGGCATCATGGTGTGGGGAGCGATCTCCTACACTGGCCGTACACCACTGGTGATTGTCGAGGGGACACTGAATAGTGCACGGTACATCCAAACCGTCATCGAACCCATCGTTCTACCATTCCTAGACCGGCAAGGGAACTTGCTGTTCCAACAGGACAATGCACGTCCGCATGTATCCCGTGCCACCCAACGTGCTCTAGAAGGTGTAAGTCAACTACCCTGGCCAGCAAGATCTCCGGATCTGTCCCCCATTGAGCATGTTTGGGACTGGATGAAGCGTCGTCTCACGCGGTCTGCACGTCCAGCACGAACGCTGGTCCAACTGAGGCGCCAGGTGGAAATGGCATGGCAAGCCGTTCCACAGGACTACATCCAGCATCTCTACGATCGTCTCCATGGGAGAATAGCAGCCTGCATTGCTGCGAAAGGTGGATATACACTGTACTAGTGCCGACATTGTGCATGCTCTGTTGCCTGTGTCTATGTGCCTGTGGTTCTGTCAGTGTGATCATGTGATGTATCTGACCCCAGGAATGTGTCAATAAAGTTTCCCCTTCCTGGGACAATGAATTCACGGTGTTCTTATTTCAATTTCCAGGAGTGTATATGCATAGCGCTACACAAGGATGGCCTAAAATCGCAATAAAAATTGACGGTGCCATACAACTATCCTGCTGGAAAAAAATTTCGCAATACCACTCGAAGCTAGTGATAGACACACTCAAACTCTACCCTTCACCTACAAGCTGGTGGAAAAAAGGCAGGGTCTAAGGTACTATCTATATTCTTTTCGGCAGGAACTATGTTTAACTGACGAGATGCTGGTGTTGGACAGAGAGGAGTTTAAAAAATGTATTACGTGAAAGCATACAGTATCTATCGGCGTTGGATGTCAGAGTTCGCTATAGATGCCTGCTCAAAAACCATCCTACAGCCCAGGTAACCAATGCCAGTACATGGTACCACAACTGATGGAAAAAAAAATGCGCCACAGTTTTAATTACACTTCCAAATTTTTGTGAAAAAACCAGCACTCGTAATGAACAGGCCGCAATGCAGTACATCTACTGGGGAAAATCGTCGTCCTAAAAGACTGCAAAGGGGGCTGTAGTTGAACTTGCGTTCTCCGCGATAGGTGTCCACAAATTGTCGAGAATCGAGGCCCTCTTCCTCCCCCCCTCCACCCCCCCCCCCCCCCCAATCCATCCACCTACAGAGGGGACACAGGCTTCTTGAAATGGCCAGATGCTCCGCAGAGCGTCTTGGGCCCCCACTACCACCCCTCTATGGCCGCTAGCCGCACCAGGCGTTCTGCTACACTCTGCAGTTGCTTGCGACACACTACCTGCCTTGAGGTGGCGCCCCTTAGCACAAACGGAAAATTTACCGGCATAACGTCGCCCATCCGCAGAATGGTCCAGACCAGATGATCCACAGCACTCGGTTTTCCACAATCTGGCCGCCATCTAAAGGGGCGCTCCTACGCCAACGCAGTAGCATGTATCGTCAACTAAACAATAGGAGATAAAAGACGGCCGCCTCAAATGCAACTTGTTCGTCTAAAGTTTAGTGACACAGCCGCCCCTAATAGTTAGGGAGAGCACCCGCCGCGGCGACCTGGCGCAGACTAGGCAGGCCCTCAACGCCTCCAATAGGCCTCTCGCTCTGCGATGGTAAACCCTTTAACTTCGACTATTTTGCTGCGAAAATTACCGATCACCGCAGAACGTTTTCGTTATCTCAAAACCGTCATCAGAGTAAATAAAAAGCGAATATATAAACTCCAAATAAAAAAAAATCTATATTAAGCAATTTCTTTCAGCTTGTTGAACAAATTACTTGACCTGAGAGCATCTCTCGTGTTCAGTGTCTGTAAATAAACAGTCATGCAAGTGTGTATTACAAACATTTCAGACAATCCTTCACGCCATTGGCTCACATGTTTGGAAAAAAAAGCACCCTCACTTTATGTTTGACAACAACAAGCTATAATTCGAGAGAATGTAGCTGTTTTGTGCACTATGACAGGTCCCCTTATACCATTGCGATGCTGTATCGTACTAGCATTTACGAAACAAATCGTGAGAGCCTGTCTCGCCCTGTTTAGGTGGGAGATTGAAATTTCGATAAAAGCTAAGGCCTCAACGAAAAAAATAAAAGCCTTTCAAGAACCATTCCATAGTGCCCTAGCCATCTCCTCCATACAACAGGTAAATAAACTGTTATTGACATCAATTTGATAGGCTAAGAAATGAAATTTATCATAAGAGTCAGTTAGCATGGCGAGTAATTTTTTGTTGTGGTAGTCAGCTTACACTCACCAGGTACGTCAAAAGGAAATCCTTAGAGGGAAGACGATGTTCCCGTCCAGGAACACTATTCAGAACTGACATTTGAAGTTGACTACAGAGGGATTCTACAGCCCACACCATATATTTGCTGCTCTATTAAAAACACGATCGTAGCTCCTATGTTACCATCATCCTGCATAAAAAGCTTGAGTCTACAGGGACACATTCGAGTTGCTGATAGAGTTACACTTTCGGGTAGAAATACTGTCTGCGACTTCGAATCAAGTCTATCCATTCTACCACGTACTTGCATTGTATCTTGTAGAGATATCTTTTAATGATTATAGCCACTGGTGAATCATATTCATGCCCCTCTCATATCTCGAAACGAGTCACCTTTTTCAGACCTATCTGCTGAGGATCCCATACAGCAAAAACTCCAGCGCTTTTTTTTTAGACAGTTCCTCTGCATCTTGGTTGTGATTGAACTCGCTTCCACAGGCCGGTGCAAAGTTCCATCACCTGTACTGTAGGATGACCATATCCCACAGACTATCATCACACGAGATGGTTCCTACATTGTTCCTTCATAAGCAATTTAATACATTGTTTTTTAGGTTGTAACACACCCAATCAGTGTACACCACGATACACTTTGTTTTTTCTGCCATGTCTTACATATCCAAGTCAGCTGCTGCTAAACCGACATTAACATGTTTCGATTCTCTGGCTCTCACAGAGAGCTGAACATCGCATGGCATAAACTGTACAGCTACCACAACACAGGCTGGTAGAAATAAAACACAGAGGCGATGTTTCTCATTGACAAAAAAGTTGGAAGACATCGCAACGCATAGAAACTCGAAGAGTTTGCAGTATTGTAGAGCGCTACTCGTAGGTGATGATCTGTGCAGTTAACCTCATATTCCCCATCAACCGAGTAGTGTATGCCTCGGTACTCCATTTCGAAAAGCATTGTTCCATCATTTTTCTGCCAAGTACATGATTACTGTTGTGACTTGGCAAGACAGCCAAGCCACTAGGAGGTAGCCGAAAGGCACGCGTTTAAGCTCACGCAGGATGGCGTGAGGTCTGGAACAGGACTAGGTCTTTATAGTAGCAAAAATAGTACGTAGCTTCTGGAATACTTAACTTTAATCCATAATTGGTGAACATCGGTCTGACGGTACATGCATCACAAGATAAATAGCAAATGATAATGGCGCCTTGCTAGGTCTTAGCAAATGACGTAGCTGAAGGCTATGCTAACTATCGTCTCGGCAAATGAGAGCGTAATTTGTCAGTGAACCATCGCTAGCAAAGTCGGCTGTACAACTGGGGCGAGTGCTAGGAAGTCTCTCTAGACCTGCCGTGTGGCGGCGCTCGGTCTGCAATCACTGATAGTGGCGACACGCGGATCCGACGTATACTACCGGACCGCGGCCGATTTAAAGGCTACCACCTAGCAAGTGTGGTGTCTGGCGGTGACACCACAATTGCTGTTCCAGTGTTGACCATTGCCGGAAGGTGCTGTTCACAACACACGTGGGGTAGTACAAATAGAGAGGTACTGTCACCTTATTGGTTAAAAAAAAAATAAAAACATATGGAGGTCATCGCAGTATATGGAAAGAGGACCAGTCTATAGCACTGAGAAACACTACCAAACAACTGTATGGAGGGGACCTACATTTAATCCCAAGCTCCACAGCGACAAGCAGCAGATATCAATTGTTCCACCAAAGCTCCCTCCATCTCAGCTGAGTGGTGTCAGTCTGTCACTAAACGGTAATCATCAGCATACCCAGTGGACGGTTGCTATGAGAAAGACACCATTGCTATGAAACGATGTACTGTAAAACACACTGCAGTTGATAGCGAGATACTTTTTACCCAGAGGGCGGAGAGAGCGATATCTACCACATTCTGTAACCCTTGTAGAAACAGAGTGAACTGAGTTAATGCTACAGGACCGTGTTTTGACCACTTGGTGGAAATCGGAACATTGCCGTAGCTCCGCCACCCGTATATGATGTGTAAGGCGAGTGTCAAACGAAGCCTGGAGTGCAACACAACTTAGTATAAAAGACAGTACGAACAGTTACGGTGGCGTTTCTTATTGGGAAAATTAGGAAGACTCAACATCATACAGGTACTGCAGTCTGAAGCAATTCCGCATCCCTCAGAGTCCATTCACATCTACACCCAAACATTTTCAAATCTGTATTCTGTACCATCCATCAGAGAAAGATTATGAACTGTAAAAGCTCCGCTAACTTCATCATTTAGGTCTTTACTGTATCTCTTTCTCCCGATATATTGGTAACGAATACCGTCTATGTGCTGGCATCGAGCATATGCAGCGATCCTATTAAATTGGGCAGGTGGCCAGTGATCAACGCCGCTTGCACAGACCGGTGAAGGTTTCATGGCCTGCACTGTACGAGAACCATATCCCACAGGTTATCAGTGGCAGTAGAGGGACCCTGTTTTGTTGTTCGATACACCGGTTTTTCTGCTCTAACAAACTTTGTACACTGCAATAGATTTTATTTTTTGTTTTTCTTTTTTCCGCCACGACATCGATATCTGTGTAAGATTGTAAACTGACATTAACAGCTGGCCGCTGTGGTCGAGTGGTTCTAGGCGCTTCAGTCCGGAACCACGCGGCTGCTACGGTCGCAGTTTCGAATCCTGCCTCGGGCATGGATGTGTGTGCTGTCCTTAGGTTAGGTAGGTTTAAGTAGTTCTAAGTCTAGGGGACTGATGACCTCAGATGTTAAGTCCCACAGTGCTTAGAGCCATTTGATTTTGACATTAACACTTTTTGATTCTTCGGCTCCCCCAGAAAACTTGACATCGCACAGTGTAAATCTTGTTGGTGATGCTGATCTCACAATACACCAACACATTGGGTGAGTGAAAAAAGACATTCACTAATTAAGGAAGCTGGGAGAGTTTTGAGGCATTGTGGAGCATTTCCAAACTGCTGTCTGAAGATGATCGATGACCTCAACATCTGAACTCATCATTCACAGTGGCAGGATAGCAAATGGCGCTGTGTTCTGTAAATTGATTCCTCATATTGCTGTCATGCACGCGGTCACTGTATCAAGTGACGCGGCAGCATGCGTACCAGTTTCTGTATCGTTGCTAAACAGCTCCTCCACTACTTTTTGAGTGCCATCGCTCATGTATGTAGATGACTATGCAGTACATTCATTCATAGTTAATTCTCGAACATCCACAGCAAAGTATACCAGACATTGACCCACGTATCTCTAGCACTACGATCATACTGCATAATTTACGATCTTTCTCTACGTGGATGGGAGTCACAGGGCATTCTCGCATTCTTAGGATAAAGTTAGAGACCAAGAGATCTCCTCGCATTGTCTTTGTCCAACGCTTCCTGCAGGACTGGCACCGATTTAGTCTGCAGCTGACCGGAAGTAGACCGCTACATTCAATGTTTTGTGTAGGAACAGTGTGAATTGAGGCTGTAACTGCTGTTCCCGCACCCATCAAAGAGCACAAGATTTTCCAGATGCGCGAATGTCGAGGAGGTTAGCATCCCTTATCAGTGTATAGTAGATATGAATCAGTTGTGATGATATAACAGACGGCTAAGAACAAGAAACGGGTGGTTTTTGTGCGTGATGGAGCACCAGACGGACGGCGTTTGCTATATTGTCATAAATCAACTGCACTATCAATTGTTCTACTTTCTGGGGTCATTACCAAGAAGGTACTGATAAGAGAGAATATAAACACATGCACTCCTAAGGCTACAAGGTTCTGCACTTAAAACACGCTATAATATTAGGTCATTGCGGTTTCTGATCTATTAGTCGTATGGAATGCAACGCTGTTAGTATCCCAATGTAAGAAATATGTTTCCAGCGTATGACATACCTTCTCCTTGCAGGTTTCTCTACGATAAAGTGTAAAATAGAAACTACTTCCTTAAAACATCGATTCTTTGTGATACACGTACAATATAGCTTTCCTGACGTGTATAGCCCCCACTATTCATATCCGATTACAGTTCAGATATTATACTATGCTAGCATCAGTTCTATATAAAATTATCGTTAGTAATAGAGAACGCCTCTTACAAAGAAAGAGAAACGCATAGCAGTGGTGTTTGACATGTGAAATTACACGTCACTAACTCTGTAAACAGGAAATCTGTCAAGCAGATGTATACATGGGGAATGCAGTACCTCACAAACACCTGTCACTAACTTAGAATCACCGCAGTTATGAAACTCAAGACTCGATTTTATGCCCTAGATACGACAGGGGGATGGAGTACGTCATATAAATCTTCGTTCGTTCGTTTAGTGGAACGTATCTACACACGATGAAAGTCCTTAGTAAGAGGCATTCTCCATTACTAACGATCATTTTATATAGGACTGATGCGAGCATACTATAATACCTGAACCGTGACCGGATGCGAATAGCGGGGGCTATACACCTCTGGAAACCTATATTGGGCATGTATCACAAGGAATCGATGTTTTAAGGAAGTAGTTTTTCATTTTACACTTTATCGTAGAGAAACCTGCAAGGAGAATGTATGTCACGCGCTGGAAATATATTTCTTTAATTGGGATACTAACAGCGTTGCAGTCCATGTAGTTAGGCGAATGGGTGGTAGATGGACTGGGGGAGATCTTCGCTGGATTCCGTGAGATAGGAAAACACTGGGACGACACCTATTGGAAGGTGGGTGGTTGACACGAAGGAATAGCATGGATCCATATAGATGAAGACTCTAATGCTTGGAAAAGTTTGCAAGGGGCTTGCATCCAACAGTGGGTATCAGATAGTTGATGATAATGATCATGATAATAATTATGACGCTGATGGAACTAAATTACAGTGCAAGCACCCTCTGTATCGCCTGTTAAACATAGTAACAGCTCAAAGAATAAAAAAACTGACTAAGAAACGTGGACCGCTTGTGAAGAGTATAATGTGTTAAAAATGAGTTGGCAAGAGAAAACTCGGTAATTAGTGCAGAGTTTGATAAGATAAAAATAGAAACATGGGTAATATCCCCCTCTAGATTATGCATCGGATTTGTTCTTGTACATCTTCATGCTCAAAGGAAGTGCGCATGTAAGGTAATAAGATAAGTCCTCGATATATGTATGCATGCATTAAAACATTCGAAACCGGGCATTGTTGTTTTTATAGCACTCGTAATGCCTGGAGCTATAACTGCGCTACCGTTTCACTGCGGATAAGAGCTGCGGCAAAGATTAAATATAGCCTCGAGTGTTTTCCTGGTTACAGCTGAGAAGTGACAGAACTTTAACGAGAGAAGAACAAGCTCACGGTGTTGACGAAAAACCATTTCGTTGTCTGTTATGCGTTCTACGTGCCTGAAATGTAATAAACTTTACATGCCATCAGCCACTTTGTTAAATTCCTGTCTTCGTTTCATTGCAGTGATATCAAAATACAAATATCACTAAGCGGTTTTATAAGCGAAAGGGAAACAGTTATTCAGCAAATGAGATGGGACTTACAAAGCTATAAAAAAGGCACTCTTATTCTTGACCTTGAGGTTTTGCTTCGATTATTATAAAAACATAAGTAGACTCATGAGATTATACACTTCTGGAAATTGAAATAAGAACACCGTGAATTCATTGCCCCAGGAAGGGGAAACTTTATTGACACATTCCTGGGGTCAGATACATCACATGATCACACTGACAGAACCACAGGCACATAGACACAGGCAACAGAGCATGCACAATGTCGGCACTAGTACAGTGTATATCCACCTTTCGCAGCAATGCAGGTTGCTATTCTCCCATGGAGACGATCGTAGAGATGCTGGATGTAGTCCTGTGGAACGGCTTGCCATACCATTTCCACCTGGCGCCTCAGTTGGACCAGCGTTCGTGCTGGACGTGCAGACCGCGTGAGACGACGCTTCATCCAGTCCCAAACATGCTCAATGGGGGACAGATCCGGAGATCTTGCTGGCCAGGGTAGTTGACTTACACCTTCTAGAGCACGTTGGGTGGCACGGGATACATGCGGACGTGCATTGTCCTGTTGGAACAGCAAGTTCCCTTGCCGGTCTAGGAATGGTAGAACGATGGGTTCGATGACGGTTTGGATGTACCGTGCACTATTCAGTGTCCCCTCGACGATCACCAGTGGTGTACGGTCAGTGTAGGAGATCGCTCCCCACACCATGATGCCGGGTGTTGGCCCTGTGTGCCTCGGTCGTATGCAGTCCTGATTGTGGCACTCACCTGCACGGCGCCAAACACGCATACGACCATCATTGGCACCAAGGCAGAAGCGACTCTCATCGCTGAAGACGACACGTCACCATTCGTCCCTCCATTCACGCCTGTCGCGACACCACTGGAGGCGGGCTGCACGATGTTGGGGCGTGAGCGGAAGACGGCCTAACGGTGTGCGGGACCGTAGCCCAGCTTCATGGAGACGGTTGCGAATGGTCCTCGCCGATACCCCAGGAGCAACAGTGTCCCTAATTTGCTGGGAAGTGGCGGTGCGGTCTCCTACGGCACTGCGTAGGATCCTACGGTCTTGGCGTGCATCCGTGCGTCGCTGCGGTCCGGTCCCAGGTCGACGGGCACGTGCACCTTCCGCCGACCACTGGCGACAACATCGATGTACTGTGGAGACCTCACGCCCCACGTGTTGAGCAATTCGGCGGTACGTCCACCCGGCCTCCCACATGCCCACTATACGCCCTCGCTCAAAGTCCGTCAACTGCACATACGGTTCACGTCCAAGCTGTCGCGGCATGCTACCAGTGTTAAAGACTGCGATGGAGCTCCGTATGCCACGGCAAACTGGCTGACACTGACGGCGGCGGTGCACAAATGCTGCGCAGCTAGCGCCATTCGACGGCCAACACCGCGGTTCCTGGTGTGTCCGCTGTGCCGTGCGTGTGATCATTGCTTGTACAGCCCTCCCGCAGTGTCCGGAGCAAGTATAGTGGGTCTGACACACCGGTGTCAATGTGTTCTTTTTTCCATTTCCAGGAGTGTATTTGAATAGCATACGTCCATTTTAAATGGGACGCGCTAGTTGCATTTCGCTGTAGCATTCTTGCGTGTTCATTCTTACAATCCAACAGGGCATGCGAAGAGAGGACCCTCTTACGTCTGGAATATTTGTCATTAACAAGCGCTCCCACGATTCTTCTGCAGGCCATTCTGCCTTACCCGCGGTGCACAAACACATCTAAAAACACAGAGGGGGTTTGTTCAAGGAATCGATGATACAAGACATGATTGTTTCCAATGTACAGAAAAAGGAAATTTGATACCGCCACATCCTCCACTTAGCCCTTTAAATGACACAGGTAAATACACATATACCTGTATTAGGGTGGTTGTTTTTTTGAATATCGTTTTTCGACAGTACACCCTCCAGTTTTTCCCTTTTGTTTTAAGAAGAATTTTAAGACCTATTTTGTTGAAACTGAAGACGAGGAATCCATGCTGTGGTGTCCGAGAAGTTGCGTCATGTCACTACCTGTTGTTTATTACTGCGTATGCGTGTGCTTTATTGCTATCATTAGGATGGTCCCTCTATGGGGGTTACATAAAAAGTCGAGTGATCTGAGCATCATCCTCTTTTTTTTACTTTTGGCATATTTTGATAATGTGACAGATTCATTAGAGTTAATTAATATTAACCTATACCGCAATGGAATTATATATTTAAATGAGACTTACATACTGAAATAAGTGTGTGTAGTTTCTGTTAAAGTAAAGAACTGAACTCAACGTATACACATATGTTTTGTAAATATACTTAAATATATTGAAAGGGGAGAAATTCAAGTCCTGCTACGTAACAGAATATATAAAATGAGTGAATGCAAAACCAGTTGTAGCACAATTTTCTTTTCAGTGGCTTTTTTTTTTCAATCGGTGTCAAAATGTAAAGTGTAAAAAAGTGTAAAATCAGTACTGGAGTCGCCTGTTAGCATATTTACACCTAGTTTCTTCCGCGGTGTACATTTAACCAAATACAGGGTGTTTCAAAAATGACCGGTATATTTGAAACGGCAATACAAACTAAACGAGCAGCGATAGAAATACACCGTTTGTTGCAATATGCTTGGGACAACAGTACATTTTCAGGCAGACAAACTTTCGAAATTACAGTAGTTACAATTGTCAACAACAGATGGCGCTGCGGTCTGGGAAACTCTATAGTACGATATTTTCCACATATCCACCATGCGTAGCAATAATATGGCGTAGTCTCTGAATGAAATTACCCGAAACCTTTGACAACGTGTCTGGCGGAATGGCTTCACATGCAGATGAGATGTACTGCTTCAGCTGTTCAATTGTTTCTGGATTCTGGCGGTACACCTGGTCTTTCACGTGTCCCCACAGAAAGAAGTCACAGGGGTTCATGTCTGGCGAATAGGGAGGCCAATCCACGCCGCCTCCTGTATGTTTCGGATAGCCCAAAGCAATCACACGATCATCGAAATATTCATTCAGGAAATTAAAGACGTCGGCCGTGCGATGTGGCCGGGCACCATCTTGCATAAACCACGAGGTGTTCGCAGTGTCGTCTAAGGCAGTTTGTACCGCCACAAATTCACGAAGAATGTCCAGATAGCGAGATGCAGTAATCATTTCGGATCTGAAAAATGGGCCAATGATTCCTTTGGAAGAAGTGGCGGCCCAGACCAGTACTTTTTGAGGATGCAGGGACGATGGGACTGCAACATGGGGCTTTTCGGTTCCCCATATGCGCCAGTTCTGTTTATTGACGAAGCCGTCCAGGTAAAAATAAGCTTCGTCAGTAAACCAAATGCTGCCCACATGCATATCGCCGTCATCAATCCTGTGCACTATATCGTTAGCGAATGTCTCTCGTGCAGCAATGGTAGCGGCGCTGAGGGGTTGCCGCGTTTGAATTTTGTATGGATAGAGGTGTAAACTCTGGCGCATGAGACGATACGTGGACGTTGGCGTCATTTGGACCGCAGCTGCAACACGGCGAACGGAAACCCGAGGCCGCTGTTGGATCACCTGCTGCACTAGTTGCGCGTTGCCCTCTGTGGTTGCCGTACGCGGTCGCCCTACCTTTCCAGCACGTTCATCCGTCACGTTCCCAGTCCGTTGAAATTTGTCAAACAGATCCTTT
Organism: Schistocerca piceifrons; assembly: GCF_021461385.2. Taxonomy (NCBI): domain Eukaryota; kingdom Metazoa; phylum Arthropoda; class Insecta; order Orthoptera; family Acrididae; genus Schistocerca; species Schistocerca piceifrons. Next base: position 88,259,248 of record NC_060143.1, on the reverse strand, counting down.
ATTGTATCGCTTTTCGGTCCTTTGGTTACATTAAACCTCCGTTGAAAACTTCGTCTTGTTGCAACAACACTGTGTTCTAGGCGGTGGAATTCCAACACCAGACAAATCCTCTGTTCTAAGGAATAAACCATGTTGTCCACAGCACACTTGCACGTTGTGAACAGCACACGCTTACAGCAGAAAGACGACGTACAGAATGGCGCACCCACAGACTGCGTTGTCTTCTGTATCTTTCACATCACTTGCAGCGCCATCTGTTGTGGAAAATTGTAACTACTGTAATTTCGAAAGTTTGTCCGCCTGAAAATGTACTGTTGTCCCAAGCATATTGCAACAAACGGTGTATTTCTATCGCTGCTCGTTTAGTTTTTATTGCCGTTTCAAACATACCGGTCATTTTTGAAACACCCTGTAGATTCTCTTGAATTTAGTTCCTAGCTACATAAAATTTCACTGATTATATGCTGTAAAATGTTTCTTCTAATGAAGAATGAACATTGTGGATAATACTGTTTCACAAATTATATCGAAAATGTTAGCCGCTCAGATAATGTACATTATTTCCGCTGACAGACCCCATGTAGGATGATTATTGAAAGTATGCAACACGGCGAAAAATGATTATGCGCACTGTTGCATATAATACTTTTATTATTTACTCACTTTTAGTTGGTTTTTATACAGTGCTCAACAGAAGTTTGGAATACTATCATAAAATATAGTCTACGATACTAGAGGTCTCACTGACCTAGGCACTTCATGCTTTATCCAGTTAGAGCCCATATACTGGACGATCTTTATTACTGGTATGCTCTGTGCCCGTTTCCCAAAGATACCGCTGCCGCAGCGCACACCGCGGACAGTTCAGTATCAACAACAGCTTCATTAAATTTGTGTTAAGCATTCCAGAAACATGCCACGTGGCGGCACACAACACTTCGGAAGAGTCAGGATGGTGGTTTTACTTTCAACACGTCATTCACAGCAAGATGTTCCCGATCGGTTGCACGTCAAAAATGGTTCAAATGGCTCTAAGCACTATGGGACTTATCATCTGAGATCATCACTCCCAGACTTAGAACTCCATGATGCAGCTCTCCATGCTACTCTCTCCTGGGAGATGAAGAGGCTTGCACAGCAGAGAGTAGCATGGAGAGCTGCATCAAACCAGTCTCAGGACTGAAGACCACAACAACTTAGAACTACTTAAACCAAACTAACCTAAGCACATCACACACGTCCATGCCCGAGAGAGGATTCGAACCTGCGACCGCAGCAGCAGCGCGGATCCGGACTTAAGCGCCTAGAACCGCTCGGTCACAACGGCTGGCGGTTACACGTCACTCTATGTGGTGTGTCTGAGATGTGGAGACAGTGCAGAGAAACGGAAATGTGAATGACAGACCTCGCAGTGATAGTCCTCGTATGACAACACCAATGTCGGACTGCAGGAGCCCATCAGCTGCCAGGAACATTGGAAATGACTTCTCGCGGACAACTGGGATTCGTATCTCAGACCAAAAAGTGCGCAGAAGATTGCTTCAAGGTGGTCTTCATTCCCGAAGACTAATGAGAAGTTTTGCACTGAACCACCGCAAACGACGTAATTTAATGACCTGGGCTCTTGCACATCAACGCTGGACATCGATTGCGAACGGAAACTAGACGTGTTAGGGTTTGGAGAAACGCTAGACGACACCAATAGCGCTGATACGTTCAGGCAGTCCATCCATTTGCAGGTAGAAATGTAATGTTCTTGGTGGCAATAACGTTGGGATGGCGCCCCTTTCATTTCCATCTACGGCAATTTGACTGGTCCCCGATATCTCCAAGAGGTCCTACAAATGACTGTAAGGCTCTACAGACGTGAAGTCGGTGACAACTTCATCCTAGTCGATGACAATACAAGACCGCACCACACACTAGCATCAACCGAATGCATTGGTCAGCACAGTCCCCAGACATGAAAGCAATTGAACCTACAGGGGACCTATTGAAGGTGACCACTGCACATTGTCCGAATCCACTTGACTATCATCAGGACTTCAGTGAAGCTATCATTGAGGAAGATAAACTTGATGGTCTCATCCAGAACATGCCTCGCAGACTGGAACGACTCATACTTGTGCGGGGAGGACATACTCACTACTAAAGACTGATAATCATCATCATGAGACAAGGATTTTCACTGCGTTTGTTTTTAAGATGTACACTTAGGAGAGAGCCTGCTTTGTTTTGTAAACATTTTTTGCCACTAACAAAAATCGTTCTTGTTTTTAGAAGTAATTACGTTTATTTAGTTAATAAAGTATTGTACAAAAGGAATTCATTGTAGTAAACTCTATGATATTCAAAACTTTTGTTGCCGGCCGAAGTAGCCGAACGGTTCTAGGCGCTACAGTCTGGAGCCGCGCGACCGCTACGGTCACAGGTTCGAATCCTGCCTCGGGCATGGATATGTGTGATGTCCTTAGCTTAGTTAGGTTTAAGTAGTTCTAAGTTCTAGGAGACTGATGACCTCAGCAATTAAGTCCCATAGTGCCCAGAGCCATTTGAACCATTTTTGAAAACTTTTGTTGATTAGTGTAGTTGGAAGGACCTTACTAAAATGGTTCAAATGGCTCTGAGCACTATGGGACTTAACATCTATGGACATCAGTCCCCTAGAACTTAGAACTACTTAAACCTAACTAACCTAAGGACAGCACACAACACCCAGCCATCACGAAGCAGAGAAAATCCCTGACCCCGCCGGGAATCGAACCCGGGAACCCGGTCGTAGGAAGAGAGAACGCTAGGGATCTTACTGACGTTCGTAAATATTTCCTTAAACCTACAAAAATGACCTCATCGATGTGGCGTAGTCTCATGCAGATCAAGTTCTGGCTGCTGGGAAGAGGTTACAGAAGAGTACGCAGACGATTCGGAATTTGGAGGAGACTATGATGCAGCTAAATACAGAGTGACATTTATTGAACTATATGAAATAAAATCGCCATAACGTCTGATCGGTTTGTGTTAGGACGTTCAAACTACACGGTTTGCCGTGGGGCTTCTTGGGAATTATTGTGCGCATGCGCACACGCCTTGTTTTTGTCGGCCCACGTGAAAATGTGACGGTACAGTGTGCCTGAGCGGATAGCGCTTGTGAAGGCCTACTATGTGAGCAATAACAGCCCAACTGCAGCTCAGAGGAAGGAAGTTCAAGCTGAAGACAACAGATCCAAGTGTACTAACAATGAAGAATTTGATTGGCAAGTTTGAGAGAATGGGCAGTGTTCGTGTTAGTAATGTCGGTCGTCCAAAAAGGGCGAAAACACCTGAAAACATCGACAAGACACGTGTTGTGTTTCAAACCAGTCCCAGGAAATCGATCACACGAACTGCACAACAGGGGGAATCAACCGGTAGACACTGCAACAATTTGTTGTTGAAGACCTGCCATTAAGCCCCATGACCATGGAACAGCGGTTCTGATTCGCCAACACTATTGTCCACAGAACTGACGAACAGGACTTTGATGTGAATATAATTTGGTTTAGCGACGAAGCCCACTTTCACTTGAAAAGGTTCGTCAAAAAGCAAAATTGGCACATTTGTGGACTGAGAGTACTCTACTGCATTGGTTCCTTACTTAGCTTGCATTTATCGCGAATCTCTTGCCCAATGTAAAGCCCCGAGCGACTGGAAAAAAGCGCAGGTGACGCCTGTCTATAAGAAGGGTAGAAGGAGGGATCCTCAAAATTATAGACCAATATCCTTAACATCGGTTTGTTGCAGGATTCTCGAACATATTCTCAGTTCGAATATAATGAATTTCCTTGAGACAGAGAAGTTGCTGTCCATGCAGCACGGCTTTAGAAAGCATCGCTCCTGCGAAACGCAACTCGCCCTTTTTTCGCATGATATCTTGCGAACCATGGATGAAGGGTGTCAGACGGATGCCATATTCCTTGACTTCCGGAAAGCGTTTGACTCGGTGCCCACTGTAGACTCCTAACTAAGGTACGAGCATATGGGATTGGTTCCCAAGTATGTGAGCGGCTCGAAGACTACTTAAGTAATAGAACCTAGTACGTTGTCCTCGATGGTGAGTGTTCATCGGAGGTGAGGGTATCATCTGGAGTGCCCCAGGGAAGTGTGGTGGGTCCCCTGTTGTTTCTATCTACATAAATGATCTTTTGGATAGGGTGGATAGCAATGTGCGGCTGTTTCCTGATGAAGCTGTGGTGTACGGGAAGGTGTCATCGTTGAGCGACTGTAGGAGGATACAAGATAACTTGGACAGGATTTGTGATTGGTGTAAAGAATGGCAGCTAACTCTAAATATAGATAAATGTAAATTAATGCAAATGAATAGGAAAAAGAATCCCGTAATGTTTTAATACTCCATTAGTAGTGTAACGCTTGACACAGTCACGTAGATTAAATATTTGGGCGTAACATTGCAGAGCGATATGAAGTGGGACAAGCATGTAATGGCAGTTGTGGGGAAGGCGGATAGTCGTCTTCGGTTCATTGGTAGAATTTTGGGAAGATGTGGTTCATCTGTAAAGGAGACCGCTTATAAAACACTAATACGGCCTATTCTTGAGTACTGCTCGAGCGTTAGGGATCCCTATCAGATCGAATTGAGGGAGGACATAGAAGCAGTTCAGAGACGGGCTGCTTGATTTGTTACTGGTAGGTTTGATCATCACGCGAGTGTTACGGAAATGCTTCAGGAACTGGGGTGGGAGTCACTAGAGGAAAGGAGACGTTCTTTTCGTGAATCGCTGCTGAGGAAATTTAGAGAACCAGCATTTGAGGCTGACTGCAGTACATTTTATTGTCGCCAACTTACATTTCGCGGAAAGACCACAAAGTTAAGATAAGAGAGATTAGGGCTCGTACAGAGGCATATAGGCAGTCATTTTTCCCTCGTTCTGTTTGGGAGTGGAACAGGGAGAGAAGATGCTAGTTGTGGTACGAGGTACCCTCCGCCACGCACCGTACGGTGGATTGCGGAGTATGTACGTAGATGTAGATGTATATGTAGAATCTGCATTTCGCGATCGAGAAGTCTCTTCACACTCAACGGGTGACTGTGTGGTGTGCAGTGTCCGGTCACGAAATAATCGATGCGATATTCCTCGGTGATTACCGAACAGTACGTGAAGGTTTCGGAAGATGATTTCATCCTCATTATCCAAGGAGACCCTGATTTCGACAAGATGTGGTTCATGCTAGACGGAGCTCGATCCCATCGAAGCAGGAGTGTGTGTGATGTCCTGGAGGCTCACTGTGGGGACCCCATTCTGGTTCTGGGATACGCAGAGGCCACTGGCATGGGCCTCGATTGACCGCCATATTCTCCAGGTCTGAAAACATGCTACTCCTTTTCGTGGGGCTATATTAAAGACAAGGTGTACAGCAATAACGCCAAAGCCATTGCTGAGCTGAACAGAACCATTCAGGAGGTCGTCGACAGTATCGATGTTCCGACGCTTTAGCGGGTCATGCAAAATTTCGCTAGTCGTCTGCGTCACATCATTGCCATGACGGCAGGCACATCGAACATGTCATAACCTATATCACAATATCTGTAGTGACGTTTACATGTTGAATAAAATGTGTGACACAGCAGTTTGTAACTAATTTACTTTTTTTTCATGCAGTTCAACAGTAGTCACCTTGTAGATACTATATCTACAGTTTCAAAAACTAACCAGCGACTAAGAGCAGTCTGGGTAGCACTCTTTTGACTGGACCAGTGTGTGAAACGTCTAGTATAGATGCAGAAGGTGATATAGACGGTTTGCCTGTACTCTGATACTGAAGTGGCTACAAATGTGGATGTATATGGATGGCCTAGAGTTGGTAGTGAACCCCAGTTCTTTGAGAAATGCCTTCCTCCTAAGGGCGTATGTTCACTAATAGAAGTTGATTCTGTTAATTTCCTGCAGCTTTTTTACACTTTTTCTTCAGAGATTTTGTGCTCCCGATTCGCTGGTATGAATTTTTTCCACCTCAAAACTCGTGGTGAACTTTTCTTCATTACTATTCCCAAGCAGTACGTACTGACAGGAATTTCACTGTTATACTGAATAAAACATTTTGACACCTAAAGGGCTCCACAAACTGAAATGGACGTAAATTCCAGTTCAGCAGAAAACCTCACAGTGTAGTTTATACGTCACTATAGCTACATGGATGTGAAAACAAAGTGACAGATACAGATAACTGTATACAGATTACTGTTTCAAATTATCTTTTATTTTAAACAGACATAAATTTTAAAAAAAGCTGCTTATGCCTAATAAATCTTAAGAACCATTTCCCTACTCAAGATTAGAGGCAAGTACCCACAAAAACGTTGACTCCACATTTATGCAGATTGTAATAGACATAGATTAACCACTGGTTCACGAGTATACAGCCACTATCGTTAGTTAAATTGTGAAAAAATTATGCTGTTATCAAGTGTCGTCATTTACCATCATGTGAAAAATTACGAAAGTGTTAAAACGTCATCAGATAGAACTTTGTGTTGGAAAGTGTGGAATAAGTTTAAAAAATCTTAATAACATTAGTCGCACTCGTTGTTGTACACTTTCAAGGAACTCATGTATTATTTTCTCTTCCTTTTCTACATATTAGCGTGTTGTATGATATCAGAATTTCATTTTCCTTCATCTATTAATCGTTATGCTTTACCTGCAAATTATTACTCTGATCCTTTTACATTCGTGTCACATCTTCAAGGCTATAGTTTTAAGTGCTGTATCACTGAATTTACTCTGATTTCTATTTTATTCAATGAAATTTTGTTGCGAGATTCTCGTTTACAGTTGATCACGTCCTCACCGAAGAAAATTGGCTCACCTAAAATAGTAACTGATAATATTTCTGGACACTAATTTCATAAAAAAGAAGGAACAGTGTACTTTCTGTGCCTTGCGGAACTCACTAACAATTGGCCCTTTTGTGCTCTGAAAAGATCTAAGCAAATAAATTTGAAACTTACAGTTATACGAGGTTAGTATAAAACGATCGGTCAATGGACCACATTTGAACGGAAAAATACGAACTTTAAAGATTCTCGGATGCACAAACGCAAGTACACACAAGTGAACGCTGGTCTAACATGTAACACGTTAAGCAGAAGCAGATTTGTGAGCTGCGATACGTCTAACAGAATATAAAGACATGTCTCATAATGCAACAGACGAACCCATCAACATCGCACTCTGTAACAAACTGAAAAGAAAAAAAATCGGTGACAAAGGCATATGTTATATAAGTGAGGAACAGGCCCAGAGGCGTCGACCAGAAAATGCATATACGAGGGGTTCAGATGCTTCCGAGACGGAAGGAAAGCTGTTGTGTTGCACACATTCGAGCCGATCATTAACAGCGTTCGTCGAGAAAGAACAGTATAGGAAACCGGAGATTGTCTCTAAAATTGATATCGGAGGAATTCGAGCAGCCAGGAATACTGTCGAATATGATTTTTATGGTGATTCAGGTGTCATGGTGTGGAGAGGCGTAATGTTTTGTGGGCGTACTGACCTCCAAATTTTTGAACAGGTTACGCTCACTGGTCAACGTTATTGTGACACTGTACCGCTTCCTCATGGGCGTGTTTTCAGGTATGTGTTCGCCCTTGACTTCATTTTATGGATGACAGTTCCGACGGTACCTAACAGTTACTGGTGCACTTCCAAAGAGCAGTTCATACGAGCAAATCAGTTGCGTGTTTACCTGTAGTTACACGGGCTTTAAGTAGTTGGGCTATGCACATCTCTGTTTAAAAAGAATATCTCGATGTAGTCATAGGCTCGAGCCATGCACGTCTGCTTCCATACGCCGCATCTAATTCGCTGCAAATAATAACCTGTAGCTGTGATCCAGCCGTCAAATTGTCTATGCATTGACTGTAATTGCGAGTTAATAAATTACACAGAAATATGAAATAGAAGTTAAATGTATACTTTAATAACACAGTGCCACGACATCGTGGAGTCCTGTGCCACACCTGAACTCTGCCTTCAGCTCTTACGACCTGAAATCGGGACTCATCTGATCAGGCCACGGTGTTCCAGTCGTGTATCGCGCAACCACTATGGTCACGAACCCAGGAGAGGGGCTGCAGGCAAAGTCGTGCTGCAAGCAAAGGCATTCGCGTACATCGTCTGCTGCCGTAGCCCATTAACGCCAAATTTCACCGCTCTGTTCTAACGGATACGTTCGTCGTACGTGCCACATTGGTTTCTACGATTATTTGACGCAGTGTTGCTTATCTGTTAGCACTGACAAAGTCGCTGCTTTCGGTCGTTAAGTGAAGGCCGTTGGCCACTGTGCTGTCCGTAGTGAGTGGTAATGCCTGAAATTTGGTTTCCTCGGCAAACTCTTGACACTGTCGACATCGGAATATCGAAATCTTTAATGATTTACGAAAAGAAAAGTCGTTGCGTCTAGCTCCAACTGCAAATACGGCGTGCAAAGTCTGTTAAATTCGGTAGTGCGGCCATATTCACGTCGGAAACTTTTTCGCAGGTGTCAACTGCGTACAAATGATACGTCCGCTAGTGCACTGACCTTTCATACCTCGTGTACGCGATACTACAGCCACTTGGCTTTGTGAGTATCGATATCCCATGACTATTGTCACCTCTTTTTATTTACTATTGCGCCAGAAGCACCTTGTATATTAAGAAATTTGTTCTCTTTCTCTTCTACTTTATTCATATGAACTTTTTTCGTTTCTTCACACAACAGTGTTAGCACCGTACGTCTCAGAATAATGTAACGGCAGCATGTTTCTCGATTTTCTTCCCGTCTCTTTTGTCCCGTACAGGAGCTGTACACCGACGCTCCGTCGCAGCAGACACCGCTACTCTCTAGATGAAGCAAACCAGTTAGACACAAATGAGTAACACAACCCCGCACGGCACTCTTGCGACGTCTGCAGAAGTCGTTACCTCGGCACTCACAGTGAGCAGCACTTACAGCATATTTCACGCTGAGTTTGACCTCTAAGAGCGGAACAGGTCTCTCTCTTGTCTTTCTCACAATCTTGCAGGACATGTGTACGAAACTGCAAACGTCATTGTTGTTGTCTTCAGACTGATTTGATGCGGCTTTCCACGCTACACTCTCCCGTAGAAGACCCTGCTTCTCTGCATAACTACCGCACTTCAAGTTCATTTGCATCCGCTTACTGTGCTCAAACCTTGCTCATTCTCTATAGTCTGTTCTTGCCACATTCCTGCATTAAAAGGCGCATTGGCGACTTGTGCTCTTGCTTTGTCCTGCATGGAGGTGTCTGCTCTGGTTAAGGCTTGCTTCGCTAATGCACGGTAAACCCAACTTGTCCTGATTTGAGACAACTACGCCCCATCTTAGAACAAGTAATGAACAATGTAATAAAATAAGGAATACAATCTGCCTGTAACAAGACAAATGAGAATAAACTAAACAGAACACACATGAATCGCATCTAGGCGTAGTATCAGTAAGCTGAACATAAATGAACCCGAAAACACGTATACAAAATTCTAGCAATAGTGAATGTGTTGTGGCGATAGAGCGTACACTGAGATCACAAAAGTCATGCGATAGTGACATTCACAAATACAGATGGCAGTAGTATCACGTACACAAAGTATAAATGGACAGTTCATTGGCGGAGCAGTCATTTGTACTCAGATGATGCTTGTGAAAAGATGTCCGACGTGATTATGGTCGCACGATGGGACATAAAAGACTTCGAACGCGGAGTGGTAGTTGGAGCTAGACGCACGCGACATTCCTCTTCGGAAATCTTTAGGGCATTCGATATTCCGAGATTCAAAGTGTCAAGAGTGTGCACAGAATACAAAATCTGGGGCATTACCTCTCACCATACAACTATGAAGTGCTTCATGAATCATCAAACACATAGGGCCACATAAAACAATATTGAAACCATCATTCGTGAGAATTTATAGCACTACCGTCTGCTACTGCTGTACCATAACCTTAAAGTTGGAGGCAGGTGGTGAAATAAAACTATCTTATTAAAGCAATTATGGTATAACGCAACAGAGCAGTGCTACCCTCTGAGAGGAATTTTGTTATGTTGACCGTCTTGTACCTAACGTAAGTGGCTTATCGGAAATAAAAGTCAGAATTACGTAAATATTCGAACAGTAACAAACAATATTTTTGCCTATCTATACTGTTTAAAGAATAAAGAAGACGGTCGCCAGCCTAATTAGGCAAGAGAATGATTTTCATTCTTGTTTAAGAAAATAGGTATGAGTAACTTCAACGAACAAACACAACCTATATTTTGCCACACGCAAGTGCAATGAACTCTGATACCTGCATAAGTTCACGGTTAAGATTGGAAGCTGACAGAGCAGAACAGACTATTTGCATAAATGTAACAGATAACATTGCACACTATTACTTTCAGGGCTTAATCAAACCGAATAAGTTTTATAACATTACTATTAATATTCACTGCAGAATCATAAATTGGACATAGGTTAAGTATTATTTTTCAAACACTTTCAATAGTTGACATGAAATTATAAATGTAGTTCACTGCAAAATTATGAACTGGTAACAGGCTAAGTCTCTCTCAGTTAAATACTTTACTATTTAAAATGGAAGTTAATTGGAATTCACTAATGGGTTACTTCTCACTGTCTTTTGAATAAAGAAATTATTGTTTTCATAAATAGTGGTCTTTCTATTTCATTGTTATTTATCATGAGCATAAAGGGTAACCCTGTGGATCCTATTACAAAATTAATATACACTTTCATTACCCAAAAGAAACAAGTACTTAGCAAGCATGAGTATATAACTTTCCACTATTGCAGTTTTCCACTTTTACTGCAGTGAGACACAATGTTGACAAATTTGCAAGAACTGACTCACCTTTTAAAATTTACTACAGGCAGCACTATGATCATTAACTAAGCAAAACTTTATAAGTCTCAGTTTTATGAACTCTTAATTTTTAAAAGAGACAGCAAATTTTCTTTATTACCACAGTCTTCTACTTTCAAGTAAATAATTAAATATGTGACTCTGAAACTCCAAAAAACTTTAAATTGGACTGTTTCCATCACTGGGAGGCTTTCACAAAACTACATTTACTACCTCCCACAATTTCACTAAATCCACAGTAAATCTGAATACTCCCTTCTCACCAAAGATCAAACAACATTATTTAATTAGCTATTTGGCTTTGAGGCTTTCATTTTTTTCCCACAAACTAGGACACTCGGTAATCATAGTTCAAATGGAGAAGAACCTGAGAGGTGTTGTGATAGGGAAAAAATCAAGGTAGGTACATAAATTCAGTTATAAGTTACCTTATATTTGTGCACACTAAAACATCCAATGAGCTGATCCTTCACTGTTTATTACTATAGTGCTCCATTACAGTAACTGCGCAATGTGGTGGCAACTGCATGTTGGTAGGTGGATTTGCAGGTAGAATTGCCGGACTCTGTCAATTCTTGGTGGCGATGATAGACATCAATTCCAGAATAGTTCCAGCTCTTTATCCATCCATCCGAGGCATTGGAGAGCGGCAGGAAAAAGCCTCTCTCGGAACCAGCACAATATATAACTTTTACATGGGCTGTGCACAGTTTGGTAGCTCGTTCCCGACTGACTCTTGGTTCCACCTTTTCTACCTAGGCCAACCACAATTTGCTCGCTGCACAGTTCCGTTCCCGAGGGGAACCACAACAACTTTTACATATGACATAATTAAGAACCCTAAGTGAAGGTCAGCAGTTTACATAACAACAAATAAACATTTTAAATAAAACAGAACGTTTGCACATATTGGTATTTCTACAAAAAAATTATTGAAACAAAATTGTTCAATCTCAAAGACAACCAAAGACGTTAAGTGAGAAAGACAACCATATCATTTGCTCATATCCTATATATTACATAGGTGAAACTTCCCACATTCCAAAAGACATCAAGTTTGTAACAGAGAAAAGAATAAACACTCCCATGGTATGGATTCAATCCAACAACATTTACAGAAACTCAATGATGTAACACTAAATAAAACAAAAAGGCAAAATAACTCCGTACAGCATTAGAGCTATGGTGTTACAAATTCCGTACTGCCGCTAAAGATGGAGTTTAATCGTTACAGAGAAGCCCAACTCGAAATCGAACAAACTCCCATCCAAAAACCTCTAGTTACTCTATCACGGAGCAGCAACTGCTCGTAAGACTGATCTCGTCCGCGCTCTGTTAAGTTCTCTCCAAAAGTTAAACTTCCTCGCCTCTGCTTAGAGCGAGCGACATAACTTAGTGGGGGCGTACCGACTAATCCCCAGACTGCTTGCTTTAGAAGGAGCAGGCACTTCCTCCAATCAGAAGAAAGGAAAGGGAACACCTGGTCTCTCCCGCCTAAAATTTTCCAGTCAACGGCTGAAATTTTGAAGACGGCACGCCCAAGGCTCGGATTTGAAACGGCCAACCGCGAGGCTCCACGGCCGCGTTTGAGGAAACTGTGTAGCGGCACAGTGTCGTCACCGGAGCTGCCTTCGAAAATAACGTTCAGCCGCTCTTCCCGGTTTGTCACTCCAAAGCTAAGACAAGAGCTTCTTCCTGAACTTACCCAGTTATATGGATTTCTTATGCCCCCGGATTCATTCGAAATGAGCGATCATCCATGTTTGGGACAGACGGTTCTTATACATCCACCTAATGGTGGGTGACGGAGGGTTCTTCTGGTACCACTAACTCATACCCCCTTCCCCGTTCCAGTCGCGAGTAGCGCGCGCTCAGAATAATTCCCAGTAAGCGTCTGTGTTACTTTTAATTTCACGAATTTTGTCGTCATGGTCAAAGTTAGCTTGAGCTTCAATGCGAGGTGCTTTTAAAAGTATCCACGACGAAGCTCTGTCTCGAAATCTGGCAGAAAATCCAATGAGATTCTGGCGTTATGTAAAGTACACCAGAGGAAAGACACAATCAATATCCTCACTGTGTGACAACAATGGTGATGCTGCGGATGACAGTGCCACTAAAGCGGGATTACTAAACACAGTTTCTCGAAATTTCTTCACCAAAGAAGACGAAAAAAATTTTTGAATTCGAATCAAGAACAACTGCCAACATGATGAGTAACTTAGGACTAGATACACTCGGCGTAGCGAAGCAGCTTATAAAAAAGACAAGGCGTGCCATCCAGACTCTATATCAGTCAGGTTCTTTTCAGATTATGCTGATACAACAGCTCCTTACTGAGCAATTATACGCAACAGCTCTCTCGTCGAAAGGTCCGTACCTAAAGACCGGAAAGTTGCACAAGTCACACCAATGCCCACGAAAAGGAATAGGAGGAATCTTCTAAATTACAGACCCAATCACTAACGTCGATTTGCAGGAGGATTTTAGAACGTTTACTGTGTTGGAACATTATGGGTAACCAAGAAGAAAACGATTTATTGAGAAACAGCCAATACAATATCGTTCTCGTGAAACTCAACGAGCTCTTTATCCTCACGAAGTAATGAGCGCTATGGACAGAGGATGTCAAGTTGATTCCATATGTTTATATTTCCGGAAGGCTTTTGATACCGTTCCTCGCTATCGACACCTAATCAAATTGCGTGTCAATGGAGTATCGTCTCAGCTGTGCAATTGGATTCGTGATTTCCTGTCAGAAAGGTCGCATTACATAGTAACTGACGGAAAGTCGTCGAGTGAAACAGAAGTGACATCTGATGTTCCTGACCTACTTAAACGATTTAGGAGACAATCTGAGTATCCTCTTGGATTGTTTGCAGGTCATGCTGTCATTTACAGACTTATAAAGTCATCAGATGATCAAAACAAATTGCAAAACGATTTAGATAAGATATCTGCATGATGTGCAAAATGGCAATTGACTCTAAAAAGCCGGCCGGGGTGGCCGAGCGGTTCTAGGCGCTACAGTCTGGAACCGCGCGACCGCTACGGTCGCAGGTTCGAATCCTGCCTCGGGCATGGATGTGTGTGATGTCTTTCTTAGTTAGGTTTAAGTAGTTCTAAGTTCTAGGGGACTGATGACCTCAGAAGTTAAGTCCCATAGTGCTTAGAGCCATTTTACTCTAAAAAAATGAAAAGTGTGAAGTCATCCACATGAGTACTAAAAGGAATCCGCAAAATTTCGGTTACAGGATAAAACACACAGACAGGCTGTGAATACAACTAAATACTTCGGAATTACAATTACGAATAACTTTAAATTGAAATTATCACAGAGACACTGCTATGGGGAAAGCAGACCAACGACTGCGATTTATTGGCGGAATACTTAGAAAATGTAACAGGTCTACTAAAGAGACTGCTTACACTATGCTTGTCCTCTATCGTCTGTAAGACTGCTGTGTGATGTGGGATCCGTACCAGATATGATTGACGAAGTACATCGAAAAAGTTCAAAGAAGCGCAACTCTTTTTGTTATATCGGGAAACAGGGAAGAGAGTGCCTTTGATATGATACAGGAATTGGGGTGCTAATCATTAAAACAAAAGCGATTTTACAATGAAATGAACACCCTTAGCTGCTTACAGGCGTTGACATACGTCAACGGGGACAGATGAAAATGTGTGCCCCGACCGGGACTCGAACCCGGGATCTCCTCCTTACATGGCAGACGCTCTATCCATCACCCGTTCAGTTTCTTTGTTGATCCGTTCACTCAGTTTTATATTACAGAGGGTAGCTAACTCTCTGACCGAGCACGCTGAGCTACCGTGCCGGCATAATGAGCGTATGGAATTGGTGGCCGGGAGACCCCTCGTGGGGGGCGACTTGCGAGTGAATGAGGATGAAATGTTGGTGAAAGACACACAACACCCAGTCATCTCGAGGCAGACAGTCCATCTGAGCCACCGAGGACACAGAGGATAGGGCGACTGCAGGGATTTATCTCTGGCACGCCTCCCGCGAAACCCACATACCCAACGTATTGTCCCGCACTACATTCGTAGTGCCCCCGCCCATTATACTCATACTCGCGGCGCGTTGCCGATTCCCGTAAGAGTTCGGGCACTGTTTGTGCATTCGCACAGAATGTATTATATAAAAGCGATTTTCGTTGCGGTAGGATCTTCTCATGAAATTTCAATCACCAACTTTGTCTTCAAAGTGCGAAAATATTTTGTCGACCCAGCCTATGTAGAGAGGAATGACCATTACAATAAAACAAGTGATGTCAGAGCTCCTACGGAAAGATTTAAGTTGGTTTGGGGAAGGAGACCAGACAGCGAGGTCATCGGTCTCATCGGATTAGGGAAGGTCGGGGAAGGAAGTCGGCCGTGCCCTTTGAAAGGAACGATCCCGGCATTTGCCTGGAGCGATTTAGGGAAATCACGGAAAACCTAAATCAGGATGGCCGGACGCGGGATTGAACCGTCGTCCTCCCGAATGCGAGTCCAGTGTCTAACCACTGCGCCACCTCGCTCGGTAAGATTTAAGTGTTCCGTTGTTCCTGCGCGCTGTTAGAGATTAGAAAGATAGTGAAATAGCTTGAAGGTGATTGTATGAACCCTCTGCCAGGAACTTGACTGTGAATTGCAGAGTAATCGTGTGCGTGTAGATTTCTCGAGATGTATGTGGGAGGAAGTAATACATTGTCCGACTCCTTCCGGAAAGTACTCTGCCGAAAATGTAAAAGTAAACCTCTTCGTGATGCACAACGCCTCTTTTGTAGCGTCTGCCACTGGAGTTCATTGAGATTCTCCGTAACGCTCTCGCACCGACTAAACGATTCCGTGACAAAACGAGCCGCTCTTCGTTGGATCTTCTCTATGTCCTGTATCAGTCCTACATGGCATATGTTGTGTAGTCAGTTGTAGTCACGGTGAAAACAAAGACACACAAATCCAGGTTCCCAGCGTGATCTCCTTCTCTAGCATGGAAAATACGCACGAGCCTGGAAAATACGAGCAAGACCACCAAAATTATATGAGAAATGGATTGATTGACACCTTTCAACCTTATCTTCACTTCTCTGAAAACAAGCTTCCGGTGTTAATGGAAGAGATTCCTTTGGCTACAAGGATGGGTATGTCTTCCAGCATGACGAGGTCGCCTGCAAATTCTAGTCGTGAGGTGACACATCATCTAGACCTAACATTCCCCAGAAGACGGATCGTCGGAAACGGATACATTTCTGACCCATCAAGGCAAGCTTTTTGTCCGTGGGGATGGTTGAAATGCGTAGCCCACAAAGAAAAAATTCTGGCTTGAAATAAGACAGTCTCGCACTTTTGGGGCATCATAGATGGGCCTAGGGGTGAAAATTACAAAGTTTCAGGCTGTGCCTCTTTCGCGTTCTTATATTAACTCCATTTCCCCATTTTAATCCGCATAGGACTCGCACATTGAGACGTACACACACACACACACACACACACACACACACACACACACACACACACACACACACACACATATATATATATCAACTATATATATATATATATATATATATATATATATATATATATATATATATATATATATAGGGTGAGTCACCTAACGTTACCGCTCAATATATTTCGTAAACCACATCAAATACTGACGAACCGATTCCACAGACCGAACGTGAGGAGAGGGGCTAGTGTAATTGTTTAATACAAACCATACAAAAATGCACGGAAGTATGTTTTTTAATACAAACCTACGTTTTTTTAAATGGAACCCCTTTAGTTTTGTTAGCACATCTGAACATATAAACAAATACGTAATCAGTGCCGTTTGTTTCATTGTAAAATGTTAATTACATCCGGAGATATTGTGACCTAAAGTTGACGCTTGAAACCTCCGACGTTCAGTTGCGTGTTGTAACAAACACGGGCCACGGTCGGCGAGCAGCATCGGCAGGCACATGTTTACGATGATGACCGATTTTACGAGTGTGGCTGTAGTGAACTGTTGTGGTTTGGTCTAGCTGTCGCCGGGTCCGCATGTAGCGCTTGCTGCTATTGTTATTCTGCATTCGTCTCCGCACGCAGAGCAACTGTAGTACACCGTGTTACCAGACGTCTGTGATAGTGTAGTGTTGTAGGAACTGTGACCATGGCGTATTCGAACTCTGAAAAGGCGGAGATGATACTCATCTATGGCGAGTGTCGACGAAATGCAGCTGAAGCCTGCATGGAGTCTGCAGAACGGTACCCGGACAGAGAGCATCCAACGTGCCGCACATTGCAAAACATCTACCGCCAACTGTATGCATCAGGTATGGTCGTAGCACGCAAACGGGTCCGTAACAGGCCCGTCACAGGAGAAGCGGGTGCAGTTGGTGTGTTAGCTGCTGTTGCCATGAAGCCACACATGAGTACACGGGACATTGCGAGAGCCGGTGGACTGAGTCAAAGTAGTGTCATGCGCATACTGCATCGTCACCGCTTTCACCCGTTTTATGTGTCGCTACATCAGCAATTACATGGTGATGACTTTAATCATCGAGTGCAATTCTGTCAATGGGCATTAACAGAGAATGCGTTGCAGTTGTACCTGTTTACCGATGAAGCGGGTTTCACAAACCACGGGACAGTGAATCTACGGAACATGCATTACTGGTCACTGGGCAATCCTCGCTGTCTCAGACAGGTAGAGCGACAGCGACCGTGGACTGTAAATGTATGGTGCGGAATCATTGGCGACCACCTCATTGGTTCTCACTTCATTGCAGGGGCCCAAACAGCTGCAACATACATCGCGTTTCTACAGAATGATCTGCCAACGTTGCTCGAAAATGTCCCACTGGAAACGCGTCGACGTATGTGGTATCAGCATGATGGTGCACCTGCACATTCCGCAATTAACACTAGGCTGATCCTTGACAGGATGTTAGACGGGCGTTTCATAGGACGTGGAGGACGCATAAATTGGCCAGCCCGTTCTCCTGATCTTACACCTCTGGGCTTCTTTCTGTGGGGTACGTTAAAGGAGAATGTGTACCGTGATGTGCCTACAACCCCAGAGGATATGAAACAACGTATTGTGGCAGCCTGCGGCGACATTACACCAGATGTACTGCGGGGTGTACGACATTCATTACGCCAGAGATTGCAATTGTGTGCAGTAAATGATGGCCACCACATTGAACATCTATTGGCCTGACATGTTTGGACACACTCTATTCCACTCCGTAATTGAAAACGGAAACCACATGTGTACGTGTACCTCACTCCTCATGGTAATGTACATGTGCGTCAGTGAAAAAGACTAATAAAAAGGTGTTAGCATGTGGACGTAATGTGCTGTTCCAGTCTCTTCTGTACCTAAGGTCCATCACCGTTCCCTTTGGATCCCTACGTAATTCGGTGCTCCCCGATACACACGATCGAACAGCGGAGGAGTGGTACTCAAGCGTCAACTTTAGGTTACAATATCTCCGGATGTAATTAACATTTTACAATGCGACAAACGGCACTGATTACGTATTTGTTTATATGTTCAGATGTGCTAACAAAACTAACGGGGTTCCATTTAAAAAAAACGTAGGTTTGTGTTAAAAAACATACTTCCGCGCATTTTTTTATGGTTTGTATTAACCAATTACACTAGCCCCTCTCCTCACGTTCGGTCTGTGGAATCGATTCGTTAGTATTTGATGTGGTTTACGAAATATATCCAGCGGTAATGATAGGTGACTCACCCTGTATATACATATATATATAAAGTCAGTATAAATTTGAAAACTGAATAAATCATGGAATAATGTAGATAGAGAGGTACAAATTGACACACATGCTTGGAATGACATGGGGTTTTATTAGAACAAAAAAAAAAAACCACAAAAGTTCAAAAAATGTCCGACAGGTGGCGCTTCATCTGATCAGAATAGCAATAATTAGCATAACAAAGTAAGACAAAGGAAATGCTCAATATGTCCACCATCATTCCTCAACAATAGCTGTACTCGAGGAATAATGTTGTGAACAATACTGTAAAGCATGTCCGGAGTTATGGTGAGGCACTGGCGTCGGATGTTGTCTTTCAGCATCGCTGGAGATGTCGGTCGATCACGATACGCTTGCGACTTCAGGTAACCCCAAAGCCAATAATCGCACGGACTGAGGTCTGGAGACCTGGGAGGCCAAGCATGACGAAAATGGCGGCTGAGCACATGATCACCACCAAACGACCCGCGCAAGAGATCTTTCACGCGTCAAGCAATACTTTTTTTTTGTTCTAATAAAACCCCATGTCATTCCAAGCATGTGTGTCAATTTTTACCTCTCTATCTACATTATTCCGTGGTTTATTAAGTTTTCAAATTTATACTGACTTTTTGATCACCCGGTATATCTGCCTATTACATATTACGACCCTCTTCAAGTGTCGGCGATCACTGTCCGTTAACAGACGAGGTCGGCCTGTACGCTTTTGTGCTGTACGTGTCCCTTCACGTTACCACTTCAATATCACTTCGGAAACAGTGGACCTAGGAATTTTTAGGAGTGTGGAAATCTCGCGTGCATGTCACAAGTGACACCCGGTCACCTGACCACGTTCGAAGTCCGTGAGTTTCGCTGAGCGCCCCATTCTGCTGTCTCACGATGTCTAATGACTGTTGAGGTCGCTCATATGGAGTAACTGGCAGTAGGTGGCAGCACGATGCACCTAATATGAAAAACGTATGTTTTTGGGGGAGTCCGGATACTTTTGATGACATACTGTACCCCTGCATTGGCAGACTGTTGTAACTACTGAAGGAGAATATATTATTGATGACTACTGTGTTATCTGTGTCTATCGTGGTTGTTAACTCATGGAAAAACCTTATGAACTTATTCTGCAACCCAACGTATACTTCTTCAAGTTTCTGTTGTAGAACGACTTTATTAACCTGTTAGTTATACACGACAAGTCCCGTTTCAACTACGATGCCTTTTTCAAGTGGTATGCAATATGCAAAAATCTGACGTCTGCAATATAAGCCTGCAATTGTGTGCCTCTACCCGAATACCTTTCCTGAAAACGGTATTATCTTCATTTTTTTTTTCAATCTCTTAGAGCACTTCGTAGTTCCAACGACCTACGATGAACTGTTTCTGTAAGTGCAGCTGAATTTCGTCAAATGTCACTCATTATTGTGAGTTCAAATGGTTCAAATGGCTCTGAGCACTATGGGACTTAACATCTGAGGTCATCAGTCCCCTAGAACTTAGAACTACTTAAATCTAACTAACCTAAGGACATCACACACATCCATGCCCAAGGCAGGATTCGAGCCTGCGACCGTAGCGGTCGCGCGGTTCCAGACTGCAGCGCCTAGAACCGCTCGGCCACAGCGGCCGGCTATTGTGAGTCTTCAGGTTTTTTTCGGCAAAGCTGATAGTTTGGAAGTTTTTACGCTTGCATCCTAGGTCTCGTTTTACCTTTACACGATATGTTTACAACTTCCCGCTTTCTTCTGATCAGGTGGCGTGCGCAGATTTCGTTGTTTTCCGTTTGGACTCAAACCAAATTGTGTTATCTCAGTTGCAAAACCCAACACTTGAGACTTTAGAAACTGCGAATGTGTACTTTTTTAACACATAACTCTATAGTTGGAGACCTTCGGTATGGGTTGAATGACGTTTACACGTCGAGCAGTGAAAGCAGTTTTAATAACGAAGTGATTTTTTCCTACTTTTAACGAAATGCTGTCCGAAGTCATAAACGAGAACTCGTAACTGTGTCGCGTAACACGCGGGTAAGGGGACCTTAGTCAACAGTGTTACGTCACGAATTAGCTTTACTGGTCGTTCAGAAAGCGAGCAGCAACGACAGTGAACGAGGTAACCTGCAACACTGCACTGCCCTATTGTACGAAGGATTGAATAATCCGCATTAGCTTTGGAATAAAATCAACTTCATTCTGTTAATCAGAATTTCACAAAGAAGAATGTAACTAGAGAGAAAAGTTAAAGGGTTTGTTTTTAGGAAAAAAAAAATTCTCGTAGATGTTGACGTTAGACACAGAGAACAAAATAATGGGGTATGTCCTCATGCAGCTCTTTCAAAGTAGCCGCCCCATAGATTCATCTCAAGTGATTTAGGAAAACCAGGGAGATCTAAATTTGGATGATTGGATACGCTTTTGGAGCTCTAGTCTTAATGAACAGGAATGTATTGCCTTAAATACTGCGCCAGATGATCAGAGCAGATATTTTATGAGCTGCGTAGTAATTGTAGAGGGAGGAATGGCGCTGGTGAAAAATACTTCATGAGATATTGTGTGTTACTGTAGAGAGACTTCATGGCAGTTACTGTTGGTTACTATCATTCAAAGTTGAACACTTCTAAGCTGTTCAGCAAGGAACTAGCCCGATAATTTCGGATGCCGCTTTCTACAATAAGACAGTTATTGTTGCAATAAATATGTGGTGGCTTAGCATTACGACAAAAAAAGTCTAGGTGTTTGTTGATACAAACTGCTGCAGCTTAGCGTGGTATATTATCCAGAGAAACGGTGCAGTGGGTAAGAAACTTTCTGTCCGAAGTAGAGGGGTTCATATCCCCGTCTTCTCTTTCTCATTTCGCTTGATCGTGCTTTATTTGTTTTCCTAAGTCCCTGTAGGCAAACTTCATGTCGGATATGTCAACAAAGTAATGGCGTATTTTCTCCTCCACGTTTCGGTAATTTACTTCATGAGATATTGTGTGTTATTGTAGAGAGACTTCATGGCAGTTACTGTTGGTTACTATCATTCAAAGTCGAACACTTCTAAGCTGTTCAGCAAGGAACTAGCCCGATAATTTCGATATCCCATAACTGTTACCTGTTGTTCCAAATATGAACACAAACAAAACTTTATTTCTCCACAAATGCAATGATATACACATAAACATATACAACATAAACAGAAAAATTATGTTTTACTTTTGTTAAAGTATTCTCCCGTGTGTTTAATGATTGCCTCACAAACTCGAGGCATGCAGTCAAGTAAGTTTTTGTATGCACTGAGAGTCTATACGATTCCACACATAAGTAACGACATCCCAGAAATGTTACTTGCTTGTTATGTGAACTTTTCAGATACGTCAGTCCAATCCATACCGAACCATTTCTATAGGATTACAATCAGAGGTTTGGGACGACCGCAACACATCTTTCAGCACTTTTTCTTTTCCCTTTGATGCAATGTACTTCTTACAGAACGCCGACCGTTGTTTTGGGTCATCATCGTGCTGTAATGTAGACGCTTTCGCCATTAAGCTCAATTCACATGGTACCGTATGATAACGAAGTAGCGCTTCTGGCTCATACACATTTCTGTTTTCAAAAAAATGGTTCAAATGGCTCTGAGCACTATGGGACTTAACATCTGTGGTCATCAGTCCCCTAGAACTTAGAACTACTTAAACCTAACTAACCTGAGGACATCACACACATCCATGCCCGAGGCAGGATTCGAACCTGAGACCGTAGCGGTCCCCGCGGTTCCAGACTGAAACGCCTACAACCACACCGCCACACCGGCCGGCTTCTATTTTCACAATGCCGCTAACTCTCTATCTCCTGCAAACCATAACAGAACCCCAACGTGTTTAACTGTAGGTAGAGTGCACTGCTTGGCCACCTTTCTCCTTCAGTTCAACAAATGTCCTGCTTCTAGTATGAAACATCTCCAATTTCGATTCTTATGTGAATAACATAACTTACTAAGTTCTCTAGCCTATTCGAGCCTATTTCTATTTACGAGCTCCAGAAGAGGTTGCTTCGCTGCCACACATCCTTCCGAGCCGGTATCAAACAGTCTCCTTTTTACTGTTGCAACAATATGTTTTTCTTGTTCATTTGCACCAAGTCTGCGCGAATTTGTGCTGCTGTTTTGGAACCTATTTCTCTTAGCTATAATTCTGATGAATTTGTCATAACTTTTAGTTGTTTTACGAGGTCGTCCTGGTCGTGATAGGTCCTTATTGCCACCTGTTGGCTCCTGGAGGTGAAGGGTGATGTGTTGGCTGAAGAGCCAACACCGTGTTGCTAGAGGAGGCCGAAATGCACGCGTTTAAGCTCACGCAGACTGGCGTGAGGTCTGGAACAATTAAAGGAGTTGAGTCTACTAAATAAAGTACGGAGTTGCTTGAATACTTAACTTTAATCCATAATTGGAGAACATCGCTCTTGATGATACATTAATTATAATCTCAATATAAACTGGTAATGGCGCCTTGCTAGGTCGTAGCAAATGACGTAGCTGAAGGCTAAGCTAACTATCGTCTCGGCAAATGAGAGCGTACTTGTCAGTGTAGCATCGCTAGCAAAGTCTGCTGTACAACTGGGGCGAGTGCTAGGAAGTCTCTTTAGACCTGCCGTGTGGTGGCGCTCGGTCTGCAATCACTGACAGTGGCGACACGCGGGTCCGGCGTATACTACAGGACCGCGGCCGATTTAAAAGGCTACCACCTAGCAAGTGTGGTGTCTGGCGGTGACACCACAAAGGGTGTACTGGACTCCCTCTAAAGACAAGCCACATTGTTTCACAATTTGGGGCACAGATAAACCTACTTGTCTGAGCGCTACAATTGCAGCACGTTTGTTTCTGTATATCTCCACACTTGTCGTAATATTGATGTGCAGAGCGACAGCTGTCACTAAGGAGCTGAAGTGCACGACGATATAGTACGTACGTATCAGGGCCGGCTACTGCGTGCTAAACTTGCAGCGTATGCGTGCCACGTGAGGGGCAAGGCACGGCCTGCCACTCGGCTTTGCTCGGCCTGCCACTCGGCTTTGCTCGGCCTTTCTCGGAAGTCCTGGAACGGCGCGACGTCTCACTTAAGAATGCGCGGTGAGACACTGTTCAGGCGGCTCAACTCTTTTGAGTTCGGCGGAATACCAGTGCTAGCGCTGTTTGCCCTCCGCTATTTGTTCGTCGTGAAGAACGATGTTCACAGGTCTACTGGTACTTTACACGAAAAGAGGCGATCTAGCAATATATCAGAAGCGTACGGGAATGATACGAGACGGGAATGAGAATTCCCAATACCTCATATGTAGTCGCACAATCGACGGGTACTGCATATTTGCTATGAAACTGCATTACAGTATCATGCAGAAAGATTTTGAAAATTTAGTTGCCAACGAAAAAGCATAAAATTACTATGTTCGACAGACCGGATTCATTGTTCTGTACATTGTGCTCAAATTCAAATGGCTCTGAGCACTATGGGACTTAACATCTGTGCTCATTAATCCCCTAGACTTAGAACTACTTAAACCTAACTAACCTAAGGACATCACACACATCTATGCCCGAGGCACCATTCGAAACTGCGACTGTAGCAGCGCGGTTCCGGACTGAAGCGCCTAGAACCGTTCGGCCACAGCGGCCGGCCGCTTTGTGCTAAATTTGCAGCTATGGAGCACATGGAGAAAATAATGGTACACGCTTCACTCCATTGTCAGTTGTAACAGTTTCCAGCGCAACTAAGAGTATGGAGATTTCATGTATTACTGCAAAGTACACTGGTTAAGTCAGGGGGCATGGTCGGAACAATTTTTCGATTAAAAACACACTATTCTTTAATTTATGGTGGAAAAAGAAGTGCAGGGACGAAAATTAGAACATCTGGAATGGATTGCAGACTTCGCATTTTAGGTGGTTTGAGACTGCCCACAGTAAGGCAATGCAAGGTATTTTGATTAGATTGGGATGCATTTAAAACGAAAATCGCGTTGTAGAAGGGACACATTCTGACAAAGACAGTCCTGTTCCATAAGTTCAATATCATTAAAGCAAACGCAAAGTTTCAGGAATACGTTGTGGCGATGAAAGAATTACAACGATAATTTCCTAAACGTTTTGAAATTAAGAATGTCACGATTACGTGGGAACTTGAGTACAAAATTCTGTGAAATTGTATGCATCTGTCTGTAGGCTGACAGGTGCAAATCACGTCTTCAGCGCGCCAAAAATAATTAACTAATACCGATTTTTGTTTGTTTGTGATCTATGTTGTTGAGTAATGTGAAACACAAAACCAAGTCATATGTAGTGCAAAGTTTGCAGTCCTCCCCCCCCCCCTCCCCCCCCCCCTCACTTGTCCTCTTCTCACGCGCAGACTGCACGGTGTGGCGGTGGGTGAAACGTGCAGCAAGACTGAGCACTTTGGCACACACCATGAGCCAAAGTCTTGGCTGCCCCTGGTATATGGCTGCCCCTGGTATGTATCGTACCTCTGCTTGAAGTACACTGCGGACATTACAACACTAGAGGGAGCAAGAGGGTAGTATGGAATAGGCATTCATTCTACGGTTGCAGGTTCGAATCCTGCCTCGGGTATGGATGTGTGTGATGTCCTTAGGTTAGTTAGGTTTAAGTAGTGCTAAGTTCTAGGGGACTGATGACCTCAGAAGTTAAGTCCCATAGTGCTCAGAGCCATTTGAACCATAAAATCTCAAGTAGATGAAAACAAACACATAAACCTGACATTTTTACCAATGTCGTACCTATTCCTTTGCTTACTCACACATAGCCATGACATTATATGGCACCTACAGGGAATTAGATGTCAGTTATTAGGTTTATTGAAACGAATGAGTATCAGTGCCTTCTCGATACTTATCGATGAATATATCTGAAAGAAAAAGTATCCACATAGAATGTGGCGCAATGCTTACGAGCCTGCAATGTATAAGATGCCCATTTCTATACCCTAATTTAAATTACAACTGGAACACCAAGGAGAGTAGCAATTAAAAAATTTTTTACTCGCATGTGTAAAGGGCAGTAGGAGGAACAATGATTAAATCTGTAGATGTTTTTGAGGGTGTAGAGGATGTGACATTTAGTGCTCAGAGTTGCTGTAACCCTGCTGGACATCAAGCTGAAATGAGCTTGGGTACAGAATTCCATGCTGCTTCATCTCTGTACCTTAGTTAATCGACCATACTCACTGAGCAGTGGTGGCGTGGCTGTCTCTTGGAAATCCATGACTATTTAATGCGTGTGACATCTAGAGAACTTGTTGGCCAGAGAAACAATTGAACACCACCTGTATCAAGGTACACCAAGACAGCACAGACGATGTGCGGTGTTGAGTTACATTGTTGAAAGATAATGTTAAGGTGACCTTTGAAGATAGAGCCCAGCCATCGGTCTCAGCACCACAGAAATGAAATGCTTATGGCCAGATTAACAGCAATGTGGACCAAAAGTGACTGTGTTGTGTAGCCAATGTCTCCCATGCAATCACGCCAGGACTCGACTGAGCCACTCCTGTGTTCAGTGTTTTCGTTGCTCACCGCTGGCGGTGTGCCTCTATCTGCTGTCGCATCGAAGGTAGTCATAAGAGACTGTAGGGCACTCTCACTTCTGATATGGTGCTATGAAGCATAATGTTCTTAGGGAATATGATGATCATTACTTGGTTGCTATACTGGATATGATCTGACTTCATACAGATACTGAAATGGTTGGCAGTAGTTAACGCTCTTGCTTGTGTGCTCTAGTGAAGGAATAGCAGTATTCTTTACCTGCGATCAAAGGAAGAGGGTACTGATTTAAACGACTGCAGTAAAAGCGTATGGCTGCTGAGGGCTGAAGGGAGTGTTTTGTCTATGGAACCTGGGTGGAAACGTTGCAAACTGCTCAGCTCCTCGGTCTCATTGTGCAGACGCGTTAGAAGGCGCCAGTCGGTCGGCGGCCGCGTCCAGGTAGGTTGACTAGCGCCAAGGAGTCGTTGCTGCTATGGGCAGAGGTAGATGACTGCAATAAAGTGGAGGATGGGCCCTTGTTAGGCAGGAAGCCGATGAGACGACTGTGAGTTTCTGCGAATTTCCGTGGGACAAGTCAGTGGCGCCCAGATGTTCAGACTCGGCTACAAAACATATTTGTGAAGGCACGAGGCTTTTAGCGAGTTTATGGGCGTTCCTTCGAAAGTTCGAAATGGACACAACAGGGGAGATAATCTTTTTATGGAGGGCTGTGGTTCTATCCCGGTCATACTTTTAGCAAAGACGCGGTGTAAACGCGTGGGAAAGAGGCTGCAAAGCTGAATCGTTTTTCCTTTTCTCCCAATTAATTTTAAAGTCTCTGATTGGTCAAATCTGTGAATGCAGAGCAAGGGGCGGTCTCCCAGCTTCGAATGCCACGCTCCAGCTCGTGATTGGCTTGTGGGAGTAGTCTAAGATATAAATATGCTATGCTACTATGAAACGTCCCCTTTGAACAATTATACATGACTGTGCTTAAACTGACACACAATATTTTTAGCGCAATGCAATCTGACTTTCAACAATCCCTACAAAAGAATGGCCCTGACTAACATTAACCTATACCTTCACAAATCACTTACTCACAAAAATCTTCGTTACTCGAACTACTGCAATACAGCGAGCGCCACTACTGCCAGCTAAATAAAAGATTCAAACTACTGAAGGCACTAACTACTGATAGGCGTAGTTAGCAAATGAAAGATTTTAATAGAGAACAAACAATGTATTTACCTTACTAGTGTTCAAAAGTCATAATATATATAGTAGTTCATGACATCCATTCTTACAAATGTACTTTTTCTGATGGACACACGTCCAGATCCTCCGCTCTCAAAAATCCGCCATCTCACTTCCCCACATCTACCACTGCTGGCGGCTCACCTCCAACTGCGCAACGCTACGCGCTGTTTAACATCCAGCTGCCCAACACTACAATGGCAGACAACAATGCAAACTAGCCACAGACTGCACACAGCACAGCCAGTGATTTTCATACAGAGCGCTACGTGGCGTTACCAATAAGAAAACCTAAACAGCCTACTTACAATATGCTATGCTATCGTGTTGGCGAGGAAAGCTGAGAGAAAGAGAAGAGGACTCTCATGTACTGGCGCTTCGCTAGAAAAGAACTGCAGATCTTTACCCAAATGGTGAGACTTGTGTCCTGTCCTAGTGTGCCACTTAGAGCCTGTGCCAGTCGCCATCTGAACCGTCAGAGGTACTGCTTCTAGCATCACACACACGAGTGATGTGTGGGTGTACTTATTTGTCTTGAGTCGGCCGTCTAAATATCTTACATATTCCGTCACTCATAGGCATGGCACGGAGTCAGATTGGTTTGGCAGACCAGTAAATGGCTACACCTGCACACTGGAATCCACCAGGGTTTCAGAGGCTCATAGAGAAGTACCTGCATTCTGAATTAGCCGAATGCAAGACCATGTACTCGTACTTGCATTTTTCGGGCACGCGCCATTAATAACAGATTGCTGCCGTCCATGACTCCAGTCGCCGAGCGCACCGTGGTGTGCTACCCTGACCTACAGAAGGGTAAAGTAATCGCTGCTACGGCGTAGGGCTCCAGTATACGCTTCTCAGCACCCTGTTCTTTCTAACCACATTTTTCTTTATGGAATAGTAGAGTATAGGTGCTTGATAGTAGCGTAGTTTTTGGATCATACCAAGGATTCTCATGTACGAAGTCAGGTAAAGCAATTAGTTCTGGGTAGTGTCGTGTATTGAACCTAAGCTGATAACTTTGTTCACCATAAACTGCATGTCATTGAAAGCGTTTGCCCAATAAAAAAAATGTTCGTGTGCCGTTTCTGTAGCCACTTTTTTTGTCTTGTGATGTTAAGAATGAATAAATCTATTGTTATTTAGATCAAAACTCCTCCAAGTGTTCTGATTAAAATTACCTTTGCCATTTTCGTTAAAGGCATTCGATACAGTTCCCCACAGTCGTCTAATGATCAAAGTAAGAGCATATGGACTATCAGACGAATTGTGTGATTGAATTGAAGAGTTTCTAGATAACAGAACGCAGCATGTCATTCTCAATGGAGAGAAGTCTTCCGAAGTAAGAGTGATTTCAGGTGTGCCGCGGGGGAGTGTCATAGGACCGTTGCTATTCACAATATACATAAATGACCTTGTGGATGACATCGGAAGTTCACTGAGGCTTTTTGCAGATGATGCTGTGGTGTATCGAGAGGTTGTAACAATGGAAAATTGTACTGAAATGCAGGAGGATCTGCAGCGAATTGACGCATGGTGCAGGTAACGGCAATTGAATCTCAATGTAGACAAGTGTAATGTGCTGCGAATACATAGAAAGATAGTTCCCTTATCATTTAGCTACAAAATTGTAGGTCAGCAACTGGAAGGAGTTAATTCCATAAATTATCTGGGACTACGCATTAGGAGTGATTTAAAATGGAATGATCATATAAAGTTGATCGTCGGTAAAGCAGATGCCAGACTGAGATTCATTGGAAGAATCCTAAGGAAATGCAATCCGAAAACAAAGGAAGTAGGTTACAGTACGCTTGTTCGCCCACTGCTTGAATACTGCTCAACAGTGTGGGATCCATACAAGATAGGGTTGATAGAAGAGACAGAGAAGATCCAACGGAGAGCAGCGCGCTTCGTTACAGGATCATTTAGTAATCGCGAAAGCGTTACGGAGATGATAGATAAACTCCAGTGGAAGACTCTGCAGGAGAGACGCTCAGTAGCTCGGTACGGGCTTTTGTTAAAGTTTCGAGAACATACCTTCACCGAGGAGTCAAGCAGTATATTGCTCCCTCCTACGATATATCTCGCGAAGAGACCATGAGGATAAAATCAGAGAGATTAGAGCCCACACAGAAGCATACCGAAAATCCTTCTTTCCACGAACAATACGAAACTGGAATAGAAGGGAGAACCGATAGAGGTACTCAAGGTACCCTTCGCCACACACCGTCTGGATGTAGATGTAAATGTAGATGTAGATTACAATTCAAAGTTGGAAATTTGCAGTCGCAACAATTGCCGCCATACTGACCGTTTGTAGGTCTCCAGAGGTCGTCGCTCTGTCCATGTGGACACTCTTCTTAGTGCTGACAAGCCTATTTTCTGACCCAAGATACAAGAAGTGGCACTACTACCCTACACATGCAAACCGAGAGAGGTGGCGCAGTGGTTAGGACACTGGACTCGCATTTGGGACGACGACGGATCAAACCTGGGTCCAGCTATCCTGATTTGGGTTTTCCGTGACTTCTCTAAATCGCTCCGGGTAAATGCAGGGATGATTCCTGTGAAAGAGCACAGCGACTATCCTTCCTGATTCTTGAAACAATCTGCGCTTGTGCTCCATCTCTAATGACCTCGATGTCGACAGGACGCTATACCCCATTCTTCCTTCCTTCTTACTGCACATCAAAGCTAGGTGCTGGGTGGTAATAATTAAAGTGCATGGTAACCACGCTGTTCACCCACAATATGGCTTGGCAAGCGACTGCGACATGCAGTCATACAAACAATGTACAGCGCCAGATTTGCACCTGGTGGTCAAAACTGGAACTAATTTTTTCCAGCGTAAATCGGTTCCAAATTAACGGATTAGCACATCTACCAAGTTTCGCTGCCATACAATAACTACAGCCAATACTGGACCTCTGTGAGTAACTGCACTTTAATTATAGCCACATCGTATATCTTTCCTAAAAAAATGGTTCAAATGGTTCTGAGCACTATGGGACTTAACATCTGTGGTCATCAGTTCCCTAGAACTTAGAGCTACTTAAACCTAACTAACCTAAGGACATCACACATATTCATGCCCGAGGGAGGATTCGAACCTGCGACCGTATCAGTCGCGCGGTTCCGGACTGCGCGCCGAGAACCGCTAGACCACCGCGGCCGGCGTATATCTTTCCTCTCTGGTGCTAATCGTGTGGAGTTTTCTGAGATCCTCAATGGCATTGAGTATGGCCTCTCTGACACCATCCATTCCACATTCGCATGACAGTCATTTGAGGCTTAGCAAGGCGAGCAGTAATGTTGTGGAACGATAAACTGCATACTCGATAGATGACTATTCTGTCGCTGTCGGTTTCCAACACATGATGGTAGGCGCTTCTGGTTGTTACATGAAGTACAACACGATATTTTGACAAACAAACAACATTCCAACGAGATAAGAAGACATAAATGACGCTACTCGTCTCTACTGGGTGGTTACAATTGAAGTGCAGTTACTCACGGAGGTTCAACGTGGGGTGTAATTATCGCTTGACACCGAATGTTGATAGATATTGTAAGTAGGCTGTTTAGGTTTTTATGTTGGTAACGCCACGTAGCGCTCTGTATGAAAATCACTAACTGTGCTATGTGCGGTCTGTGGCTGGTTGGACTCATTGTTGGAATATTTGCTTGTGTAGTGTTGGGCAGTTGGATGTGAACAGCGCCTAGCGTTGGGCTGTTGGAGGTGAGCCGCCAGCAGTGGTGAATGTGGAGAGAGACATGCCAGAGTTTTGAGAGGTTACTATTTTTAAATATGGTTGTCATGAATTGATAGACATATATGATGACTTTTGAACATTATTAAGGTAATTGTTTGTTCTCTATCAAAATCTTTCATTTGCTAACTATGTCTATCAGTAGTTAGTGCCTTCAGTAGTTAGAATCTTTTATTTAGGTGGCAGTATTGGCGCTCGCTGTATTGCAGTAGTTCGACTAACGAAGATTTTTGTGAGATAAGCGATTCATGAAATGTATATGTTATTGTTAGTCAGGGCCATTCTTTTGTAGGGACTATTGGAAGTTAGACTGCGTTGCGCTAAAAATATTGTGTGTCAGTTTGGTGATGATCAGAATAAGTAAAGAGAAAAAACGTTCAGTTTTACTCGGCTGCCTTTGTATCAAATAACTAGAAGTTTACTAGTACAGTCATTCATAATTTTTCAAAGGGGATGTTTCAATAATCTTATTCATTAATGCAGAACTGATTTACACTGCAAGAAATTAGTTTCAGTTTTGGCCACCACGTCCAAATCTGACGCTGTAGAGCACTGTGTAAGTAACGGATAATAATAAAACCAGCATTATGTCTTTTTCACTTTTTCCACCTTTTCTGTCCACGTCCGGTTCCTAAACCACTACATATCGAAACATTTCTATACACTACATATCGAAACATTTCTATATGTCTCCGTCATTCATAGCGCCAGATTTAAACCTGGTGGACAAAATTGGAACTTTTTTTTTTTTTTTTTTTTTTTTTTTTTTTTTTTTTTTTAGCGTAAATCGGTTCCTATTTAAGGCATTAGGATATCTACCAAGTTTCTCTGCCATACGATAAGTACAACTCGAACTGGACCTTTGTGAGTAGCTGAACTTTAATTATGACAGATCAGTAATTCGTGCGATTGCGCTGAGATGCTCATCATTTGTGTATGCAAACATGTAGTACATTTCATGCCAGTTCTGCCTTTGTAGCTTGCTGCTTTCAGGCTGTCATAATTTTAACGAGGAGCACTTTAATTTGCATCTTTTGTTTAGGTTCCGAAGTTGGGACATTGTCAGGAGAACCTCCGGTGGCCATCAATTACGGTACCCTACACTCCCTCCAATAGATAATCCCTTCATAGCCCCATCACCTACGTAAATTACGTAAAAACTCTGAAATTCACGCATGGGTAGGTTTCTGTATTTTCTCTAAGCAGATAAAAAATCTGTTCTTTTTTTAATTAGGTCTAGGTTTATGTTTATGTTTCCGAAACGAAAGAAATTTTTCCACTATGGAGCAGTTTCAAACGTCTCCTATCATATTTCGAAAACTATTGAACTCATTGAAGTACGTTTCTTTTTGTTGTTTACAAAAAGATCTTGGATCTTTCCAAAGTTTCGTATCGGATTGTGTTTTCTGCGTTTAGTCTTTGTAAGACGACTTTTTTTTCAATTTTGGCAATACATAATTCGTAGCAAGTAAGAAATTTGTAGCCTCCATCTCCTACAAAAAACATGTAAATTTCTGAATTTTGCTACTGTCGTGCAGCTCCACTATCTCCACTTGTGTTAAAAAACTGTCATTTTAAATGGGGCTAGAGTTATGCCTTTCGAAATAGGAAAAATATTCGCGTCCGATCAAGTTTGCTAGTTCACAAATGATGTAGGTGGGGGGGGGGGGGGGGGAGCAGACAAGCTCACTCGCTGTTAAGTGTCTATAATTATTTAATTAACTCAAAATTGCGGCAGTCTCGACCCTCAGACAAAATATATAAAAAAAACGTTTACAAGTTTCGAAGCCACATATCACATACAAAAAACATATCAATATGTGTACGGAAATACTGCTTTTTTGATCTATTGGTGAAAGTACATTTAACAAAATAATAAGTCCGCAGTCAAAAAATGGTTCAAACGGCTCTGAGCACTATGGGACTCAACTGCTGAGGTCATAAGTCCCCTAGAACTTAGAACTACTTAAACCTAACTAACTTAAGGACAACACACACTTCCATGCCCGAGGCAGGATTCGAACCTGTGACCGTAGCGGTCGCGCTGTTCCAGACTGTAGCGCCAGAACCGCTCGGCCACCAGCGGCCGGCAGTCCTCAGTTATAAATGTTCGAAATGGCTCAACGCATTCCGCGATGACACCAGCAGGTTCAAGACGGTGGTTGCTCATTATTACATCTGGGGGGGGGGGGGGTCCTACGGCGCTTGTCACTTACCGTGTCTCAGTGTATTATAAACCATTTTGTAGGTCAAATTTGTATTGATCGTACTTTTCTAACCTTTGACTCCATTTAAGTCGCGTTCTTCCTCCGCGCGTTCTATTTGTTGGACTGCACTGATCAACCAGAATATTATGAATGCCGACCCACTCTCGATATAAACGCGCCCACGCGTTAGCAGCGTCAGTTGGCGAGAAATGGCTGCTAGTCACACGCACGGTGCATGTAGCAGCAGTGAGCGTACTGTCCGTGTACAGAATGGAGAAGGCGCGCAATCTGAGTTTGACCGAGGGCAGGTTGTGACGGCCCGGAGGCTCGGCACGTGCATTTCGAAAACTGCACGGCTTGTCGTGTGTTCGAGGGGTGCTGTGGTGAGTGTCTTCAACACGAGGCGAAACCAGAGTGAAACCAGGTCCAGACGTAGTGGTGTTACGCAGCCACAACTCATTATAGATGTCGGACGTCGTAGGCTGGGCAGGCTGGTAAAACAGGACAGGCGGTGAACTGTGGTGGGACTAACATCAGACTTTAATGCTGGGCAGAGTACACGTGTGTCTGAATACACAGTGCACCAAAATCTTATGATGATGGGCCTCCCCAGCCGACGACCGTTGCATGTGCCAATGTTAACACCATAACATTAGCAACTACAACTGAAATGGGCACGTGACCATCGGCACTGGGCGTTGGCGTAGTGGCAGAGCGTTGCATGGTCTGCTGAATCCCGACACCTTCTTCATCATGCCGATAGGAGGGTGCGAATCCGTCGTCTTCCAGAAGAACACCTCCTTGACACCTGTACTGGGGGACGGAGACAAGCTGGCGGCGTCTCAGGTATGTTCCGGGGAACATTCACGTGTGCGCCCATGGGTCCAGGAGAGCTCGAGAAACGCACGGAGTATCGTACCCTGGCTGCAGACAAAGTACGCTTCTACATGAAGATCACGTTTCCCGGTGGCAGTGCCGTTTTTCAGCAAGATAATGCGACATGCTACAAGGCGTGGGGTGTGATAGAGTGATTCGAGGAACACAGTGGCGAGTTCCACTGGTCCCCCAATCGAACACATCTGGGATGTGATTGAACGCGGCGTCAAAGCTCATCCTCCCCTGGATTTTGCAGGAATTAGGTGGCTTGTGTGTACAGATGTGGTGTCCAATTCCTCCAGGCGACCTACCAAGGCCTCATTGCTTCCATGCCACGGCGCGTCGCAGCTGTTGTTCGTACCAAATGTTGACGTATCGGCTACTAGATAGGTATTCATAATGTTCTAGCTGATCAATGTATAACCAAAAAATTTTCAGCATTCGTTCTTGTTCAAATGACTCTGATGCTGTCTCCTTCCTGATTTTAATGTTTCAAGTACGAGTAAATGGGTCAAGAACCTTTCGAGATTTTTCTAACAACGTTCCCCAGGGAGATATGACGTAATGCGTGAACAACTGCCGGATTGTGCATGACGTTTAAATTTATTACTTTTTGTTACTACACTCCTGGAAATGGAAAAAAGAACACATTGACACCGGTGTGTCAGACCCACCATACTTGCTCCGGACACTGCGAGAGGGCTGTACAAGCAATGATCACACGCACGGCACAGCGGACACACCAGGAACCGCGGTGTTGGCCGTCGAATGGCGCTAGCTGCGCAGCATTTGTGCACCGCCGCCGTCAGTGTCAGCCAGTTTGCCGTGGCATACGGAGCTCCATCGCAGTCTTTCACACTGGTAGCATGCCGCGACAGCGTGGACGTGAACCGTATGTGCAGTTGACGGACTTTGAGCGAGGGCGTATAGTGGGCATGCGGGAGGCCGGGTGGACGTACCGCCGAATTGCTCAACACGTGGGGCGTGAGGTCTCCACAGTACATCGATGTTGTCGCCAGTGGTCGGCGGAAGGTGCACGTGCCCGTCGACCTGGGACCGGACCGCAGCGACGCACGGATGCACGCCAAGACCGTAGGATCCTACGCAGTGCCGTAGGGGACCGCACCGCCACTTCCCAGCAAATTAGGGACACTGTTGCTCCTGGGGTATCGGCGAGGACCATTCGCAACCGTCTCCATGAAGCTGGGCTCCGGTCCCGCACACCGTTAGGCCGTCTTCCGCTCACGCCCCAACATCGTGCAGCCCGCCTCCAGTGGTGTCGCGACAGGCGTGAATGGAGGGACGAATGGAGACGTGTCGTCTTCAGCGATGAGAGTCGCTTCTGCCTTGGTGCCAATGATGGTCGTATGCGTGTTTGGCGCCGTGCAGGTGAGCGCCACAATCAGGACTGCATACGACCGAGGCACACAGGGCCAACACCCGGCATCATGGTGTGGGGAGCGATCTCCTACACTGGCCGTACACCACTGGTGATCGTCGAGGGGATACTGAATAGTGCACGGTACATCCAAACCGTCATCGAACCCATCGTTCTACCATTCCTAGACCGACAAGGGAACTTGCTGTTCCAACAGGACAATGCACGTCCGCATGTATCTCGTGCCACCCAACGTGCTCTAGAAGGTGTAAGTCAACTACCCTGGCCAGCAAGATCTCCGGATCTGTCCCCCATTGAGCATGTTTGGGACTGGATGAAGCGTCGTCTCACGCGGTCTGCACGTCCAGAACGAACGCTGGTCCAACTGAGGCGCCAGGTGGAAATGGCATGGCAAGCCGTTCCACAGGACTACATCCAGCATCTCTACGATCGTCTTCATGGGAGAATAGCAGCCTGCATTGCTGCGAAAGGTGGATATACACTGTACTAGTGCCGACATTGTGCATGCTCTGTTGCCTGTGTCTATGTGCCTGTGGTTCTGTCAGTGTGATCATGTGATGTATCTGACCCCAGGAATGTGTCAATGAAGTTTCCCCTTCCTGGGACAATGAATTCACGGTGTTCTTATTTCAATTTCCAGGAGTGTATATTCGCAACATATTTCACAGACTATATACACATACGTAACTACACATTATATTACTTTACAAGACATAGTTCAGGAGATATGACCGAGCGAGGTGGGGCAGCGGTTAGCACATCGGATTCGCATTCGGGAGGACAACGGTTCAAACCCGCGCCTGGCCATCCTGGTTCAAATGGCTCTGAGCACTATGCGACTTATCTTCTGAGGCCATCAGTCGCCTAGAACTTAAAAGTAATTAAACCTAACTAACCTAAGGACATCACACACATCCATACCCGAGGCATGATTCGAATCTGCGACCGTAGCGGTCACTCGGCTCCAGACTGTAGCGCCTAGAACCGCAAGGCCACTCCGGCCGGCCCGGCCATCCTGATTTAGGTTTTCCGTGATACACCTAAATCGCTTCAGGAAAATGCCGGGATGGTTGGTTTGAAAGGGCACGGCCGCCTTCCTTCCCCATCTTTCTCTATTCCTAAGGGACCGATGACCTCGCAGTTTGGTCCTATCTCCCGAGTCAACCAACCAACCAGGAGATATGACGTCATAAACAGCGAGATGCGTGAAAAATGTCACATCATGCATGAAGTTTTAATACTTTTATGTTTTACTACTGAGACACTCCTAAAGGTGAGTCAACGTATGGAAATTCTTGACACTTGGCAGCGCTTTTGTCTGCTTTCAACTGCGAAATGCAAATGGCTGTAAGCGAAAACATCCGTTTATAAAGCTATAAAATGGCGTTGCCATAGAGACGTTTACGTAGACACACGAAAAAGCTGCGCTCAGCAACAAAAAACTGTTCATTGTTTATATATACGCAGACTGAAGCGACGAATGAAAATTTGTATCACCAATGGTATTTGAACGCGGGTCTCCTACTCACTAGGAAGAGAAGCTAACCACTACACCACCCCGCCAGACTGACTTTGCGCAAGTACACGGACTATCCTAACACGCCTCCCTCCTCAATCCAAATTCCCACTCACGCATCAGCCCACATGGTAGTCCACGTAAAGTTGAACACCATTGCAGAGGCTCTCCAACTGCACTGGAGTAGCACGTCAGCATCGAACGAAATGGGGGATCTTGCCTGACACCCAGGTATAGATGCTGTTACCAAATGAAAGTATATGGTTCCAGAGATCTGTTAAAGTTTCAAACATCTACGCTGTATACAGAGTGAATATTAATAAAACCTACAAATTGTAGTGACGGATTGCTGACTGGAAATGGAAGAAAAAAGCCCTATGAACATGTGTCCAGAAATGCACGCCACTGTAGATGGGGCTGACGAATGAAAGTTCCTCTGACTACATGCCGTGTGTTTCTTCTGTATTGCAGGCTGCGTCATTGACGCAGCATACTGTGAGCGGCGGAATGGTCTGGTATTCATGACGGGAACAAGCCGAGATGGCGTTTGTGTTCGGCCTAGCGGATAGAAACGGCAGAGAGGCAGCACGGCCTTACCAAAACAAGTACCCTCAGTGATACCAACCACATCACACAACTTTCAAAGCTCTTTTTTTGGGCGTTTATGTGATCATGAATCCTTTCAACAGGCGAACTTTTAGGGAGGTGGCGGACTGTGCGTACATCAGATTTGGGGGACCCGGTTCTACAGGATATTGAGACGAGTCCCAGTACAAGCTCCAGGCAAGTGGCCCGCCAACATGGTGTAAGCCAAAGTAATATTATGTGTACCTGCATGGCAACCTCTACTATCCCTATCACATGCATCGAGTGAAACGATTACCAGCAGCCGATTTTGTCGACGGTTTTTGCCCCAGACCATCACAATTATGGGATTTCTGTCATCAGCAATCCATGTTGCGACATGTGGATGCGTGCATTGCACGGAGACCACTTTGAATATCTGTTGTGACGTGGATGCGTAGATGTGCTGTGTCCTGGGACGATTTGTCGTTGTTGCACGCGCACAATTAATTCCTAGAGACATGGTCGCAGCACTTTTTTTTCCTCCATCTACAAGCAGGAATCCGTCCCTTTTTTTTTTTTTTTTTTACTTTATTGTTATTTTAAAGCCTGTACAACAGGCAGGCTGTCAGCAGCACACCACGCTGCTCTTCAGCCATAGAATATACAAGCAGAGAAAACAGGAGAAGACACATAAGTTACAGAATGTGGGCAATAAAACAGGAGACACATAGAGACAAACACGGAGCCGTTCACACTCGTCGATAATCCACACTGCTAACTGATGAGACGACGCACAAACTCTGAAGATGACGATGGCACTGGTGAACGAGGGAGTGTGACGGGGAACACTGAACACTAAACACGACGGCACACACTAGACACTGATGGCGATGATCTCCGGCGCGCGAATGTTCACCATGCGTGTGCGAGTCCGGGGACCTGCCAAGAGAGGAGGAGGAGGAAGGGGAGTGGGAGAGGGAGAGGGGAGAGCAGAGATGCCACGGGCAGGGGAGAAAGGGGAGAGGGAGGAAGGGGGAGGGGAAGCCCGGGGGGAAGAGTGGTGGAGGGAGGGGATGGGGGAAAAGGAAAGAGAAGGGGAGGGAAGGGAAGAGAAGGGAGGGAGGGAGGGTGCCTAAAGGAAAGGACACCGGAAGCGGGTGGTGGGGCAGGGTCAAAGTTGATAGGAGGGGTAGATGGAGGGGAGGAGGACATCATCAGGGAGGGGGAGCTGGCGGAAGCCACCTTGGGAGAGAGTAAGGAGGGTGGAGAGATGGAGACCGGGCGGGACGTGGGAATACAGGCGCGGCAGCGGGCGGGGATGGGAGAGGATTGGGGAGACGAGCGGGTGAGGAGGAGCGAGTTTACGGGAGGTGTACAGGATCCGTATCCTTTCAAGGAAAAGGAGGAGGTGGGGGAAGGGGATGAGATCATACAGGATCCGCGTGGGGGAGGGGAGACGGATGCGATAGGCGAGGCGGAGAGCATGGCGTTCAAGGATTTGGAGGGATTTATAAAAGGTAGGGGGGGCGGAGATCCAGGCTGGATGGGCATAACAAAGGATAGGGCGGATGAGGGATTTATAGGTGTGGAGGATTGTGTAAGGGTCCAGACCCCAAGGAATCCGTCCCTGCAGTTTGTCGGTTTTATTAATGTTCACCCCGTATACGCAGACTGAAGCGATGTGAACCAAGACTGAGATTCGAACCCTGGTTTCCACCTCACTAGGTAACCTTGGTACAAATTTTCATTTGCTGCTTCACTCTGCATATATACAGGGTGGTCCATTAATCGTAACTGGCCCAAACATCTCACGAAATAAGCGTCAAACGAAAAAACTACAAAGAATGAAACTTGTCTAGCTTGAAGGGGGAAACCAGATGGCGCTATGGTTGGCCCGCTAGATGGCGCTGCCATAGGTCAAACGAATCTCAACTCCGCTTTTTTAAATAGGAACCCCCATTTTTATTACATATTCGTGTAGTACGTAAAGAAATGTGAATGTTTTAGTTGGACCACTTTTTTCACTTTGTGGTAG
Organism: Schistocerca piceifrons; assembly: GCF_021461385.2. NCBI lineage: Eukaryota > Metazoa > Arthropoda > Insecta > Orthoptera > Acrididae > Schistocerca > Schistocerca piceifrons. Next base: position 88,219,414 of record NC_060143.1, on the reverse strand, counting down.
ATGGCGTTGTAATAGTGCCAAACATAAGGCTCACAATTTTAGACGAACAGTTGGTAACATGTAGGTATTTTTAAATTAAAATACAGAACGTAGGTACGTTTGAACATTTTATTTCGGTTGTTCCAATGTGATACACGTACCTTTGTGAACTTATCATTTCTGAGAACGCACGCTGTTACAGCGTGATTACGTGTAAATACCACATTAATGCAATAAATGCTCAAAATGATGTCCGTCAACCTCAATGCATTTGGCAATACGCGTAACGACATTCCTCTCAACAGCGAGTAGTTCGCTTTGCGTTATTTTCGCACGTGCATTGACAATGCGCTGACGCATGTTGTCAGGCGTTGTCGGTGGATCACGACGGCAAATATCCTTCAACTTTCCCCACAGAAAGAAATCCGGGGACGTCAGATCCGGTGAAAGTGCGGGCCATGCTTCGACGACCAATCCACCTGTCATGAAATATGCTATTCAATACCGCTTCAACAGCACGCGAGCTATGTGCCGGACATCCATCATGTTGGAAGTACATGGCCATAGTGTCATGCAGTGAAACATCTTGTAGTAACATCGGTAGAACATTAGCTAGGAAATCAGCTACGTTGCCATCGATAAAATGGGGGCCAATTATCCTTCCTCCCATAATGGCGCACCATACATTAACCTGCCAAGGTCGCTGATGTTCCACTTGTCGCAGCCATCGTGGATTTTCCGTTGCCCAATAGTGCATATTATGCCGGTTTACGTTACCGCTGTTGGTGAATGATGCTTCGTCGCTAAATAGAACGCGTGCAAAAAATCTGTGATCGACCCGTAATTTCTCTTGTGCCCAGTGGCAGAACTGTACACGTCGTTCAAAGTCGTCGCCATGCAATTCCTGGTGCATAGAAATATAGTACGGGTGCAATCGATGTGGATGTAGCATTCTCAACACCGACGTTTTTGAGATTCCCGATTCTCGCGCAATTCGTCTACTTGGGCACCATCATTTGTTGTAGGTCGTGGTTGACGTTCCACACGTGGCTAAACACTTCCTGTTTCCTTAAATAACGTAACTATCCAGCGAACGGTCCGGACACTTGGACTATGTCGTCCAGGATACCGAGCAGCATACCTATCACACGCCCGTTGGGCATTTTGTTCACAATAGCCATACATCAACACGATATCGACCTTTTCCGCAATTGGTAAATGGTCCATTTTAACACGGGTAATGTATCACGAATGAAATAACGTCCGCACTGGCGGAATGTTACGTGATACCACGTACTTATACGTTTGTGACTATTACAGCGCCATCTGTCACAAAGCGAAAAAAGTGGTCGAACTAAAACATTCATATTTCTTTACGTACTACACGAATATGTAATAAATAATGGGGTTTCCTATTAAAAAAAAAACGCAGTTGATATCCGTTTGACCTATGGCAGCGCTATCTAGCGGGACAACCATAGCACCATCTGGTTTCCCCCTCCAAGCTAGACAAGTTTCGTTCTTCGCAGTTTTTTCGTTTGACGCTTATTTCGTGAGATGTTTGGTCCGCTCACGATCAATGGACCACCCTGCATATATCAGAGATGTTTGAGACTTGAAAACGTCTCTGGAACCATATAGCTTCATTTGAGAAATTGTTTCATAATGCTAGAGGTATTTTCATGAGTACATGGAAATGAAATTTTTTCTATATTACACCAAAACACACTTGTTGTTGTTGTTGTGGTCTTCAGTCCGAAGACTGGTTTTATGCAGCTCTCCGTGCTACTTTATCCTGTGCAAGCTTCTTCATCTCCCAGTACTTACTGCAACCTACATCCTTCTGAATCTGCTTAGTGTATTCATCTCTTCCTCTATGATTTTTACCCTCCACACTGCCCTCCAATGCCAAATTTGTGATCCCTTGATGCCTCAGAATATGTCCTACCAATCGGTCCCTTCTCCTTGTCAAGCTGTGCCACAAAACCCTCTTCTCCCCAATTCTATCCAATACCTCCTCATTAGTTATGTGATCTACCCATCTAATCTTCGGCATTCTTCTGTAGCACCACATTTCGAAAGCTTCTATTCTCTTCTTGTCTAAACTATTTATCGTCTATGTTTCACTTCCATACATGGCACCACTCCATACAAATACTTTCAGAAACGGCTTCCTGAAACTTAAATCTATACTCGATGTTAAAAAATTTCTCTTCTTCAGAATCGCTTTCCTTGCCATTGCCAGTCTACATTTTATATTCTCTCTACTTCGACCATCATCAGTTATTTTGCTCCCCAAATAGCAAAACTCCTTTACTACTTTAAGTGTCTCATTTCCTAATCTAATTCCCTCAGATCACCCGACTTAATTCGACTACATTCCATTATCCTCGTTTTGGTTTTGTTGATGTTCATTTTATATCCTCCTTTCAAGACACTGTCGATTCCGTTCAACTGCTCTTCCAAGTCCTTTGCTGTCTCTGCCAGAATTACAATGTCATCGGAGAACCTCAAAAGTTTTTATTTCTTCTCCGTGGATTTTAATACCTACTCCGAATTTTTCTTTTGTTTCCTTTACTGCTTGCTCAATATACAGATTCAATAACACCGGGGAGAGGCTACAGCCCTGGCTCACTCCCTTCCCAACCACTGCTTCCCTTTCATGCCCCTCAACTCTTATAAGTGCAAGCCGGCCGGAGTGGCCGTGCGGTTCTAGGCGCTGCAGCCCCGAACCGCGGGATCGCTACGGTCGCAGGTTCGAAACCTGCGCCGGCCGCGGTGGTCTCGCGGTTCTAGGCGCGCAGTCCGGAACCGTGCGACTGCTACGGTCGCAGGTTCGAATCCTGCCTTGGGCATGGATGTGTGTGATGTCCTTAGGTTAGTTAGGTTTAAGTAGTTCTAAGTTCTAGGGGACTGATGACCACAGCAGTTGAGTCCCATAGTGCTCAGAGCCATTTGAACCAACCATTCGAAACCTGCCTCGGGCATGGATGTGTGTGATGTCCTTAGGTCAGTTAGGTTTAAGTAGTTCTAAGTTCTAGGGGACTGATGACCTAAGATGTTAAGTCCCATAGTGCTCAGAGCCATTTTTGTTTTTAATAACTGCCATCTGGTTTCTGTACAAATTGTAAAAAGCCTTTCGTTCCCTGTATTTTACCCCTGCCACCTTCAGAATTTGAAAGAGAGTGTTCCAGTCAACATTGTCAAAAGCTTTCTCTTAGTCTACAAATGCTAGAAAGGTAAGTTTGCCTTTCCTTGAGCTTTCTTCTAAGATAAGTCGTAAGTTCAGTATTGCCTCACGTGTTCCAACATTTCTACGGAATCCAAACTAATTTTCCCCGAGGTCGGCTTCTACCAGTTTTTCCATTCGTCTGTAAAGAATTCGCGTTAGTATTTTGCAGCTGTGACTTATTAAACTGATAGTTCGGTAATTTTCACATCTGTCAACACCTACTTTCTTTGGGATTTGTATTATTATATTCTTCTTGAAGTCTGAGGGTATTTCGCCTGTCTCATACATCTTGCTCACCATATGGTAGAGTTTTGTAACTTTTCGTTTCTAATAGCAAACTGAATACCCGGGCAGTACCGGGTTTGTGAGCTAGTCTTTACGTAAGTGTTGGTGTCACGGAAAGAATAAAAGATTTGTGACAAGAGGAACTGCGCAGATGCGATGACATAAGGGCGCGCAGGGAGTGCGGTAGCAGCTGTGGCCGAGACGCTGACGCAGGCGCGGCCGTGGGGCCCGGCAGGAAGGCGGCAGAAGCGACCAGAAGCCTGCGTTGCGCCACGCTGATGGCTCACTTCCCACCCACGCGCCACTCTGGCCAATGAGGCGCGGCCAGCGACACACAGGACGCGGCACGCCGGGGCCCTGCGCCGCGGCCCAACGAGCGGCCAGTTAAGCAGCGGTGCCGGCGCACTTCACCCACACCGCCGTGGAAGGCCAGCGGGCGCGTGCACCCAGCGCCGGCGACCTGCGTCCCTTCTAACTGAACGGCACCCCTTTGGACGATGTCCAACCACTAATCTTACTAGAATGAGACTTTCACTCTGCAGTGGAGTGTGCGCTGATATAAAACTTCCTTACAGATTAAAACTGTGTGCCGGACCGAGACTCGAACTCGGGACCTGGCAGAAACTGGCAGAATTGGAGCTACGAAGACGGGTCGTGAGTCGTGCTTGGGTAGCTCAGATGGATGGACTCGCATACGGGAGGACGACGGTTCAATCCCGCGTCCGGCCATCCTGATTTAGATTTTCCGTGATTTCCCTAAATCGCTCCAGGCAAATGCCGGGATGGTTCCTTTGAAAGGGCAAGGCCGACTTCCTTCTCAGTCCTTCCCTAAACCGATGAGACTGATGACCTCGCAGTTTGGTCTCTTCCTCCAAACCACCCAACCCACGATTATAGTTCGTGCTTTTGCCGGCACTGTAGCTCAGCGTGTTCGGTCAGAGAGCTGGTTGGCCTCTGTAATAACAAAACTGAGTGGAAGGATCAACCACCGAACTTGAACAGGATGTCTTGCGACGTCCGCAACGACCAAACACAACGATCAATAACGAATAAAATGCAAAAAAAAAAAAAAAATAAAAATAAAAATAAAATGATGATAGAGCACTTGCCCGCGAAAGCCAAAGGTCCCGAGTTCGAGTCTCGGTCCGGCACACAGTTTTAATCGGTCGGGAAGTTTCATATCAGCGTACACTCGGCTGCAGAGTGAAAAGCTCATTCTGGAAACATCCCCCAGGCTGTGGCTAAGCCACGTCTCCGCAATATCCTTTCTTCCAGGAATGCTAGTTCTCCAAGGTTCGCAGAAGAGTTCCTATGAAGTTTTGAAGGTAGGAGACGAGGTAACGGCAGAAGTAAAGGTGTGAAGACTGGTCATGAGTCGTGCTTGGGTAGCTCAGATGGTAGAGCAGTTGCCCGCGAAAGGCAAACGTCCCGAGTTCGAGTCCCGGTCCGGCACACAGTTTTAATCTGTCAGGAAGTTTCATATCAGCGCACACTCGGCTGCAGAGTGAAAAGCTCATTCTGGAAACATCCCCCAGGCTGTGACTAAGCCATGCCTCCGCAATATCGTTTCTTCCAAGAGTGCTAGTTCTGCAAGGTTCGCAGAAGAGCTCCTGTGAAGTTTGGAAGGTAGGAGACGAGGTACTCGCAGAATTGGAGCTCTGAAGAATGGTCGTGAGTCGTGCTTGGGTAGCTCAGATGGTAGAGCACTTGCCCGCGAAAGGCAAACGTCCCAAGTTCGAGTCTTGGTCCGGCACACAGTTTTAATCTGTCAGGAAGTTTCATATCAGCGCACACTCCGCTGCAGAGTGAAAATCTCATTCTGGAAACATCCCCCAGGCTGTGACTAAGCCACGTCTCCGCAATATCCTTTCTTCCAGGAGTGCTAGTTCACAAGGTTCGCAGAAGAGCTCCTATGAAGTTTGGAAGGTAGGAGACGAGGTACTGGCAGAATTGGAGCTCTGAAGACTGGTCGTGAGTCGTGCTTGGGTAGCTCAGACGGTAGAGCACTTGCCCGCGAAAGGCAAAGGTCCCGAGTTCGAGTCTCGTTCCGGCACGCAGTTTTAATCTGTCAGGAAGTTTCAGTAATCTTACTGTTTCTGTTTTCAAGTCCGTGTTCACTTAATATTGGCGTTCGACATAAAGGTAGCAGGAAGAGAATCCCGAAACACAGAAAGTACATTGATTCCAAAAAGTATTCGTCTGGCTGCATATCTTTTAGAAAACAAAGTCTGTGTAACACGAAAAGATATGTGTACAACTCTAAATAGCCAGTCATGTAAAAAGTACCTCGGTAAATCATTTTTGTTGAAAAGAAAGGAAAGAAATACATCCAGATCGACAGCAAGGTTAACAAAATAGAAAATGTAATAGAAGAGCTAGTTCATAAAGTATTCGTCCACCATCTCAACATGCCGAAGTTCTGCGCGCAGTGATTAAACTATAACGCTGAACCACGGCACACACTAGAGTCAACCGTGCGCGGCCCCACTCCATCGGCAGTTGTAGTTCTGAACGGCTTCGGTACAGTGCAATTAGCGCCATGGGTCGTAAGGATAGTGAGACGACGCTGATCGAAAGCAAACTTATTCTGCGCTTACATAATGAGTGCAAATCTCCTTACGAGGTTGCTAAAGTAGTCGGTAGACCTTGATCGACGGTTCAGTCGATAATACATCGATTTTGCAAAACAAAATATTTAAGAAACCAACCACGTACTGGACGCCCTCACACTTGACTGATGCAGACGTGAGATTTATCATGAGGGAAATGAAGAAGAAACCTAAAATCAGCGCTCCTAAGCTGGCTGGGGAGTTAAGAGTTTAGAGGAAAGAAGGTTGTAAGAGGTCCATAACCAAGGACACTCGAGCAGATGTAATTTTCATGGATTGCTCACGCACTGCCTGCGATACGTAAGCTACAATAGAATCGCAGACCAGAGAGCTGTGTCGGCAGTAGTAGGAGTAGTAGTAGTAGGAGCTTGCAGTCGGGCGGTTGAGTCAGATCGATCTTAGAGAGCAGTTGTCGAGTTGTATAGCTCACAGAGAGCACTTGTGTCCTGTATGGAATTACCAAGGCCGGTTGTGGAGAACGATGGCGGTGCCTGAGCGATGTAGTATAAGGTAAAAGCAAAAATTATTATTATTTATTGCCGCTCGCATATGTAATTTGCAACAACTCATTTTGTACTATTGTTATATCAAAGCCACATGTAAATAATTTTCAAAAATTTTTCGATAGTAACCTTTCTTATAAAGATAACTTTTGACAGTCATTCATCTGAACTTGAAGTTTTTAGAATGGTTCAAGTGGTTCTGAGCACTATGGGACTTAATTGCTGAGGTCCTCAGTCCCCTAGAACTTAGAACTACTTAAACCTAACTAACCTAAGGACATCATACACATCCATGCCCGAGGCAGGATTCGAACCTGCGACCGTAGCGGTCGCATTGCTGACGTCCAGATTTACCAGTTTAGATTCACAGTCAGTTAATTATTGAAAGGTTATATATGAGTCACAATTTTGTTGAGAGGTTGTTGGGAGGTTACGGAATTTAAGTGTTGGGAGGTTATAAGGTATCTGCCAACACAATACCTTCGAAACGTATGGGTATCACCGCCGAGTAGCGTGCAAGAAATTTTGGGTCAGTGAACTGAATCGAAGGAAACGTCTTCACTTTGCGATGGAACATAGATTCAAAAAGGAAGACTTCTAGAACAGAGTAATATTTTCTGATGAGAGTAAATATAGCGTATTCGGGTCGGATGGCAGGCGAATGGTGTGGGGTAAGAAGAATGCGGAGATGTTGCCATGCAATCTTGTGCCAACGGTTAAGCACAGTGGTGGCTCCCTGATGGTGTGGGGCTGTATGAGTGCTGCAGGCGTTTGAAAACTACATTTAATAGAAGGTACAATGGATCACCATATGTATATCAACATTTTAGAGGACAATCTGAATCCTTGCGCCGAAAAATTAGGCCTGCAAGAAAATTACAATTTTCAACGAGATAACGACCCAAAGCATACGGCTCCAAATACAAGGTTGTGGCTCCTGTACAATACAGCCCAGAGCCCAGACATTAATCCTATTGAACATTTTTCGAAAGTACAGGAGGATGGCATCAGGAGAAGATACATTTCTAACAAGAGAGACCTAAAAGAAGCACTTCAAGACGAATGGGACAAAATTCCAGCCTCTCTGACGGCAAACTTGGTCAAATCGATGCCCAGACGATTAAAAGCAGTAATAGCTGCAAAGGGAAACACAACTAAATATTAAGTTTTGTAATTTAAATCATATTTTCAGATTGTAAATTTAAAAAAAGATATGAGTGGACGAATACTTTTCGAAGTAGCCCTTGAATAAATTCTCCATTTTGTCAAATTTGTTATCGCTATGGATATATGTATTTCCTTGTCCATCAGTAAAAATGACTTACCAAGGTTCGTTGCATATCACTGGATGTTGACATTTTATGTTCCCTTCCTTTTACGTGACATATACTTAGTTTTTTAAGAAAATTACAACTAGACGAACACTTTTTGGACTCACTATAGTTACTACAAAATTGTTAAAGCTTTCGTGGCCACTTGTTGACAAACTGCCTGTTGGCTTCTATCTCGGGTTCTTCGGCCGACGTTCGTCTGATGATTTTTCTGACATTTCGCCAGCACGAGTGGCTGGCATTGTCAAAGTTTCACCCTCCATTACTGTCCAGTCACCAATTTCTGCCTGCGCCAGAAATCTAAGACCAAAATCAAAATGGTGCTGCCGATCATGAGGCTTCGTTGCTGAACCAACTAGATCTTGTACGGGTACCAATGTAAAATAGACCGCAAAACTTTCCCTATTGTTGACCATTGGATGGACGACTTTGGTGACGCTGCACGAGCACTATGACTACCTGAGCCACACGCTTCATGGTCAGTTACAGCAACTGTGGCTTCCACTGGAATACGCTGCCTTCCTCTTCCAGGTGCCTCATCAAGTTTTCGATTCCAGTCTCTATCGCCCTCCACAGTTTTTACCCTCTACAGCTCCCTCTAGTAGCATGGAAGTTATTCCGTGATGTCTTAACAGGTGTCCTGTCATCCTATCCCTTCTTCTTCTTCTCTCTTTCCTCGTCGATTCTGCGGAAAACCAACTCATTCCTTACCCTATCAGTCCACCTAATTTTCAACACTCTTCTGCAGCACCACATCTCAGATTTTTCAACTCTCTTCATATCTGGTTTTCACATAGCCCTTATTTCATTACTATACAATGCAGCGCTTTAAAAGCACATTCTCTCCAAATTTCTTCCTCAATTTAAGGCACGCGATCGCTACGGTCGCAGGTTCGAATCCTGCCTCGGGCATGGATGTGTGTGACGTCCTTAGGTTAGTTAGATTTAAGGAGTTCTGAGTTCTAGGGGACTGATGACCCACAGTGCTCAGAGCCATTTGAACCATTTCAGTGTACGGCCTACGTTTGACACTAGTTGACTTCTCTTGGCCAGGAATGTCATTTTTGCCAGTGCCAGTCTGCTTTTGATGTCCTCCTTGCTCTGTCCGTCCTTGGTTATTTTGCTTCCTAAGTACCAGAATTCCTTAACTCCATCTACTTCGTGACCATAAGTTCTGATCTTACGTTTCTCGCTGTTCTCATTTCTGCTACTCCTCATTACTTCCGTCTTTCTCGGATTCACTCTCAATCCATATTCTACACTCGTTAGACTTTTCATACCATTCAGCAGATCATGTAATTCTTTCACTCAGGATAGCAATATCACCAGCGAACGGTGTCATTGATATCCTTTCACCTAGAATTTTAATTGCTCTCCTGACCATTCTTTTATTTTCGTCATTGCTTCTTCAATATACAGACTGAACAGTAGGGGCAAAAGACTACATCGCTGTCTTACACCATTCTTAATCCGAGCACATCGTTCTTGCTTTCCTGCTCTTATTATTCCCTCTTGCCTCTCGTACATGTTGTAATTACCCATCTTCCCCTATAGCTTAACCCTACTTTTCTCAGCATTTCAAATATCTTGCTCCATTACGCGTTGTCGTATTCTTTTTCCAGGTCGACAGATCCCTATGACAGTGGCTTGATTTTTCTTCATTCTTGCTTCCATTATCAACCGCAACATCAGAACTGTCTCTCTGGTTCCTTTACCTTTCTTAAAGCCACACTGATCGTCATCTAACAGATCCTAAACTTTCTTTTCCGTTCTAATTTACATTATTCTTGTCAACAACTTGGATGTATGAGCCGTTAAGCTGATTGTGCGATAATTCTCGCACTTGACAGCTCTTGCAGTCTTCAGAATTGTGTGGATGATATTTCTTCGAAAGTCAGATGGTATGTCGCCAGACTCATCAATCTACACACCAACGTGAACAGTCGTTTTGTTGGCACTTCCCACAGTGATTTTAGAAATTCTGATGGAATGTTATCTACCCCTTCTGACTTATTTGATCTTAAGTCTTCCAAAGGTCTTTTAAATTCTAATTCTAATACTGGATCCATTATCTCTTCTAAATCGATTCCTGTTTCTTTCTCTATCGCAGTAGACAAATCTTCACCCTCACAGAGGCCTTCTATGTACTCTTTCAACCTAATCGCTCTCTCCTCTGCATTTAACAGTGGAATTCTCGTTGTACTATTAATGTTACCGCCCTTGCATTTAATTTCACAGAAGGCTGTTTCGACTTCTTATATGCTAAGTCATTCCTTACGACAGTCATTTCTTTTTCTATTTCCTCACATTTTTCATGTAGCCATTGTGTCTTAGCTTCCCTACACTTCCTACTTATTACATTCCTCAGCGACTTGTATCTCTATATGCCTGAAGTTCCCAGAACAGTTTGTACTTCCTTCTTTCATGGATCAGCTGAAGTGTTTCTTCTTTTACACATGGTTTCATCGCAGTTATCTTCGTTGTACCCATGTTTTTCTTCCCAGTCTCTGTGACAGAGGCTGGGAAGAAACGCTCATTCCTCATCAACTGCACTGTCTAGTGAAATATTCCTTACTACAGTATTTATTGCCTTAGAAAACTTCAAGTATATCCCTTCTTCATTCCCTAGTGCCTCTATATCCCATTTATTTCGGTATTGATCCTGGCTGACTAATTTCTTAAACTTCAGCCTACTCTTCATCACGCTCCATTTAATTCTATAACTGTTCCTGGATACTCCCTAAAATAAAGTATCTGATTTCGGAATCTCTGTCTGATCGTGATGTAATATAACTAAAATCTTCCTGTATTTCCTGGCATTCCCCAAGTATACCTCCTCCTCTTGCCACTCTTGAATTCGCTATTAGTAGCTGAAAGTTATTACATACTCAATCTTTCAGCTCTCTCATTCCTATTACTAAGCCCATATTAAACCCTTTCTTCTCCTCCTTCCCCTACAACCGCATTCCAGTCCCCCATGACTATTAGATTTTCATCTCCCTTTACGTACTGAATTACCCGTTCAGTATCCTCATATACTTTCTCTAACTCTTCATCTTCTGCTTGCGACGTCTGCATGTATACTTGAACTATCGTTGTCGGTGTTCGCTTGCTGTTGATCCTGTTGAGCGCAACTCTATCACTGAACTGTTCACAGTAACTCACTCTGTCCTACCTTCCTATTCATAACGAATCCTACTCTCGTTATAACAGTTTCTGTTGCTGTTGATGTTACCATATACACATCTGACCATAAATGCTTGTTTTCTTTCCATTTCACTTCAATGATCCTCGCTATATCTAAACCGAAACATTGCATTTCCCTTTTCAGATTTTCTAGCTTCCCTACCACATTCAAGCTTCTGACATTCCTGGCCCCGACTCATAGAATATTATTTTTTCATTGGTTATGCAGTCTGTTTCTCATGGTCACCTACCCCTTGGTAGTCGCCTCCCGGAGATCCGAAAGAGGGAATTTTTCCGGAATTTTTTACCAATGGAGATATCATTATAGCGCTTTTTCAGTTACAGACCACATGTCCTGTGTATAGCCATTGTGTGGCTTTAATGCAGTTATTTCCATTGTCATTTGCATCCTCATGTCGTTGATCATTGCTGATTCGTCCAGCTTTAAGGGGAGTTTCACATCCCAAAGGCAAAGACTGACCTGAGCCTCTCACCGCTCCTTCACCCTCTTTGACAAGGCCGTTGGCAGAATGAGGATGACTTACTATGCCGCAAGTCTTCTGCCACCAATGTTGATTATTATTCAAAATTTAAGCGCTGGCAGGGTTCGAACTCGGAAGAGAGGACCTTTTTATTCTTCAAATGTTCTCGTGTGCAATAGTCAAAGGACCATAATATTTCGGCGAACAGCCGTTCCATCATCAGGTGATAATGATGGAAGTACCACACGATGATGGCGGAACGGTTGTTCGCCGAAATATCGTGGATCTTCGACGACTGCTTTCGGCAGCACACCCGAGGACGTTGCAAGTATCATACACGCCGGGAAATCCGCAGGTCACTCATGACCTTCTTATTACTAATCACAGACGCTACCCTTAAACCACGAGTGCCATACCACACAGCATGAAGAGAAATTTAGGGAAACACATTAGGAAACATTTAATAATAATTTATTAATAAATATGTTCGTAATATTTAACCAAAGTGAAATTTAGGACAACACACGTTAGGATATATTTAATAATAATGTATTAATAAATATGTTCGTAATACTTAAACGAAGTTTGAAAATGAGAAGTGGCAAAGTCATTAACAGTTCACTAACTATAAACGCTTGTTCATTCTAATTTCAAATGAACGATGACTAACTAAACTAGTAGTATGTCCAGTCTGGCTCTGCATCGGTGACAGTAGCCTATATGGCTCCTAGCACTGTCTGCAGATACATGCAGAGATCAAGAAACAAGAATTTTTGTTTATCACTGACCATTTTACATTGAAATAGGCGTCGTCGTTGTTGTACGATACACGTTGTACTAATGCATACGGGTATATAGTAATAAAATAATGTCAGTTAACTATAGCATACGTATTAAGCACCACAAAACTAACATCCGCTACAGGAAGATTTCTAAGAGGTTGTGTCAGTAAGTTATACTGTGATATAGTACGGCACAAACACTATGCAATAATAATTGGATAGAGTATACAAGACATAATTATACAAAACATAGAAGCATACTTATGCAAGGCATAAACATACCAATACCACCCCCCCCCCCCCCCCCCCCCCCCATGAACCGTGGACCTTGCCGTTGGTGGGCAGGCATGCGTGCCTCAGCGATACAGATGGCCGTACCGTAGGTGCAACCACAACAGAGGGGAATCTGTTGAGAGGCCAGACAAACATGTGGTTCCTGAAGAGGGGCAGCAGCCTTTTCAGTAGTTGCAGGGGCAACAGTCTGGATGATTGACTGAGCTGGCCTTGTAACACTAACCAAAACGGCCTTGTTGTGCTGTTACTGTGAACAGCTGAAAACAAGGGGAAACTACGGCCGTAATTTTTCCCGAGGGCATGCAGCTTTACTGTATGGTTAAATAATGATGGCGTCCTCTTGGGTAAAATATTCCGGAGGTAAAATAGTCCCCCATTCGGATCTCCGGGCGGGGACTACTCAAAAGGACGTCGTTATCAGGAGATAGAAAACTGGCGTTCTATGGATCGGAGCGTGGAATGTCAGATCCCTTGATCAGGCAGGTAGGTTAGAAAATTTAAAAAGGGAAATGGATAGGTTAAAGTTTGATATAGTGGAAATTAGTTAAGTTCGGTGTCAGGAGGAACAAGACTTTGGTCAGGTGAATACAGGGTTATAAATACAAAATTATATAGGGGTAATGCAAGAGTAGGTTTAATAATGAATAAAAAAATAGGAGTGCGAGTAAGCTACTACAAACAGCATAGTGAACGCATTATTGTGGCCAGGATAGACACGAAGCCCCGCCTACTACAGTAGTACAAGTTTATATGCCAACTAGCTCTGCAGATGATGAAGAAATTGATGAAATGAATGATGAGATAAAAGAAATTATTCAGGTAGTGAAGGGAGACGAAAATTTAATAGTCATGGGTGACTGGAATTCGAGAGTAAGAAAAGGGAGAGAAGGAAACATAGTAGGTGAATATGGATTGGGGGTAAGAAAAGAGAGGGGAAGCCGTGTGGTAGAATTTTGCACAGAGCATAACTTAATCATAGCTAACACTAGGTTCAAGAATCATAAAAGAAAGTTGTACACGTGGGAGAATCCTGGAGATACTAAAAGGTATCAGATAGATTATATAATGGTAAGACAGAGATCTAGGAACCAGGTATTAAATTGTAAGACATTTCCAGGGGAAGATATGGACTCTGACCACAATCTATTGGGTACGACCTGTAGATTAAAACTGAAGAAACTGCAAAAAGGTGGGAATTTAAGGAGATGGGACCTGGGTAAACTGAAAGAACCAGAGGTTGTACAGAGTTTCAGGGAGAGCATAAGGGAACAATTGTCACGAATGCGGGAAAGAAATACAGTAGAAGAAGAATGGGTAGCTCTGAGGGATGAAGTAGTGAAGGCAGCAGAGGATCAAGTAGGTAAAACGACGAGGGCTAGTAGAAATCCTTGGGCAACAGAAGAGATATTGAATTTAATTGATATAAGGAGAAAATATAAAAATGCAGTAAATGAAGCAGGCAAAAAGGAATACAAACGTCTCAAAAATGAGATCGACAGGAAGTGCAAAATGGCTAAGCAGGGATGGCTGGAGGGCAAATGTAAGGGTGTAGAGGCTTATCTCACTAGGGGTAAGATAGATACTGCCTACAGGAAAATTAAAGAGACCTTTGGAGAAAAGAGAACCACTTGTATGAATATCAAGAGCTCAGATGGAAACCCAGTTCTAAGCAAAGAAGGGAAAGCAGAAAGGTGGAAGGAGTATATAGAGGGTCTATAGAAGGGCGATGTACTTGAGGACAATATTATGGAAATGGAAGAGGATGTAGATGAAGATGAAATGGGAGATATGATATTACGTGAAGAGTTTGACAGAGTACTGAAAGACCTAAGTCGAAACAAGGACCCAGGAGTAGACAACATTCCATTAGAACTACTGACAGCCTTGGGAGAGCTAGCCCTGACAAAACTATACCATCTGGTGAGCAAGATGTATTAGACAGGTGAAATACCCTCAGACTTTAAGAAGAATATAATAATTCCAATCCCAAAGAAAGCAAGTGTTGACAGACGTGAAAATTACCGTACTATCAGTTTAATAAGTCACGGGTGCAAAATACTAACGCGAATTCTTTCCAGACGAATGGAAAAACTGGTAGAAGCTGACCTCGGGGAAGATCAGTTTGGATACCGTAGAAATCTTGCAACACGGGAGGCAATACTGACCCTACGACTTATCTTAGAAGATAGATTAAGGAAAGGCAAATCTACGTTTCTAGCATTTGTAGACTAAGAGAAAGCTTTTGACAATGTTGACTGGAAGATTCTCTTTTGAAATTCTGAAGGTGGCAGGGGTAAAATACAGGGAGCGAAAGGCTATTTACAATTTCTACAGAAACCAGATGGCAGTTATAACAGTCGAGGGACATGAAAGGGAAGCAGTGGTTGGGAAGGGAGTGAGACAGGGTTGTAGCCTATCCCTGATGTTATTCAATCTGTATATTGAGCAAGCAGTAAAGGAAACAAAAGAAAAATTCGGATCAGGTATTAAAATCCATGGAGAAGAAATAAAAACTTTGAGGTTCGCCGATGAGATTGTAATTCCGTCAGACACAGCAAAGGATTTGGAAGAGCAGTTGAACGGAATCGAAAGTGTCTTGAAAGGAGGATATAAGATGAACATCAACAAAAGCAAAACGAGGATAATGGAATGTAGTCGAATTAAGTGGGGTGATGCTGAGGGAATTAGATTAGGAAATGACACTTAAAGTAGTAAAGGAGTTTTGCTATTTGGGGATAAAAATAACCGATGATGGTCGAAGTAGAGAGGATACAAAATGTAGACTGGCGATGGCAAGGAAAGCGTTTCTGAAGAAGAGATATTTGTTAACATCGAGTATAGACTTAAGTGTCAGGAAGTCGTTTCTGAAAGTATTTGTTTGGAGTGTAGCCATGTATGGAAGTGAAACATGGACGATAAATAGTTTGGACAAGAAGAGAATAGAAGCTTTCGAAATGTGGTGATACAGAAGAATGCTGAAGATTAGATGGGTAGATCACATAATTAATGAGGAGGTATTGAATAGAATTGGGGAGAAGAGAATTTTGTGGGACAACTTGACTAGGAGAAGGGATCGCTTGGTAGGACATGGTCTGAGGCATCAAGGGATCACCAGTTTAGTATTGGAGGGCAGCGTGGAGGGTAAAAATCGTAGAGGGAGACCAAGAGATCAATACACTAAGTAGATTCAGAAGGATGTAGGTTGCAGTAAGTACAGGGAGATGAAGAAGCTTGCACAGGATAGAGTAGCATGGAGGGCTGCATCAAACCAGTCTCAGCACTGAAGACCACAACAACAACAACAACAACAACAACAACAAACATTTCACATAATGATACGTACAGTAGACTACAGGAAAATTTGTTACATGCTAATATCCCCCTCAGGCATCTCAAAGAATTGTTTAGTATGGTAAAATGGCTGATATGACAGCCAGCTGCACCGCGACGGTCGGTGGATACTGCGACACCGAGAGGTTCTCCGCAGTTGGCAGACGAACGTTCGCGAACTATTTGCGTGATATCTGGGGGAAGTGCTGCCCAAGTGAAGTGCGCATTGAAATGCTCAGTAAAGGCAACATTATGTAGCCTAATGTCGCTTTGGTTGTATTCGCGTGTGAGTGCTGCCGTAGGACATACGACTCACGGCAGTTGTTTTCAAACAGATGTATGTCGTATAGGTTAAGAAAAGGTCATACGTTTATGCGACGTTTTTTGTTAAAAATGATCAACGTTATCACACTTCGAAGCATGTACAGGGTGACAATTGTTGAACTATATGAAATAAAATCGCCATAACTTCTGAATGGTTTGTGTTAGGACCTTCAAACTGCACAGTTGGCTGCAGGGAACGATGGGAATTAGTATGCGCATGCATGGTTTGGTTTAGCGGCGAAGCCCACTTTCATTTGGATGGATTCGTCAGTAAGCACAATTGGCGCATTTGGGATACTGAGAATCTGCATTTCCCGATCGAGAAGTCTGTTCATCCTCAACGGATGCCTGTATGGTGTGCAATGTCCAGTTACGGAATAAACGGTGCGATATTCCTAGATGACACGGTGACTACCGAACGGTACTTACAGATTTTGGAAGATGATTTCATCCCCATTATCCAAAGTGACCATAATTTTGACAATATGTGGTCATTCAAGACGGAGATAGACTTCATCGAAGCAGGAGAGTATTTGACGACCTGGAGGAGCACTCTGGAGACCGCATTCTGGCTCTGGGGTAACTAGAGGCCACTGACATGTGACATGGGCCTCGATTGGCCGCCATGTTCTCCGGATCTGAGCACATGAGACTTATTTTTATGGGACTGTATTAAAGACAAGCTGTACAGCATAACTCCAAAATCATTGCTGTGCTGAAAACGTTCAGGAGGTCTTCGACAGCACCGATGTTCCGACACATCAGCGGGTCATGCAGAATTTCGCTATTCGTCCGCGCCACATCATCGCCAAAGATGGCAGGCATATCGAACACATCATAGCCTAAATCCGAATACCTGTAGGGACGTTTACATGTTGAACAAAGTGTCTGCACGCCGTAGTTTCTAACTAGTTTACGTTTTTTTCATGTAGTTCAATAATTGTCACCCTCTCCTATCCTACTAATTCAGCCTGTAAGTTAATATGCTTCTTTTACAACTGAAATGGAATATTTTGGTTTTTGTGATATAGTTTGTTCCTTTTATACCAAACGAAAAACAAAATAAACGTAAAAGGCGAAAATTAGTGCTCACAGATTGATTTGTTTTCCTTTAAGGAAAGCTACATTAATGCTCAGCACTGTAACAATTGAAATTACCAACGGATAAGTACAAAAAAGTAAAATTATATTGATTTTCACGTTTACGGGTTTACATTTTATGACTGATTACGTCTTGCACTTGTTGGTTAATTTTATTGGTGATATTAGCGTTGTTACTGTTTGTGTCGTGTCATCTGAAGAATGGTGTGCCAAAGCAAGGTTGGCACCTCGCAATGAAACTACAGAAAACGCTATTCGCTGCATGCTGCACCTCCTAGAGTCTTGTAAGTTTGTCTGTGTCAAGCATACGTTAATATTCAGAGTCAGTCGTAGATACTTTGAACATTTCTATGGCAATGGATTGTGCCAAGTTAAGTAAATCTGCATATCTATATTGTAATGAAGTGAACTAATATTTTAAGTGTTATAGTTCCGCTCAATCTCCTCCCAAAGCAAACCAAAGAACCGACCATTGTACTAGCGAGCGTACAACAGTTTGCACCACAGTTTAATATTTGAAGTACTTTAACTTGATTGATTAGTCTGTTTGGTTGCAGTAATGATGCAGGTTCATCCCTTACCTAGATGGACCTCATTACAGTGCAAAAGCAGAACTGTCGTTGTCAAACTACTGGTACCCCAAATCTTTCCCCATTTCAGTAACAATGGACAGACAGAGGCAACAATCTTTTTGTCAAGTTGCCTAAACCTGTTTTGCTCGCCCCATAAAAAACATCTGTCTGCCATGATCCCCTCCACGGAAACCAATAAGGAAATCTTTTGAATGAAACAACTGTTGTGACCGCTGAAGCAACCATTAAAGTTTAAAAGTAATTTAATAAACGGTGATAAACTACATGAAAATCCATACCTACATATAACAGCAATCAAGAATAATATTGGTAATGCTCTTTGATCTTTAAACAGTTGGGCAAATACATGTATTTACAAAAAAAGGGTTATAAATTAATAACTAAACCAAAAATCTAATTGCTACAAAATTTTCACTATAAGTAGAAATTAGAAGTCTGTGTATCAATTTGCTTATTAACTCAATGTCATTGGAATGGCAAGTTAAATCCAGTGGGGCATCAACACTTATACTGGGATGCAGGTCGACAGTAAGTTCAGGTCTCACATACATGAGAACAACATGTGATAGAAGTTGGAAGCCACGATGTGGAATTCAGATCTGCAGAACTAACTCCTTCAGACGAAGTAATATCTGGTTAGCGGTTTATTTGCAGTTTGACAAACAGACTCACGTAATATTTCACCCGTAATTTTAACCGTGCAGGTCTATTGAGAAAACGTCCCTTATGGTAAGGGAGATCTTTATGCCGATGCAGCAGTTGGTGTTTTCATGGTACTCGACTAAACAGGCCTCAACTCGGCAGACCATTAACTCACAGACAAAATACGAGGGTTAACTGAAAAGTAATGGCTCCTATTTTTTTCCACTTATGTAAGGTTTGTTAGGTGAAAAACTGGAACTTGGCGCTATTCTGCAAATCATCTTCTCCAACTCACAGTAGTGAGTTTCTGCGTCAACAGATGTCAGTACCGCAGTCGCATGAAAGACGGACTACATCGATGTTCGTATTAGACAACGTTCAGCGATAGAATTCTTGAAAGCAGAACGGGAAACGCCCACTCACATTCATGAAAGACTGAAAAATGTGTGCGGTGATGCAACAGTGGATATCAGCACTGTTAGAAGTTGAGCTTCTCGCTACAACGAAGCTGAAGGGCAAACACCGTCCGCTGACGAAATGCGGAGCGGCAGTCCAGTGGTCGTAGTGACTCCCCACAACAGTCGGAGACTCGATGACATCAACCATGATGACTGTTGGGTGACTGCAGATGATTTGGCTCTGAGCACTATGGGACTTAACTTCTGAGGTCATCAGTCCCCTAGAACTTGGAACTACTTAAACCTAACTAACCTAAGGACATCATACACATCCATGCCCGTGGCAGGATTCGAACCTGCGACCGTAACGGTCGCGCGATTCCAGGCTGCAGCGCCTAGAACCGCTCGGCCACTCCGGCCGGCGACTGCAGATGATTCATGTCGCATTACTTCCCTCAGTAAAGGCAGTATGATGACAGTTTTTCAAGAACTGGGACACTCAAAGGTCTATGAAAGAGACAAGAAAGACAACTCCTTCCCAACTTGGGCAGCGCTTCCGTTTCGATGGAAAGGAGTTACTGGGAAAAAAATCTGACTGGAGACTCTGACTGGAGACTCTGACTGGAGACGAAACATGGTTTCATCTTTTTGAACAAGAATGAAAGAGGCTGTCAATGGAATGGAATTAAAGAAACTCACCGAAGAAAAAAAGTTCACAAATATTTGATCGATAGGGAAATTTATGGCTACACTATTCTGGGTTGCAAAGGGTGCGGTTATGGTTGATGTTTTGAAGCAGTGACGCACAACAAATTCTGTTCAATTCGTCAGAAACCTCACGTCTTCTACGAGCTCGCCCAACAAAATCTATGGCAAATGTTCTTCTTTTGCATGACAGTGGAAGACAAGACACCAGTTGTCACACCACTGAAGAGATTGTGTATATTGGTTGGGAAGTCCTGCCTCATCCCCCATACAGCCCCGACTTGGCACCATCAGATTTCCATAGTTTTTGGGCTGCTATAAACAGCTCATAATGGGATTCACTCTGAGGTTGACGTGGCCGTGGCAATGTCCATGCATCAGTGTCACTGATATGATACGCGAGTTGGGGGTGGCAGTCACTGAAACAAAGGCGGTTTTCTTTGCGGCGAGATCTATTTACGAAATTTCAATCACCAACTTTGTCTTCCGAATGCGAAAATATTTTGTTGACACCCACCTACGTAGGGAGAAATGATCATTATAATCATCATAATAAAATAAGAGAAATCAGAGCTCGAACGGAAAGATTTTGGTGTTCCTTTTTCCCACGCGCCATTCGAGAACGGAATGGTAGAGAAGTAGCATGAAAATGGTTCGATGAACCCTCTGCCAGGCAATTAAGTGTGGATTGCAGAGTAACCATGTAGATGTAGATGTAGATCAATGGCTTCAGATGCATGATCGTGCGTTTTAGTGCACTGGAATATATGCCCTTGTTAAAAGATGTTGGCAATCAAAGGAAACGCTTTAATACTGTAGAGATACGGACTCAAATTGTGCTTGAAAGATATTCTGATCCTCAAAATTCTATATAAGATAGGTAACCCCATGCAGGTGATTACACCTGGGTTCAGATGCCACACAAATTTTATCAATAATGTCTCTATGTAACATGACCAGAAAACGTGCACTGAAATCGTTCTTCATGTTCTTAATGAAGAGAGAGAGAGAGAGAGGCAGAGAGAGAGAGAGAGAGTTTGACTGCCACCAGTTTTCACGTATGTGATAATCCCAAATGGATATCGCCACCTTCTTGTCACATGCTTCCGACCTAGCCACAAAGGAAAAAAAAACCAATTTAAACAAATAAACAACGTGACAATTTATTCTGTACAAACAAGACACGATTTAGAAGTGAAACACATGAAATGTCTAAAATGATTACGCATGCAGCAGTCACACGCTAGTATGTGAAACAGGATATTGAAACCGCTGATCTGCCTCGTCTGTCAGCAAACTGGGACAAGAATGTCCACGTCTCACAAAAACTGCCCCGAGAGTGCTTTCGGCTACATTGTCTGAACTCAGATTTTAGCTGCATGGCCTGTGATTGGCTGCTGGAAGGCAAAGACTTCGTGCTTTGCGTGACTTACCACTCGAGACTGCTCAAAGGTACTGCGGGATCCGATCTGCTTGGCAGATCTACGGCACTTTTGGCACGAATACAGAAGACAGGCGCGTGGCGCGATTTACGTCGATCATGACAGAACTCGGTCCGAACAGCTGACGCAGTTAAACTTTTCTAAAGTTTTTACACATTATCGAAGACAGCAAGGGCAGATAAGTGCCAGGACAATCGCATAATCAGCTTAACATCTCGTGCGTCCTAGCTGCTGATATGTATGATATACAAAATAACGGGAAAAAATGAATATCGATTAAACGGCGAACAGTTTGTCTTTTGGAAAGGTAAATGCACCAGAGAGGCGGTTCTCACGTTGCGACTGATAACACTAGCCAACAAAATTTTACTTTTTTCCGTAACTGGCATGAAAACAGCTAACCTTCATGTTTTCTGGTGTGCTGATAACGAAAATGGTAATGAAAATGCTATATTAGCTCTCCTTTTGAAGTTAGATAACTTTACGTTACTGCATATCTAAGTTTATGCACGTACTTAGCTTGCTGTTATTCCTCAGAGGAAGGTCACTAAAGTCGCAACCGCTTTGCCTGGCGTTTGTAGTTTTCTGCTGCTAATTAGTGTGAAACAGTGATCAACTTACAACTCCACATTCCCCGGTATCTCCTTGCTTAGGATTTGCTTGATTGTGTTTAATTTTTTAAAACACCTACCAGTACACTCAGTTTTACTTACTTGAAAAGAAGGTCACTCACAGTGACAAAAATTGAAAAGATCTCGTATTGTCTCATGAACTTCTAATTTACTGTATAAGACGTAATCTAAACTCAACACCAAAGTTACAATTTTTAACAGCACATTCACTTTTTGAATCTATGGAAGTGGGATCTGATACTGAAAACACTATTCGATGATTGAAGTTTAGGTTTTCTTGGTTTCCCAAAATATCTTAAGGCAAGTGACAGGGTTATTTCTTAGAAAAGGGCGCCGATGGTTTTCCTACCCATCCCCCTCCAATCCGAGTTTGACTTCGTCAATGTTAATCTTGTGTCGGAGAACGTTTAACCCTAATTTTCCTTTTAAATCCACAAAACGGGAAGCGAGCACATGACAGAAAGTCCTTCCAAAGAAACTGTATTTTATGCAGCAACAAATACACAACTATAGTTTGGATTAACCTACAAAAACAAACAATAAAATACATTACTCGCTGCAACAGCGTAAAGGACTCTTTCTGTATAGTCATGCGCAAGGACGAAGGATAATTGTCATAAAAAACAGCATGCAACCAGTATTTTAAAAAATTTGATCGTAACAACTGGGGAAACTGCAGAGGAATTATAACACCAGATGCAACGTATGGCGGATGTGATAGAATTATGAATAAATATGCTGATGAAAAAAAATCGCAACGCCAAGAAATAATTAATGTAGAGTAATGAAATTGAGGGAATACATTTGCCTAGGTAACATATTTAAGTGATCAACATTGCAAGATCACGGGATAATGTAAGTGGCAGACAAGCCATTGCAAATGTGAAATGCTGGTTGATTAATAGCCTATATGACTGCCACAACGTTGAATCCAAGCATGCAAACGTGCTTGAAATGTGTTGCATAAGTGGGACGAAATTTCATGCCTGTTGCACTTCATCGGCCATTACAGGGGATGGTTAAATGCTGTTTGTGGATGACACTGACAGATCTGCTGATCGAGCAGACCAAGGCAACATGTCGACACTCTGTAGACCATATTTGGTTACAACAGCGGCATGTGGGCGAGCGTTATCCTGTTGGAAACCTCCGCCCCCTCCTGTAGTGCTGTTTATGAACGGCGGCACAACAGGTCGAATCATGAATCTGACGTACAAATTTGCAGTCAGGGTGCGTGGAATAACCACGAGAGTGCTCTTGCTGTCATACGAACGCCAGGTTAAGTGTAGTGTGTCTAGCAAGCAGACAGGTTGTTACAGGCCTCCTTCTAACCAACACACCGACATCACTGGCACCAAGCCAGAAGCACCGTCATCAGTAAATACAACGGAATTCCACCCTGTCCTCCAACGAGCTCTCGCTTGACAGCATGGCGCTGGTTTGGGAATCAGTGGAATGCACGCTACAGAGTGTCTGACTCGGAGCTGTCGTTGAAGTAACCGATTTGTAACAGTTCGCTATGACACTGTAGTGCCAACCGCTGCTCACATTGCTGCTGCAGATGCAGTTACGAGGCCATACGCCGAAGGAATGGCCATCCCTCTCGGTAATGTCACGTGGCCGTCCGGAGCTCGATCTTCTTGCGCCCGTACGATTCTCGTGACCACTGCTGCCAGAAATCATGTACAATGGCTACATTCCTGTCAAGTCTTTCTGCAGAAGGAAGATCCAGCTTTACGTAGCCCTGCTACACGACATCGTTAAAACTAGGTAAGCTTTTGATAATGGAATCTTTGCCGCCTTAAAGGAAATCTTGACTAACATCAACTCACTACGTTCAGTCTTAAAGGTAACTAACATGATCATCACAGCGTGTATTTAAAGCAAACCTGGTTACCATCCTCATTGTATGTATTGTATTGTATGTTAACCGGGGGCCTAGAAATGACAGAGAAGCTCTGTCCACACACCAGCTGTCCCCACGACGAATACTGCACTGCACTTCACCCCTCCGCCGCCCCACACCGAACCACTCATTCAGGGTTATTGTGCGGTTCGGCCCCCGGTGTCCCCCCCCCCCTCTCCAGGGAACGTCTCACACCAGACGAGTGTAACACCTTTGTTTGCGTGATAGAGTAATGGTGGTGTACGCGTACGTGGAGAACTTGTTTGTGCAGCAATTGCCGACATAGTGTAGCTGAGGCGGAATAAGGGGAACCAGCCCGCATTCGCCGAGACAGATGGAAAACCGCCTAAAAACCATCAACAGACTGGCCGGCTCGCCTGACCTCGACACAAGTCCGCCTGGCGGCTTCGTGCTGGGAACAAGGTGCTCCTTCCCAGTCCGGAAAGCGGTGCGTTAGACCGGTCAGCTAACCTGGCGCGCTTCCATCCTCATAGTGGCGTTACTAGTGCCACTCTTATGCGACTGGAGCGAAATATGAATAGACGTCATCTTTCAGATGTAGCAACACGGCTACTAGCTTCCTTTTATGTCCTACAAGCCCATCTTGGTGTTGCAATTTTTTTTCCGTCAATGTAGTTAAAAGTCGTATCAGGGAGACAACAGGAGTGAGACTAACGTTTTGGGAGAATCAGATAAACAACTGATTTTGCTTGAAGAAAATTTGGACTACTGAAATATGCTGGGAACTTTATAAAGTACTTATTTAGCATTGGTATCTCGAAGAAGAGTTTGATAATATTAGAACTGAGACATTTTGTATAATTATGAATAACAGGTCTTACACAGAAAAAATAACAAATATTTTAAGAATTTGAGCTCTCAAGAGGCCATCCGCTGTGGCCGAGCGGTTCTAGGCGTTTCAGTCCGAAACAGCGCTACTGCTACGGTCGCAGGTTCGAATCCTGCCTTGGGCATGGATATGTGTGATGTCCTTAGGTTGGTTAGGTTTAAGTAGTTCTAAGTTCTAGGTGACTGATGACCTCAGTCCCATAGTGCTCAGAGCCATTTGAACCATTTTTGAGCTCTCAAGAAACAACAACAGCTCGACAGAACACCCGGAGTATTAATTCACACAATCATTACAAGCAATCGCTTCACACAAGGATGTAGTGCCTTTTAAATGTAAATGAGGTAATTCATAAATAAAATACTGATATTAATATCCACAACACCTGTTTTCTACATCTACATTCTGCAAACCATTTTGAAGAGCTTGGCAGAGGGTACGCCCTATTGTACCAGCGCTTAGGGTTCTTACCTGTATCATTCACGTATGGGGCGGAGGAAGAAAGCGTGCATGCTCTAATCATTCTAATCTTATCCTCACGACCCTACGTGAGCGATCAATTGGAGACGTATTTTATTCCTAGAGTCATCATTTAGAGCCCGTTCTTGAAACTTTGTTAATTGATTTTCGCAGGATAGTTTTCCATCTTCAGAAGTCTGATAGTTCAGTTACTTCAGTATTACTGTGAAATCCTCCCACGGATCAAACAAACCTGTGACCATTCGTGGTGCCCTTCTCTGTACGCTTTTAACGCACTCCGTTTGTTCCATCTGGTACGAGTTCCACACACTTCAGCAATGTTCTAGAACCGGTCGCACAAGCAATTTCTGAGCAATCTGCTTTGTAGATTGACTTCACAGTTAGAAGAGGGGCTAAGTCAATCGGAAATTCAGTATAGAATCTGACAGGGATTCCATTGGGGTCATGGAACTTTGTTCAATTTTAACGATTTCAGCTATTTCTCAACACCACTGACATTTTTACGTCTTTCACTCTTCTTCTCAGTGTTAAGCCTTTCAGTTTTTGCTTTGCTATCCTGAATTTCAATTCCTGTCTTATTCCCTAGGTACTGGCTAGCTTCGGCGCCAGTAATAGTCTTTATACACGACCAGAATTTCTTTGGGTTTTGTAAAAGTTCATGTGACAACATTCTCCTGCGGTAGTCATTGAAGGCATCACGCATTACACTCTTCACAGCCAAACGCGTTTAATTCAGCAACTCTGTATCCGTAGCCCTATGCTTTGTTTTACACCTATTATGTGGTAATCTCTCTTTCTTGTTTTAAACTAGAGCGATATTTCCTATACACGCTCCTGCCCTGTGGTGAAAGTTCAGGTTCCTAATTGAACTATGATACTATCGATTTTTTATCTAGTTTACTGAAGATATATATCTTCTTGCTTGTTTTAATTGTTCTTTGTACTTTGGTAAACATTGTTGCCACAATCTCATCATGGTCTCTGATACCAGTTTCGATGTGGACATCCTCAAAGAGGTCAGGTCTGTTTGTTGCCATTAGATCCAATACATTTCCATTACGAGTGGGGTTCCGAACCACACACACCAAAAAAAGTTTTGCATGACCCCAGTTCCCAGAACTCCTGAAGATAGACGTTGACTGTGGATTCTGTATCACAGACACACTAAACCCGCCCAAAGATATAAACAACCATGCATGAGCAGCGCCTGTTAGATGGAAGGGGTCCGACAGCCTATCAGCTCCATTCATTCCACCAGGAAGGAGGTACACGGCTACTGTTGTCTGTAGTTCCACCATGCCTAAACGGTCAATACTGAGGTTCGAACGCGTCCGCATTGTTACTTTGTGCCAGGAAGGACTCTCAACAAGGGAAGTATCCAGGCGTCTCGGAAGGAACCAAAGCGATGTTGTTCGAACATGGAGGAGATACAGAGAGACAGGGACTGTCGATACATACCTCGCACAGGCCGCCCAAGGGCTACTACTGCAGTGGATAACCGCTACCTACGGATTATGGCTCGCAGGAACCCTGACAGCAACGCTACCATGTTGAATAATGCTTTTCGTGCAAGCAAAGGACGTCATGTTACGACTCAAACTGTGTGCAATAGGCTGCATGATGCGCAACTTCACTCCCGACGTCCATGACGAGGTCCATCTTTGCAACCACGAAACTATGCAGCGCGGTACAGATGGGCCCAACAACATGCCGAATGGACAGCTCAGGATTGGCATCACGTTCTCTTCAGCGATGAGTGTCGCATATGCCTTCAAGCAGACAATCGTCGGAGACATGTTTGGAGGCAACCCAGTCAGGCTGATCGCCTTAGACACATTGTCCAGCGAGTGCAGCAAGGTGGAGGTTCCGTGATGTTTTGGGGTGGCATTATGTGGGACCGACGTACGCCGCTGGTGGCCATGGAAGGAGCCGTAACGGATGTACGATACGTGAATGCCATCCTCCGACTGATAGTGCAACCATATTGGCGAGGCATTCGTCTTCATGGACGACAATTCGCGCCCTCATCGTGCACATCTTGTGAATAACTTCCTTCAGGATAACGACATCGCTCGATCCATGAACCCTATCGACCATGCCTGGGATAGATTGAAAAGAGCTGTTTATGGACGACGTGGCCTACCAGACACTCTGAGGGCTCTACGTCGAATCGCCATTGAGGGGTGGGACAATCTGGACCAACAGTGCCTTGATGAACTTGTGGATAGTATGCCACGACGAATACAGACATGCATCAATGCAAGAGGACGTGCTACTGGGTATTAGAGGTACCGATGTGTAAAGCAATCTGGACCACCTCCTCTGCGGCGTCTCTGTATGGTGGTACAATATGCAATGTGTGGTTTTCATGAGCAATAAAAAGGTTATGTTGATCTCTATTCTAATTTTCTGTACAGGTTCCGGATCTCTCGGAACCGAGGCGATGCGAAACGTTTTTGATGTGTGTATACGTTCTGGGTAGTTCTAGGTAGAAGGCATTTAGTAATGTTTCGCAGGCTGTCTCATAACGCCCACCTTTAACAGAAGTGTAATTTTCCCAATTGATTATTAGATGTTTAATGTCTCCACCGATGGTTACATTATGACTGGGGAACTTGTGTACAAGTGAACTGAGGTTTTCTTTAAAGTTTTTGGTTACATCAGGAGATGAGTTTGGTGCGCAATAGAAGAATCCAATCATCATTTTACGCCCACCCCTGATACTGAGTCTTGCCCAAACAATCTCACATACAGCTTCAATTTCTATCTCGATGCATTTGTGTTTCTTGTCTGTTGCGACAAATACACTACCTCAATTTCCCATTTGCGTATCCTTTCGATGTACACTTAGATTTTTCCCAGAAATCTCACGGCTATCAATTTCAGGTTTCAACCAGCTTCCCGTACCTTGTATTATGTGAACTTCACTGCTTTTCATAAGCGCTTCAAACTATGACACGTTGTTGCGAATGCTTTGGCAGTTAACAATTAGGATTTTACTACTCTCACCTGTGGGGGGCATTTTTTTTTCGATCTTACAGTGATACTTCTGGGCTTCCTACAGCTATCTTTATGTGGACTGGATGGAGAGCCACCTAATCTAAAAAAATAATAACCCTTGTATGACCCCCCTCCTATACTGGCAGCTACCTGATGTGTCGTGCACACCTGACCCATTTAGGGGGACCCTACAGTTCTCAACCCTATCGCGCAATCCCAGGAAGTTGCAGCCTAGTATGTTACAGAACCTTCGAAATCTTTAGTCATTCCATTCGACTCAGAACCAAAGGAGCCGGCCGAAGTGGCCGAGCGGTTAAAGGCGCTGCAGTCTGGAACCGCAAGACCGCTACGGTCGCAGGTTCGAATCCTGCCTCGGGCATGGATGTTTGTGATGTCCTTAGGTTAGTTAGGTTTAACTAGTTCTAAGTTCTATGGGACTAATGACCTCAGCAGTTGAGTCCCATAGTGCTCAGAGCCATTTGAACCATTTTTTTTGAACCAAAGGACCACAATCAGTTCCGGGGACAATGCTCCAAACTGTGAGCTTCGTTGAAACTCCTTGCTCAAGTTTGGTCTTCTTAACTTTCTCTGCCAGTCGCTAGAATAACCTGACGGCAGGTATAATTTGTTCCAACGTGTGCCACAGTCTGCAGTTGGTTGCACCCTTTTCCCTCGATGGCTGCTGGAATATCCTCTTCAACATGTTGAATGTGGCCCCTGGCATACACACTGAGTGCATCTAGTGTCTTTCCCGGTCTCTTGCTGCCACTTTCCTGACGGGTACCATCATTCGCCGTACGTTTGATCTGCCGACGATTAATGTACCCCTACCCTTTTGTATTTGCCTCATCTTGACACAAGACAAAACATATTTCCACAAAACAGCTGAAGTGAGTCCCACTGGCTCAGTTTCAGTTTCAGTGAAAGACAGCACCTCAAACTATTTGATTAGGGGGATCAGTACAACACCCTGAATGCCACCGTGTACAGGACGCGTGTTCTACGACTGAGATGCTACCAGCAGCCGAATGGACGAGTAATGAGAGACCCGTAGTTCCTGTAGAGGAGACATGATCCACAGGAGAGGACAGCACCTAAGGTGCCTTTGGTACGGATACCACAGGCACCCAACTCTCAGCAGCTCTTCCAACACAACTCGCCTGACAGTAGTCAGACCAATTTCCAAATGCTTACGAACATTAACCGACTCGTCCCGTGTTCGACAACAGCATTCACAATGGGGATGAGTGTTGACTGGTGCACGGTATCACAGGATAGTGAACAAATAACTTCATATAAAGCCCGCTGATTATCTTTTAAAATGTTGGGCTACAAGGCTACTAGTTTCGTGTAGCAATGGAATACTCAAAACGAA
The DNA here is from genome assembly GCF_021461385.2 of Schistocerca piceifrons. NCBI lineage: Eukaryota > Metazoa > Arthropoda > Insecta > Orthoptera > Acrididae > Schistocerca > Schistocerca piceifrons. Next base: position 88,189,956 of record NC_060143.1, on the reverse strand, counting down.
GTTTTCTGCCAAGGCAACACAAAGAACCGTGGTAAGAATTAGTAGTTCCCTAAAACTTTTTGAAGTTAATTATAGTTGTAAGCAAACTCGAAAACAAAACTAATTTTCGATAAATATAGATATATTGGGATACTCCTCTTTAAGGGAAACTAGATGTAACACAATATGTTAGAATATCTGCTACAGTGACTAAATTACAAATGGCGATTTACTACAAATTATTCGTAGATTATGTACAGGTGAATGGTAGCTTCCGAAAATTTTCAAAAACGCACGTTTATTTGCGTTGATATACAATGAAATTCAAGGGTGATATATTTTTTCCAGTAACTGTGAACCACAAATGATGGTTTGCTAATATTTTAATGAGAATATTTACAGTGATGCATACCCGTTGGTAAATTATCTTTCATATGCATGTGATAGCATTTAGTAGACAAAAAACGAAAACTCCGTGAAAGGAGAAACTGTATACGAGACAAGTCTGTAAACAATATAACTGCGAAATTGCATTCGTTGGATATCTTACTTTATATTAACGTGTGACTTTACTTACGAATTTGAAAGTGATTGATAAAAAACTGTCATATTTCAGAAACGCTTGGGAAAGAGAAACTGCTAGTTAATGTGCAAAAAAGAGGACAATTTATAAAGCTATGGCTGCTCGAATGCTGTTATGCCGGAAACGGATTGTGGGTTACAAATAGACGACAAAAGAGCATCAGACCGGACCAGTTCAAAAGCTCTTCCTCCTTCCTTTCAAACACTACAGGAAGTGCTCTGAAAGGAATTGTACAACGGTAAATTTGGCTTATTCCTCTCTGGTACACAGTTTTAACTTGTTACATACAATCATCGCAGTAAATATTCCACTTAGAATAAAAGGCCTAATTCTAAGCGCACACAGTTGCTGTAACGCTGAACCAAACGGAGAGGAATAAAATGTGGTAACAAAGAAATCGACATTTAAACATAAGCAAAACCAGTGCGGTGTAAGCTTCCTATTAGCATTTACTATTGTAGTTAAAATTCAGACATCGGACTGACTGACTAGTAGCGGACTCACATTGGTAAACTGCATTCGTTCCAATAATTACCGTGTGTCCAAACAAATACGACCACGGTTACATTTTCAGTCAAACTATATTTTATACTGATGGTGAGAGGAACTTCCATGGTTAAGTTTCACTATCCCTTTGAATTTAATTACAGGACAGTAACTGTACCTATGAAGTCAGAGTGACACATTCATTTTTGAAATCGTAACCCTCCATTTTTTGGGGGTAAGTCTATTATCAGAGACATAAATTTATTAGTTCTCCCAAAGTGGATAGTGTGAGCTCGGCATCTTTAATAAATCACTTGCTGTTACATAATCTTCTGTTAAAGCTTCTAAGATTGCTCAACAATCACTTATTGTCGCTGGGGGTGCGCACATCGGCGAAAATCTTAATTGAATCCAATAAAATTCGATTCGTCCGAAATAATTCGCGATACTTCAGATTGTTTGTATAGTTGACGTCATGAATGAATAACTTCGTCAAAAGTCATCTTCTAGGGAATCTTCACGATTTTGTTAGGGTCTTTTATACCGACGGCAGTGCACGAACCCATTTCACATTCACTATTCCCCTTCAATGAGACCACGCGTTGTGGTTCGGCGCTGTAACAATGTTAACGACACAGCAGCCCAAAGAGAACGTCTGGCGGAAAGCACAGGTACGCTTGCAACGGCAATGAATATTTAGTTGCGATATTTCATTTACTCTCCGTATCTCAATATTGACAAATATTTTCACTTGGCTTTCGCCATGTTGCGTGAACTGTTGCCCGATATAATTACTTAATTTAGCAAGACATTCAAATTGTTTCTCAGAAATGAATGCTCAAGGGACGAGTCAACCTTTGCGAGGCATTGAGTAGTCTTCGTAATATGACCTCAGTATACGTGACAAGCAAGCGGGATTCACTTTCTAATGACCTCAGCTGCAGACTTTGACTACCAGTTTCCTCCTAACACTTTTGTTCTTCAACATACTGTGGTGAGCGGAATTTAAGGACGAAAGTAACTTCCGCATGTATCGCTGTCAGTAACAGACCTCGATGAAACTTGGGCCATTCGTAAAAAGAACTGCTACGGTATAGTACAGAAGGTAACACAGATTTTTGCAATGAGACGAACAGGTATGAAACATTTAAGCCATTGTACAGAAACCAGATGGCAGTTATAAGAGTCGAGGGGCATGAAAGGGAAGCAGTGGTAGGGAAGCAGTGGTTGGGAAGGGTGTGAGACAGGGTTGTAACCACTCCCCGATGTTATTCAATCTGTATATTGAGCAAGCAGTAAAGGAAACAAAAGAAAAAATTCGGAGTAGGAATTAAAATCCATGGAGAAGAAATAAAAACTGTGAGGTTCGCCGATGACATTGTAATTCTGTCAGAGACAGCAAAGGACTTGGAAGAGCAGTTGAATGGAATGGACAGTGTCTTGAAAGGAGAATATAAGATGAACATCAACAAAAGCAAAACGAGGATAATGGAATGTAGTCGAATTAAGTCGGGTGATACTGAGGGAATTAGATTAGGAAATGAGACACTTAAAGTAGTAAAGGAGTTTTGCTATTTGGGGAGCAAAATAACTGATGATGGTCGAAGCAGAGAAGATATAAAATGTAGACTGGCAATGGCAAGAAAAGCGTTTCTGAAGTAGAGAAATTTGTTAACATCGAGTATAGATTTAAGCGTCAGGAAGTCGTTTCTGAACGTATTTGTATGGAATGTAGCCATGTATGGAAGTGAAACATGGACGATAAATAGTTTGGACAAAAAGAGAAAAAAAAAATGGCTCTGAGCACTATGGGACTCAACTGATGAGGTCATAAGTCCCCTAGAACTTAGAACTAGTTAAACCTAACTAACCTAAGAACAACACACACATCCATGCCCGAGGCAGGATTCGAACCTGCGACCGTAGCGGTCGCGCGGTTCCAGACTGTAGCGCCAGAACCGCTCGGCCACCAGCGGCCGGCGACAAAAAGAGAATAGAAGCTTTCGAAACGTGGTGCTACCGAAGAATGCTGATGATTAGATGGGTAGATTACATAACTAATGAGGAGGTATTGAATAGAATTGGGGAGAAGAGCAGTTTGTGGCACAACTTGACAAGAAGAAGGGACCGGTTGGTAGGACATGTTTTGAGGCATCAAGGGATCTCAAATTTAGCATTGGTGGACAGCGTGGAGGGTAAAAATCGTAGAGGGAGACCAAGAGATAAATACACTAAGTAGATTCAGAAGGATGTAGGATGCAGTAAGTACTGGGAGATGAAGAAGCTTGCACAGGATAGGGTAGCATGGAGATCTGCATCAAACTAGTCTCAGGACTGAAGACCACAACAACAACAACAATAATTACGTTGAAGTCACCGCGACTTAGAGTACAATGGCCCCAGGACATCATTAACGACGGGACATAGTTGTTAACAGGTGAGATTTCTAAATAAGAATTTTTACTTAAACTGAAATAACAGAGAAGGTGAAACTTACCCGTTTTTACTTAAATTGCTTAATGCAGCTGAACCTTCTAAAACAACTGAGTGAAACGAACGTGCTGTCACTTTGCTTGTCTTTATCGTTTCAACACTGGCCTACAGAATTTTTCCCTGACAAATATAGCTCAAACTTATTCATTTATTACCCATAATATACAAGGATAACGCAATCTGACTGCTCAAATAATTAACACAAAAGAATGGCCCTGAATTAGACGAACTCCTAACAGTAACCTACACATTTCATAAGTCACCTCACAGAAAATCATCATGACACGAACTACAGCAAATACAGCAAGTATACAGGCAGCTAAATAAAAGGATCGTAACTACGGTAGGCTCTAACTACTAGTAGCCATGTGGTTAGCAAAGGAAAGATTTCGTTGCAGGGCAAACAATGTATTTAGCATATTTTACGTCAGTCATGTGACATCCAGCTCCAAAAATTATATACTCGTCCATTATTACCTACATTTTACAATCCATATTCAATCAGTATTGCATCTCCATGACGGACACACGTCCAGACCGTCTGCTCGTGCCAACACTGCAAACCTCCATCACTGCTAACTATTAACTTCTAACTGCCATCACAGCTAACAATTAACTTCTCACCGCGAGTCCGACCAGCCACAGAGTCTCTTACAGAGGGTGCACAGCGCTGTCAGTGATATTAATGCAGTCTAAAGCGCTACCAACATACAAACGTATAAACAGGCTACTTTTATAGCCCCTCTGCTCCACTCAAAAAAAAATTACAAAGTGTTTTGGGCAGTGGCCGAGACCAATTTGTTAAAAATGTTTTATATTAATATATCAAATATATCAGACGCACACAATTAGTAACATACTGTTGGTCAATAAAGCAAAAATTCTCCTCAAAGTCCCTAAAGACAGTCCTAATCATTCATCAGAAGAGTAGTCTATGACAATTTTATTCAGAAAGTCTGAGCAGTAAAAAAATGGAAATGGAAATGTCGTGTGGCTAGGGCCTCCCGTCGGGTAGACCGGTCGCCTGGTGCAGGTCTTTCGATTTGACGCCACTTCGGCGACCTGCGCGTCGATGGGGATGAAATGATGATGATTACGACAACACAACACCCAGTCCCTGAGCGGAGAAAATTTCCGACCCAGCCAGGAATCGAACCCAGGCCCTTAGGATTGACAGTCTGTCACGCTGACCACTCAGCTACCCGGGCGGACTGAGCAGTAGAAGAAAATACACACATTAGTAGTGGACCTCCATGCAATCTTGAAGAAGTAGTGTTGCCCTCCCTACAGAAACACAGTGCTGACTCTTGACATGTTGACATGAAGATTGGTATTGGGCCACAACAAGCAGACCCTCAGCAGAGTCAGTCGAACTCTTGAAGAATATTAGTGGAATAGGTAGGTCACCACAGAGCATATCCTTGTAGAGATGATGGTCGTAATGGGCCATAAAGTTGCAGATCCACTGTCGTCCTTGTAGGAATGGCCTTGTAGAGATTATGGTAGTAATAGGCCACCAAAGGTGCAGCCCCACTCTAGTCCTCATAGATATTGTGGTAGTAATGGGCCACTAAAGGTGCAGACCCTACGTAGTCCTTGTAGGAATGGCCAGCAGCCATCCATTGCGACTGTGTGGGTGCACAATCACAATTTAAGAGCCTTGAGGATAATATAGCAAGTCCATGAACCACCACTTGTGCTTTCACAATTTTTTTTTTTTTTTTGCAATGTCCTTAAAACCAGCAATGCTGCTAACCAGTCCCTTGCTGAATTATAAATACATATGCAAGCACTAACACAGTCATATAACCTCTGACATTTTATACATTGAAAAGTGGCTACACTGAGTCACAGCGCCAGAGATCGCGCCAAAGAGTTTTATTCCGCCGCCTCCACTGGCAGTGCTTGTTCAGAAGTTGTGATGGTTAGTGCTTTGCTGAGAGGATGTTGATAGCTCTATTATTTGAAGCCATGTCGTGTGCAGTTGTTTTGATGGGCTGGACAGCAGATGCTGTTCGAATGGAGATGTTGTAATGATCAGAGTGTATTTTTAGTCAATATATACGAAGGTAAAAAACATTTTTTTAATTTTTTTTTAAATTTCCTAACTAACAATGCCTCTTGGTCACAGGTTCAGTCAACAAAGCATCTGGCTTGTGTTCATGTATTAGACTGTAATTCGGGTTTCTATGTGCAATTATAGTATTTCGGTTTTATGTAATTAATTCAGTGTAAATGGTATTTAAAATATCTTGTCTTATTGAGGAAGAACCGTGCCAGGTGTGTACGTTGAATCACACTTCCACACACAGATCAGTTACACTTGTGCTTTGTTGTTCGTAGTTGTTGTTTCGTAGCTTTTGTAGTTGCTGGGGCCTTAATTCATTAATTGTGTTAACGGAAGTTTCCTTTCATTCTTTGTTGTTATTCTATGCAGTCAGATTGCGTACTAATACTAGTCAGGGCCAACCGGTTACGAGACAGCATAACCGAACAGACAGCTACTAAATCAAAAAATTAAAATTATTTGCATTATATTTAATTAAGCCCCCATGCACGTGGTGACCACTGCTTCGGATCGTCCTTTGGAAATCTTCTGATAGTAAAATAGCAGACAGTAGTATTGTTGAAATAATTTGTAGTTTAGTAATTGTAGTCTATATTGCATGTGTAGATTTGGTAATGAAGATTTGTATTTGTCTTGTCTTTCTTCTAGTGGTATTTTTGCAGAATTTAATTTTTGATGTCTTGTATACACGTTTGACAATTTTGTGCAATTATGAAGATTTCAATTGTTCGTTAATCGTGTTTGAGGGAAGCATTTCGTGTGAATGGTATTGTTGGTGATAAAGTGTCATATTGTGTGTAATTTTCGTATATTGACGAGTTTTGTATGTTTTCTAAATGATTACGCGAATTTTCAGAATACAAGATTAACGAAAGAAGATTCTGGAATAGTATTGAACACAGATAGCTTTACAGCTTTGACAGAAGAAGTTGGTTTTGCGGGAAATGTTAGGGGTGAAAAGAATTTCGAACAAGTTAATATGGAGCAGTTGATGAGTGCAATATTAAATTTGGGATCACAGTTAGACTCACAAATAGAAACAATTAAAACTGAGATGGGAACAATGGAAACACGGTTAGACTCACTGGGATCCCAGTTAGGGTCTGAATTAAAAACAGAGATGGGAACTTTGGCAACACAGATAGACTCACAAACAGGAACAATTAAAACAGAGATGGAAACAATGGAAACCCGGTTAGACTCACGAATAGGGACATGTTTCAAAAATACGAAAGATGAATTAAAGAAAGAAATTAGAGAAGAAGTACAACCGATTTTGAATGCTCACAATAATAGATTAATTTCAATAGAAATCAAACAAAAGGAACAGGATAGAGAACAGGAAGAAAGAGATCGCGTGCTAGTACAAAAATTTTCAGAGTTAAATTTACAATGCGCACACGATATTGAAGAAATATTAGAGAGAATCGAGGAATCCGTACCAAATGACAGAATAAATAACCTAACACAATAATATGAACAGTTAACTACTAAATGTGTCAATACTGAAACCCGAGTCGCGACACTTACGGAAGACGTAAATAAACAGGAAGAAAAAATAGGTGACTTATCGGAAAGAGTTGAGGAGATTTCAGATAAATTGACAAGTCTTAGTTTAAATGGGGACAGAGATTCAGATGATACAGCTCCATTGCAATTTGCAGAAACCGAAGAGTACCAGAACATAAATAAACATGTTGAAAATCAGGGAAAATTTAATGAACGCGTTAAAAGGGAATTTGAGGCGTTACGAAAGCAAGTCAAACAAATTGAATGCGAAATCGTAGGAAGAAACAGCAGAAGAAATTTAGAATCACAGATAGCAGAGGGCTTTGAAGAAAATAATTTATTCCATTTACGAGAAGCAAGAAGAGAGCGCCAGGCGCGCGAACTTGACAATAATCGATATTCGGACTGGGACAGACGCGGTAGGTCTTTGTCGCCACGAGGCGAAAACTTTGACTATAAACACTTTTTAACTGTTCGGAAATTTAAGATCTTTCGCAATTCTAAGAATGACATACGTCCATGTTCATGGTTAGATCAATTTATGTATGCACTTCCACCAAATTGGCCACTAAGTCACAAACTGGAATTTATGTGTGGATATTTAGAAAACGAACCGGCGACGCGGATGCGCGCACTTATTAGAGATTGTAATAATTTAAATGATTTTTATCATGCATTTCTATCGGCATATTGGTCCGAAAACACGTTAGACAGAGTCAAACATAGTCTTATTACCCAGCGTAATTTTAAACAGTCTGAGTTCCGCACGCCGGCAGAATACTTTGAAGACATGATTCGAAAGAATCAGTTCCTTTCCAACCCTTATAGCCCGAATGAATTAGTTCGCATTTGTTTAATAAAGCTGCCACAATCGATAAGACACATTGCTTTAGCCGGAAGATGTAAATGTCCTCAGGGGATTCACTACGCTAAGTGAATATGTGCCGTAGCGTGCACAGGGCCCCGAGCTGTAGTGGTGCTATTTCCCTTTTAGTTTTCTGCACCGCTGCCTACTCTTCTACTAGTCTTTGTATCTATCAAAACAACTCTTCGACTATCAATCTATCTAGAAAAGGAGTCAGTAAAGATAAACGGATATGACTATTTTACCCAAAAGTGATTTCGGAAATTACCGTTTGGACTTACTATATCTTCTGCAGCATTCATTCGTAATTTAAACGAAATTTTACCTGTTTATCTTCGTGACAATATTACTTCATATGTTGACGATATTCTTATTGCTAAACGTTCTTGGAGTGAGCACAACAAAATTTTGGATTCATTATTACGTATTTTTGCAAGAGTTGGCATTACAGTGAACTTGGAAAAATCTGAATTTGGTCGTTCTCAGGTGAAATTTTTTGGTCACATTATTTCTACAGAAGGTATTCTTCCTGATCCAGAGAAACTAGACGCTATTCGTAATTATGCTGTTCCTACCACAAAACGTGATGCTCGTAGTTTCCTTGGTGTCTGTAATTTTCTTAGACGCTTTGTTAGATTGGACAATTTGGGCACACCTCGTTTATGTGAACTATCTGGAAAGAATTCTAACTGGTGTTGGGATTAGGAAGCTCAATCAGAATTTGAACAACTTCGTGATGCTTGCAACAGCTCGTTCAGTATCTAATGCTTTCATCAAACATTTTCTTAAAGAAGTGGGTCATGTTGATAAGGTTATATCAGATAATGGATCATAGTTTCGCTCTAAAATTTGGCTTCGTACTCTACGGCGTCGTAAGATTAAACCAATTTTCATTTCACTTTTCACCCTCAATCTAACGCTTCAGAGAGATGGATGAAGGAAATCAATAAATTGGGTCGACTTTATTGTCATCAGAATCACAGAACGTGGTATCAGTATCTTCATATTTTTCAAAACATTCTGAATGAACTCCCTAATGATTCAACTTCTTTACCGCCTATATTGATATTAAAAAATAAAGCACCGACAAATCGCATTTCTGAAATCGTTCCTTTTCCGCCTTCACGGAAACTGCGGCATTCTGAAGTTGTCAACCTGGCTCTACAAAATATTGCATCTGCGGCTGCTAGAAGAGAGAAATCAGCTAAGCGTCCTGGTCGTTTAAAAACCTTGTCAGTTGGTCAAAAGGTGTTAATTAAGTCTCACCGTTTGTCTCATAAAGGAAAGGGCTTGTGTCGCAAATTTTTTTCTGCTTTATAACGGTCCATATAGAGTTCGCAAAATTATTCGTGATAACACTGTCGAAGTAGAAACTCCTAAATCTTGGCGCTCTAAGGGAGTACATCATATATCGAACGTTAAAATTTTTGTGGAATGACATACTTTTGAGAAACTAAACACACGGAGAGTACAAGGATACCGCGCCGTGTTCCGGCGGTGACACATACTCAAAGCAACAGTCAAGTCTGCGCGGCGCACAAGGCAGTCGTTGACCGCAAACAACTACTTCCTACGTCACACGTACCTACAGCTGATCGAGCGCTCAGTGCGAATGCACTGACAGCCGTAAACAAATACACAGTCTAATTTCTCTGATTAAATTCAGTATAAAGCTATAGTGACATGATAAATTATGTTTATTAACGTTCAGTATTTTTCAGGATGCGGTTGTGTAAAATATTTAAGAACTTCAGGTAAATTCTGTGTGTGTCCGACGTTAAGAGGACTTGCTATCGAGAAATTTTCAGGAAGAATGTAATTTCGAAGAAGAAACTAATAAACTAAAAAGGTAACTATTAATTGAGTTTATTTTTCAGGTAACATATTTCCACTTAGGTACGTACTTTAGACGTAAATTGCTGCTCGCGATTACGTGATTTATACTTTGTGCTTAATTTTAGTGCTTGTGTACATTTGCTGATTTTGACAATGTTTTATAATGAACAGGGTTGTTACTTGTGTATATTATGCATCGCTTGGCTGCACTGCTTTTTCACTGATGTCATATTTTTCTATTATGTACCTGCTGTGCTTATTTATTTAAATTATAATTGTCACCTGATTAATCGTGCTGATGTGGTTATGTATGTAGGTTACACTTTGTGATTTATATGCTTGCGCCTTCATGTTTACTTATTAAGGTTACATATGAACATTTATTTGCTTATGCTGATATGATGCTAATGACCTGTTTATTATGTAAGATGTATTTGCTGCTTTGCGTATGGATTGCGTATTTACACATTTCTGTTTGTTGTCATAACTACTCTTTAATTTGGTATATAGAAATGCTGATATACTGTGTACGAACATGGAGTTTAGGTCACACTATGGTATTAATTATAGTTTGTTCGCTTGGCAGAGCCTCGTTGTAGGGATTGTGCTGCATCCACTTGTTGACATTGACATTCTGTTCGCTACTGGTATATTTACTCGCTATTGCATGTTTTGCTTACGCTCAGTGCCTTATATTTTAAGATAATAAAATGAACTGCTATAATTCGACGAACGACATTAGTACAAGAAACTTCATAGAAGTCACATGAGCTGGAGGTTTCATGGAAGCTGTATAAATTTATGCTAATAGGAAGGAAGCTAACGACATGACATACCAACACTATGTTTGGACCATTGACAGCTATTACACTGCATTCTTCGTGAGCAATTGAAATAGCAAGTGACACTTGACAAGAAATACTCCACATGTTTGCTTCTGTTTTGCCATGATTGTTAAAGTGGTGTACACACTGTGAAATATTATGATCATTCACACTCCACACTCGTACTTACTTACTGAGAGTCATTCAAACTAAAGGCTGTTAGAGATCATGTATGCATTTCTTTTATTTAATGATGGACAAGGTAACCTAAATGTATTTTATGTTTCATAATGAGTAGAAGATTTGGGTCAGATGGATTACATAGAGGTTGTGTGTGGACATTGTGTCTTCGGATTGTATGGGATGATGAATTGAGGTTTGCACTAGGATTTTATCTGTACTTGTTCGAGGAGACTAACTAGAGGAAAGAGTTGTTATGGAAGTGAAATGATATTGGCGATAAGGTTTATATGTGTCGATGTATTGAAGAGGTATTATTGAGGTATTGAGATTGTGTGAAGTTGATGATTATTGAAGTTTTGGTGGACAAGAGGTAAGGTAAATGATATTGATGATAGGTTTATATGTATCGATGTAAGAGGTATTATTGAAGTATTAAGTTTATGTGATGCTGATGATTATTGGAGTTTTGATGGATAAGAGGTAAAGTAAGTGAGGAGCATATTTTTTTTTTGGTTTATATGGAACAAGGAGGATGAAGATGGCAGACTAGAACACTCAAGTGGAAGGAGGATTGTCTACACACACACTTTGTTAAATCACTAAGCAGTATACACTTTTTTTTTTTTTTTTTTTTTTGGAGAGAGGAAGCATTTGCATATCTTGGCACACTGACAGTTGTTCAGAAACCGTACATTTTGATTTGGCTTGGCAAACATTGGTCTTGACATGATGACTATTACATAGACTATTATTGACTGTTACACACTGCTGCCACTACTACTTGATACACATATCGAACATAAAATTTTGACAGAACTGCATTTACACAGTTAACACTATTCAATTACACAGTAGTACTTAATGTGGATGAAAGATGAGTGAGTGTGTTTTGTGTGTTTTCCTTTCCTAATCCCAAATAATTGGTACCGATCTATCCCCTAAATATTATCTTACTTGTTTGTTGTGACTTGCACTGACACCCACAAATATTATAGGTTTACTGTTATTTGTGTATTGTAATATTTAATATGACAATTATCTGATATCATTTGTGTGTTTATTATAATTTGTATGTTTAGTGTAAGAGCATTGATAATAATTTTGTAAAAGCAATTGTGTGTGCATTCAAACTGTTGTTCGTGGGGCCACTTGGAAATGTTTAATTTCTGCTGATAAACTCTGATGAACTGTCTGATTAGTGATAGTGAATATTATGGACTGTCATCTGCACTTGTTCAACATGATGGGTGCCACTTAGAAATGTTTAATTTCTGCTGATGAACTCTGATGAACTGTCTGATTAGTGATGGTGAATATTATGGACTGTTACCTGCACTTGTTCAACATGATGGGTGCCACTTGGAAATGTTTAATTTGTGCTAATGAACTCTGATGAACTGTCTGATTAGTGATAGTGAATGTTATGGACTGTTACCTGCACTTACTCAACATGATGGGTGCCACTTAGAAATGTTTAATTTCTGCTGATGAACTCTGATGAACTGTCTAATTAGTGATAGTGAATATTATGGACTGTTACCTGCACTTGTTCAACATGATGGGTGCCACTTGAAAATGTTTAATTTCTGCTAATGAACTCTGATGAACTGTCTAATTAGTGATAGTGAATATTATGGACTGTTACCTGCACCTGTTCAACATTGCTGGGTGCCACTGATGGAACTGTTTCTACTGAATTGATGTCACTTGTTGCTGTCTGCACCTGTTCAACATTGCTGGGTGCCATTGATGGAACTGCTTCTACTGACATAGGGTCATTTGTTGGTGTCTGCACCTGTTCAACGTTGCTGGGTGCCACTAATGGAACCGCTTCTACTGAAATGATGTCACTTGTTGGTGTCTGCACCTGCTCAACATTGCTGGGTGCCACTGATGGAACTGCTTCTACTGACATAATGTCACTTGTTGGTGTCTGCGCCTGTTCAACATTGCTGGGTGCCACTGTTGGAGCTGTTTAAATACTGCTGATGAAATGTTATGAGACTGCTATTTGCACCTGTTGACCATTGCCGGGTGCTACTGTTGGAACTGTGCACTACTCTGAGGAGTGCTACTTGTTTATTGAACTATTGAAAGGATTTTATGTGAATATTTGTATAAACTGATTTTTTTGTGTATTTACTGTTTATGAAATGTTATGAGATTCTTACCTACACCTATTCGTCATTGCTGGTGCCATTGATTGAATGATACTTGTGTAAACTATTATGTAAAATCACATGTATGCAAGCATTTGTATTCCTTACTGTATTTTATATATTAGGTTATTGAAGGGCCAGAGCTAAGCCAAAATTTATCTAGTTATGTGATATTTACTTATTAATATCATCTTTCATTTTTGTCTGTATTTTTTTTTGACGAATTTGGTGGTATTTTCACCACCAATGCTGGCAAAAATACCATCAAATTCTAGCCCGTGGAGGAAGGGCATATGAAAGGTGGCTACACTGAGTCACAGCGCCAGAGAGTTTTATTCAGCCGCCTCCACTGGCAGTGCTTGTTCAGAAGTTGTGGTGGTTAGTGCTTTGCTGAGAGGATGTTGATAGCTGTATTATTTGAGGCCATGTCGTGTGCAGTTGTTTTGATGGGCTAGACAGCAGATGTTGTTCGAATGGAGATGTTGTAATGATCAGAGTGTATTTTTAGTCAATATATATATGAAGGTAAAAAACATTTTTTAAATTATTTTTAATTTCCTAACTAACAATGCCTCTTGGTCACAGGTTCAGTCAACAAAGCATCTGGCTTGTGTTCATGTATTAGACTATAATTCGGGTTTCTATGTGCAATTATAGTATTTCAGTTTTATTTAATTCAGTGTAAATGGTATTTAAAATATCTTGTCTTATTGAGGAAGAACCATGCCAGATGTGTACGTTGAATCACACTTTCACACACAGAACAGTTACACTTGTGCTTTGTGTTGTGTCTAGACAAGACAGCCTAGACACAATGAGAGGAAGCCGAAAGGCACGCGCTTAAACTCACACAGGCTGGCGTGAGGTCTGAAACAGGATACGTAATGAATGCTATAAAGAAAAGTACGTAGCTGCTGGAATACTTAACTTTAATCCACAATTGGTGAACATTGGTCTTGTACAGATATAATCTCCATTTCAATATACACTGGTAATGGCGCCTTGCTAGGTCGTAGCAAATGACTTAGCTGAAGGCTAATTTGTCAGTGAACCATTGCTATGAACGTCGGCTGTACAACTCGGGCGAGTGCCAGTACGTCTCTCTAGACCTGCCGTGTGGTGGCGCTCGGTCTGCGATCACTGATAGTGGCGACACGCGGGTCCGACGTATACTAATGGACCGCGGCCGATTTAAAGGCTACCACCTAGCAAGTGTGGTGTCTGGTGGTGACACCACACTTTGTTGTTCGTAGTTGTTGTTTCGTAGCTTTTATAGTTGCTGGGGACTTAATTCATTAATTGTGTTAACGGAAGTTTCCTTTCATTCTTTATTGTTATTCTATGCAGTCAGATTGCGTACTAATACTAGTCAGGGCCAACCGGTTACGAGACAGCGTAACCGAACAGACAGCTACTAAATCAAAAAATTAAAATTATTTGCATTATATTTAATTAAGCCTCCATGCAACATATAATATGACCAACAGACAAACGTGTGCAGTTAAGTGAATCCCTACCGTTTACTTAACTGGAAGAACTAGTGTCTATACAATTACAATTTTACAGCATAAGAATACAATTACAAAGATAAAGAAAACATCATTACAATAAATAACATGATAATACAGATAACATTTGTAGTAATGCAGGCTTTACAAAAAGCATAAAAATAAACATATTCATGAGTATTAAAGGAATTATGACACAACTAAATAAACGAAAAATGAGAATATCCTTAGAAACATTAACTTGACATGAGCATTCAGAGAAAACATAATAGAATAAATAATGTCTGAACATCTTTCCAAAGTAAAGCATATGCTATAAAAACAGATTAGATTTGAGGATAACAGTATTCCTCATCATAGTGAATGCAGATTAGTATTAGAAGGAAAAAAATTCTTCCAAATTCATCTTATCAGGTACCCCCCCTCACTCGTACTACGTCTTCAGAAAGGTGTCAGTCTAGCCGGTGAGTCCGTAGATGGTGGTATAAGGGGAGTACAGTATAACTTGCCACACTTTCCCGTCCGAGTTTTATGGTAATGAAGCCAGTCCGTCCTTGGACTGACATGCAAGGAGAGAACGCCTACTCGTCATTGCCGAATTCGTCCAAATTTTTGATACATGTAGGGCGTGGTGAGACAAGAAAGTGCTCCAAGTGGAAACTCCAGATGGCCAAACGTTTAGCAAATAAAAGGAATTTCGATACGAATCTATCACCATGAGCACATAATCAATTGTCCCTGTGAGAGTGGACCGAGGAAGCGGTGTTTGGCTCAGCGGTAACATGTCGGATTCGAATTGGAAAGGGTGCAGGTTCGATTCTGCCTGGTGGTAAATATTTTTGTGCTCCTTGGCAGTGCATACCCTACTGACATCACAATTAATCGCAGCATCACATAGGTCATTTTATTAATTTATATAAGCACAGTAAGTATAGGTGTACGACGAAATGCGGGTTAATTGTGACGTCAGTAGTGTACACATTGCCAAGGAGCTCAAAAATATTTGCCGCTGGGCGGAGTCAAATCCGTGACCCACTGAAGTTCGTTGGTGATCCTTTCACTCAGTTTTTTTTTTATTACAGAGACCAGCCGGGTCTCTGACCGAACACGCTAAGCTCCCGTGCCGGCTAACTTTTCAACACCAATCCGTTTTACCGCTGAGCCAATCACCGCTTCCCAAACGCTTGTCACAGCGACAACTGATAAGGTGCACATGGTGACAGATCCGTATCAACATTCCTTTTATTTTCTAAACGCTTGGCCATCTGAAGTTCCCACTTGGGGTAATTTCATGTCTCACCACGCCCTACATGTGCCATGAATTTGGACGATTTCAGCGATGACGAGTAGCTGTCCTCTCCTTAGTGAGCCGCTGCGTAGTAATTCTCCCCATCTGTAATGCACAGGTTATCTCGTAGTTTTATGTCCCCTTGAAGAGCAGTAGCAAAGCCGTCGGATTCTGTAAGTGCACTACTTCTATGTTTTACACAATGAAGAGGGAAGAAGTTTTTTGTGCAAATAATTTTTTACAGAATACCATTATGATGCATTTATTTAAGAAGCTCTGTAAAATGAATTTGTTCGCACTGATTATAAGCTGACTATTAACGAAGCTAAACTCTCCGAATACCAGTTTGGATTCCGGAAAGATAGAGGAACCAGAGAAGCAATATTTGCTCTAAAACTAATAATAGAGAAACGACTAGATAAGAACCTGAAAACATACATAGCTTTCGTAGATGTAGAGAAAGCCTTTGATAATGTTAAATGGGATAAAATGTTTGAGGTACTCAAAAAAGTAGGAATAGACCATAAAGATAGAAAAATGATATGGAACCTGCACAAAAACGAGACAGCAGTTATCCGTGGACGGACAAAACAAGAAGAGGTGCAGATACGGAAAGGTGTCCGACAAAGTTGCGCACTATCCCCTGTTATCTTTAACGTATACATTGAAGAGGCGCTGAAAAAAGTAAGGGAAAATTCACAGATAGGTGTAGTAATTCATGGCCAACGAATAGATATGATAAGATATGCCGATGATATAGCTGTCCTGGCTGAAAGTGAAGAAGATCTTGTAGTCCTACTGAATAGAATGGATAAAGTTATGGGTGAAGAATATAATATGAGAATTAATAAAATAAAAACAAAAGTAATGGCATGCGACAAAGAAGATCAAGTGAAAGTCCAAGTTCATGTAGGCAATGAATTGCTTGAACAAGTTGATAAATTTACTTATCTGGGCAGTAATATTACCAGGGATGGAAGGAGCAAGGCAGAAGTGAGAAGTAGGATAGTTCAAGCAAAGGCTGCTTTTAACAAGAAGAAAAACATATTAACATCTAAGAGCATCAGCCTTGAAACCAGGAAAAGATTTTTGAAATCATATGTGTGGAGTGTGGTATGCTATGGGTGTGAAACATGGACTCTCGGGACAGAGGAACAGCAGAAGCTAAATTCTTTTGAAATGTGGTGCTATAGACGCATGCTCAAAATAAAATGGATTGACAAGGTCACAAACGAAGTGGTTCTGGGGAAGAGCAGGTGAGAAGAGAAGCTTCTGGAGTTTCATTGTTAAAAGAAGAGTGCAATTTACAGGCCATCTACTAAGACATAAAGGACTCCTGAACACAATCATAGAGGGATATGTCAAGGGAAAAAGACCAAGAGGAAGACCACGACTGAGGTACATGGATCAAATCGTGAAAGATGTGGGATGTGACACCTATAAAGAAATGAAGAGAAAAGCTGAAAGACGCACAGAATGGAGACAAGCTGCCATTGTAGCTGTTGCAAACCAATCCTTGGATTGACCACTACAGAAGAAGAAGAATTAACGGTACGAGAGCATGGTCTACCACATGACTAGATCGAAAGGTACCCTATCGACGACTGCCGACCGTGGCTAAAGTCTATAACTTGAGCATGCAATCGGTATAGTTCGTATGAGTTCATACACCTTTGGCTATCCTAAAGTTATTCATTTATAGTATTTATGACCTGTAGACTCCTCCTAATCTCTGAACAGCAAAAATAAACTTTTTTTAGAAAATATTTATTAATAAAAATTACTTGTTTCGTGCCAGAATAAATGTACTTTCCCTACATATCTCTTTGCTGACGTCACGAGCAATTTCTACATCGGCACCTCATCCGACTGGCTCTGAAACGGTCAGATGGCCAACCACCTCTGTTAGCCAGCATGGGAACCTACCGCTTGCTCCTTACTCTCTATGTACTGCAGCAGAGATACATTTGCTTCACATATGTGAAATAGCAAACCTAGAAATAAAGTAAAATGCTCTCTTATCTGCAAGTAGGGGGTACCTTACAAGTCCTTTTGGTAATGTATTCCATTCCTCTACAAGCACAGTTTGCAACTGCTTGATTGTCGTTGGTGCATGTGGGCGTGCTGAAATACATCTCCCCACCACATCTCATACGTGTTTGATGGGATTTAAGTCAGGTGAAGGTACATGCCAGCCAATTCGACAAATGTTCCGTAGTTCTAAGAGCTCCTCCTCCCTGTGTGGTTGGTTGCCGTCATGCATTGTCATCCATAAAAGTGAAATCAGGGCTGAAAACACCCCTGAAGAGCCACTCATGGGGAAGGAGTACAGTGTTATTGTAACGTTGAACAATTAGTGCATCATGTTAAAAAAAATCTGGGTTCATTACGCTCAAGCAGTATTATGCCTTCCCACACCATAACACTTGGACCACCAAAACGGTCGTGTTCGACCATGTTCCTGGGTCCATAACGTGTTCCCATCTCTCGTCATGTAAGAATATGTCCAGCATTGCCGAATATGATCGTTTTGCCCTTCCATGAGTTATGGTATGGAGAGGCACAGAGCTGCATGGGGTGTACTGGTCTCCAAATCTTCGAACGTGGTACACTCAACGATCAACTCTGTAATCCTTCCCCACATGCATGTTTTCAGGATTCATTCGGCTCTGCCTTCATTTTTATGGATAACAATGCACGATGCATCGAACTGCGCAAGTGGAGGAACTCCTGGAATGAGAGGATATTCGGCGAATGGACTGGCCTGCTTTTTTTTTTTTTTTCTTTGTTGTGATTTCGTGGGTCAGGCGAGGGCTGGTAGTGGTGGCACAGTCCACCGCTCTTCAGCCAAAGGATTTTACAACACACATGAAAGGGGAACGCTTACAAAAGAAGTGGTGATAAAAGGGAAACATAAAAAACACAGCAAATGGAGAAATATGGGGACATGCACAGGGGAGACAGTTAAAAAGTCGACATAAAGTTAAAAGAAGACAGCTGGCAACTCGTTGTGCACTTAAAATCACAGGAGTCAAACACAAGTTAAAAGTCGGCCACAGAATAAAAATCACACAGAGCGAGACACTTAAACAAAACTGGAAACGACGGAACACTCACAAAGAATAAAAACCGCTGGTAGGGACCTGCCGAGGGACTGGAGGTCGGAGAGGAGGGAAAAAGGGGGGAGCGGGGATGGGGGCGGGAGGAAAAGGAAAAGGAGGGAACAGGGGGCGCACCAAGAGGCAGGAGACGGGCAGTGTGGGAGTTGAAGAGGGAAGACAAGACAGGACGAAGTGCAGAGACACTGAAGGGGAGCAAGGGAGAGGCTGGCCTGCCAATTACCCCGACTTAAATTCAATCGAGCACTTGTGGGGCATGCTGGTGGTGGCCAGAGAATGCGTCGCAGTCCGCGTTGATCACACACCTGACTACGAACCATTTTGCGTCTTTTGTAATGTCCAGGAGACCACCTTACTCGTAAATCGCGGTGGCTTCGGTGTAATTATTATCTTTGAATAAAAGTGTCATTGATGTTCGTCTCGTTACGTATTTCTTTGAGTTGCCTTCTGTGCTACACCGCAGCAGTTCTTATTATATGTGGTCCAAGTTTCATCGGGCTATTTTATTTGGCAGTGTCTCATCAGTCTAGAGCTAAAGCCTTCTGAGGGGAGGTCTTTTTCCATTTTTTTTTTTTTGGTCATCAGTCTACTGACTGGTTTGATGCGGCCCACCACGAATTCCTTTCCTGTGCTAATCTCTTCATCTCAGAGTAGCACTTGCAACCTACGTCCTCAATTATTTGCTTGACGTACTCCAGTCTCTGTCTCCCTCTACAGTTTTTGCCCTCTACAGCTCCCTCTAGTACCATGGAAGTCATTCCCTCATGACTTAGCAGATGTCCTATCATCCTGTCCCTTCTCCTTATCAGTGTTTTCCACATATTCCTTTCCTCTCCGATTCTGCATAGAACTTCCTCATTCATCAGTCCACCTAATTTTCAACATTCGTCTATAGCACATCTCAAATGCTTCGATTCTCTTCTGTTCCGGTTTTCCCACAGTCCATGTTTCACTACCATACAATGCTGTACTCCAGACATACATCCTCAGAAATTTCTTCCTCAAATTAAGGCCGGTATTTGATATTAGTAGACTCCTCTTGGCCAGAAATGCCTTTTTTGCCATAGCGAGTTTGCTTTTGATGTCCTCCTTGCTCCGTCCGTCATTGGTTATTTTACTGCCTAGGTAGCAGAATTCCTTAACTTCATTGGCTTCGTGACCATCAATCCTGATGTTAAGTTTCTCACTGTTCTCATTTCTACTACTTCTCATTACCTTCGTCTTTCTCCAATTTACTCTCAAACCATACTGTGTACTCATTAGACTGTTCATTCCGTTCAGCAGATCATTTAATTCTTCTTCACTTTCACTCAGGATAGCAATGTCATCAGCGAATCGTATCATTGATATCCTTTCACCTTGTATTTTAATTCCACTCCTGAACGTTTCTTTTATTTCCATCATTGCTTCCTCGATGTACAGATTGAAGAGTAGGGGCGAAAGGCTACAGCCCTGTCTTACACCCTTCTTAATACGAGCACTTCGTTCTTGATCGTCCACTTATTATTCCCTCTTGGTTGTTGTACATATTGTATATGACCCGTCTCTCCCTATAGCTTACCCCTACTTTTTTCAGAATCTCGAACAGCTTGCACCATTTTATATTGTCGAACGCTTTTTCCAGGTCGACAAATCCTATGAAAGTGTCTTGATTTTTCTTTAGCCTTGCTTCCATTATAAGCCGTAACGTCAGAATTGCCTCTCGTCCCTTTACTTTTCCTAAAGCCAAACTGATCATCACCTAGCGCATTCTCAATTTTCTTTTCCATTCTTCTGTATATTATTCTTGTAAGCAGCTTCGATGCATGAGCTGTTAAGCTGATTGTGCGATAATTCTCGCACTTGTCAGCTCTTGCCGTCTTCGGAATTGTGTGGATGATGCTTTTCTGAAAGTCAGATGGTACATCACCAGACTCATATATTCTACACACCAACGTGAATAGTCGTTTTGTTGCCACTTCCCCCAATGATAGTAGAAATTCTGATGGAATGTTATCTATCCCTTCTGCCTTATTTGACCGTAAGTCCTCCAAAGCTCTTTTAAATTCCGATTCTAATACTGGATCACCTATCTCTTCTAAATCGACTCCTGTTTCTTCTTCTATCACATCAGACAAATCTTCACCCTCAGAGGCTTTCAATGTATTCTTTCCACCTATCTGCTCTCTCCTCTGCATTTAACAGTGGAATTCCCGTTGCACTCTTAATGTTACCACCGTTGCTTTTAATGTCACGAAAGGTTGTTTTGACTTTCCTGTATGCTGAGTCTGTCCTTCCGACAATCATACCTTTTTCGATGTCTTCACATTTTTCCTGCAGCCATTTTTTCTTAGCTTCCCTGCACTTCCTACTTATTTTATTCCTCAGCGACTTGTATTTCTGTATTCCTGATTTTCCCGGAACATGTTTGTACTTCCTCCTTTCATCAATCAACTGAAGTATTTCATTTGTTACCCATGGTTTCTTCGCAGCCACCTTCTTTGTACCTATGTTTTCCTTCCCAACTTCTGTGATGGCCCATTTTAGAGATGTCCATTACTCTTCAACTGTACTGCCTACTGCGCTATTCCTTATTGCTGTATCTCTAGCGTTAGAGAACTTGAAACGTATCTCGTCATTCCTTAGTACTTCCGTATCCCACTTTATTGAGTATTGATTCTTCCTGACTAATGTCTTGAACTTCAGCCTACTCTTCATCACTACTATATTGTGATCTGAGTCTATATCTGCTCCTGGGTATGCCTTACAACCTAGTATCTGATTTCGGAATCTCTGTCTGACCATGATGTAATCTAATTGAAATCTTCCCGTATCTCCCGGCCTTTTCCAAGTATACCTCCTCCTCTTGTGATTCTTGAACAGGGTATTCGCTATTACTAGCTGAAATTTGTTACAGAACTCAATTAGTCTTTCTCCTCTTTCATTCCTTGTCCCAAGCCCATATTCTCCTGTAACCTTTTCTTCTGCTCCTTCCCCTACAACTGCATTCCAGTCGCTCATGACTATTAGATTTTCGTCCCCCTTTACATACTGCATTACCCTTTCAATATCCTCATACACTTTCTCTATCTGTTCATCTTCAGCTTGCGACGTCGGCATGTGTACCTGAACTATCGTTGTCGGTGTTGGTCTGCTGTCGATTCTGATTAGAGCAACCCGGTCACTGAACTGTTCACAGTAACACACCCTCTGCCCTACCTTCCTATTCATAACGAATCCTACACCTGTTATACCATTTTCTGCTGCTGTTGATATTACCCGATACTCATCTGACCAGAAATCCTTGTCTTCCTTCCACTTTTCCATAGCACATAGCACATAGTGTATGTCACTTCCATTGACACGGTAAGGTTCAAAATGGTTCAAATGGCTCTGAGCACAATGGGACTTACATCTGAGGCCATCAGTCCCCTAGAACTTAGAACTACTTAAATCTAACTAACCTAAGGGCATCACACACATCCATGCCCGAGGCAGGATTCGAACCTGCGACCGTAGCAGTCGCGCGGTTCCGGACTGAAGCGCCTAGAACCGCTCGGCCACCGCGGCCGGCCGACACGGTAAGGTCGACAAACCAAGTTGGGGGAGAAATTTCCTTTCGGCGGCTGATCTAACCGCATAATTAAACTTGCTTCTCATTGGAAATCAACGGAAGAAAGCGCCACCCTCAACTCGTGGCGTGTTGACACTAGACGGAATGTCGAAACAATGTCATGAGTGACATAAAAGTAGATATCTTAGGTGTTGCGAAACAACTCAAATCACTTAAGAAAGGCAAGTCTTCCGGTCCAGATGGTATACCAATCAGGTTACTTTCAGAGTATGCAGACAAAATAGCTCCTTTCTTAGCAATCATATATAACCGCTCACTTGACGAAAGGTCTGTTCCTAAAAACTGGAAAGTAGCACAGGTCACACAAGTATTCAAGAAAGGAAATAGGAGTAACCCATTCAGTTACAGACCCATATCACTGACCTTAATTTGCAGTAGGATTTTGGAGCATATACTGTACTCGAACATTATGAATCACATTGAAGAAAAGACTTATTGATACATAACCAACACGGTTTCAGAAAATATCGTTCTTTTGCATCACAGCCTTATTCCCATGAAGTAATGAGTGCTGTCGACGAGGGATCTCAGATCGATTTCATGTTCCTAGATTTCCAGAAGGCTTTTGATACTGTTCCTCACAAGCGATTATTAATCAAATTTCGTGCATATGGAGTATCGTCTCAGTTGTGTGACTGGATTCGTGATTACCTTTCAGAGAGGTCACAGTTCGTAGCGATAGACGGTAAAATCATCGAGTAGAACAGAAGTGATATCTGGCGTTCTGCAAGGTAGAGTGATAGGCCCTCTGCTGTTCCTGATTTACATAAAAGATCTAGGTGATAATCTGAGCAGTCGCCTTAGATTGTTTGCAGATGGTGCTGTAATTTGCCGTCTAGTAGAATCATGAGACGATCAATTCGAATTACAAAATGATCTAGAGAGAATTTCTGAATGATGTGAAAAGTGGCAATTGGCACTAAACAAAGAAAAGTGCGAGGTCATCCACATGGGTACTAAAAGAAATCCGATAAATGTAGGGTATACGATAAATCGCACAAATATAAGGACTGTAAATTCGACTAATTACGAGCAACTTAAATTGGAAAGACTGTTGTGTCTAGACAAGACAGCCTACACACAATGAGAGGAAGCCGAAAGGCACGCGCTATAAGCTCACGCAGGATGGCGTGAGGTCTGAAACAGGATACGTAATGAATGCTATAAAGAAAAGTACGTAGCTTCTGGAATTCTTAACTTTAATCCATCCTTGGTACATCGCTATTGACGAGACAAGTGAGACCCTTTAGATACAAGCTATGTAAGGCTACTGGCGCCTTGCTAGGTCGTAGCCATTGACTTAGCTGAAGGCTATTCTAACTATCTGCTCTGCAAATGAGCGAGGCTTCGTCAGTGTGCATCGCTAGCTACGTCGTCCGTACAACTGGGGCGAGTGCTAGTACGTCTCTCTAGACCTGCCGTGTGGTGGCGCTCGGTCTGCTATCACTGAAAGTGGCGACACGCGGGTCCGACATGTACTAATGGACCGCGGCCGATTTAAAGCTACCACCTAGCAAGTGTGGTGTCTGGCGGTGACACCACATTCCTCCCCCGCAAATCGGCGAACGGTCGTGTAATAAGGCCTCCGCCCGCCGTGAGGAGGACCCCATGTCGACATATGCGATGAGGTGGGGAGCCTAACAACAGGCGAGGCTGTGCCACCCGCACCCTGCCATTCGGTCCGAGGGGAGCTAGGAAACGCCTGAAAACCTAGTCCAGGGTGCACGTCAACATGCGGTGTATGCGCCCTTAGAGATATAGGAGGGGCCGAAGGGTCGACCTCCATTGCGTCGGGGCACCCGACGGGCGAAGACGACATCTGGTCCGGAGCGGGCAAAAGTTCCATGGCGGAGGACATCTGGTCACGGGAAGCGACCGGCGGCGCTTGACCCAGGGAGGCGCTGTGCGGCTGCAGCGAAGCGTCCACTGCGGGCGGCGCCGGCGGGAGAACAGGCGGCGGCGGCGGCGCGTCGCCATGGGGCAAAATGGAAGGCAGCGTCGGTAACACCTGGGGATGAGGCGAGGCAGTAGATGGGTCACCAGGGCGCTGACCGGACGGCACCGTCGCTGAAAGCAGACGGGGAGCGGCAGAACCCGCGCGACGACAGAGGCGCAGCTGATTGAGATGCCGACGCACTGCACCAGAGGCCCCCAAAACCAAATACATCGCCCGGCCGAGGCAGCGAAGAATGCGCCCTGCGAGCCAACGCCATGAACCGCGATAGTTGCGATAGAATACAATGTCGCCTGGAGCAAGAGCAGGTGGCTGCCGCTGCACAGGAACCTGATGCGGCGGATGCAGCAAAGACATCAAGGTTCGATGAGGACGACCGTGGAGCAACTCAGCCGGCGAGCGACCATCTCGGGGCTGAGAGCGATACGAAGACAAAAAGAGCAACAACGCGTCCTCCCGAGAATGCGACTCTTTCAACTTCAACATCTGTGACTTGAAAGTCCGGACCAATCTTTCAGCGGCACCGTATGACTGAGGCGAAAACGGCGCGGATGTCAGATGTTGAATACCATTGGCCGTGCAGAATGACTGAAATTCTGCGGACATGAATTGTGGGCCATTGTCGGAAACAATAGTCTGCACACGTTCAATCACACCTTGCGATTCTAAATCGTGTAATGTTCTTGCGACCTCATCATGCAATGCGTGGGGAACATTGCGCGCTCTGTAAAATTTTGGTTGCGCGTTTACTTTCAGTTCCAAATGTCCTTCATAGTTCTTAGCGCAACCATGGCCCGGTGCAAAAATGTCTGCAAATTCTTCACATAGACTAGAAACACTGGCTGAAGGCACAGTCCGGTTCACTGATAGGACCTGATTGACTATGGACAAGTTAAACAACTGAAATAAATCTAAACCAAACAAGTTCACTGCAGTAGAAGAACGAAGAACATAAAATGACACAAGTTTTGTTTGTCCCGTGTATGTTGTAAGAAGGCTGCACTGTCCTAACACAGGGATAGGCTGTCCTGAATAACTAGTGAGCGGAACATTTGCGGCACGCAACGGAGGTTTGCCCACTTGTTTGTACGTGTTGTGATTGATCAATGAAACTGCAGCTCCGGTATCGAGCTGGAATGGGATCACTTTGCCTTCAAAGTCCAAGTCTACAAAAAGTTTATTGTCCTGCCGACGACAAGAGCGACTGTCTCGTGCAATTTGAACTGATACAGGTACAGAAGCACTTGCGACCTGACGGGATTTCCGTCGACGTCGACGCACACGTTTTGTGGGACGAACACAGTCACTGTTAGAGAAAGTGGCACTGGGCGGAGTGGAAGTAACTACATGAATGTCCATGGTTCGATTCCGGCGCGAAGCAAAGGGCCTGGAATGGTTGTGATTGTCTGATCGGAGCTTTTTCTGGCAAACACTTTGAACATGTCCTTTCTTATGACAGTAAAAGCAAATAGCTTGGCGTGACGGGCAATGTTCACGCGAATGTCTAGTCGCACACCGCGGGCATGATTTCACTGCATTTGCTCGCTTACGTGGCACACGTGGAGAGCTAGGCGGCAGCCGCGCGGACGAGCGCGAGGGCTGTTTATCGTTCCGTGCAGCGCGCCCGGCGGGCCAGTTAATGTGACACACGGCTGGCGAAGGTTCAAATGAGTCCTGTGCAAAGTCAGGTGAGTCTTGCCTATCTAATATGTCTATCACTTGTTGAAGGGAGGGATTAACTAGTTTCAAAATCTGTTCCCGTATACGAACATCAGAAACGTTCTGTGCAATTGCATCACGTACCATTGTATCTGAATAAGGCAGTCCACATTCACACTCAAAAGCACAATCCCTAGTAAGGCCTTGCAATGTTGCAACCCACTCCCTATTAGTCTGACCGGCCGTACGTTTTGTACGAAAGAACGTATACCTTTTTGCAATGACATTTACTGTTTCTTTGAAATAGGCATCTAAAGCAGACAAAATTTCTTCGTAGGACAGAGTTGCTACGTCGCGTCGGGGAAATAATTTCACTATCACACGGTACGTTTGCACCCCTACACACGCCAATAAATGAGGCTGCCACTCGTTACCTTGAATTCTGTAGGCGGCGAGATGAAATCCAAATTGGCGTGACCACTCCGTCCATGTTTCCATCGTCGCATCATACGGTCGAAATGGGGGTGCAACTGCATGGTGTGGCTGCGGTAGCAATGAAGCGGCGGCGGCCGTATCGTTTTGCAGTGCACGTTGACCCTGGACGAGCTGTTCAAGGGCATCCAATAACGCCTGCGTCTGCTGACTCTGCAAGCGATAAAATTCGGACAGTACATCTGGCGAAACCATGACAAGTAAATGTAAGCAAGAATCAAGAACAAGACCCTTTTTTGACTCGCCAAAAATGTTGTGTCTAGACAAGACAGCCTAGACATAATGAGAGGAAGCCGAAAGGCACGCGCTATAAGCTCACACAGGATGGCGTGAGGTCTGAAACAGGATACGTAATGAATGCTATAAAGAAAAGTACGTAGCTTCTGGAATACTTAACTTTAATCCATCCTTGGTCATCGCTATTGACGAGACAAGTGAGACTCTTTAGATACAAGCTATGTAAGGCTACTGGCGCCTTGCTAGGTCGTAGCCATTGACTTAGCTGCAGGCTATTCTAACTATCTGCTCTGCAAATGAGCGAGGCTTCGTCAGTGTGCATCGCTAGCTACGTCGTCCGTACAACTGGGGCGAGTGCTAGTACGTCTCTCTAGACCTGCCGTGTGGTGGCGCTCGGTCTGCTATCACTGAAAGTGGCGACACGCGGGTCCGACATGTACTAATGGACCGCGGCCGATTTAAAGCTACCACCTAGCAAGTGTGGTGTCTGGCGGTGACACCACAAAGACCACATAGATAATATTGTGGGGAAGGCGAAATAAAGACTGCGCTTTGTTGGCAGAAGATGCGATAAACCCACTAAAGAGACAGCCTACATTACACTTGTCCGTCCTCTGCTGGAATATTGCTGCACGGTGTGGAATCCTTACCAGGTAGGATTGACGGAGGACATCGAAAAAGTGTAAAGAAAGGCAGCTCGTTTCATGTTATCACGCAATGGGTGTCACTGATATGATACGCGAGTTGGGATAGCAGTCACTGAAACAAAGGCGAGATCTATTTGCGAAATTTCAAACACCAACTTTCTCTTCCGTATGCGAAAATATTTTGTTGACACCCACCTACGTAGGGAGAAATGATCATCATAATAAAATAAGAGAAATCAGAGCTCGAACGAAAAGATTTAGGTGTTCCTTTTTTCCTCGCGCCATTCGAGATTGGAATCGTATAGGAGTAGTATGGAAATGGTTCGATGAACCCTCTGCACCGGCCGGTGTGGCCGAGCGCTTCTAGACGCTTCAGTCTGGAACCGCGCGACCGCTACAGTCGCAGGTTCGAATCCTATCTCGGGCATGGATGTATGTGATGTCCTTGGGTTAGTTAGGTTTAAGTAGTTCTAAGTTCTAGGGGACTGATGACCTCAGATGTTAAGTCCCATAGTGCTCAGAGCCATTTGGACCATTTGAACCCTCTGCCAGGCACTTAAGTGTGAATCGCTGAGTAACCATGTAGATGTAGATGTCACTTCGCTTAGACCATACTGAACGATGAAAGTGAGTTTAATTCGATGTTGTATGTCAGATTTTACGTACTGTCGATATGTGAAATAATAGAAAAAGAGACGTTCGAACGTTTCTAAACATCGTCATTTATTTGCTCGAGAACATGTGTACATATATACACATCAAAAGATGTCTAGGAGAAGATACATAGTGTCTTTTTACCTTAGTCACTTTTTTTTCTTCTTGTAAGTAGCAAATGTCGTGCAAAAAAGAAAAATCCGTGATCAGTCCCTGAGCACCACGCGACAGATGACCAACTGCCGCGTCATCCTCAATCAATTGTCATCGGAAAATCGCTTGAATGTAACTGTATTTTCTCCTTCAGTAGAGCTGTCTTTTTCACTGTTAGTAAAGATTCGTCATAAGATATCACTACATCAATTTATGTCCTTTTTAATTTAGGCTTTTTCTTTGGCCAAGTATTGTAAAACCTAAACACTTTTTCGCTTCCCGATATCTAACCTCTTTTGTGGCAGAAATAGAAAAAAAATATCAAAATTCTCGCGAAACCGGC
This sequence comes from Schistocerca piceifrons, assembly GCF_021461385.2. Taxonomy (NCBI): domain Eukaryota; kingdom Metazoa; phylum Arthropoda; class Insecta; order Orthoptera; family Acrididae; genus Schistocerca; species Schistocerca piceifrons. The sequence continues at coordinate 88,161,304 of NC_060143.1, read as the reverse complement.
GCAAAAAAAGAAGCAAACAATAAAATAACGGAATGAGATTTTCACTCTGCAGCGGAGTGTGCGCTGATATGAAACTTCCTGCTGGCAGATTAAAACTGTGTGCCCGACCGAGACTCGAAATCGGGACCTTTGCCTTTCGCGGGCAAGTGCTCTACCATCTGAGCTACCGAAGCGCGACTCACGCTCGGTACTCACAGCTTTACTTCTGCCAGTATCTCGCCTCCTGCCTTCCAAACTTTACAGAAGCTCTCCTGCGAACCTTGCAGAACTAGCACTCCTGAAAGAAAGGATATAGCGGAGACATGGCTTAGCCACAGCCTGGGGGATGTTTCCAGAATGAGATTTTCACTCTGCAGCGGAGTGTGCGCTGATATAAAACTTCCTGCTGGCAGATTAAAACTGTGTGCCCGACCGAGACTCGAACTCGCGACCTTTGCCTTTCGCGGGCAAGTGCTCTACCATCTGAGCTACTGAAGCACGAGTCACGGCCGGTACTCACAGCTTTACTTCTGCCAGTATCTCGCCTCCTACCTTCCAAACTTTACAGAAGCTCTCCTGCGAACCTTGCAGAACTAGCGCTCCTGAAAGAAAGGATATAGCGGAGACATGGCTTAGCCACAGCCTGGGGGATGTTTCCAGAATAAGATTTTCACTCTGCAGCGGAGTGTGCGCTGATATGAAACTTCCTGGCAGATTAAAACTGTGTGCCCGACCAAGACTCGAACTCGGGACCTTTATCTTTCGCGGGCAAGTGCTCTACCAGCTGAGCTACCGAAGCACGACTCACGCCCGCTACTCACAGCTTTACTTCTGCCAGTATCTCGCCTCCTACCTTCCAAACTATACAGAAGCTTTCCTTTCTTTCAGGAGTGCTAGTTCTGCGAGGTTCGCAGGAGAGCTTCTGTAAATTTTGGAAGGTAGGAGGCGAGATACTGGCAGAAGTAAAGCTGTGAGTACCGAGCGTGAGTCGCGCTTCGGTAGCTCAGATGGTAGAGCACTTGCCCGCGAAAGGTAAAGGTCCCGATTTCGAGTCTCGGTCGGGCAGACAGTTTTAATCTGCCAGGAAGTTTCAATAAAATAACGTTTAAAAGCACAAATTCCACTACTGTATAATGAGTGAACACGGAAAAAATGTGGTTATTTTTTATGTCCACAGACGATGTCACTCTTCCTCATTAACGACGTCAGAACTTTATTCCCGAGATTCCTTGACAATGACGTTCCGTTCCGTCCTGTCACGCTCAGTTCCGTTGGCAGTCCGTGTGAATGCCGCCATTTGAAATGCTCTGTGCATTTCTTTGACGTTCCGTGACGTCGTGTGAGAATCGACCTTAATACGCATGGGGCGTCGACGGCACTCTTGAGGGCATTCACCTGCAGGGACCTCACGGCTGCCTTCCTCTCGCAGCTACTGTGAGTCTGCGGTTTTCTCCAGGACTCCTAACGGCTTCTCTCGCATGTATACTAGCCTCGCGTTTCGATCATCAGGATACATCCTGACGGTACTAGTATGAGCTTTGCGTTTCGAGCAAGTCATTGGCTTTGTTACACACGCTAACAGACCCACACAAACGCACGCCACAAGTTCATATTCATGTTCGGGAACATTGTTTCATAAACAAGTTATAAAAATGTGCTGCTTGCGAAATTTCCAATGCAGCAACTGCTGGGTTCCGTAAAAGGTACCACGGGCTAAGCAGACTAGGAATATACTAGATCTCAATTCAGTGTGGGAAAATCAGACATAGCCAGAAGCGTAGCACTGTTAAAGGACAACGCGATGAACACAGACTTCACGCCGTACTAAGTCAGACAGAAAAATCTGCGATTTTTTTTACTGAATTTATTTGCCTTTATCTTGCACCATACAGCCAGTTCATACATAAAATATACAGTTACTAGCGTAGCGTCCGCTGCTTCGCTCGCGTAGTCTGTATGACCTGCAGATTTTTTTTTATTTAATGGAATTTTTATGTTGTTCGCAAATTGCTTTTAAGGCTGAATAAGGCCATAGAAGCCTGGTCTTTTCCGAATCTACTTCTGACCGAAAAGCGATTCTGGTAGCTGGAGTCCAAAGTTTTTGTTAATGAGCCTTATGCGTTCTTGTGGAGATATTTCCATAGCAACCTTCATCCTATAATAAATATTTCTTTGTATGTACCAGTAACCGAGAAGTGAAGTGAAATACCAGCTTTCACAAATTTAGCTTTAAAATTTTTTTAATATAAGGAAATATTTTCTTCAAAATTTTTATCCCCTTTTGCATACCCTTAGGGATTGAACTTCCAGAAACATCAAAACACATGTTTTTTAATTTCCAACCGAAAAGTCAAATATTGTTGTAACAGATGTAGCCTTAAAAATCCTTTAGTAGTTCTTCAGTAATTATTTATACTCTAATAACCTTTCACCCACTGTTTTCCCCCCTTACTGGTGGAATTTCCAAAAATGCTGAAACAAGCATTTTTTTATTTTCTGATTCACAAGCCAAATACAAATTTTCGTAGTTCTAGCTTCAAAATTCCCATAATAGCGACATACTTTCAAAAAGCCTTTCATCCCCTATTTCACCTTCTTAGGAACGTACACTGAAGCGCCAGAGACACTGGTGTAGGCATGCGTATTCAAATACAGAGATATGTAAACAGGCAGAATACGGTGTTGAGGTCGACAATACCGATAAGAGACAGCAAGGGTCTGGCGCAGTTATTAGATCGGTTACTGCTGCTACAATGGCAGGTTGTCAAGATTTAAGTGAGTCTGAACGCGGTGTTATAGTCGGAGCACGAGCGGTGGGACATAGAATCTTCGAAGTGACGACGAAGTCAGGACTTTCCCGTAAGACCAGTTGACGAGTGTACCGTGAATATCAGTAATCCGGTAAAACACCAAATCTCCGACGTCGTGCGGCCGGAAAAAGATCCTGCAACAACGGGACCAACGACGACTGAAGGGAATCGTTCAACGCGACAGAAGTGCAAGCCTCCGGCAAATTGCTGCAGATTTAAATGCTGGGCCATCAACAAGTGTCAGCGTGTGAACCATTCAACGAAACATCAGCGATATGTGCCTTCGGAGCCGAAGTCCCACTCGTGTATCCTTGATGACTGCATGACACAAAGTTTTACACCTCGCCTGGGCCGAACAACACGGGCATTGCACTGTTGATGACTGGAAACATGTTGCCTGATCGGATGAGTCTCGTTTCAAATTGTATTGAGCGGACAGACATGTACGGGCATGGAGACAACCTCATGAATTCATGGACCCTGCATGTCAGCAGGGGCCTGTTCAAGGTGGTGGAGGCTCTGTAATGGTGTGGTGCGTGTGCAGTTGCAGTGATATGGGACGCCGGATACGTCTGCATACGACTCTGACAGATGACACGCACGTAAGAACCCTGTCTGATCACCTGTATCCGTTCATGTACATTGTGCATTCCGACGGACTCGGGCAGTTCCAGCAGGACCATGCGACATCCAAATAGTCCATAATAGCTACAGGGTGGCTCCAGAAACACTCTTCTGAGTATAAACACTTCCGCTGGCCATCAAACTCCCCAGACATGAACTTTATTGAGCATATCTGGGATGCCTTGTAACGTGCTGTTCAAAAGAGATCTCCACTCCCTTGCACTCTTACAGATCTAACGACAGCCCTGCAGGATTCATGGTGTCAGTTCCCTCCAGCACTACTTCAGGCATTAGTCGAGTCCATGCCATGTCGTGATGCGGCACTTCTGCGTGCTCGCGGGGGCTCTACACGGTATTAGGCAGGTGTACCAGTTTTTTCGCTCTACAGTGTAATTTCGGAGAATCCCTTCTTAAACGATGCCTACAGTACAAGATCCGCACCTCTCCAAACTTCAAGTTATCCTTTGCGGTCTGGGCTGAGCAATGATGAGTCAGCCAGTCAGTAAGTCAGGACATTGTCTTTTATTTATAGACAATGAAGACTGATGATAGAAAATTGGTGTTTGATTCCGCACACATACACGTATAAATAGACCAATAATGGAAAATCACTGTAAAGCCAAATGTTTTAGAACTTTTTTGTGCAGTCCATTGTCAGTAATATGTTGCTCTTAGAAGCGGATACGTGTAGCAACGGTGAATCTGTACATGGCGTAGGAAAGTCTAAGACCATGTGTTGCTAACAAAGCTGTCAGGCGGCTTGGCAACATGTGATTATGCTTCAGAAGTTCTTGTAAAAGGGCTGTAGTATTGCCATGCAGCGTGGGGGTGCCCAAACAAAAGGCGATCTGCATCGTCTTCATTTCAACAACAGTAGAAAGGTGTCTCTATAATGTGAAGCTTGTGAAGATGTTTATGCGAACATCCATGATTAAATTTGAGTGTGGCTGTTAGAGAGGCTAAATGCCCAAACACTGAGTTTGAATGAGCTTTCGTGGAATATGGGACCGACGGGTGGACTGTTGCTTACTTCTTGCATTCGTGTTTCGTTGCTTCCTCCCATTCCTTTCGTAGTCTTCTCTCATGCGTGTGTCTAGGACATATCGGCAATCCGTACTTGGGATTGCAGCGCTCTCTGAATGTTCTGTCACAGCAGTTTCTTAGGCTAACCGTTCAACAGCTGCATTGCCAGTGATCCCACAGTGTGATTTCACCCATGCGAAAGTAACAGACCGACCGAGGTGGCTCAACAGTTAACACAAAGGACTCGAATTCAGGAGGACGACGGTTCAAAACTGCATCCGGCCATTCTGATTTAGGTTTCCCATGATTTCCACAAATCACTCCAGACAAATGCCGGGATTGTTTCTTTGAAAGAGCCCAACCGCTTTCATTCCCCGTCCACGAAATAGCCGAACTAGTGTTCCGTCTCTAATGTCCTCGATGTCGACGTGGTCAAAATAATGAGGAAAATGTCGGAGCTCTTCGAGTGGTGTTCACTGTTGGACAGTGTCATTAAAAATCACTTCCCTCATGTAACACGACCACCACCCTTCCAAAAGTTCAGAAGAAGAACACACCGCTACGGTCGATCGTGAGCATCATTGGAACGCTGATTTACAGACTCACAGAACATCTGGCCAGACTCCTTACTCCACAAGTTGGTCACTTTGTTGTTAACTCCCTCTCACGTGAAAGGTACATTTTTATAATTTTACTAAGGTGAAATGATTCATGAAAGGAGTCATTATTTCACCCCAAACCCAGTTATTGTACGGAGATCTGTGTTGAAAATTTCCTTTCAGAGACCAAAAGTAACCTCGATGAACTGCTTTTATTATTATTATTATTCATTTAATTACTGCTTTAATTTAATTAGTGTTATTATTACTGATTCAAGGAATAAGTTCTATAGTATTCAGTCTCTCTAAGAAAAGGGTTTAGGTCTTTCAAACGAATAAATGTCAGTAAACAACGTTTATGTTCAGGCGATTGAGCATGGTAGACCAGAGATCTGTTATTGCACGCTGACTGTAAGCTGTACTCGATGTCTCTGTCGATCGTCGAACTGCGTGTTGAATCTGTAGGAATCTTAGGCTACGTTAACTACAGTCAAATTCTCCCCCTTCCATGGAAGCCTGTCCGTCGAAGTGGGTTTGTTTAAAAGTCTTTAAATTAGTGACCGTATAGAGCCTGCACGTTTGAGCTTCCACAGTCCAAAGAAATATCTGGTACGCATGCACAAATATTTGAAAATGTGAAACCATAAGATAGAGAATAATTTACGCAATATACACCTTGCTTATGCTGCCGAGAAATTGGTTTATTGGCTCACTATTCTAGTGCAAAATCAGAAAATGCTTTTCAATTAAAGACGGCGGTCTCGCAACAATGCCTTCTCTCGTAAGCCGCAATACATTCGTTCATACTCATTTAGAGCAGAAGCTAGACTAAATCTTTTCACAATAGTTAACATCGAACCAAAGCTCTCGTAGTTCACGGAATACCGAGAGCGTCAGCGATAATGCTGCTTTCTCGTAGTCAGTTGCGCGCGAGTAATATCTTGTTGGGGACCGCTGTATTATAACAAATCTCAAAAGATAGGCTGGATCGTTTACTCTCATGTACACCAAACTGCTGCATTGCGCTCCTGACTCACAGTACAGCTGACACCCATCATCAGCCGAATTATTTTATTTCATGTTGGGGACGGGGTATGCTATTTAATGTTGGTGTGGTCTTGTTACCCACGCGCATTCCATTTAAAGAACCAGACAGATGGCGTCGGCATGGCAAGACCGTTAGCTCCGGGAGTAGCTAACCTTATCATGAAGTAGGGGAGAGTGTTTAACGTCAGAACACCTCTCAGACTTCCGCTTCTAGCCGGCCTTGTAATACGAGTTTGATATGTTATTCCATAGAATTCACTTTTTATGTGCTGCAGCCTTTTTCGTAACTTACTCTGGAAAAGTAAGGTCTTTCCACACGTCAACAACTGATTCAAACTATAAAATCGTCATGTACCTAGGAACAAATATCCTATTCAAATTTAAAAGTGTTACAATCGATACAATCTCGTTATTAATGTATTTAATAGTCTACATGTTATGTTATTACTCTACTACGCAGAAATAATCAATAAGTGAAATCAAATTAAGAAAAAGTTCTATTAAAAAAGCAGGTTACAAGTTAAAAACGTTTTGAAACAGAAACTGTTGCCATCGAACGCAAATTTCTATTTTCAAGGCAGAGAAAATATTTAAGATATTATAGACACTAAGTTCATTTGCAAATATCGCGCGTTCATTCGTAGAAGACGTTCTCCTGTTACAACGTACAAGATGGTGCACTACGATGAAGTAAGGCTTAACCGTCCACATGTTCTGTAAGTAATTTGAAAAATATATAGAATTTCACTCACCATAACTGAAGAATCAACGATATTCTCCAAATAGCTTTAAAATAGTATGTTTTTGTTTGGTCTCCAGTCAGAAGACGTTTGATGCATCTCTCCATGCTACTCTATCCTGTGCGAGCCTCTTCACCTCCGAGTAACTGCAACAACCTACATCCTTCTGTTTCTGCTTACTGTATTCATCTCTTGGTCTCCCTCTACGATTTTTACCTTCCTTACTTCCCTCCAGTACTAAATTGGTGATCTGTTGATGTTTCAGCATATGTCCTACAACCGATCTCTTCTTCTAATCACTTCTTGTGCCACTAATTTCTTTGCTCCCCAATTACATTCAGTACTTCCGAGTAAGTTACGTGATCTACCGATCTAATCTTCAGCATTCTTCTGTAGCGCCACATCTCAAAAGCTTCTATTCTCATCTTGTCTAAACTGTTTATCATATATTTTCACTTCCATACATGGCTATACTCTGTACAAATACGTCCAGAAAAGACTTCCTGACACTTAAATCTATACTTGATGTTAGTTAATTTCTCTTCTTCAGAAACGCTTTTCTTGCCACTGAACAGTCTACGTTTTATATCCTCTCTACATCAACCATCACTAATTATTTTGGCGCCCAAATAGCAAAACTCATCTACTTTAAGCGTCTCGTTCCCTAATCTAATTCACTCAGCATAACCTGATTTAGTTCGACAACGTTCCAGTATCTCTGTTTTGCTTTCGTTGGCGTTCATTTTATATCGTCCTTTCAAGACACTGTCCGTTTAGATTAACTGCTCTTCCAGGTCCTTTGCTGTCTTCGGCAGAATTACAATGTCATCGCCAAATCTCAAAGTTTTTATTTCTTTTTACTGAACTTGAATTCCTACTCCAAATTTTTCTTTTATTTCCTTTAAAGCTTGTTCAGAGTACATACTGAATGACATTGGCGATAGGCTACAACCCTGTTTCATTCACTTCACAACCATTTCTTCTATTCCAAGCCCCTCGACTCTTATAATTGCAGTCTGGTTTCTGTACCAATTGCAAATAGCATTTCGCTCCCTGTATTATACCCTGCTATCTTCATAATCTCAAAGACAGTATCCCAGTCAAAAGCTTTTTCTAAGTCTGAAAATACTGTACGTAGGTTTCTGTGAGTAGTCGTAGGGTCAGTATTACCTGGCGTGTTTCTACAGTTCTGCGGAATCCAAACTGACCTTCCCTGAGGATGGCTTCTACCAATTTTTCCATTTTGTGTCAATAAATCGTAGTAGTTTTTTTGCAACCATGACTTATTAAACTAATAGTTCGGTAATATTCACATCTGTTAGAACCTGCTTTATTTGGAGTTGGAATTATTACATTATTTTCGTAGTCAGAGTATTTCGCCCGTTTCATACTGTACGACTTGTCACCAGTTGGAAGAGTTTTGTCTTGGCTTTCTCTCCAAAGGCTATCAGTAGTTCTAACGCAATGTCTTCTGTTCCAATGGCCCACTTTCGACTTAGATCTTCCAATGCTCTGTCAGATTCTTCTCGCAGTATCATATCTCCCATCTCATCTTCATCGACGTCCTCTTCCTTTACCGTAATACTGCACTACATCTCCCCTGTATAGACCCTCTCTGCATTCCTTCCACCTATCAGCCGTTCCTTTGTTGCTTACGAATGGTTTTCCATCTGAGCTCTTGATATTCATACAACTGGCCCTCTTTCCTCCAAAGGCCTCTTTAATTTCCCTGTAGGCTGTATCTATCTTTCCCCTATGATATATGCTTCTAAACCGTTATATTGGTGGTAATAATATTTTCTCTACATTCTCGTAGAAGATCTGATTTCAGAATTTAGCCAACAGCCCCTTCCGTTTAGCGCGCCGTCTATCTGCGAGCATGTCCCACTTCAAACTTCAGTCCAACATTTTAGACGTTTGTATTGCCTTTCGCCTGCTTCATTTACTGGAGTTTATATTTAATATCTCTTGATTTACCCAAGGATTTCTACTAGGCCTCGTCTTTTTACCTATTTGATTCTCTGCTGCCTTCACTATCTCATCTCTCAAAGTTACCCATTCTTCTTACACTGTATTCCTTTCTCCTGTTCTTGCCAGTCGTTGCCTAATGCTCCCTCTGAATCTCCGGCAACCTCTGGTTCTTCCAGCTTATCCAGGTCCCATGTCCTTAATTTCCTACCTTTTTGCAGCTTCTTAAGTTTTAATCTATAGTTCATAACCAATAATTGCGGTCGAGTCCACATCTGCCCCTGGAAATGTCTTACAGTTTAAAATCTGTTTCCGAAATATCTGTCTTACCATTATATAATCAATCTAAAACCTTCCGGTTCTCCAGGTCTCTTCCACGTATACAACCTTCTTTCATGATTCTTAAACCAAGTGTTAGAGATGATTAAATTATGCTCTATGCAAAATTCTATTAGGCAGCTTTCTCTTTCATTCCTTTCCTCTACTCCATATTCACCAACTAATTTTCCTTCTCTTTCTTTTCCCACTATCGAATTCCAGTCCTCCACCACTGCAAAATTCTCTCCTGTTTTACATATCTGAGTAATTTCTTTTATCTCGTCATACATTTCTTTAATCACCTCATCATCTGCGGAGCTAGTTGGCATATAAACTTGTTATACTATGGTAGGCGTGGGCTTCGTGTCTGTCCTGGCTACAATAAGGCGTTCACTATGCTGTTTGTAGTAGCTTACCCGCACTCCTATTTTTTTATTCATTATTAAACCTACTCCTGCATTACCCCTATTTGATTTTGTATTTATAACCCTGTATTCACCTGACCAGAAGTCTTGTTCCTCCTGCCACTGAACTTAGCTAATTTCCTCTATATCTAACTTTAACCTATCCATTTCCCTTTTTAAATTTTCTAACCTACCTGCCCGATTAAGGGATCTGACATTCCACGCTCCGATCCGTAGAACGCCAGTTTTCTTTCTCCTGATAACGACGTCCTCCTCAGTAGTCCCCGCCCGGAGATCCGAATGGGGGACTATTTTACCTCCGGAATATTTTACCCAAGAGGACGTCATCATCATTTAACCATACAGTAAAGTTGCATGCCCACGGGAAAAATTACGGCTGTAGTTTCCCCTTGCTTTCAGCCGTTTATACTATCTGTTCAGCAAGGCTGTTTTGGTTGATGTTACAAGACCAAATCAGTCAATCATCAAGACTGTTGCCCCTGCAACTTCTGAAAAGGTTGCTGCCGCTCTTCAGGAACCACAAGTTTGTATGGTCTCCCAACAGATATTTCTCCGTTGTGGTGCACCTACGGTACAGCTATCTGTATCGCTGAGGTGCATGAGCCTCCCAACCAACGGCAAGGTCCATGGGTCATGGGTGAGTGTGTGGGTGGGTGGGGAAGGGGGTGGGGTTAGAACATAGTATGCAGAACTTAATGTATGTAGCTTATAATACACTCTAAGAGGAAAAAAAGTGATGGCGTACCACGAAGTGGTTATTCGAATGGGACGAAAATCGGTAGAGTGATGTATACGTACACACAAACGAAGGACGTTTATTTCAGAAAAGTTGATGAATTGTTCAAGAGACAGAGTTTCGGAAATTGGAAAATATCGTGTTGGTTCACCTCTGGCCTAAGGCAAACTGTTATTCGGCTTGGCATTGGTTAATAGATTTGTTGGCTGAGGAATATCGTGTCTAATTCTCGTTGGAGAGCCCTGCCAGTAACGCTCCAAAATTCTCACATAAGGAGAGATTTGGTAAGCCTGAGATTGTTTGCCACGAAGGACAACAAAACAGGGCACTGAATGTTGTCGATGTACCGTTGTGCTGTAAGGGTGCTGCGGTTGACAACTAAAAGGGTCCAGCTATGAAATGAAAGGCTGGCCACACCATCAGCCCTGGTTGTCGGGCTGTATGGCGGACTACAGTCATATTGGCATTCGAGTGATGCCCAGTGCGTCTCCAGACGTCTTCAGCCTGGAATCTCATTGACTGGAGTAGAATTTTCTTTAGTGATAAGTCCCGCTTCGAACTGAGCCCCGATGACCAGCAAAGATCTACCTGGAGATGCCCGAGATAGCAATGGGATACCAACCTGACTGTCACCCAGCATGCGACCCGACATCCAGGAGACATTGCTCCTAGTCTGGGGTGCCATTTCATTTCGTAGCAGAACCAATTTGGTTGTCATCCGCGGCACCCTTACAGTAAAGAGGTACGGTAACGATATTCTGCGCCTCGTTTTATTGCCCTTCATCGCGTGCCATGCTGGGCGTACATTTCAGCTAGATAATGGCCGCCCGCTCATGCCGAGATTTTCTGCTGTTTGGCTTTGTGCTTGTCGTGCCCTATCTTGGCCAGAAAGATAGCTAGATCTCTCCGCAGTTGAGAACGTCTAGACTCTAGAGCATTATGGGCAAGCCCTCCAACCAACTCGGGACACCCATCGCAGAAACGGTCTACTCTGAGGACCTTGGTGCGTCGAGCGTAAGCCATTCCAGACGCTGAAAGTCTGTCGAAGTAAGTGAGCCGCTTACGGAAAGTATTCAAGGAAAACGGCTACAACAACATACACATTTCGCAAGCCGTCTCTCCGAAGACACGTAAGCAGCAGGCCTCCGACGAGGACACGAAGAGGCTTCCCTTTTGTCATTCTGTAGCTTAGTAACAGGAAAGAAAGCAGGCTCCCAAAGCGAACTTCAGGTCTCCAGTAAAAATTTGAGAACACGTGAAGCCTGTGAAAGAATACAAAGGCCTCAGAAGGGCAGGAGAATGTAAAATATCCTGAGTTTGTGGACAGTTTTATGGTGGACAGATTCTGCATACTATTGAACAGACCAGTGTAGAACACGATAACTGTTTCCGCCTACGATATCGTGAGAAATCAACGTTAGCAGAGCATGCTCTGGAAAACGGACAGCAAAATGCATTAGTTGAGATATCTGTCATTAAACGGACTAATTATTTCTGTTATGGCATCATAAAAGAAGCTATCGAGTTAAAAAATTTTGATATCACTCCCCGGCGGTCTGCAGCAAAGGACAGCTTGGGGCCCGGTCATCGGAAGGGTGAAGCGGTCGCGGCGCTTGCGTAACAAAAACTTTACCATATATGGCGCTGGAGCGAGCACCAGTGACGTCACAGAGAACATCGCAGCTCCATAAGGACGGCAGCAGCAATTACACGACAATTACAACTTACCACTTGGCAATCAATGGCCTAGGAGCACAAGGCCGAAAGCTTGTAGATTTTAAACTCCTTGACGGCGCTGGAAGCCCGAGAGAATTTTATCAGTCTTTATCGCCGGGAAACCATCCAGTCGTATGTAACTATTCCCCATTTCAACACATGAAGATGGCGAGCAAATGTGTCACCAAAATATTGTGCAGTTTTCACTGCACCATTCGACAAAGACAACAATTCAAGCAAAACTTAAGGTCTTCGGAAGGCATCCTTTCATTGTAAGGCACATGCAACAATTTTTATTCCCCTGTCATGTATCGGAAATCTGAGGACTGTCTGCTTGAATAGATCCGAGTTTTACGGTGGGCCGTTCATCTCATACAGCCCTCCTTACCTTAGGATAGGGACTGAAGGCTATAAAAAGTCACCTTGAATTTGGCTGTCTTGGACACTACTGACACGAAACATGCTCCAAGATTGTGATCTTTACCCTACACAGAAATCACAGCGTCTGCTTTTTATGGATCGCAGCAGCATGAGGAATATAGATGGCTGTAACACATGTGTTACAGGCCTGTCAGGCTCCGCATTTACTGACAGGTATATGACAAATCACGTGCAGTTCGTTTATAGGCCTGTTCTAGTTGTAATACGGTCTCCTTGTTCTTCTGATCTTCAGTACAAACGCTGATTTGATATAGCTTTCCACACTAGTCTATTCCGTGCAAGCCTCTTTATCTATGCTATTACAACCTACATTCCCTTGAACCTGCTTACTGTAGTCAAACCTTAATCTCTCTCTTCAGTTTTTAACCCCACACCTCCACCATTATCGATTTGATCAGCTCTTTAATGTCTCATAGTCTTTCTTAATTGTTTCCTTAAACCAGTCATAAATTTATTTCTTTGCTACCTAATTCCATTCAGTACCTCGTCTCTAGTTCTCTGATCTACCTCTCTGACCTTCGAAATTTTCTGTTCATTATGGAAACTTCAATTTTATTGTGGACTGTACCTTTTATCGCACTCGTTTCACCTTCGTACAAGGCTACACCCAAAACACTTCCACAGAGCTGGCCGGAGTGACCGAGCGGTTCTAGGTGCTACAGTCTGGAACCGCGCGACCGCTACGGTCGTAGGTTCGAATCCTGCCTCGAGCATGGATGTATGTGATGTCCTTAGGTTAGTTAGGTTTAAGTAGTTCTAAGTTCTAGGGGACTGATGGCCTCAGAAGTTAAGTCCCATAGTTCTCGGAGCCATTTGAACCATTTTTTATATTAGATGTTAAAATATATTTCTTTATCGGAAACAAAGAACTCTGATAACTGCAAATGTGCATTTTATGTGCTCTGCATTTAAGACATCTCCAGATAATTTTCTGGTTAAACAGCAAAACTCATCTCGGTCCTAATACTTTTAGTGTCTCATTACCTAATCTAATTCTCTGTATCGTCTGATTTAATTCGGCTACATTCCATTATTCTTGTTTTTCTTTGTTGATGTTCGTCTTTTCAAGATCGTCCATTTCGTTCAGCCCATCTTTCAATCCATTGCAATATCATCGGTAAACCCCAAAGTTTATATTTCTGCTCCAAGAACGGGAATTTCCTTTTCAGTTTTTAAAATGCGATTAGGGTAGGATATATAAATGACACCCCCCCCCCCCCCCCATGAACCATGGACCTTGCCGTTGGTGGGCAGGCTTGCGTGCCTCAGCGATACAGATGGCCGTACCGTAGGTGCAACCACAACAGAGGGGTATCTGTTGAGAGGCCAGACAAACGTGTGGTTCCTGAAGAGGGGCAGCAGCCTTTTCAGTAGTTGCAGGGGCAACAGTCTGGATGATTGACTGATCTGGCCTTGTAACCCTAACCAAAACGGCTTTGCTGTGTTGGTACTGCGAACGGCTGAAAGCAAGGGGAAACTACAGCCGTAATTTTTCCTGAGGGCATGCACCTTTGCTGTATGGTTAAATGATGATGGCGTCCTCTTGGGTAAAATCTTCCGGAGGTAAAATAGTCCCCCATTCGGATCTCCGGGGAGGGACTACTCAAAAGGACGTCGTTATCAGGAGAAAGAAAACTGGCGTTCTATGGATCGGAGCGTGGAATGTCAGATCCCTTAATCCGGCAGGTAGGTTAGAAAACTTAAAAAGGGAAAAGGATAGGTTAAAGTTAGATATAGTGGGAATTAGCGAAGTTAGGTGGCAGGAGGAACAAGACTTTTAGTCAGGTGAATACAGGGTTATAAATACAAAATCAAATAGGGGTAATGCAGGAGTAGGTTTAATAATGAATTAAAAAATAGGAGTGCGGGTAAGCTACTATGAACAGCATAGTGAACGCATTGTTGTGGCCATGATAGACACGAAGCCCACGCCTACTACAGTAATACAAGTTTATATGCCAACTAGCTCTGCAGATGATGAAAAAATTGATGAAATGTATGATGAGATAAAAGAAATTATTCAGGTAGTGAAGGGAGCCGAAAATTTAATAGTCATGGGTGACTGGAATTCGGTAGCAGGAAAAGGGAGAGAAGGAAACACAGTAGGAGAATATGGATTGGGGGAAAGGAATGAAAGAGGAAGCCGTCTGGTAGAATTTTGCACAGAGCACAACTTAATCATAGCTAACACTTGGTTCAAGAATCATAAAAGAAGGTTGTACACATGGAAGAATCCTGGAAATACTAGAAGGTATCAGATAGATTATATAATGGTAAGACAGAGATTTAGGAACCAGGTATTAAACTGTAAGACATTTCCAGGGGCAGATGTGGACTCTGACAACAATCTATTGGTTATGAGCTGTAGATTAAAACTGAAGAAACTGCAAAAAGGTGGGAATTTAAGGAGATGGGATCTGGACAAACTGATTAAACCAGAGGTTGTACAGAGTTTCAGGGAGAGCATAAGGGAACAATTGTCACAAATGGGGGAAAGAAATACAGTAGAAGAAGAATGGGTAGCTCTGAGGGATGAAGTAGTGAAGGCAGTAGAGGATCAAGTAGGTAAAAAGACGAGGGCTAGTAGAAATCCTTGGGTAACAGAAGAAATATTGAATTTAATTGATGAAACGAGAAAATATAAAAATGCGGTAAATGAAGCAGGCAAAAAGGAATACAAACGTCTCAAATATGAGATCGACAGGAAGTGCAAAATGGCTAAGCAGGGATGGCTAGAGGACAAATGAAAGGATGTAGAGGCTTATCTCACTAGGAGTAAGATAGATACTGCCTACAGGAAAATTAAAGAGACCTTTGGAGAAAAGAGAACCACTCATATGAATATCAAGAGCTCAGATGGAAACCCAGTTCTAAGCAAAGAAGGGAAAGCAAAAAGATGGAAGGAGTATATAGAGGGTCTATACAAGGGCGACGTACTTGATGACAATATTCTGGAAATGGAAGAGAATGTAGATGAAGACGAAATGGGAGATACAATACTGCGTGAAGAGTTTGACAGAGCGCTGAAAGACCTGAGTCGAAACAAGGCCCCGGGAGTAGATAACATTCCATTAGAATTACTGACGGCCTTGGGGGAGCCAGTCCTGACAAAACTCTACCATCTGGTGAGCAAGATGTATGAGACAAACGAAGTACCCTCAGACGTCATGAAGAATATAATTATTCGAATCCCAAAGAAAGCAGGTGTTGACAGATGTGAAAATTACCGAACAATTAGTTTAATAAGCCACAGCTGCAAAATATTGACGCGAATTCTTTACAGACGAATGGAAAAACTAGTAGAAGCTAACCTTGGGGAAGATCAGTTTGGATTCCGTAGAAATATTGGAACACGTGAGGCAATACTGACCCTACGACTTATCTTAGAAGAAAGATTAAGGAAAGGCAAACCTACGTTTCTAGCATTTATAGACTTAGAGAAAGCTTTTGGCAATGTTGACTGGAATACTCTCTTCCACATTCTAAAGGTGGCAGGGGTAAAATACAGGGAGCGAAAGGCTATTTACAATTTGTACAGAAGCCAGATGGCAGTTATAAGAGTCGAGGGACATGAAAGGGAAGCAGCAGTTGGGAAGGGAGTGAGACAGGGTTGTAGCCTCTCCCCGATGTTATTCAATCTGTATATTGAGCAAGCAGTAAAAGAAACAAAAGAAAAATTCGTAGTAGGTATTAAAATCCATGGAGAAGAAATAAAAACTTTGAGGTTCGCCGATGACATTGTAATTCTGTCAGAGACAGCAAAGGACTTGGAAGAGCCGTTGAACAGAATGGACAGTGTCTTGAAAGGAGGATATAAGATGAACATCAACAAAAGCAAAACGAGGATAATGGAATGTAGTCGAATTAAGTCGGGTGATGCTGAGGGAATTACACTCCTGGAAATTGAAATAAGAACACCGTGAATTCATTGTCCCAGGAAAGGGAAACTTTATTGACACATTCCTGGGGTCAGATACATCACATGATCACACTGACAGAACCACAGGCACATAGACACAGGCAACAGAGCATGCACAATGTCGGCACTAGTACAGTGTATATCCACCTTTCGCAGCAATGCAGGCTGCTATTCTCCCATGGAGACGATCGTAGAGATGCTGGATGTAGTCCTGTGGAACGGCTTGCCATGCCATTTCCACCTGGCGCCTCAGTTGGACCAGCGTTCGTGCTGGACGTGCAGACCGCGTGAGACGACGCTTCATCCAGTCCCAAACATGCTCAATGGGGGACAGATCCGGAGATCTTGCTGGCCAGGGTAGTTGACTTACACCTTCTAGAGCACGTTGGGTGGCACGGGATACATGCGGACGTGCATTGTCCTGTTGGAACAGCAAGTTCCCTTGCCGGTCTAGGAATGGTAGAACGATGGGTTCGATGACGGTTTGGATGTACCGTGCACTATTCAGTGTCCCCTCGACGATCACCAGTGGTGTACGGCCAGTGTAGGAGATCGCTCCCCACACCATGATGCCGGGTGTTGGCCCTGTGTGCCTCGGTCGTATGCAGTCCTGATTGTGGCGCTCACCTGCACGGCGCCAAACACGCATACGACCATCATTGGCACCAAGGCAGAAGCGACTCTCATCGCTGAAGACGACACGTCTCCATTCGTCCCTCCATTCACGCCTGTCGCGACACCACTGGAGGCGGGCTGCACGATGTTGGGGCGTGAGCGGAAGACGGCCTAACGGTGTGCGGGACCGTATCCCAGCTTCATGGAGACGGTTGCGAATGGTCCTCGCCGATACCCCAGGAGCAACAGTGTCCCTAATTTGCTGGGAAGTGGCGGTGCGGTCCCCTACGGCACTGCGTAGGATCCTACGGTCTTGGCGTGCATCCGTGCGTCGCTGCGGTCCGGTCCCAGGTCGACGGGCACGTGCACCTTCCGCCGACCACTGGCGACAACATCGATGTACTGTGGAGACCTCACGCCCCACGTGTTGAGCAATTCGGCGGTACGTCCACCCGGCCTCCCGCATGCCCACTATACGCCCTCGCTCAAAGTCCGTCAACTGCACATACGGTTCACGTCCACGCCGTCGCGGCATGCTACCAGTGTTAAAGACTGCGATGGAGCTCCGTATGCCACGGCAAACTGGCTGACACTGACGGCGGCGGTGCACAAATGCTGCGCAGCTAGCGCCATTCGACGGCCGACACCGCGGTTCCTGGTGTGTCCGCTGTGCCGTGCGTGTGATCATTGCTTGTACAGCCCTCTCGCAGTGTCCGGAGCAAGTATGGTGGCTCTGACACACCGGTGTCAATGTGTTCTTTTTTCCATTTCCAGGAGTGTAGATTAGGAAATGAGACACTTAAAGTAGTAAAGGAGTTTTGCTATTTGGGGAGCAAAACAACTGATGATGGTCGAAGTAGAGAGGATATAAAATGTAGACTGGCAATGGGAAGGAAAGCGTTTGCGAAGAAGAGAAATTTGTTAACATCGAGTATATATGTGTCAGGAAGTCGTTTCTGAAAGTATTTGTATGGAGTGTAGCCATGTATGGAAGTGAAACATGGACGATAAATAGTTTGGACAAGAAGAGAATAGAAGCCTTCGAAATGTAGTGCTACAGAAGAATGCTGAAGATTAGATGGGTAGATCACATAACTAATGAGTAGGTATTGAATAGAACTGGGGAGAAGAGGAGTTTGTGGCACAACTTGACAAGAAGAAGGGACCGGTTGGTAGGACATGTTCTGAGGCATCAAGGGATCTCAAATTTAGCATTGGAGGGCAGTGTGGAGGGTTAAAATCATAGGGGGAGACCAAGAGATGAATACACTAAGCAGATTCAGAAGGACGTAGGTTGCAGTAAGTACTGGGAGATGAAGAAGCTTGCACAGGATAGAGTAGCATGGAGAGCTGCATCAAACCAGTCTCAGGACTGAAGACCACAACAACAACAACATATAAATGACAGAAACTTTGTTACACAGATACGTAAACAATTCTGAAGACTATGCAGGTTGACTGGGGCATAACGGATTTCGAAATATTAAGAAGCACCGATATATCTTTCGTATAAGCGCAAGAGCGCGTGAAATTTTGTAGCTTAATAATTAGTATACCATTTGACTATACTAAATGTATACGAATATCACAGCCCAATATCTATATGGTTAAATTTAGTTGTGGTTTTATCGCTTTCGAAACCACATTGCTTTAGGCCATAGATTACAAAATACAGTGTTAACCATGGAGGTATATTATACCTCCATGATGTTAACTATCTGTTAAATATCTAGGATCTTTGAAGTAAATTCCTTGTAGCTAATATTCTGTAGAGAGCGGTGTGCTCGTTGACACGAGATTTTTGATTGTCAGCCCGGCGCAGAAATGTTACAATTGTCTCAGACCATTTCTTGGTGAGTGAAACAATCATTTCGAAAAATGTAAACTTATAGTAAAGAAGTAGAAAACAGTTGTGATCGCTGATAATGAGATAGGGAAGCTTTGTTGAAGGAATCGGTTGTTTCCAGAAAGATCGGCGCGTTGTGTGCGTCGATTATTGGGTTAAGGCTTCTTATTGTCTATCTCTTTTCCTTTACCTACAATTCGTATTATAATTCGGATGAAATGAGTTGTGTGATCTGCTAGTGGATCTTAAACGGTTACGATAGGAACTGGCTTGTGAGAAGTAGCGGCAAACCACGAAATAAATGTCAAAGAATTTCGAAAGTTTCTTTACTTCAACGCCTATGTTTTTTGATGTTTATGTCTATATCAAAGAAGGCTGGTACATATTGATCTAACTTACTGATTCGAGAATTCAAGCGTTCGATATACATCGCTCGTGGTGGGGCCGCGACTGAGATGTGCAAAGTTTCTAGGAAATTTCCTCGTTTGAATTTTAAAATATACAATGACAAATGCATATATCGGGTTACGCTACATATCAGTCTGCTATGGAAATCTTCAGTGGTGAGATTCCTTGGCTTCGTCATCTCACAAATAAATTGTGGCATTCCAACCTAACTTAGACCTCCGCTTAAGCTACACATCCTTCTGCTCACGCAACCACGTTTCTTGCTTTCACCTTCATTGGCTTCGCCAACGGTACAGACCGGTCTGTCACCTCAACCAGGCTTTTTACTTTCACATTCGTTGGTTTCATCGACTCAACTAGCAAACTGTATTGTCACATTCAACGTAACCTACTACTGAGGCCTCGCTAACGCTCAGTCTTTCGTTTCAGTCACCAAAGAAATAAGAAAATCAGTAAGCGACCTTAAAATTCGTAATAACCAGATCTGTGAAAGCTATTCTGGCACTCTCCACATCGTAAACAAATGTAGTCAATTTGCATCTTATACTGAAAGGACTCATTAGATTCGACGATTCTCTTTATCCACCGTATACTATCAGCTGTTGCCTACGACGAATGTCAACGAATTGCCAACATCGGCACACAAATCAAGAACATTTCATCCGAATTATAATACGAATTGTAGGTAAAGGAAAAGAGATAGACAACAAGAAGCCTTAACCCAATAATCGACGCACACAACGCGCCGATCTTTCTGGAAACAGTAAATGCGCTTTAGCCTTATTCTACGTACTACCTTCGTTGCATTTCACAGTGGTTTCCAGAATATGTGCTGATCTGTATATAGTTAAGTGTTAATCAGAATTTTTTCTTTTCTTATTAGTCTTATTACAATTACTTTTCAGGTCTACTTTTAAACTTCCTCCATTAATTAGTCCCATTAGTTGTCGAAATTTATCTGTGATGCTCAAAACGGAGATGTTAACAGATATGTTGCTACTAATACGCAGTCCCTCTCATTTTTCCCCGCCTAGGATTCAAAAGACTGGCTGTGGGGCTTCTGCGAGTAGTTTCCGTAGTATGAAATCCGCTCACCTGACTCTTTCAGAATTTCTCACTATGCTGATGAAAGCTAGTCAAAGCTGTAGAAAATACACTGCACCAAAAAATTGGTACACACTTTTAGAGGTTTCCAATTCACTGAAGATTTATTGTTGTAACAATGCATATGGTACATGAATTAGTAATTTTCAACAATGATTGCCTGTCTAAGTCGCGGGGTCCAAACGATCAGGTGACTGCAGTGGTGGGCGTTATGACCAATTATTTGTGATCGTCATTTTTATCTGTTTTCCGTCGTTCCCTCAATTGCTCTAAATTTCATACCTTCGCGAATTATTTGTGAGTTGCAAGGGAAACCCAGACGATTTATGTCGGTAGTGAATGGGATGTCTGGTGTTCTTGACGTATCTTCGACGGATTCTCTCACACGGAAAAATCTAATTCCATGCTTATCCAGCGTAGAAAATTATTCGACTTTTTGTCGCAAATATGGAGTAATATCGGACGAGGAATCGAGGGACTGTGTAGACTGTAGTGACCATCGTAAACATACTCATAACTCCCGCCACAGGAGTCGCATGATCGATTCAGGATTGCATGTTCGATATGTATCGTTTGGAATCAGTGACTTCGATAGGCATCATTCTTGGAAATTACCCATGAAATGATCACTTTTACAGATCAATAGCACAAGCGATTCTGAGGTACAAGATATCGGTCCATGCTGAAACACCCATATCAGCAGTTGTTGCAGCCTCCACGGGTGGCAATGCAAGCGCTGATTCTGTCATCCAGTCGATCGCACAGATGGCGAATACCGTCCTCGGATATGTTATGCCACACCTGTTCGACCTGTTCTTTTTTCTGTAACAGTTGTTGGTTGACGAGTCGCGGGAGTCACTTCTCGTCCTATCGTACCCCACACGTGCTCAATAGGAGGCAAATCCGGAGATCGTGTTGGCCAGGGAAGTTGCTGCACGTCTTGCAGAGCACACTGAGTTTCACCGGCAGTGTGTGGGCAAGCGTTATCCTGTTGGAACAACACATCTTCCTGCTGTAAGGACTGCAAAAGATCGTGTCTAACAACGTTCCGCACGTACCGAGAGCTGGTTAGCGTCTGCTTCAGAAACACCAAAGGTGAATGAGAGTTGTGGCTTTCCGCACCCCAGACCATCTGACTTGTGCTGGGGCCAGTATGCCTTGGACAAATGCGCTCTACGAGATAGCACTCAGCAAGTCTATGTCATACCCGCAAATGACCATCACTTGCGTGCAGGCAGAATCTGCTTTCGTCGCGGAAGACCACGGCGCGCTATTCCATCTTCCAAATAATACTCTGACGGCATCAGTCAAGTCGTGCACGTCGATGTTGTGGCACGAGTGGAAGACGGGCTAGAGGTGTGCATTCCCATAGTCCCATTGCTAATAACCGGTTCGTAACATCTAGTGTTCACACTAATGGGCACACAAACCTTTTTATCTGTGCTGTGGTAGCTGTACGATTTGCCACTGCTGTCCCTACAATACGACGATCCTGGTGGGCATCTGTACTGCGTGGACGTCCAGAACCTCATCCATGGGTGTGAGAATGTTCACGTGACCACTGATACCACACTTACTCAGCAATTCTCCGAAAAGACCATCCCGCCATTCGGAAGGCGACTATTTGACCCCTTTCAAACTCGCTCAGTTGGCTATAGGGAGCTCGAGTGCGTCTCCTTGGTTCGGATGCCTGCCTGCTTCACACGTTTGCACCACACTGAGACTTCTGGCTGTGAACATTCCCTATTAAAGGGTAGAAGCAGGTGGCGCTCTGGTAGCTATGTACTATGTAGCGGAAGACTATGAAACCATTACCAGTACTTCTACCATCCCCCAGGTGGCGTATGCCATCATCTGATTAAAATCGACATCATTTTTCCAGGTCTACTAATTTTTTTCCGGCAGTGTACATGTATTCTCTAATACAGCAACGTAGATCGAATCATTTTTAGTTGCTCTAGAATTCACCGTTTCCATTTTATCAAAATTTAACAGAAAACTTTCTCAAAAACAATGAAACCATGGCAATGCTCTATGACTTACTCATAGTTCGATTTTATAATTTTTTTCAGGACTTGCTAATGGTCCATTGCACTATATATACTTCTAAAACCTTCTTGTTCCTTTGTCTGACTAAAATCTCTTTTTCTCCAAACTCGAATGATGACATTTTGGTCCTTATCTTGTACATTGCGGAGAAGAGCCTGATAAGTCTACATATACTGCGTATGGGCTAGCGCATCACATTTTGCTACAAAAACTGATGATGTTTTACGAATAAACTGACTGTATAGCTAACAGGTAGCTCGCACCGAACATATAAAAAATGCAGAAAGTTGTGCATCATAATTCAACTACGGAAGCGACATTTTTTCAGGGGTAGAAATCATTATTAGAGTTCCAAAAGGCTCAATATTCAATCCTCTGTTGTTTCTCATGTATGATAATGCTCATACATTTAATGCACATCAACCAGAATCAACTTTTTGTAGATAAGTATTCTAATCAAAACAGTAGAGAAAATTGTAAATTGATACTATAGGTTTTCTCCAAATGGTCTCTTTGTTAGAAAAAGAAGTGTATTCAATTCTGTAAATCAAATGGTAGAGCACCAATGGTAAATTTAAAGCATGAGCAGGCGTTAGAAAGAAAGCCAGCAGTTTCAAATTTTTCAGGTGTACATGTTGATAAGAATTTAAATTGGAATTAATCAACTTAATTCATCCACTTTTGCACGTCATGTTATTGTAAGACTTGGAGAGGGACTCGTCAAAGAGTCAAAATGCTTTGTCTGTTCCTATTTTCATCCATAAATGACACTGGGATAACTCATCTTTAAGAAACAAAAAAGCCTTCATTTCTCTAAGCGTGTCATAACAATAATATGTGGTGCTCACCCTCTATCACCTTGTAGACAACTTTTTAAGCGCTAGGTATTTAACTACAGTATAAATAACTACAGGATATATTTATTGTAAATAATCCGTTAAAGATCAGAAGGAATAATTACGGTACTATCAAGAAAATTAACGTTAATTACTACTTATTAAAATTCATTTTAGCTCATAAATGGGTGAATAATGCTGCTACCTATGTCATTTTTTACTGATTGATATTAAATACCTAACAGATAGCAAAGTTAAATATGAAAGTAAGCTGAAAAAGTTTCGTCTGGCCACGACCTTCTATTCTGCAAAAGAATTTTTGTTTAGAAAATTTTAGCTTACTTAGTGGAAAAGCGTTATATACTTACTTGAGGGTTTTAACTCAATATTATTTTCTGTTATGTGAGTCCATCAGTAAATGGTCAGCATGCAGTCGCATTTAAATAGCAAATTAATATTCTGTAAACTGACTCGTTCAATGCCATTACAGTATATCGTGTAAAATGAAACACACGACATGTTTCTTATTAACTAACTCATTAACTCCTTTCTTTTAAAATAGAACACCTACAGCATTATCCCAGTTTTTTTGGAGATTGTGTTATTCCGCAGACATTCTGCATATAATTTTCTTCGTTACTTTTGTATTAATATTCTTTTGGTCTTAATCATTACTGTTAAAACACAATCATCTTCAGGTGCCTTTCCTTTCTTTATACCTCGTACGACTGTGTGCATCTTATCAGGCGTTACTGTAGAAGTATCATTATCAACCTACTTACTATCAATGTGACCTTCGAGCAAAATTGTTGTACACATGAAGTGACTGTTACAGAACGCGAAACTCAACAAACAAACAAAATGGGAATGCACGTTTTACGAGTATCTGAATTTACTTAGTGAAGGAAACGTACCGTTTGAAGTACCTGCTTATCTCCCCGATGAGGCTCCCTTAAGGGTGGTAGTTTAACTTTTACCGCTGTATTGCTTGTGTATTTACAGGCCATGATAAATTACTTGTCTCAACAAACTTTGAACGTTTAAAAAAACGAGTAGTGTTGAACGTCTTTATTTACGTATGAAATCAAAACACTGTAGCACTCATGTGTTTCATTCCCCGAAGAGGAATAGAAAAGACATAGTGTTGCGTACTGTTTCTTACAATCTTACAGCAGTTTTCGTCGGTACGAGTTCAGAGGGCTTATGGTGAAAAAGAAGAATCCAAACAAAGTGAGCGTTGTTTTCGGAAAAAGTTTCTAAAACAAACGCAAACCATTATACTCATTTCGTCAAACGTGGGCCTTAAAACCAGAACACGAGAAATTCATAAAATATTGTTTTTCTGACAGTTTAGGTAGTTAGCCCTTTTGAGATCAATGTCAAATACATTACTCTTGCTGGCACAAAACACCAGGACGTGCTGTTCAACTCGACAGAGGTGCACGCCGGTCAACAATACTGTAATTGCATCTACGCCTGAGCTCACTCAATGAACAAAACCATTTTGACCCCCCATATGAAGACTGCACGAAAAAACAGCGTTAGTATGTAATATGTGCACGACCAGTGATATGACGCTGCTCCCTTCTCCCTCCATACCATACCTATCCAGTCATGCATTGTTTGAAAGTCAGTTGAACTTCGTCCAATAATTTTTTTTTTGAAATTTTTTTACTGATAAGAACATAGTGACGTGTGGTTTGCAATGTGAAGTAGATACATACGATTTTTGTTGTTAAGGATGAGTGATTATACAAAGTTATAAAGTTATAAAGTATTTTTATATATAGCAGGAGCAGAGTGCCAGTTTACAAATTGTACACCTACTCTAGGTAGGTGGCAGCAATCAGACTATTCTGTTCTCTCCAGTAATACATCAATGGGAGTTGTACAGTCACCGTCAGGTGCCGCTGTGTGGCTACGTCAGCTGCGAAAAGCATTGTGCCCGCGAGTTCTTAGTAAGAATAGTTTACGAACGAGAAATATTCTCCTATTTCAAGCAAAAAAATATAACTCTAGAACTAATTAAAATTAAGAACACATTCAGAAACATAATTGAGATGTATATTGCATGAGAATTTTGGAAGTTTTTATTTATAACAATAATGGAGATTCAGGGATGGAGCAATACATACTAGGTCTGTTCAAAAAATTCCGGAACTTTGGCCATAAAATTTTTCTACTCTCACTACTTATTGTGCATGATCTCCTTCGAAATACTCTCCTCCACAACTGATAACACTGCTCCCAAAGCCGTTTACGTTTCGGAAGCACTCTTGGTACGCCTCTTGCTGGATCGCGCGAAGAGCCGTCTACGGATTTTCTTTTAACTCATCTATCGTTGCTTTTATCTCGCTGCTTTTATCGTTGCAAATCTTCGTCCTTTCAACGTGGTTTTTAAATTTGGAAATAAAAAAAAGTCCGAAGGGGCCAGGTCTGGAGATTACTAAGGGGTGAGGCAGAACAGTGATCTCTTTTTTCGTGCAATAGTCATGCACCAGCAGGGATTAATGTGCGGGTGCGTTATCGTGATGCAAGATCAATGAATAGTCTCGCCACATTTCACGTTGTTTCCTTCTCCCATTTTCTCGCAGGCGTCGCAACATATTCCCATAACAAACAGTATTCCATTTAAGTCCACAGGCGTATCACGGCACTGCACTGAACAGATATTTGAATGTTCTGCAGGGGTAGCTGAATTTAATGAGATTAAACTTCTAATTTCTGTTGTTTATAGGTCCCCTGACTCTGACATCTGAGAATTTTTGCTCAAGATTGAGAGGATTCTTGATTCACTTTATAGGAAGTACCAGAAATTAGTTATGTGTGGTGACTTCAATATTAATTTTGTATATAGTTGTGCAAGAAAAAGGATGTTGGTAGATCTCCTAAATTCATATGACCTGATGCAGATTGAATTTTTTTCAATTAGGGTGCAGGGAAACAGTAGCACAGCCATAGACAATATTTTCATTCATTCTTAATTACTAGATGGGCATTCTGTTGAGTGGGTGAATGGCCTTTCAGACCATGATGCACAGATTTTAACACTAAAAGGCCGCTGCACTCAAACAAATGTCATAATTACAAACTATGTAGGAAAGTTAATCAACCGGTAATAGAGAGGTTTTTAAATCTCTTCAAGGAACAAGAGCGACATGATATTTATAGAGCCGATAACATAGATGGCAAATATAATGCTTTCCTTAACACATTTCTCATTCTCTTTGAGAGTTGCTTTCCATTGGAACGTTCTAAACGGGATACTAGCAGTAAAAGGCAGCCTGGGTGGCTGACTAGTGGGACAAGGATATCATGAAGAACAAAGCGGGAATTATATCAAAATGTTAAAAGTAGTCACAACAGGCTACAAAAAAATGGTTCAAATGGCTCTGAGCACTATGGGACTTAACATCTGAGGTCATCAGTCCCCTAGAACTTAGAACCACTTAAACCTAACTAACCTAAGGACATCACACACATCCATGCCCGAGGCAGGATTCGAACCTGCGACCGTAGCGGTCGCGCGGTTCCAGACACAACAGGCTACAGTTCCCCATTACAAACAGTATTGTAAGGTGCTTAAAAATGTTATTAGAAAGTAAAAGAGTATGTGGTACGCATATAGAATAGCTAATTCACAGGATAAAATTAAAACCATATGGTCAGTTGTGAAGGAAGTGTCTTGTCATCAGCACAAGGTTGACGATATACAGTCAGTTCGTAGTAAAAATATTTCTGTTCCTGATAAATCAGATATATGTACAGTATTTAACAATCGTTTTCTTAGCATTGCTGGTGAATTAAATAAAAACTTAGTTTCTACAGAGTATCATACTTCTCTCCTGGCAATTGCCTTTCCGAGACTGATGTCTGAAATACTCCTCTGTGATACAGACAAGGGAGAGATTGAGTCGATAATTAAATCACTGAAAACTAAGGACTCTCATGGATATGATGGAGTGCCTAGCAGAATATTAAAGTACTGTACTGCACATGTTAGCCACATTTGTAATTTTTCCTTTAGAAATGGTCAGTTTCCTGAACGATTAAAGTACTCACTAGTAAAGCCGCTTTATAAAAAGGGAGAAAGGGATAATGTGGACAGTTTTAGACGTATTTCTATGCCATCAAACATTCTTCTGCAATCTCTCGGTCTGTCAGTCTTCGATTGGCGCGCACGGTTTCGTTATAGTTATTGAAAAGGCTGTGTATGTAAGGATAATTAATCATTTTATATCACATAATTTGCTATCAGATATACAGTTTGGCTTTAGAAATGAAGTACATCAACGCCTGTTTGCAGCTAAGGTGTCCATTTAATTATCATTTCATTTCCAGCAAAGCTGCATGGTCATTCACGGTAACTGTTCTTTCGGGAACAGATACTACCGTCATATATAGTTAAATATGGCTTCCCGGCCATTGACCTTCTTGTGCGAACGCACACGCTATGCCCGAACTCGTACGGGACTTGGTAGATTAATCTGCCACGAGTAATGAGTATGATGGGCAAACATCTATTAGGCGCACTACGAATGTAGTAGTGTGGACATGTTGGGAATGTGGATCTCACGGGGAGCGTGCAAGGGATAAGTCCCTGCAGACGCACTATCATCTGTGCCCGCAGTGGCTCAGATGGATAGAGCGTATGCCATGTAAGCAGGAGATCCCGCGTTCGAGTCCCGGTCGGGGCACACATTTTCAACATGTCCCCAATGAAGTACATCAACACCTGTTTGCATCTAGGGTGTCCATTTAATTATCATTTCATTTCCAGCAAAGCTGCAGGGTCATCCACGGTAACTGTTCTTTCGGGAACAGATACTACCGTCATATATAGCTTTAGAAATTGTTTAACTACTGAAAATTCTATCTTCTCTTTTCTCTGTGAGGTACTGGATGGGTTAAACAAAAGGTTTCGAACGCTATACATATTTTTTTATTTAACTAAGGCGTTTGATTGTGTTCATCACAAAGTATTGCTCCAGAAATTGGACCATTGCAGAATACGGGAGTAGCTCACAATCGGTTCACCTCTTACTTTAGGAACAGACGGCAAAAGGTCATTATTTACAGTGTTGGGAATGGCTGTGATGTTGGGTCTGAGTGGGGTGCGGTCAAATGGGGGATGCTCCAGGAATCAGTGTTGGGCCACTCTTGTTCCTTATTTATATAAATGATATGCTCTCTAGTGTTACGGGTAGCTCTAAAATATTTCTGTTTGCCGATGTCACTTGCTTGGTAGTAAAGGATGTTGTGTGTAACATTGGCTCGGTTTCAAATAGTGCCGTTCATGACATAAGTTTATGGCTTGTAGAAAATAAACTAACACTAAATCACAGTAAGACTCCGTTTTTACAGTTTCTAACACACAATTCAACAAAACCTGACGTTTTATTTTACAGAAAGGGCATATGATTAGTGAAACTGAACAGTTCAAATTTCTGTTTGTTCAGATAGATAGTAAATTTTCGTGGAAAGCCCACGTTCATGGTCTTGCTCAAAGACTTAATGCTGCCATTTTTACTATTCGAACTGTATCTGAAGTAGTGATTGTTCGACACGCGAATGACTGCTTTGCTTATTTTAATTCGCTTATGTCGTATGGTATTATATTTTGGAGTAACTCTTCCCATTCTGAACGGATACTTTATTGAGAGGCCAGTGTCAAAATACCCAAATCTATATGTATATATTCTTTACTGTCTTTTCTTGTTACCAATATCAGCTTATTCTCAAGAATGAGCAGCTTTCACGCAGTTAATACTCGGCTGGAATCCAACTTGCATTTGGATCGGACTTCCTTAACTCTTGTGCAGAAAGGTGTGCAATATAATGGTGCATTCATTTTCAATAAGCTGCCACAAGAATTCAAAAATCTTATCAGTAATCCACGCGCCTTCAAATCGAAACTGAAGAGTTTTCTCATGGTTCACTTCTTCTATTCTGTTGAAAAGTTCCTTAGAAAATTAAGCTAATTCATATGTTATATTGTTGATTGCGCTTACTTAAACTTATGGCTTGATGTTTTTTGGGTTCATTTTTATCTGTTATTACTTTTATCTTGTAATTTCATGTGCTGACACGTTCCATGACCTTGGAGATTTGCTCCTCAATTTGGTCCTGCGGAACTTGACTTGTAAATAAATAAATAAATAAATAAACCATCTATTAACAGTTTGTCCCTGTGGCACTAATTCATGATGAACTAACCCTTCAAAGTTAAAGAAACCTATCATTATATGGACATTTGACCTAACCTGACGAGCTTTTTTTGGCCTTGGAGTATCTTTCCCGATCCATTGTGAAGACTGAACCTTGGTCTCAACATCATACCGTAGACTCACGTCTCATCACCAGTTATCAAAAAAAAGAATGGTTCAGATGGCTCTGAACACTATGGGACTTAACTTCTCAGATCATCAGCCCCCTAGAACTTAGAACTACTTAAACCTAACTAACCTAATGACATCACACACATCCACGCCCGAGGCAGGATTCGAACCTGCGACCGTAGCGGTCGCGCGGTTCCAGACTGTAGCGCCTAGAACCGCTCGGCCACTCAGGCCGGCTCAGTTATGATTCTCTTGAGGAACATCTCGTTCTCATCTGCGCAATCCAAAAGCTCTTCACAGTTTCTGGTCTTGACTCGTAAGCCGTGGGACGAACTTGGCGGCAACAGGATGCGTTCCAAGGATTTCATGACATGACTCACCTAACGTGGTACTTTCTTCTGTAATCTCTCGGTCTGCCAGTCTTCGATTGGCACGCACGGTTTCGTTGACGTTCCTGACATGAGCGTCATCGGTAGACGTTGTAGGGCGTCCTAAATGAGGATCAGTTTTTAACTTCCTCCCGGCCGTTTTTAAACTGTGTGAACCATTCGTAGCACTGAGTACGAATTAAGCGCACATCATCGTACGCTTCCGGCATCATTTGATGTGTCTCTGTAATGCAGATGCGATGCTCCTCTAACTCTGTCATCTCGAAATTCGCAGACTGTGCTTAAGAACGCTCTACTCAGTACAGTAATGAACAATAATTAACAGACATACAATAATGAAACTTCCGGCAGTTTCACATTAAACATGGGCTTGTGCAGGGTGCTAGCCGCATTTCGTTCCAACACACCACTGGCGCGAAATTACGAATGTTCCGGAAGTTTTTGAACAGACCTCGTAAAACAAAGGAAAGGCAACCTCTCACCGTTAACGAATCAATGCTTGGAGCACAGTTACGTATAACAGAAAACACATTCACGCTAACTTGCGAACAATAGCTTTTTTTCCACAATAGTGCACACATTCACACAGACACCCAACGTCGCTAACACACACTACCGTGTACTGTTGTTCTAAGAAGAGCTAGTGCTCGAAAGTTAGTGTGAACTCTGTTTTCTGTTATGCGTTACTGTGCTCCACGCATCGTTCCGCTATAGGAAATTTTGCTTGACTTAAATAGGTGATGATGATAAGGTCCCATACTCCGAGGAGAGTAGGGGACGACGCGGGACACCCGCACCGCTGTACTAGGCAACGTCCTAGTGCAGGTGGTTTGCCATTGCCTTCCTCCGACCGTAATGGGGATGAATGATGATGATGAAGATGACACAACAATTCCCAGTCATCGCGAGGCAGGAAAAATTATGACCCCGCCGGAAGGCGAACCCGGAAGCCCGTGCGCAGGAAGCGAGAACGCTACCGCAAAACCACGAGCTGCGTACACTTTAACAAGAGATACATGATACTTGTTACGAGTTAAATAGTGACAACAATGCAAGAAAAAATAAAATTGCCGTTTACTGAAGCTTATACGTAGCAAGAGCAATACGGTAGGAAACTTCTAAAGATCCGTTGCCGACCAAGGTATTTTGGTAATCAACGACAAAAAGTATGCAATTAACTTTCGAAACAGCATGTGATAGGATCGAAATTGTTCCCCCGATGGAACTATTCCAGCCGTTTCAAACAAATATACTTAGCTCTAGCCCTAATTAAAACTAAGAATAGATTTTTTTTATTCTCTTAGAAACATTACAAACATCCATACTATAGATTGAGTTCAGAATTTGTACGGAATTTTTGAATAGGATTGAGATTTTGAAGCGATTATCTATCACTACTGCAGTTAAAACTACTCTAACCCTCGCAGGAGTATTTTTATTGAGCCTTCCTGGCAAATTACAACTGTGTGCCGGACCGAGACTCAATCTGGGACCTTTGCCTCACGCGAGCATGTGTTTTACTGACTGAGCTACCCACGCACAACTCACGACCCGTCCTCACAGCTTTACTTCTACCACCACCACCTCATCTCCTACATCACAGAAGTTCTCCTGCATACCTTACGATATTAGTACTCCTGAAGTGGCCACTGTGGCTGTGAAGACTGAAAGAACGGATTAGAAATTTTAGGATCTAACGTCCCATCGACAAGGATGTGATTAGAGACGGAGCACAAGCTCAGATTCTTTTGAAGGACTGGAAAGGACGTCGGCGCTCCATTTCAAAGGAACCATCGTGGCATTTACCTGGAGCGATTTAGGAAAATCACGAAAACCTAAATCCAGATGGCCGGACGTCGATTTGAAACGTCATTCTTCTGAATGCGTACTGAACACTGAAGACCACTTGAATGTGCTACATTTGTTAGAGAATGATACATTCCGGAATCTTAGTTGCTATCCAACGCAGGCCCTCGTCAGAAAGACAGGGAAGTTATTAAAATATTTTGGTATGCCAGACGAAGTGGTGAAGAAATTAATGCCCCCTGCCGCCGGACCTCCCAGGCTTTGTGAGTTGCTGAAGGTGCGCAAGGAAGGTGACCTTCTTAGATCCATCGTTAGTGCAATCAGGTCGCTTACCTACAGACTGGTAAAACATTAGCAACTAAACTTGGACATTGTGAACAGCATGTTGTTAACTCACGGAGATTTGTTGAGACACTAAAGAAAATGTAGATAGACTGAAACGACGTAATGATTAGCCGAATGCAGTGTCATTTTTTACGGGGGTGCCCCGGTACAAGAAACATTCGATCTTTTGGTCCAACAGATTCCACCTGGGATCATCAAGTTGTCACGTATGGCCTAACGACAATGTACCCTATGAGATCAAAATATCCGGAAACCCGGCTGAAAATGACTTAAGTACCACGCAAAGCAACTGGGGGTGGAAGCCCCCTCTATTAAAAACACGACCCCACCATAACACCAACACCTCCGAATTTTACTGTTGACACTACACACACAGGCAGACGTCGTTCACCGGGCATTCGCCATACCCACGCCCTGTCATCGGATCGCCACATTGTGTACAGTGATTCGTCACTCCATACAACGTTTTTCCGCTGTTCAATCCTTCAATTTTTACACTCCTTATACCAAGCGCGGCGTCGTTTGGCATTTACCGGCGTGATGTGTGGCTTATGAGCAGCCGCTCGAGTGTGAAATCCAAAGTTTTCTCACCTCCCGCCTAACTCTTATAGTACTTACAGTGACTCCTGATGCAGTGTGGAATTCCTGTGTGATCGTCCTGATAGATGTCTGCCTATTACACATTACGACCCTCTTCAACTGTCGGCGGTCTCTGTCAGTCAGCATACGTGGTCGGGTTGTACGCTTTTGTGCTGTACGTATCCCTTCACGTTTCCACTTCAATATCACATCGGAAACAGTGGACCTAGGGATGTTTAGGAGTGTGGAAATCTCGCGTACAGACGTATGACAAGTAACACCCAATCACCTGACCACATTCGAAGCCCGTGTGTTCCGCGGAGCACCCCATTCTGCTCTCTCACGATGTCTAATGACTACTGAGGTCTCTGATATGGAGTACCTGGCAGTAGGTGGCAGCACAATGCATCTAATAAGAAAAACGTATGTTTTTGGGGGTGTCCGGATACTTTTGGTCATATAGTGTACTTTTTGCCCCGCTACGAATTTTATGAGACCACGGATGGCACAATAATGTAGTAATGGGATTACCATTGTCTCTGGCAGTCACGACCTCCTTCAGGGATCACTCTGAGGAGATGGCTCTGAAATGTGTGACGCTGCGCCCGGCTTGCTCCTTGCGGTAAGTCAATGGCACCTTCCTGAATGGCGTCATCATGAAAAAGCATTGCAGCAGTTCGTCGATTACTCAAACCGTATCCATCCCAACATTAAGTCTACTATCGAGTTGGAGAGGAATGGCAAGCTACTGTTCTGGGATGTTTTAACTGCGGAAGGCAGGAGCCTGGCTTGTTCATTCGATGTACAGGAAACCACTGTACTTGAACGCAAACTGTTTTCACCACCCTGTACACAAGAAAGCAGTCCTGGATACGTTAGTACACAGAGCAAAGATTATTTTTGCCAACGACCATCTACAGTTTCAATTACAGAATTTGAAACTAGTCTTCAGAGAGAATGGACATAGCATGGGACGCATTGCAAATGCTTTCAGGTGCCACCGGTGAAGGACGCCTTGGAATTGACAGAAGAGGCCAAGCGGATTACATTCCAGTTGTACTGTGAGGCAACGAACGGCAAGTTAGGACGTGCGCTGCACAGACACAGACTGAAACCAATGTTCCAGCCCACCCCCAAAATATGTGATATGTTATGCCCTGTCAAAGATGACATAGCTCATAGCTCTCCGAGTGCCCAGTGCATAGGGCGTCCCCAACAAATGCGTCCTCGCTCCTCTCTTGTTTAATCTATATATGGCGGATATACCCTCCCCCCCCCCCCCCCCAACACAATCCAGTAAGTTTGGCTACGCAGACGACTGGGCAATAGCTACCCAACACAAATCTTTTGAAAAAACTGAAGAAATCCGACTTTCTGATCTGTAACTCATAAGCCACTATTTCCACAGATGAAGGTTACAACCAAACTCAAATAAAACAGAGGTTTTATGTCTTCATCTGTCCAATAGATTGGCAAACAGTGCCCTCGATGTCTGTTTTGAAGGAGACAAACTTCATCATAATATACACCCAAAATACCTTGGGATCACGTTAGATAGGACTCTTTCTTTTAAGGAGCACTTGACGCGGACATCTGCTAAGCTCAAAACCAGAACCAACGTTCTCCATAAACTCTGCGGCTCTCGCTGGGGATCATCAGCAGACACTCTGCGGTATCAGCACTCGGGTTGGTATATTCAGCAGCAGAGTACTGTGCACCTGTCTGGCTTAATAGTTCACAGTTGAAAAAGTTAGGCGTACAACTTAACGAGGCCATGCGCGTTGGTAGTGGGTCAATACGACCTACTCCCACATACTGGCTACCTATGTTGAGCCACATTCCACATATTAGTATCAGACGGAAGAGCGCCCTGCTGCGTGAATACCAGAAGACTGTTAATCCAATAATGGACGACGTATTCCCTGCAGAGCGGAAAAGACTAAGCTCAAGACATCCCACTCTCATCACAGCCAGGAGTCTCATGGGGAGTGAATTCAGTCCCATCGATGAATGGTAACGCTGATCGCAACAAACTGTTCCCCACAATGCCTGGAGCTGCCTTGCGACCAGAAGAGACCCCTGGATTATATCAGCCTCGGGCAATTTCGACTATCTTGATCCGCATCCGAACGGGCTATGGACGATGTGCAGACAAACTGCACAAGTGGGGCAAATCTTCATCACCATTCTGTGACTGTGGTGCGGAACGACAGACAGTTGCTCACGTTGTATTGACATGTCCCGCACGTGCCCACAAGGATCCTTTCAAAGATTTCCTCATAGCAACGAGTGATGTTATAAAATACATAAAAGAAGTTGATGTCCATCTATAGCTGTCGTTATGCTGGAGAGCTGTGCTTAAATGTTGACGTGTAGTAGTTTTGTAATCTTTGTCTATGTATTGCCATACGACAAATAAATAAACGTATGTTTCATTAAAAAAGCATCAAGAATTTTCACATAAAAATTCGGAAGCATTACTTTTCAGCACGTCCTCATACATTTCGCACCTCGTATACCCTAAAACCACATGCAAATTTAGTCGAGTCTTCTTCCTAGTAACTGTATTCGCACAAAAAGTAAAATTTCGCTATTTGCTACCCTCGCTGTATTGCAATTATTGTGGTGTCACCGCCAGACACCACACTTGCTAGGTGGTAGCCTTTAAATCGGCCGCGGTCCATTAGTATACGTCGGACCCGCGTGTCGCCACTGTCAGTGATAGCAGACCGAGCGCCACCACACGGCAGGTCTAGAGAGACGTACTGCCACTCGCCCCAGCTGTACAGCCGACGTTCATTGCAATGGTTCACTGACAAATACGCTCTCATTTGCCGAGACGATAGTTAGCATAGCCTTCAGCTACATTTGCTACGACCTAGCAAGGCGCCGTATTCAATTGATAATTAATATTATGAAGCATGTACCGTAACGAGAGATGGTCTACAATTGTGGATTAAAGTTAAGTATTATATCAACTACGTACTTTATTTGCAATTCTCAAGATATTGTCCTGTTCCAGACCTCACGCCAGTCAGTGTGTAATTAAACGCGTGCATTTCGGCCTCCTCTAGAAAAACAGAGTTGGCTCTTCTGCCAACACTACAATTATAATGTCCCCTGTGTAAAAAAATTAGTAGCGTAATGTCTGAATTTTACAGTGCATGTATAATTCGATGCAATGTTCCCTCGGACATGCATGCATGTTCGAAGGAACAAACACTATTGGCGATTGACAGCTGTTTTAAATTATGAAGTGCACCTGCAGATTGCGAATACGATTGCATAGTATCTAGACGATGTACTAGAAACATATGAAAATTTGTGCCTGACTGGGACTCTAACTACGGAAGCGGTCGCCTTAACTGCCTTTTTTGTGCCGGAAGGAGATTCGAACCCGGAATCTCCTGCTTTATTTTTCTTGAATCGCAGTATGCACTTTTTTCTTTTTTAAATTGGTACAAAACATCGTTCTGTTTACCTGTTTACATGCCATTTCAAGGGAAGAACAACTCTCAGACTCTTTACTTAAGCTAGAGACAAAGGTTTTAATTATCTGCAAGAAATTTCACTTTTCTTCTTCGGAGAACTACATCAGCATTTAAACAAGAACAAAAGAAAATAATAAAACTGCCCTTCTGTAGCAATTCACAGAATGAGATTAACAATTTTTTTCTATAAGCTGAACAGTATTACAAAAAAAAAAACGGACACAAAACTAACATTGTAATAAACACAGACATAAAAAATTGAAAAACACAATAAAATTATATTAGCAAAACAGTTCTGCAACCGTGCTTGAAATTTCAATGAATATCTTTTACATGTTAAAGCAAATCATCTAACACATATAGCAATTAAGTAAAGTTAAATTTCAGTAATAACCAGTTCATTGTCATACCGCAAATAAAAGTCGAATTGCTCACGATCTTCAGATGTAGTTCCTGTAGAAAGGTCCGAAAGTCCATCACGTTATTTGGACCATCTCTGAACGACTAGAGTACCGTCTGGCCTCGAAACCACATTAGTGCGCATTTGTTTTAGTACATGGATAGTACGTTTCGTCCGGGAAGAATACAATCCCCAGTCCAGTGGTGTGTTGTCCCATTCGAAGAAAGAAAGAGGTCATTTGTGTCGCCAAACGCCACACTTCGCCTGAGGGGCCGCATATGAGGCGGTATCATTGTTGTCCATAGTTTCACAATGAGTGTATAGTAGTGAATAAGTCATATGAATCGCATGGAATCTGGATCGTGTGACACTTTTACTGTTAACTGTGGTGTACCACATTGCATGCGTCTCTATGTCTACGGAAACATGGTGTATCAATCGCCATACTACATGCCAATTGATATGTAGAAGCTTCCTCTCTATAGGATTGCTCTGTCATCCGGTCGTTTGTGTTCGATAGATGTCTCGCGCTGTCGCAGGTCTGGTTTCCTGCACAGCCATCCGAACGTAGCTGTATTAAACAAAAAAGCGCGTGTATGGTGAAGTGACTGGGAAATGTACTGGACCTCCTCTGGTGCCATTCATGAAACTGGTGACACATCTTCTGTTAATATTACCGTCAGATTTATCTGATGTCTTCTCCACAGTTTTAACATCGTTCTGATATACGAGGGGCGTTTGAAAAGTCAGTGCAAAAATAAAAACTATTTACGTCTTTGGAGTAAACCTTTTTAATTTTTCGACATAGTCTCCTTTTAGACTTATACACTTCGTCCAACGCTATTCTAATTTGTTGATCCCTTTCGAATAGTAGGAATTGTCCAAGTCTGCAAAATAGCTATAAGTTGCTGCAATCACCTCCTCGTTTGAATAAAATCTTTGTTCCGCCGGCCTTTTCTTCAAATTGGGGAACAAATAGCAGTCCAAGGGAGCCAAGTCCGGAGAAGGGGGGGAATGTGAAACGAGTTGGAATCCTATTTCCATTAATTTTGCGACCACAACTGCTGATGTGTGTGCTAGTGCGTTGTCATGATGAAAGAAGACTTTTTTGCGGTCCAATTGCCGGCGTTTTTCTTGCAGCTCGGTTTTCAAACGGTCCAGTAACGGTGAATAATATTCACTTGTAATAGTTTTACCCTTTTCCAGATAGTCAATGAGGATTATCCCTTGTGAATCCCAAAAGACTGTCGCCATAACCTTTCCAGCCGAAGGAATGGTCTTCGCCTTTTTTGGTGCTGATTCTCCCGTGGTAACCCATTGTTTAGATTGTTGTTTGGTCTCAGGAGTATAGTAATGTATTCATGTTTCATCCACAGTGCAGATTCTTCCTGAACAACTGCAAACCATCCTTGCAATACTTCACACGATTCCGTTTTTGGTCAAGTAT
The DNA here is from genome assembly GCF_021461385.2 of Schistocerca piceifrons. NCBI lineage: Eukaryota > Metazoa > Arthropoda > Insecta > Orthoptera > Acrididae > Schistocerca > Schistocerca piceifrons. The sequence continues at coordinate 88,123,306 of NC_060143.1, read as the reverse complement.
GAGCAATCGCGGAACCCATCTTGCAAAATGTTATGTACCCGTTCATTCGAGATGCCCACAGCACTAGCCATCTCATGCAATTTAACTCTTCTGTCATCCATCATCATATCAAGGATTTTATCAATGATTTCTGGAGTCGTAACCTCCACAGGGTGTCCAGAACGTTCAGCATCACTTGTGCCCATATGGCCACTCCGAAAATTTTGAAACCACTTATAAACTGTTCTAATCGAAGGTGCAGAGTCACGGTAATGTTTATCAAGCTTCTCTTTACTCTCCTGAGGCGTTTTGCCTTTCATAATGTTTAAGCACCACACGAAATTCATTTTCGTCCATTTTTTGACAATCACTCGACTTCCTTGATTCACACGAATGCCAAACACTAAGAAATAGACCAATATGGCTGAAACTTGGTATGTGTTCTTTCCAAAGATGCTATTAATTAAACATGATTTCGATATGCGCCGGTGGTGCCATCTCTCGGACTTTGCAAGGACTTCTCGAACGCCCCTCGTACAGCTCCCCTGCGCGACCGTGAACATGCACAAGACCCAGTCCAGTCGCCCTGGCCATCCGAACCCACCTGCAGGAACGACCCAAACTTTTGTTTGTGTACTTCCCATAGTATTCGCACACAAATCGTGTGATTCTCGCACAGGAAAAGACTTTGGCATGAAATAGAGGACAGTGTCTGTACCTTACAATGTCTATAGTTCGATGCAATGTTCTTTCGTACATGCATTCCATCACACTGTCGAATACAGACACTGCATCATTGTACTTCGCGCCTGAGCCAAGGCAACCTCATCTATGACGCTTGCTCGGATGGCCGAGGCTCACTTAAAGTGGGAAACCCGGCTTCGAGTTCCGGTCTGTCACAAATTTTCATATTTTTCTACTAAATTGTATAGCTTTGTGCAAACGTATTCGCAATTCGTGAATGAATTTCATTAAAAAAATTAAGATTGCTTGGATCTCAAAAATTAGTGTAATACACCTTCGCATCAGTATAGAGAACATATCGTGGTATGCAACACAGACCGGACAAGTTTTGTTTCTCAAATTATTCTAAGTCTTAAGAAGAAGATAAGGTACACTTTATTCGGCCTTCAGACGTATCGCTTATGAGTAACTTAAATTGTAACTACTTCTTTTCTTCTGAAGTTACGTAACCGTTGATGAAGTAACAAGGGTAAGGAATTCATTAGCTTCCGGAAAGCAACTGACTCACACAGAGTGTGATTCAGAGATGTGATTCACTTGTCGCATTTCTGCTTAGGAGCACTAAGATCCGTTCCCAGTAGTACAGAGAAACACATATCAGAGAAAGTAATAGCCTCTAGAACTGACATCGCTATGAGCTCTCTTTGTTTGTCATGTTCTGGCAAAAAGATACATCATCAACCCATCCTGGAATACGAGGCCGCCTGGAAGCTTGTTCTCGAACACTCCATGGACCTTCTTTCTGTTTCTCTGCCAAAACGTTCGGTAGTTATTGGCAACCAACTTTTCCATTCTATAGCGTAAATACAATAGTCAGGAATAAAAATATATAATTCCTTTCCCTTTAGAGGACTGTAAGAAATCGACAGTGGAAAACATCTACACGACGGAAGAATCTTGAAGCAAGGCGAATTGGGACTCAATAGTTGCAAATAATTTTATTTCAAAGTAGAGACTCTCCAAAGACTTTGAAGATAATATTCACACACTACAGTCGACATTAAATAATATTTCATAAGTTAATATGCGTTGCAAGTTGGTCGAGTTGGTGTCCTGTTCCAAGAGTAATTTGCACGACATACGTATATAGGAACGATGTGGAACAAGTTACTTTGCAATTTATTAATCGAATTTCTATTTAAATATAGCTTCATGCTGATTATGTCCAGATGAGTCCTCGAGCTATCAATTTCAATGTAGAGCTGTGGAAATCACCTTTTATTCTAATGTTATAATTATGGTCATCATTAACCAAAGGATTATTTACAACAAGGGCAATCAGGGAAATTATTTACTGTGATATTATAGTTGAGTTTATAGTGTGACGGTATTTACGATGTCTTGCCTTCACCTGGTGAGTCTAAATTGGTGAGAAATATGTAGTTAGTATTGTATAAGAAATGCGAAAGTGGTTTGAAAAGTTCTCGGAGTAGGAAAAAAGTGCTTAAATCACTGAAACTATTTTTTTATTTTTCAATGTAGTCTTCTTGTAGATTAATGCACTTGGTCCAACGATGTTCCAGTGCCTTGATCCCATCTCGAAAATGAGTTTCCTCCAGGCCTACAAAATAGTTGTCAACTCTGGCTCTCAGTACTTCGTTTGAACAGAATCTTCATCTACCAAGAAAATTTTTCAGTTTTGGGAAAAGATGGAAGTCTTATGGTACCATATTACGTGAATAAGGCGGGTGTGGCCACAACTCATATCTTAGTTTGTGTAATTTTGCCCTGGCGACGGCATATGTGTACAGGAGCGCATTGTCTTGATGGAAGATAACTTTCTTCCTTGTTAAACCTGGCCTTTTTTCGCGTATTTTTTGTTGCAATTTGTCCAGGGGGTTAGCATAGTATTCTCCAGTAATTTTTTGCCCTGTGGGTAGATAATCTACAAACAGAATCCCCCTTGCATCCCAGAACACTGATGCCATGACCTTCCCCGCCGAAGGAATTGTCTTTGCTTTCTTTGGTGGCGGAGAATCAGCATTTTTCCACTGCTTTGACTGTTGTTTTGTCTCTGGGGTATAGCAGTGCACCCAAGTTTCATCTGTGGTCACAAACCGAAGCAAAAAATCTTGTTCGTTTCTCCTAAAACGGACCAAACATTGCTCCGATATGTCCATTCTCATGCGTTTTTGATCCAGCGTCAAGAGTCACGGCATCCATCTTGCAGATAATTTTTTTTATTTCTAATTCTTCAGTTAAAATGTGATGACATCTGGCAAGCGTGAGCAATTTCACGCACTTCCAGTCGGCGATCCTCCATGACCATTTTGTGCACTTTTTTAATGATTCCTTGAGCAGTGATACATCTTGGCCAACCACTACGCGGATCATCATCTAAACTCTCCCGACCAAATTTAAATTCATTTGTCCACGTGGCAACAGTTGAATATGAAGAAGCAGAGTCCCCCAGTGTATTCTGGAAATCGGCATGAATGTCCTTTGCTTTCATACTTGTCTTTTCGAAGTACTTAATCACTGCTCGAATCTCGGTTCTTTCCATCTTCGCAAATCACTATGCGGGAACAAAAACAGAGCCACGTCACCGCCACAGCTCTCTTCCAAGAGCACTTGACGTGGCACGTGTTTACAGGCAACAGTTCAACGAATATCACCTGAACAACTCGTTGCGCTAGCGCTGACCTCTCGTGGTGATTACGAGAACTTTTCAAACCACGTTCGTAGCTGTAGCCTATGAATTTTCGAATGCCGAGAATAGATTCGTCTAGATGATGGCCATAGGCACTGATCTAGTGTTCAGTCCTCGCTGCGGCTAGCTTCCTTCAAGAGAGGGAAACATAAAATATTGATGTACTCATAGCTTCTTCTCAAAGGGTTGTCTCTTTATAATAACACATACCTGTGTAACTTCTTTCGTTTCATCGCTAGAGGATTGTGCACCTGTATCTATAAATGTCATCATTTGAGCTCTAGAGGGATTGTATAAATTCCAGTGCCTAAAGGAATCAACGATGAACTTGAACGGATGTCTTGTGACGTCCGGCCCGACCAAACGCAACGAACATTACCGAACAAAATGAAAAAAAGTGCCGGATCCTGTTCGTTGTATTTTTTCCGCGCAAATGTTGCAACAAACGTCATATCAGTGAAATATTGTCAACTACACGACAGTTATGTTAGTGACTTACTGGTGCCAAAGTATTATACAGAAAATGCAACGCATTGTATGAGAGATTAAATAATAGACATGGATTAAGAAAAGTCTCTAAGTGAAAAAGGCTACTTCTAAATCTCTTTCCTCGAGAAAACTTTGTAGATGAGAAAACAATTTATGGTAACTGAACACTCGCTTTACTGACGAATTCATATCGCCACGAAAGTTATCCAACACGCAACCGTCAGTCTCAAAGATTCTGCAGTCCATTTACATGACTCTGACGCTGGCAAATCGCGACAACTTCATTCTCAGTGTTACCCATGAACCATACCGAGAACGTAACGCTGGAGAAATTACCGGTGCACTCTTCATCCAACGCCTCCTCGTCTTCCCATTTCTAACTTTCATACACGAACGACAATTAGGAGGCTGAAAAGTGTTGTCAGTTTATTGAATGAAACCTGCTCTCTGAATTTTCTAATCAAGTTTTTTAGACAGTTTTGGCGTCTTTATTCTAGTGCCTGCTGGTTAAGGATCTTCAGTCATTTCATCAAGAGCCTCTGATTATTTTGGGACCCTTCTTTACATTTGTTTGCTGTTCCGTGGTACTTCAACATGATATGAATCCGATCGACATACGAGCTTTTTACTTTACGCATGTCGAGGGAAGACAATACGGTAAACGCATTCGTCAAAAAGGACTTTTTCTTCTTTTACATTACCGGAAGTTTCTACTCAGACATGTCAACTTCGCAGCTGTTCTCAGTTTACTTTCCTGAAATTATATGTCTACAACGAGTTGCTACAGAATGTGTTCAAATGGTTCAAATGGCTCTGAGCACTATGAGACTTAACATCTCTGGTCATCAGTCCCCTAGAACTTAGAACTACTTAAACCTAACCAACCTAAGGACATCACACACATCCATGCCTGAGGCAGGATTCGAACCTGCGACCGTAGCAGTCGCGTGGTTCTGGACTGAGCGCCTAGAACCGCTAGACAGAATGTGTTCACATTTGTCTAAATTCAGGTGCTAAGTTCTAAGGGGCGAAGCTACTGATGTAACGAAAAATCGACGAAACTCTGTCGATAAGAAATATATACAAGGCGTAATATGGATACTTATGAACAAGATTTATTTAAGGATTTAATACCTATAAGATATCCTTCAATATACTGCCGCTCTGCGAACGTCCACAATTCCAGGTAAGACCATATGACACTTGGATACTCATTTCCTGCACGCAAACAATGATGATTAGAACCTTCAATTGTAACGTAATCATAGTTATTTTTTTCTTTATTGGAATTTCATTCCAATAAAAGGCTGGCAGTGGCACAGTACACCACTCTTCAGCCAATTGGCTTTAAAAAAATACAGAAGGGTGATTACGTAAAAAAGGGGGGGATAAAAAGAGGGACATAAAAAACACAGTAAACAATGATGGGAGTTAAAATACACACTAAGATGGGAACATGCACTGGTGGACAGTTAAAAAGTCGAGATAAATTTAAAAGAACACAGCTGGCAAATCAAAGTGCACTTAAAAAACACTGGAGGCAAACACAAGTTAAAAGTCGGCCACAGGATAAAAGGAGCACTCATTAAGCATAAAAAATAACGCCGGTAGGGAGGTAGGGACCTGCGGAGGGACTGGAGGCTGGAGAGGAGGGATAAAGGGGGTAGGAAGGTGCGGTGGGGGGCTGGGGGATGGGAGGAAGAGGGAGTGCAGAGACACTGAAGGGGAGCATGGGAGATGGAGGGGGTGTAGGAAGAGGAAAGCCACTCAGGAGAAGAGAGGGGGAGGAGAGGGACCCCTGAGGAGGAGGCCAGAGGAAGGTGGGTTTTGAATTGGTTGGAGGGGTAGACTTCAGGGCGAAGCTCATCATCTGGGAACGCCAGGTGCTGGAAGTTGCATTGGGAAAGGAGGTGGAGGGTATCAAGAAGGAGAGAGGGTGGGACACAACGGTTAAGGCGCAGCAATGGGCTGGGGATGGAGACGAAGGGGGACACCAGGGGGTGGGGGGGATCGAGTTGGCGGGCAATATACAGGGTGCGGATGTGTTCAGGGGAAAGAAGAAGGTGGGGGATGAGGTCATAAAGAATGTGCATGGGGGATGGAAGGCGGATAAGGAAGGCGAGGCAGAGTGCATAGTGTTCAAGGAGTTGAAGGGCTTTATAGGACCTAGGAGGAGCGGAAATCCAGGCAACGCTGGCATAACAAAGGATGGGGCGGTTCAAGGATTTGTAGATCACAGTTGCAGTAAGGAGTGTCTTTAATAGTCATGCTATAAAGACGAGAGAGGGGTCATCATTAATTAAGTTTCAGGCAATTGATAGTTCTGATGAATCATATACTTGTTCTGACCTTTTTGAAGTGTGGCTGGCTCGGAGTATGTGATTGCAAGGGGGCATCATCGTATAAATTTTATAATGTATTTAGAATTTCAGATAAATTGCAACTTTCTACCGCTGTTTTATTTATCTGGACATAAAAGCGAGAGCAAGGAACCCTTTTGAGCTGTGGCAGCTCATATCGATAGCAGCGCCCTCTGGGGCATACGCGAGGAGTAACGAGGCGAGGTCCTGCGGAGGGGGGGGGGGGGGGGTGCTCCGGGACGTGGTGGAAGACGGTTGTATCTATCGCATGGAGATATACAAGTTGCCTCTGAACGGAAGGCGCCGTAGCAAGCAACGGGAAGCGGGCGTCCGGTAATTTGTGTGAAGGAGTAACGATTTTTGCATAGGATGCCCCGGTGGTTCCCGAGAGTTGCAGTGGCTGCTTTCGGAGAAGAGAATTGGTAAGAGCTTGTCTCTACGCTCTTTTCCGTACGATGTTGCTGCCTGCCGTTATAAACGGGTGAAAATCAGACGCTTGTATTGACCATACGGGAAATGGTGATGTAAAATTACATTTGTGATTGAGTCTCACTTGTACTGTGACAATTTAGAGGCGAAAACTGTGGTGGTTTCATTAGGCCTGGTTCTTTGCTGTGCAACTAAGGGAGTCAGTTACTTGGGGTAACTGAGGGAGCACCATTATTTTGGTCTAAGTGATACGTTCTCCACGTTTTGTCTATGGCTTTGCGAATCGAAATCGTGTGAGTAATTTGCTATTGTATTGATGGTTATGTTGTAAAGACTGTTCTCTGGTGGGTTAAATCACGTGATGATTTGTAGCCAATCCAAGCAGAAGTTACCATTGCTGCTTGCTTATGTGCTACTGTCCTTATGATTGGCGTTGTTTGTCTTTTGATTGTGGGTGTGCTCACGTTAAAAAAAAAAATTACGGCTACTATTCATAAGGGCTGTCTAGTAAGGAAACAGCTTAAGCTTTTATCATATGCTGGTCCGATTGCCTATCACATTGGCTTTCTATGCAGTAACTGAAGGAATGTGTATGGTGGTTCAAGATTGTAGGATGACTAGTATTTGAACTGGTGTTGAGGTTAAGGGCGAGATCATCATCCAGCAAACCGCAAACCCGCACGCTGCGCGTGGTTAAATGTTCCACTATTGGGGAGCCGGCTCTCTGTTCTTGGATTTTGTAAGGATACGTGATGAGTGCATCGCTGTAGTTTTTCGCGTGCTAAATTGCGGTGTGTCGGTGCCGTCCTAGGGCTAGACTTGTGATGTATGTTATGTTGAATGGGAATTAACTGTACCAAACTTAAGAGAGCTTTTAGTTTGTTTTAGGTCTGTACATGGAATGATGATATTTTGTCGATTGCGGCAATAACTTCCTGTGTGGGGAGATCCTCTGAGGGACTTGTATTGGACTGTTGCAGTGCAGTCCATCTGAAACGTACTGCTTAAAACTTGGAACTGCAGCTCTCTGATGTTATATATTACTGTTTAATCTTAAATGTCTTGGATGTAATATGGTTGTTGAGGATTATGTAATTAATTTTGATCGCTGGCTCCTTAAAGGAAGTATTTCGATTTAAAATATGTGCTCGGTCAGAGCCTATTTAAATATGATTTTAACTCATCATTCAAATTTTCTAGTCTTCCTTTCTTAAAAGGCTTTCAGTTAAATGATTGCTATTTGCCTGTTTAAATGTTTGAGTGGCTTAAACGAAAAGAATATTATTTTGTAATTTGTACTGATTGTTCTTTTGGGTAATACCTGACTTACGTGTTCAATAAATGAGTGTCTAGTCAATGGTGATGCACTGTTCTATTGCTAGCCTACCCCTTCCACTCCACAGCCTATTGAGCTGCTTTGTGTCGAAATTGTGTTCAGAACACCCCTCTGACCTGACACCTCATTTTTCGTTTACGTCCATCCTGCCAGACACAGTGTAGCGAAGTTTAAAACCTGTGAGCTGGTGAACTGTTTTACGCTGCAACGGTATCAGGTGAAAAAGACATACTAATTGCCAGTGAATTAGCCTGTCACACAAATGTTCTCGCATTTGCTTTTGACACAAATGATTTATGTAACTGGACACATAATTTGACAATGACTTCTTTTCTACTCAAGTCTAATGACTTTTTATACTTTGATACTTGATAGGTGCCTAAGGCCGAAATTTGGATTGTGGAATAAAACCTGTTGTACAGGCGATTAAATCTTTCAAAAAGTTTTCTATGACTGTGGCTGCGCACCAAACTAAAATCATTATTTGTTAAAGAAGACTCCCATGTGCGAGAGTATCCAAATGAAGCGAGTCTTCTGTTGTAGTTGGTGATTTGCAAGGTCTTCTGTAATAACACAAATAGGGAAGGGAGAAATTCTGCCGAGCAACACGTCATGGGAGAATGTGGAGCGATGAATTGGCGGACACGACAGACAAGGAGGCGCCGGCAGTACCTGTTCTGTGCCAGCCGCCTCCGTGCAGTGACCTCGCTCTTCAGGCACTGGGTCGTGCGTCATCGAAGGAAAAGTGGCTGGAAATGAGGGTACACAACTGTAGTGGGGAAGACATGCTGCAGTTTCTTCCAAAAACGCTGAGGCGAACAAACTTCTTGTTACTCGACTTCGGACTCGACACTCCTCTCTGACGCAAAGATTCCTTCTCCAGCTGGATGAGCCACCAACGCTTCGTGTATGTGGCAAGAAAAGGGGTTGGATAAAAATTTGGAAAAACCATGAGAAATGTATGCCTGAACATAACATGCTAGACAGGCCTGTTGTATACTGTATAACCGCGAACGTCACTTGTGCGATGTCTTCAATACATTACAAGTGTGAGTCGTGTTCAGAATAGCGTTCTGTATAGTTGTGAGTGCATTATGTCAGTGCTAAGTGAATTAGAACACGGGCAAATTGTTAGTGGTCGAACGGTCAGTGCTTCCGTAACCAAGGTAGCAGACGTGTCTGGTTTTCCGAGAGTCACCGTATCCAAAATTTATGCTGTATACAGGGAAAGCGGAGAAACATCATCCGCTAAGTCACAACGTGGATGAAAGTGGTGTTGAGTGATCGTGAAGGACGATTACTGAGGAATATTCGACGAAAAGAAAGATGACGACAGCTGCAAACAGCCGGCCAGAGTGGCCGAGCGATTCTAGGCGCTTCAGTCTGGAACCGCGCGACCGCTACGGTCGCAGGTTCGAATCCTGCCTCGGGCATGGATGTGTGTGATGTCCTTAAGTAAGTTAGGTTTAAGTAGTTCTAAGTTCTAGGGGACCGATGACCTCAGATGTTAAGTCCCATAGTGCTCAGAGCCATTTTAGCCATTTATTAGCTGCAAACGTCACTGCAGAACTGAACGTCGTACTCGCGAATCCTGTCAGCATCGAAACAACACGAAGGAAGCTCCATTAACAGGGCATTGCCAGTGCGATCTGGAATTCCAAAACCACTCATTAGTGGTGCAAAGGCACATAATAGGAAAACGTGGTGCCAGAGACAAAAACCTGGACTGTCAAGCGAGGGAAGAAAGCCATCTGGTCGGATGGGTCTTGATTCACACTAACTTCTGGCCGAGTTTACGTCCCACCAGTGAAATATGGCAGGGGTTCGGTTATGATTTGGGTAGCCATATCGTGATATTCCATGGGCCCCATGAATGCTCTGCAAGATCATATTACTACCAAGAATTATATGACAATTTTTACTGATCAGGTCGATCCCGTCGTACAATATTAGTTCCTCAATGATGATGCTGTGTCCCAAGACGACAGGCCCCTGTTTACACAGCTCGCATCTTCCTGGACGTGTTTTGAGACTTGCATATCTCACCACATTCAACGGATCTCAATATTGTGGCCTACTTTGACGAGAAGAGTGGGTGGTTGGTATCCGTCTCCATCATTGTTACCTAAACTTACCACTGTTGTGCAGAAAGACTGGAATAAGAGCCCCTTGAAAACAATACAGGACCTGTATTTATCCATTTGGAGACGACTGTAATTTTTTTTAATGCAAACGGTTTTCCAGCCCCAGTATCTGTACAGTATACACAACAACAGTGCATGATCTCTTATGATTAGAGCGCAGCGTTTCGTCTGGCTCGGGACTTCCTTAACGTCTAAACTAGGTTTCAACTGGGCCCAGTTATGCAATATGGAACCAACTCCAGATTCATAGTTTCGAGCTAGATCATTTTCAAAAAAAAATAAAATTCTGCAAGTACAATATAGACTAGATGAGAATGCTATAACAGTGTACGTTTTAGATACCAACGTCTAAAATGAAGAAGGTATAAAATATAGATTTCCCTAGGTGTAAAGGGCCTAAATGGGAGTTGATTCCTTATTGCTTACTTCAGTAAGTTAAAACGGCACTTGGATCTTTTGTGTTGTATTTTGAGGGACTGGGTAGTTAGTGTCCATCAGGAGCTTGAGAAACCTGGCAGTAGTGATGTTTGCAAATCAGTATATTGAACTTCAATTATTGACCAAACAATATGAACATAATACAATGAAATAGCAAGAAAAATAATTCATTTTGCACAATGAATCCGATGTTATTCCAAGGTGAATTCCAGCTCCCCACCAACCCCATCAATATCATCCACAATACCACAATCTACTGAAAGATTGCTGTAAAACGTGGTAGCATCACTCAGAACGAGGTGCATAATGGACGCGATGTCGTCCAATTTTGGCTGTGATGTAGGTTTTCCATTAGGACACAAAGGTAACAGGAGCGATGAGAAGTTTACTGCAGACTTTGGGCGACCAGCTCCTCTTTTCTTGACATCAACTTCAACAAAATTCTCATCTAATTCTGTATTCATTAATACAGAGAAGGTTTTGCTCTTTAAGATTTTAATCGACGGAGTTGCAGCCAGCTTGTTTTGTTCTGATGTATGTCTTGTTTCCTATTAATAATACTCTTTTCAAGTTCTCCGGTTCCTTTAAAGTCATGTTTTTGCATCCTATGGACCTGTAGGGGATTCTTTTTCCTTGCCCTCTGTATTACATGGATATAGTCTTCCGGCATATGGAGTCTATCGTGCATCTTCAAAGCGCGTTCTATATCGCCAAAGTCACTATCGTTAGGCAAAAAAGAATGGCCTGAGATAAAATATTTCAATGTAATTGTCTCCAAAGAACTATGCTCTTCTAGAGTTGCTTTTAGTATTAAAACTCTTTTTATATTACTGTTTTGTCCCCCACATGAAACCGACCACAAAACCAATTCGTTCACTCCATGATTTACATTGTTCAGTATGTGGCGTCGAAGGTATGACCCAACTTCTTGAGCCCTACGGCCATCAGTGTCTTCAATCCAGGTATAGCAGTGCGCTTCATTACATTTGCCAGTATGGATTCCACAGTTGTACATCCAGAGATATCTTTCGTAAAAGATATTTGTTGGTATCCGTGGTAATGGCAATGTTTTTTCTAGATCATAAGTGAATGTTTCAGTCTGATCTACCTCGTATCTTCTTTCAGCATTTTCTGAGCTTGTTCTGCTCTGTATATGTATTTGTCATGCTGATCTTTGAGCATTGCCTTATCCGCTGCAGCATTTGCTGATACAACTTGTGCCTTATTTTTGTCGCAAACATTACACGTGTCTTTTTGAAGTGTCTTTCTTCTTAAATCAAAATCTTTCAGAAATGAAACTTCCTGGCAGATTAAAACTGTGTGCCGGACCGTGACTCTAACTCGGGACCTTTGCCTTTCCCAGGTAAGTGCTCACGACCCGTCCTCACAACTATACTTCTGCCAGTACCTTTCAGGAGTGCTAGTTCTGCAAGGTTCGCAGGAGAGCTTCTGAAAAGTTTGGAAGATAGGAGACGAGGTACTGGCAGAAGTAAAGCTGTGAGGATGGAACGTGAGTCGTGCTTGGGTAGCTCAGTTGCTAGAGCACTTGCCTGCGAAAGGTAAAGGTCCCGAGTTCGAGTCTCGGTCCGGCACACAGTTTTAATTTGCCAGGAAGTTTCATATCAGCGCACACGCCGCTGCAGAGTGAAAATCTCATTCTGGAATCATCCCCCAGGCTGTGGCTAAGCCATGTCTCCGCAATATCCTTTCCTTCAGGAGTGCTACTTCTGCAAGGTTCGCAGGAGAGCTTCTGTAAAGTTTGGAAGGTAGGAGACGAGGTACTGGCAGAAGTAAAGCTGTGAGGCCGGACGTGAGTCGTGCTTGGGTAGCTGAGTTGGTAGAGCACTTGCCCGCGAAAGGCAAAGGTCCCGAGTTCGAGCCTCAGTCCGGCAGCCAGTTTTAATCTGCCAGGAAGTTTCATATCAGCACACACTCCGCTGCAGAGTGAAACTCTCATTCTTTCAGAAATACTTCCTTATACTTGGAAAATGAGACAGTATCACTATGGACCTCCTTATATAACTCAAAATATTTTGCTTATCGTTAAGTCAGGTGCAATGTGTTCTGCATCTGACTTGTCTTTACTGTAGTAACTTACATATTTTGGGAACTTACTAATATGGTGCATAACGTCCTGTTTTTACTGATCTGCAATCTTCCTAGGACTTCCACTACATCCCTTTTTATGTAATAATGCATTGTTAACTTTGGATCTGCTCTTCTCCATTGCTGTATTCACCTTCTTAGTTGAAATACGCAATGTCTGACAGAACAAATCCCTGCAAACTCTAATATCATTAATTGTGTAAATCCTACTGTAAGTATGTTTATTATTGTCTCTGTTTCCTCTGAGACGGTAGACTTCATGGTGCCTAATCATTCTACCTAACACTGCAGTTTGTATATTATAATCTCCATTTTTCCAAAAATTATAAAAGCACAGTTTCCTCTCCAGTATAATTATTTTGTCATTACATTTCTTGAACAGCTGCAGTTGTGATGTCTAGACAGTTTTGGCTCCACTGATTTCTTTGCAGCGTTAACATATTTTTTGTTAGTACTTCTTAGGATCTTCCGCTGCTCTCTTGACAAACCTCCAGATTTTCTCTTCCTGCCTTTTGTGGGCCTCCCTTTATGTTTACCTCTGCTACTGTCGTCACCAATATATCTGTCTTCTGCATCATGTTCCGTAACTGAATTTCCCATATCTATAGATCCGTTAATATCCACAACACCTTGTCCTAACCCACATATGATATTTCCGTCTTCTTAATGTAATACACAAAAGATAGACTCTTGTTAGTATGCAGTACCATGAATATATCACGCACTTCAACATCAATGTCAGTCATAAAAAATAAGTGAGTTAAAACGTTATACTAACCTCACATTCTCTTGATTCGTTTTGGGCCCGTGGAAATTGTTCCGTAACATCCCCTTCCTGCAACAATAACAAGCAAGGCCTTGTAAGTAATATCACCTACAAAATACTGTGTTTTAGATGTGCACAAAGTATTAAAAATATTATTTATTCCACCAACCTGCAAACTCACATCGTGATCTAAACACAAAGACACCAGGTTTTTTTCCTCTAGACAACTTGTTCATTGTCATTGATTTCTCCTAAGGAAGTGATATAAAAAGCAAAATCACAATAGTACGTTTATTTCAGTCGTAACAAAAACACTTACACATAGACGCCTCATGAACACACGACTTGGATCCGTATTGCAAATCACTCCACCTTTGATTCTAGCGCTGGCAGTTGGTTCTGCACTCTCTAGATGGCAGAGCATTACAGAAAGGAGCTGGTTCTATTTTGCATAACATGTCACACACCTTCAAGCATATTTTGCAATATAAATCCAAAAATCCAGAAAAGAGTGGTTGGATCCTTATTGCATAACTAGGCCCAACTGTCCTGCCGGTTTCCAGTGCATCCCAGATTTCTGTAGTTCATTGCCAACTAGTTATTTAGTTTATTATTATTCCATAATTTGCTTCCTGTGATGTCCTCTTCTACATCCACGTTTCTTTTACAGAGACGTAGTACAAACCTTCTGACGATTGGTCATGGGAGGTACAGACAGGTCCAGGGTAGCTAGCAGAAATTTTGCAGACATGTTTTGTAGGCCCATGTGAACCTCAATGACTGACGACTCTGATTTATAAACGCTTATGTCGTCACACTGTTCCTCCAAAACTCGCTATTGTTGTTGTTAGACGTTTATTTATTTTAGCCGTCATAGTTAACTGACCTATGCAGCCGATGTCGCTAATGCACACTTTTGTGATGGCACTCGACTCATCAGTAATCAATTCGAATCTTGATGGTGGCAGAAATGAGCTCCACCAGGCGAGGTATTGTGTCGTCAAGTTCCTGATCGGCAGACTTTGTGGTGGTGTACTGGCTTAGATCGCAAACGTCTCCGCCGTGTCTCTTGAGGGTGGACATGCGACGTTGTTGGTAACGATCCCTACGTCGGATGCTGTTCGACAAGTGTGGGCTATGAGCTGGCACCAGATTTCGCCTTCTGCCTTCTGTTCATCCATAACAGCATAAACACATCAGCACACAGTATCCAGTTTTATTATAGATTGGAGGAAGACAACGGCAAACCAGTTCCACTTTGACCTTGTCCAGGATTGCAGTTCGCTGTTTCCGCTTGCTGCCTAACTGTCATTGCTTGGGTATGGGGCCAACTTCGGCATTTTTGAGTTTATTGTTAAATAGTGTCTTGAAAAGGCGTATAAAATGAACATCCACAAATGTAAAACAAGTGCAGTGGAATTTAGTCGAATTAAGGGGGGACCAAAATTGTGGCTTTTTTTATTTGATATTCATTAACTATATGGTACTGAAATTTCAATTCCTGAATATTACGTTCCAATTCCACTCCTAAGTTTGATAAAAGTAATAACTTCCAAAAGCTTGCACGAAGCCAAGCCTCTTTCTTATTCTGTATAACCTCATATTATTTATTCCTGCGGTGTATTATCCCAGTTTTCTGCACTCACAATACGTCGAATATTTCGGTGTTTAGCGGATCCAGAACTTCTACAAAAGTATGTGCATGGAAAAACTCAAAATCCTAATGAAAATTACAACTCTTCGATAGGAAAACCATGCCTGAAGACAAGATTTGCTTCAAGACAAGATTTGTTTCTACAACCTACTGCGTATAACAAAACGAAGATTCCCATTAATATACGAGTACAACATAAATTCCCAGCCTTTGGAAGCGGTAACATCCGTCAAGTATCTGGGTGTGACTATCTGAAATGATCTCAAATGGAACGATCAATAACACAAGTGACGGGTAAGGCGAACTCTAGATTGCGGTTTATTGGTAGAATCCTGAAGTGATGCAGTCCTTCAACAAACGAAATTGTTTACAATATTTTAGTTCGTCCAGTCTTAGAGTGTTGTTCGTCTGTATTGGACCCTTACCAGTTGCGTCTGATTCAAGAGATTGAGAAGGTCCAAAGAAGAGCCGCAAGATTCGTGACTGGTACAATTAGCCATCGCGAGAGCGTTACAAATCTCATAGAAAGTATGAAGTGAAGTGGGAGGCACTTGCAGATAGCCGACGCGCTAAACGGAAGGGGCTGCTCACTGAATTCCAAAATCCAATCTTGGCCGCGGATATAGAGCATATATTATTACCACCAACTTTCATATAGCGCAATGATCACCATTCAAAGATAAGGGAAATTAGAGCTCGTACTGAGGCGTTCAGACAGTCATCCGCGATCCGCGAGTGGAACAGAGGGCGGGGGATGGAACATGACTTTGGCGCGAGTAGTGCCCTCCGCCACACACCGCTTGGTGGCTAGCGGAGTATATATGTAGGTGTAGAGGTTGCAGCGTATGATGCTTGTTTAGTCCCTCTGCTAATCACGGCAGACTACGAACGCTGCAGATGTTAGTATTTGCCCAGGAGCTTTCACAGTGTCGATATTTATAACAGAGAATTGATGCAGCTGACATTTTGAATACTTTATATACTTTTTCCTCACAAGCCACTGACGTTATAGTACTTAAATTTGGCGCGCTATATACTATAGTGAAAAATTCTGTGGAAGGAATTTTTGTTTAATACAATAGTAAGGCCTTTATGTAAGAGAAAACCCCTAAAACTCGGTAAATTTTTTTCACCGATATTTGAAGAGATGTAAAAAGATAGCAAAAGAAGATACCGAAAATCTGTCACACAGATATTTGTGATAATGGAATATGAAACTTTCAAAAATACATTACATTCGTCCTGATACATTTTTCAAAAATGGAACATTTGTACCTACCTTACAAACTTCCGTTGTTTATAATTGAAAGTATTCGATGTTAATAAGTGTGAAACTTACGTGTGCACGCATATAACATTTCTTAACAACTGTGCCAAGTTAAGTTATATTGTCTCGAAAACTTTGGACTTTACAAGTTTTTTCAAAGTATTTCAATTTCGCAATCGTCTCCCTTTAAATGAGATTATGTTGAAGAATTTAAATTAAGAAATGAGACAATAAAAGTAGTAGAAGAATTTCGTTACCTGAACAGCAAAATTTCTGATGACGGCCGAAGTAGAGAGGATATATGAGGTTTGGAACTTTAATATTGGTAATTATTTATTTACAGCTCGTACAAAATAGATACGTTTCAAAGTTTTACTGACCTTCAGAGTAGTCACTAGCATTGTGTATAGCCCGTTGCCAGCGATGTGGAAGTCGTAGGATACTCTTAGCAGTGCCAGTTGTTTTGACAGTTCGAGCGGCGCGGTCTATTGCCCGACGAATTTGTAGCAGTTCTGAAGCGAATGCGTGAAGTGTTTCCTTCAGTTTAGAAATCGAGTAGAACTCACGAGGGCTTAAGTCAGGGGAGTGCAGTAGGTGGTATAGCACTTAGCAGCCCCATCAGTCAAACAAACCAGTAACAGCTTGCACTGTACGTGCTTGACTGATTGATTTGTTTGACTGATGGGGCTGACCATACATTTCAGGAGTGTTATTTTCCACAAACCACTGCATCACTGATGCAGCTTCATGACAGGATGCATCGTCATGCCGACGCAAATAATCACTGGCCATGAACTGTAGATCTACTCTATGACGTACACAATATTGTAAAATGTGTTCATATCCTTCTGTGTTAAGCTTTTTCTTAAGCGCAACAGGGGGACCACTTCCCAACCACGGAAAACACCCCTATACTGTAACGCCATATTCGCACTCCACTATTGGCACTACGTATAATGGCATGTAACGCTCTCCTTCCATCGGACTGCCGAAAGACATATCACCTTTCATCACTCCAAATCATTTGTTTCCAGTTGTCCACTGTCCAGTGCCATCACCCTTTACACCACCTCAAGCGTCACTTCGCATTGGCTACAGAAATACCTGGCTTATGAAGAGCTGCTCGACCATTGTACCCATTCTTTTTTAAGTCCCTAATCACAGTTATAGCACTATCAGGACTGCTGGCAACATTTTGGTACTCACGAGTGATTTCCTTTGCTGACATGCCATTTTTACAAATACTTTCAGCAATGCTTGGCCCTTGTTGCCGGGTCTCGGTTTAACTATGATTGTTCCTCCGCGTTTCCACTTCACAATAAAATCACCAAAGGTCGACTCGGACAGTTTTAAAATATTTTAAGTAGTCCTGGTGGATTTGTACCTCAATTTGAGGTGACTGACAAGGGGAAGCCACGACGTTTGGAACGCGGATTTGGCTGGCTCTGAGCACTATGGGACTTAACATCTGTGGTCATCAGTCCCCTAGAACTTAGAACTAATTAAACCTAACTAACCTAAGGACATCACACACATCCATGCCCGAGGCAGGATTCGAACCTGCGACCGTAGCAGTCGCGCGGTTCCGGACTGCGCGCCTAGAACCGCTAGACCACCGCGGCCGAAACGCGGATTTACTTCAAACTTGGTACACTCATAGTCCTCCATTAGGACAACAAAATGTGTAAGCAGTAGCGCGTACTTCTCAAGCGTTATTGAGAAAGTTGCAAGATAATTTCGGTCGTCAAATATATACCTGTGCGTGACCATTTTTACCACGAAGCGGCGTCAGCCGATTGGTTAGCGTTCAAGTCCCGTAATCGCTGAATCGCTGGATCGAGTCCCGTTCGTCTTTTTTTTTATTTTCAACACAGTCATTTTCTTTACTATTCATATTACAATTGATATAATGGGAAAAATACGAGTAATCGGATGAACATTTATTAAATTTACAATATTATTTGACCGAGCGAGGTGGCGCAGTAGCTAGCACACTGGACTCGCGTTCGGGAGGACGACGGTTCAATCCCGTCTCCAGCCATCCTGATTTAGGTTTTCCGTGATTTCCCTAAATCGCTCCAGGCAAATGCCGGGATGGTTCCTTTGAAAGGGCACGGCCGAGTTCCTTCCCCATCCTTCCCTAATCCGATGACACCGATGACCTCGCTGTCTGGTCTCCTCCCCCAAACAATCCAATCCAATCCTATAGTGTTATTTGGAAGTCTACAAATTTTTATTATCACAAATAATATAATATTCATAACTACCGACTAGTAAACGACCAAACGCATGAAGTGATACTGAAAATGTATGCTTGTCCGTGATTTGAGAAATCCCTTATACCTAGAAGGAGCCCGAAACGACTTGTTACCTCCAAGTTTTGACCGGCACATACGGCTTTCGAAAGATGTACAATTAATCGTCGCCTTCGACATTACGAGTGCAAGTTGCAGGATGTTATTTTTCTTAAAAACGTGGAAGACATAAAGTTAAAAGGCACCAGCTGCATTGAATAAATGCTATGTCTCCGTATACGCAATGTCTTTTGAGATTTTCCGTGGAAAAACAAACCTCGTTAACATTTTCAGAAACCTCTCTTTCAGCCGATAATTTGGAAGCAAACCAAGCATAACGCAGTATTTCCTTAAATATCGGCGCTGATAATTGGTCATGCAGTATCGAGTGTATTTTAATAGCGTCTTCACGAGAAGCAATTTTTCGTTCTCTTTCGATTAAATACGAACAATTTTGATGATGACACGGACAAGCATCCATTTTCAGTATCACTTTGTGTTTAGTCATTTACTAGTCGATAGTTATGACTGGCTCTGAGCACTATGGGACTTAACATCTGTGGTCATCAGTCCCCTAGAACTTAGAACTACTTAAACCCAATTAACCTAAGGACATCACACACATCCATGCCCGAGGCAGGATTCGAACCTGCGACCGTAGCAGTCGCGCGGCTCCGGACTGAGCGCCTAGAACCGCGAGACCACCGCGGCCTCGATAGTTATGAATATTATATTATTTGTGATAATAAAAATTTGTAGACTGCCAAAAATCATTGTAAAATTAATAAAAGTTCATCCGATTACACGTATTTTTCCCATTATGTCAATTCCAATGGAAATAGTAAAAAAATGAATGTGTTAAAAAAAACTGACGAACGGGACTCGATCGAGCGATTACGGGGCTTGAATGCTAAATTCACGCTGTCGCCGCGTGATGGTAAAAATGGCCACGCATAGGTATATATTTGACGATCAAAATTATCTTGCGATTTCCTCGATAACTCTTGAGAAGTACGCGCTACTGCAAACACATTTTGTTATCCTCATGCAGTAGTACGAGTGCGCGAAATTTACAGTAAATCCGCATACCAAACGTTATGGCCTCCCCTTGTGAGCTCTCCTGACCGAACAATTCTGCTGTTACTGCTTCTCTTCTGACAACACAATACTCCATGCCTACTTTTATCCTGTCGGGCCCGTCTCACGTGAGCAGACTTTCATATCGCAGCCAAACAAAATACGAAGGGAGGGTGATGGATGGTAGTTACGTATCAGTGACAATTTAATTTGTGTGCACGCTTCCGGAAGAGCAACACGTAATAACAGGTTCATAGTCTGGTTTGCAAACATCCATGGTAATATAGTCGATGCTCTGTGTTTATAGAACATTATACGCTACGTTTCATTATTACTTTCCCCACAAAACGAGGGGAGAGCATCTGCGACTGTGTCTGGAGCAAAATTACATGCCGTGAGAAAATACTGAAAGATGAAACTCAGCGTAGCTATTATATGGTTGTCAGTCATACATCCGGCGACAAAAATGGAGTGCGGATGATGGATGGCAGCAGCAGGTCTCAGTGACGACAGGTTGCGAGAAGCGCAGGAGAAACGGGAGACGAGTGTAATCCATCAGCCACACCACACGCGTGGCTCTAATTGCGAACTGTTTCACAGTAGCAGCACTGTGGACGCCCCCTTCTCGCGTAATTGTGATACTTTTCTTTTCTTGTCATCAGTCTTCGACTGGTTTAACGCCGCCCTTCTCCATTCCACTCCTAAAAATGGTTCAAATGGCTCTGAGCACTATGGGACTCAACTTCTGAGGTCATCAGCCCCCTAGAACTTAGAACTACTTAAACCTAACTAACCTAAGGACATCACACACATCCATGCCCGAGGCAGGATTCGAACCTGCGACCGTAGCAGTCGCGCGGTTCCGGACTGAAGTGCCTAGAACAGCTCGGTCACCGCGGCCGGCCATTCCACTCCTATCCCGGCCCTCTTACCTCACAAGGCGATGTCCTCAGTGATTGGGTCGACTTTTTGAAATCGTCTATATGGAGATCTAGGCTGAAGTCTCAGTTACCACACCTACAAGCTATTCATCCTGGTGGCCCTTCGTTTGTAATTAATCGACAAAAAAAGTTTGGGTACTTTGGGTGAGCCTCTGCAGCTTTAAAGAAGAAATGTTTAACAGACTGGCTGCACGGTGTAATGAGTAAGGTACCGACTTCATTACATGCAAACTGAAGGTGGAAGTGCGGGGGAGGGAGAAAGGAAAGGGATTACTGATGTCGGCTGCATCGGGGTATTTCGCGGAATCTGTGGCGACGAGTGAAAATCTGTACCGGACTGGGATTCGAACCCACGATCTTCTGCTTAGTAGGCACGCGCGTTTACCACTGCGCCATCCGAGACACAGTGTTACGGCACCTGCGCGGACTATCTCTGCACGCCTCACGCCCAATTAACATTCCCACCAAGCGCCACCTATCCGAAATCCCTGTACATACATGTATCAGTTTCATACATGTACTGGCTTCACATGCAAAAGATTTTGGATTCAAATCTTGTTAGGTGCTTTGAATTTTTTTATTTTTAAATATTTATTGGAATGACTTTCCTCATTATTTTTATTCTGTAATTTGGGTTAAATATATTTCTCTGCATTTGTATTGCTTAGTGACATCAGTTTCATCATCGTATTAATTTCTTAATTTGCTCTCATGTTTTCTTCCTACAATCCATTTTCCACTTGGAATCTTTGTATATAATCTTTAGTAATTGTGTATTAACTTCTATTTAATCTCTTCTCTTTTATCGTCTTATGTTTTTGACTACATTGTTGCATTCATTTTGAAATCGTCTATATGGAGATCTAGGCTGAAGTCACGGCCCGCGCGGTTGCCTCGTCGGAGGTTCGAGTCCTCCCTCAGGCATGCGTGTGTGTGTTGTCCTTAGCGTAAGTTAGTTTAAGTTAGATTAAGTAGTGCGTAAGCTTAGGGACCGATGACCTCAGCAGTTTGGTCCCACAACACCTTAACAAAAATTTTGAATTTAGTTTCTCATTTTGCTTGAATTACATTTTATGTACAATTTCTTTCAATTAAACCCTCATCTGCATTACTTTGTCCACAGCGCAATAGGGATTTATGTTTTAAATGTCTGTATGACATTGCCATCCAAAAAATTCTACGTCTTGTAAAAAAAATAAAAAAATAAGAAAAATAAATTTTGACGCTACTGCACATTCAATACAAATAGAGTATTTCGTCATGTGTTTCAACCGATATACCGACAGTTTCAAATGTTTAAATATTATGATAGGTAAAATAAGAAGAAACAAATTCACATCCATAAAGATTCCAAGCGAAAAATGAATGATAGGAAGCTGGCCGCTGTGGCCGAGCGTTCTAGGCTCTTCAGTCCGGAACTGCGCTGCTGCTACGTTCGCAGGTTCGAATCCTGCTTCGAGCATGGGTGTGTGTGATGTCCATAGGTTAGTTAGGTTTAAGCAGTTCTAAGTCTAGGGGACTGATGACCTCAGATGTAAAGTCCCATAGCGCTTAGAGCCATTTGGACCATTTTTGAATGATAGGAAGAAAAAATGAGAGCAACTGAACAAGTTAACACAGTGATTAAAATAATGTGATAAAGTATAGAAATTAAAAAATTACATTTATTCCAAGTAATGGAATAAAAATAATGACCAGAGTTATTTCGATTAAAATTTAAAAATGAAAAATACCAACGCACGTAACAAGATTCGTACCCGCAATATTTTGTGTGTTAGGCTTGTTCCTTAATTGCTTCACAGCTCAACCATTCTGTTAAACATCCTTTTTATAAAGCTGTAGAACATCGCGTAAAATTCCGGATTTCTTTTTCTTTTTTGACGTTTGTTCTTAAACGAGGGACCACCAGGGTGAATGGCCGCAGGGTGTGATACCCGGCACCTTAGCCTATATCACCGTGGAGACGATTTCAGAAAGTTGATCCCATTGCTGGGGACCTCTCCTAGTCAGTATAACACCTACACAGAGGACGTGCCTCCGGTCGCATCAAGTTTGCCGAGGGCATCTGGTTGCTTCTGGGCAGGGCAATTCCCCCACCTTCGCCCTCTTTCCCCTCTCCCACTTCTGCTTGTTTCTCTCTCTCAGTTAAATTGATTCTCGGATACAGTCGAGTCCATTGGGATTGGTCTTTTGTGTCCTTTCTCTCTGGGGACTATTTCTGACCCGACACACAAAAGATCAAGCGACCGACGACCTCGTAGTATGGTCCCTTTAACCCCATCAATCCATCCATCCATAATCGACAGGCGAAATACCCTCAGATTGGAAGAAGAGTGTAATAATTCGAATTCCGAAGAGAGCAGGTTGCCACAGGTGTGAGTACGGCCGGACCACCAGTTTAATAAGTCAGTATTGCAAAATTAAGACACGAATTATTTGTAGAAGAACGGAAAAACTGATGGACGCCACCTTTGGGGAAGAGCAGTTTGGATTCCAGAGAAATTAGAAACATGCGAGGCAGTTTTGGTACTATGACTAATCTTACAAGACGAGTTGAATAAAGGCAAACCAACATTTATGGCAATTGTGGATTTGGAGGCTTTTGAAAATTTTAACTAGACTGTGCTCTTTCGAATTTTAATTGTGGCGCCGGTGAGGCGTAGGAAGTGAAATATTATTTACTACTTGTACAGAAACCAGACTGCAGTTATAGGTGTCGGAGGACATGAAAGGGAAGCAGTCACTGAGAAGGGAGTGACAGAGGATTGTAGTTTAACCCCAATGTTCTTCAGTCCGTACACGGAGCGAGCAGCGAGGGAAACTAAGTACGCATTGGGAAAGAAATTGGGATATAGAGGAATGTTCAGTGCGAGTCGCCGGCTTTGACCAGTGACATAGGAAACATGCGACAAACGCTGTAAACAATATGGCGGCTATAACGTGATGTGATTGGCGATTTTTTCAACTGGGCTAAGCTACACATCAGTCTGTCATCACAACAGATTTTTGTAGTATCATATTCGTTTTCTTCGCCAACTCACAACCAAATTGTCACCGTTCAACCTAACTAGATCTCGGGCACAGCTACAGATCATTCTGTTACCCAACCAGTTTTCTTTTTTAATGTCACATTCGTTGGCTTCGCCTACTTACAACCAAACTGTTACGTTCCAACCCAATCTATACCTCGGGCAAAGCAACGCATTTTGGAGTGAGACCTAGTCATCAACATTGTAAGCAGATTCAAAAGGATGTAGCTTGCAGCAGTTATCCGTGGTGCAGAAACTTGCAGAAGATACAATACCATGGAAAGCTGCCTCGAACCACTCTTTGCTCTGAAAACCACAGAACAATTAGAGTATCTTCCAATCTTTGTCGTCCCCTAAAATTTTTATCCTATTTGGATTCCCATAGTACCACGGAAATTATTACCGGTATTTTAACTCATATCCTATCCCCCTGTCCTTTTTTCTTATTAGTCTTTTCTACATATTCCTTTCCTCGCCAATACTGTGGAGAACTTCCTAAGTTCTTATCAATCTGTTTAGTCATCAGCATCCTTCTATAACAACACATACCCAACGCTTCGATTATTTTCTTTTTTGGTTACGAGTACGGAGTAAAGAAGGAAAGAAGAAAGGTTAGGGTGAAACGTTCCGTCGACGACGGAGTCATTATTGACGGAGCTCAAGCTCTGATTTCGCAAAGAAAGCTACATCTGGATGGCCGAAGGCAGATGTGAAATGGCGTTTTCCCACGCACGAGTCCACTATTTTACGACAGCGTTACCTCGCAGTTGAATAAAAGAAGCACAGCTGTTAGAAATGCTGTTCCGTTCAGAGTCTCCAAAATAACTCCATTGGATCAATGTTCTACTTTAGAAATATACTGAGCTTCCATTGCATTTATTATGATTATGGTTTTTTTTATGTACTGTTATATTGGGCCTTATGACAGCATATTGCAGTGTCCGTGGCAAGAATCGCAAGTATGCTAACTGAATCTAAAGTTTCTGCATCTGGTAGAAGTCCTCGTTATTATGAAACACTTTTGTCCAGCGGGATTACCGATCTCCTGAATGGATCTCTAATGCAGTTTTCTCTCACTACTTCTGTATTCTCATGCTGCTGACCACGATCGGTAGATGTGATTTCAGAAGCAATTCCCATACACCTACTTCATCGCAGTATAAAGCGGATTACTCATGCTGGCAATCGTTCGGTCCCTACGCATGAATGCAGTCTTTGTGGGAGAGGTGTAGGTTATGTTCCTTCTTTGGGAAGAGATCTTAAAAGCATTCCTCATATACCTACGGTACGAAAGGCTAAACTCTCGTGATGTATACTAGAAGAGAAACCATATTGGATATTTAAAAACAAAACAAAAATCTGATTGCTACGAACTTAGAAGGAAAAGAAGCAGAGTTATAAGGCGATACAGAATCCTGACAGATATGAGAGAGGCAAGAAGTATTCTACCAAACCTTAAGAAAAAAAAAGGAATAGGGCACTCTGAGAACAAAGTTCAGCTGCAACCTGCCTTCTGACAGATTTATATGTAATAATAATAATAATAATAATAATAACAAGTTACTCTTCCATTGACTATTTGTACAATGAAGAGAGAAAAAATTTTGTAAAGAGGTACACAATGAGGCCCGTAGAACTGAGATAGTATCATGGGGAAACAAATGTAAGTATCTTAAATACGCATAAACAAACAAAAACAAGCACCGTCCGAACAGGCCTTGAAGGCCCAAAGGTACCGACCGGCCGCCGTGTCATACTCACCCCTTAGGTGTCACTGGATGCCGATCCGGGGAAAGGGGAGGGAGGAGCATGTGGTCAGCACACCACTCTCCCAACCTTTGTCAGTTTTCGTTACCGGTGCCGCTACTTCTCGGTCAATTAGCTCCTCAATTTGCCTCACAAGGGCTGAGTGCATCCCGCTTGCAAACAGCTCTCGGTATCCCGGACGGTGACCCATCCAAGTCATGGCCAAGCCCGACAACGCTTAATTTTGGTGGTCTGATGGGAACCGGTGTTACCACTGCTACAAGCCGTTGGATTTAAATATGCAGAAGGACAATGAAAACTCTTACGTTCTAATCATTTCACACATCTCAACACTTCTGGAGTCTTACGTAAACCCGCATCAGTCCAAAATCTTTCGATACCGAATTAATAAAAAAACAGATGAAAGTTAAGATGGTAGTTTTAATGCTTCAGGTATTCTATGAAGTCTCCCCCCCCCTCAAAAAAAAATGTTCAAATGTGTGTGAAATCTTATGGGAGTTAACTGCTAAGGTCATCAGTCCCTAAGCCTACACACTACTTAACCTAAATTATCCTAAGGACAAACACACACACCCATGCCCGAGAGAGGACTCGAACCTCCGCCGTGACCAGCCGCACAGTCCATGACTGCAGCGCCTCAGACCGCTCGGCTAATCCCGCCACGCCCTTCCCCCCACCCCCCCCCCCCCCGTCCTAGCTTGAGTACAACGCATAAAACATCCATGTGAAACTGTCAGGAAAGTCCATCTCTGGGATGTTATTCAACTCATACGTCACATTGGCACATTCTTCGGTCTTGGCGAACCATCAGAGACCCATTCTGCAGTTTGTCATTTTATGGTAGGATCATTTTGGTAACACCACGTCTCGTCACCTGTGATGATCTTTTCCAGAAAAGAACTGTACACATTTTGGATTTCACTCAAGTCAGGCTAGGTGTCTACGAATCGTCGTTATTTGTTGAGAGTGAAGGTGTGGGTGTTGTCTACTTGAAAGCATTCTAGAAACTGCCTTGAACAATTTAAGAGATTGAGATTTTCACTCTGAAGTGGAGTGTACGCTGTTATGAAACTTCCCTGTCAGATTAAAACTGTGTGCCGGACCGAGACTTGAACCCAGAACCTTTGCCTTTCGCGGGCAAGTGCTCTACCATCTGAGCTACCCAAGCACGACTCACGCCCACTCCTCACAGCTTTACTTCCGCCAGTACCTCGTCTCCTACTTTTCAAACTCCACAGAAGCTCTTCTGCGAACCTAGCCTACTGGCAGAAGTAAAGCTGTGAGGAGGGGCCGTGAGTCGTGCTTGGGTAGCTCAGATGGTATAGCACTTTCCCACAAAAGACAAAGGTCCCGAGTTCGAGTCTCGGTCCGGCACGTAGTTTTAATCTGCCAGGAAAGTTTTATAACAGCGTACATTCCGCTGCAGAGTGAAAATCTCGTTCTGGAAACATCCCCCAGGCTGTGGCTAAGCCATGTCTCCGGAATATCCTTTCTTCCAAGAGTGCTAGTTCTGCTAGGTTCGCAGAAGAGCTTCTGTGAAGTTTGGATAGTAAGAGACGAGGTACTGGCGGAAGTAAAGCTGTGAGGACGGCGCGTGTGTCGTGCTTGGGTAGCTCAGATGGTAGAGCACTTGCCCGCGATAGACATAGGTCCGGAGTTCGAGTCTCGGTCCGGCACACAGTTTTAATCTGCCATGAAAGTTTCATAACAGCGTACGCTCCGCTGCAGAGTGAAAAATCTCATTCTGGAAATATCCCCCAGGCTGTGGCTAAGCCATGTTTCCGCAATATCCTTTCTTCCAAGAGTGCTACTTCTGCTAGGTTCGCAGAAGAGCTTCTGTAAAGTTTGGAAAGTAGGAGACGAGGTAATGGCGGAATTGAAGCTGTGAGGACGGGGCATGAGTCGTGCTTGGGTAGATCAGATGGGAGAGCACTTGTCCGTGATAGACAAAGGTCCCGAGTTCGAGTCTCGGTCCGGCACATAGTTGTAATCTGCCAGGAAAGTTTCAGTTTAAGAGATGTTCAGTTCGTCGCTCCATTGCGATGTGTGTGACAACAACACTGACATGCTAGGTTCGTATGTCCACTACTTAACACTACCTGCTGACAACTGACTGGTCGAATGCACTTCTGTTGTTTACAATTGTTAGGTCCGGTTGCCAAGATGTTCGTACACCTGGAATAAGGTTAGTCACGGAACTTTTTTGGACGGAAGGTGTGTACTCATAAATCTACAACACACACTTAGCGTCAGTTACACAATCGTTAGTGTTCTTCAAGAGGCAAGCAGAGTACCCTACTGCACTGAAATAAACAAAACAGAGAAACAGCAGCAGAAATATATTTTTTTTAAGTTGTAGTAACTATGTCTCACATATTATTTATCAGTGGCAGGCCCTTGTCAGTGAGAATAATTGGTACATTCTTTGGCGACTATGATGTTTCTGATGTCACAATAGCACCCAGAGTTCAAGGGAAAACTTTGTATTCAAAATTCCGATATGCCAGAATTTGTAAACTTGCAAATGGTGGCAGGGGAGGATTAAACAGAATTGTCAACGTTATTACAACTCTGGCAACAAAAGCGCCCTCGGCTAGGAGACAGGTACTTCACAAACTATCCAAGGTATCGAGATAGTCTTGACGAGCGACGATAGCCCAAGATACGAGTATTTACCTGTATGGTTAATAACCTTGGGTTCATAATTGATCGAATATTTAAGAAATCATTTGTTTTGAAGTATTTCCTTCTGTTTCTTTAGAGAGGAATGGACAGTCACTGGAAAGAGGAAGGCAATGAGACACACATGCCAGTAATTGAGAACTATGCCGGATATGAAGCCGACATTTCCCGGCACGATGATGATGTACTTCCTTCGCTCGTAAACATTACATAAGGGAGCGGAGGTATGTCGATATTGCGTTTAGCACATTTTCCAACTATTTGTGAGAAATGAGAGCTATCGAAAACTGTTTAGGAAAGTACAAAGCTGCAGATTAAAACTGTAACACCACGAAAGCGACAAGTAACAAACGGCAGGTTGGCACAAAGTGCATTACGTGCTCGGATGTACAAATGATTTAAGAGTTCAGCGCAACCGCACAAAGCAAATGGCAGTGACGCCATCTACATTCTGCTCACAAGGAAGCATACGTAGCGGGTATCTCATTCAAAAATGGCAACTGAATGTACGTTCGGTCCGCCCCTGGTAGCTGAGTGGTCAGCACGACAGAATGCCAATCCTAAATGCCCAGGTTCGATTCCCGGCTGGGTTGGAGATTTTCTCCACTCAGGGACTGGGTGTAGTGTTGTCCTAATCATCATCATTTCATCCCTAAATCGCCGAAGAGGCGTCAAATCGAAAGACTTGCACACCCGGCGAACGGTCAACCCCACGGGAGGCCCTAGTCACACGATATTCACATTCGATGTTCGTCCTTTTATGAAAATATAGCGTATGTCTCGCGTAAGAAGGAGTAGCATCAGACTTTTTGAGGATACTGCAATTATCTACATGGTTACTCCGTGATGATTTTACAAACTTCCAGCGATGGTGGAGAGGGGTACATGCATCAACATGAGGTAAGAGACCGCGAAAATTTGTGACATCTGACTGTGGAATACATGTATTGGTACTGTTATTGCGAACACTGTAGGGAGCGGAATTTCTAACGCGGTAGAATGAAACAAAACAAGTAAATTTCCAGTAAACATGGGTTCCGTTGTTCGTGCCTTAAGAGCTATGAGCACTTGCTCATCTTCGCTAATCTGCTAATCCCTTCTACTGAACAAATGCCCATAACTCTTAAGGCATACATTTTAAGGGCCATTTTTACAGGACATTTTTTTTGTTTTGGTCTATCCTTCCTCCTCCAAAAATGTGGAAACCAAAGAACTTGCAGTAGGAAAGATTTGTTTCACAGGAGCGAAGTGCTCATAGATCTTAAGCTACATATGTTTGAGATCCCATGTTTACTAGACATTCTTTTCTTGTTTTAGCCCATACTACCACCCCTGAAAGTTGCCTACCCTACAATCTAAGCATCGTCAGTACCGGTGCATGTATTCCACTTTCTGAGATATCAGAACGATTTTTGCTTATAACTTTCGAATCGGTCGTTTCCGGACCAGGGTCATATGCCTAAAATTGATACATGTACCTTTCTCCATCATTTCTGAAGTTTGAAACAGCATCATGGGATCACCCTGTATAAGGAATTACTGTGTGAAAAAGATGCACAAATACTCTCAATCGGGTTATCCTATGGTTGCAGTATCAATGAGTCACAGATGGAATCAATCATCTACACAGATACCTGTCTGTAACAATCTGTGTCGAAATTAAATGCTAACATAGGCTCAGTCGTAGGTAAAGAAGTTGCCACACTTTAGTTCGTTAATAGAATACCAGCGAACTGCATTCAATCTGCAAATGACATTGTTTACAAAACACTCGTGCAACCCATCCTAGAATACTATTAAAGTCCGTGGGACTCGTACCAAACAGGACAAACAGGGGATATTGAATATTCACAGAAAAGGGAACTACGAATGGTCAGAGATTTGTCTGACTCAGAGTGACACAGAAATACTGAAAAACTTGTACTGGCAGAGGTTTGAAAGAAACAGTATAAAGTGAAAAATCTAGATATGTACTACAAATTCCTGGGTATTGCTCCTGTAGATACTGCGAAGACAACATTAAACTACACAGAGCCTCTTAAGCAGTCATTCTTTCTGTGCACCTTACGCGGATGGAAACTGGAACGAACGGAATGGAAAGCTAATACGTGGCACGACTTCACAGTGGTTTCGAGCGGATGGATGCATCTACATCTACATGATTACTCTGCAAATTACAAAAAAAAAAAAAAAAAAAAAAAACAAAAAAAAATATGCCTCTGAGCACTATGGGACTTAACATCTGTGGTCATCAGTCCCCTAGAACTTAGAACTACTTAAACCTAACTAATCTAAGGACATCACACACATCCATGCCCGAGGCAGGATTCGAACCTGCGACCGTAGCGGTCACGCGGTTCCAGACTGAAGCGCCTAGAACCGCACGGCAGCAAATAACAATTAAGTGCCAGGAAGGGCGAATGACCTTAGAGCTACTTCTCTACCGTTCCATTCTCGAACAGCGAGCGAGAAAAGCGAACATTTAAATCTTTGCTTACGAGCTCTGATTTCTCTTATTTTATTATGATGATAATTTCTCTCTATGTACCTGGCGCCAATAAAAAATTATCATCCTCCGAGAAGAAAGTGACTGATTGAAATTCCACAAGAAGGTTCTGCAGCAAATTTAAACGCCTTTATTCTAATGATTGCCACCCCAATTCGTGTATCATATCCGTGGCACTCTCTTCCATATTTCGCGATAATGCAAAACGAACTGTCCTTTTTTGAACTGTTTCGATGTCCTTTCGTCAGTCCTATCTGATGAGGATCCCAAACCGCACAGCAAACTTCAGATGGGAGGCGCACAGGCGTAGAGTAGTTTACTCTACGCTTTACCAGACCTGTTGCATTTTCTTAAGTGTTCTGACAACAAATCGCAATCTTTGGTTTGCTTTACCCACAACATTATCTACTTTATCGTTCCAACCTACGTTATTCGTAGTTTAGTCGAGTTTACAGCCTTTAAATCTGTGTGATTTATCGTGCAACCGAAATTTAGCGGATTCCTTTTAGTACTCATGCGAATGACTTCACACTTTCATTTTAGAGTCAATTTTCTGTTTTTGCACCTTACAGTTACCATGTCTAAATCATTTTGCAATTCATTTTGGTCATCTGATGACATTACATGACGGTAAATGACAACATCAGTCAGAGAGCTGCTCAGATTGTCTTCTAAATTGTTTCTGTAGATTAAGAACAAGGTTGTAAATCCGGACAAACTCTGTATAGATTATAGTTTGCGTAAATTTATTGTTACTCGTTACTAAAATATTGCAGATATCACATGCGTATAACTCGTACATGACGGGTTAAAATGAATGTTTATCACCAAAAATGCTCTGGTGTGAACTAATGCTCAACAAAGTTTGTTGGTGAAGCTCTGTAATGCTCTGTATTTTGTATGCTTCTACATATTTAATCGCTTCATCTACTTTTTTGCAAATCACCCTGTTCTTGAAATTTTCATTGTTCAGTCACATCCCCAGCTACCAAGAATGACTGTGAAAGAAAAGGCATGCATGCTTTCTATGTGTGTCTGTGAAACATTCATACACCAATATCGCTAGTCATCACAAGTTTAGAGTGGTTATTACTGCATTCAAAATCAAAGACGCACATTTTATTGAAATGTAGTACTATCGAATGAATTACTTTGTACAAAATATTATGGAGCTATAGGCCAAAAATATTCAAATGGCTCTGAGCACTATGGAACGTAACATCTGTGGTTATCAGTCCCCTAGAACTTATAACTACTTAAACCTAACTAACCTAAGGACATCACACACATCCATGCCCGAGGCAGGATTCGAACCTGCGACCGTAGCGGTCACGCGGTTCCAGACTGAAGCGCCTAGAAACGCACGGCCACACCGGCCGGCCCCAAAAATATTAATGAAAGTTTAAAATAGTTGTTCCAGGGCTAATACCAGATATAATTTTTATCTCGTGCTTCTGGGTTCTGAAACTCCTATCACCATACGTCTACTTTTGTCTACAAAATTAATCGATAATTAATTAGTGATATGCAAAACTGAATTATTCTCATCATAATTATAATAATGTTTGCTGAAAAATGTATACGAGCTAAGACTCATCAGTAAGTCTAGGACATGGGTTTTCCAGTTCAGCCTTCTGACCTCAAACATGTAGCCTATGAGCTTATTTTATTTCGGTATTAATGTAGACTACAGAACAGGTTCTTTTATACCATAAATAGAGCTGAAATGTGTGTAATTAGTCTTATCAAAATTTAACAACAAACGTTACGATTCTCATTTTCCAAGTAGTACAAATTTTTATTTTATTCACAAATAGAGAACACTGCCGTGAACACAAGTAACGAAACTGTTGTCCTAGTTTTCGAATATTTTGGTTTAAAATAATTGGTGTGAAACAAAATCAAATAATAAAATTACGTGGCATGCATGTATAACATCATGAATCTTTAACGCTTTTACACATCTGTATTAAAATTTCCCATTAGGAAAGGTATCCTGCTAGATCATTTTGTGAACTATGTAACGAGTGAGAAGAAAATTTAGAACTCGATAACCATTTGATCAGTATGCCATTTAGTTCAAGCATTTATCGTGAATATCAGCTTCATCCCAAGCTTAAGATTACCGGTATGAAACATTATTTCGTGTAACGCTTTGAAATCCGTAGTTCACTCCATCCTAGCTAGGAGTGGAGCAGAGACTGCACTGCTCTATTGTGAGATATCCGTGTCAACTCTAGCAGGGACCATTAATAGTCTACTAAGAAGAGAAGCACGAATGGTCACCGATTTAACTGGCTAGAGAGTGTAATAGGGACACTGAAAGATCTCCACTTACAGAAACTAGAAGAAAGATGCGGAATAACGGCGCAAAAACAAGATTAGACCACTACAAACAACCGTTCTTGAATCCGTGTATATTATATATCCTGTTAAAGAATTTCTCCTGTAGGGACTATGAAGCTAAATCTCATGACAATGAAGATGGAGAGCATTTTCGAAATCTCGAGTGTCTGGTAAAACCGACACGGTTTGAACACCGAGTGAATTTTCTACAAAACGCTAGCAAGCACAATAAAAATTTCTCAACGCATTTTTCTCAGAACGGAGATTTAGATGTACAGAAGTGTGAAGCAGTATGGGAATGACTTATTCTCGAATGTGCAGGCTTATAAATTAAACTTCTTCAGAATACTAAACAATTATTTACATTCAACACTTATTGCTTCTGTATATCATATACACATAAATCTTTTTTCGTTATGTAAATTCCGTAGATAGTGCTACAGGCTTCTCGCTGCAAATCATGAAGAGACAGCTTTCATCCTAAAAAAGACATCAAATTTTACATAGGGTATGTAATACAAACTGCTTTTCTTGACCTCTCTTCTTCATAATACTGTACACCTTATCTAGGTACGATCCGAGTAGCTTGTATAATATCCACAAACTAACGTTACTTGTAATATCCGCATATTAATGAGTGGTATAACTTTTATTTTCGTATATGTTTATGAAATGATAGGAACGGGATGTATCTGTATTTGCAGAACAGTGTTCTTGTCATCCTCGTCCGAAGTCGTTTTACACCACACAAAACGCTTTTGCTATTGTCAGAGAGTCCGTATTTTTATTACAAATATGGAAATACTAATGTTTAAACAATAACAGTGATGACCCAAAACTAGAATTATATACTTTTATTTTTGGATTTCTAACCTATGTATTTCACCTTAATTACTACTTCATGACGTCGGTAGATCATTAGCAGTTTCTGGGGCAGCCTGTCGTCTGAAACTACATGTAGCTTTGGCGACAGCTAGCCAAATAAAACACGAATAATTTGCACATCAAACGAAATAATAATTAATGCTAAAATAATTGCAACAATACGGTAATTACAACAATAAATACCCGTAGTGTTCTCGACTAATTTCTGATCATCGCTGTCATTTTTCAACGAATTAATGTTTTCAGGTATAAAATAAAAATTAAGAACTTACTGATGATGGCACAGACGTTCTGAACGTGTAAGGACAAAGAAATCGAGTAGATTTTTTGTTTGTTTTTGTTGCAGAAGTGGAAGGCGCTCCCGTAATCTCTTTATGCTACCCGGCTACTTCCCTCATAGCAAACCAAAACTGAAACTCTACCTTCTGCAAAGCACAGCGTATTTTCATACTTTCGGTTACTCATACATGTTTCGGCACCTATGCGACACAGTCCCTGGGTATCCACTTCTTTGTTTTTGAATGTGTGCATTATAGGCGTTACTGACTGGTACACTTTAGGTCTAAACAAGCATATGCACCTCTGCTGTCGTTGCTTGTCTTAACAAATGCCGTTAACGTCTTGGCATGTAGGGTTACAGTGTAGGATGTGATAGCTTTTTTTACTATTTTTTGTCGTGAACTGTTATGTTTATTTGTTTTCACTTGTCAAAGTATCCTTCCCTGCCGCCTCCTATGCATTTTCTGCGAAAAAAGACAAAAAATAGCTTTCACAATACAAAATAAAAGAACATACCAGCAGAAGATATGACAAAACACGTCTTTTACCAACAAACATACAAGTCGATTTGACAAAAAGGTGAAATATTTATGCAGGGAGAGTTCGAAAAAAAGTTAATTTATGTATGCTATCACCATTCGCGGTTCAGCGAGAAGTAATTAATTACAAACAACATGCTGTACTGTGAACTATACGCGTGGCATATGATGTATAAGAACGCAACTGGCCATCTGCGCACAAGATGAGCTGCGCGTTAGTTAGTTCTGCGCAGGCCGCCAGATAGCGTTGAATGTCGGCCAATGGGGCTCTGGCGAAGTTTCTGGAGTTCGCCGTTGCAGCGGCCGGCCGTCGTGGCGCTACAGTCGCCTACAGGCAATGTATATAACGTTCGCCAGCGGCGCGTCAGTCATAGTTTGTTGTTAGCCAGCGCTCGTTGAAGAGGCTTCGAGGCATTAATTGCAAATTCTGTTAACCATGTCATTTAGGAGCTTGCGATTAAGTTTCCTGGGGGTGGCGGTATGCGCCCTGCTGCTGCCCCTCGCGGCATCTGGGGCGGCGGGCGGCGAACGGCAGGAACGAGACATGAGCGGCTTCTTCGGACACGACTTCTGGAAACAGTTCGAGCGAGGGTAAGTGTCACATTCATAAATTGATAAACTAAATGCTAGAATTTCAGTGCGTTGCTGTCTATATATAAGGTTAACAGTCTGCTACTGTAGCCAACTCTTTACTCTTCGTCGAAATTTAATCGTTATCTGCGATTTTTGCAGATCGTTTTTTTTTTTTCAGTAAGACAGCAATTTTTAACCTCTGAAGTATGTAAAACTAAAAAGAAAAATTAATTTTCTGGAAAAATTGAAGTATATTATCATCTGCAATGCATTTAGCAATAAACAAGTTCAAGTTAGTGTATTGTTGACAAGTTTGCGCATTACTTCAATGGTTGACTAATTTCTTACCTGTGCTTGCAGCAAAGCTCGTATTTTCGAACATTTTTCACTCATATGTGATAGTGGTTCATCTTTGTAATTGCTAAGAAAAGACAACAAACAACTCGTTACAGTCTACAGCGCAAAAGAGTGGAACTTGGTACAGAATGAAAAGAGTGGAACTTTGTTTAGAATGGCGCTGTATTTATGTACAAGTTCGATAGTGGTTGTCGTCTTCTTACTCTGAAAGCAAGTAAAAATAAATTCTATAAATGTTCCACGAGTCGCTTCTATCATTCTGCCGTAGATAAATGTATTTAACAGTGCACTGCGTAAACGAAGACAACTTGGGTAGCTACAACACATATGATCTATGTTAACAGGCTTCGTTAATGAAACCAGATACTTTGCTGAGAGCCGTATTTACTGCAATTTTTGCATTAACTGATCACACGTTTTCGATATACCAAAAGGTAACCGGGCTACCCGATCAAAAATGTTGCATTTACGATTCTCGTAAACATTTTCACATGTCATTAGTTTCTTTGTTCCCATATCCGTAGTTTCCATCCCATATGCTTCCTCCGAATTGTGTCTTTAAATTTTCAGATTTCAGTTGTACCGTAATTTGGTTGACGTGAACAATTCATGTCTAAATCTCGTAAATGAAAACAAAGAAATAATTAGTTCGGCTGTGAAAATGTGATTGTATACAGTTATCGCCGTGCCTACAGTCACACCTCAGATCCGAGTAACTGCAATTAGCGAGGGTGAAGGGGAATGTTGAAGCTGTTCCCGCCCACGCTATTGAAAAGCGAAAATCACAACAATAGCATGCAGTTGTGAATTGAAGTCACCAGCGCAGTCCTCTTAAAATACAATGAGTCTGTTACCATGAAATACAATCATGGCAGGGTTTGATGCGTATTAAATGAGATAAGGAGAAGCGAATATTTCGCCAAGCCATGGTTTCAGTACTGCGTGACATCTTAACATCACAGGGACCACAGGACGAGCAGAGTACAGGTTTCTCAGCCGCCGACTTCGTTGAAAGCGACTACAAAGCTGATACTGGAATTACGGGGAAAAGAATTCACAATGGATTGGTTGTATGCACAAGAGCTGGTTGAATATCAGATATTTCGTGGGTATTTGGGGGTATGGCTGTGCTCGTTCATGAAATGTAGTAAGCAGTACGTAGTATAGGTCACGTCGACGCTGTGTTACTTTTGGCTTTTGAGAACATGCGAAATGTCCGGATACCCGACTGGATTGAAGACTTCCTGTCAAATAAACACCTTGTTTTTCTGAAACGGCGAGGCTTCCTAAGAATCAAAGGTAGCATCCAACGTGCCTAAAAGTAGTGTGATAGGACTACTGCTGTTCGCGATATAGTAAATGGCTAGGAGTATAACTTAGTAGCCATGTGAGGTCGTTCACAAACGAAGCGGTTGGCGACAGGGAGGTGACATCGTTAGAAAGTGTCGAAATACAAAGATGATCAGCACCTACTGCAAAGATTGACAGCTCACACCAAGCATTTATGAACGTAATGAGATGCGTGTAAATAGGCTAAAGGATCTGATTTCAGAGTGATTCTTTCATTCTGCAGCGGAATATGCGCGGTTCTTAGAAAATTCGTGGCCACGGTTAAAATTGGTGCCGGACCGGTGCTCCAGAGCCCTAGCGCCGTAGGCTGAGGCTAAGCAATCTTTCCGCAATTTAATCTCTTCCGAAGTGCTGCAATGTGATGACGTTATTTATTGAATAAAAAGTAAAAAAGTTCATTTTCCGCTAAAGGGAAGGTGGGTGGGTTTGTGTCCATGTCCGGCACTCTGTTTAAATCAACCAGAAGGTTTCGATCCCATATCGTTTTACTACGTGATCGTCGAGCAGTCACTGGAATTAGTCACAACCTTGAAGTATCTCAGAGTTTCAGTCGGAGCGATGAAGCGACCACATACTCTTTTTCATTAAAAGTATCCGACCACCTATTAGTGCTCATTAATATAGGGTATGTGGACACTTAGCCTTTATGACAGATTGACCTCTGCTGGTGACATTTTCAGTGTGGTGTCTGAATTTCTGTGTACGAATGGCAGCCCATTTTTCCTCAAGAGCCGAAACCAAGAAGGTATTGATGCTGGATGCCGGGGTCTTGAGTGAAGTCAACGTACTAACTCATTCCCGGGTCGGGACTCGTGCAGGTCACTCAATTTCAGGAATGTTATTGTCCACAAATCATTGCCTCTGTCATGTTGATACATACAGTCAGCGTTTCCGAACTATTCCTGTACTGTATGCTGTACAGTTCTGCAAAATGCGTTCATAGCCTTCCGCATTTAGCATTTCTTAAACGAAATAGGGGATCACTCCCAAACACGAAAAAGAGCACATTCCATACCACCACCTCCTTTGTTCTTCACTGCTGGCACTACACATGATGGCAGCTAATGTTCTTCAGGAATTCGCCAAACCCAAACCCTTCAATTAGACTGGCACAGGGTTCAACGTATAACATGATTCATGATTCCAAATCGCTCTTTTCCACTCATTCACTGCCCGCTGGCGGCACTCTTTACACCACCACAAGCATCACTTAGCAGCACTGACCACATAAATGTATGGCTAATGAGGAGATGCTCCATCATTGTACCTCAGTCTTTTTAAGTGCGTATGTACAGTCATTGTGCTAGCTGGGCTGCCGATAGCTCTCTGGAACTCAACGAGTGATTCCTTCTGCTGATTTCATGCGATTCTTTTACGACGATCCTTCGCAGCACTTGATGGTCCCTGTCCGTCATTTCATAAGTTCTGCTATTCTTGATTTAGCTGTGTTTGTTGCTTCACATTGTCACTTCACAGTCACATCACGAGCAGTCGACTTGGGCATATTTAGCAGAGTTGGAACATCACCGCTGGAGTTGTTACCCAAGTGATATCCAATGACTAGTCCAAGTTCTAAGTCACTGATCTCTCCTGATCGACCCATTGTGCTGTTGATGCTTCTCTACCGCAACGTAATACTCCCCACCTCGTTTCATACTTGCGGCCCGATCCTCAAGACACGTAGAGATCTATTCTACAATACGTAGGGGTGTTCACATACTTTTGATCAGATACTATAAATCTAGCCCTGGATAGAGACAGATGCCAGATGCAAATTTTTTTGGACAGATACTTTGGATGTGCCACTGGCTCGCGAAAGAGAATGCTTAACAAATCCCACATCCGATCCATTCCAGAGTGTTGTTAGTCATTTGGGTCGTATTAACGAAAGAGGTAAAACTGATTCAAAGAAGAGCCACACAGAAATGTACAGCAAACTTTAGTGCAAAAATTTACAAGAAAGAAGTTGTGCATTGCGGAAAACTTACTCACTTTAATTTAATTCAGAGAGGCCACGTTCCGACGACGACACTAAGGTAGAGAAATTCTACACGTAGATGAGTTGTGGGGAGTTGATATCGTGCCACGTACCGTTCGGTGACTTTAGGTGTTCAGATGTAGTTGTAGAGGAATATTAATTTTGTTGCCCATTTTAAATTGACGTAGGTATGTAGGGCTCATAGCAAATAAAGTTAACAGGGGACATTGGATTATACCAAGAAGGTCACATGTTTTTGACTTATGTGTCACTGGTGATGGAAATGTTGAAAAATCGGAATTGGCTCTGTCATCCCGTGAAGACCTCCAAAAAAGTTTATAAATTGGAAATTTGTGGTAAGGACTTATGGGACCAAACTGCTGAGGCCATCGTTCCCTAAGCTTACACACTACTTAATCTAACTTAAACTAACTTATGCTAAGGACGACACACACACCCATGCCCGAGGGAGGACTCGAACCTCCGACGGGGGGAAGTCCAAAGTTTATAAAACCAATATCAAGGCAAGAAAACAGGAACATAATTCGTACCCTATGTACCACTTCTGTAATGACCGTGAAGACGAAGTAAGACCAATTACCCAGTCAAGAAGCGATGTTCATTTATTTCATTTTTGTTTATTTATATTTATTATCAAGAATCATATCAGAATGATGTAGGTCAAAATATACAACACACAGCATATATTACATGTTTTTTGAGGATACTTTAGGTAACCTATGAGGATAAGACATGTGATTCCTGACCCATTTCGTCAAAGCACCGGGACAGCAGGGTCTCATTCCTTATGTCTGCGTGTAATGGCACGAAAAGGAGGTTTTAGGAGACTTCGCAGTATTTGATTGCATGTTGATGATTATGACTACGACAGTGAGGGATAGTGATGTTCGTGGAGTAACTCGTACCTCCTCCACTAACTGGGAGGGGATCAATGGTTCAAATGGCTCTGAGCACTATGGGACTTAACATCTAAGGTCATCAGTCCCCTAGAACTTAGAACTATTTAAACCTAACTAACCTAAGGACATCACACACATCCATGCCCGAGGCAGGGTTCGAATCTGCGACCGTAGCTGTCGCGCGGTGCCAGACTGAGGCGCCTAGAATCGTCCGGCCACAGCGGCCGGCGGGGATCAATGTTCCAAACAAGATGACACCACCATCTGAACTTACTACACGGGATAAAACTGATCAGACAATCCAAACTCTCACTGACATCATTAAGGGACGCTGTACAGTAGCTATATCCTCATTTTAAGGGTGCACTTTGAAAAACATAAGGCTCAGGGAACTGTAACAATGTTCATCTTGTAGGTGATCTAACTCACTATTATAGAAATTAATAAAGTTCCTATCCTGTCCTTATATCCTCTCTTTGAAAAAACAAGTACAAGCTCTCTCGGGCACTCTGGGATGTACTCTGTTTGAGGCATCTCTGTGTATCTGAGTGACCTTGACAATGTATGCCTCTTTTGCACATAACGTATTAGTATAAAAAAATGTGTTGGTCACAGGATTATTTGCTCCTTCAAATCACTGCAAAAAATAGCTAGACAAATTAGAAAATAAATAATAATTGAAAATATTTTAAGTGCCATAATAGGAAACTGACTAGTTCTAACAAGGGAACATCCCCATCGCACCCCCCTCAGATTTAGTTACAAGTTGGCACAGGGATAGGCCTTGAAAAACTGAACACAGATCAATCGAGGAAACAGGAAGAAGTTGTGTGGAACTATGAAAAAAATAAGCAAAATATACAAACTGAGTAGGCCATGCGCAACGTTGGCAACATCTAGGAGACTGTCAGCTTGCGAGCGCCATGGTCCCGTGGTTAGCGTGAGCAGCTGCGGAACCAGAGGTCTTTGGTTCAAATCTTCTCTCGAGTGACAAGTTTAATTTTTTATTTTCAGACAATTATTAAAGTACAGGCACTCACACATAATCAACTTCGCTCTCCAAAATTCCAGGACATGTTTAGATTTGCTTGGACATATGCAGGATTTGACGGTCTACACACGGAAACATTTGAAAACGTAAAAAACATATGCTTTGACAGAACACAGGGAAAACTGTGAAACTGTTGCATTCATTTGTTGCAGTTTATGTGACAAACTCTTATGTTTTCATCACGTTTTTGGAAGTGATTATCACATCCACAAGAAAACCTAAATCGGGCAAGGTAGAAGAATCTTTTTACCCATTCGCCAAGTGTGCAAGTTAGGTGGGTCGACAACATATTCCTGTCATGTGACGCACATGCCGTCACCAGTGTCGTATAGAATATATCAGACGGGTTTTTCTGTGGAGGAATCGGTTGACCTATGACCTTGCGATCAAATGTTTTCGGTTCCTATTGGAGATGCACGTCCTTTCGTCTACTAATCGCACGGTTTTGCGGTGCGGTTGCAAAACACAGACACTAAACTTATTACAGTGAACAGAGACGTCAATGAATGAACGGACAGATTGTAACTTTGCGAAAATAAAAAAAGTAAAATTTTCACTCGAGGGAGGATTCGAACGAAGGACCTCTTGTTCCGCAGCTGCTCACGCTAACCACGGGACCACGATGCTCGTAAGTTCACACTCTCCTTGATGTTGCATACCTTGCACATGGACTACTCAGTTTGTATATTTTGCTTATTTTTTCATAGTTTCACACAACTTCTTCCTGTTTTCTCGATTGATCTGTGTTCAGTTTTTCAAGGCCTATCCACTGCGTCAATTTATAACTAAATCTGAGGGGGGTGCGATGGGGAGGTTCCCTTGTAAGTGCCAATAAGAAAGTTTTTGTTCAAACCGCCATTAACACAAAAACACTGTATTTGGGATAGTACAAGTACAGAAATACAACAGAGATATTTTAGCTAGTAGAACTGTAATTAACAGAATCAGTTTCTCATTTCTTTTACATTAATGAAAAAATCTCTTAATTACGCAACTCCATTTTCGGATCGGATGTTGCAAAGTTTTAAAGTAAACTCCACGTGCCTGGAGGAAGAAATGGCATCATTATAAACGGGTCTTTCTGTTTCGCAACCTTACGGTGTAGCTAGCATACACCTGCCATGGTCTTTCCTCTTTCGGTTGCGTTAACATTATCCATTCTTCTGTTTCAGGATAAGAATTTTTAATAGTTATTTGAGATGAGTGAGTGAGACACTTTGACTATACTGCGTTTGGAGGTCTTACACGCCTGCATTGACTACAAAGTGTTTCAGCAACATCTTTAAAATCAAACAAATCAGCTGTATGCACTACAATGGCATTTGGAACTCCTGAGACAAGCCGTACTTGGAAAAACATTCTAACAATGAATGCTTGAAACATTTTTCTCCATAATTTGACGCCTGGGACAAGTCTTAAGGACATGCAACAGAGTACCGAGAACACAATAACACTGTAAACGCGTTTTTGGAAAAAAGTCACGTAGAATGTTTTCTATTTCCACTCTTCAAGTGTCCACCAAATCTGTCGTGATCCGAAACACCTGCATCGTACGGATAGATTAAGCAACCACGTCAGGCATCAATTACAACACCGATGATCGTGAGGACATGGTCATCAGATCGATTTCAACAGCACTTCGAACCCGCTTGACCATTCCCATGGATCACTTCGGCCACTGTGTGTGGACACATTAGACATGAGAAACAAAAATGCCCCTGAGCCTGGTAATATTACTCCACTGAAACTGAAATACTTGCTGCCTCACAGCGTTGTCTTTCTCAAGAATGTTTATAAAACCTGTCTTCGGACCTTTTCAGTGCGCACTGTGGTGTTAATGCAGTCTTCCTTCATGCGCCCAATACGCGATTGGAACGGAAGCAACCCTGACTCGTGTTACGATCCTAAGTATCCTCCGCCATGCACTTCAAAGTGGTTTGCAACGTGCGTATGCAGATGTTGACGAAACTTAATTCTCTAACATTATCCACAAAGCAGTCCTCAACAGCAGGCCTAACAGCAGAAGGGCTCTGAATGTCCGATAGAATGATGAGAAGAAAACTTTAATATTAGAGCGTAATAGTCGTCCCAGGTTTATAACATATCACGATGACGATTCCCTGTTAGTGATACAGAAACGGGAAAACGACACGGTTATAAGGCTAGACAAATTTGAGAAACCTCGTAGCCGCGATACAAGACGAACGGACTTTAATCCAGATCTCGGGATTTGGTTCACCTTCGCGTAAAAATTAACGTAGTCTAAAGACTTTTAGGTCCCATTTGTTGGGTATTTACACAACCTTCAGAGCGCGCGCGCGCGCGCGCACACACACACACACACACACACACACACACACACACACACACACACACACACACACACACACACACACACACTCACTCACGACACATGCGGCCAGGAAGCGCAATAACAGGGTCGTTATGAGTTAGTACAATGTGCGAGAAGCTACCAATGTATTGTCCAAAAGCTAAAAGATCTCCAGCGTTGCGGCACTTAACGCTATTGTGTCAATTTTTGCTTCATGAGGTAGCTTCATCTGTGAGCAAGGGCTCCAGTTTTTACACCGGGGTATATGTTTTTTTTCCGGAACCGGTTGTTGCAACATGTGGGTTTGACAAGCGTAGAGCACAATAGGGCAGAGAGAGCGTAGTGGCAGGTCGGCGGATGTGTCGATTACAGCTATCACGCTGCGGAAGTAGCGCACGGGGATCGCGCCCACCGAACTGCCCGCTGATCTGCGGGCGGCGAATGATAAGCTCCATACGGACGTCCGAGTGTGTCCAGTGATAGTGACGACGATCGATACTCAGCCCCCTGTCGCTCTGTGACAAAAGTACTGCGCCGCAGAGGCTGACATAGCTGACTCGTAATGAAGCCATGTAAAGCTCGACCAGAGATTGAAGCCTCGCTGTTACTGTTTCTGAAACCACTGCTACTCGTTCAGACGAGTAATTCGACTGAAGAACATTCGTAAGTCCCATACTAAAAACCGATACTAGGAATCCTGAGAAGGCTTTCGCGAGAAATTAGGAGTATTTTTTGTAGGCTTCCTTCCGGCTGAATTTTTTAGTGCTTCCTATGAGTTTTTCCCGCACGTTTTCAGCATGAGACAATGCGTGCCGTCGCACTTCGTATCTGCTCGTTGCCCTGTGTTAATTCGATATAATCTCCGTCTATGGTGAGGTAGCTAGAGTCGTAGCTTAATCTTGGGTTGTACAAGTAGTGGGCTGGACATCGGCAGAATTTTATTTGGAGATATATCCAAACATTTGCTCGACACATTTAAGTAAACCGAAATTGACCGCACTGGTGTAAATGCACTTTGACTATTGCGCTTCCGAATACTGGTGCACTATCTCAACGTCTGTGAGGCTTATTGTGAACACAGCGGTCCTTTTCTTGTGGTGTGTGTGTGTGTGTGTGTGTGTGTGTGTGTGTGTGTGTGTGTGTGCGACAGTTGTGTTTGAAGTGTCTGTTTGAGTGTAGATGGCTATTTGGATATGTCGTGTGTCATGTTTGTGTTGCGTGATGATGGGAGAACAGAGAGTTTGA
Organism: Schistocerca piceifrons; assembly: GCF_021461385.2. Lineage (NCBI taxonomy): Eukaryota > Metazoa > Arthropoda > Insecta > Orthoptera > Acrididae > Schistocerca > Schistocerca piceifrons. Next base: position 88,078,793 of record NC_060143.1, on the reverse strand, counting down.
AACTGGTGCCGACACGTATTCTACTGCTCTCGAATAGCACCAAAGGATCGCCGGACTTAACGACACTATCCTACGGTCAGGTCAGCACCAACATTAATCACATGCCCCACGCAACAAAAGATTGTGGAGAGGTACGAAATTTAATACAGAAGATTTGCGCAGCTTCTGGTGATCGGGAACTGTAAGCCACCCACCTTCTTTTCTCCCATTACCTGGCAAATAATGGCGATGTAAACTTTTTCTACCATCACGATTCGAACCGTCCTGCCTCCGCGATGAGCGCCACTGTACAGGCGTTACGGAGGTGGGAATCAACTTCTGTCTTTCTCTGGGATAACATGTTGTGGAATGCCCGTTTGACAAACTCGCAATCTAACCGAAAATCTGGTTTTTAGGGCGTAATTAGGAGATAAAGTGGGGATTTCGCTTAATCTATATTGCCACTGCGTGGTGAATTCGCGTCTTAGAGGGTAGAGGTTAAAATTCCCGTCCGGGCAGATGAAGGTTGCCTGTTGTTTGTCGAAATGAGTTAAGGCAACAGCCGTGATAGTACCTCTGAAAAAGACAATGCCGATTTCTATCAACCTTCCTTGCCCATTCCGAACTTGCGTTACGTCTCCAATGACCTCGCCGTCTATGGGACTCTAAACCCTAATTATCATTTTTCTTTAGTTTTCACCATGTTTTCGTAGCTATATTTTACCAATAATATTTCCGCCCTGATAGCTGAGTGGTCAGCGTGACGGATTGCCGTCCTACGGCCCCGGGTTCGATTCCCGGCTGGGTCGGGGAATTTTCTCCGCTCAGCGACTGGGTGTTGTGTTGTCTTCATCATTTCATCCCCATCCGCCGCGCAGGTCGCCCAATGTGGCGTCGAATGTAACGAAACCTGCACCACGGCGGCCGGACCTGCTCCGCAAGGGGCCTCCCGGCCAATGACGCCAAATGCTCATTTCCCTTCCATTACCAATAATATGTCTTAGAATTCTGATAAATGGATAATTCAACCGATACGTAACACTACAACCGACTGAGTCGATAGTTTTCCAAAAACGGACTGCATCGATTGTTTTCATCCGGTTGTTTCCCGTCAGTCACCATGACGCCGTGAGTAACATAGCTGTGCCTCTGCAAAACATTCAAAGAATGGGTCCTCTCTCCATATCGCCGCCGTACTCGCTGACGATTGTCATCCGGAGTAGCGCAGAACCGCCATTGCATCGCTGAACACAGTGCAGCGTCATATATCAGCAGGCCATGCTTTCCAGTCACGGCACCAATCCAATCTCAGCGGTTTATGTCCTGATGATAACGGCATTCAATGCGTGGGACGGTAAATCCCTAGTCCGGCTGCTGCTAGTCTCCGACCAATGGTGTGGGATGACGCGCAATGTTGCAGGCAGTCCAATGCTTGACTTTCGACGTCAGTGCAGATATGGGGGGCTACGATGTGCTTAGTACGCAATGTACTGTTTCTCCCTTGTGACAGTTAGACGTGGTAGACCAGAATCTCGACGACGAGTTTGCCTGCCCTCATGTTCCTATGCACTCCAACATCGGGCCGTTGTCATACCCGAATGCTCCACAAATGTGGATATTGCACGATCTGACCAGCAGGCCAAATGGAAACCCTTTCAAACTTCGTCAGCTGCTGTTAACACTGTCTCACCCAAGTACGGAGCATCTTCGTATCCTTCACACTTGCACTCAACATCTGACTCTGTTCACGCCAATTATACAGTGCACTCTGTGAGGCCTGGTAACAACACTAAACAAAAATATCACTAAGGTGCTCTGGTGACCTAACCTGTCAGAGGGCCGGCCGCTGTGGACGAGCGGTTCTAGGCGCTTCAGTCTGGAAACGCGCTGCTGCTACGGTCGCAGGTTCGAATCCTGCCTCGGGCACGGATGTGTGTGACGTCCTTAGATTAGTTAGATTTAAGTAGTTCTAAGTTCTAGGGGACTGATGACCTCAGACTGTAAGTCCCAAAGTGCTCAGAGCCATTTGAAACATTTTGAACCTGTCAAGAGGGGATTAAAACTCTTCACACACTCGCCGACAGTATGTTCACGTAGAAAGTTACTTTGACATCCGACCTTGTCTTCTGGGTGATTGATGTCGGGCAGTTTATATTCTTCCTCATGGGCAATTATTGTAGCAGGTGTGAGCGATGGCGGTGAAGTGCGCCATTGTGTGGGGGTGACCTTGGTGCAAAGTGCAGCGCAGCCAGGGAAGCCGGACAAGAGCGGCTGCAGACGGGGCAGCTGCAGAGCTCGGCCTATCGACCGCAACAGCAGCCTGCTGCAGCACCGCTCTTCAATCTGTACCCAGCAAACCTCCCGCGCCCAGAGGCCTACAGCCACGAATTTTTGTTGAACCTCTGAAGCGTACCTGTCCCGTAAACCTTCCCTGTTCCACTGGAGACTCCAGCCACTGGTCCTGCAGCAACATCTACATCTACATCCATACTCCGCAAGCCACCTGACGGTGTGTGGCGGAGGATACCTTGAGTACCTCTATCGGTTCTCCCTTCTGTTCCAGTCTCGTATTGTTCGAGGAAAGGAGGATTGTCGGTATGCCTCTGTGTGGGCTCTAATCTCTCTGATTTTATCCTCATGGTCTCTTCGCGAGATATACGTAGGAGGGAGCAATATGCTGCTTGACTCCTCGGTGAAGGTATGTTCTCGAAACTTTGACAAAAGCCCGTACCGAGATACTGAGCGTCTCTCCTGCAGAGTCTTTCACTGGAGTTTATCCATCATCTCCGTAACGCTTTCGCGATTACTAAATGATCCTGTCACGAATCGCGCTGCTCTCCGTTGGATCTTCTCTATCTCTTCTATCAACCCTATCTGGTACGGATCCCACACTGCTGTGCAGTATTCAAGCAGTGGGCGAACAAGCGTGCTGTAACCTACTCCCTTTGTTTTGATTGCATTTCCTTAGGATTCTTCCAATGAATCTGTCTGGCATCTGTTTTACCGACGATCAACTTTATATAATCATTTCATTTTAAATCACTCCTAATGCGTACTCCCAGATAATTTATGGAATTAACTGCTTCCAGTTGCTGACTAGCTATTTTGTAGCTAAATGATAAGGGATGTATCTTTCTATGTATTTGCAGCACATTACACTTGTGCACATTGAGATTCAATTGCCATCCCCTGCACCATGCGTCAATTCGCTGCAGATCCTCCTGCATTTCAGTACAATTTTCCATTGTTACAACCTCTCGATATACCACAGCATCATCCGCAAAAAGCCTCAGTGAACTTCCGATGTCATCCACAAGGTCATTTATGTATATTGTTAATAGCAACGGTCCTACGACAATGCCCTGCGGCACACCTGAAATCACTCTTACTTCGGAAGACTTCTCTCCATTGAGAACGACATGCTGCGTTCTGTTATCTATGAACTCTTCAATCCAATCACACAATTGGTCTGATAGTCCATATGCTCTTACATCTGCGACTTTCTCATACACCATTTGATCAAAAATATCCGGACACGTATTAGTGGACATTAATGCAGCTACCCTTCGCCTTTATGACTGCTTGAACTCTGCTTTTAACACTTTCATTGAGGTTTCCGAATGTCTGTGTAGGAATGACAGCTCATTTTTCCTCAATAACCGAAACCAGAGAAAGTTGTGATGTTGGACACTGGGGTCTGGAGTGAAGTCACTGCTCTAACTCATCTGTAGGTGTTCCAATACTTGGCACGCCGGTCCATTTCAGGAATGTTATTGTCCACTCATCATTCCCTCATTGATGTTACCTCATGACAGGGTGCATCGTCGTGCTGCTACAGTTATCGTTTCCGAACTGTTCTTCTATTGTACGCAGTATAAAAGGCTGTAAAAAGTGATCATGTCCTTCCCCACTAACAAGGGGAGGCCACGACGTTTGGAACGCGGATTTACTTCAAACTTCGTACACTCGTAGTACTCCACGAGGGCAACAAAATGTGTAAGCAGTAGCGCGTACTTCTCAAGCGTTATCGAATAAATCGCAAGATAATTTCGGTTGTCAAATATATACCTGTGCGTGGCCGTTTTTACCAGGAAGAGGCGGCAGCCGAATGGGTAGCGTTCAAGCCCCGTAATTGCTGGATCGAGTACCTTTCGTCAGTTTTTTTTGTTTTTAACACAGTCATTTTCTTTACTATTTATATTACCATTGATATAATGGAAAAAATAGTTGTAATCGGATGAGCTTTTATTAAATTTACAATGTTATTTGGCAGTCTACAGATTTTTATTATCACAAGTAATATAATATTCATAACTATCGACTAGTAAACGACCAAACACATAAAGTGATGGTGAAAATGTATGCTTGTCCGTGTCTTCAAAATTATTCGTATTTAATCGAAAAAGAACGAGAAATTGCTTCTCGTGAAGACGCTATTAAAATACACTCGATACTGCATGATCAATTATCAGCGCCGATATTTGAGGAAATGCTGCGTTATGCATGATTTGCTTCCAAATTATCAGCTGAAAGAGAGGATACTGAAAATCTTAACGAGGTTTGTTTTTCCACGGAAAACCTCAAAAGACCTTGTGCACACTGAAACAGCATTTATTCAATGCAGCTGGTGCCGTTTATCTTTATGTTTTCCATGTTTTTACGAAAAATACAATTCTTCCATTGTAATGTCGAAAGCGACGATTAATTGTACATCTTTCGAAAGCCATCTGTGCCGGTCAGAACTTGGAGATAACAAGTCGTTTCGGGCTCCTTCCAGGTATAAGGAATTTCTCATAATTTTCAGTATCACTTCATGCGTTTGGTCGTTGGCTAGTCGATAGTTATGAATATTATATTATTTGTGGTAATAAAAATCTGTAGACCGCCAAATAACATTGTAAATTTAATAAAAGCTCATCCAATTACACGTATTTTTCCCGTTATATCAATTGCAATATAAATAGTAAAGAAAAATGACTGTGTTAAAAAGAAAAAAACTGACGAACGGGACTCGATCCAGCGATCCACCGATTGTGGGGCTTGAACGGTACCTACACAGCTGCCGTCGCTTCTTGGTAAAAACGGCAACGCACAGGTATATATTTGACGACCGAAATTATCTTGCGATTTTCCCAATAACGCTTGAGAAGTACGCGCTACTGCTTACACATTTTGTTGTCCTAATGTAGTACTACGAGTGTACGAAGTTTGAAGTAAATCCTCGTTCCAAACGTCGTGGCCTCCCCTTGTAAGTATTTTCTTAAGCGCAGAGATGGGACCACATGCTAACCGAAATATACCCCCACACCGCAACATCAGCACCTCCGTTCTTCACAGTTAGTACTAAACATGATGGCAGGTGCGTTCTCTAACTAGTCGCTAAACTCAAACCATTCTCCCGATTTCCACAGGGCATAGTGTGATTCATCTCTCTGCAGTGGGGTCTCTGCTTACCCACCTCAAGCGTCACTTTGCATTAACTACAGAAATACGTGGCATATGAGGAGCCACTCGACTATTATACCCTATTCTTTTTAACTCCCCGTGCAGTCATTATGGACTCTTGGCAGCGCTTTGGAACTCACGAGTGACTGCTTCCGTAGATTTTATGCTGATTTTTTTATAACCACCCTCCGCAGTACTCGGCGGTCCCTGTCCGTTGGTACGTGCCTTAGTAAAAGTATTGAAACATTCCTTAGGGATTTGACATCCAATGACTATTGAGCTTTCCTAACCGACCCATTGTGCTGTTGCCTCTTCTCTGACAACAGAACTCCCACCGCCTCCTGCAGCATCCTCCTACCGTGACATTTTGTTATCGCTGAAAGAACATCATGGTTTCCCTCAACCCCTGTAGTTTTTTTTTTAAGGTGATGTATTTTGCAGAGTGTATGTGCAGATGTAGACATGAACAAGACAACTGAATTATAGGCGTGAACAAGAAAACTGAATTAGTCTTCGGAATAGTATGTCCAAAAATGGAAAACGCTAACTTAGTTTCAAACCCCTAATTTTGCTATCCTTGCCTGGACAGCTCTCTTACGTACTCTTTCCACATATTTCTTTGTTGAAGTGAGTAATGCGGTATGGTACAGGATATAGTTCGTAGTACTTACCAAGAATACACGGATAGCTTCATCTAGAATGAAATTTTCACTCTACAGCGGAGTGTGCGCTGATATGAAACTTCCTGGCAGATTAAAACTGTGTGCCGGACCGAGACTCTAACTCGGGACCTTTGCCTTTCGCGGACAAGTGCTCTACCGACTGAGCTACCCAAGCACTACGAGGTACTGGCGGAATTAAAGCTGTGAGGACGGGGCGTGAGTCGTGCTTGGGTAGCTCAATCGGTAGAGCACTTGCCCGCGAAAGGCAAAGGTCCCGAGTTCGAGTCTCGGTCTGGCACACAGTTTTAATCTGCCAGGAAGTTTCATATCAGCGCACACTCCGCTGTAGAGTGAAAATTTCACTCTAGAAACATTCCCCAAGCTGTGGCTAAGCCATGTCTCCGCAATATCCTTTCTTTCAGGAGTGCTAGTTCTGCAAGGTTCGTCTGTTTGCCCCTAAGCACTGCTCAACACAGTGTACGTACAGTCATAGGAAAAAATGTTCATACCCCTTTGTTCGGATATTTATAAATCAGAACTACAGAAGTTATTTGGTAAACTAACGGTATAGGATTTCCTTCTTAATCTGTATAAATAAAAGGCTTAATTAATTGTTAGTTGGCCATCAGCAAAAAAAAAAAAAAAAAAAAAAAAAAAAAAAAAAAGCTGGCTTCACATAATGGGGGAAAAACTATTGATGCACTACTAAACATGTCAAAATAGAAACGACTGACTGTTTGCAGCAAGGATCTCCTTCATTGGCAAGCCGCATCTCGTATATGTTAACTTCTGATACGGGGTGAATGCGTGAATGCAGTGCATCAGCAAAAGGGACCGCAAAGGGAAGGAAACAACTGTAGAGCAAAGGCATATATATATATATATATATATATATATATATATATCCCAATGCGAAAAGGGAAAATCGTTTTCACAAATATCTGATATTATTGCAAGGAGCCAGGCAACTGTGAAGTCCCGGCCACTGTGTGGCCGAGCGGTTCCACACGCTTCAGTCCGGAACCACTCGGCTGCTACAGTCGCAGGTTCGAATCCTGATGTGGGAATGGATGTGTCTGATGTCCTTAGGTTAGGTAGGTTTACGTAGTTCTGAGTCTAGGGGACTGATGACCTCAGATGTTAAGTCCTCTAGTGCTTAGAGCCATTTTTGAACTGTGAAGTCTTTAATATCGCCACTGAGAGAAAGAAATATTCTCACTAATAGCGAAATAGGGGGTCGACCACAGAAGCTAACCCAAAGAGAGCGCAATGTGTTAATAAGGATCGTCAGAAAAGTTCCTTAATTGACAGATTCTGCATTGTCTGCGCATATTAATGATCATTTCGGGAAGAAAATCACAGCAACTGTTATTCGCTACATTTTAAGTAGCGTAGGTTATGGAGCTAGGGTACCTAGAAGAAAACCAAACGTTAGCAAGAAGAATAAGAAATTGAGACTTGAATTTGCTTGAACATATAAGCAAGAACGTAAGTGTCTGGGACAAGATACTGTTAACAGGTTGAAGTAAATTTAACATATTTGTAAATGATGACAGATGATATTGAGACGACCAAATACTGAGCTAGATACCAAATACATCCATTCCACAGTAAAGCGTGATGGTGGAGGAATTATGGTATGGGGATGTACGGCTACATCTGGTGTATGTCAACTTGTCTTTGCTGATTATTCAAATGGCTCTGAGCACTATGGGACTAAACATCTGAGGTCATCAGTACCCTAGAACTTAGAACTACTTAAACCTAACTAACAGAAGGACATCACACACATCCATGCCCGAGGCAGGAGTCGAACCTGTGCGGTTCCAGACTGTGCTGATGGTAATATGGATAAATTGCAGTATGTAAATATTTAAATATGCTAAAGAAAAATCAGCGAAAATGTGTCGATTGTGGTTTTAGGCACATATTACTACTTTCAGCAAGACAATTACCCTAAGCACACAGCGGAAATTGTTCGTTTGTGGTTGTTCTATCATACTCCCCATGTCCTCAAGTATCCAGCACAGAGAGCAGACCGTAGTCTATTTGAGTATCCTCAAAGTACGCTCGAAACAATGGCCAGAAAACATTTAATACGAAGTAAGACGGCTCTGAAACACATTCTACAACAAGAATGGCAAAATATTGCGCCAGAGACTGCAGAAAAACGGGTTCATTCCATGCCAAAGACGTTAACAGAAGTGATACAATGAAGATGAATGCCTACAGGTTATTAATATTGTCATTATGTTTATGTACATTGTAATTTTCTTTGAATGTGTGAATGCTTCCCCCCCCCCCCCCCCCCCCCCCCCCTGTGTGAAGTTAGCTGGTACAGAATTTTTATTTACTTTTTGCAAGAGGCTAATAAATTAGTTAATCCTTTTAGCAATACAGATTCTGAAGGAAATCCCATATTGTTAGTTTACCAAATAAGAGCTTTGGTTGTAAGAAATGAAGTCATGCTACGTGATCAACTGTGCATGAATACTTTTTTTCCATGACTGTACGTCTTATACTGTACTGGTATATGGGTCGGGTGACCCAACGTTGGCGCTGCACATAGCTGCTCCCCGACCTCCGCAACTGCTCGGCCATTCGCCGCTGTTGGCAACGCTGGCTAGGGGGCTTCGACCGCGTGCGCCAAACCCGCCGTTCTCTTAACGGCGTGCGAATCCCTCTGTCCCTCTCCGCCGCCTCTGTCTCCAGACTCGAGAGGAAGAGCTCGAGTACTAGGCCGCTAACTGGTAAACTTAACGGTGCCGTCTTGTTCCCACTGTCGCCGACTCACTCCTTCCCAGTTCGAAAAGTCTTGGACGGCGTTTTCATTTCCGGGATTTGCCTGATAAACAATTCAGATCTCCCGTAAACCTTGGTCGGAACTAGGGGACTGGAAGTATTTCTAATATACACTCCTGGAAATGGAAAAAAGAACACATTGACACCGGTGTGTCAGACCCACCATACTTGCTCCGGACACTGCGAGAGGGCTGTACAAGCAATGATCACACGCACGGCACAGCGGACACACCAGGAACCGCGGTGTTGGCCGTCGAATGGCGCTAGCTGCGCAGCATTTGTGCACCGCCGCCGTCAGTGTCAGCCAGTTTGCCGTGGCATACGGAGCTCCATCGCAGTCTTTAACACTGGTAGCATGCCGCGACAGCGTGGACGTGAACCGTATGTGCAGTTGACGGACTTTGAGCGAGGGCGTATAGTGGGCATGCGGGAGGCCGGGTGGACGTACCGCCGAATTGCTCAACACGTGGGGCGTGAGGTCTCCACAGTACATCGATGTTGTCGCCAGTGGTCGGCGGAAGGTGCACGTGCCCGTCGACCTGGGACCGGACCGCAGCGACGCACGGATGCACGCCAAGACCGTAGGATCCTACGCAGTGCCGTAGGGGACCGCACCGCCACTTCCCAGCAAATTAGGGACACTGTTGCTCCTGGGGTATCGGCGAGGACCATTCGCAACCGTCTCCATGAAGCTGGGCTACGGTCCCGCACACCGTTAGGCCGTCTTCCGCTCACGCCCCAACATCGTGCAGCCCGCCTCCAGTGGTGTCGCGACAGGCGTGAATGGAGGGACGACTGGAGACGTGTCGTCTTCAGCGATGAGAGTCGCTTCTGCCTTGGTGCCAATGATGGTCGTATGCGTGTTTGGCGCCGTGCAGGTGAGCGCCACAATCAGGACTGCATACGACCGAGGCACACAGGGCCAACACCCGGCATCATGGTGTGGGGAGCGATCTCCTACACTGGCCGTACACCACTGGTGATCGTCGAGGGGACACTGAGTAGTGCACGGTACATCCAAACCGTCATCGAACCCATCGTTCTACCATTCCTAGACCGGCAAGGGAACTTGCTGTTCCAACAGGACAATGCACGTCCGCATGTATCCCGTGCCACCCAACGTGCTCTAGAAGGTGTAAGTCAACTACCCTGGCCAGCAAGATCTCCGGATCCGTCCCCCATTGAGCATGTTTGGGACTGGATGAAGCGTCGTCTCACGCGGTCTGCACGTCCAGCACGAACGCTGGTCCAACTGAGGCGCCAGGTGGAAATGGCATGGCAAGCCGTTCCACAGGACTACATCCAGCATCTCTACGATCGTCTCCATGGGAGAATAGCAGCCTGCATTGCTGCGAAAGGTGCATATACACTGTACTAGTGCCGACATTGTGCATGCTCTGTTGCCTGTGTCTATGTGCCTGTGGTTCTGTCAGTGTGATCATGTGATGTATCTGACCCCAGGAATGTGTCAATAAAGTTTCCCCTTCCTGGGACAATGAATTCACGGTGTTCTTATTTCAATTTCCAGGAGTGCATTTCTCGGATAGTATTGTCTGTTCTCCCAGACAGAAATTTAAAATGTCTCTTTGGTGGGTGGCCTACAATGAGAGATATTTTGTCTAGTCGATATTCCTTTCAGGCAGTAATTTCCTCCAACTTCTATTTTGACTAATTTAAGTGCGTCATTTTACGCCATCGTTTTAGGTTCCTTTTGCGCCGGCCGCTGTGGCCAAGCGGTTCTAGGCGCTTCAGTCCAGAACTGCGTTGCTGCTACGGTCGCAGGTTCGAATCCTGCCTCGGACATGGATGTGTGTGATGTCCTTAGGTTAGTTAGGTTTAAGTAGTCCTAAGTCTGGGGGGACTGATGACCTCAGATGTTGAGCCCCATAGTACTTAGAGCCATTTTAACCACTTGATTAGGTTCCTTTTCACTTTACGTGTTTTTTTAATTTGTTCTTTTTGTTTTTAATATATATGTTGTGTCTCATATGTTATGGTAATTTGTGATAAGATCACGCTACTTCAATCTGTGATGTGCTTCTGTGTGTGAGTTAGTGAGAGACAGAACTTTGGCTGATGCCCTGGACATTACTTAAGGCTAAAGACAGACAAAACTAAAACGTTGGGAGTGTGTTAAATGGGCAGGGAACTGCGAGCAAACATTAAGAGAGCAATTATAGCTTTGAAATAAATACTGTATTCTGTTACTTAAATGGTGCGGTGTTATGCTAACAGAAGCCTTAAGTCTGATGGCTGTTAAAAAAGAGAATCAAGATGGGCAAACAAGCCTTCAAGGGGGGGGGGGGGGGGGGGGATATTAATAAACGACTACCTAGGTGTAATAATAAAAACGAAATTTAACGTATAGGTTTATTTGGATGTGAATGTCGCTTGTGGATCCATCGCAAACAGGCAAAAGTAATCGAACCGATAGAGTTGTTTATATGGGGGAGAATTAATAGAAAAATGCGAAATGATAATGCTGAAAGAATAAGGTATCTTAGTTAACATTTAACAGGAAAGAAAAATATAAGTAATTGGAGGTCCGTTTACCATAATAAATTGGGAAAGAGCATCATTAAAAGAAAAATCGTTGACAGTAAATCAGGAGCCAGAGCAATAACAGCCACACTAACGAACGTGATAAATGAAATGAGGCAATTATACCGAATGGTATGGATGGTGAGAGATAGGGAAGGGTGGTTTCGACAGTGAGGTGGCACCTTTAGCGAATATGATGATACAGCATTGCACATATTTTCTACGAAAAGTTAGTGCGCACCATGTATCATGAAAAAGGTCGAATGCGTCTAGCGAATTAGTACAGCGATCAGGGAGTCTGGAAAACTACGATGAGAGCAGGAAGGAGAACTAACACGTCATCGATGTCATTAGAGGAGTACCACTAATACAATTGAAGTAGTATTGGGAAGTTCTCATCAGTGTCTCGCTGAATAGTCAGTTCAAGCAAGAGCTCAGAATAATGTTGGAAAACCACTTCAGTTGTAGGTAGTCGGATAGGGACCATTCCTCCTTATATCTAGAGTCTTAAGCACTTTTTTGTTGGCGTAATAGCTCGGCAGGGGTGGCCGAGCGGTTCTAAGCGCTTCAGTCTAGAACCGCGTTGCTGCTACGGTCGCAGGTTCGAATCCTGCCTCGGACATGGATGTGTGTGATGTCCTTAGGTTAGTTAGGTTTAAGTAGTTCTACGTCTAGGGGACTGATGACCTTAGAAGTTAAGTCCCATAGTGCGCAGAGCCATTTGAACCATTTGTTGGCGTAATAACACTCGGATAAAACCGAAAACGGTTCAAATGGCTCTAAGCACTATGGGACTTAACATCTGAGGTCATGAGTCCCCTAGACTTAGAACTACTTAAAACTAACTAACCTAAGGACATCACGCACAGCCATGCCCGAGGCAGGATTCGAACCTGCGACCGTAGCAGCAGTGCGGTTCCGGACTGAAGCACCTAGAACCGCTCGGCCACAGCGGCCGGCGGATAAATCCGAAGCCTGAGTATGACTGCATCGTCAAAGACTCATTCTGCAGGATGCTTTATGAGTCGAACTTTCATCTGCAAGAATGATCATCTATGTTTATCACCTAGCTGTCTGATTTGCTTTTCTCTCTTTGCAATCTTTCCAATCTCACTGTTCCTTTTCCTCCCTATGTATACGTACGTACTGAGACATAACTTCTCCTCTGTCGTTTCAGCTGTATAGCGCTCGAGGCCTTCACGTTACATTTGAAATTCTAACAGCTGGCGCACATTTGGTAATCCAGGCTCCGGACAATGGAATCCAGTTGTGTGCAGTCGCATCTTTTGTTTACTTATCGCACGCACGATCGCGGTCTTCTGTGACGTGCTGTGCACACGATGACATGGACCACATACCAGATGCCACAGAGAAGATTATAGTTTCTGCAAGGTAGCATATCCACTGAAAAACTTCGTTTCTCTTCTAGCCAAACAGTTTATCATCATACCGCTTATCTCTATCGCTTGCTGTTAACCGGTTTTTATCGGCTTCATCTTCCGCTTCATTATCGCATCTGCCGTTAGATACATACAGGATGAGGTAGATCAGCAGGGCACCCCAAATATATCCACAAAGAGTAAACATATGGAGGTGGGTTTTGTGGGTTGTGGGATTGAAGGGACCGGACTGCTAGGGCCATCGGTCAGGTGGGTTTTGTGCTAAGTTATGAGGGACTGTGGCGTACACAAGTATTTTTTAACGGCTGTAGCTGCTGAATTATGACATCGAATTCGTTATTCCAATGGAACTATGTACTTTTTATGTTGCATTCTGAGGAGCCTTCGAAGAGGACTTAAACGACATAACATATGTGGAACAACAATAACAGTGCTGAAGACTACAACTCGATGTACCTTCTCGGATCAGAAGTATCCAGGCACCTACCAGTGGACATCAATGTAGGGTGTGTCCACTCTTTACTTTTGAGAGCTTGAACTCTGTTGGGTACACTTTCAGTTAGGTGTCTGAATGTCTATAGAGGAATGGCAGTCCATTCTTCCTCAAGAGCCGACATCAGAGAGAGTAGTGATGTTGGACGCTGGATTCTGGAGTGAAGTCGACGTTCTACCTCATCCCAAAGGCGTTCCATTGGGTTCAGGTCGGGACTCTGGGCAGGTCAGTCCATTTCAGGAATGTTGCTGTTTGTTGTCCACAAACCGAATACGATCAGTCATCATCTCCAAACTATTCCTTTGCTGTACACAGCACACAAATTCTAAAATGTGTTCATATCCTTCCGCATTTAGCGTTTTCTTAAATGCGATAAGGGTTTAATATTTTTTAAAATTTAAAACCTCTCTCACACCGGCCTAATTCAGCTTCACTGATCAGGATAGTAAAAACATGCGTATATTAAGGGAATTTTCATTGACAAAGCGGGCTTATCACATTCGCACAGTTCAGTACTGTTCTATCCTGATTAAATTGAGCTTAACTTAAATTCCATAAGGCAGTTAGGCAATTTCGAAGTCATCGGTGCGACGAAAATTGTCAGTCGATCTCCTGGAAACATTTGTAATAATTATTAACTTTCGGTGATCACATGGGGAAGACCGGAGATCTGCTGGTAAGACCGTGTTAGCATATTTATTTGAAGTAACTGGATATCTTGAGCATACAAAACGGCAGGTTCGTCCAGTGTAAATCAGACGTTCCCCACTGATCCCGCGCAACACAGCGTAGTAAGCAGACACTGTCAATAATAAACAGTTAAATAATACGCGAACATACTTACTTTAGTTTAGTTCATGTATTAAATTCCTTCTCATACAGAATCTCATCAAGATGGCGACTAGCCCAACAATACATACATATACATCCTTCTTTCACGACTAATCGGCAAGAAGTCCCATTCTTTTCATAAGAGAAAACATAGATAGCAGAGAAGCTATTCCATGGAGTAAATGGACGCTCCAGGGAATAATTGGGCTTGAAACTACTTTGCACTGATAATCGATAAGATAAGAAGAGATATTTCGAGATATTTACTGAGTTATATAATTTATAAAATTTCAAAAAATATCGCGGAGAGACCGCTGCAAGAGACATTACAAGGGGATCACACCCTAACCATGTAACAACCCCATACTGTAACATCAGCTCCTACATACTTCACTTCAGGCAGACACTCGCCAAACCCAAACAGTTCCATTCGATTTCTACAGAGTATAGCGCGATTCACCAACCCAGATCACCCATTTCCAGTCGTCTGCTGCCCAGTGGCGTTGCTATTTACACCATCTCAGATATACGAGGTGTGACAATAAAGTAATGAGACTGATTTTCATTGCAAGATGTGGCAACCCTGCAGGCTTGCGTAGGCACAATATCTTTGACCTTGGTCTACAAGCTGCTTCTAGTCCAAGCGGCACTTCGATGCAACTGCTCAGTCGTGAGTTGTGCTGTAATAAGTTAACATGTGTTTGTGTCTCTCGTCATGCAAATGGAACCACATAATATTGTGCAACAGTATGCCATTTCTTTTTGCGTTAAATTGGGTGAAAACGCGACGACAACTTATGGTAAGATTCAGAAGGCTTTCGGAGAGGAGGTTATGTCAAGAGCTCAAGTTTTTCGTTGGCATAAAATGTTCAGTGAAGGCAGAACGAATGTTGAAGATGAAGAGTGTAGTGGACGACCATGCATGCTTGTGTGCTTCTTTGATTCCAAGGGAATTGTTCATAAAGAGTAGGTGCCTCCTGGACAAACAGTTAACCAATATTACTACAAAGAAATTTTAGGACTTCATAAAAGAGTTCTTCGTATCCATGCCAACATTGCTGATGATTGGATTCTGCATCACAATAATGCGCCATCACATACTGCTCTGTCAATACAGCAATTTTTAACCTCAAAACAAATTTCAGTACTACCACAGCCACCTTATACACCAGATATCGCTCCGTGCGACTTTTTTCTATTTCCAAGAGTCAAAACTGTGGTTAAGGGACACCATTTTCAAACAACACAAGATGTCCAAAAAGCTGTGACGAGGGTCTTGGAGGATATTACAGAAGATGAATTCCTGAAATGTTACCATCAATGGCAGAAGCGCTGGAAAAAGTGTGTGCAGTCAAAAGAAAAAAAGGAGACAATACTTAACTTGACTAAGATGGTAAGCAAAATTTTTTTTTCATATCAGTCTCATTACTTTATTGTCGCACCTCGTAGCTTAGCACTGACTATAGAAATGTATGGCTTATGAGGAACACAATACTCCCTATCTCCTTTTACACTGGTGTGTCTGGCTCTCGTTACATCTGGTGTACAATCCCGCATTACAAAGGGGTGTGCAGTTGTTTTTGGTCACATTGTGTATTTACTCTTTCTGAATATACAGGGTGGAGCAGAGGAAATGGATGTTTTTCACTATTGAATGACTGGGACACGGATTGATAAAAATAATAAAAACGAGCATTAAGTGATTTGTTTTAATGCAGTTTTGAAATATACACACTTTAATTAGGCTCGAAAAATAATGTCTTGTAGATGACGTCCTTCTTGCTGGATACAAGTTTGGATCCTCTCCCGAAAGTTACGTATGGCTCTCTCCAACATTTCATTCGGCACGGCTTCAATTTCCTGATGAATGGAATTATTCAGGTCATCGATTGCGCGAGGGTTGTTCATGTAGACTTTTGATTTTAAACATCACCATATCTCGAAATAACATGTCCTGGGAACACTTGTCAAACCGCTTCCAAGGCTGCTCTCGCCGTGTGTGCTGTGGCACCATCCTGTTGAAACCATATTTCTGTCATGTTCACTTGACGCCTATCAAGTTCTGGACGAAGAAAGTAGTTTAACATTTTAACGTAGTGCGCTGATGATACAGGAACTGCAGTTCATTACTCTTCAAAAAAATAGGGTCCAACAATCCCCATTTTTTAAATGCAGCACAACACTGTTACTTTTAAACTGTGGAGAGGTCTTTGATGTAACTCATGTGGGTTCTCCAGCGCCCAATACCGACAATTTTGAACAGTGCTTCGTCACGAAGACTGTAGCATCTACATCTTCCGTAAAAATTTCGGCCATTGCGCGACAAAACTCTCTGCGCTGCACAAAATCCCCGTCACTAAGCTGCTGGACGATCATTATCTTGTACGGGTGAAACTAAAGATCATCATGTAAGATGCAGTGAAGCGAACGACGTGACATACCCAGCGCTACAGCCTGTCGTCTAGCCTATCGTTTCGGACTAGCAAGAACTGCCGTTCTCACTCGATCTACATTTTCCCTTAGTACGAACTGTGTGACTACGGAATCATTGTTTCTAAAGTACTACTCGACAACGAACACACGATGCTCTACGCTCCAACGCTCCATAGCGACTGAAACTGCATTGTATGGGCAGTCTGCCAACTTTCATTCAAGGTCAATACCCCCACTCCTCGCCGCGTACTAGCGGTTCAAAAAACATGCGTTTCCTCTGCTCCATCCTGTATTTGTGGTGACCTGACATAGTTGCTTCACCCTGTATAACAATAATACAAAGGTGGATCCGTCTGTTGGCAAATTCCGTGCGCTTGAGGTACGTTCTTTAATTATGTTAGTGTTGCGCGTGTCTCATGGAACACCATGGATGTCGCCAAGCTAAATATGAGAAACAGCCACAGCGCACTGTATATCCAGGTGCACCCTCTGCAAAAACTCCTTCCATTGATGACATGTAACACCGCATACGAGGCTCTTCGCCTCGCATACAGAGCACCTTCACGAAGCCTTGATGGTATCATATTTCCGGTGGCTGCAGCGCGGGCGTTCCATAATTGGGGTGGGGTCGTAATCGTATTATGTAGAGTACGCAATTGCAAATAGCCGCCGACGCCGCGCATCCTGTACCTGGATCAGAATAACAAGTGATTGACAGCTTGTTGTTTGTATATGGCTGCCACGTCAACAACCAGAGAATGAGCTTGCTCTTGCCTCCTATTATGTTCAGCTTGTCACTTCGCGTTACTACCTAAGATGCCAGTTGTCACAGTCAGTTACAGAAGTCGTTGCAGCCGGTAGCGCAACACTTACTATTCCTTCTTGGTAACTGCATTTTTCTCCGAGCGTCGTGTTTATTTTACTCGACACACTGCCTTAAACTAGTTGCGAAAGAGCGTTGAAAAGTTACTACGATGATAAGCAAACCTATTAGTGGACGTTAACGGGCAGCTAGTGAAATATATCCAGAACGGAAACGCCCAGCTATTGCTGCCGCAGAGAACATGTACCCTTGTTTGACTGTAACTGCCTTCGTTATTTTGATCACGCTATAGTTAGTGGATCTCATTGAATGGTGAACCTGTGGTTAAAATTTATTGCCACAGCCTATGAACAACTATTTGGCCCTCTGTATCCGACGGTTATATGGTTTCAATGCGGCAAAGATGTGTGTCCAACACGTGATACCGTGACGACATTCTACCAGTATATCTGCCCAAGCTGTAGTCTATGTTTGAGAGAAACTGCTAACTTCTTACTCCGAAATATGTAGTTGCCGATTATAGAGGGCAAAAGTGGATAGCACAGCCACTGCCCTGAATGAGATAGCTGGTTCAGCCATATATTTTGGGTGAATACCTCGTATGTGCAAAGTTTACAGACTTCCGTAATTCAGTGTCAGTCCAGCTAAAAACAATTAGTCCGTCTATGTCTGATAACCTATCTTTAGTAGTTGAGAAAAATGGTTCAAATGGCTCTGAGCACTATGGGACTTAACATCTGAGGTCATCAGTCCCCTAGACTTAGAACTACTTAAACCTACCTAACCTAAGGACATCACACACAGCCATGTCCGAGACAGGATTCAACCTGCGACCATAGCAGCAGCGCGGTTCCGGACTGAAGCGCCTAAAACTGCTCGGTCACAACGGCCGGCTTTAGTAGTATTGCTGTTATTTATACAACTATGATTTCGCGCAGATTAAGAATTTTTCTGTGGATCGCTCCTCTGACATACGAATAGTTCCGTTAGGTTTTGGGGCAAAAGACTCAATATTTACATCTAATGACTACATTAGTCATGAAGGTATAAGTATAACCTATTTCAAATACATCTCTGCAACTACAAAAAAACGTGTACGTATTGGACTATACAGTTTGGTTTTAGATCATTTGAAAACTCGTCAGTGATGGGGAATCATATTTACAGTTTTGGTTTTAATTCCCAAAATTGTAAGTATGTTTGATTCCAGGCCACCCACGGTATTTTAAATGAATAAAACGAAACTTATATGGTAGAATAAATAGGAATTTTTACTGGCTGTAAAGACGAATTTGAAACACCTTTAATAACTAGATAGCAACTACGGACGCCATGGTCACAGATGACGAATATAAATTACGTACATGCGTCAGGTCATCATTAAATAGATGACACGTACAAAACAGATTAGCCAAAGTTTTCCTATCATGTAAGATATGGTAAAAACATGCTAACCTGTGAAGCAATGACCCAACATACGGTAATGGTGCAACTCTATAGAAGTAATGAACTTCCCAACTTCAATTAACATGGTCGTCACAAAGTAGGTGGATCCCTTTTCGAAAGACGAGCTACGTTTTCATTCGGGTGACGAGGTTTGCTTCCAAGCCTCAAGTATTTCTGAGCTGCCAATACAAAAAAACCCTATCAAATGTGTTGGTACACTGTTAACCACATGCTCTAACTAAGCACTTCGTATCACCAGTGGCCTACCCACTGGAGGAATGCATTGAGTTGTATTACCTTTCGGTGTGGCCTTTTTGTAAAATATGTACTACTGTCACGTCTGTCTTTGCCGAGGCGAACAGAATAGTGTCGGCAGTATGAAATTCTTATTTTAGCACGTACATCTGTCACTGAAAATTATTATTGCAGCTTTAAATATAATAAAACAGTAAGTAAATTAATCTCCCTCGAGTACTCTACCGCATTCGTTGCACAAAAATCTGTATACATTGGCCTTGTTTAAATCAAATATTGTAAAAGTATTGACTTTTACCGTGGACTGTTTGACGCCGAGGCATTCATTCTTGTTGCTGGCAGGACTGCTTATTGTCAACACTGCTACTTTTGATGAAGTTGCCGTATTATTGTGTTCTTTTTGCTGTTTGGGATCTTCCTTTCTTTGTATGCTGATATGACGTTACGTGCCACCAAGTTTGCCACTTCGAAAGAGCTACAAACATTGCTCTAAGAGTACTCGTTAACTTTTAAGTTGTATTTTTTTTATTGGACCCAGAAATCCAGTAACTTAATATGTACAATGATGATAAACTAAAAAGTCAACAATCAGTTTTAAAAACTGATCTTAATCACATGAAATCAGAGAAATCAGCTTTTCAAATCTCACTGGAGAACATAACATACAAAATACTGGATTTTCCTGCAAAGATGTAATATCGCGGGAATAGTATTTTTGATTTGGAGCAATAGAAAGCACCACGTGTACTGAGTTTCGTCTGCTTTTCCTGGACGGATAAGATATTAAATAACAAAGTTTCATTAGATATGATGTAAAAACATAATTTTTTTAGTAACTGTGTAGATAGCACGTTCTCATTACGCGGCAATACTAAGAGCACATTCAACTATCGTATGATTTACAGTCATGGTTTTCTTGTTGTTTTTGTGATTTATCACAAATTTGTGGCAACTAGCGCGTGAGGAATGTTTTCTAGTGTCCTAAGGCTGGGTGTAGAACTTCATTTCGTTTTGTGGCCGATAGCGATCGCGCGGCTTCTCTGGTACAAAAAGTAAATAAAATAAATAAAAAATAAATGAACCACCAGCGTTACGTTTCAAATTTGCTGTCGGTCTATTTCAGGACTCAGACATTTCGATATTTATACGAAATTTGTGTTTCTTCCTCGCTTGGGAAGTAGTCGAACACGTACATACGGCGCTCTATCGTTTTATGACGATGCCATATGTCGGAATACTAATGTAGCTATAATTTTGCTAACGTAATACAGATCGTGCCTGAAATGTAAAGAAGCCTGTACACAAGCATCCTTACAGCAGCGGTCTACATCTACATCTAGGCCTGAAAATAATTCATTGATCGTAAATGAAGTTACTTCTACAAATTATACACGTTTGGCCACATTTGTTTTTCATTCGTTCATCACCTATATTCTTCCTCCTCCGATATTCTAATTCACTTATGTGAGCAATGTGCTAAATTCCTATCTTTTGATTTTTGATGCTAAATGACGAGACTGTTTGTTAACGTTAAAAATAATCTCCAAAAGCAAAGCATTCCTGAATCATACAAAGCAAAATCTTTGCGGCGTATTCGCTTTTTAAACAGAGTTAGATGGCACATAGGTTAAGTGTTGGCAGGAACATCTTCAGAACCCCTTCTGGCCATCCAAATTTATAGTCTTTTTTTCCAAATTACTTAGGATGAATACTGTGATGTTTCCTTAGAAAACGTTACGACCTATTTTTCTCTCGATCCGTCTCCAACCGAAGGGTGTGCACCACCGCCTCTGTTAATCTCGTCGTCGTTGCGATGTTAAACTCTGACATCCTTCTTTTCTTTTTTTAATGCGTTTGCGGAAATACCTTGTAGAAAAGCGGGAGAAATCTCTTTTAATGTTCGGAAGGAAACACCAGTGATGAATGTCTGAATGCGGGCTGGAGGCGTATTTAGATAGCATACATGGTCAAGAGTACAGCTCGCGAAAAGCAGGAAATGCGGGTTCGTGTCTCGGCATGGCACAAAGTTTCATTTGACACGGCGTGGTAGTGGTAAGTTCCTATGGGACCAAACTGCTGCGGTCATAGGCCCCTAGTCTTACACATTACTTAATCTAACTTAAACTAAATTACGCCAAGGACAACACACTCACCCCTGCTCGAGGGAGGACTCGAACCTCCGACTGGGGCAGCCGCGCGAACCGTGGCAAGGCGCCTCGGACTGCCAGGCTACCCCTCGCGGCTGACATATATTCAGTGCTTTCCAGCTCCAGAATTTGTGAATAGTTTTCACTGATATCAATTAATTCATTGCATTTTTATTGCTTTCATGTGCAATGCCCCCATTCATTTCATTACAGTGTGTTTGATTAAAATCAATTAAATTTCTTCTCCGAGGTATTAAAGACCCAAACTATAATCTCGTTGGACCAGAAGTATTGAGCGCAACCGAAGTATCTTCTTATTGTATCAACTGTTTGTTTGCCTGCCATACATATTTCGTTTCATACATTTTGAAGGATTTTCAGTGCCTGTAATACACGTTTTGTTTCTTACGATAGGTGTACTCTACATAGATGACAGAATAGTTTTAAAAGTATTTCTTTACCGCTGTTGTTTGCTTTAGCCTCTTATTATTGCAAGGCACAAAAGTTACTCGTGGTTTTAACATTTCGTTGATTTAATTTACGGTTCTGCATGATCCTTAGATCACATATCTGCGCTACAGAACTGATATGGTTATCCTGTACAGCTTAGAATGACTTATTGTACATAGTTGCAGGATCTTTTAGGTACATAGACATCTCGTTTCCACTTTTTTTTTTACGTATATTGGCAGTTTGCTTAATGTCTATCATGTTACCAAATACAGCACTGAGTCCTTCTTTGTCGTCTTTCCTTTGTGTTGTGGTGGTTATATGCACTTTACGTTCATTTGTAGTGTATGTTTGTTTTCTTTTAATGAGGGTCAAAGCATAGGTATACGTGTTGGCAAATATCAAAACACTGCTTACAAAGCTTTTAAGCGTCCCATAGCGGAATGTTGCTCAGATCTGCTGAACCCAAACCAAATAGGACTAACAAAGATTACTGAAGTAGGGCAGCACGAACGGTCAAAAGTTTGTGTGACGGAAAGAAACCCTTGTGGTACAATGCTAAACACTCTGTCACGGAATTCACTAAGATAGGCGTTGTAATATAGAGGAAGTTTCCTCGATTCAGGTTCTTTACCGACTATGTTCCACGTGCTAGCGGAGAATAATTGTGATCAGCTAGATGTCGCCAATTTGAAATGTGAATGAAGCCTGTCGAGTGTAAGCTCATTGAAAAGGTCAAGTTCAGGTGTTTATTTAGCCTAGGAAAATTTTGTCAACTGTTAATATTACGAATACCCAGCATAATGTGACTGCGGGAGAGAACAAGACAATGGACCACTTGTGCTCCTGTTTATGCTGCCCTCAGTCATGCAGTGATGAAGAACTGATTAGGACGGGAGGCAGTGCAGCTGTCGTTGCCCAATTCTAGACGAAGATAATTTAGTTTTCTCGTCTTTTGTACCATTGTGTAAGCTACTTAAATTGTAAATAACGTATGTTGTTTTTTTTAGCAGTATCCCATGACAATGTGCAGTTGTGCAATGTAGAGTTTTGTACAGTTTCTGACTTGAGTAAATTAATTCTCAGTGGTTTGCAGACTACGTAACGGTATATAGATGATGAGGCAGGGAGAGTGGGTGAGTTATTGTTAAGTGTGGCACTGGCCTATATCTCAATTCGTCATTGTTTCAGTAGCTAGCAAAATCATTGGATTATTACTTATATCGCATTGGTTATTAGTTGCTTTTCTGGAAGTCAGGTGCTTTCTTAGGTTCCTCTTCTCACTATTTAATCGAAATTAGTAACTGGCCCGAAGAAAACGCCCAAATTCGGAGTCTCCTCGCAAGTTAGGTGGGCGCTGTTGGAGCGTGACGTGTTCCATTGTGCGTTGGACGTTGGTGTCCTGCCAGGGCGGAAACCCGTCCAAGGGCGGAGGCGAGGCGCATGTCAGATGAGCGTGCTCTGCGTCTGGGATATCCCAGCAGCTCGTGAGTTCCGCCGATCTTCGACGTCCTGGCGACATACAGATCGATGGAGACTAAGCTCTAGTTTAAAAGCGAATCACACAGGACGACACCGGAACGGAACTGGTGACGTCATTGTCAAATATAGGTGTGTTCATACTACACAGGACGCCAGCACTGTGCTTAACCCAGTACTGAACAGCGAGAGTGAGATTATTAGATACCGTATGCTATACAAACAAGGGCGTACCCAGGATCTGATCTAGGGGGGAGAGGGGGGGGGGCAGGTCATACTAGTCTAAACTGAAGGGAGATTTTGGGTCTACCTTTATCGATTAATATGTTGTGAAAGAAGGAGATGTACTGAATAACAATGTCTTCGTGTTCTAAAAGGAGTTTTTTTTTCTTTTGGAGAATATGCAACTTGCTCGTCAAAAATTCGAACGTGCGTTCCACTAGCACTCTAGCCGCCGATAATTTCTTGGTAAATAATCTTTCTTCGTCACTTAGTAACAATCCAGAAAATGGACTCATTAAATTATGCAAGTGAGCAAGGGCTTCAGGCAGCCCTAATGGGGCTTTTACTGAAGTGCCCGGTAGTTTTTTCGGTGATGACCAGTTTTGTGGAACGTTCTAAAAATTATTTTATAAATCACTTGCACTAAATGTCTCGCCATCTACTGCTTGTCATAACCTGCACGTCAACTGCTATTAATCTACAGTTAGCGCCAGCTTTAACTAAAAAATTAATAGTTTAGGAGCAGTAAAGCATTTTACATTTAAATATGGTAGGAGAAACGATGTTGTTCGTTAGAAACTTCACATAGGCGTAATCCCTTACTGCCTACAAGTGAATACGCTGTTCCTTGGCGACGCAACATGCCTGCGAATAGCAGAGCGGATCGCTTATCGCTAAATTTATTATTTCTATAAACTTCCCTGCCGACAGTAACGTGCCGAAGACGAAAAAATTACTCCCGGATCTGCGCGAACGAGTTCGAATGTCTTCTAGGGGGGTGGGGGGGGGGGGGCGGCAGCTGCCCCCCGCCTGCCCCTCGCTGGGTACACCCATGTATACAAAAAGTCAGAATACAGTATCAGAATAAAAGAACTACCAATGATATTTATTAATACGAAAGCAAAATGCACCACAAATGGTTTTGAAAATGGTTGTAGGGTAAATTTTCCGCACCGCTGACAAGTGAAAGAATAGGAAACATCTACATTTACATGCATGAAAATATCACATACAAACACACCAAACAAGGCAAATCATACAGCCTTTTTATATTATCCATTGCGGTGTTTTTCCAGTTACCAAATAACGCCACACGTATATTTTTCTCCTTCAATAAAGCTGACTTTTTCACAGTTAAAGTCTTTTTAACGAAAACTGATTAATCTGTTTACGAAGCGTATTTCGAGAGTAAGGTCCGATCGGTCGCGAAATGGAAACCACAGTGAAAATCCGATAAAGCTTTGCGTAAGGGTGTTCGACAGTGTCTCTGGTATCTCCCATTGGTCGCGTCACGTCTGTCTTTTCAGTTCTGAGCGCACAGTGAGCACGTAAAGATGCCTAGAAAACAGTGTCTCCCGCCAATGAGGACGCCCCTGCAGCGTTTCCGATGGGAAGTGTTTGATCGCCCTCCATGCCAGCCCGGACCATGTTCCCTCAGATTTTCATCTTTGCTGACATGAACCGCTGGCTATGAAGTCAGCGATTTGGCACAGACAACGAACTGCAGATCAGCGCAGAGAATCAACGAAAATTGCAGGCAGCTGCCTTCTATGACGAGGGTATTGGAAAGCGGCGACTATGTAGAGACGTTGCTGGAAGGTGTGGCAAACTATTGCAAGTAAAACACTTTTGATTTTAATTGTGGTTTCCATTTCGCGACCGATCGAACCTTACTTTCGGAATACGCCTCGTATGTTTTTAGTTGTGCACAATGTGGATATATACTCGTGAACATATTCAGGTCCTCATGGCCGGCCGCGGTGGTCTAGCGGTTCTGGCGCTGCAGTCCGGAACCGCGGGACTGCAGGCCGGCCGAAGTGGCCGCGCGGTTCTGGCGCTGCAGTCTGGAACCGCGGGACCGCTACGGTCGCAGGTTCGAATCCTGCCTCGGGCATGGATGTGTGTGATGTCCTTAGGTTAGTTAGGTTTAAGTAGTTCTAAGTTCTAGGGGACTTATGACCTAAGATGTTGAGTCCCATAGTGCTCAGAGCCATTTGAACCATTTGAACCATCAGGTCCTCATGGAACTTTTGCAGTGTGTCACGATAACGAAGCAAAACTAAAGTAAAGGCTAATAAAACACACACACAAATCACTACCGTAAAGAGAAAAAATATGATGGTTTTTAGTGCTTCAGGTCTTCTGCACAGTCTCCCCACAATTGAGACGTCGCACTGAACCTTCATATTGTCTTGTGAAACTGCAAGAAAAGTCTCTTCTTTGGTGAGATGTTGTTTAACTCGTACCTCACATTGGCTTGAATGTCGATTATGTTGTCAAAGCGTTGAGCTTCCATGTGAAATTTCTGTTCAAAATGGTTCAAATGGCTCTGAGCACTATGGGACTCAACTGCTGAGGTCATTAGTCCCCTAGAACTTAGAACTAGTTAAACCTAACTAACCTAAGGACATCGCAAACATCCATGCCCGAGGCAGGATTCGAACCTGCGACCGTAGCGGTCTTGCGGTTCCACACTGCAGCGTCTTTAACCGCACGGCCATTTCGGCCGGCTGAAATTTCTGTGCTTCGTTGTTTTTTGGTAGATTCCTATTGATAACTTTTTTCAGGAAAGAACTACCCGCGTTTGGTATTTCAATCGAGCTGCGGCAGGCGTCGTCGCGTCGCTGTTTTTCCTCGGGAGTCAAGGAGTGCGAAACAAACATTGCACCACTTTTCTATTCTTCAAAAAATTATGCAGAATGTCTTGAACACTTGATTTAGAGATGTTGCTTACTTACCGATTTGTGACACAACAACGTTGACACATTACGGCCGCACGTGCGCTGCTCAACGCTGCCTTCTCACAATTGCTGCTCAAATGCACACCTGTTGTTTAAGGTTGCTCGGTTGCTAGTTCAAGCTGCCACCGTAATTACAGCGCTGACGTCACTTATAAACCAAGAATAAAATAAGTCGGAACTTTTTGGACAGACGGTGTGTGTATACGACAAAACTCCTCTCACACCATTCAGGACGACACTAAGCCCCCATCAACTCCAGCGTCAAAATTTTCTTCCCGAGAAGCGTTGACGTAGACGTCACGTACGGCCCTTCGAGTGCCTGCATGAATGTCACCATTTGAAAGCTATCGTGCAATATATTTATGTTCAGTTCCGTTTCGTCAAGTATGAATGACCTATACTGAGACGAGAATTGGAATTTGAGGGGGGGGGGGGGGTGGAGGAAAGACATCGATTCTGGCCCGGAGAAAGCGCAGATGAGCCAAAAGAAAGTTTTTCTTTGTGACCCATTTACTGTCTGTCACTACAGTAATAAACAAAGTTCGTTGACGCTACTGACACAAACAGCAGACTTGCCGACAAATGAATTCATGTGGTGAACTGATAACAATTCTAATACTAAACGTTACAATCAGTGAAACCACAAACACAATAGTAGGGTCGGTAAACAGGTGATCAGCTGGCAAGACACGGACAGCTTCCGTGCCATGTCAGTCAGCGCCGATATAGACGCGGCGGGCTTGTGTCCTAAACTGCGAAAAATGAATGAATATGTCAATGTATTAGAACCACATTCGTTTTGCATATGACAGTGTATTCTTTGTGCCCACCCAGATAAACTTCATCATATGGAGAGCTCAATAGATAAAGCTTGAAAGCAGGCCTGAAAATCAATTACAATAGAACTGCGATGATGCGTTACCAACACATCAAAAATAGAGCAAATTGACAATCAAGCCTGACGATGAGGAAAGAAATAGATGAGGAATAATAGACTGAAGTGCATTAGGTAAATATGGTTTTCAAAACAGAGTTTCCGGTGTGTCCGAAAGGGAAAGTTGCAATCAGTGAATATTTATAGTGTTGACGTATGTTCGTGAGACACAAATTTTCATTCAGAAAATCTTTGAGAAACGCTGGAGGCTTGCTTAGGATATAGTGGAAAATTTTCGGGGATCAATAAGCGAGACAAGGAAACATTCAGGGCTCAGGCTGAAGTGGGTTTTTTATTAATTTTTCACACGGAGAAGGACCTCGGCACGCGGCTGACGAGAGCAACTTTTTCGACAGAAGTCATAAGATGACGCATGACATGTAACTTCGGACCGATATTCACTTGTTTGCGCTCTCTACCAACCTTACTTTTCAACAAATAAGACCCCGATTCTTTAAAGAATCGAACTCTTTAAACGTCTAATTTCGCTACAATTGGGTTAATCTGTTAAATTTTTGGCGTTAAGTGGGAAAAGGGTAGAAAAGATCTGAGATTGTGTTTCAAGTTTGTCGGAAGTCGCTAAGTGCTCTCATTGTACGATGTTGGATGAATATAGTCTGGGTAATTGTCGCGCAGTGGCTCCAGACATACACAGTTTCTAACCGTAATATCTGACTTCTTGTGTTAATCTTTTAACGTGAGATTATATCTCGTAATGAGTAGATTATGACAGCATATTAAATTTTTTAATTCGGCAATAACTGTACGAGATATTGAAAATCAAACCTTTGTCGCATCTTCAATCCTTTAGATAGGTAACTGCAACCGCGACACGGTGACCGTGTCCTAGGTTATCCGGTAAATAGATAAATACTTAAGCGGACATAGTTGTAGCCATATTGTTTATGTGGTATGTTCACGTTGTGATTATTATCAACACATCCACTTCCCAGTATTTGTATCTACAGTATAATATAGTTCCGTTTGTGAGAAACTAGAAGCACTGAACACTGTCGTCTGCTAGTTTATGTAGACTAGGTTGGATACGCCGAGAAAGTTGCCATTATCGACCGAGAACATTGTATTTCAATCGATAAAGCTACTACAGTCGTCCATCGAACCGAGAGGCCTTTTAGCATGAATAATTAAAAATTGTGCCGTTGGTGAAGTTGAAATGGAAGTGAGCAAAGCTTGTAACCAGGCGAATTGATCGTAGAAGCGCAAAGAAGTCCTTTGCTGGCATCAGAGAAGATAATGACTTGGTGTAAAGGGTATGGGTACATGATAGTAGATAAAGCTCCCCGTACACGAACAGTATGTCAAACTTTACTAAGTTTGTGAACTAATTGACCTTTTTACAGTGCTGTTTGACCTGTTTGTCAAACATAGAGGCTGTATGGCTTGTTACAGAGAAATTTTGAATGACTGTAGATCTGACAAAACAGCGGACGTTTTTGTATCTTTTTTTCCCACCACGGTGAAAGATGCGACAGCGTGTTTCGACAATTCAGGAAATTCATTAGGGCCAAGCTGTATCCTCGTATGAAGGTACATATGCTAGATTTTTAACATTTGACTTGTGTAGACGATTTTCGTGTCAGTTATGACGTACGAAGATCAGAACGACAGAACACCCAATCCCCCAGCGGGGAAAATCTACGACTCGGCCGGGCTATCGAAACCGACCCCTTCGGTTAGCAGCCTACCGAGCTGACGTGTCGATGTTTCGCCGGGCACGCTTAGCGAAAAGGAATTGTTTACAATTTATCTCACTGTATCGTGAGTTTCCACAACTGTGGAAGCCGTGCCATCAAGATTAAAAACGAAGTAGCTTTGTCATTTACCAGCATGGCAGATGCATTGCGTCTTTCCCAGCCATAGGTAACACAGGAAGAGATTAAGAAGAAAATCAGTATTATACGCAAAACATACAAGCGGAAGTGCAACAGAATAATTCGAAGCTCTCCGCTTCTTCCCTGGACGATGTGTGTGTTCTCACATTGTGGTATTGTGAAGAACTGTCATTAGAAGACGAAGTGCCGGCCGCTGTGGCCGAAAGGTTCTAGGCGCTCCAGTCAGGAACCGCGCTGCTGCTACGGTCGCAGGTTCGAATCCTGCCACGGGCATGGATGTGTGTGATGTCCTTAGGTTAGTTAGGTTTAAGTAGTTCTAAGTCTAGGGGACTGATGACCTCAGATGTTAAGTTCCATAGTGCTTAGAGCCATTTGAACCATTTTTAAAAGACGAAGTAGTAGAGAAAATATTTTCGTATATTTATGTTCTTTTCATTGTTATAGCGAAGTAACCCGGTCATTAAAAGTTAGACTATCTATTCAGAGCCGGCCGTAGTGGCCGTGCGGTTAAAGGCGCTGCAGTCTGGAACCGCAAGACCGCTATGGTCGCAGGTTCGAATCCTGCCTCGGGCATGGATGTTTGTGATGTCCTTAGGTTAGTTAGGTTTAACTAGTTCTAAGTTCTAGGGGACTAATGACCTCAGCAGTTGAGTCCCATAGTGCTCAGAGCCATCTATTCAGAGAGTTGCTGTAACCAACAGGTTCTACTTAATATTTCCTTTAGCATTATTTCGTGGGTATATCAACCATTCCATGGAGAGTTGCATCAAACCAGTCATTGGACTGAAGACCACAACAACAAAAACAACAACATAAACCATTCCCTGGAGCAGCGTCTTGTTTTCTTCTTCTTCGTTAAACACAGTGGCAGAGTGAAGCTTAGAAACGCTTTATCTACATTTGTAGTGATTGCCATTAGTGTCAAAATACTACACGACACGAACAGCGTCCGCTTCAAAAGTGATGTTAAATTGACAGACATTGTTAATACGTTTACGGACGTGTTTGACAAACCCGTGGGTAGATAATAGCGAGTTTGACAAACAAGTTTGATTGTGTATGGGCTGCTTAATGAGCGGGTGCTATAAGGATTGCTATAGCTGAAGACATTAATACGTGGAAAAGTCTAGAGGAAATGCTTATTCGACAGTGCATCTCAGTGATGATGATGATGATGATGATGATGATGGCAATCTATATCAGGCTACCCATGTAAGGCTTCAGCGAGCGATGGATTTGAAGCTGCACCGTAGCGTGTTATGTCGTGACGTAAAGGCAGTCAGACTGTGGGTGACGTGGCTGAAGTGCGCGGGCGTCCCCCAGGGTCGCTGCTAGCAGCTGTCCCGCTTCCGGAGCCGCCAGAACAAAGCCGCTCTCTTCTGTGGGCGGTGCTGTTTGTTGTCCCAGGCTCTGTCGCCCCTGTGCCTTCGTTACCGAGCGCCCGCCGTCCTGTCCTGCGCCTTGCTTACAGATTTTTCTGGATGACACAACATGAACACACAGGAGCCACGTCGTTCGGATATTGTTGCGAAACCAGGGAAGACCCATACATCGTCTACATCTTCATCTATACACCGCAAGCCACGTTATGCTATGTGGCGGAGGGTAGTTTATCATCGACACTTCCTTCCTTTTCTGTTCCAATCCCGAAACCTGCGCTGGGGGTACGAATGTTAAGTGTATGTGTGAGCTCGAATCTCTTTTAATTTTGCTATCGAGATCTTTTCCAGAACTATACTTAGAAGGTAGCAATATCTTGATTGACTTTTTAGCTATGTTAACAGTTAACCACACAGTGATGCATAAAACCTCTCTTGTAGCGCCGGGCACTTGTGTTGGGCGAATATCTTCCGCTCCTGCTAACCGAAATTGTGACAAAACGTGCTGCTCTTCTTTGGATCTCCTCCTTTTGCTGTGTCATTACTGCTCCGTAAACGTCTCAGAAAAATGGGCAAAATTCAAATATCGGCCGAATGAGTGTTTTGTAAGCTATCTCCTTCGTGGGTGGACTATACTTTGAGGATTCTTCCAAGGATTGAGTCTGGTATGTGCCTCTCCTGTGATTATTTTCGTGAGGTCGTTCCAGTTCAGATCGCTTCGTGTGCATATTCCAAGGTACTTAGCGGGTATGACTGTTTTCAGTGGTTTCCCCGCACCAAGAGTCCATCTTCTGCGGGTTTTCCTACATTTCGCTACAGTTTTCTAACGACTCATTCGATACAGCGGTCCCGTATTGGTCTAGTGCGGTATTCGTTTTATCTATATGTATTTACAGGGAGAGTAGAGCACGAAAAATAAGCAGCAAGCAGCGACTGACCCCCGAACCTCCAGATCTCAGATACTCAGATCGTTACCAAACGTTGTGTGTCGATGAAGTAGCAACCAGAAAACCGATTTAGTTCGTGCTGTGCACTGTCGTCGAACTAGCTTGAAAGGTAATTAAACGTAACACTAGAATTACACGGAGTGTATGAAAAGCCTATCTGTGAGATGAATGTGATCTCTGGTAGGTGAGTTCGCAGAGTGTATCATTTTACTAAAGGTCCCAAGTTAGAAACCCACTGACGGCGATTTTTTAACAGTTTACGCGTGAAATAGGTATATGGGAGAACATTTTTCTGACATGTAGAAAGCCGTTTCGGAGTTTGTTGCCATGTTCTTTTGCAGCAGCAAACCTATAGCGTAAATTTGTATAGATAACACTACACCTACCTATACAAATGTACGCTATAGGTTTGCTACTTTCAACTAACGAAGCGAAAGCAGACTGCCAAAAGAATATTACTACGAACTCCGAAACGTCCTTTTACATGTCAGAAAAATGTTCTCGCATATGACAATCTCACGCGTAAACTGTTAAAAAAATCGCCGTCAGTGGGTCTCGAACTCGGGACCTTTAGTACAACAATACGCTCTGTCAACTCACCTACCAGAGATCTTCACATTTACATCTCAAAGGTACTCTTTTCATACACTCCGTAGCTCTAGTGTTACTTTTAATTACCATTTACGCATGTTGTACTGAACGACAGAACCCAGCACGAACTAAATCGATTTTTTGGCTGATACACTATCGATACACAATGTTTGATGCCGATGTGAGTGTCTGACATTTGGAGATTTGGGGTGTAGCAGACAACGTGGGCCAGGGCGGTGCCGTCACTGTTGGAGTACGGATTGTTCTTCGATTTTTACTGCCCTGTTAATACATATCGATGAAACTAATATCGGACTAGACTGGACTAGAATGGGCACGTAGAATTCCGCTTTTTAAAATCATATTGTTTGTAACGGAAAACAAACCGACGCACCCCGTCGACACTAGGTGTCGCATGGAAGACGTGGAGAGCAGTATTTGTTTGGGCTGATTTCAGCTTAACCTTGCAAAAACGAAATTGCAAGTATGTGCCGAAGCACCACAAGAAGTGCACGTGACGACTCTTCTGAGGGACACCCTGTATAAATGGCATGGCGGATAACGTCTGTAGCCGTATTAGGTAGACGACGCATTGTGTACGGGGAGGTGACCTCGTTAGAAACTAATTACGGAGCTTAGAGAGACTTTCACATGCTGAGCGTCTTACGCGAAGATCGACAGCTGACGTTGGACGTAAACAGATATAGCTGCTGGCGGAGCCTAGTTCCGTGTCCTTCCACCTTCGTACTTAACGCTGTGGACGCAAGAAGCGAGGGCAAGCCGACTAACGCCGACTTTCTTTTAAAGAAGTTGGTCCAGTTGGATCTCTGAGACGGTTTGGCGACCGAAAGTACCCGTTGCTTACCTTGCCTCCCACTGAACGAAGCTGAGCTGCATAGACAAAAGGCGAAAGTCCGATAACGACCATGCCATGCAGATATCATTACTAAATCCAAAACCATATCCGACATCAGTCTGCAAGATTACTGGAAACTTCTCAGGTTCATACTGATTTGGATGGTCTCATTTCTTGCCCTCTTCTCCAAAGAGCAGTTCGTGGTATTGCGGTAGCGTTCTCGCTTTCCACTCACGGGGTCCCCGGTTCCATTCCCTCCGGGGTCAGGGGTTTTTCCTGCCTCGAGATGACTGGATGTTGTTGTGTTGTCTTCATCATCATCATTCATCTTCATTACGGTCGGAGGAAGGCAATGGCAAACCATCTCCGCCAGGACCTGTCCTAGAACGGCAGTGCGGGTCTCCTGCATCGTCCCCTAAGCTCCTCGGAGTATGGGACCTCATCATCATTTCCAAAGAGAACTTGCATTAAATCAATTTGCTTATCACGTATGTAGCTGTCTCTTTTCCATATACGATTGACATGCGTTAATACAGTGTAATTACAGTCATGATGTAAGACCGAAAATGGTACATTGCTACAGGTGATGGGAACAGGTCAGGAACAATTTACTACCAGAGGAGTATGTGAAATGTATAGCAGCGTCTGACGATGTGATGAAGCTTCCAGCGAACTTTGACTGGGAGGTTGTATTGTCTTTTCATTATCGTATTGAATCCCTATGTCAGAAAAATGCTCCTCTTCTCTCTTAAAACACCTGAATGATGCGATCTCTGACTCGTCCTTTTGCGAGTATTCAGCTTTTGTGTGGGGCATGTGTACCCTAGGACCGTGGTCAATTGTGGAACGTACATTGAAAGAACGAGCATTTTTTTTTAGAGCGTGGATGTAGATGTAGAAGTTATTTATGTATGAAAATGTTATTGGCAGATTTAGTGATGCTGACATGCATTTGCAGATTCCGACACATGGAGGATTCCGTCCGTGACGATGCGACGCAACTGGAAGGCATGTTCAACTCCTGGTTGTCACCCCGCCAGCAAGCATCCCAGAAGCACCACCACAGCGATGTCGAAATGCTGTCAACAGCTGAAGAACGCGATACCGGTACGTATCTGAGTGGTTTGCAACAAATCACCATAATTCTGTCTATCTTATTTTCGATATACAACGGTTGGACAAAAATATGGAAACCCCGCGAGAACTGCGTGCATTAACATAAATGCTGATGCTAGACGTGCTTGCAGGTTGGGCTGTTGTATTTCACGACCAACGGCTGCCGTGCAATGTCCTCAATAAGTTGCAAGTCTCATTCGTAGTCAGAACAGTGTACTGTTTAGTTGTGAGCGCATTGTCTCGGAGCTAAGTGAAGTCGAACGCGGGAAAATTGTTAGTGCTTATATGGTGGGTACTCCCGTAACCAAGGGAGCCGAATTGTTCGTTGTTCCAGCAGGTGCCATATCGAATATTTATGACGCATACAAGGAAAGCGGAAAATCAAGACGACTTAGAAAAAATTTCCAGTTGGCGGAGGAATAGCAGCTAATCCTTAAATGTGGAAAAATGTAAGTTAATGCGGATGAATAGGAATATCAAACCTGTAATGTTCGGATGAAGTAATACTAGTGTCCTGCTTGACACAGTCATGTCGTTTAAATGTCTGGGCATAACGATGGAAAGCAATATGAGGTGGAACGAGCATGCGAGAAGTGTGGTAGAGGCGAATGGTCGACTTCAGTTTGTTGGGAGAATTTTAGAAGAGTGTGCTTCACCTGTAGAGGAGACCGCAAATAGGACGCTGGTGCGACCTGTTCTTGAGTATTGTTCGAGTGTTTGGGAATCGTACCAGGTCGGATTGAAAGAAAGACATCGAAGCAATTCAGAGGCGGTCTGCTATTTGTTATCGGTGGGTTCGAACAACACGGAAGTATTACGGAGATGCTTCGCGAGCTCAAATGGAAATTCCTGGAGGGAAGACGGACGTTCTTTTCAAGAAACATTATTAAGGAAATTTAGAGAATCGGCAATTGAAGCTGACTACCGAACGATTCTACTGCCGCCAACATACATTGCGCGCAAGGACCACCAAGATATAATACGAGAAATTAGGGCTCATACTGAGGCATATGGTCTGTCGTTTTTCCCTTGCTCTATTTGCTAGTGGAACAGTAAAGGAACTGACAAGTAGTGGTACAGTGTACCCTCCGCCACGCACCGTACTGTGGCTTGCGCAGTATCTATGTGGATGTAAATGTACACTACTGGCAATTAAAACTGCTACACCAAGAAGAAATGTAGATGATAAACGGGTATTCATTGGACAGATACACTCCTGGAAATTGAAATAAGAACACCGTGAATTCATTGTCCCAGGAAGGGGAAACTTTATTGACACATTCCTGGGGTCAGATACATCACATGATCACACTGACAGAACCACAGGCACGTAGACACAGGCAACAGAGCATGCACAATGTCGGCACTAGTACAGTGTATATGCACCTTTCGCAGCAATGCAGGCTGCTATTCTCCCATGGAGACGATCGTAAGAGATGCCGGATGTAGTCCTGTGGAACGGCTTGCCATGCCATTTCCACCTGGCGCCTCAGTTGGACCAGCGTTCGTGCTGGACGTGCAGACCGCGTGAGACGACGCTTCATCCAGTCCCAAACATGCTCAATGGGGGACAGATCCGGAGATCTTGCTGGCCAGGGTAGTTGACTTACACCTTCTAGAGCACGTTGGGTGGCACGGGATACATGCGGACGTGCATTGTCCTGTTGGAACAGCAAGTTCCCTTGCCGGTCTAGGAATGGTAGAACGATGGGTTCGATGACGGTTTGGATGTACCGTGCACTATTCAGTGTCCCCTCGACGATCACCAGTGGTGTACGGCCAGTGTAGGAGATCGCTCCCCACACCATGATGCCGGGAGTTGGCCCTGTGTGCCTCGGTCGTATGCAGTCCTGATTGTGGCGCTCACCTGCACGGCGCCAAACACGCATACGACCATCATTGGCACCAAGGCAGAAGCGACTCTCATCGCTGAAGACGACACGTCTCCATTCGTCCCTCCATTCACGCCTGTCGCGACACCACTGGAGGCGGGCTGCACGATGTTGGGGCGTGAGCGGAAGACGGCCTAACGGTGTGCGGGACCGTAGCCCAGCTTCACGGAGACTGTTGCGAATGGTCCTCGCCGATACCCCAGGAGCAATAGTGTCCCTAATTTGCTGGGAAGTGGCGGTGCGGTCCCCTACGGCACTGCGTAGTATCCTACGGTCTTGGCGTGCATCCGTGCGTCGCTGCGGTCCGGTCCCAGGTCGACGGGCACGTGCACCTTCCGCCGACCACTGGCGACGACATCGATGTACTGTGGAGACCTCACGCCCCACGTGTTGAGCAATTCGGCGGTACGTCCACCCGGCCTCCCGCATGCCCACTATACGCCCTCGCTCAAAGTCCGTCAAATGCACATACGGTTCACGTCCACGCTGTCGCGGCATGCTACCAGTGTTAAAGACTGCGATGGAGCTCCGTATGCCACGGCAAACTGGCTGACACTGACGGCGGCGGTGCACAAATGCTGCGCAGCTAGCGCCATTCGACGGCCAACACCGCGGTTCCTGGTGTGTCCGCTGTGCCGTGCGTGTGATCATTGCTTGTACAGCCCTCTCGCAGTGTCCGGAGCAAGTATGGTGGGTCTGACACACCGGTGTCAATGTGTTCTTTTTTCCATTTCCAGGAGTGTATATTATACTAGAACTGACATGTGATTACATTTTCACGCAATTTGGGTGCATAGATCCTGAGGAATCAGTACCCAGAACAACCACCAATGGCCGTAATAACGCCCTTGATACGCCTGGGCGTTGAGTGAAACAGAGCTTGGGTGGCGTGTACAGGTACAGTTGCCCATGCAGCTTAAAAACGATACCACAGTACATCAAGAGTAGTTACTGGTGTATTGTGACGAGCCAGTTGCTCAGCCACCGTTGATCAGCCGTTTTCAATTGGTGAGAGATCTGGAGAATGTGGTGACCAGGGCAGCAGTCGAACATTTTCTGTACCTAGAAAGGCCCGTACATGCGGTCGTGCATTATCCTGCTGAAATGTAGGGTTTCGCAGGGATCGAATGAAGGGTAGAGACACGGGTCGTAACACAGCTGAAATGTAACGTCCACTGCTCAAAGTGCCGTCAGTGCGAACAAGAGGTGACCAAGACGTGTAACCAATGGCACCCCATACCATCACGCCGGGTGATACGCCAGTATGGCGATGACGAATACACGCTTCCAATGTGCGTTCACCGCGATGTCGCCTAACACGGTTGCGACCATCATGATGCTGTAAACAGAACCTGGATTCATCCGAAAAAATGACGTTTTGCCATTCGTGCACCAATGTTCGTCGTTGAGTACACCATCGCAGGAGCTCCTGTCTGTGATGCAGCGTCAAGGGTAACCGCAGCCATGGTCTCCGAGCGGATAGTTCATGCTGCTGCAAACGTCGTCGAACTGTTCGTGCATTTTTGTCTTGCAAACTTCCCCATCTGTTGACTCTGGGATCGAGATATGGCTGCACGGTCCGTTACAGCCATGCGCATAAGACGCCTGTCATCTCGACTGCTAGTGATACGAGGCCGTTGGGATCCAGCACGGCGTTCCATATTACCCTCCCGAACCCACCGATTCCCTATTCTGCTAACAGTCATTGAATCTCGACCAACGCGAGCAGCAATGTCGCGATACGATAAACCGCAATCGCGATAGGCTACAATCCGACCTTTATCAAAGTCGGAAACGTGATGGTACGCATTTCTCCTCCTTGCACGAGGCTTCACAACAACGTTTCACTAGGCAACGCCTGTCAACTGCTGTTTGTGTATGAGAAATCGGTTGGAAACTTTCCTCATGTCAGCACGTTGTAGGTGTCGCCACCGGCGCCAACCTTGTGTGAATGCTCTGAAAAGCTAATCATTTGCATATCACAGCATCTTCTTCCTGTCGGTTAAATCTTCGTGGTGTAGCAATTTTAATGGCCAGTAGTGCAGTTCAGCCGCTAATTTACACGTGGACGAGAATGTGTGTTAAGGTCATTGAAGAATATCTAACGGAAAAGGAGAGGACGACAGCTGCAAAGGTCACTGCATATCTGTATGTCGCACTCACAAACCTTGTCAACACCAGAACAACACGGAGCTCCATAAGCAGGGCACTGCAAGGCGAGATGGAATTCCAAAACCTCTCATCAATGATATAAATGCCCATAACAGGAAATCGTGATGCCGAAGCCATAAAGCCTGGACTTTGAAACAATGAGGGAATGTCATTTGGTTGGATGAGTCTTGTTTCACTCTTCCTCCAACTTCTGGCCGATTTTACATTCCAAGAGTGGAACATGGCGGAGGTTCGGTGATGATTTTGGCAGCAATAACGTGGTACTCCATGGGCTCCCATGGTTGCTCTGTAAGCTCGCGTTACCTACCAAGGATTATGTGACCGTTTTGGCCGAGCAGGTCCATACGAAGGTACAATGTTTGTTCCCCAATGGCGATGCTGTGTTCCAAGAGTACAGGCTGCACGGTGACACAGCTCGAATCTTCCATGACTGCTTTTGTGAGAATGAGGACGAACTGTCGCATCCCCCTCGCCACCACAGTCACCAGATCACAATACGAGTGAGTCTTTGTGGATTACTTTGCAGAGAGTCCGCAGCTCGTGGTCTTGCGGTAGCGTTCTCGCCTCCCGCGCACGGTGTCCCGGGTTCGATTCCGGGCGGGCCAGGGATTTTTCTCTGCCTCGAGATGACTGGGAGTTGTGTGCATTTCATCATCATTGACTCGCAAGTTGCCGGAGTGGCGTCAGCTAAAAAGGACTTGCAATTTCGCCGGCCGAACACCCCGCATGGGGTCTTCCGACCAGCAATGTCGTACGATCATTTCATTTCACTTTGGAGAGAAGTGTCCGTGATTGCTATCCACCTTCACCATCGTTATCTGAGTCTACGACTATTTTGCGGGAAGAATGGCATAAGAATATCTTCAAAGCCACACAGGATCTTCCTATCCATTCCGAGATGACTAGACCCTGTTTTCAATGCCAATCGTTTATCTACACTGTATTAGACATGTTAATGTGTTGTGTTTTTTAGTGTTCCGTATCTTTGTCCATTCCCTGTGATATTCTGCCGTCTGTCGTACCTCTACGAATTGTTTCATAGAGTTAATTATACTAGTTGACAGATTATAATGATGAATCATTCGTAGCGTATCCATAGGATACCTAGTTTTCTCATTTTGTGAAGTGCGCAGTTTTACATACCTCATCATTTCAAGCTAGTGATCAGACTCTGCACCACATTGAAACCTTACCAAGGTCCACAGATTTTTTCAGTCAGTACTTCATTACAAATAACTTTATAATCTGCGAGAAGTCTGATGCTTTTGTTTGCCCGATCTCTACTGTGCATCACGAGCAACAAGGGTCACGACACACGTCTTCAGTAATAAACAAGAGCGATTCGATGTATAAGTCTGGTTGCATGGATGTTTTCAGAGCCTGTGGAGATAGATGGCGACATTGATGACATCGACGGCGATGTGGATGACGTGACCGACGACTTCCCAGGGAACTTCTTCAACATCTTCCATGGACCGACAACGAGATCGTGGTGGTCAGGGTGAGTACACGATAACCACTCATTTTACGTCCTCCACATTACAGCTTCGGATTTGTTGAGAATAGATTGCTTCACTATTTAGTAATGTTCTCGGCAAATAATCAACTCCTGCCTTCTCTTCCATCTTACGTTCTACCTGGAGCGGCTCTATGTTTTTTGGATCTCTGTGGTCAGACGAAGCAGTTACGAGACTGGGATATAGCTAAGTTTCAAAATGCACGAGTATAGGGACAAAACAGCTGACAATGAGACTATTTTGGCCTTATCTTTTTTGTGCCGAAAGAATAAGCAGTGCTGTTTCATTGTTACACTAACTGTTTGACAAAAATAGCCTCGGTTGCCTCGTATCTATTCTTGAATCATATGCGATGCATGGAGGACTGTTGCTCCTTTGTTTGTCTATGGCAAAAACATGTGGTCCACAACTACTTAATCTTTAGCGTAGCTGCGAATAGGGCGACATGGTTATGTAGTTCTGCAAGTTATGAGTGTCGGTATTTGGCCTCTGCCATGTCCTCCATTTGTCATATCGGGACATTGAGTAATGTGATATAATTTGTCGCCTTAACACTTGGCATGGCCTTCCTCAATAAAAACTGACCTCGCCGACTATCGTATTGTACCAGTTTCCTGTTGTGTCGGCCGGCCGGAGTGGCCGAGCGGTTAAAGGCGCTACAGTCTGGAACCGCACGACCGCTACGGTCGCAGGTTCGAATCCTGCCTCGGGCATGGATGTGTGTGATGTCCTTAGGTTAGTTAGGTTTAAGTAGTTCTAAGTTCTAGGGGACTGATGACCACAGCAGTTGAGTCCCATAGTGCTCAGAGCCATTTGAACCTGTTGTGTCGACCTTCTCCGTAGTGCTTTATGTATTGATTTTAAGCTCTCCCCCAATATTTATACAGATATTAGTTTTCCGCTAATTGCCCTAATTGCTGCCGTGATTGCTATCCAGCTTCATCATCGTTATCTGAACCTACGACTATTTCGCGAGACTGGGATATTAGCTAAGTTTCAAAATGCATGAGTGTAGAGACAAAACAGCTGACAATGAGACTATTTTGGTATAATCTTTTTCGTACAGAAAGAGTAAGCAGTGAGGTTTCATTGTTACTTTGTTTGTCAAAAATAGTGTCGGTTGCCTCGTATCTTTCCTTGAATCATATGCCATACATCGAGGACTGTTGTTTCTTTGTTTGTTGTATGGTAACAAATGGTACGGAAACAAATTATTTTTAAAATTCGCAAAGCTAAACGCCTGTTTCTTGCTACAATTTATGTTCTAGGTGCGTTTCGCATTTTACATTCAGGGATCTTTTAGTGTGATTAATCTCGAACAGTGGTTTAATTTTTGAGCCGGCCGGAGTGGCCGAGCGGTTCTAGGCGCCTCAGGCTGTAACTGCGCGACCGCTACGGTCGCAAGTTCGAATCCTGCCTCGGGCATGGATGTGTGTGATGTCCTTAGGTTAGTTAGGTTTAAGTAGTTCTAAGTTCTAGGGGACTGATGACCTCAGCTGTTAAGTCCCATAGTGCTCAGAGCCATTTGAGAGATCTTTCTGTTTTGTAGCTTACGAAAAGTGGAAACTTCAAAACAAAAAACGAAACTGCCCTATTCCAGATTAAATCCACTGAAGATGCCTTGCCGGCCGCAGTGGCCGAGCGGTTAAACGCGCTACAGTCTGGAACCGCACGACCGCTACGGTCGCAGGTTCGAATCCTGCCTCGGGCATGGATGTATGTGATGTCCTTAAGTTCGTTAGGTTTAAGTAGTTCTAAGTTCTAGGGGACTTATGACCACAGCAGTTGAGTCCCATAGTGCTCAGAGCCATTTGATCCATTTTTTTTTTTGAAGATGCCTTAACGTAAAAGTCGAAACGCGTCAGGAACATAATAAATGTCGATTGGAGCAATAAAAAGGCTGTTCATGTTATAAAATAAATATTTATACACAAGAAGGGATCAGAGTTTTCGTTCCAAGACTGTTCAGTCTAGAATCGGTCTGCCAGTCAGGCAGAATCATCTTGATCATTTGAGGCAATCTTCCCACCGACGCACCAGGTTGAAAACTTTTGCTAGAACACCGTGTCCTGTTCCATCAAGTAGTTCGTAACTGCCTGCTGCACATCCTCATCTGACAGGAATCCTCGACCTTTTTTAAGGGACCGAAGATGTGATAATCGCATAGGGAGGGATCAGGACTATAGGCGTGGTCGCTCGAGTGTCCCCCACTGGAGATGGCGTTACGACATTTGCGATATGGGGACGTGCGTTATGAAGCGCCAGCACTTCTTCGTGCACCATTCCAGAACGGTGGTTTTCGACAGACATGCTGTCCCACACACATTCTTCATTCTCTGATGGGTGTGGATGTTTGCTGGTGTTTGTCCTTCGGGAGCCAGGAAAAGAATAACAGAGCGTTGATCCTGTTTGGGCGCATTTGGTAATAACGCCGCCGTAGCTCACATTTCCGCATTTACGGCACGCGCGTCGGAAAGGCACGAATGACACTAATCCCTTACCTACATGGCGGTGCTTATATCCGCGCATCGGAGGCACTTTACGCTGCTTGTACGATGCAGTAACGCCCTCTGATGGAAAATTTTCTTATGCTTGATATAGGTAATAGGCACACCAACATTTGTAATTTTTTTAAATCCTTCTGAAGCAAAACCTTGCGTTCGAAAGTAAAACGAAAACTTGCTGTGTAAGGCAGGTAAGTATTTGTGCAGAATACGCTCGTAGAAACCCATCGCACAATATTTTATTTCCCCAAATTATAAAAAAATACTCTGCAACAAAGAGCGATTAAATGATTGAAAGGTCCGCCTGGGGCAGTGAACTTGCGCTGACCTATCAAAAGGTGTTCTGGACGCCGCATAGCAATTGTGCTGTGTGTTGGTACCTCTATCTGTGATCCGAAATGACGAAAAGACGTTCGTTCCATTTCCTTACCATTCACAAAAGTTTGTTGTTTTCGTGTAATACGCGTATAAACGATGCCTGTCACTGTCACATATCTCGCTATAAGTACGTGTATTTTTCTTCATGCCAGTTAGAAGA
Source organism: Schistocerca piceifrons (assembly GCF_021461385.2). Classification (NCBI taxonomy): domain Eukaryota; kingdom Metazoa; phylum Arthropoda; class Insecta; order Orthoptera; family Acrididae; genus Schistocerca; species Schistocerca piceifrons. Next base: position 88,036,345 of record NC_060143.1, on the reverse strand, counting down.
CTTGTAAAATTCGTTTTGTGTGTGTCGCACATGCGTGTGCGCTCATGTAATGATAAACTAGTTTGCCCTTGCCACTCTACGCCATGAGAGATGCAGGCTGCAGAAAAGGGAAACGTAAGTGGAGGGAAGATCGGTACAGCGAATGTTGAGATACACTGGACTCCGATGCAACACTCAGCGCAGACTAAACAAATGAAACGTAAACACTCAGACAAGGTCAATCTCTTTTAAGATACAGTGCATTTTCTATTTCGTAGCCAAATGTGTTTTGGTTACGTACCATCCTCGGCGAGCATTACGGTTAACTTTGAAAATGATACTTACATCCATATATATGAAATAGATCAACTTCGGGCTATTTCTGGGAAAAGTTCATACTGCACTTACTGAAACCTTACCTGATGGCTCATCATTTATCTGATGACAGTGCCACCTTTATATCACAATGATCTGAGAGAGTTCGGATCACACATTAAAGCCGATTTTTTATTATTTTTTATCAGCTAGTATGTCCTGTGTAACTCCCTCATAAACAAGGATTCTCTAGGTTCTAAAGGAAGTGCACATTTCTTCATTTTGTTCTAAGGATGTGTTACTCTGTAACGCAGGAGTTATTGAGATTAGGCATACCTGCCATCCTTTTGTAATATTAAGAAACGTGACTGAAAACAGATTTAACTATTTTTGCATATAGCTTTGGATTTATCCTCTTACACTTGCTAGATCAGAAAATAGAAGTATAGTTTCTCACTTTCGAACTGAAGAGAGTTTCACACGCTACTGTACCAACGGTTTTGTTCTGAGCCTTTATGACGCTTATAGAGTTCTCTTTGGAAGTTGTACACCCCATTCAATGGCGACTTTTCGTGCAAATCGGTTATTTTTCTCTTTTTTTTTAGTGTTTAGCAGTAACACTAAGTATAACTTGGAATGAGATGTAACTGTGATATTTCACTAGATAGTATCCAGAGATATGTTGCAAGATACTTGCTTTTAGGAACACGAGATTAATAAACTGCAACATAACCTAGACTATGTTATAATTAGTTTTGATTAAGGGACCGATTTCCTAGTTAACTCCCGGCGATGCCGGCGGCCCATTACAAAATCTTGTTTGCTGAAGCGGAAGAAAGCAATACCAAAATTAATATCCTCTATTGGGATCGGATGACATCGGAAATTAATCTGGGGACAGGGAATTAGACGGGGAGATACTTATTAGCAGACCAGTCTGCCGACGTTCCTGCTTTTGGGCGTTTTATCGACTCTGCTGTTAACGTGCCACACCCTGGGCGCTATCGATTACCGGCAACAAGGTTGTCGACCACACCCTCGACCGACGATGACTATACTGTAGAAATGTAGCTCGTTTTCGTGTGCGTAAAGTCCTTACAAAGAACCAATTCGAATGTTGTTTGGAATATTGCAGTTACCCACTCTCCAACTACTGAACGAATCTCCCCGCCATTTAAGGGAGGACATTCATTTAACTTGGAACTGCCACCAAGTAGGAACTGTCAATTTTTCGCGATGGAAATTATTGATGGGAGTGGAAACCAAACCTACGACACTTGGCTCTACCTGGGACTCAGACCCGAAACATTTAGATTTATAGCGTAGAAAAACTTTTTATTCATCTACAGAACAGTATTGTGGATCAACGCTTAACTACGGGGGGGGGGGGGGGGGGGGGGGTATCCAAAAGACCCGGAATCATTTTTTAAAAACTATGTATTTTAAAATCTTTTACAAGACAACCTTATCCGCCCAAAATACTCGCCATTGTCCCACTGATGCTTCCACTGTTTGAAGCATTTGTTATAGCCATCTGTAGAAATGGCTGACAGCTCCTCGCTTGTTTTTTTCTGAACTTCTTCAATGTTGTCAAATCAGTGTCCTTTCATGCCCCTTTTCATGTGTGGAAACATGAAAAAGTCGCACTGAGCCAGGTCAGGCGTGCACGGTGCGTGGGGCAGCGGAACCATGCCATTTTTAGCTAAAAACTATCTAATAGAGACGGCTGCGCGTGCAGGTGAGTTGTCGTGGTGGAAGAATCAGTCTCCTGTCTGCCACAAATCGTTTTATTTTTTTTTTATACGAACACTGTCGCGCAATCTTCTTAAAACTTCAAAATAAAAGGTTTGATTGACGATCTGACGTGGTGAAACAAGCTCTGAATGAACTAAGCCCTTGGCATAAAAAAAGCGTTGTTTTGATGTTTGATTTGACTTGACAACTTTTTCTTCTTCTTTTGGATGAGTGACAAAAAAATGGTTCAAATGGCTCTGAGCACTATGGGACTCAACTGCAGTGGTCATCAGTCCCCTAGAACTTAGAACTACTTAAATCTAACTAACCTAAGGACATCACACATTCCCATGCCCGAGGCAGGATTCGAACCTGTGACCGTAGCGGTCGCGCGGTTCCAGACTGTAGCGCCTAGAACCGCTCGGCCACCCCGGCCGGCGATGAGTGACAAAGACATCTTCCATTGTCTTGACTGTTGTTTTGTTTCTGGGTCGTACCCATAGCACTATGATTCGTCATCAGTAATGAGATTTGACAGAAAATCCGGAAGATTCAAGCTGTTGTTTCAAAGCATGACATGTTTCAACTCGACATTTCTTTTGCTTACTAGTCACAACCCGAGGAACAAACTTGGCAGCAACTCTTTTCATTCCAAGATCTTCCGTTAAAATTCGCTGAACCGAGCTCAAAGATAACCCACTAATCTGTGACAGTTGATCAATTGTCTGTCGTCGGCCTGTGAGCTCAAGCTCTCTAATTTTTTCAATACTTTCGTCGACTCGGGCAGTTGATGGACGTCAGTACGAGGTTTGTCACCAATCGAAATGTCGCCATTTTTAAATCCCGCAAATCACTCGTACACTTGAGTTTTTCCCATAGCGTCATCTTTCTTCGTAAGCTGTTTGCAACATTAAAATCGTATCAGCAGCACTTTTGCCAAGTATTTAAATATTTGGGGGTAGTCCTAATCAGCGGTATGAATTGGAAAGAGCACCTAAAATCCGTAATAGATAAAGGAAATGCCGGCCGAAGTGGCCGAGCGGTTCTAGGCGCTACAGTCTGGAGCTGCGCGACCGCTACGGTCGCAGGTTCGAATCCTGCCTTGGGCATGGATGTGTGTGACGTCTTTAGGTTAGTTAGGTTTAAGTAGTTCTAAGTTCTAGGGGACTGATGACCTGAGAAGTTAAGTCCCATAGTGCTCAGAGCCATATGAACCATTTGAACCATAAAGGAAATGAACGACTTACTGGAAAGATTCGGGGAAATTCCAGTGATTTGTAAAGGATGTATCATAAAGGCTGGTGCGACCAGTTCAAGCGTGTTGCTCCTGCGCTAGGAGTCCTTATCAAATAGGCATGACGACAGGTTTGGAAGAATTTAAAGACACTTCGTTAGGCTTCTAACGTGTCAGTGTAGGCCAGACGAAAGTATCAAAGAGATGCCTGCTGGACTTCCCTTCAGCCATTGACTATTTTAGTCCATTTTTATGTCGCTCTTGGGGAAAAAATCTGGGCATCCAGGGGTCGCAGTATCAAACAGAATCAGCCGGCCGGTGTGGCCGAGCGGTTCTAGGCGCTTCAGTCTAAAACCGTGCGACCGCTACGGTCGCACGTTCGAATCCTGCCTCGGGCATGGATATGTGTGATGTCCTTACGTTAATTAGGTTTAAATAGTTCTAAGTTCTAGGGAACTGATGACCTCAGCTGTTAAGTCCCATAGTGCCCAGAGCCATTTGAACCATTTTCAAACAGAATCAACAAAATTTATCAAAAGGAGCCTGATTTTCCTAGGTTATTTTCTGCCTACTTTTACCAATAATGATCGATAATAGATTAACTGTGAAGGTACAACCAGACACCACTAAAAACTTAGATTCTAACATGACTGAAAGGCAGTTATTTGTAAAGGATTTTCCCAACGTACTTCGAAGAAAGTCGGGTTCTGAATGAAGCTTTTATGAGCCTGTACTTTCCACAAGATGATAGACGGATGTCTCCTTCAGTAATCATGTAGGAAACACCACGTAGTTGATACACGCTCCCTACAATTTTTAACAGGACACACGGAACGGAACGACACGCAAGGGGCGTCTATGCCTGTAATTGTTGTTTGCGGAAACGACGTAAGGTTCCATCTGGTTAATTTTCCGCTGTTATGCCCCGACACAGCGTGACTTTACAGTCTTCAGATAATATGCTAAAGGTCTGCGCAATCAGGGTGACATTGACAGCTCGTACGTTCCTTTTGAAGACACGAAGTGTCTGGTACGTCCTCTGAAGCCGACTCTGATTCAACTGGAAAATGTAAGAATTCACGCGAAATTGATCATTTACGCCATCCAGCATTACACCATGTAAATCTGGCTCAACAATGTTATTGCGAGAGTCATTTCATAAGTCATGGCAACCATGATATATCGTGCGAACGTGTGGCATCACCGTTAGCGCAGTAAATACATTCGAGCCAGCGCCAGACATTACCGAAATTAACCGACAGATTGCGACGGCATGCGAGGATGGATCGGTACCGCCTGAAACAGTGTGTGAGGCAGGCCGTGCTACAACACGTATCCTCCGCACCCCCCACTCCCCCGCCCTCCCCCACCCCCACCCTATTCACCAGACCTCAGTTGATGTGAGTTCGACCTAATTCCACAATCGAGGAAACCATTACATGCGGGGGGGCTTTGCAAAGGGGTCGAATATCTCACGGCAATTTGGCGGCATGTGGCACATATTCATGGCAATGCCAGTGGCATTCAACGTATTTTCCATCTTTGGTAATGCTCTCTGTGTGAACTGGCGGGCTGTTTCGAAGCACATTAGTTGATTTTGATTAACTTTTGTTCCATTTTTACTCGTGCACAATAAATTTACGCAGAATTCCAACGGGTGTGTTTCATTTGAACCTTTACCGTAACCTCAACTCTTTTATGCTGACATTCAGATACACACAGCCGGATGGATTGAGTGTAATCGCGGAATTCTGATGTTGCCGCGTTATCACAAGGTACACCATAGTTCCATGACTTACAGAATGACCCTCATGTAAATAATAGGTGTCTGCGGATAAGATAGCTTAGTTTTAGTATTAGTGTCTCTGTCTCCAAATTAATCACTTTTAAGAGGCATTTTTTTACTTTTAACAACAAACTACAGGAATTACGTAGACGATTTTTGAACTGGCTTCTGGTAGCATATGTCAGCGCGAGTGACGTATATGTATGGTCTTTTGCACTGTAAGCTGGCAAGCTGTTAGCTATTTGGACAGCTTCTGCTGACAAACAATGAAGTTTGGAGGTGGAGGAGTAGGAGATTAGCGTTTAACGTCCCGTCGACAACGAGATCATTAGAGACAAAGCACAAGCTCGGATTAGAGAAGAATGGGAAAGGAAAGCGGCTGTGCCCTTTCGAAGGAACGACCTTAAGCGATTTAATGAAACCACGGAAAACCTAAATCAGGACGGCCGGACGCGGGTTTGAACTGTCGTCCTCCCGAATGAAACATACTTTTACAAAAGTTTTCGAAACTGAGATAGCTTAGTGGTAAAGACTCTTTCTGTGTTCACCCAAAGAACTACTGGAGAAAAAGATACTGTCAGTTTCTTCTCACGTATTTCTGCAAAAGAGAAAGTATTCTGACTATAATCACATTGTAAGGACATAAGATTCCAATCTTCTATCGATCCTTAGTCCATAAAAATAATAGCGAGGTGTAGCAGACTTCGTGACACACCACCTGTCGTATTGTTCCATAAACATGTTTGTTTGTACGGTTCTTTTATTTCATCCATGCCAGTTTTAAGGCTGCAGACTCAAATTAAACACTCTACTTCTCAAGGTTTATTTCTTGCAGCTTACTTCATAAGATAGCGCGAAGAAAAAATAGAAAAGGGTCTCCTTTTTATTTTATTTTTTCCCTCTTGATATAATTTGTTTCAAGATGGATGGCGAAGGAAAGGGCTAACGATGTATATCCTCTCGCCCTTACTAAACCTTTAGTAAGTTTTTTTGTACATAAGACGTTAAAGGTAGACAATGCACTGTCTCGCGTATTTTGGTAAAAACAAAATACTGTGGAACTTCTGAAAACAAATGGAATCCAGTAGCTGTCGCTCTAGCTCTAGAGCAGTTAATCAGCAGGAATTCCGCCTGAAATAGTTATTTTTGTTCTAAAATTTACTGCGACTGTGTAAAACGAGACGCTAGCTCAGTCTCAGGGGGCTGGGCAGACGGTCGGGAAGGAAGACATCAAGCAGCAAAGCTGTGCGCCACACGATATTTTGCTGGAGAGCCGGGGCAAGGAAGAGCCCGTCGACGACGAGGTCATTACAGATGGAGCACGAGCTCGGTTTAGGGAAGGATGGGACAGGAAATCGACCGTGTCATTTTCAAAGGAACCATCCAAAGATTTAGGGAGACTACGAGAAATCGAAATCAGGATAACTAGAAAGGGGCTTTTATTGTGAGTGCAGTGCGTCACCTCTCACGCAGGCGTAATAAGGTACACAATGTTGGTGCAAACTACTTCCCAAGAGTGCTGGTAATAATATTCATCGGATCGGGAAATACTACACTATGATAAAACTACACAAGTTAGCCGTAATTATCTTAGCTACTCTCTGCCTACTTATGCAGACATATGCTTTTGGTTTTGTTAGGTGTTGCGTTATTTGCGACTGTTAACGAATAATACTCTTAACACATTTACAGTAACGTGATCAATCTGCTAACATTTTAGAATATCAGATACGCCATCGTCAACTAGCAATAGATTGAAGAAGTAAGTAAATGTAAAACAAACTGATAAAGGCGGATGTTTTTGGTGAAAATCACGTACGTAAGCGGATTGCTTCAGCTTTTTCCATACCGTCACGTTTTCACTCCATGCAGTTAGTTCGCAGAAGGAGGTCTCAGCAAGAATGCCAAATCAGAAGATTCTGCAAAAATGAAGCGGTAGCAGTACCCAAGCATTTGTAGCATCATCGACAACAACAGTGAAAGCGTACGTTCTTATTAAATAATAATTTTTGTTTGCTTCCTGCGCAGTTTTGGCGACTATGAGAAAACCGCAATACACTCTCGGATTACTGCTTCCTTTGTAATACAGTAGTAAATATTGCGTACATAGATTTCTATAAACAACTGAGTTTAGGTAGTTGGGTTCACAGTCATGTAGAATTATTTTGTAATACATTATATTTGCCATTGGCTGTAGAAAATATTTATTATCACAATTGCAGTTTCGGCCTTAAGGCTATTATCAAGTGGTATATTGTCAAACTTCAAAAATTCTCCGACATATAAACACGTGATTGTCGTATCTGAGCCTTTTAACATGCTAGCATAAGAATGAAATTTTCACTCTGCAGCGGAGTTTGCACTGATATGAAACTTTCTGGCAGATTAAAACTGTGTGCCGGACCGAGACTCGAACTCTGGACCTTTGCTTCTCAAGTAGAGCACTTGCCCGCGAAAGGCAAAGGTCCCGAGTCCGAGTCTCGGTCCGGCACGCAGTTTTAATCTGCCAGGAAGCTTCAATGTTAACATCCTTAATACATCTCAATAAAATACTGTTGTCGTTTACTGCTTACATGCGAACTACGATTTCGGAAGTGAAGTCCTTCGTGGATGAATTAGGTTCCTTAGATTTCTTCCGATGGATCTGTGTGACATCTTTATTTCTGAAGGCAATAATTATTCCCCCTTAAGCCGCTACCTGTTGGCACTTCTATAGATGCTTGGCGTTTGTGACTGATAGTGAGTGATCACCAGTCGCGCTATCATAGGTCATCGGGCCTTTTTGTTTCCATACCCGCATTGTATTACAGTTATTTGGGTTGTGGGGCACACCTGTCAAGTCTTACCATCAAGCGCTTTTCATCTCCTAGCTTTTACGCAATTTGTAACAATGTTGTTGACTTCGTAACCTCCGTGTGTGCTACTAGGTTGTCTGCGAACTTTATCAGAGAGCTAACAACGTTGTCTTCTACGCTGGTAGTGTAAATGAGTCTGCAGTAACACTTGTGGAAGACTGCAGCCGCAGTCTGAGGGTTGCCTCGGCGCTGGCCTTGTTTGCTTCGAGAGAAAACAATAGTGGGAGTTCCCGGTTGTCCCTCACTCTTTTCTTACCTGCTCGCCCCTTTGTGTACGGAAAAGGGGATGGTGTTTCTTTCCGAAACGTTACTCGCCCTTCTCCGAACCGCCCGTAGGGGTTGGAATTTCTGTGTTGCGAACACAAAACAACCTGTTATTTCTCATTCACGAAGTTACGTTTCATATGAGAACTATTAGGATTATAAAAAACGTTCGAAATTCTAATATAAATGATACATTCTCTGTACTGAAAGTTACATATTTTGAACACTGGAATTTTTATCAGCATATTTACATTTTTCTGGCCCGTTACGTTGTGGTTCCATTAATTCTGTTGAAAATCCTAACGTTGCGTTCGTGTTGACAGAGGACGTCGTAATGTGTGTCGAGAGACTTTGCTGTGTGATCCCCCATGAAGATTCCACGGATGGAGCAAAAAGTTGGGATTTCCAAGAGCAACAACGCAACCACGACGTTATAGCCCGTAAAACTATTATAAGTTAAAAAAAATGTATATTCTCTGCCTTACTGCGAGCAAAATATGAATCACTCAGCCGCACCTGTCTTTGAACTGAAGCTCGTATCAGCTTTGTGATACTTCTGTCGAATTCCATTGAATATTCCTGAACACTGTCCCGTTCCATCCTTTAGCGCACCGCTGGTGACAAACTGAGATCGTTAGTGTCCACCATAACAAGTTCCATATATCAGATTTCAGTGCTACTGACCTTGACCACTCAAAAAATCACAACCAACGGGGTAGCTCAGTATGTAAGGCGGAAAACACTTTTTGGGAGGAAGTATGGTTTAAATACTTGACCAGACATTCAATTTTAAGTTCTTCACAGCTCCCTTTAAACCATATACTTGCGGATTCACTTTTAAAAGCCACGACCTGCTTCATTTGCCCAGTTTGTACATTCCAGGTTTGCGGCTCATCTCCAACGACTTTGTCGTTGACGGAAAGTTAATTCCTAATCGTCTTCACTTACCTAAACTTCTGTGTGCGTCCACAGATCACTCAAACTCACTCCCAAAGGGCGGAGACTTTGAGGAGGGAGAATGAGGCTGGTTGTATCTTTGAGTCAGTCTGTGAGGGCTAGTAGCCAACAGATTGCGGGAATAGATTTATATTGCAGACACCACTTGTATGAATATCAAGAGCTCAGATGGAAACCCAGTTCTAAGCAAAGAAGGGAAAGCAGAAAGGTGGAAGGAGTATATAGAGGGTCTATACAAGGGCGATGTACTTGAGGACAATGTTATGGAAACGGAAGAGGATGTAGATGAAGATGAAATGGGAGTAACGATACTGCGTGCAGAGTTTGACAGAGCACTGAAGGACCTGAGTCGAAACAAGGCCCTGGGGGTAGACAACATTCCATTGGAACTACTGACAGCCTTGGGAGAGCCAGTCCTGACAAAACTCTACCATCTGGTGAGCAAGATGTATGACACCGGCGAAATGCTGTCAGACTTCAAGAAGAATGTAATAATTCCAATCCCAAAGAAAGCAGGTGCTGACAGATGTGAAAATTATCGAACTATCAATTTAATAAGTCACAGCTGCAAAATACTGACACGAATTCTTTACAGACGAATGGAAAAACTAGTAGAAGGCAACCTCGGGGAAGATCAGTTTGGATTCCATAGAAATATTGGAACACGTGAGGCAATACTGACCCTACGACTTATCTTAGAAGCTAGATTAAGGAAAGGCTAACCTACATTTCTAGCATTTGTAGACTTAGAGAAAGCTTTGGACAATGTTGACTGGAATACTCTCCTTCAAATTCTGAAGGTGGAAGGGGTAAAATACAGGGAATGAAAAGCTATTTACAATTTGTGCGAAAACCAGATGGCAGTTATGAGTTGAGGGGCATGAAAGGGAAGCAGTGGTTGGGAAGGGAGTGAGACAGGGTTGTAGCCTTTCCCCGATGTTATTCAATCTGTATATTGAGCAAGCAGTGAAGGAAACAACAGAAATATTCGGAGTAGGTATTAAAGTCCATGGAGAAGAAATAAAAACGTTGAGGTTTGCCGATGACATTGTAATTCTGTCAGAGACAGCAAAGGACTTGGAAGAGCAGTTGAACGGAATGGACAGTGTTTTGAAAGGAGGGTATAAGATGAACATCAACAAAAGCAAAACGAGGATAATGGAATGTAGTCGAATTAAGTTGGGTGATGCTGAGGGAATTAGATTAGGAAATGAGACACTTAAAGCAGTAAAGGAGTTTTGCTACTTGGGGAAAGTATTTGTATGGAGCGTAGCCATGTGTGGAAGTGAAACATGGACGATAACTAGTTTGGACAAGAAGAGAATAGAAGCTTTTGAAATGTGGTGCTGCATAAGAATGCTGAAGATTAGATGGGTGGATCATATAACTAATGAGGAGGTATTGAATAGAATTGGGGAGAAGAGAAGTTTGTGGCACAACTTGACTAGAAGAAGGGATCGGTTGGTAGGACATACTCTGAGGCATCAAGGTATCACCAGTTTAGTATTGGAGGGCAGCGTGGGGGAAAAAATCGTAGAGGGAGACCAAGAGATGAATACACTAAACAGATTCAGAAGGATGTGGGTTGCAGTAGGTACTGGGACATGAAGAAGCTTGCACAGGATAGAGTAGCATGGAGAGCTGCACCAAACCAGTCCCACGACTGAAGACCACAACAACAACAACATTGCAGACACGCTCCATTCAGGAATGCTCAGCAAGAAAATCTGGTGTCGCAGAAGCAGACATCTTGATTCTTATAGCGTAAGGTTTTTCTGGGGAAATTAACAGTTTCTGAATGATTTTGTACAATGAGAATGACGTTTTTGTCGGTCATTTGGATATGGCGCATTACACTACCCAGGCGGATTAGACTTGGAACAAAAAAGGGTGCGTCAGTTAGTCTTGTCAGCATCGAGGTGATTACGAACGGAGAGAACTTTAGTTTATCTGGAACTGACAGACGAGGAAGACACTGTGACATTTTTTAATGGACAATATTGGTATGTCATAGTTGAAAGAATATTGGTATTTGGACTGGAGTGATAAAGATAACAATGGGAAACCTACATTACGATAGCTGGTCGGAATTAGAATGCTGCATCTACCTAATAAGACTTATTGAGATGACACAGTCATTAAGGCACTGATCTCGTAGACGGAGTTCAGATCCCCTTTCGACTGTCTAGATTTAGGATTTGGGCGAAAGAGGCTTACTGGACTGGCCTTCATCGACCTGACAGCCGCATATGACTCTGCCAGCTGCAGAAATTGCTGATTAACTATGAAGTCTGACAAGAGGCCATCGTCTGAAATTCATGGTTGGCATCACTCTCCACAGAAGGTCCTGTGTCAGTTTCTACTGGTAGAACAGTAGGCAAAGGAAACAGAAGAACGGCTCACCACAAAGGAGCGTCCTGGCACCACTACTGTAGAAGATGTACATATATGACCACGCAGTACCAAATAACACCAGGTAGTATGCGTACTCGACGATACAGTACTGGTAGCTCAAAGTTCGATCTCGTCAGAGGCAGAAGGGATACTGTCATGAACTTCGATCACTCTGTCTATCCTACGTTGCTACCACCTGAAGCGAAACCCCAGCAAGACACATGTCTTTCGCTTTCCTCACCAATAACACACGACTGCAAACTTATCCTTTGTAGTTTTGTTCTTAATCATTTTAGGTGGTTCTAATACTTTTGAAAAGCCAAGTTCAAAAATGCTAAGGCTTTCCCTCTGTCACATAAGTTTTTTTTTTTTTCTCAAAGTAATGATGAAGATCCAGAAAATTCGTTCAAAACACTCATTCAAAAACGTTCTTTAAGAAAACACGATAAAATAACACTCCTAATACTATAATGAAGTATCATGTTCTTCAGGTCTAATAGAAAGGCATAAATCTTAACGTCCCTCGCTTTCCTCTCAAGTCTCCGTTGCGTATTGTGACTGAGGACACTCCCTGCCCGTCATCCAGCAGTAGTCATCTCCCATACTGTCGTCCCGTCGGTCCTGGTTCACCCGTTCCATTCGTTTGATGACCTAATCAGACCTTTCTTGTTGTTCCTCACACACAACACCTAGATTTTATAGAAAATAGCTGACGTGGAAATCCATTAAGTGCAAATACAAATGTGTTGAGTCGTCCAATGCTTTGAGGTTGCCCAGCATGCTTTTTTTACTAATTGTTGTACTCAAGGTCTTTCCATTTGCCAAGAAATTTGTTGACAGATTCTTTAAAGGATATCCAAGATGGTATGTAAATTTCATTCATTTTGTCTTTAAATGTGGCGTCTTTCATTAGTTTCCGAACGTCATGCGAGAACATATGACCTGCCGAGGCGAACGATTCCAGTGTTCTTCACAGGCGAAGGATGTGGTCCGCACCCTGACGTTTAAATAGCATTACATCGCCACCAAAGCCTAGGTCTATGCCAGGAATAACATTATCACGTTTCTCGCGAGCAGGACATGGAGTGCCGATCCAGTACTGCTGCGGATGTCTGTTAGTCGGGCACTGTGTATGTTTGCTGCTGAGTGGAGTGCATCTGCATGTCCGAAGAAGTTGGACTTCTCAGTGCACGAGTCAGTCCGGACTGCAACAGGGTGCCTGAAGCTAACACCACTGTAGAAACTCTGTCCGCTCATTGGCACTGTAGCCTCTCACTTAGGCTAGGACATTGCGTCAGATATGGAAAGGACGATTTGTACAGAAACCAGATGGCAATTATAAGAGTCGAGGGGCATGAAAGCGGGGTATTAAAATCCATGGAGAAGAAATAAAAACGTTGAGGTTCGCCGATGACATTGTAATTCTGTCAGAGACAGGAAAGGACTTGGAAGAGCAGTTGAACGGAATGGACAGTGTCTTGAAACGAGGATATAAGATGAACATCAACAAAAGCAAAACGAGGATAATGGAATGTAGTCGAATTGTCGGGTGATGCTGAGGGAATTAGATTAGGAAATGAGACACTTAAAGTAGTAAAGGAGTTTTGCTATTTAGGGAGCAAAATAACTGATGATGGTCGAAGTAGAGAGGATATAAAATGTAGACTGGCAATGGCAAGGAAAGCGTTTCTGAAGAAGAGAAATTTGTTAACATCGAGTACAGATGTTAGTATCAGGAAGTCGTTTCTGAAAGTATTTGTGTGGAATGTAGCCATGTATGGAAGCGAAACATGGACGATAAATAGTTTAGACAAGAAGAGAATAGAAGCTTTCGAAATGTGGTGCTACAAAAGAATGCTGAAGATTAGATGGGTAGATCACATAACTAATGAGGAGGAGGAGGAGGAGGAGAGTAGTGTTTAACGTCCCGTCGACAACGAGGTCATTAGAGACGGAGCGCAAGCTCGGGTGAGGGAAGGATGGGGAAGGAAATCGGCCGTGCCCTTTCAAAGGAACCATCCCGGCATTTGCCTGAAGCTATTTAGGGAAATCACGGAAAACCTAAATCAGGATGGCTGGAGACGGGATTGACCGTCGTCCTCCCGAATGCGAGTCCAGTGTGTAATGAGGAGGTATTGAATAGAATTGGGGAGAAGAGGAGTTTGTGGTGCATCTTGACAAGAAGAAGGGACCGGTTGGTAGGACATGTTCTGAGGCATCAAGGGATCTCAAATTTAGCATTGGAGGGCAGCGTGGAGGGTAAAAATCGTAGAGGGAGACCAAGAGGTGAATATACTAAGCAGATTCACAAGGATGTAGGTTGTAGTAAGTACTGGGAGATGAAGAAGCTTGCACAGGATAGAGTAGCATGGAGAGCTGCATCAAACCAATCTCAGGATTGAAGACAACAACAACAACAACAACAACAAAGGAAAGGACGAAGATGAACACAGATTTCTCCAGCCAGTGCGTGAATCGCAGCGCGCCAAGAGACGTCTGCAATCCAGGAAAAGCTTCATGCAACGAAGGGAAAGATGGAGGAGGCAAGTGGAGAACCCGGACATCCTCCAACGAGAATAGGCAGACTCTGGCAGTGAGCTGCTCCACCCTGTGTGGCGAGCTTGGAGCGGTGTGGGGGTAGGAGTGTCGTCCTGCAAGAAGAACATGCAGAAGTGGGGCCTCATTCCGGATGAAGCAGATCTTCTATGTGAATGAGGCGAGGTGCAAGATCCAGGCCACCTGCTGCAGCACCGCCTTCTAGGTGAACCCTGCACGCTAAAATACCGTTATGAAGTTAATAAAAAGGCCATTTCGGCCGCGACTTTCCGGAAACAACATGTTTGGACGTGCACGAAAAAGTAAAGTAAATTAGTTGCATTTAAGACTAAGTTTTTGTCGCATTGCGATTATGTGGCGAAAGGAAAGAAAAAAATTGTCGAATGGGGAGAACCAGAACTGAATCAAATTAAAATTTACGATCTGTGCAACTGCAACTGGTTGTGTGTAGAAGGCACCTCTCACCGCTTCGTTCCCGCTCTGCAGTGAGGCAGGTAGCAGGAACTGGTTTCTGCTTCGACGTAAGCTTTCAGTTCCTCCTTGCCCCTGTTCCTCAGACGTCAAACTCAGACAACAACATATTCGGTTGGTGGCGACACAGATAGCTTCCTTTTTTGGTCCGAGGCATGCTTACATACAGCGTTATCAGTTCTGTGAACACCTGATTTTTTTTCCGTATTTTAAGCACCTAACGCTGAAGACAGTTGTCTCTTATTTGATGAGGTGCTGACTTTCCTTATCCATCGACGGGTAGGATCTGAATAGAGGTGATCATCCAAGTCATTAGAATCGATCGATTAACGCTGAAAAATACCAACACCTACTTCAGTGGTTTAGGGCATCCACGGAAAACGTAAATGAAGGGAGCTGGTCGGGGTATCAAGACCTTCGTCCTGAATATAAATTCCGTCTCGTTATCGCTGCGCCACTATAATCGCTCTGGAAGACGAGCGACGGATCTCGTCCCGTGTTTTACTTGGCATGCTAAGGTCGCGGTTTGTCTTCTGACAGAACTTTGTCGTTCTGTGAGAAGACGTAATCGTATATAACATAATGTCGGAATTAAGTGTTAACAGATGTGGATCTTTTCTTATGCATCAGACTGTTTAACTGGTAGCTTAGTTCAAATGGCTCTGAGCACTATGGGACTTAACATCTATGGTCATCAGTCCCCTAGAACTTAGAACTACTTAAACCTAACTAACCTAAGGACAGCACACAACACCCAGTCATCACGAGGCAGAGAAAAACCTTACCCCGCCGGGAATCGAACCCGGGAAGCCGGGCGCGGGAAGCGAGAACGCTACCACACGACCACGATCTGCGGACGGTAGCTTAGTCCACCTGGCAAAAGTATCCGGACATACCTAAGTGATGCGGAATTGACCACTAGATGTCGCGAGAGGCGGATCCACGATTATAAAATGAGACGAGAATTAGTGTAGTGTGTTTTCTTCTAAAGCTGTTAAAGTCCGCTGTTAGTCATCTGATTGTGAAGTGGAAACGGAAGGAGCAAAGCAGCTAAATCAAGGCCAGGCAGACTTCATGTACTGACGCAGAGGGACTGTCGAACATTGCGGAGTGTGGTTGTAGAAAATCGCATGAAATCAGCGGAAGGAGTCATTCGTGAGTTGCAGCCCAGCTAGCACAATGGCGATGCGTTCTAGTTAAAAAGGAGGTGCAGCGGTCGAGCAGCTTCTAATAAGCTATACATTCCTGTAGTCACTACGAAGACACACTTTGATGTGGTGTAAATGGCGACGCCACTGGAAAGTGGCTGACGGGAAGCGAGTCATTCGCAGTGAAGAGTCACGCTATACCCTGTGGCAATCCGATGGAAGAGTTTGTTTGGCTGCCTGAAGAAAGTTACCTGTAGTGACAAGTCCACTGTAGGGAGTAAGTGGTGTTAAGGTATGTATGAGAGTGCTTTTCATGAGTAGGTACTGGTCCCTTATTGCGCTTGACAAAACAAAGAACTCGGAAAGATATGAACACATTTTACAGCATTGTGACCTGCATACAATGGAGGAACAGTTCGGAGACTATGGTTGGTTGTAGCAGAAGGACAATGAGCGCAGTCGTAAAGCAGTCATGTGTGAGTCAGTGGTTTGTGGATGATAACATTCCTGACGTGTACCGCCCTGCTCAGATTCTTGACCTCTGGAACGCCATTGGGATGAGTTCAGTCCAGGCTACAGCGTCCAACATCACTACCTTCACTGGTTTGGGCTCTTGAGGAAGATTGGGCTGTTTTCCTTCACTGATATGTAGACACCTCATTGAATATGTCCTGAGCAAAGTTTAAGGCGTCACGTAGGCGAAGGGTGGACATCTGTCCAGTGGACCCGCTCGACTGTTCTACCGCAGTTTTTAATTGGCTACCCACAGTCATTGTCCTAGCTGAACTGCTGATAGCACTTTGGAACTCACTACTGATTCCTTCTGCTGATTTCATGCGACAATTTACAAGCACCCTCCGCTGTGTTCGACGGTCCCTTTCTGTCAGTACATTAGGCGTGTCTGGTTTAGCTGCGATTGTTCCTTTGCGTTTCCAACTCAGTCACCGAGCGAGGTAGTGCAGAGGTTATCAGACTGGACTCGAATTCGGGAGGACGGCGGTTCAAACCCGCATCCGGCCACCCGATTTAGGTTTCTCATGACTTCCCTAAATCGTTTCAGGCAAATGCCGGGATGGTTCCTTTGAAAGGGCGCGGCAGATTTCCTTCCCTAATCCGATGGGACCGATAACCTCGCTGTTTGGTTCAAAATGGTTCAAATGGCTCTGAGCACTATGTGACTAAAAAATGGTTCAAGTGGCTCTGAGCACTATGGGACTTAAAATCTGAGGTCATGAGTCCCCTAGAACTTAGAACTACTTAATCCTAATTAACCTAAGGACATCACATACATCCATGCCCGAGGCAGAATTCGAACCTGCGACCGTAGCAGTCGCGCGGTTCCGGACTGAAGCTCCTAGAACCGCTCGGCCACCGCGGCCTGCTCGCTGTTTGGTCCCCACCCCCAAATCTAGTAACCAACCAAGCTCACAATCATGTGACCAACAGTCGTCTCGGACAGTTTCAGAAGGATTGAAATGGCGTTGATGGATTTCTTATTCAGGTAACATCCAATGACTGGTCCACACTCGGAGTCACTGAGCTTTCCTGACAGACCCATTTTGCCGTTACTGCTTCACTACTGACAACACATTTATTCCCCGCCTCCTTTTACTCTCGTGAGTCCACATTTCGTGACATCTAATGGCAAATTCCGCATTACGTAGTAGCAACTTTTGACCAGAATGCTCAGAAAATATTCCTGTATAACCTGCGAAATTTTGTCTGTGGAGTTCGGAAATGCCCTGAAGATGACATACCGCAGAAGCCTGAATTCGCACATACTTTTAACTTCTTTGGCTGCTGTTGGATCCTACTTATTAACACAGTAATTTCAAGGAATCCATAGACCCACCTTTCCCGCTCATTATTGTCTTGCTGGAGTGACGCCTCTCTAGTGATTTTGTTGGCGGCAGTGTATTCTCCTCCTGATGCGTATCCACGTAGTCGTGAGTCGCGGGGCATTATCATTACTGTGAATGCGGGTCAGCTGCAGAGGAGCGTGCGGTGGTAACGGTGGCGAGATTACCAAAGGCAGCGAGCGGGAAACTCCGCCGGGAGGTAACGGGGCTGACGGCCGCTATGTGGCGCGGGTGAACGCACCGAGGACGGGCCAACCCGCGCTCCTCTTACGCCAGTCTGCACGTCTCGGAGGCGTGCGGTGCCTCAGGCTCTTTGTACGTAGCCACTGGTCTGTCTGTGGATTGGGAGCCTGAATTAATTCTCGCTACTGACGAAGAGAGGGCAGCAGTTCTACTTCTGAAGTTCTTTGGAGGCTTTTCGTGGATAATGCTGTTGTGTACGGAGAAGTCGCGACGCTAGAGAACTGTACGGAAATGCAGGAGAGACTGCAGAAATTGACGCTTGGCAGTTGACTCTCAGCGTAGATAAATGTAACGTACTGCGAGTACGTGGACAGAAAGGCTGATAATTGTATGATTAGATGACCGCAGAAAAATAAGTGGTAACAATTACTTCTATAAATTGTCTAGGGACGATTTTAAGTGGAATGAGCAGACAAAAGTAATCACATGAAAGGCAGATGCCAGACAGGTTCATTGGAAGAAATGTAGGCTGTCAGCGAAGGAGATAGCTGCAAAACCTTCGTTCGACCGCTACTTCAATATTGATCTACAGTGTGGGATCCGTACCAGATACAGTTGATAGAGGGAAGAAGAGCATGGCGTTTCGTTACAGGTACATTTAATAAGCCCATAAACATGACCGAGATGGTCAACCAACACTGGTGGTAGACGGAGAAAGAGACGCGTTCTGCATCACGGTGTAGTTTAGTGTTATAGTTCTGAGAGCGTCCATTCCTAGAAGAGTATAGCTTCCTCCTATGCACATCTCGCGATAGTACCATGAAGATAAAATTAAATAGATTCGAGCCCACGCGGATCGTTCATCGCGCGAACCGCTCGCGACTGTAACAGGGAAGGGGGAATGTGACAATACCCTCCTCCACACACCGCAAGGTGACTTGCGGAGTAAAGATGTAGCGAAGGAGAGAGGACAACGACACGAAGCCGATTTAACACTAGAAACATCAGACTTTCAGATCGGTATGTCACCTTCGAGTGGAGCGAAAAGAACATACTTGTTAGTACGTTGAACAAGAAAGTTTTGTATCTACTACGCAGCACTCGCGGGAAGTGTTATTCTGCTTCCATCTCAAAAAATCTTGGACGGCATCTTTGCTACTGGAAGCGTATGGAGAACATTGCTGCCGGAAATAGTGTGCAGAGATTGATTTCGACGATTCCAAGACGACGAGTTTGAGGGGCGTGAAAAAATGCCCCCTAGTCGGCGTGCTGTGGCATGAGTTAACTGCAACCCGCTCAGACGGTGAATGCTGAAACCTGTGAAGCTTCCCTAGCGTTACACAGTGTCCTACCATCTGCTGTCTCAGCCAATACTTACCCAATTTTTTTTTTCCTTAACTTGTACAGTGAAACCTTGCTTCCTGCCAAATTTCATGATTCTACACCAATGGGAAATTCCCTATAGGTTTTTGATGAGTGAGCTTACGAGAATCAAAATATATGACGTAAATCACCTTATCTTTTGATTGAATTGACTTAGAAGTTAACATTTATTGTACTGCTGTGGGACCACCGATCTCAGAATGGGACTTAATTTTCACCTTGGTACGTCTAGCCGTTCATGAGAAACCGGGTTTTAGCAGACAGATGTGACAGTCTGATAACGAATAACAAAACATTTTTTTTCGTGTGAGATAATTCCAGATTAAAAATTTTCGGACTTCTTCCTTTGATTGTACTGTGAAATGTTGCTTCTTTCCAAATTTCATGATTCTAGACCAACGGGAATACTATACAGGTTTTGAACAGTGAGTTGACGAGAATCAAAATATATGGCGTAAATGACCGGATCTTTTGGTCGCATTGAGTTAGAAGCTTACATTTATTTCGCCATCAAAGGTGCATGGTCTTAGTATGTGACATATATTTCAGCTTGATACGTATAACCGTTTCTGAGAAAAGGAGTCTGACGGACGGACACGTGTGATGTGATTACAACTTAACCATTATAGGATTTTTTTCCTTTGGTTGTATTGTGAGACCTTCTTGCCAAGTTTCATGATTCTAGGTTAACTAGAAGTACCCTATAGGTACTATGAGTGAGTTTGCGGGTATCTAAGTATGTGGCGTAAGTGGCCGTATCTCTTGAATGGGTTGACTTAGAGGCTTTAGTGTTTTGCACCGCCGAAGGGACCATAGCTCTTTGCGAGTGACAAAAATATCAACTTGATATGTGTACCTGTCCCTGAGTGTAAAGGGTTTTTAACAGTCGGACAGACAGACACACGGAAAACCAAGTGATCCTATAGGAGTTACGTTTTTACTGATTGAGGCACGGAACACTAAAAAACCAGTAAAATGTCTGAGCAGAATTCGAAGCCCGCACACGGTAATGCACTTTCGAATGCTTGGTAAGATTCCCGTACCATAAAAGCAATCTCGTTGATAATATACATCTACATCTACGAGATTACTCTGCTATTCACAGTAAAGTTCCTGGCATAGCGTTCAATGAACCACCTTCAAGCTGTCTCTCTACCGTTCCACTCTCGAACGGCACGCGGGAGAAACGACCACTTAAATTTTTCTGTGCGAGTCCTGATTTCTCTTATTTTATCGTGATGATCATTTCTCCCTATGTAGGTGGGTGCCAATAGAATGTTTTCGCAATCGGAGGAGAAAACTGGTGACTGAAATTTCATCAGAAGATCCCGTCGCAACAAGAAACGCCTTTGTTTTAATGATTGCCACTCCACTTCACGTATCATGTCTGTGACACTATCTCCCCTATTTCGCGATAATACAATCCAAGCTGCCCTTCTTTGTACTTTTTCGATGTCATCCGTCAGTCCCACCCGATGCGGATCCCACACCGCACAGCAAATACTCCAGAACAGGGCGGACAAGCGTGGTGTCTCTTTAGTAGACTTGTTGCACCTTCTAAGCGTTCTGCCAATGAATCGCAGTCTTTTGTTTGTTTTCCGCTCAATATTATCTATGTGA
This sequence comes from Schistocerca piceifrons, assembly GCF_021461385.2. NCBI lineage: Eukaryota > Metazoa > Arthropoda > Insecta > Orthoptera > Acrididae > Schistocerca > Schistocerca piceifrons. The sequence continues at coordinate 88,015,607 of NC_060143.1, read as the reverse complement.
TCGCTCCAATTTAGGTTATTTGTAATTGTAGTCCCTAAGTATTTAGTTGAATTTACAGCCTTCAGATTTGTGTGACTTATCGCGTAATCGAAATTTAGCTGATTTCTTTTAGTACTCATGTGAATAACTTCACACTTTTCCTTATTCAGGGTCAATTGCCACTTTTCGCACCAGGGGGCGGGAGGGGCCACTGACTCCTGATCTCCGAAATCTTCACCGTTTTAAAGCACGAATTCTACAACAAAGGGCCCACTACTTGCGTTAAAAACCCCACGAAGGTTGCGAAGTCTACACTGCTTCAAAAGACTATTTAACTATTGCGATTTTTTTATTCTCAAATTGCAAATTCAAATGTACTTCAGCTGCACTATTTACTAGTGACACATGAAAATTTGTGCCGGACCTGGACTCGAACATGGATCGCCCGCTTATCGCGAGTGGTCGCAGTAACCACTTCGGCCATCCGTGCACGCCTTCGGGACTGACCCGAACCTCCGTATGCCAAACTTCTCCACATCTCCTAATGCTCACACACATTACAGGGCTATTACAAATGATTGAAGCGATTTCATAAATTCACTGTAGCTCCATTCATTGACATATGGTCACGACACACTACAGATACGTAGAAAAACTCGTAAAGTTTTGTTCGGCTGAAGCCGCACTTCAGGTTTCTGCCGCCAGAGCGCTCGAGAGCGCAGTGAGACAAAATGGCGACAGGAGCCGAGAAAGCGTATGTCGTGCTTGAAATGCACTCACATCAGTCGGTCATAACAGTGCAACGACACTTCAGGACGAAGTTCAACAAAGATCCACCAACTGCTAACTCCATTCGGCGATGGTATGCGCAGTTTAAAGCTTCTGGATGCCTCTGTAAGGGCAAATCAACGGGTCAGCCAGCAGTGTGCGAAGAAACGGTTGAACGCGTGCGGGCAAGTTTCACGCGTAGCCCGCGGAAGTCGACGAATAAAGCAAGCAGGGAGCTAAACGTACCACAGCCGACGGTTTGGAAAATCTTACGGAAAAGGCTAAAGCAGAAGCCTTACCGTTTACAATTGCTACAAGCCCTGACACCCGATGACAAAGTCAAACGCTTTGAATTTTCGGCGCGGTTGCAACAGCTCATGGAAGAGGATGCGTTCAGTGCGAAACTTGTTTTCAGTGATGAAGCAACATTTGTTCTTAATGGTGAACTGAACAGACACAATGTGCGAATCTGGGCGGTAGAGAATCCTCACGCATTCGTGCAGCAAATTCGCAATTCACCAAAAGTTAACGTGTTTTGTGCAATCTCACGGTTTAAAGTTTACGGACCCTTTTTCTTCTGCGAAAAAAACGTTACAGGACACGTGTATCTGGACATGCTGGAAAATTGGCTCGTGCCACAACTGGAGACCGACAGCGCCGACTTCATCTTTCAACAGGATGGTGCTCCATCGCACTTCCATCATGATGTTCAGCATTTCTTAAACAGGAGATTGGAAAACCGATGGATCGGTCGTGGTGGAGATCATGATCAGCAATTCATGTCATGGCCTCCACGCTCTCCTGACTTAACCCCATGCGATTTCTTTCTGTGGGGTTATGTGAAAGATTCAGTGTTTAAACCTCCTCTACCAAGAAACGTGCCAGAACTGCGAGCTTGCATCAACGATGCTTTCCAACTCATTGATGGGGACATGCTGCGCCGAGTGTGGGAGGAACTTGATTATCGGCTTGATGTCTGCCGAATCACTAAAGGGGCACATATCGAACATTTGTGAATGCCTAAAAAAACTTTTTGAGTTTTTGTATGTGTGTGCAAAGCATTGTGAAAATATCTCAAATAATAAAGTTATTGTAGAGCTGTGAAATCGCTTCAATCATTTGTAATAACCCTGTATGTGACTCTCGCAGCACGGAGGGATATTCATTATGATTGTCGTTTTAACCCTTCGAGGCAAGTAATACTTATTATTTTAATTGTAGAATGTCTGTGTTTACAATTCATATTAATAAGTATTACATGCCTTAACGGGTTAAAACAATGATCACAACGAATGTTCCTCCCTGTTCTAGTTCTGTGACTTCAATCTTAATTTGTACTTTTTTTGATAGATGTGTTGGGAATCACATAATGTGAGTGTGAGCATTAGGAAAAGTCGACAAGTGTGACATATAGAGGTTTCGGTCGGTGTGGGAGGTGTGCACAGATAGCAAAAGTGGTCAATGTGACTGCTCGTGATAAGCTGGAAATCTGGGTTCGAGTCCCGGCCAGGCACAATTTTTCATTTGTCACTAATACCTAGTGCAGCGGAAGTCAATTTGGATTCGCAATTTGTGCATACAGTTTCGTAATATTTAAGGAGCAGCTGTGGAACGTCAGCTTGTATAGTGTGAATTGTAAACATAGACCCTGTGCAGTTAACATAATAAACAAATTATTTAGTTCAGGCTATCCAGCCAACCCCAGACTGGAACTGAATGTATGTACGCCTTCTCATTGTATAGTTCCTACTGCTGCTTACAGCGCTTCTTTAAGGTGTTGTCTTCTGGAAGAACTCTGAAAATTTTTGCTGCAGACGTTCGAAACACTGGCCTTAACAGGGAAATTACTTTTCTTGTAAGCCACTCACGTGGGTTCCGACCGCAGCCCATTTAGGAGGATTAGGGAAGATCCATCAGCAGCACGCTGAAGAAAAATTCCCTACCCCATATAGCCCGATAGTGGTCCAGGCGATTACTGAACCGAGCTGACGTAGCAAACATGGCCGGCTAGTAAACGATAAGGTACGATCCATCCATTCTTGTATGGTTTTCGAATTAATGTTGCATATTTTAAACTGCCTTTAGTCAAAAGCAGCAATACACACTAATTGCGAACTTTAATTTTCAGACAAAGGAGAAGCTTCGTTTTGAAAAACCCTGTTTGCTTTAACCAAAACAACTCTAGGTTAGTTTTACTACAGTGTTTATTTCCTTTTGCTCTACAATCAGTATTCGTTGTTTTTAGCTGCTCTACTTGCAGAAACTGGTTCTTAGGACTTCATTCTTAATTTGTACGTCTTCCTCGGTATGTTGGTAATTGTGTGCCGAAAGGGGTAAAAAGAGAAGACCTTCTTGGGCACAGCAACTGCACTACCATCTACTTATCTCGCTGTTAAACACCTGAAAGCACGAGAAAGTAGGTGGGCCACCATGTTGTAAGTAGGCCCTACCGCAAACTGAGGTCTGGCCTACTGTGCCCTTCCTGTTTGGCCTGCAGTTTGCTGGACGTTAGAAACCTTTCCCATGTCGGCAGAACCGTGTTTGGTTGATTGTGAATCACGATGGTACTGATGTATCGTTCACTTGCACCTACATAGTATCAAAATTGTTTCGAGAAGGTAGGTTCTGATATTTCAAACAAAAAGATATCAATTTTCGCTATTGATCTACACTGAAGCGCCAAAGAAACTGGTATAGGCATGCGTATTAAAATAGATATATGTAAACAGGCAGAAAGCGGCGCTGCGGTCGGCAACGCCTATATGACAACAAGTGTCTGGCGCAGTTGTTAGATCGGTTACAGCTGCTGCGGTGGGAGGTTATCAAGATTTAAGTGAGTTTGAACGTGGTGTTATAGTCGGCGCACGGGCGATGGGACACAGCATCACCGAGGTAGCGATGAATAGGGGATTTTCCCGTACGACCATTTCACGAGTGTACCGTGAATATCAGGAATCCGGTAAAACATCAAATCTCCGGCATAGGTGCGGCCGGAGAAAGTTCCTGCAAGAACGGACCAACGACGACTGAAGAGAATCGTTCAACGTGACAGAAGTGCAACCCTTCCGAAAATTGCTGCATATTTCAATACTGAGCCATCAGCGAGTGTCAGCGTGCGAACCATTCAATGAAACATCATCGATATGGGCTTTCGGAGTCGAAAGCCCACTCGCGTACTCTTGATGACTGCTCGACCCAAAGCTTTACGCCTCGCGTGGGCCAGTCAACACCGACATTAGATTGTTGATGACTGGAAACATGTTGCCTGGTCGGACGAGTCTCGTTTCAAATTGTATCGAGCGAATGGACGTGTACGGGTATGGAGACAACCTCATGAATCCGTGGATCTTGCATGTCAGTAGGGTACTGTTCAAGCCGGTGGAGGCTCTGTAATGATGTTGGACGTGTGCATTTGGAGTGATATGGGACCCCTGATACTTATAGATACGATTCTGACAGGTGACACGTACGTAATTATCCTGTCTCATCACCCACATCCATTCATGTCCATTGTGCATTCTGCCGGACTTGGGCAATTCCAGCAGGACAATGCGGCACCCCAGACGTCCAGAACTGCTACAGAGTGGCTCCAGGAACACCTTTCTGAGTTTAAACACTTCCCCTGACCACGAAACTCCCCAGACATGAACATTACTGAGCACATCTGGGATGCCTTGGAACGTGCTGTTCAGAAGAGACCTCCACCCCCTCGTACTCTTACGGTTTTATGCACAGCCCTGCAGGATTCATGGTGTCATTTCCCACCAGCACCGCTTCAGACATTAGTCGAGTCCATGCCACGTCGTGCTGCGGCACTTCTGGGTGCTCGCCGGGGCCCTACACGATTTTATGCAGGTGTACCAGTTTCTTTGGCTCTTCAGTGTACACCAAGGGAAGGATTATCCCCAGGAGACATATAGGAGTGGGGCATATGGAGATTTTGGAAATACTACGTTCCAAAGTTGCAAGAACCACAAGCAACGTGAACAGATGTTGATCTTCAGACGAAGTTGAGATAGATTGTGAACAAAAGCAGACCATATCCAGTGCGAGCTATGCCCAAGCACCTGGATTGTTGAGGAGCTCATGAAGGGTAGTCCAGATGCGCTAGATGTGGGAGGCTTCTGATCCAAAATTTCGTAGCCGTATAGTGTCACATGTTTGTTTATACACACCTATTAGTTTACAAATTTCATCCATTATTTGTTGTTACAGTGTTTGGTGCTTCTTACACGAATAAATAAACAAACAAAATAATTATTGTCATTGACATGCATGTTGTATATGTAGAAAACGTGAAGATACGATACTCACGTGATGACGTGACAGGTCAGTGTGCATACAATCTGATTTAAGTTGTGCATTTCCATAGCTGAGTACTTTTAGTTTTTAGAGTATAAGGGGGCTGGATTGACGGGGCAGACTGAAGGAGTTCGGTGGCGCGCAGTTAACTTTCCAATTGGGTTGTCCAGTCAGTACGACTGTAATCCGGAGATATTCCCAAAACTTACATGCTTTGGGAGAAACAAGACACTACTTTTCAAGAAATGCTATTAGGGAAGTTTTATGAATTGGAATTCGAACCTGACTGTAAAACGGTTCTACTGCACCCGTCGTATACCTCCAGCAATGACTCCATAAGTTCAGATAAGAGATTACGGCTCAAGCGGAGGCGTAAAACAGTACTTTTCTCCGCCGGTCGTTAGCGACTGGGAAAGGTGGAGGGACAAATAACTTCTTGAAGGTGAAAATAAATAACCTTTTTGAAGGTGAAAATAAATAACTGCAAAGAGCTCTCCGCTGTGTGCATTATTGTGAATTGCAGCTTACATATCCAAGGATATCGCATTTACCCCTAAGGCGTAGGATACTAATTCATTGAGGTGGGTGAAAACAATCCAGTCTAATAAGCAGTCGGGGTTTTTATGAACCCGATTCTTAACGCAGGAAATGTTTGATGTGGCGTTCCAGTTCTGTCATATGAGACGTAAGGTAAGGACTTCAGTTATGTATATGTATGGTAAATGCATGGCAATCTTGCTGCACAATAGTTTTTCGCCGAATTCTTTTTCATTCTGTCTGTGATTTTTAGTCGGCCCTGTTTTACCTTCATCACTCAGGGCTTTTCGTCTTAATGACTTTTAGCGAGTCGGAGTGAACGGAAATGACAGACGTAGCGAGAAATAACGCATTTCCTACGCTTTTTTTCACGAGACTGTAGGGATTCGCTGCGGATTTGCCACAGCGACCAAGGTCACGACGACAAACTGCAGTGGTGGTGATCTTTTCTTTTTGCGGCTGGTGCTTCAGTGACTTCTTTTGTGAGTACAAGAAATAGTCAGTCAAAGGTAGGTTTGAAAACCAGAGTGCCCTGTCGGACGTTATATTAGAAGTGACAGGGTTCTGACTTCCTCGGAGATGAGTACTGGATCACCAATCCCGTCGCCTGTTTAATGTGAAACACGAATCGCGGAGCAACATATACAGAGTATGGTTCAACGTAAAAAAAGCATAAACTATCAGAAAATTGAGACTTGATAAGAATGGGAGAGCGAAGATGCCCCCAAAAATATGAAACTGGAAATCATCAAAAGATGTAGGAGACTAAGAAGAACACGGGACAAAGCAAGCATTATGATAAGCCAAAAGAGACGACAGGAGAGAAGGTCGTTAGAGGCGGAACACAACTCAGTTTGCGGAAAGTATGGCGAGCAAAACAATAGACTGCATCCCTTTCATGTTCAGTGTCTCGTACCTTCATTACCCCTCTCGGTAGGATCCGAGAGTAGCAGAGAGGTAGTAGCACTGTTTAAAAGGCAGAAATTTTTTTCATGATGATTGTGGGATACGCCGAATGCTGTAAATCACGTCACTTAATAAATAATGCAGATAAAAATGGAAAGAAACTAAAAACTGAAACAATGTAAAGACAGAAGGAAGATAACGGCTTAAAGTCTCGTCGGCAGTTAAGTCATTTAAGACGGGGCGGAAGCTCGGATCGGGAAAAGTGTTGAAAGACTTTGATGTGCTGCCATTTCAGACGAACTGTTCGTCGTTTACCTCTAGCGATTTAAGGAAATCACGGCCGTGCTGGGATCTGAACCGCGCCATCCTAAATACGAGAAAAAATGTGTGTGAAATCTTATGGGACTTAACTGCTAAGGTCATCAGTCCCTAAGCTTACACACTACTTAACCTAAATTATCCTAAGGACAAACATACACGCCCATGCCCGAGGGAGGACTCGAACCCTCGCCTAAATACGAGTCCAGGATCTTACCACCAGTTAGATCTGAAAAAGCTGAATATTATTTTGTAGTGTATTGGGTGAACAACCTCTACAGTGTTAAAAGTGCGTTTAAATCGTTCGTTGAAGATGCTGACTGTAGGATGTAAACATCAACGGGTGTTACAAATGCATTTCAAATAATGGTTCAAATGGCTCTGAGCACTGTGGGACTCAACTGCTGAGGTCATTAGTCCCCTAGAACTTAGAACTAGTTAAACCTAACTAACCTAAGGACACCACAAACATCCATGCCCGAGGCAGGATTCGAACCTGCGACCGTAGCGGTCTTGCGGTTCCAGACTGCAGCGCCTTTAACCGCACGGCCACTTCGGCCGGCTACAAATACATTTTCGCGGATGACAATTGAAGGCTTCTCGAGAAGCGCCACTTAGCGTCGCCTTCATTAAATTGCACATTTGTCTGTTGTGACCATTCAGACCTTGTGTCAGTATGCAAAGCATGGCCATTCAAAATTTTAACAGTTTCGGAAAAATAGCGACATGGCATCAGAAAGTTGGGGCGGTAATGGTTTCGTCTGCCGGCGTCACATTCTCCGACGTTTTCGTACCACAGACCTCACGAGAAATGACGCGTTTTCGAGCGTTCATTAGTTCCTCCACCTCCTCAAGCACCGACAACATCTTCGTCTCACCTGAAATTCCTGTATACCTGAGTGTCAACACAGTGTATTCTCCGCCATCTTTGACAACCCTCCAGTGCTGTTGCCCCTCTGTCAACAAGTCCCACCTTTCCCCCATATCCAAGCACTCCACGTCCTTTCCCAGCGTAATTTCAATCACCTGTCCCTTCCAAACCATGAAATCATCCACTTCCTTCCAGTCATAAGCTACTATACTCATCCTATTCCAAATGAAGGCTCCACTCTATCCTTTCCTTGCCCAGATCGCATCTCCTAACACACATTCCATCTATCAACGCCTTCTCATGTAGACATCTCACATCCTTTCCCACTCAACATACTCTTCAGTACTTCCTACATCACAGTACAGACCCAAAGGTACCATGAACCCCAATCATATCATCCTCATAATGAAGAGAATGTACTTAAAATGACCACCGTCTTGGCATAAACGTAATTATTTTAATTTATATTAAAATTTTAAATTATATAAGCCATGACTGAAGAACGGCGGTTTGGACGCTGCCCCCCTCTCCTAAGAAAAGAGGATAAGGATTTAACTTCCCATCGATGATGAGGTCATTACAGACGAAATACATGTTCGGCTCGGGGACGGACGGTAAAGGTGACTTTTCAAAGGAACCATTGTGGATCGTCAGACGGGAATTCATATAGCCGTCATCCCAAAAGGGTAGTCCAGGGTCTTCGCACAGGATCGTCTCGCTTGGACATTTTAGGTAGGAGCGGGTTTCGAAACCAGAGCAACCATCATGGTATAGGTTTCCCGTTGTTATACTACTTTCTGTCAAATGCAAGCTCGATTGCTTCATCAGTGACGAAGTCAGGATGTTCCAATAAAAACGTTGCATCGTCTTCGTTCCCCTTTCTGTTTCCAGATGAGCTAGGTTACATCTCTTAAAGATCTCAGCTTCTTCGTGGCGTGACGTTCGGTATCCTTAATCTTTTTCTCCTTCAATATCTGATGATGCAATGAGGCGTGTCCCAATGTAAATGTGCTCATTACACGGAGTAAATTCAAATTCTTTGTAGTGAAACTGAATATTTTAGTAGCACGCAATTTTAAAAGCGAAAACCATCAATTACGGCACTTAAGCCACACAAAATTGTAAATCATATACGAGGGGCGTTCAGTAAGTAATGCGAAATTTTTTTTTCGGCCATTTTCGGTTGAAAAATGAGGAATTTCTTGTAGTACATAGTGGAATATTCCCGCATCAGCCCCTGTAGTTTCATTCGGGCAGATGAGGCCGTTACAAGTAGCCTTCAAAATGGCGTCTCTAACGAAGGTGCTTTCCAAACAGAGAGTCCGCCCCCGGTAGCTGAGTGGTCAGCGCGATGGACTGTCAATCTTAAGGGCCCGGGTTAGATTCCCGGCTGGGTGGGAGATTTTCTCCGCTCAGGGACTGGGTGTTGTGTTGTCCTAATCATCATCATTTCATCCCCATCGACGCGCAAGTCGCCGAAGTGGCGTCAAATCGAAAGACTTGCACTAGGCGAGTGGTCTACCCGACGGGAGGCCCTCGTCACACGCCATAATAATTATTATTATTCCAAACAGTTATCTTCGAGTTTCTTTTGGCGAAAAACCAGAGGATTCCAGACAGTCATAAGCACCAAGAGTATGTCTACGGAGAGTGAACAAAAGCACGGTGAGTCGTTGGGCAACAAGGTCACACAAACTTGTCCCGTCTCCGGCGTGCCGGCCGGTCGCATACAGCTGTGACTCTTGTAGTGTTGGGACGTGCGGACACACTCATTCGAGGTTATCGACGGATCACAGTCAAACACCTCTCTGCACAACTGTACGTCTGTGCTGGGTTTCTCGCCGCCTAACAGAAGCCCAAAAAGAGAAGTGAAGGAGAAACTGTGCAGAATTGGTTGCGTATTACGAGGCTGATCTTGACAATATTTCGTCGTTGACCATTGGCACAGGCGATGAAATATGGGTTCATCACTTCGAACTGGAAACAAAATGGCGATCCACGAAGTGGCACCACGCCACCTCTCCTCTGACGAAAAAGTCCAAAGCCGCACCTTCAGCCGGTAAAGTCATGGCGACGGTCTTCTGGGACTCTGAAGGGGCTATTCTGTTTGATGAGCTCACAAAACTTCATTGGATTGTTGTTGCTCATCCACCCTAAGCCAGGATCTCACACTTTTCGATTTCCATGTGTTGGGCCCACTGAAGGATGCACTCCGCGGGAAGCAGTGCGTGGATGACGGTGACATTATTAACGCAGCAAAACGTTGGCTCCGACGCAGTGGTATCATGTAACGTGACGTAATGCCGTCGCATTGAACGGAGAATATGTCGAAAAATAGGGTTTTGTAGCCAGAAGAGTAGGGAATAATATGGTGTATTGGAAACCCGACTAAAACCAACCTGCTTCCAGAAAGAAGTGTTGCGTTACTTATTGAACGTCCCTCTTAACGTTGCTTGACATTTTGCATCTATCAGCCAACCACACCACAGGACGTGAGCTTTCATTTCCTACCGTTCAAACTTTTGGCAGTAGTGCTGCGACTAAGGAATTCATTGTGGCGTCGGTGTTTATTTTTGCGGAGAGCAGAGACCTCCAAGATAGCATTGAGGCGTTGTGGCGCGTGGCGTAGGCCAAGCGACCAGGCGATAGACCGCGTCTCACTGAGAGGTCACGTTATCCATGGTCTTCACCGCCATGAGCGGTGGGAGAGGGCAAGTCGGAACAGTGAAGTTCGCGTTTATCTGCAAAAGTGGATTTGCTTTTAATACGGTTGTGAAACCGTCATCAACTTCGAAAACTTTACACCAAATGTGTTGGTCACTTTCTAACCTCCCAAGACAAACTGTAGGTGGTAAAACCAATGGTGACAAATAGACGAGACTAGTCACTGAAGTAAAAACTATACAAATACCACCTTCAGCACAGAGGGTTCAAATGGCTCTAAGCACTATGGCACTTAACATCTGAGGTCATCAGTCCCCTAGACTTAGAACTACTTAAACCTAGCTAACCTAAGGACATCACACACATCCATGCCCGAGGCAGGATTCGAACCTGCGACCGTAGCAGCAGCGCGGTTCCTGACTGAAGCGCCTAGAACCGCTCGGCCACAACGGCCGGCTGCACAGAGGGACAAGTATAAAAATATATACTAATAATAAAACTGAAAAACTGTGCTGTCTGTCTGAACAAGCTTCTCCAAAACTACGTGATGAATTTTCATGCGGTGTTTACAGACAATTTAAGCACAGCCTGCGGCACCTTATAGGGTGTATTTCATCAAAAGCGAATAACGGAGAAAAGATATCCGTATATATAAAAACATTTGGTTATAGGTGTGTATGTTTTGGTTTGTGCTAAGTGGCTTCCGAATGAAGGATGCCGGGAACTGAAACTTGCGATCGACTCGTGGCATGTTGGCTGCTGAGTCAAGCCCTGTCCCCTTTTCCCAGAGCAAAAAATGGTTCAAATGGCCCAGAGCACTATGGGACTTAACATCTGTGGTCATCAGTCCCCTAGAACTTAGAACTACTTAAACCTAACTAACCTAAGGACATCACACACATCCATGCCCGAGGCAGGATTCGAACCTGCGACTGTAGCAGTCACGCGGCTCCGGACTGAGCGCCTAGAACCGCGAGACCACCGCGGCCGGCTTCTCAGAGCAGTCAGCTCACAGCGTAAAAAAGAAACGAACATGTAATGGATGAGTCGCAGAAGTAAGACTAGTCGCTAGAAGGATCAGGCGCTGCAGTCGTGGACCGTGCGGCTGATCCCGGCGGAGGTTCGAGTCCTCCCTCGGGCATTGGTGTGTGTGTTTGTCCTTAGGATAATTTAGGTTAAGTAGTGTGTAAGCTTAGGGACTGATGACCATAGCAGTTAAGTCCCATAAGATTTCACACACATTAAAGGATCAGGTGCAGCCTCTTTCTTCATTTTTGTAAATAATATTAAGTCAGTACGCACAGCAGCGCACACGGTTCCACACTGCAATTACTCAAAACAGCTACTTATTGCTACGGCGCACAATACCGTTGCGTAAAGAAGTTTGTTGATGAGCGTAAACATTCCGGAGCGACACGAAGTCAGCCGATTTCAACAGATCACAGGGGGGCCAACTGAAAGTGTGCGACTAGTATGTATGTTTGTTCCACACCTCTTCCGAAACCGCTGGCCCGATTTCAACCAGACTTGATGCAAATATCACTACTAACTGTCTGGAAAGAATCGCTGTGGGGTAAGAACCGTCTATCTATCAATGGGATGGGGTGGGGACGAAAAAAAAAGTGCAGGCCACGACGCGCGAATATCCAGATCTTATTCATCCAGTATTTTATAATGAGAGCATTTGGTGACTTGCAACAACTGTACACATAATTTCAAAACTTTACGACACTTTATCACCTACTACAATTTCGCTGTTCATGCAGGAAAACTTCGCGTCAGGCATGACGTTTAATTAATTACTTCTTCAGTACTAACTGTGTTCTCAACACATTTTGCAGACAGTGTCTACGTATACCATTGAATGTAGGTGCAAAATTATATCGCTGTACGACACAAAGTTGACGACATATGACGTCATAAACACTGATGTACGTGAGAAATTGCCGCATTATATATTACATTTAAATTTATTATTTGTTTGCTATTAATTAAATACGCAACACACTTCAAAGACAGTATCCACATATGCCTTTGAATGTACCTACAGTACTGTATCATTGTACGACTCATAGCTCAGGAGATAGGATACACACTGACATGCGTGAAAACGCAACTGTAAGGACGATAAATGATGAGTTACAGATAGAAAACGCATTTTAATAACAATTTCTTAAACATAGTACAAAGAATAAGGAAAAACAGTTCAAGAGTAAAAACATAGCAGTGCGTTGAAAAAGTAACTCATAAAATTCAATGGTATGAATGTATCACCTTCCAAAATTAAGAAAATCATACATTGTCTCAAAAATAAAGGCTCATCTGGTTTTGATGGTGTTTTCAACAGAGTACTAAAGATTTGTACCCATAACAAGCCCAGTCTTAACGGAAATATTTAATGCATCACTAAATCAAGCCATTTTTAGACTCTTATCTAAGAAAGGTTATAAGAGAAATGCCAGTAACTACTGAGCTACCGCAGACATCGTTTTCCAAAACTTTTGAGAAGAAGTATTCTAGGATAGTATCTCACCTTAGCAATAGTAATATCCACAGCAAATGACACTTTGGGTTTCAGAAGGGTTACGCAACTGAGAATACCATTTACATATTCACTCAACAGATTTTACAAACATAAAATTGTGAAATAGCGCCAGTTGCTATTTTCTGTGACGTGTCTAAGGCATCTGACTGTATGAATCACAGTATTCTCCTAGATGCGTTAAAGTTTCATGAGATTGCCGGTATAAGCCAACCAGTAGTTAATGTCACATGTAACCAAAAGAATGCCGAAAATTGTACTTAGTAATTCAAGCAATATAGTCCGCAGACCTAATTCTGACTGGAGAGGAATCGTGTATGGGGTCCCCCAAGGCTCAATCTTAGGTCCACTACTGTTCCTCATATACGTAAATGATCGTCCATGTAATATAAAACAAGCAGAATTAGTTCCTTTTGCAGATAACACTAGTATTGTAATCAATCTAAGTATACATACAGAAACAGGAGAAATTGTAAAGAAAGTTCTTAGAAGTATTGTTGGCTGGATTTCTGTGAATGGCCTCATCTTCAGTTTTAAAAAGAGGCAATATATATTGAGTTCAGCACATCTAGGTGTATTACACCAGTGATAAGTGTAACACATGGTGAGGAAATAATAAATAGGCTGGAAACCTCAAAATTCTTAGGTGTCATTAGTGATGAGAATTTAAATGGGAAAAAGCATATTTTGGAACTCGTAAGTTCTGCCACATTTGCACTTAGAATCATTGCAAATCTTGGGGAGAGACAAATCAGTAAGTTGACATATTTTGCGTATTTTCATTCAATAATGTCATATGGAATAATGTTTTGAGATGACTCATTAATAATAAAGAAAGTTAATTGTGCAAAAACGTGGTGTAAGAATAATATGTGCTGCTCAGCCAAGACCATCTTGTAGACATCCGTTTAAGGAGTTGCACATTCTGACTACTATTCACAGTATATTTATTTCCTCATGAAGTCTGTTGTAAATAATCCACTACAGTTCAGAAAGAACAATGATGTACGTAATTTCAATACCAGAAGGCAAAATTGTATTCTTTACTTCACACTAAGGTCTTTAGGACAAAAAGGTGTTCTTAATGCTGCAGCAAATATTTTTGATCAGTTATCCAGTGATGTAAAACGTCTGACAGCAAAGTATAATTTGAAAACAAACTAAGAAAAATGCTCCTTGAAAACTACTTTTATTCCATAGAATAAATTTCTTTTATTGTAATGTCTAAGAGATGGTGGGCAGGAACTATTGACCCACATTTATATTAAAGTCCACTTAGAAATGTCCAGAATGTAACCATATGTAAAAATTAATTTGCCATGTGACTGTAAAATAACTCATTCCACATAATTACGATCTACCAGGCAAAATGGTCCATGGAATATGTGACTGGCTGCCTAACTAACTAAATAACTAAGTAATTCATTAGAGATACAGGTGAAGTATATACTCACTCCTTGCGTGAAATTTGGTATGGGGATAGTTTGAACAATGAGGATGAATATAGGCTACTTTAAAAAGTGTGTAGTACAAGACACTTATTGATTTTAAGAATATTATGCAAATTAGGGAAAAATGATCTGAATGGCATAAAAGCATATGACACTATTTTTGTCTGATGTATTTGATAAAGACTTTCCTTTCAAAAATATAGGATGCAAATAATTATGCCACAGAGAATCATCTAGCCCAAAACTAAATCACTATCCACTAGATGCAGCTTGCCTCAACAGAAAGAGAAAAGCAAAGAAAAATAAATATGTTTCAAGTCAAATTTCTGCCATTCTGCAGTGGATCTTGAATGAGATCAGGATTCATATGGGGGAATTGTGGCTGCTTGACAGAGGTAAAGCTCCTTTGTCTTTGTAAGCAAGAGATGACCCACTTGAAAGATACTGATGCCTCTGTACTAAGGGATGGTAGCCTCCAATGAAAGTATGACCTCAGTGGGGAGAATGCCAAAGGGTGTCAGAAGATATTTCTCAACGATAAAAACTACACCTTATCCCTCCCCTGCATAGCAACTTGCAAGTTATGGCTATATTAGTGAACAGGCAATGTTACGTGACTGTATGATTTCTGTACCTGCCTTCCTGAATGGAGCTGTACATAGCAAGACTCCAACCAGCCTTATCATAAAGCTTCCCTGAACATTCCTACTTTGTGGATGTTTTACTGCACACAGCAGTTATGGCTGTCTCTAGAGATATTGAGAACTTCATCAAAAGTAAGAATTCAGTCTTCTGAAAGTGGGACTGAGCACACATTTCTGTACTGCTACGGGATACATTTTAATCTTATTTGCATCCCCATGAACACTGCTCAATGGGAAGTGTTGGACAATTTGCTCTCAGATGTCCACTTCTTAACCGGGATATACCCTGCATATTGAACACTGGCCAAAATAATAATTTCAAAATGGATGCTCAGCAATGTTAACAGGACACTAAACAAATGACTGACTATGTTTGAACATTGTTAACAGTGTCCAGAGAAATAGGTGTAGCCTGTATATCACATCTTCTAAAAATTCTTCTACTGAATAGAAAGTGATCTAATAAGATGCTCGAAGGTGTTACAAAAAAGTGAGACGACTGAAATAATTTGCATCTTATGTTACACCATTTGTAGTAATCAAATAATGGAAAATCCATGATGGAATGTAACAATATTAGAGAAGAAAGTTGCTACTCAACTTATAGTAGAGATGGCTGAGTCGCAATAGGCACAACAAAAAGAATCACACAATTATAGCTTTTGGCCATTAAGGCCTTTGTCAGCAGTAGACACACATACACATACACATATGCACTCGCACAAACCCAACATGCACACACGTCTGCAATCTCAGACAACAGTGTGGTTTCAGTTGTCCGAGACTGCAGACGTGGTTGTGTGTGCATGTGTGTATGTGTGTCTACTGCTGACAAAAGCCTTAATGGCCGAAAGCTATAATTGTGTGAATCTTTTTGTTGTGCCAGCCTCTCCACCATTTTTAGTAATTAGTCTTACTGATTTGCTATGGAACTTTTCTTTTGCCGTGGGTCATACTCATTGATATTAAAATTTTTATTTATGTCTTTTTAATTCCTTCTAACATATTTACAAGTTTCTAGTGTATCTGATACACTCAGTGGGACAGCTTTGTCTGGTGAAGCCGTAACATCCTTCATTGTGGAACTTAACCTCTGGTTTCATTCCCTTGTTTCATTCTGAATGTTGTGAAGCACTTGAAGCTTTCCATTCTTGCTACGGCTGAAATTTCTGCATAAGTGTGACCAATTATAATAAACATATTGATGATGTTTACATTGGAAAAACTTTTCAACCAGAATTTTCTAGATAGTAGTAAAACAATCGTCTCTTTTGCAGGCCTAATGTGTGTGTGGACAGGGAGGAGATTAATGAAAGTCAGCGACACAATGACACAGAGTCAACAGATGAAGATGATGACAGCATCCTCGGCAGCTTCCAGTTCTCCAGCTGCCGCCAAAGTGATACTAAATACACATGCACAACAAAGTAAGTCCAGTAAATAAGTGAATTGTGATATAAAATGTGTTAATGTTAATTCTTTCTCTTTACTGTTGAAATTGTGTGTGTCTGTGTCTGTGGAGCATTATAGTGATTGGCAAGAAAAGTTAATAATAGCAGTACACAAAACAAGAGAATACAAAAGAGTTATTTTGTGCACTAGGAGGTTTATTCGTGAATGTGGGAGGCTGTAAGTAATGTATTGCACAGGGTGTCTTTGCACCAAACATCTGGGGGTGATGGTCGCATCATGGGGAACAACTTGTGTTAGAGACAAAATGTTCATTTACGCATCCCAGCGAGCTAATCATCCTTTTGTACTGGTTATATCCTTGAAAGACAGCAGGGTGAAGGCACTCTGTGATGTGTGTATGCCTTGGATCTCCTACAATCCAGTTATCTGCTCTGAATGAGAGGGAATAGAAATATCAATCTTAAAAGTTACAGATTCTCTTCTAAAATATCTTTCTCTGTTTAGTGACACTCATTCTTACGATTTTCTTGTTGAAAATCACTGTATCAATTTACTGGGGGAGGTAGTATGCAGCACACATTGTTATAGACCCTGCTAGTTCAGTGAAATCTCTACGTCTCAGAGCTGGTGAATACTAATACTGAGTGTTGCCAGGAAGTGTCCATGAACATATTGTCTCTAACAAAAGTTGTTCTCCATCACATGGTTTATCATGCCTAAGCATTTGTTGCAAAGACTGTACATTCTATATTTCCCAGTCAAAACTTGATGTGAAAATAAGAATTATGTTGAAGACAGACATCATTAAAAAGTCGTACAAAAGCTTGTTGGTAAAAGTGACAAAGACACTTATTTGAAAGTTTGTTTGCATGACTGTAATCCACAGAAAGGATATAAATATTTTTTTAATAAATTTAAACAGCTTTATCTTGCTGCAGTCTATTTTATTTGCTCTGGATGTATTTCACCTTTTACAAATCTTAAAGGAGTTTAATCTGAAAGTTTACAGTTTTGTTTTTGTAAGCAGTATTTGTAGATTAGAAGACAGTTCACATCCTAATTTGCACATAAGTAAATTACTACTTTCGGCTGGACAAACAAATAACTGTAAGTAGTAACGTATTAGTATAAAAATTCTGACATGAACTGTTTTTCAGTCTACAAATATTGCATATAACATCAAAACTTCATCATTCTACAATCAGTCCACTAAAGATGCTTTAAAGGAAAAGCTGAAATGCACCTGGAGCAAACATCTGGGGGTAAAGGCATTTGTATTTATAAAACAAGCATACGTGTTATTATTGATGTACTTTGTGGCTATCTCGTTATTCTTCGTATTGGAGGAATGTGATTGCATTTTAGTACTCTCCCAGTTTTAGACAATACTAACAGCACATTATCAAAATAATTTATTCCTAACAGGATTCGCAGTCATGGGATTCGAAAGACCTTCATTGTGAGGTACCAGTGCTGTCATGGTTACAGGAGAATTCCAGGAAAACCAGGCTGTACAGAAGGTCTGTATTAATTTTATCATAAGGATTAGAATGCTGTATGGAATTTTCTTTCCTGTTTATATTGCTTCCTTCTAATTGCCATGGCAGTTAAAAGGCAAGGTGGCTTAGTGAAGAGACACAGAACACACATTCGGGAGGCTTAGGGAACATATCCCTATTTGGCCACCCAGAGATAATTTTTCCAAAGTTTTCTTAAATCCATGGACATAAAGGAAGGAATAGTTCCATTGTAAAGGATAAAGCCAATTTCTTTCCTCATCTCTGTCCAATCTGAGCTTGAACTCCCTTTCTAACGACCACTTTGATGACAGAACTTTAAACACTGATTTTATTCCTTTTGTCATAGTTGTACTATTATTGTGCCCATCATGTTTCTAAATTTTATTTCATTATTTCAGTTGTTTTCTTTTAGATCAAAGTGAAAAAAATGAATTTCAGATTTGAGCATTTTCTTTATCTTTATACATAGGTGGTTGTATGGATATAGATATATGGTTGTGGGGATATAGTCTTACACCGAATATAGTATTCTTGAACAGAAGTCTTGCAGTTTTGGAGAAACAATGTCCCCTGATCAAGCAAAGTAATAATGTTAATTGTCTTGCAGTGAACTTGAAGCCAATGGTGCAAACAATGGAAGAATTAGGAGCAAAGGTCTTCCCAGAGATGGCCCGTGCTACAGGTGTTGCTGAAAAGTTGTCGTCTGAGAATCTGACAGTATTTACTCCTACTGATGAAGCTGTACGTGATTTCTCAGAGAGTCTTCAGGCTGCCAACCAAGTAAGTAGTGTCTCTTGCTCTTGTACCAGATTTTCCAACTCTGTCTTGAGGGGAAACCAGTTACATTCTTTGTTCTCCTATATATTTGTTTTTATAAACACTTCATGAATGGATAACTGCAAACATTCTCTTTGTGACGTAGGTGGATTTTTACATCCCCCCGGGGCGCAGCCGACGAGATACAACAAACTGGGAAAATGAAGCGGCATCTGGTGTCAATATGAAGGAGGTGGTTCTAGGCCACATGGTACCAGGTTTCCAGGACATTGGAGATCTTGTTGATGAGCAGGTAAGCATAATAATGGAGAAGTGTATCTGAAGGAGTATCTCGGTTAGGATTATCAGTGTTAATGGGTAAAGCATTAGTGATTCATTTTATTTGATGTTATTACAGCTGACTTTTGTGGTTGTTACTGCCATACAGTGTGTAGCTGGATTGATGAACATCATATGATTGATTAGCAGAGGTGTTGTGGTAAAGTCTGAGGTACCAAGAAAAAATGACACCTGCAGTTACTGGCATGCACATGTAAAGTGCAAAGAAATGCAGCTACATATTTTTTTCTTTCACATGCCTACAGATGAGTTCTGAGTGCAACTGACAAGAAACGCTGGGTGTGTAAATGGAAGACCATATGAACCAAAGCAGTAACTCCAGATGAAGCAGAGTCTTCAAAGACCGTTTTGTCTGGTGTCAGAAGAAGGCAAATGCAAAAGAATAGGGTCTGTTAATCGTTGACAGTTCAAACATAAGGCGAATGATGCCCTTAGGGAAACGACAGGAAAGGACACCAGGTGCAGTCAGTATATATGCCTGGGGTCCTCATTCAGCTTGCGGAATAGGCTATTCTAGCAGCCATTGAAGGAACAGGGTGCAACCAACTGCAGATTGTGGCATATGATGCATGTTGTCTGGGCTCTGAGATCATTCTTGCATCATTCCAGCGATTGGAAGAGGAGATTGAGAAGACGAGCCTTGCGCATGGAGTTTCAGTAAAGCTGGCAATCTGCAGCATTGTCCCTGGAACTAATTGTGGGCCTTTGATTCTGAGTCAAGTGGAAGGACTGAACCCGAGACTTCAAAAGTTCTGTGACAAGCTAGGCTGTGACTACCTGGGCTTGTGCCATAGGGTTGAGGACTGTAGGTCCCTCTAAATGGGTCAGGTGTGCACTACAAATTAGAGGCTGCCATCAGGTAGCTGACTGTGTGTGGAGTGCATACATGGGTCTTTTTGGATTAGGTGACTCTCCATCCATTCCAGATAATAACTGTCGGAAACCCAGAAGTATCAGTGTAAAATCGAAAGAAATGCCTCCCACAGGTGAGAGTATTAAAATCCTAAAGGTTAACTGCCACAGCATTCGCAACAGAGTACCAGAGTGTAAAGTGCTCATGAAAAACAGTGAAGCTCACATAATACTAGGCACAGAAAGGTGGTTGAAACTTGAAATTGACAGCAGTGTATATCGAAAGACTAGACAAATGGAAAATGGAGGTGGTATGTTTTTCGCAGAGACAAGAAACTCAAATCCACTGAGGTAGAAATTGAAGCTGCATGTGAGATTGTTTGGGCAAGACTCAGTGTCAGCAGTGGGCGTAAAAAGATAATTGGATACTTTTATCACCCACTAGACTCATCTCGTGATGTAACCAAAAACTTTAGAGAAAACCTCAGTTCATTTGCACAAAAGTTCCCCAATCGTACTTTAATCATCGGTGAAGACTTTAAACATCCAACAATCAATTGGGAAAATTGCAGTTTTGTTAGTGGTAGACATGATGAGACATCCTGTGAAACTTTATCAAATGCCTTCTCTGGAGACTACCTAGTACAGGTAGTTAAGGAACCCCATTCATGATGGAAATATTTTGGATCTAACGGCAAAAAAAGTAGACCTAATCTCTTTGAGGATATTCATATCGAAACTTGGATCAGTGACCATGTTGTGGTTGTGACAACAATGTTTAGCAAAGTACAAAGGACAACTAAAACAAGCAGAAAGATATATATGTTTGGTAAACTAGATAAGAAATCAGTAGTATTATATCTCAGCGAGGAACTCTAAACTTTCAGCATAGGGAAGGGGCATGTATAGGAACTCTGCATCAAGTTTAAAAGAATAGTTGGCCATGCACTGGATAGATATGTACCCAGTAGAACAGTTTATAATGGGAGGGAACCTCCACCGTATACAGTCACTGTAAAGAAACTTATAAAGAAACCGAGATTACTGCATAATAGGTGTAAAACATAGCATGGGGCTATAGAGAGAGATGGTGAATGAGATGCACTTAGCTGTCAAGAGAGTAATGCATGATGCCATCAGTGACTACTGTAGCAGAATATTGTCAACTGATCTTTCATAGAACCCATATGTAAAGGCTGCTAGTAGCATCAAAGTTAGTGTCCAGTCCCTAATGAACAAGATGAATGAGACAGGAGCTGAAATTGAGGGTAGCAAAGCAAAAGCAGAAATGCTTAACTCTTCATTTTCAAATGTTCCTATACAAAGGAAGACCCAGGAAAATTGCCCCAGTTTAGTCCTCGTACCGCAAAAAAGATGAATGAAATAAGTATAAGTGTTAGTGGTGTTGAGAAAAAGCTGAAATCTTAAAAATTGATCAAAGCTCCAGGGCCTGATGGAATCCCTGTCAGATTCTATACTGAATTTGCCACTGAATTAGATCCTCTTCTAACTATAATCTATTATAGATATCTTGAACAAAGAACTGTGCCCAGTTCTTGTCTACAAAACGGGTAGTAGAAGTGAGCCACAAAACTACCATCCAATATCCTTGACATCAATTTGTTGTAGAACCTTAGAATATATTCTGAGCTCAAAGATAATGAGGTATCTTGAACTGAATGACCACCTCAATGCCAACCAGCATGGATTTCAAAAACATTGATCATGTGAAACTCAATTTGCACTTTCCTCACATGGCACACTAAAAGCTTTGGATCAAGGCCAATGCTGTATTTCTTTATTTCTAAAAGCCATTTGATTCAGTATCACACCTACACTTATTGTCAAAATTACAGTCTTATGGCGTATCAAGTGAAATTTGTGACTGGATTGAGGACTTTTTGGTGGGGAGGACACAGCATATTGTCTTGGATGGAGAGTCATTGTCAGATGTAGAAGTAACTTTGGGTGTGCCCCAGGGAAGAATATTGGGACCCTTGCTGTTCATGTTTTATGTTAATGACTTTACAGACAATATTAATAGTAAAATCAGACTTTTTACAGATGATGCAGTTATATATAATGATATACTATCTGAAAGAAGTTGCATAAATATTCAGTCAGATCTTGATAAGATTTAAAAGTGGTGCAGAGATTGGCAACTTGCTTTAAATGTCCATGAATGTAAAATTTTGCACTTCCCAAATGAAGAAACATAGTATCCTATGACTGTAATTTCAGTGAGTCACTATTGGAAGCTGCCAACTCATTCAAATATCTGGGTGTAACACTTCGTAGAGATATGAAATGGACTGATCACATAGATTCAGTCAGGGGTAAAGCAGATGGTAGACTTTGGTTTATTGGTAGAATACTGAGGAAGTGCAGTCTATCTACAAAGCAGATTGCTTACAAATCACTTGTGCGACCGGTTCTATAATATTGCTCAAGCATGTGGAGACCCATACCACATAGGACTATCACGGGATATTGAATGTATACAGAGAAGGGCAGCACAAATGGTCACAGGTTTGTTTAATCCATGGGAGAGTGTCACAGAGATACTGAAGGAACTGAACTGGGAGACTCTTAAAGATAGACGTAAACTATCCCAAGAAAGTCTGTTAACAAAGTTTCAAGAACCTGCTTTAAACAATTAGTCTAGAAATAATCTACAATGCCCTGTCTGTCATTCACATAGGGATCATGAAGATAAGATTAGAATAAATACTGCACACACAGAGCCATTGAAACAGAAAAAAAGCTTGTAGTATATAGTATACTTGGCTCTTCTGTTAAGTCTATATACTATAATTAGTTATTGATCTGCTCTTATAATAATAGTCTTGGTCTTATAGTATGAACTATAATATGCAAGAAATGAAAAATTGATACTGCTGATAGAAATGTGGAAAAATACCCTATACTCTCTTACCTTTTTGGAACCATTAGTTCTGTCCTTGAGATAAAGAGAGAGGGATGGGCCAAGGAAGGTTAGAAAAGAAGAGCATGTCACTCAGACCTCAGGATGAGAGGGATCTACCTCTCTTAGATTAGATTAGATTAGATTAGATTAATACTAGTTCCATGGATCATGAATACGATATTTCGTAATGATGTGGAACGAGTCGAATTTTCCAATACATGACATAATTGGGTTAATTTAACAACATACTTAAGTTAATATAACAACTTTATTTTTTTTGTGTTTTTTTTTTATTTTTATTTTTTAAGGATGAAGTTAATCATTTGCATACTGGGGTCCGAATGACTTTCTCTTCCATTTTAACCATCCCCAACCTATCCCTCTCACATCCCCAAGGAGAGACTAATAGTTTAGAATGGTAGAATAGTGTTCTGTATTTTTGTATGTACCTCTTGACAGCATCAATATTTTGCCTCCTGAAAATAACTGACCAGCAGTTCTCTGTTATATTTTTTTTTCCTTGAGTGAATTTTCCTTTTGATAAAAATATTGTTTTAAAGACAAGAAAATGACAAATGATACGAAATGTATCACT
Organism: Schistocerca piceifrons; assembly: GCF_021461385.2. Taxonomy (NCBI): domain Eukaryota; kingdom Metazoa; phylum Arthropoda; class Insecta; order Orthoptera; family Acrididae; genus Schistocerca; species Schistocerca piceifrons. Next base: position 87,992,203 of record NC_060143.1, on the reverse strand, counting down.
TAAATATTACAATACAAATTTTAAAAATATATCACAGGTGCTCTACAGCGACAACAATAATTCAACACTGCGATTCAACATGTACGCTGCACCTGGTGAACGACTTCTGACTATCAACTGCGCTCGAGTCACATCCATCAACAATTATGCTGAGAATGGCATTGTGCATATCATTGACCGTGTCATCCGACCTGTCACTCGTACTATTGGACAACTCATTACAGAAGATGCCCAGTTTACTCGACTCAGAGAATGTGAGTATCCATATCACTTAAAGGGATTTCTTTCAGATACTAAAGGTAATCATCTGTGTTATTTTGTACAGAGTATATGCAAAAACTATAATCCCATGAAAGAAGCTTGTTAAATTTCCGTTACATGAGAAATCTCACAAATCTAAAGGCTGTCAATTGAACTAAATGCCTAGGAATTACAATTACAAACAACTCAAATTGGAATTATTTCATAGATAATGTTGTGTGTGTGTGTGTGTGTGTGTGTGTGTGTGGGGGGGGGGGGGGGGGGGGGCGGAGAAGGCAAACCAAAGAATGTGATTTATTGGCAGATTACTTAGAAAATGCAACAGGTCTACTAAAGGGACCGCCTGCACTGTGCTTATCTGTCATCTGCTAGAGTATTGTTTTGTAATAGGGGATCCTTACCGGATTTCCTTGGTAGGGAGGACACAACATGTTATCTTGGATGTCAAGTTGATGGCAGACAAAGTAACTTCTGGTGTGGCCCAGGAAGTCTGCTCGACTCTTGCTGGCTATGTTGCATATTAATGACCTTACTGTTAATATTAACAGTAACCTCAAAATTTTCACAAATGATGTGGTTATCTGCAAATTAAGTGCTGTCTGAAAAAAAGCCATACAAATATTCAGTCGAATTTTGATATGATTTTTAAGTGGTGCCGCGAATGCCATCTTGCTTAAGTTGTTCTGAAATTTAAAATTGTGCACTTCTCAAAATGAAAAATCTGCATCCTTTGACTACAGTATCAATGAGTCACAACTGAAATCGGAGAAATGCATTTAGCCTACTAGTGCAACCAATCCTAGAATTTAGTTCGTGTGGGGCATATACCAAATAAAACTAACAAGGAATATTAAATGAATAGTCATAGGTTTGTTTGAGCCATAGGAGAATGTCATGGAGATGCCGAGGACAGTTGAAGGTAGATGGATACTATCCTGTGAAAGCTTGCTTACAAAGTTTCAATAACTAGCTTTAAGTGATGAGTGTATACATATACTGGAAGCCTCTATGTAACCATCTTCGATTGTTATATTGTAATTAGACATTTGTCCAAGTTTATATTATTATTATTATTATTATTGTGTTAACACTAACAACACTAATTGCATGTAAATATGCTTAAAGGTGGAATAAAACATTTGTAATATCATTCCCACAGGAATCACTAAGGCAAGATTAGACTAATTAAAACATGCACATAGGTTTTTAAGCAACCATTTCCCATGCACACTACATTAATGGAACAGAAAGAAATCCTAATAACTGGTTCAGTGTGAAGTACCCTTACCATGCACTTGACAGTGATTTGCAGAGTGTGGATGTAGATGTAGCTGTGATTTATTTATCTTACCATAAGATAAATAAAATAAATTGCAGCTACTGTGAAATACAATGATGTCCCTAAAATTTACAAATGTTGTAAAGATCAGCATACAGAAATGATTAACTATATTGTATTAATTCTTTATGGTTGTACTATTGAAAGTCCTTCACGTGAAGTGCTGTAGTTGACAGACTGCTTGTGTTCACTCAAAGTGACATCACTAACAGAAACATTTGTGCAACCACTGTTCTTTCCAAGGAGGAGGCTGATCTACAAAGAACTCAGAATAGATATAACATCAAGAAATTAATGTTATACTATATATAAAAAATGAATATTTGTTTGTTTGTCTTCCACGCATTCCCATACAAATCATCTGATTAAGTTGAAACATTGGCGAGTTGTTGCCCTCTTGCCTGCAAAGGTTTCTGTTGGGGTAAGAACTACCTACCCCATCTGTAGGGGTGGTAGTGAAAAGGAGTGATACAGAAGCTCAACTCTGAGCAGCTGGAGAAATTTAAATCAGATTCTGTATATACGTGCCTCATTATTTGTCTAAAGATAATGTACGGTTAATTTACCGCAACCACTCCTTGTGGTGGGAGTGAGGCTGAGAAGATATGACATGTAAAAATATTTAAATATTTGATATTGACAGTCATGATGACATACAACTCCCAGAGTTGGTGTGGGAGGGGGAAGAGGGGTGGGTGGTTTGGAATGTGAAGTCAGAGACATACCAGCATATTTCTATAAAGCATGAAGGAATTTCTACCAAAACTGTCATCCATTTCACTTGCCATCTGGAAAAATTTACTGTTATAGTAAGACACCCTTGGCATTCCTATGGCTGTGGGTTTGGGGTGAAAAGATGCAACATACAAGCATAAGTCAGGAATGTCTGGAACAACCCCAATCACATTTAGTATATACATAACTCATTATTTGCACAGATATATTGTGGGAGTAAGATACCCCTACTACTGGTGACTGTACCTTTTTGTAAAAGGTGACCCACACCCAGTACTAGTTTATTATGAGTGATAAGCATACAAGGTGCTATTGGGAAACAGTGCAGGCTATTTTAGTCTGCATTCCAAGCAGAGTCCAGTCCAAGTCATATCAAAGTTCTGTGTACAGGGTGCCTGTATAAACTAGAGACAACTAAATATCTCCAAAACAATACATTATATGAAAAAAATGGTCTAGGTGAAAAGTTAAAATAGTAAAGGGGACTTCTACATCTACACTCCTGGAAATGGAAAAAAGAACACATTGACACCGGTGTGTCAGACCCACCATACTTGCTCCGGACACTGCGAGAGGGCTGTACAAGCAATGATCACACGCACGGCACAGCGGACACACCAGGAACCGCGGTGTTGGCCGTCGAATGGCGCTAGCTGCGCAGCATTTGTGCACCGCCGCCGTCAGTGTCAGCCAGTTTGCCGTGGCATACGGAGCTCCATCGCAGTCTTTAACACTGGTAGCATGCCGCGACAGCGTGGACGTGAACCGTATGTGCAGTTGACGGGCTTTGAGCGAGGGCGTATAGTGGGCATGCGGGAGGCCGGGTGGACGTACCGCCGAATTGCTCAACACGTGGGGCGTGAGGTCTCCACAGTACATCGATGTTGTCGCCAGTGGTCGGCGGAAGGTGCACGTGCCCGTCGACCTGGGACCAGACCGCAGCGACGCACGGATGCACGCCAAGACCGTAGGATCGTACGCAGTGCCGTAGGGGACCGCACCGCCACTTCCCAGCAAATTAGGGACACTGTTGCTCCTGGGGTATCGGCGAGGACTATTCGCAACCGTCTCCATGAAGCTGGGCTACGGTCCCGCACACCGTTAGGCCGTCTTCCGCTCACGCCCCAACATCGTGCAGCCCGCCTCCAGTGGTGTCGCGACAGGCGTGAATGGAGGGACGAATGGAGACGTGTCGTCTTCAGCGATGAGAGTCGCTTCTGCCTTGGTGCCAATGATGGTCATATGCGTGTTTGGCGCCGTGCAGGTGAGCGCCACAATCAGGACTGCATACGACCGAGGCACACAGGGCCAACACCCGGCATCATGGTGTGGGGAGCGATCTCCTACACTGGCCGTACACCACTGGTGATCGTCGAGGGGACACTGAATAGTGCACGGTACATCCAAACCGTCATCGAACCCATCGTTCTACCATTCCTAGACCGGCAAGGGAAATTGCTGTTCCAACAGGACAATGCACGTCTGCATGTATCCCGTGTCACCCAATGCGCTCTAGAAGGTGTAAGTCAACTACCCTGGCCAGCAAGATCTCCGGATCTGTCCCCCATTGAGCATGTTTGGGACTGGATGAAGCGTCGTCTCACACGGTCTGCACGTCCAGCACGAACGCTGGTCCAACTGAGGCGCCAGGTGGAAATGGCATGGCAAGCCGTTCCACAGGACTACATCCAGCATCTCTACGATCGTCTCCATGGGAGAATAGCAGCCTGCATTGCTGCGAAAGGTGGATATACACTGTACTAGTGCCGACATTGTGCATGCTCTGTTGTCTGTGTCTATGTGCCTGTGGTTCTGTCAGTGTGATCATGTGACGTATCTGACCCCAGGAATGTGTCAATAAAGTTTCCCCTTCCTGGGACAATGAATTCACGGTGTTCTTATTTCAATTTCCAGGAGTGTATATCTACATCTATATCTACATCTACATCCATACTCCACAAGCCACCTGACAGTGTGTGGCGGAAGGTACCCTGAGTACCTCTATCGGTTCTCCCTTCTATTCCAGTCTCGTATTGTTTGTGGAAAGGAGGATTGTCGGTATGCTTCTGTGTGGGCTCTAATCTCTCTGATTTTATCCTCATGGTCTCTTCGCGAGATATACGTAGGAGGGAGCAATATACTGCTTGACTCTTCAGTGAAGGTATGTTCTCGAAACTTTAACAAAAGCCCATACCGAGCTACTGAGTGTCTTTCCTGCAGAGTCTTCCACTGGAGTTTATCTATCATCTCAGTAATGCTTTCGCGATTACTAAATGATCCTGTAACGAAGCGCGGTGCTCTCCATTGGATCTTCTCTATCTCTTCTGTCAACCCTATCTGGTACGGATCCCACACTGCTGAGCAGTATTCAAGCAGTGGGCGAACAAGCGTACTGTAACCTACTTCCTTTGTTTTTGGATTGCGTTTTCTTAGGATTCTTCCAATGAATCTCAGTCTGGCATCTGCTTTACCGACGATCAACTTTATATGATCATTCCATTTTAAATCACTCCTAATGCGTACTCCCAGATAATTTATGGAATTAACTGCTTCCAGTTGCTGGCCTGCTATTTTGTAGCGAAATGATAAGGGAACTACCTTTCTATGTATTCGCAGCACATTACACTTGTGTACATTGAGATTCAATTGCCATTCCCTGCACAATGTGTCTATTCGCTGCAGATCCTCCTGCATTTCAGTACAATTTTCCATTGTTACAACCTCTCGATACACCACAGCATCATCTGCAAAAAGCGTCAGTGAACTTCCGATGTCATCCACAAGGTCATTTATGTATATTGTGAATAGCAATGGTCCTATGACACTCCCCTGCGGTGCACCTGAAATCACTCTTACTTCAGAAGACTTCTCTCCATTGAGAATGACATGCTGCATTCTGTTATCTAGGAACTCTTCAATCCAATCACACAATTGGTCTGATAGTCCACGTGCTCTTACTTTGTTCATTAAACGACTGTGGGGAACTGTATCGAATGCCTTGCGGAAGTCCAGAAACACGGCATCTACCTGTGAACCCATGTCTATGGCTCTATGAGTCTCTTGGACGAATAGCGCAAGCTGGGTTTCAGACGACCGGCTTTTTCAAAACCCATGCTGATTCCTACACAGTAGATTTCTAGTCTCCAGAAAAGTCATTATACTCGAACATAATACGTGTTCCAAAATTCTACAACTGATCAACGTTAGAGACGTAGGTCTATAGTTCTGCACATCTGTTCGACGTCCCTTCTTGAAAACAGGGATGACCTGTGCCCTTTTCCAATCTTTTGGAATGCTACGCTCCTCTAGAGACCTACGGTACACCGCTGCAAGAAGGGGGGCAAGTTCCTTTGCGTACTCTGTGTAAAATTGAACTGGTATCCCATCAGGTCCAGCGGCCTTTCCTCTTTCGAGCGATTTTAATTGTTTCTCTATCCCTCTGTTGTCTATTTCGATATCTACCATTTTGTCATCTGTGCGACAATCTAGAGAAGGAACTAAAGTGCAGTCTTCCTCTGTGAAACAGCTTTGGAAAAAGACATTTAGTATTTCGGCCTTTAGTCTGTCATCCTCTGTTTCAGTACCATTTTGGTCACAGAGTGTCTGGACATTTTGTTTTGATCCACCTACCGCTTTGACATAAGACCAAAATTTCTTAGGATTTTCTGCCAAGTCAGTACATTGAACTTTACTTTCGAAATCATTGATCGCCTCTCGCATAGCCCTCCTCTCACTACAATTCGCTTCGCGTGATTTTTGTTTGTCTGCAAGGCTTTGGCTTTGTTTATGTTTGCTGTGAAGTTCCCTTTGCTTCCGCTGCAATTTTCTAACTCGGTTGTTGTACCACGCTGGCTCCTTTCCATCTCTTATGGTCTTGCTTGGCGCATACTCATCTAACACACATTGTACGATGGTTTTGAACTTTGTCCACTGATCCTCAACACTATCTGTACTTGAGACAAAACTTTTGTCTTGAGCCGTCTGGTACTCTGATGTCTGCTTTTTGTCACTTTTGCTAAACAGAAAAATCTTCCTATCTTTTTTAATATTTCTATTTATTGCTGAAATCATCGATGCAGTAACTGCTTTATGATCCCTGATTCCCTGTTCTGCGTTAACTGTTTCAAATAGTTCGGGTCTGTTTGTCACCAGAAGGTCTAATATGTTCTCGCCACGAGTCGGTTCTCTGTTTAACTGCTCAAGGTAGTTTTCAGATAAAGCACTTAAAAAAATTTCACTGGGTTCTTTGTCCCTGCCATCCGTTATGAACGTTTGAGTCTCCCAGTCTATATCCGGCAAATTAAAATCTCCACCCAGAACTATAGCATGGTGGGGAAATCTACTCGAAATATTATCCAAATTATCCTTCAGGTTCTCAACCACAACAGCTGCTGAGCCAGGGTGCCTATAGAGACATCCAATTACCATGTCTGGGCCTGCTTTAACCGTGACTTTCACCCAAATTATTTCACATTTCGGATCTCCGGCAATTTCCTTCGATACTATTGCACTTCTTATCGCTATAAATACGTCTCCCCCTTCACTGTCCAGCCTGTCTCTGCAGTATACATTCCAATCTGAGTTTAGAATTTCATTACTGTTTACGTCTGGTTTCAGCCAACTTTCTGTCGCTAGTACTATATGGGCATTGTGACCGTTTATTGAGAGCAGTTCTGGGTCCTTTCTATAGACGCTCCTGCAGTTTACTATTAGCACATTAATATTGTTATTCCCTGTTGCATTTTGCCTACTCCTACCTTGCCGCGTCTCAGGAGGCGTCTTGTCGGGCCTAGGGAGGGAATTGTCTAACCTAAAAAACCCACATGTGCACTCCACACGTACTCCACTACCCTTGTAGCCGCTTCCGGCGTGTAGTGCACGCCTGACCTATTCAGGGGGACCCTACATTTCTCCACCCGATAGCGGAGGTCGAGAAATTTGCACCCCGGATCTCCGCAGAATCGTCTGAGCCTCTGGTTTAGGCCTTCCACTCGGCTCCAAACCAGAGGACCGCGATCGATTCTGGGAACGATACTACAAATAGTTAGCTCTGATTCCACCCCGCGAGCGAGGCTTTCTGCCTTCACCAATTCCGCCAACCGCCTGTACGAACTGAGGGCGACCTCTGAACCCAGACGGCAGGAGTCATTGGTGCTGACATGAGCAACAAATTGCAGTCGGGTGCACCCAGTGCTCTCTATCGCCGCCGGCAGGGCCTCCTCCACATCTCGGATGAGACCCCCCGGCAAGCAGACAGAGTGAACACTGGCCTTCTTCCCAGACCTTTCCGCTATTTCCCTAAGGGGCTCCATCACCCGCCTAATGTTGGAGCTCCCTATAACTAATAAACTCCTCCCCCCGTGTGTCTGCTCGGACCTTGCCGAAGGAGCGGCCACATGTCCACTCACAGGCAGAGCGGGCGACGCCACACGGCCAGCCTCCACATTGACCCTCCGCCTCGTGCGCCGTAAACGCTGCTGAACCCGCCACTCCCCTTGGGGAGAGGTTGGCCCAACAACGCCTGGTACCCGCGAAGATGTCTCGACAGCAGGAACAGTGGGTGAAGCAGGTAACACCTGGCGTGTACCATGCTACAACTGACCACCTCCTAACTATCTGTCCTGTGTAGGTGGGATCTACCTTGTATTTTCAAACGGATCACCCCATTCTTATTGCATATTTGAATTCTACTCCAAAGAATACATACAGTTTACTGAAACAGCCGTTTTCCATTCATGGTAGAAGACACTGTAATCAACAAATATCAAGTGTGCCATTTTTTGCATATAAGAACTGATGCATTTGATTCTATATTTCATTTATGGTGTAAATGTAAACCTTTGTGTTCACGCGGTTGATATTTATGTTTGACATTTAGTTTAGTGTTGCTGTTTGGTTGTGCAGTACAATATGGGTAGCTGTTTTGATGTCTGGTTAGAAACTGTGTAGCATTATTCAGGAATGACATGGATGTAACAGTTTGTTCCCATCGGTGTGCTTGATATCAGTGAGTCCCCTTACCTCTCATCATCGGGATGCTTGATTTCGGTCAGTTCCTATGCCTCTCACTGCTGGGGTGCTTCATTTTGGTGAGTACCCATGGCAGGTGCACCTGTTACTATCACTTCATGGACATTTTACCTTATTGCAGTGGTTATGGGTTGTATTGTGCCAGTAGTCGTGTAGCAGTGAGCGCAGGAGTTTGGCTGTTGGATGGAAATGTACCGAAATCGATCACCTTGATTGTGGGATTTAACAATGTCCACCAAAATGAAGCATTCCATCGATTGGGGCTCATCATAATGAATCCCATAGGGAACAGCAGTCTAAGTTGCTATACAAGTAGCTTATTTGCCAGAAATGTCACATTTGCAACACTCAACTAATTTTTCAAACATTGATATAAACCACCAGAACACAAAGATTTAAATTTACAACATAAACAAAATGTAGAGTCAAATCAAATGTGTCAGTTCTTAGTTGCAAAACAGCCACACTTGATATTTGTTGTTTACAGTGCTGTCTACCATGAATGGAAAACAATGATTTGAGTAATGTATTTTTTGGCATATAATTCCAATATGCAATAAAATAAGGGTTTGCCATTTGAAAATATGAAGTTGACTCTGTCCAAGCATGAGGAGTGGTTAGGAGGTGGCCAGTTGTAGCACAGACAGATGTCCCCTTTACTGGTATTAACTTGTCTTGTAGAACATTTTTTTATACAGTACATTGTTTTCAACATATTTAACTGTCTCATATTAAAACAAACAGCCTGTATTACAAATGGAGTCCACCACAATAGCACCATAGCCAATACGATAGCACTAAGGGTGTGCAGTCCACTACTTGCAGCATACACACAGCAAAGAGTGTCAGAGCTGCCGTGCGCCACTTTATTTGCTAAAGTCTGGCACGATCCCATCGGAGGGCATGCATGAGCATCAGAGTACAGGTGCCACAGTGGTTGATAGTAAAGTAACTTCAGTTTCTCAGTTTCCGTGGAACATCAGGTGGTGTCACCCCACTCTCCGAGCATTGACCGCAGGGAGAGAACAATGTAGATAGTGTACGGTCCAGAGGAGCTGCCACCGGGAAAGATAGTGGGTCGATGTTCGTGGGTGTCTCTGCAAAAAGCCAGGGCAGGATGACACTCAGTAGGAGCTTCATGAGTCATTCCAGAACTAGAGGGTCCAGCAGGGATGGGGAAACTGGCAGCCACTTATTACGAGGATGGTGGAAGCAAAGTTTATGTTGCTGGTGCCACAGAAATCTGTGGGCAGAGGGAAGGCCATGGGATATGTCATGGGCTCACAGTGGCTGGTGGTTGTCCCACAGATAAAACTCAGGGGCATCTGAGCTTGGGGGGCCCACACAGGGATGCCCAGCTGGAAGGGAGAAGCATCAGTGATTACATGCATCAGCAGCAGACACAAAATATTCAAGGGACAGCCATGAAGCTGATATAGAGAGTCTTATAAGTTGCCAGAAAACCACATTGGGTGTTAGGCATGCCTTGTCAGACATCGTTTTATTGCATGTGGTGGTCATGACATGATATCTCATGCGTCTAAGTCCATTGGCCGAGTGGCTGAAAATCAATTACATCCCTATTTGTTGGCTGTAAGAACACTTGTGCAAGTTGCATTTTAGTCCTTTGCTGTTTTACAAACTGTAAATCCAGAACTGTGAAGAGAGTCTGTCGCAAAACTACTGTCCACTGTGGGTTTAGTTATAACTGGGAAATTTACTGGACAAGTGACTTTGATGTAGGTGAGTAAAACCAGAAGTTTTCCTAATGAGGGCCTCTGATAGTGTCCATAGGTCCACAGGTTTGTCTCAATTCCCTGACACCACTACAATATCTATATTGTGCACGGTTACTGTTCTTTTAAGTCTGAGAACTTCTACGTTCTCTTGTCCAGAACTCCTCCAGAATTCCTCATTGATGTATCCTGCTACTGGCTCTTTACCTACGAGGTGCTTTCAAGTTCTAAGGCCTCTGATTTTTTTTCTAATTAACTACTCACCCGAAATCGATGAAACTGGCATTACTTCTCGACGTAATCACCCTGCAGACGTACACATTTTTCACAACGCTGACGCCATGATTCCATGGCAGCGGCAAAGGCTTCTTTAGGAGTCTGTTTTGACCACTGGAAAATCACTGAGGCAATAGCAGCACGGCTGGTGAATGTGCGGCCACGGAGAGTGTCTTTCATTGTTGGAAAAAGCCAAAAGTCACTAGGAGCCAGGTCAGGTGAGTAGGGAGCATGAGGAATCACTTCAAAGTTGTTATCACGAAGAAACTGTTGCGTAACGTTAGCTCGTTGTGCGGGTGCGTTGTCTTGGTGAAACAGCACACACGCAGCCCTTCCCGGACATTTTTGTTGCAGTGCAGGAAGGAATTTGTTGTTCAAAACATTTTCGTAGGATGCACCTGTTACCATAGTGCCCTTTGGAATGCAATGGGTAAGGATTACGCCCTCGCTGTCACAGAACATGGACACCATCATTTTTTCAGCACTGGCGATTACCCGAAATTTTTTTGGTGGCGGTGAATCTGTGTGCTTACATTGAGCTGACTGGCGCTTTGTTTCTGGATTGAAAAATGGCATCCACATCTCATCCATTGTCACAACCGACGAAAAGAAAGTCCCATTCATGCTGTCATTGCACGTCAACATTGCTTGGCAACATGCCATACGGGCAGCCATGTGGTCGTCCGTCAGCATTCGTGGCGCCCACCTGGATGACACATTTCGCATTTTCAGGTCGTCATGCAGGATTGTGTGCACAGAACCCACAGAAATGCCAACTCTGGAGGCGATCTGTTCAACAGTCATTCGGCGATCTCCCAAAACAATTATCTCCACTTTCTCAATCATGTTGTCAGACCGGCTTGTGCGAGTCCGAGGTTGTTTCGGTTTGTTGCCACACGATGTTCTGCCTTCATTAAACTGTCGCTCCCACGAATGCACTTTCGACACATCCGTAACTCCATCACCACATGTCTCCTTCAACTGTCGATGAATTTCAATTAGTTTCACAACACGCAAATTCAGAAAATGAATGATTGTACGCTGTTCAAGTAAAGAAAACGTCGCCATTTTAAGTATTTAAAACAGTTCTCATTCTCGCCGCTGGTGGTAAAATTCCATCTGCTGTACGGTGCTGCCATCTCTGGGACGTATTGACAATGAACGCGGCCTCATTTTAAAACAATGCGCATGTTTCTATCTCTTTCCAGTCCAGAGAAAAAAAATCGGAGGCCTTAGAACTTGAATGCACCTCGTAGTTTCCACAGATATTGAAGAATAAAGAGTTTTATTATTTGTATTAATTGCATTTATTTTTGTTAAATTGCTTTACCATTGGGTAATGAAAATACTTCTGTGCAGACTTTTGGGTACACTGTTCATTACAATGTGTATTTATTTTCTCTTCTCTTCTCCACAGTCTTGGAGCGTACAGGTCAAATGCAGCTTTTGAATGAACCTGGTCATCTGACACTGTTTGCACCTATTGATGTAGCTTTTGACAATATGGATCCTGCCATTCGTGACAGGCTGCTTTCCTCAGCATCCAATACCTGCCTGAAGAGTAAGTAACTGTGTTCATCGTTATTTCAATTGGAACAGTTCTGTGGGTCTAAATACAAGAATTTAAAGCTATTATCCTGTTGCAGAACAGTGTATTACTTACAGAACCAGTAACATTACCTATACGTTTATACATTCCATTATACTAAGAGAACCTTCTCCTTTCCCTTATTGATACATTTTCTTTGATGTTTGTCAAGTACTGATTATATTAGGGGATCATTTTCTGGAAAAGCACTGTCTTCTTCTTGATATGAATATTGATTCAAATGAAAATGTCAGACTATTGACTGAGAAATCTAATGACTTTTTTTAGATGTCTTGGGTCACCATTTGCTGACACACACACTGTGTTCGTGTGCTGTAACACAGCGAGTAGCAACACACACTTCTGTTGGAACTCCTTTGATGCTAGAACGTTCTGAAGATGGAAAGCTGTTTGTGGGTTCTGGAACTCAAGTTGTAGCTCGTGATATAATGGGTACAAATGGAATTATACATGTTATTGAAGAAATTCTTCTTCCTGACTCAGGTATGACAAGAAATTGTAAATAAATCTTACATTATATATAGATGCTAGTATATGCTCCCTATTGAGTAACAGTATACTGATTCTAAGACACTGTAAATTCATAAATTTAGTTACTTTGTATAGTGACTATTACTTGTGACTAATACAAACAAAGTTTACAATTTATGTGTGTTGAACAACTGTAAATGAAGAGTTGTTCAAATAAATCTGATAAAATGGCAGTGGGGTTATAAAGGTAGAAAACACTTTGTGGATCCCTGTATAACTTTATTTCCCAGGGATATAAGGGATTTATTGTGAATTAAGTTTTTGAGTGAGAGTGAGTAGGATAGTGTGGAATGAAGTACTATTTCTGGTGAGTTCAGCAACTTTTATCATTTTGTGTCTGTGTTCAGGACTGCCAGTTACAACTGTTTTGGAACGACAGAACCTAACACAGTTTGCTGGCCTGCTGAAGGAAGCTAGTCTGGCTGGTGTAATCGATTCAGCAGACAATGTGACTGTATTTGCCCCAAGTGATGATGCCCTGCGGCGTCCTGAAGCAGTTGCTGCAATTGAATTAGCAAGGAAAAGTCCTGAGGATCTGCGTAACTTGCTCCTCTTCCATACAGCAAAGCCTGAGGTGCATTCATGTGATATCACAAACAATAAAGAAATTGCATCTGGTTTGGAAGGCCATAGCCTCAGGATAAACCTATATGCTACTGTGAGTACTCATATTAATATTGTGCTTTCTGCAAAATTAGCTTGCATATTTTTTGCCTTTATTTTATGAAAGCTGTATACTAGAATATGCATGAGCAGGATATTGCTGCAGTCAGTGGGTGTTCATTTATCAATAAATGGGTTAAGGTATTTACATCAGTTATCAAACTGCTGTCATGATATGGGGTTCCTTTGTTGTTCAATTTTTACCTTGACTTTGGGGGACGGTTCTTTATTGTATTTTTCTGTGTTTAGTCAGCCATTATACAAGAAGAATTAATTTACTATTTTCTAAATACTGACCAACTGAAATGAGCATATTGAATCTGGTGGGACAGTGGTTAAGAACTAGATGGATGGAAGATTTGGGACTTCATCTGATTATCCTACTGTAGGTTTTTCCTAGATCACTTCAAGAACATTCTTGAGTAATTATCGTCACAGCACCATCAGTGGTTTCATCATTTTTTATACTGTGTTCATCATAAAAACAAACCTGATGTAAACATTACAATATGTACTCTTCTATGTTTGGTAGATTTCATTTCAAGTGGAGCAGAAACCAAACTGTCTCAAGTATAGTAAAGTACATTTTATGGTGTGTATTATGCACACATTGACTCTGAGAGAATATGGGACAACAGCTTTACCTCCTCATTTAACTAACCTGCTGTGATGTGAACAGCTGCAATTAATATGTAAAAGAAATGAGCAGAGAAACAATATAGCTTCAGATGTTATTTAATTTTAAACAGAATGTGTCAAAACTCCAGCAATATGCTTCTTGGGAGCCCACACAGAAAACATAACGTGCTCTCGTTCCTAGCGAACATGGTATTGTAATTAAAAGCAAGAGTGATGAAAATTCGTATTTGAAACACAAGATAATTTTTCTGTGTGAGCTATGAGTGTTGTAAAATAATGTTGCAGGGATTTTATTGTATAGTTAAATATTGAAGCCACTGAAGGTATTACTTACAATATGGAATTCCTTTCATATGCAGTTCTGAGGAATACAGCAATGGAACTGTCATCTGTTATGTTGATAATGAGGTGGTTACCAATAAAACCCACGAAGCCATGCAAGCACCACATTTTCTCCTGTTCTTTTATGACGTGGTGTTGTGCATCATGCCATTCTTTGGCAGTGGCATCTGACAGAGGTTCGTGCATTAGTTCCACTATGCCTGGCATCTTAAATGCCTAGTTATTCCTCACAATAAATTCCTTAAACTGGCTCCAGATCAATTCTATTTGGTTCTGATTGCAGTGGTATGGTAGAAAATGTAAAAATGCAGCATTTGAATAGAGTAATTGATGCCATAAAAATTACTGTTCTCCATGTTCTTCTTAAGTGAGACAACATATGTGGTATAAAACAGTGGACATAGTGCAAATAAAGAGTATTTGATTTTTATTTTGCCCCAAAATATTAATTTGCAATGTTTTCTTAATTTAAACAATCTTTACCAACAATCTTTTATAAAATGTCGATTATTAAGAATTTACATTTGCAATGAAAATTGGAATTTTAAGTGTGAGGTGTAATTCAAAACCAGAATATGCGAATTTTTCATAAAAGATGATGTTCAGTATATATTGATTAGCATATATTTGATGAAATTTTTTCTTCAATTTCATTTCATTCAGTTCAAATACCTACACATTTAAATATAAAGGGCCACAGTGAGATCTGATCCAGTGATTCACAGAATACTGATTACCGTTTTCGTCCGCCCCCATAGCTGAGTAATTAGTGCGACGGATGGTCATGCCGAGGGGGCATGGGTTCGATTCCCGGCTGGGTCGGAGATTTTCGCCACTCAGGGACTGGATGTCATGTTGTCCTAATCATCATCATCTCATCCCTATCAACACACAAGTCGTAGAAGTGGCGTCAACTCAAAAGACTTGCACCAAGTGACTGGCCTACCCAACTGGAGTCCCTAGCCACACGACATTTCATTTTGTTTCACCATTCTCCAATGCTACTGATTAAGCCATGCTTCATGTTTACAAAATTGACTTAAACTTTGTAAATAATGTTTCTTGAAAAACTTCAAACCTGATTTCCTCTGTAATCTTGTGAAAATATTAAGAAAAACTTCTCACCATTTTCATGGTGTTCTACACATGTTTCATCAGGGGCAGGAAGCAGCATCAACTTTTTTTTCACAGTAGACGTTAACAGCGTCACACTCAGAGCACAACTAGCGTTTGCAGAGACTGTGACTGTTCATGATTTTTTAAAACTAAAAACCACACAGCCAATTCATAAGTAGGATCTATATTTAAGAGTAACATTACTAGTGTAAAGGTGTTACGGTTGCTGACCAATCCACACATGTGTGTTTGCTTATATCATGTTTATTCTTATGATGAACGGTGTATAGGTGATTTAATGCTATAACTTACAGAAAATCTTTGATTAAGCAAGATGAGCAGTTCTGAACTGATTATATCGACAAAAATAATCAACTCACCAAGTAGTGGCTAGAGAAACTCACTCAAAAGGTATTATGTATACTAGCTTTTGGAGCCAGTGGCTTCTTCTTCTGGCAGAAAGGTTGAAGGGGAAGGAACGGGGGTGAAGGATAAGGACCGGTAAGATTTGGAAAAGGCTTGCCATTCCTTTTCGTATACCCTTCTGCCAGAAGAAGGAGCCAATGGCTCTGAAAGCTTGCATATGTAATATCTTTTATGTGTGTGTTTTCCTGATGCTGCATGGCAAGTAGATTTTTTTTATCTATCCAATGACAATATTCATTAGTATTTCTGACAATCATTCTTACTAGTTGAGAAATATTTCTTTGTAAATATTGAATATAATAGAGGGAAACATTCCACGTGGGAAAAATATATCTAAAAACAAAGATGATGTGACTTACCAAACGAAAGCGCTGGCAGGTCGATAGACACACAAACATACACACAAAATTCAAGCTTTTGCAACCAACGGTTGCTTCATCAGGAAAGAGGGAAGGGAAGCAACCGTTGGTTGCGAAAGCTTGAATTTTGTGTGTATGTTTGTGTTTATTTGTGTGTCTATCGACCTGCCAGCACTTTCGTTTGGTAAGTCACATCATCTTTGTTTTTAGATGTGTAAATATTGAGTTTTACATAAGCAGATTGAAACCATTAATTTTGTAAATATGACTTTATAATGATGTGAAGGCACTTTTGATGCTATATTTATTAATTTTTTCCCCAGAAAGAGTTTAAAAAATTTTGTGACAGCTTCGAACCATGTAAAATGGTCGCCTTTAGGTCAGGAACAGTGCACAGGTCTTAGCCTTGTTATAGATCACACATTGTCACTCACAGTGTGTGACAGATCATTGTCCTCAACAAGATTAAGACTGCCCATTTTATATGGTTGAAACTGGTAATTTCAAAAATTTAAATGTGAATGTGTCAAGAAGTAATTTTTGAACTCTTTTAAATGTTATACAACAAATGACCACCTGATAGATGGGAATCGGAGCTGTAACTGGAAAATAAATAATGTAAGGCTCCTGGAAAAGATGGCCACTGTCAAAAATTTGATGAAACTGTTGTAAATACTGTTGCGTGATAGAAGAAATTTCAAAAGAAATGAAGAATGTGCTCTTTTGCTATGCAAAGATGGTAGAAAAGATGCTACTGATAATGCAGATACCTCATTCTGGCCCTTGGCTTGAGAGATTTTGTAATAAAACTCTTCAGTCTACAATGCAGGCTGAGCTTGATAACCAGCTGTATGAATATTAGATTGGGCACTGAAAGGACATAAAGGCATAGTATAGTTTTCCAGATTAAAGTTGTCAGGCCAGAAGAGATTGATAATTCCAAAGCATTCAAGGTGGTATTATTTTGTGAACCATAATCCTAGCTGGTGTCCAACAAATATTAAAATCGAGAACATGCTCCAAAAATATTTAGTCATAAAAATGGCATTGAGACTGAGAGGTAGTGTTTCCTCACTCTTATTTAGCTTTGACATATGCCTATACCACATCAATCTTTCTCGAACATTGTATTCTTATTTCTTCCACTGTCCTTCAAGAGAGCTACCACTCTCCCACTGATGATCTCACTATTGATGGAAATTGAAGATAACAATAAAATTAAAGTTTATTGGGTAAACAAGAAATGATTTCATTTGATTATGATCACCAGTCAGGTTGTTCATTTTTAAGATGATCCCGAAACAAATTCATACTCTTGTATCTTTAAATCCCAGTGTAAGCATCTCATTAAAGAATAGATTACACTGACTCTGAGAACTAAAAGAAAATAATAATAGTAATATGACATATCTACAAGACTGACACTGCACCTTTTACTGATTGGAGGTTACATGTTCACACCCGGTATCCAATTCCTTTCTCCATGCTTCTGCAGCTGTCCTAATTTTTTGCCTCCAGTGATCTCACTGTCAATGGAATGCTTCACTGTCAATGTGGCATTGCTTCTAAGTTTCATTTTCCTAACAGCAGTGACAATGGAACATTTACTGAAGGAATTCAAAAGACGGAAGTGACATTCAAGCTTTTACAATACACACAAATCTAGACACCTTTTTCCGTGTATAATTAAGTTTCTGCTATATCATAGTTAGAGCATAGTTCCTTTGTTATAGATAAATTCAACATTATTTGTATTTCAGTTGATAAAATAGGAATACATGGATTTATCTCATGTCTGAGTTATTACAAAGAACTGTATGAGAGAACTGTCACTACCATGCAAAATAGAACATGTGCCTTTCATGGACATTAAAATGTGCTGACTATTGATAGAATGGTACACAGAATACTTTGTGTAAGAAGAAATGTTAATCCCTTTCCTACTGACTGGATGAATGTTGGGAGAATGGATGTATTTCTTATTAAATCAAAAGACATTTAAGGTGTAGCAAATTAAGCAGAAAGAAGAGGCACAGAAAGGAGGGGGGAGAGGGATGGGGGGTGGACTGACAACTATGTATTTTAATGCATCAATTACATAAGAAGAGTGAAGGAGTGAAAAGTCATTGATAAAGTTTTAAGCTTTCACTGATGAAAGTTCACTGTTAGTTTGGCTCACAGCTTACATTTTTATTTAACATAAAACAATACTGATGATAACGGAAGAAGAAACTTATGCTCACATGACTCTACTAAAAAATCAGTTTAGAAATCAATGTTGTCTGATAACAAAACATATTTCAGATGCCACATTTCACATTGCTGGGGAAGCGAGCCACAGTTCAATGTGCACGAATAACAAACCTTGATGAACATGCTTGTGGAGGACTGATTCACCAGGTGGACCGTCTTCTGGTACCACCTGCAGGTGATGCAGTACAGCTGCTTGAAGCTAGTGGAAATTTCAGCACATTTTTGAGACTACTGCAGGTATGTTTAGTAAATATTAAATTTGTGATAACTTACAATATATGAAGATGTTTTTATTTGTTGTAGCAGTGTCATTATGCTGGTTGTGCCAGCTGAGTATGAACTGGAAACCTAAACTAAATTACTTAACAGTTGCTAGGAAATGAAGATGTCTCCACTTTTTTTTTACTATGTTGAAACAATGTATCTGTATCAAGTTAGGTGTAGCAGGCACTAAGCAAGTAGTCTGTCCCGATGCTTTTGTCAGATGTAGTGAGTAATTCTGGTGCAGGATGGCTGAAATATGAGGTCTGAGTGTTATCAAAGCCTTGTCTGTTGACTTAACATAAGAGAAAGTGTCACCGCCATTGTGCATGTGAGAGAAAAGGCAAAAGACATCATCTTACCACTAAAGAATGGTGCTGTCCCACATTAACTGCTGCGCATGGGCTTTCCTAAAGTTGCAGAAGATATTTAGCAGGCTAAGAAGATATGACATTTGGTGGACAGGGTCATATCTGCTACTTGTATGCAAATTGCTTCATATCTTGATAATGCTTCAGATATCCACATTTTTTCCAAAACAGATATCCGCATTTTGTTTTTCAAAACTGTTTCCCAACTGGACATAGGTAGAGCATATTGTTGAAAGCTTGTGCAGAGTCATAGTGAATGTTATAAATGGGACCTGTAGTATAGAGCTGGGGCGGTCTATATCAGAATTAGTAATATGCAAATGCCCATATGGTGTGTTATTCAGTGTATATAACATATCATACATATTTTTACCCTTCCTGTTCTATCTCTCAAAGGAAGATTATCTATTTTCCGTCTCCAGCATTGTTTAAATCCAATTTTTATGTAATTTTTTTGTGTTGTCATTAGCAGAGATTTGTATTGGAGGAATTAGTGCTTCGCTTTATTAGAATTTTTTTAAAGATTTTTTAGGATAAAGCTCTCCACATCACCGCATGACACCTTTCTTGTAGCATCTTCCATTGGAGTGCTAATTTTTGCACTAAATGCTTGCCAACTGATGAAGTCCCATCATATCAGAACACTTTTATACTCATGGCCTCTCATTTACACTACAGATGGATATGTAAAAGTCTTGAAGAACTGAAAATGACAGTTAATTGTGAAAAGTAACAGTCCTGTCACATTTCCTTTATATGTGCCAGGTACTACTTTCCCTTATGACAGTATTCTCCCATTGAGAGTGAATGGGAACTGCTTGTTAAGAAGTCTTCAATTTAGTTTTCAGTTTAACTGTGGCATATTCCTATATCTATTTTTCCTGCATCCATTTGAAGAGATAAGTAGGATCTTTGAACAAGCATTTTTCAAGTATGGTGTCATATTCCAGTGATGGATTTTTGCAGGACCAAATTCTTTGTGCTTTTTGACAATTCTGCAGGAAAATTATTGCTTTGAAATTTAGTGAATTTTCCTCTTGTGCAGGTCTGTATTGATTTAGTTTAGCTTTTGTTTGTCAGCAAGGATTGACTTCATCTTAATCTGACATTATGTCTGCTTTAATAATGTTCTCAAATGAATCACAGTTTAGTTTAAAGAAATGATTCTGGGTGATGCCTGGAGTAAGGATGCTGCAATACATGTTAAACACTGCCAAATCCATACTGGAATATTTTAGCTGTGGTAACCACGGAGGTGGCCATCATGTCACACGGTGGCTGGTTATCGTGGTCAGTGATAGTAAATACTAGCTATCCTTGCAGCTGTATTGCACATAGTGGTAATGGAAGAATATGCTTGACTTTGTGCTGCAATGGACACTGACTACATGCACAAGGATGACATACTTGCTACCCAAGAATACTTTCTATTGCTGAATACTGGAGAGCAAGGACAAGACTTCATCTGAATGGCTTGTAAATATAGCTACACTGAACTGTGCAGAGCAGGAATGGAATGCTGTCAGGGCATACAGAGGGTGTCAGGGTGCTAGCACTTCACATGACGAAATTTTTCTTGGCTTTTGAAGAATTTATTGTATAGATATGGAGGCTTACTGATTTTTAACTACATCATAATGAGCATAAGTTGAATATTGTCTTTTGTTGTTTGAGTTCGTTATTGAATTAAGCTCTAAATAAATATTTCTATTGTTATTGATAACTGCTGGCTCATTTATGTGCTCTTGAGTTAGAAGCAGATGTTAAACAAGTCATATTTTAAATTTTGAGTAGTGTTAGTACTCTGCAAACATTAAAAAAAATTATTTTGGCTTACAAATTTGGTATTTTTTTTAAGTGAAACATTTTGTTTGATTTATAATAATAGCAACTGAAATGTGTATTTCTTGTATATTGATAGCTAATTTAAGTATATCCCCATATTACAGGAAACTGGCCTGATATCTGAACTGAAAGAAAACAGCCCATTTACTCTCCTAGCACCATCAGATGAGGTTTTTGCTCGCATTCCAGAGCCACAGATGGACACACTCACATCAGACAAGGAGCTGCTAACTCATGTTCTACGCAAGCACATTTTACCAGGTATGTAGACACTTTTTGGGCAATTTTTGAGTGGCTGTCTCTGGGACGAATGGAAGTCAATGTGTGGTTAATTCCTTTATTATTCCTCAGAGGTGCTTTGCTGCTCTGGAGTAAGTGTAGCTACGTGGCCCTTCTCCAGTCGAGCAGAATCACTTGGTGGGCCTCTTCCCCTCCGCCGAGACTATGAGGGTCGCATTCATATGGGAGGAGCTGCCATTACCAGTTGTGATCATGTGTCCAATGATGGTGTGGTTCACTTTGTCAACAAGGTATGTATGTTTTGTTGTTTACAACCAGTTTATGAAGGCTGATTATAATTTTACAGTCATGGGGAATACATAAAGGTAATCACTGGTAAGTATATTGAAAGTATTGTTGTTATTTAATGGTATGTTCTATTCACTGATGGTTGTGGGAAAGAAGATTCTGATTTGAACCATCTGGTTGATAGCATTGCCTACCTTTCTCTTGGCAAATGACAGTCACATTAAGCTAAAACTTAGTATGAGAAGCTTGAAAGTTATTTTGATCTATTCTAGAAACCATTTTTGTGTCACTAGTTTGTTACGTATTGTTGCCAGTATTTTACACTCAGTATTCGCTAACAGATAACCTAAAAGAGTGATGGGTCACACTGTTGTGATCCTTGAAATTTGTCAGTCTGCAAACCAAACAATAATAGTTATAGCCAAAATATTAATCTGAGCCACAAATAAATTACTCTGAGGTCATTCCAGAGTAGAAGAATAAGTTCAAAGTATAACTTACCTGGATAGCATGTGTTTCGTAATCAAACTTCCACATAGGTAGGAGGTGATGGAAACCTCAAGTTCAACGATCATTGCACTAAACACACAGTAAACAGTTGTCATTGCAGAACCCACAAGTACAGGCAAGTCGAAGAACAGTAGTTGAGGAAGCGACTGCAGTAGGCATCTTACATTTGCCTGCTGTTTCATTAGCCTGCGATATTGGCTGTTTCTGTTTGAGTTGCCCTCACCATGCACGTGTAATATTACACATACTGATACATTTGTATCATCCATTTGCATGTTCAGCAAAGTTACTAAATCCCTCTCATCTTGAACGAGGATGTAGAGCCAGTATCTGTCTGGTTAAGTGTGTGGGAGGATGAGATGATAGAAATAGTCGTGAGCTAGATAATGTCCTGACGGCAGGCTCTGGGAAGATGTCTGGGACCAAAAGCTATGCTGGTGCTGGATCTAGAGTTTCTTGCTTAAACCTGGATATTTTTGGATGCAGAGGCACTCGTTTGAGACATGGCATGGCAGGCGATTTAACTGTTGGTGAAGCCAGATTGACGTCAAAGAGTGCGTCCCACAGTTCATGGGAAAGAAGGACCAGGTGGCCGTCTATTGGGACCTTGTTATACAGAGACTACAATGTGACTGTGCCGGTGGTATTGCTGGACTCCCTGATCAGGGAGGCCATTGACCTGGGTGCTGCCGCCACAGTTAGTGGCAGTGTCGATGCTATATCCGATATGTTATAGCCACCAACACCAGCTAGTGTCCCTGCTGTTCCATGGCAGACCCTGGATCCACCCCGGATGTACGTGTTTACCCCAGAATCCCCACGTGGAATTTTGTTGCTTCATAAATTGAGTTGGTCACAGGAGTTTGACACCCTGTGAGGAAGCCCATAAAGGAGCGCCTCTGGGCTTCAACCATTGATGGATGCGGACCTCTAAGAAGGCAGGATAGAGCTTAGCACAGAAGTTGATTTTATCTTCTGAAAAGCATGATTACTCTTCAGACTATTGAAATGAAAATTACATTTTATGGAAAGGATTTAGTGGGTCTGCTACTGAGGTTGTCTGGGGAATAAATTTCGCATAGTGATTCACTTTTCTGAGGAATACTTGAAGGCTGTTGATCGATTTGGGTACAGGCATATTTTGAATAACCTCTGCATCTTCTGTGGTGGGCTGAAGTGTTCCTCATTGAGAATACACCCTAACTGAGTAACCACTGACTGAAAGAAGGTGCATAAGCTACACACAAGTCCTCTGTGTGTAAGGACCACTAAAACCAGGTGGTGATGGCACAAAACTTCAGCTGTTGTACAACCAGTGACTAGAATAGTGTCAAGAGACTTTACACAAAGTGTGAATTCATGCAGTTGTCTGCTTAATAAAACTTTGTAATATGGCGCAGGCACTAACCATTTCAAAATGGTACCTATTAAAGCAATGCTTTCAGACTGGCACATTCAAGACTAATATTTTATGTGAGTGTTCATCAATATGTAACTGAAAATATGTATCTGTGAGATCAGTTTTGGAAAGCAGTTTACCTCCTGAAAGTTTTGAAAAAAGTTTGTCTGAATGAGTCAAGGGTTTGCTTTAAGATTTTATGACCAAAGAGAGCCCCCCTAGAATTCCTGACTACCACTAATAATGACTCCCATTGACTAGAGGAAATGAGAGACAAAATCTGTTGTTCTAGTTAATCTAGCTCCATTTTAATCTCATCCGCAATGGCCAATGGAATAGTCAGGCTTTGCTAAATGTAGGGCATGCTGTTGGCTTTTGATAAAATATGGGCCTGAAAATCAACTTGCTTACCCCAAAGCAGGTTCAAACAGTGGTGCGAATTTTGTACAAATTATCTGTGGCAGCACAGGATAAAGATGAGCTTGAGGGAATGCACTGTATGACGTAATGAAAATCCAAAAGCGGAATATGAAGGGCAAAATATTTTTGACTGATGGATCTTGGCACAATCAGACAATGTCTGCGGACACCTGATTATAAGTGCCCATGAGTTTCTATAAGCATTCATGAATTTCACACATCATAGATGTGGCACTTCATGGTGGCTGCACACCCATAATGTTAACTGCACTTACTGAGAGAGGGTGTACTTGGCCTAAAGTATGTAGAATGGCTTATAACTGAGACTGGTGTGCCAGTATCAAAAATAAGTCATTTAAATGTTAACTTGTATCAGATGAGGCCACTGGCTGATGTCTGCTGTGCTACAACAGTTCCACAGTGTGATCTTTGTGAAGCCACTTATGACACTCATCTTCATAATGTGGTCATTCCCATTTAGAATGCAAAGAAAAACAGCCCAGGCTATTCGGTAGCAAAGGGTGTCATTGTGAGCGATGTCCAGTAGATGCACTACATCGTGAATTAAACTTTCCACATATACTATTCCACACTCATATTTTCAACTCAACTCTTGCAGTTTCACAGTTCAAACTGAATAACTTACAGCTTCTGACTTGTGATGTTGTAAGAGTTATAGATTTACTGATACCACATGCAATTTTTTCGAAAAATACTCATAAAATAGAAAGAAAATGCCAGATAATGGCACAGAGAGGCTAACTCTTGAACCTACTGAAGATTTGTAGACAGAAAAAAGACTTGGTAATCTGGACATTTCACCTCACTTGCCTAAAGATGTTGCATGAGGCATTACTAATATACTTCCCAGTCCTTTTGAGTTTCATTAAATGGCTGGAGAGCTGGGATAGCTGATAGCAACTGTGACTACTGCAATGGTGAAACAGTTAAGTGCATGATCAAGTACAGTTGATGCTGCTGCTGTTCCTGTTCCTCTGAATGAATTAAGAGCTCAATCAAGTTCTGTTGCTGCTATTGTGTGTTGTGACTGCTGTTGCTGCTAAAGGTCAGTAAATCTGGCATTCATGGTAGAGCTTGGTGAGCCAAAACTGCGACTACCTTCTTGTGAAGGTTGGGACCCTCACTTCAGGTCACGATGTTTTTGAACATAAGTAACTTGTGTCACAACAATGGAAATTATCAATTAGTCATGAATCAAACAAAAATAGTTCATTGCGAAATACTCATCTGAGCATCAAAGAAACTGAAATGGTCTACAGAAGAGAGTGCCAACTGCCAATAGCATATTTCAAGTTATTGTGTGTTAGGAGTTAGATTAAATGGAAAGACAAGAACAAAGATGCAGTAAGATGAAGCAATTTGTATAGTAGACAGAGATTTTTATTGGCGCCCAGGGAACTACTTGTCACCAGTATGTAGTGTCTACATCTACATCTACATTGATACTCCGCAAGCCACCCAACGGTGTGTGGCGGAGGGCACTTTACGTGCCACTGTCATTACCTCCCTTTCCTGTTCCAGTCGCGTATGGTTCGCGGGAAGAACGACTGTCTGAAAGCCTCCGTGCGCGCTCTAATCTCTCTAATTTTACATTCGTGATCTCCTCGGGAAGTATAAGTAGGGGGAAGCAATATATTCGATACCTCATCCAGAAACGCACCCTCTCGAAACCTGGCGAGCAAGCTACACCGCGATGCAGAGCGCCTCTCTTGCAGAGTCTGCCACTTGAGTTTATTAAACATCTCCGTAACGCTATCACGGTTACCAAATAACCCAGTGACGAAACGCGCCGCTCTTCTTTGGATCTTCTCTATCTCCTCCGTCAACCCGACCTGGTACGGATCCCACACTGACGAGCAATACTCAAGTATAGGTCGAACGAGTGTTTTGTAAGCCACCTCCTTTGTTGATGGACTACATTTTCTAAGCACTCTCCCAATGAATCTCAACCTGGTACCCGCCTTACCAACAATTAGTTTTATATGATCATTCCACTTCAAATCGTTCCGTACGCATACTCCCAGATATTTTACAGAAGTAACTGCTACCAGTGTTTGTTCCGCTATCATATAATCATACAATAAAGGATCCTTCTTTCTATGTATTCGCAATACATTACATTTGTCTATGTTAAGGGTCAGTTGCCACTCCCTGCACCAAGTGCCTATCCGCTGCAGATCTTCCTGTATTTCGCTACAATTTTCTAATGCAGCAACTTCTCTGTATACTACAGCATCATCCGCGAAAAGCCGCATGGAACTTCCGACACTATCTACTAAGTCATTTATATATATTGTGAAAAGCAATGGTCCCATAACACTCCCCTGTGGCACGCCAGAGGTTACTTTAACGTCTGTAGACGTCTCTCCATTGATAACAACATGCTGTGTTCTGTTTGCTAAAAACTCTTCAATCCAGCCACACAGCTGGTCTGATATTCCGTAGGCTCTTACTTTGTTTATCAGGCGACAGTGCGGAACTGTATCGAACGCCTTCCGGAAGTCAAGAAAAATAGCATCTACCTGGGAGCCTGTATCTAATATTTTCTGGGTCTCATGAACAAATAAGGCGAGTTGGGTCTCACACGATCGCTGTTTCCGGAATCCATGTTGATTCCTACATAGTAGATTCTGGGTTTCCAGAAATGACATGATACGCGAGCAAAAAACATGTTCTAAAATTCTACAAGAGATCGACGTAAGAGATATAGGTCTATAGTTTTGCGCATCTGCTCGACGACCCTTCTTGAAGACTGGGACTATCTGTGCTCTTTTCCAATCATTTGGAACCCTCCGTTCCTCTAGAGACTTGCGGTACACGGCTGTTAGAAGGGGGGCAAGTTCTTTCGCGTACTCTGTGTAGAATCGAATTGGTATCCCGTCAGGTCCAGTGGACTTTCCTCTATTGAGTGATTCCAGTTGCTTTTCTATTCCTTGGACACTTATTTCGATGTCAGCCATTTTTTCGTTTGTGCGAGGATTTA
Organism: Schistocerca piceifrons; assembly: GCF_021461385.2. Lineage (NCBI taxonomy): Eukaryota > Metazoa > Arthropoda > Insecta > Orthoptera > Acrididae > Schistocerca > Schistocerca piceifrons. The sequence continues at coordinate 87,965,550 of NC_060143.1, read as the reverse complement.
GAGAAGGAACTGCAGTGCGGTCTTCCTCTGTGAAGCAGCTTTGGAAAAAGGTGTTTAGTATTTCAGCTTTACGCGTGTCATCCTCTGTTTCAATGCCATCATCATCCCGTAGTGTCTGGATATGCTGTTTCGAGCCACTTACTGATTTAACGTAAGACCAGAACTTCCTAGGATTTTCTGTCAAGTCGGTACATAGAATTTTACTTTCGAATTCAATGAACGCTTCACGCATAGCCCTCCTTACGCTAACTTTGACATCGTTTAGCTTCTGTTTGTCTGAGAGGTTTTGGCTGCGTTTAAACTTGGAGTGGAGCTCTCTTTGCTTTCGCAGTAGTTTCCTAACTTTGTTGTTGTACCACGGTGGGTTTTTCCCGTCCCTCACAGTTTTACTCGGCACGTACCTGTCTAAAACGCATTTTACGATTGCCTTGAACTTTTTCCATAAACACTCAACATTGTCAGTGTCGGAACAGAAATTTTCGTTTTGATCTGTTAGGTAGTCTGAAATCTGCCTTCTATTACTCTTGCTAAACAGATAAACCTTCCTCCCTTTTTTTATATTCCTATTAACTTCCATATTCAGGGATGCTGCAACGGCCTTATGATCACTGATTCCCTGCTCTGTACATACAGATTCGAAAAGTTCGGGTCTGTTTGTTATCAGTAGGTCCAATATGTTATCTCCACGAGTCGGTTCTCTGTTTAATTGCTCGAGGTAATTTTCGGATAGTGCACTCAGTATAATGTCACTCGATGCTCTGTCCCTACCACCCGTCCTAAACATCTGAGTGTCCCAGTCTATATCTGGTAAATTGAAATCTCCACCTAAGACTATAACATGCTGAGAAAATTTATGTGAAATGTATTCCAAATTTTCTCTCAGTTGTTCTGCCACTAATGCTGCTGAGTCGGGAGGTCGGTAAAAGGAGCCAATTATTAACCTAGTTCGGTTGTTTAGTGTAACCTCCACCCATAATAATTCACAGGAACCATCCACTTCTACTTCACTACAGGATAAACTACTACTAACAGCGATGAACACTCCACCACCGGTTGCATGCAATCTATCCTTTCTAAACACCGTCTGTACCTTTGTAAAAATTTCGGCAGAATTTATCTCTGGCTTAAGCCAGCTTTCTGTACCTATAACGATTTCAGCTTCGGTGCTTTCTATCAGCGCTTGAAGTTCCGGTACTTTACCAACGCAGCTTCGACAGTTGACAATTAGAATACCGATTGCTGCTTGTTCCCCGCATGTCCTGACTTTGCCCCGCACCCGTTGAGGCTGTTGCCCTTTCTGTACTTGCCCAAGGCCATCTAACCTAAAAAACCGCCCAGCCCACGCCACACAACCCCTGCTACCCGTGTAGCCGCTTGTTGCGTGTAGTGGACTCCTGACCTATCCAGCGGAACCCGAAACCCCACCACCCTATGGCGCAAGTCGAGGAATCTGCAGCCCACACGGTCGCAGAACCGTCTCAGCCTCTGATTCAGACCCTCCACTCGGCTCTGTACCAAAGGTCCGCAGTCAGTCCTGTCGACGATGCTGCAGATGGTGAGCTCTGCTTTCATCCCGCTAGCGAGACTGGCAGTCTTCACCAAATCAGATAGCCGCCGGAAGCCAGAGAGGATTTCCTCGGATCCATAGCGACACACATCATTGGTGCCGACATGAGCGACCACCTGCAGATGGGTGCACCCTGTACCCTTCATGGCATCCGGAAGGACCCTTTCCACATCTGGAATGACTCCCCCCGGTATGCACACGGAGTGCACATTGGTTTTCTTCCCCTCTCTTGCTGCCATTTCCCTAAGGGGCCCCATTACGCGCCTGACGTTGGAGCTCCCAACTACCAGTAAGCCCACCCTCTGCGACTGCCCGGATCTTGCAGACTGAGGGGCAACCTCTGGAACAGGACAAGCAGCCATGTCAGGCCGAAGATCAGTATCAGCCTGAGACAGAGCCTGAAACCGGTTCGTCAGACAAACTGGAGAGGCTTTCCGTTCAGCCCTCCGGAATGTCTTTCGCCCCCTGCCACACCTTGAAACGACCTCCCACTCTACCACAGGTGAGGGATCAGCCTCAATGCGGGCAGTATCCCGGGCAACCACAGTCGTAGTCCGATCAGGGGATGCGTGGGACGAGCTGGCCGTCCCCGACAAACCCCCATCCCGACCCCCACAGTGATGCCCATTGGCAACAGCCTCAAGCTGTGTGACCGAAGCCAACACTGCCTGAAGCTGGGAGCGAAGGGATGCCAACTCAGCCTGCATCCGAACACAGCAGTGCATCCAAAACACAACAGAACACAATCACTAAACTGAAGGTCAGCACGTTGACATGTATTTCATAATCTGTATGGGCAAGAGGTGGTGGAAAGTACAAGTATAGTATTAATATCACAAAAACACAGGAAACAGTCCAGATGTGTCAGATAACAGCAACTGAGGAAGGGACCACCACCGCGTAGTCTTACATTTGCTTGCTGTGGAAGCTCATGTGACTGGCCTGCGAGAATGGCTTTGTTTTGCTGCACACACCTTCAATGAATGTGTGCAACATTACACATATTAGGACTGTTAAAAAAATTCCAGAACTTTGTCCACAAAATTGTTCTATGTTTACCTTTTACTTAATGTGCATGGCCTCCTTCGAGATACTCTCCTCCAAAATAGATACACTGCTTCCAATGCTTCGGCCGAAACTCTTTACCTTTACAAATGTCTGGTTGTCTCTGTGTATGTGCGGTTGGATATGGGTGTGTGTGCGAGAGTGTATACCTGTCCTTTTTTCCCCCTAAGGTAAGTCTTTCCGCTCCCGGGATTGGAATGACTCCTTACCCTCTCCCTTAAAACCCACATCCTTTCATCTTTCCCTCTCCTTCCCTCTTTCCTGATGAAGCAACCATTGGTTGCGAAAGCTTGAATTTTGTGTGTATGTTTGTGTTTGTGTGTCTATCGACTTGCCAGCACTTTCGTTTGGTAAGTCACATCATCTTCGTTTTTAGATATATTTTTACCTAAATGTTAGTTTAATGCTAGACATTTTGGTTGCACTACTGTATTATAATGCCTTATTTTTGCATTTTTAGACTTTTTGTTCTAAAAGTTTTTGGTTATGCTATATGCCTTCCCATTCTATGTAGCCTTTCCTCTGTAGCAGGTTTTTCCAAACCATTTTCTTGGATAATTTTCCAAAGATATTTAAATTTTTAAAAGTTTTCAGTTTGGCTAATGTCTGTTTTCAGCAATTTTGTTGTATTTTTAAACGTTTTCTGTGCAGAAATTCTTAAGCTGGCCCTGCTTGCTATTTATTCTAAAAGATTACTTTGTGTTACAGCAGATGTAACATTTTTCAGAAAGTATAGCAAAGTCATCTACAAATGTGAAACAATTTATTCCATTTTTTCCCCTCTTCCCAACTTTATTGGTGATATCTTACCCTTCATTCAGTTTTTCATTCCAAATTCTCACTATTTTTGTATAACAGATTATTATTATTATTTTCCATTATCAAAACAACTATGCCACTTTATTATGTTAAAGTTTTCATGACTGTTTGTTGCAGGTGATGATGCCATCAAACCCCAAATATAGGAGAGTTATTGGCCACCGATCCAGGAATCCTAATGTAGAAGTATTCCTTTATGGTCTCTAGTTTCATTTGCAGAAGCTACAACTGTATTTACAATGCTTATGTTTCAAACTTTTTATTTTCCTAGTTTGAAGATGAAAAAAAAAGAGGACAAAATCTGTGTAATAGTGTGTTAAGTTATAAGAAATGTACTGACATATCAGAGCAGTATTGTACTGCAAAAGTCACATTGTGACTAAAGACTGGATACAATTTTTTGTTTTCATTGTTTGTAATCATCTCAGATCCAGAGTAGTTTCTGATACATGATTACCATATTTTTAGAAGCTGTATTAGTGACAATGGCACACTAATTTGTATTAGGCTTTCTTTCAAAAGCAAAAACAAGGCCTTTACTCAAAAATATTATTCCTGTTGGTTGTTTTATGAAGCTACGATCTTTAGCAATTATTTATTCTTGAATGCACATGTTGTTCATTATTTACAACACATTTTGTACTGAAATTTGTGAAAATAAAGTTAATTAAAAATGATTTTGTAGTCCAATCATTTAATGCCTGAAATAAGAAGAAATGAAATATGATCAATGAGATCGTTGGTCTTTCCCTAGAAGCTTTGAATTTCAAGGTATCATTGCCAGCTGATGTTATAGAAATAATGTTAAGAATGGGTTATGATCAAAAAAAGTTATAGGAAAGTAAATTGATATTATTTTTATTTTATTGCTGGGGATAGGTAAATTAAATCCATTAGTAATGTACATGTATTTTCATCAAATGCCTGCCTCATATCATACCAGTAGAGGTTAATCACTTCTTTTGTAAACCATCAGAATAATGTACTGAAGTTGTGTGAAATACTTCACTACAAAACAAGAACTATTTCAAATGGAGAACAGAATTAAATGTAACTGGCCATAGTCAATGTATTGCTGGTTCATTATTCATTGCTGTAAAAACTGTTTAGTTTACTCTTCTATTATTTGTGTTTGGCAAGTTTTACCTGCAACTTCTCTAAATATAAATCTTTACCCACTGGTTCTGTGACTTCATTTTCAAAAATTCAGCGCTGTCTGGTTCGGCAGAGTGTGCGGGAACTAGATGGAGCATGACAAGGTTGCCACCAAAGTGCAGCATCAGGAGGCTGTGGGGCAGGGAGTTAGGGAAAGGGAGTGGGGGATGGGAGGAGTGGAGCAGGGAATGCCAGAAACTGGCTGGTGTGTTGACAAAGACAGCACACAGTGAGAGTGAGGGGATGTGAATAGGGATGAGGTGATAGGACAGAGGGGCTGAAACTGTTGGGTGGAGGGAGTGGGGACAGTAGGTTACCATAGGTCGAGGCTGGAATAATTACAGGAGCTTCAGAAAAGCTGGTGGTGGAGGGGAGGATCCAGATGACATGGATTGTGAAGCAGCAATTAAAATCAAGCACATTATGTTCAGCTGCATGATGTGTTATGGAGCATTGCTATTGGCCACAGTTTGATGGTGGCCATTCATCCTGGTGGGCAGCTAGTTGGCAGTCATACCAATATAAAAAGCTGAGCAAGGTTTGCAGCAGAGCAGCAGGGTGACATGGCTGCTTTCACAGGTGGCCTAGGATTTGATAGGATAAGCCTGCCACAGGACTGGACTAGGAAGCCATGGGTGGGTGGATTGGGCAGGTGTTGCACAACATCCTAGTCCATCCCTACACCACTCTCTATCCCAACCACTTGCCACAAGGATCCAGACCTGGGTGCAAGACCTAGATGCAAGACCTGTCCCATACATTCTCCCACCAGTCTAGTCCAATCTGGTCACAAGCATCACCTATCCCATCAATGGTAGGGCAACCTGGTAAACCAGTCACAAGCTAAGCTGCAACCACAGTGCTACATTCTACATGACAACCAACAAGCTGCATGTCTGAATGGCCACTGGCAAACTGTTGTCAAGAAACAGGTGCTGAGCACAACGGTCCAACATGACGTTCTTCATTTAAATGACAACTTCACAGCCTGTGCCACCTGTATCCTTCCTCTCACTGAATTGTGTGGATAAAAACTCTCCCTGGAATATATCATATGTTCCTGTAACTCTCCTGGCCTTAAACTTTGTTAGTTACTGTCCTTTACCCACCTATCACCTTCCCTGTTCCAACTCAAAGACTACACAGCCTTCTAATCCACCAACACCCCCACTGTCATTCTACTTCTCTCCTTTTCTGCTCCTCCTCCCCTCTCCCTCTCCCATACCCTGCCCGCCATCAACCTCCAGACTGAACCACCTGCCCTACCCTCTCTCCACCTCATCTCTGTTAACATCCACAAGCAGCACTTTACTGCCCACACACTACACTGCTATCCCTCCCACTCCCTGTCCCAGCTTCCTCCTTACCCCAACCACCCAGATTGCTTCTCCCATCATGCATGATTGCTCACAGTCTGACCTTGGCAGCCGAGACAGTGATCATGACTTGTTTAGCAGTCTTTTTGTTCTGCCTGTCTGCAACTCAACATCTCCACTATTAATTAAAATTAATGACACACTTGCTCTTTTTTTCCCCCCCCATCAGTCTTCTGACTGGTTTGCAACCTATGTCCTCAATTATTTGCTGGATGCCCTCTAGTATCATGGAAGTCTTTCACTCATGTCTTAAGAGATGCCCTATCATCCTGCCCCTTCTCCTTGTCATTGTTTTCCACATATTCCTTTCCTCTGCGATTCTGTGGAGAACTTCCTCATTCCTTACCTTATAAGTCCACCTAATTTTCAACATTCGTCTGTAGCACCACATCTCAAATGCTTCGATTCTCTTCAGTTCCAGTTTTTCTGCAGTCCATGCTTCACTACCATACAATGCTGTACTTCAGACGTACATTCTCAGAAATTTCTTCCTCAAATTAAAGCTGATATTAGTAGGCTTCTCCTGACCAGGAATGCCTTTTTTGCCATAGCTAGTGTGCTTTTGATGTCCTCCTTGCTCTGTCCGACATTGGTTATTGTACTGCCTAGGTAGCAGAATTCCTTAACTTCATCTACTTTGTGACCATCAATCCTGATGTTAAGTTTCTCACTGTTCTTATTTCTACTACTTCTCATTACCTTCATCTTTATTTGATTTACTTTCAATCCATACTGTGTACTCATTAGACTGTTCATTCCATTCAGCAGATCATGTAATTCTTCTTCACTTTCACTCAGGATAGCAATGTCATTAACGAATCATATCATTCATATCCTTTCACTTTGAATTTTAATTCCACTGCTGAATTTTTCTTTTATTTCCATCATTGCTTCCTTGGTGTACAGATGGAACAGTAGGGGAGAAAGGCTATATCCTTGTCTTGCACCCTTTTTAATATGAGCACTTCATTCTTGGTCGTCCACTCTTATTATTCCCTCTTGGCTGTTGTGCATATTGTATATGACCCATCGCTCCCTATAGGTTACCCCCTACATTTTTCTGAATTTTGAACATCTTGCACCATTTTACATTGTCGAACGCTTTTTCCAGGTGCCAAATCCTATGAATGTGTCTTGATTTTTCTTTAGTCTTGCTTCCATTATTAACCGCAATGTCAGAATTGCCTCTCTCATGCTTTTACATTTCCTAAAGCCAAACTGATTACCATTATTCTTGTAAGAAACTTGGATACATGAGCTGTTAAGCTGATTGTGCGATAATTCTTGCACTTGTCAGCTCTTGCTGTCTTCGGAATTGTGTGGATGATGCTTTTCTGAAAGTCAAATGTTATGTCACCAGACTCATACATTCTACACATCGGTGTGAATATTTGTTTTGTTGCCACTTCCCCCAATGATTTTAGAAATTCTGATGGAATGTTATCTATCCCTTCTGCCTTATTTGATCTTAAGTCCTCTACAGTTCTTTTCAAATTCTGATTCTAATACTGGATCCCCTATCTCTTCTAAATCAACTCCTGTTTCTTCTTCTATCACATCAGACAAATCTTACTCCCCATAGAGGCTTTCAATGTATTTTTTCCACCTATCCACTCTCTCCTCTGCATTTAACAGTAGAATTCCCGCTGCACTCTTAATGTTACCACCCTTGCTTTTAATGTTGCCAAAGGTTGTTTTGGCTTTCCTGTATGCTGAGTCTGTCCTTCCAACAATCATTTCTGTTTGAATGTCTTCACATTTTTCCTGCAGCCATTTCATCATAGCTTCCCTGCACTTACTATTTATTTCATTTCTCAGCAATTTATATTTCTGAGTTTCCCAGAAAATTTTTGTACTTCCTCCTTTCATCAATCAACTGAAGTATTTCTTCTGTTACCCATGGTTTCTTCACACTTACCTCCTTTGTACCTATATTTTCCTTCCCAACTTTTGTGATGGCCCTTGTTAGAGATGTCCAGTCCTCTTCAACTGTACTGCCTACTGAGCTACCATATTTACTCGAATCTAAGCCGCAGTCGAATCTAAGCCGCACCTGAAATTTGAGACTCGAAATTCAAGGGGAGAGAAAAGTTTCAGGCCCCACCTTCAAATCGAAACAAAGTTGGTCCACTGTAATATGAGAAACAATTTAGGTCGAATGAATGGCGATACAGCTACAGTAGTTTGGTTCGAGTCTTGAAGTTTAGAAGTTAAGCTTTACCAGTTAGCCATTGCTACGCATCAGGCGCTCCGTCCGTATTTATACGGGTACCCTTCCTTTTTCACTTGCTTCATCTAGTTTGAATTGATTGCTTATTTTTTTGATCTGATAAGCGCCGTTCTCTTTGTTATAGGTGTTTACATCACTCTAAGCTGAAAATGCATTAATGTACTGTGTCCTGCATTGTTTGTCACATTCTGATAATGAGTGTTAATGACAGGTCGCCGCTCGCAGCATGGCTTACTTTTGTGCATGCTACTGCTGTTTTTAAAAAAGAGAGAGAGAGAGAGAGAGAGAGAGAGAGAGAGAGAGAGAGAGAGAGGAATCGTCTCATTGGTGAAACAATGTCAAGAACTGCTATTTGTTGTTACTTACACTACTGCTTTCTTTGATAATGATCAACAAGAACCAAATAATAAACTGCGTATGATAGATGTTCTGAACGAGAGTTTAGCGAAAATTTTTCTCCGTTTGAAAATCTTTGCAGACGCCTCTTTAGTACATTACATTCTGCACAGAAATTAGTCATCTTAGATTTAAAAATCTAGTCAACTGCCGTGCTTCATTTCTGACTGTATCACTATTAGGCATAAGAATAATACGAATATAAACATGACATGATACGTATATTCTTCCGAGTTTGCTGTTGTCTCACTCTAGTTTCGTAGTATATTAGACAGACAGGATTTAAATGAGATAGCAGCAAACATGAAAGAATACATGGCAAAATGTTTCTATTCATATTGTTCTTGTGGTGAATTGTGATTCACAATTCATAAAAGTTCCTATTAGCAACCATCTCTTCTCACAGGTAGGAAAAAATTCAGAACGTAGAGTTAGCCGTATTGACAAACATCCCTAACAGTTTTGCCAGTCAGATTTTCGTAGTACATTCAAATGCTGCTACATTCGAAGATGAACACTACGGAATTTGTATTTACTTCGTTGGATAATGTACAAAAATGCAATGGTCGAAACTCGGGGCGGAGAAAAAAGCTCGTCTCGCACCTTTTTTTTTTTTTTTTTTTTTTTAAATTTATTTACTGACGCAGAAGGTTTTGCGCCAATATTTATCTTTGTGCCTGCAAAGCATGCCTGTGTAGCGCTACATATATTTGATGGCAGAAGTTAGTTGTGGCGGCACCTACCAACATTTTTCAGACCTTCCGCTTACTTTGCACTCAATTGTAAGCCGCAGGCGGTTTTTTGGATTACAAAAACCGGAAAAAAAAGTGTGGCTTATATTCAAGTAAATATGGTACTCCTTATTGCTGTGTCTATAGCCTTAGAGAACTTCAAGTGTATCTCGTCATTCCTTAGTGCTTAGGTATCCCACTTCTTTGCGTATTGATTCTTCCTAACTAATCTCTTGAACTTCAGCCTACTACTATATTGTGATCTGAGTCTATATCTGCTCCTGGGTACACCTTACAATCCAGTATCGGATTTCAGAATGTCTGCCTGACCATGATATAATCTAACTGAAATCTTCCCATATCACCCGGCCTTTTCCAAGTATACCTCCTCCTCTTCTGATTCTTGAACAGGGTATTCACTGTTACTAGCTGAAACTTGTTACAGAACTCAATTAGTCTTTCTCCTCTTTCATTCCTTGTCGCAAGTCCATATTCTCATGTAACCTTTTCTTCTACTCCTTCCCCTACAACTGAATTCCAGTCCCCCATGACTATTGACTCGCATTCGGGAGGACGACGGTTCAATCCCGTCTCCGGCCAACCTGATTTAGGTTTTCCGTGATTTCCCTAAATCATTTCAGGCAAATGCCGGGATGGTTCCTTTGAAAGGGCACGGCCGATTTCCTTCCCAATCCTTCCCTAACCCGAGCTTGCCTCTAATGACCTCGTTGTCGACGGGACGTTAAACACTAACCACCACCACCACCACCACCCCCATGACTATTAGATTTTCATTCCCCTTTACATACTTATTACCCTTTCAATATCCTCATACACTTTCTCTATCTCCATCTTCAGCTTGCGACGTTGGCATGTATACCTGAACTATCATTGTCGGTGTAGTTCCTTCTCTAGATTGTCATACAGATGACAAAATGGTAGACATCGAAATAGATGACAGAGGGATAGAAAAACAAAATCACTCAAAAGAGTAAAGGCCGCTGGACCTGATGGGATACCAGTTTAATTTTACACAGAGTACACAAAGGAACTTGCCCCCCTTCTTGTAGCGGTGTACTGTAGGTCTCTAGAAGAGCGTAGCATTCCAAAAGATTGGAAAAGGGCACAGGTCATCCCCGTTTTCAAGAAGGCACGTTGAACAGATGTGCGGAACTATAGACCTATATCTCTAACGTCGATTAGTTGTAGAATTCTGGAACACTTATTATGTTCGAGTATAATGACTTTTCTGGAGACTAGAAGTCTACTCTGTAAGAATCAGCATGGGTTTCGAAAAAGACGATCATGTGAAACTCAGCTCACGCTATTCGTCCATGAGACTCAGAGGGCCATAGACATGGGTTCCCAGGTAGATGCCATGTTTCTTGACTTCTGCAAGGCGTTTGATACAGTTCTCCACAGTCGTTTAATGAACAAAGTAAGAGCATATGGACTATCAGACCAATTGTGTGATTGGATTAAAGAGTTCCTAGATAACAGAACACAGCATGTCATTCTCAATGGAGATAAGTCTTCCGAAGTAAGAGTGATTTCAATCACAATATTGTTCGTCAGGATAGAGGTCAGGAGCGGTGGGCGTTGTGATAATTAAAAGTAATCAAGCTGGAATGGACCCTGTTTATTCATGTAACGATGGTACATAGGTGCCTACGTAGGGCTGAGCAGCCCCAGGAGGGGTTGCTGTCTGTTTATCAGGAGGTTTGAGGAGAGAGGCAGAGGCTAGAGGAGCGACTACTCAGGGCCGAGGTCTGAAGCTGAGAGTGCAGAGCTATTTCCAAGCTGCCCTCGCCGCTCCCAGCCACGTCCCCATGTAATCATACGACTAGTCCTTGATTGGAGGATTGATTCTGCCAATGCGCCTTGCTAGTAGCGTACCCTTGTCAGCACAACCAACCCGTGGGACTAGAGTCTGACCGAGAAGCACGTGGCAGGAATGTGAAGACCATGGTCTTCTGGCCAGCACCTTCAACCACAGTATGCCCAAGCTGGCTACGGCTGTACATTATGAATGGAAAAATTATTTATTAAAATTTTATCAGCAATGATCCCTCTTGGGGGGTCTCCTCCCAGCACAGTATATATAAATGACCTTGTGGATAATATCATAAGTTCACTGACGCTTTTTGCGGATGATGCTGTATTATATTGAGAGATTGTAACAATGGAAAATCTGCAACAAATTGACACATGGTGCAGGGAATGGCAATTGAATCTCAATGTAGACAAGTGTAATGTGCTGCGAATACATAGAAAGAAAGATCCTTTATCATTTAGCTACAATATAGCAGGTCACAAACTGGAAGCAGTTAATTCCAAAAATTATCTTGGAGTAAGCATTAGGAGAGATTTAAAATGGAATGACCATATAAAATTAATTGTCGGTAAAGCAAATGCCAGACTGAGATTCACTGGAAGAATCCTAAGGAAATGCAGTCCGAAATTAAAGGAAGTAAGTTACAGTACACTTGTTCACCCACTGCTTGAATACTGCTCAACAGTGTGGGATCTGTACCAGATAGGGTTGATAGAAGAGAGAGAGAAGACCTAACAGAGAGCAGCGCGCTTCATTACAGGATCATTTAGTAATCACGAAAGCATTACGGAGATGATAGATAAACTCCAGTTGAAGCCTGCAAGAGAGATGCTCAGTAGCTGGGCTTTACCATTATAATCCTTTATCTTTTGGAATCTTTTCAGCCCTTTCCATATATCTGTGTTTTATGTATCAATTACTATAAGGTATTTCCAATTGTGGTGCAGACATGGACAATATTTTGGTCACAATGTGTCCCCAGAGTATCACCTTCACAACCCGAAACTTCTATTCCAGAAGGTGGTAACAAAAAGACTTACAAGCAACATGCACATTAGTTCTTTCATGCAACCTTTCTTGACATATTTAGGGTTTAAACCCTCATTTAGGGTTTAAACTCTCTGGACTCAAACTGGCAAGGGGTTATATTTCAACAGTTAATAAAATAAAGCTTCCCGTGAATATAAAAGACTTGCAAGTGTTCCTGGGTAAGATCAACTACTAGGGCTGATTTGTTGCAAGCCTAGCAGAACTCTCGTACAAACTGAACCAGCTACAACACCTAGGCATAAATGGGTGGGCTGGCCCCTGGTCATAACAACTGAGACAAATTTCTTGGTATCGGCATAGACCTGTCGCATAAATACTCGAATGGCATTGAGTACCCTATTGCTTATGGTTCTAAGACCTTATCTGCTTCTCAGTAATGCTATTCTCAAATATGGGAGGAGGCCCTAGTTATCATTTATGTATTTCAGAAAGTTAAATCATCACTTTATGGCCAGAAATTCCATCTTGTCACAGATCATCATATTCACTCACCTTCTTTGGCACTAAGAATTGGTTACCAGATTGGACCACTCAACATACTGGATGCCACATGACATGTGATCAAAAATTAATTGGATTTTTTTCATTTTGCACATTTTATATATCTGATTTTCAATTTCTTTATCTTGTTTGGACACATGTTCCTGATGAATGTTTGCATTTTCAGCTGTTTTGAATATTTAGTGTATTGTTGATAGTAAAAAAGGTTATATACATTTTCAAATGCTCAGCAGATTTTTACTTTTGAGAAACATGGAGCAAAGAATTTGCATTAAATTTTGCTTAAAAATGGAATAAAGTGCAGCACCACATACGAAATGTTGACTGTGGCTTTTGGCAAATCTGCTATGAGTAAGGCAAGAGTTTATTGAATGGTATGAACATTTCACTGCGGTGCTTGAGGTCACAGCACAAACTAATAACATCTGAAGATGGGAGTATAAGAGCCCGAAACCGGTCATGTTCTAAATAAAAGAACCTTACAACTGTAGCGGTATTTTCAACCTCTGGTATTTCAAAGGGCTGCGAGAAGATACTGAAGATGATGACTGCCGTGAATGCCCTAGTACATCAATTACTGTTGACGATGTGGAAGACGCAAAGAAAATGGTTCTGCAAAAACCACCGAATCACCACCAGAGAAGTTGCCAATGGTGTTTGGCATATCCTTTGGTTCACCCAAACAATTATTTTTGATGTTTTGGGCATGAAATATAAAGCAGCAAAGTTTGTTTGGAAATTGTTGAATTTCAACCAAAAACTTCATGTAGACATCCTCAGGACTTGCTGAATGAAGTCGATAATAATCCAGAGCTTCTAAAGATTATAACAGGTTATGAAACATGGGTATACAGATGTGACATTGAAGCCAAGGCTCAATCCTCCCAATGGAAACTGCCTGAAGAGCTAAGATAGAAAAAAAATTTAAGTTCAATCACATGTGAAGGTTCTTCTCACTGTTTTCTTCAATTATAATTGGTAGTCCTTCACAAAAAAAAAAAAGTTCCCATTAACTTTGATCACAACTCATACTTGTCTAATATTCATTTCACTATGGAGCAGCAACATTACATGCAAATGTGGATGCACTGCCTCCTTCCCCAAGGGGGCCAATCTGGCCTTCGACCAACATGAATCAGTGAATCAGCTGGCTTCAGGTGTGGATTCAGTTGTTTCAACTTTCCTACTATGTGTGACATTGCCACTGTCACTCAGAAGAACCCAACTTCACACCCTCTCACTCCCCTTGTATAGCACAGGTGGCTGGTGTAATACAACAAACCAAGATTCACAAATAATGGTATAATATATATCATTTTAGTATACTTAATGTAACATGAAAACTAAACTATGTAAAAATATATGTATGACCATGTTCTAATTTTCAACTTAATCCAGTCATTGTAATATGTCATGAAGAATAACAATTATACATCAAAGGGTAGAAAATCAGCATGTACTTATTACATGGTGAAATCATTTGTTCATACTAAAAACACATTTTAATTTACTAGTCTTCAACATTTTGCATAAAATGCTGAATACTTAGAATTAGGATTATCACTGCTGCAGGCAAGTGGGCATCACCCGTGGTCTAGGGGTAGCGTCTCTGATTCATAATCAAAATGTTTTCGGTCCCTGGTTTGAATCCTGCCACTGCTTAACTTTGGTTAATAATCAGCATTGGTGGCCGAAGACTTCTGGCATAAAAAGTCACCCACATACTGCAAACAGCCTTGTCAAAGAGGGCAGAGGAGTGGCTCTCTCTTGTCCTAGGGGTGGGAAACTGCCCCTAAAAGGTGGAAGAATCAGCAATGATCAACGGCGTGAGGATGCAGAATGCAATGGAAATCACTGCATTAAAGACACATAAAGTGTATCCACAGGACAGGTGGCCTGTAACTGAAGAAGTGTCCTGATGATCTCTCCATTGGCAAAAGATTCCAGAATAGTCCCCTATTTGGATCTCCGGGAGGGGACTGCCAAGGGGAAGGCTACCATGAGAAAAAGATTAAATGATCAACGGAAGGATAACATTCTATGAGTCGGGGTGTAGAATGTCAGAAGCTTGAACGTGGTAGGAAAACTAGAAAATCTGAAAAGGGAAATGCAAAGGCTCAATCTAGATATAGTTAGGGTCAGTGAAGGCAAGGATTTCTGGTCAGATGAGTATAGGGTAATATCAACAGCAGCACCAAATAGTATAACGGGAGTAGGATTCGTAATGAATAGGAAAATAGGGCAGAGAGTGTGTTTCTGTGAACAGTTCAGTGACAGGGTCATTCTTATCAGAATCGACAGCAAACCAACATCTACATCTACATCCATACTCTGCAAGCCACCTGACGGTGTGTGGCAGAGGGTACCTTGAGTACCTCTACTGGTTCTCTCTACTATTCCAGTCTTGTATTGTTCCTGGAAAGAAAGATTGTCAGTATGCCTCTGTGTAGGCTCTAATCAGATTTTATCCTCATGGTCTCTTCGCGAGATATACATGGGAGGGAGCAATATATTGCTTGACTCCTCGGTGAAGGTATGTTCTCAAAACTTCAACAAAAGCCCATACCAAGCTACTGAGTATCTCTCTTGCAGGCTTCAACTGGAGTTTATCTATCATCTCCGTAATGCTTTCGCGATTACTAAATGATCCTGTAATGAAGCGCGCTGCTCTCCGTTAGGTCTCCTCTCTCTCTTCTATCAACCCTATCTGGTACAGATTCCACACTGGTGAGCAGTAGTTAAGCAGTGGGTGAACAAGTGTACTGTAACTTACTTCCTTTATTTTTGGACTGCATTTCCTTAGGATTCTTCCAATGAATCTCAGTCTGGCATTTGCTTTACCAATGATTAATTTTATATGGTCATTCCATTTTAAATCACTCCTAATGCCTACTCCCAGATAATTTTTGGAATTAACTGCTTCCAGTTTCTGACCTGCTGTATTGTAGCTAAATGATAAAGGATATTTCTTTCTATGTATTCGCAGCACATTACACTTGTCTACATTGAGATTCAATTGCCATTTCCTGTACCATGTGTCAATTTGTTGCAGATTTTCCATTGTTACAACCTCTCAATATAATATAGCATCATCCGCAAAGAGCCTCAGTGAACTTCCGATATTATCCACAAGGTCATTTATATATATTGTGCTGGGATGAGACCCCCCCAAGAGGGATCATTGCTGATAAAATGTTATTAAATAATTTTTCCATTCATAATGTACAGCTGTAGCCGGCTTGGGCATACTGTGGTGGAAGGTGCCAGCCAGAAGACCATGGTTGGCACATTCCTGCCATGTGCTCCTCGGTCAGACTCTAGTCCCACGGGTTGGTTGCGCTGATAAGGGTACACTACTAGCAAGGCGCATTGGCGGAATCAACCCTCCAATCAAAGACTAGTGATGTGATTACGTGGGGACGCGACCGGGAGCGGCGAGGGCAGCTTGGAAATAGCTACGTGCTCTTAGCTTCAGACCTCGGCCCCGAGTAGTCACTCCTCTAGCCTCTGCCTCTCTCCTCAAACCTCCTGATGAACAGATGGCAACCCCTCTTGGGGCTGCTCAGCCCTATGTAGGCACCTGTGTACCATCGTCACATGAATAAACAGGGTCCATTCCAGCTTGATTACTTTTAATTATCACAACGCCCACCGCTCCTGACCTCTATCCTGACGAACAATATTGTGATTGAAATCACTCTTACTTCGGAAGACTTCTCTCCATTGAGAATGACATCCTGCGTTCTGTTATCTAGGAACTCTTTAATCCAATCACTAGAAGATACTAGAACAGGAGGGGAAAATTGCCGCCCTTCAGGCCGAGTTAGACAAGGCGAGGGGAGATATTGACAGGTTAAGGAGGGAGAAGGGTAAAGAGAGGTGGGAAGTGGCAACAGGCAGCAGGAGGAACAGGCCTAGAACTTGTCTGACAGCTTCATGGTGAATGTGGAAAATAGATTTGACCTGTTGCTTCAGTTAGAAGCTGTTAAGCCTCAAGCAGTTGCAGGTGTAGAAAGGGCACAACAAACTTTCAGCAGCAAACGAAAAGTAAGAATGTATGGTAATCAGTAAAGAGAAAGAAAGTGTTGTTGTTAGGTAGTTCCCATGGCCAACTTTTGAAGGATGAACTAGGACCAGAATACCAGGTTACCAATTTTTTTAAACATAGTGCTGGTCTGTAGCAGGTGACAGAGGATTTAGGGTCACTTTGCAAAGATTTCACTAAGGAAGACACCATGGTTATCGTGGGTGGGCCAGGTAGTAGTATTGACAGAGATCCTGGGTACAGTATAGAGTGTGGCCTGGCAAAGATTGCATCAGCATCGAAGCATACTAGTGTTGAGTTTGGATCTGTTGTTGGGTGCCATGACTGACCTCATTTGAACTCTTCTGTCAGGGGAGTTAATTTGGAGTTGGAATGGTTGCTTACATCAAGTGTAGGGTCACACATTGGTGTAGTTCCTGTTGATTCTCTCAATAGGTGGGATTTACTAGGCATGGCCTTCACCTCAACAGGAAAGGGAAGGGTAAACTGGCTGGGAAAACAGCAGGAATGTTAAAGGGGGAAGACACTGTCATGAGTGATAAAATACCAGTGGTTGTAGGGTTCAGAAAAGGCACTTTCTTAGGGTAGGTAGGGTAAGGAGGACAGAAAGAAACCAAGTTTTAAGAGAGGTTAGGAATGAGACAAGCCTTCAGTTTGAGAAAGAAATCAAAAAACATAATTCTAGCTTATTACATCAACATAAACAGCTGTTGGTTAAGAATTTTCATCAATCATCAGAAATTTCAACTCTACCCAATTTTAACTCAGTCAATGTGAAATGTCAGCTATCTTTATTGCATCAAAATATTCGAGGACTGAGAAATAAAATTAATGAATTAATTATCTGCATAGATTAATTAGAGTCCTCAAACCCAGCTGACATAATATGCCTCTCTGAACATCATGTGAGTGACCTCTGGTATAGAACTTTTAAGTTAGCATCTCACTTTTGTAGGGCAGAAATGGAGAAAGGAGGGATTGCCACATTCATCAGGAACTGTCATAAATTTAAGAACATAGACGTTCATAAATTTTACCTAGATTAGCATGTGCAACAGTAGTAGAATTTCATTAAAAAATCCATCATAATATTAAGTGTATATTGAGCACCTGCAGGTAACTTTAATTTGTTCACAAACCACCTTGAAGCTGTACTGGTCCATTTAACACCCAAAAACTATGAAATAGTGGTTGCTAGTGATTTCAGTGTAGATTCCTTTAATGACTCTCCCAATAAGAACTTATTTGAGTTAGTAACACTATCATTCAACTTAATTCCCACTGTAAAGTTCGCAACTAGGGTAGCCAATTGCTCACAAACAGCCATTTATAATACCTTTAAAGAAAAGTCCAGTGAACAAAATTATATTACAAAACCAGTAGTCAATGGCCTCCCAGACCATGGCATGCAATTTCTTCTGCTAAAGTTGACACTGAATAGGATATAAAATCTGTTAAATCTGAACTCAAGAGGTAATCAATAAGCCAAAAATTAATTATTTTAGGACACTCCTCAGAGACATTCACTGGAGTGATGTTTACAGTGCTCATGGCATGAATGAAAAATATAACACTTTTGCTAATAAAGTGCTCACCTTATTTGAACACTGTTTTCCCCCAAAACTAACCAAGATTAGAGCAAAGTCTACAAAAACGCCATTGATTACTCAAGGAATAGAGGTACCTTGTAAAACAAAAAGAAAACGGTGTCTGTCAATCCGAAACAGTTCTGATGTTGATGCTATAGTACATTACAAGAAATGCTGCAAAATATTAAAGACTGTAATACAGACATCAAAGCAAATATATTACAAGGAAAAGATGGTCATATTAGATAACAAAATAAGACAATATGGGATATAGTGAGAGTAAATGATACATTGGTGACAGATATGCATAGTGTTGCAAACTTTTTAATGGGCATTCTGTAACTGTTACTGAAAAGATGGGGTTGTCAGGTTCTGTAGATGCTGCCATGGGATACCTCAGACCAGACATTTCAAGTAACTTCCATAATATTAATTTGACCCTCACTACCCCAGCAGAAGTAACGTCCATCATAAAATCTTTAAAATAAATAATATCTAGTGGGTATGATGAAATATCAACAAAGTTATGTAAAGAATGTGATTCTGAGTTAAGTAACATATTAAGCTGACTGTATAACCAGTCATTTATCAGTGGAATGTTTCCTGAATGGTTGAAATATGCTGAAGTTATGCCACTGTTTAAGAAGGGAGATAAAGAAATAGTGTCAAATTTCCATCCAATTTCACTTTTGCCAGCATTCTCAAACATTTTCGAAAAGGTAATATAAAATTGGCTTCATAACCATCTTATCGCAAATAATGTACTGTCAAAGTCGCAGTTTGGATTTCTAAAAGGTTCTGATATTTGGAAGGCTATGTACACTTATAGTGAAAATGTACTTAATTCTTTAGAAAAAAATTGCAGGCAACTGGTATATTTTGTAATCTGTCAAAGGCATTTGATTGTGTAAATCACAATATCCTTTTAAGTAAATTAGAATGTTATGGTGTAACAGTAAGTGCTGCAAAATGGTTCAAATCTTATATCTCTGGCAGGAAACAAAGGGTGTTATTAGGAAAGAGACATGTATTAAGCTATCAGGCCTCATCCAACTGGGAACTAATTATGTGTGGGATTCCCCAAGATTCAATCTTAGGGTCCTTATGTTTTCTTGTGTATACCAATGACCTTTCATCCGTAACATTGCCAGATGCCAAGTTTGTTTTGTTTGCCGATGATACAAACATTGCAATAAGTAGCATATAAAGTATAGTCTCAGAAAGATCAGCTAATAAAGTATTTGTGGACATTAATCACTGGTTCCTAGCCAATTCTTTGCCATTTAACTCTAAAAAAACACACTACATGCAGTTCAGAACTTGTGAGGGGTGTCCCACAAGTATATGCCTAACGTATGATGTCAAGCAGATAGAAGATGTGGACAGTGTTAAATTCTTGGGATTACAGCTTGATAATAAATTCAACTGGGAGGAGCACACCACAGAACTGCTGAAGTATCTAAACAAATCTCTATTTGCAATGCAAATTCTGTCAGACATAGGGGATATAAAAATGAAAAAGCTGGCATACAATGCTTACGTTCACTCCATAACGTCATATGGGATTATTTTTTGGGGTAATTCATCAAGCCAAGCTAAAATTTTCTGGGCACAGAAACATTCATTAGGAGTTATATGTGGTTGAACTCAAGAATGTCCTGCAAAGGCCTGTTTAGGGAACTAAGGATACTAACTACTACTTCCCAATATATTTATTCCTTAATGAAATTTGTCATTAAAAATATATAACTTTTTTCAAACCAACAGCTCAGTTCATGGAATCAGTACTAGAAATAAGAATAACCTCCACAAAGATTTAAAGTCACTTACTCTTGTACAAAAAGGTGTGCATTATTCAGGAACATACATTTTCAATCAGTTGCTAGCAGCCATAAAAAGCTTAACAACCAATGAAAGCCAGTTTAAGAGAAGCCTAAATGATTTACTGGTGGCCAACTCCTACTCCATTGATGAATTTTTCAGTAGAACCAACTGATTATATAACTTCTGCACCATTTCAGTGCAGTAATGTGTTCATTGTAAATAAGTATTCTAGTAGTTCTGTTATATGTTTATTACCTTATAAATAAAAAAACAAACATTTCTTTAAATTTTAAATTTACTGCATTAATGTGATCTTAGTAAATGAGTGCTGTAAAATGATCCCTTCATATAATGTTCATTAAAAAAAATGACGATCATTCCACATGGGACCTGTGGAAGGCACATTAACTTATTTGCTTTAGTTGTAAATATTTGTCATGTATTATTGTTTTTCTGGCATGTTCTACATCCTGGAAGATCTCACTACAGATCTATTGGAATGAAAGTAAATCTAATAAAATCTAATCTTCATTAACAATCCTGTTCAGATTTGGACTTGACTGTGGTTTGGACATGAAAACATAAGCTGGCTCATGGCTGGTCAGAGCCAGTAGTGATTCAGTCAGTGTGAAGTGCATATTGATTAGCATATTGGTTTGGTTTATGGAATTTTCATGTTGAATTCCAATTGTTATTGGTGGAACTGTAATACTGTGTAAACTGGACTTTGACTGGAATAATTACTTAAAATTGCTTACACAGCTCTGGGAGTGTTCTGTACCAGATCTCAAACTGAGGCAAGTGCCCACTAGTTTTATGTGTAACTTGCCATTACGAAAATTATTGTACCATCAGTTACAGTTACAAAGAATGGAGCTGAATTATCTGCAGAAGAATGGAGTCACTGATAGAAAGTGGCTTGGGATGAGTATTATTTTGCATTTTGGAGGAATGTAGGAATAAACAAACCGATACTGACTCTGTGAGTTATCTTAAAAGACAGAGTGAAGAAAGACAAACCTATATTTACAGCATTTGTTCATTTAGGGAACTAAAATAAACATCTGAAAATTGTGAAATTTGGAGTGAAAGGTTATCTGCAACTTGTAGAGCAGCCAGATTACAAAATAAGAGTCAGTGCACATGAAAGTGAGGCAATAGTCGAGAAATCAGAGATACAGGATTGTAGCATATCACCAATGTTATTTAACCTGTGCTTAGAGCAAGTAATAATGGAAACCAAAGAGACATTTGGAAAATGAATTAATGTTCAGGGAGAAGATATACAATCTTTAGGATGTGTTGATGAGATTGTATTTCTGCCAGAAATGGTAAAGGATCAGTTGAAAAAAATGTGTAATGTATTGAAAGAGGTTATAAGGTGAACGTTGATCATGGTGAACTGATGGTATTAATGTATATTTGACAGTGTCTGAGGGAATTAGAGCAGCAATAGAAATGCTAATAGTAGTAAATGAGTTTTGTTACTTAGGCAGAAAAATAACTGACAATGGCAGAAGTAAAGAGGTTATAACATGTAGAATGCTAAAAACAAGAAAAAAATTTCACCAAAAAGGAGAAAACATCAATATTGAATATAAATTTCAATGTTAGTAAGCCTTCTCTGAAAGCATTTCCTGGGAATGTAGCCTTTTATGGAAACTGAACACAGACAACAACAGTACAGATAAGAATAGGATCGGAGTTGTAAATGTAGTGTTGCAGAAGACTGATGGGCAGATCAGATAACTGATTGACAAGTACAAAATCAAACTGATGAGAAAACAGATTTCATTTCAGAACTTGACAAAAAGTAAGGATCAGTTAACAGTACACATCATGACATGTCAAGGAATAGTTAATTTGGTAATGGAAGCAAGTGTGGCAGTAGAAGGAGACCAAGACTTGGCTACATTAAACAGGTTCTAGTGGACATAGCTACACTAAACCACTCTTCAGACAGAAGACTCCAATATTAAGGCATACGGCTACATGAGGACAAAGTGAGCAGGGAACACAGAACACATAATTAAATTTTGTGCACTATGTTTTAAGATATCTAAAGGTCTGATGTGGCCAGTCCTGGTTTGATGTCCACAATGTCCACATGGTACTGCTTGGGGTTTTGAGCTGAAAGGGGTGCCAGACACACCACAGTGTTAAGATTTCTGTACAAAATGTATTATAGTTAATAACAACTGCTTGTGGCACCAAGCTGAGAGGGAACCAGGGGCACCCAAGTGCATAATCTGTATACTGTGCATATCACAATTTGTAGCAAAATCTGACACAGGTGAAAATGTAGGAGTGAAAAGAGGGAAAGAGGGAGAGATGCCACATGGTACATCACTTGTGAGGAAAAGTGTACTTGAACCAGCTGTGGACATGATAGTGGAAACTTGGTCTTGTAAATGAATGAAGTTCTTTTTCAACAAAGCTAAAGCGATTTTCTTCTTTAGTTTTTATGCAAGGGCATTAGCAGTCTGTCCCTAACAAAAATAATATTGCCAGCATTTTTAACAAATAAATAAAAAGGAGATAGAATATTTTAAACAAAGAAGCACCACTGATATGGAATTGCTGTCTTGAGAGAAGTGCTAGCGGCTGAATACATACATCACATTACTGAGGAACAAATTGCTACACATGCTAGTCAAAGTAGGGTAGCAGAACTTGGTCCTTTTGACAATGTGCCTCCAGTCAAAGTTTTGGGATGCAGTCTGTATACAGGAAGGAACTGTAATCTTTTTCTGGCAGTTGTAAGGGGAAGAAAATC
The DNA here is from genome assembly GCF_021461385.2 of Schistocerca piceifrons. NCBI lineage: Eukaryota > Metazoa > Arthropoda > Insecta > Orthoptera > Acrididae > Schistocerca > Schistocerca piceifrons. Next base: position 87,942,592 of record NC_060143.1, on the reverse strand, counting down.
AGAAGAAGCCGTTTCTAATAACTGGTATCTCAAGCAACAGTTATACAAGGGATTTATGGCTCATGTTCAAACATACCATAGAACCAACTAAACAACGCATGCCAAATGAGGTACTGAACAATTGATGATATGAGTGAGAGATGTTGAGGGAAGACATGAATCACATGTTACAGGGAAACTGAGTGTGAAAAAAAGTCAAATGAAATCAGGAGAACTATATGAGAAGCCTCCAGTGAATTTGATCACAAAATAGGTGGTATAGAATAGAAGGGATCTGTGTAGCATTTTCACTGAAAACACAATTTTACCATTTTTAAACATGATAATTAATTATCTACACATTCAGTTGTAGAAGGAAATATGGTGAAGCAGATCATTAGTAAAATTTAATATGACAGGTTGCAAACTGAGTTGAGTAGAAAAAGAAAGGTCTTGCTGTTGGGTAGCAACCATGAGAGGGATGAAGGACAATAGCCACAGGAAGAACTAGGAAAAGATACCAGTTTTGAGTATTGTAAGGTCTAGCATTAGTTTTGGCCAGATAATAAAGGGTATTGAGACACTGACTATAACTTTTAGAAAAGAGGACCACTTACTGATAGGAGAGCAGGCAACATATTGACCAAGAACAGTAGAACAAAATATCACATGTGGCCTGGTAACTTAGGTCCAGCAGCCTTATCACAAATGTGGACTTTTTCTAGGTTCTGCAGTGGTATTGTTTTTTGGGTGAACAAAGCTCTTAGAAGAGTTAACAAGAAACTGGCTGCCTTACTGCTGACTCTGGCTTCAGGTGTGGTTAATATTAGTGTTGTACCAGTTGCTATTATTGGGAGATGAAGACACACAAGATGCAGCCTACATCTTAGTGAATGGTGGAAAGATATATTAGCTGAACATATATCTGAAAGTATAGGGGTGAGTACACATTCACCAGTGGCAAAATTCCTGTGTACATGGAAGTGGGAGGTGAAACTTTTTAGTTTAAATACCGTATTTAGATAGGATTAGAAGAGGTCCATATATAAAAAAAAAGAAGTATCTTTAAGGAAGTTTACCAGGTGCTGCAGAATGGTAGAGGACTAAAATATAAAGTCAGTGTATTCCTTGCCTGCTTAAATAATTTAGGAAGTCAGAAAGAAGAAGACAGATAGATACATTATGTCTTTCTGAAAACCATGTAAATACACTCCTGGAAATGGACAAAAGAACACATTGACACCGGTGTGTCAGACCCACCATACTTGCTCCGGACACTGCGAGAGGGCTGTACAAGCAATGATCACACGCACGGCACAGCGGGCACACCAGGAACCGCGGTGTTGGCCGTCGAATGGCGCTAGCTGCGCAGCATTTGTGCACCGCCGCCGTCAGTGTCAGCCAGTTTGCCGTGGCATACGGAGCTCCATCGCAGTCTTTAACACTGGTAGCATGCCGCACCGTATGTGCAGTTGACGGACTTTGAGCGAGGGCGTATAGTGGGCATGCCGCCGACGTACTGCCGAATTGCTCAACACGTGGGGCGTGAGGTCTCCACAGCACATCGATGTTGTCGCCAGTGGTCGGCGGAAGGTGCACGTGCCCGTCGACCTGGGACCGGACCGCAGCGACGCACGGATGCACGCCAAGACCGTAGGATCCTATGCAGTGCCGTAGGGGACCGCACCGCCACTTCCCAGCAAATTAGGGACACTGTTGCTCCTGGGGTACCGGCGAGGACCATTCGCAACCGTCTCCATGAAGCTGGGCTACGGTCCCGCACACCGTTAGGCCGTCTTCCGCTCACGACCCAACATCGTGCAGCCCGCCTCCAGTGGTGTCGCGACAGGTGTGAATGGAGGGACGAATGGAGACGTGTCGTCTTCAGCGATGAGAGTCGCTTCTGCCTTGGTGCCAATGATGGTCGTATGCGTGTTTGGCGCCGTGCAGGTGAGCGCCACAATCAGGACTGCATACGACCGAGGCACACAGGGCCAACACCCGGCATCATGGTGTGGGGAGCGATCTCCTACACTGGCCGTACACCACTGGTGATCGTCGAGGGGACACTGAATAGTGCACGGTACATCCAAACCGTCATCGAACCCATCGTTCTACCATTCCTAGACCGGCAAGGGAACTTGCTGTTCCAACAGGATAATGCACGTCCGCATGTATCCCGTGCCACCCAACGTGCTCTAGAAGGTGTAAGTCAACTACCCTGGCCAGCAAGATCTCCGGATCTGTCCCCCATTGAGCATGTTTGGGACTGGATGAAGCGTTGTCTCACGCGGTCTGCACGTCCAGCACGAATGCTGGTCCAACTGAGGCGCCAGGTGGAAATGGCATGGCAAGCCGTTCCACAGGACTACATCCAGCATCTCTACGATCGTCTCCATGGGAGAATAGCAGCCTGCGTTGCTGCGAAAGGTGGATATACACTGTACTAGTGCCGACATTGTGCATGCTCTGTTGCCTGTGTCTATGTGCCTGTGGTTCTGTCAGTGTGATCATGTGATGTATCTGACCCCAGGAATGTGTCAATAAAGTTTCCCCTTCCTGGGACAATGAATTCACGGTGTTCTTATTTCAATTTCCAGGAGTGTATATGAATCCTTTAGTTAAACATAGAGAAATATAAATTAGCATCTTATGTCTGTAGGGAAAAATTGGAGAAACCAGGAGTTGTTGTGTGCATTAAAAATAAGATCAAATGTATTGAAACCAGTAGTTCATGCTTAGATCAACAATTGGAAGTATGTGCTTCTTCATGCTGACTTCAAAGGGGGCTCACATCAGTGTTTTGTCAGTCAGTGGTATCAGAAGAAAACAAAGCACAGATAGACAATATATTAGCAGTGAACACTTAATCAATAATATATATTTGACTATTTTTATTTGATCTTGGATCTTTGGCCTTGGATCTGGCTATTATAAGTGATGTGTAATACAGGGCACACCGTGAATATAAAATGTACCAAATATTTTTTAGAGAGCAACAGTTTTGATTGGGCTTCCCGATACTATCATTTATTTGTGCCAGAGCTACCAACATAATGAAATGAAAATACTGAATACTCAAAAGTAAGTTACAGAAATTAAACTTGTCCAGGTATAGATGCTTGAAAGATTACACCACGGATGACCAAAAGTAAGCAACCTCAAGAGCACTTTGAACCACCTAATCTTCCTAAGTGAGGAATGAAGGACAGGATCAGATGCAGAGCAAGTAGACCATGGATGCTTCTCTGCAGTCAAAGTTGGTAGTGATGACTGAAAATTCCCATTTCTGTTAAGCACTGGAAGTGGCTGGTCATTAGTAAAGATTTTAAAAACGGCTGCGATCTATACATTTATTTGTGGTGACTATATTGACACTGAAATTTTGCATGGAACATTCTGTTTCTGAAAAATGTTTCAATGGGTTTGGTGAAAATTTAGCCTTTGTAAGTCCAATGATCTTATTTATCAGTAAATGACAATGAACATAGTTTTAAGGAGCTGACAGGTCAATGAAAGCAACATCTGTAATGCTGTATGTTTCAAACTCTTCTGTATACTAACATTATGATTCTGAGATGTATATTTTGTTCCTGGTTCAAATACAGTGCTACTCACATTGATAGTTATGGGAATTAATTCTAGGTTACCATAAACTGGAGCTACTTCAATATGGATTTTAGTATTGTCATAGATTCCTGAAAAGCTTTTTTTGTATTAAATGACTAAATGTAAGTTAGTTTGATAAGTCATCTATGTTTTCAAGATGGTGACAAATGAAGAGTTAAATGAATTTGTGCCTCTAGTTTTTGTGAATTCTCAAAAGTTATCAGGCATTGACGGTAAAAAGAAATACAACAGCAGTGCTCCCAAAAAAAAAAAAAAAAAAAAAAAAAAAAAAAAAAAAAAAAAAAAAAAAAAAAACTATCCAATACAAAATATAAGTGTGTGATGTGCACCTTGACAAATCCAAACTTGTTGCAACTATTAACACACTGCAAGAAATTGTGCGCATATCAATTGAGGAGAAAAGAGTGATAAGCTGAGAAATACTGAAAGTAGATGTAATAAATTAAAGAGAGCCAAGCAGGCAGAAGGTGCATGTAATAAAGGAGAAGTGTACTTAGTGGCGAAAGATAATGTTATTAATACCTTTACTCCAATGCATGCTGCTCGCTACACAAATCATAGCGTATATACTATGTCATCTACAGTAAAATTTTCTCTTGTGCTGCATCAAAGAGCTTTATCAGAAAACCATAAAATCATAAACCAAGAGGAAAAGGTCACAAAAATTACACAACCATGCATCCACTCCAGCAGAAATCAGCAGTAACAGATAACAAGGAAATAATACATTGTGTGGTTCAAATGATGTTGCACACAACGAATGTTTCCATGCTGTTAATGTGTTGAGAACAGCTCTAAACCACCTGAAGCATTCTAACATAATTGTAGTTGACATTCCACACACACATCACTTAACACAATCCACATGTGTAAATGAGGTAGTTATAGCTACAAATAGACATTACGCAGAAATCTGCAGTAGTTTTGGGATATGCATAAGACTGAAGCTCACAAATTTTGCAGGGAACTTTACACCACTCAAGGCCTCCACCTCAACTGGCATAGGAAAAATCATTTAGCGACTATAACTGGTGACATAATTGCAAATGCAAGCAACAACATGAACCCAGGGCAATCAGATTTGAACAAAGAGTGTGCCACGATACAAGATAATTGTAAGACTGGGTATAGGCAGACTACACTGGCTGGTGAAAAGAAACAAGGTAAAAATGTTTCTTCCCAATCTATCAGTGTGTGAAAACAGGCCAAATTGGACAAATGGGTGGTGAAAAATACCTTGCCCAGGCCTTCAGCAGAAACTTCTTTCTTATAGAAAACAATGTAACTGCTTCAGCTAAGCAAAAACTGGCATTTATCACCAAAACATCAGAGGCCTCTGTAGTATGATCACTGAATTAATAATCAATATCCATGAGCCATGTTCTGTGCTTTAGTGAGCACCTATTCATTCTGGTATAGAAAAACTTGTGATAAATTATTATTACTTAGCAACGTCATTTTGTAGGAAGTGTAAAGAAAGAGGTGGTGTTTCCATTTATTTTAAAAAAAGTGTCATATGTAGAGCAATCATTGTGCAGGATTTTTGTTTATAACAACATTTGGAAGTGTGTGCCATAGAACTGTCTTTGAATATCTCCCATATATCAGTAATTACAGTGTACAGACAACCTTCAGAGAACTTTAGTTTCCTTTTTAAGAAGTTACATGCTGTCCTAATGTACTTATTCAAACACAAGGGAGATGTGATAGTGCTTGGGCATTTTGATGTAAATTTTCTAACAAATTCCAGAGACAGATCAGACCTAGAAAATCTGATGTCCACATATAATCTTGTTTCTGCAGTTAGCTTCCTACTAGAATAACTTCATGTATAAGCACACTGATCAATAAAATCTTTATGAACCAGACCAAAATAGGTGATAGAACTACCAGGCAAGTCCTGAATGGTATCTCTGACCATGATGGACAAAGACTCACTATAAATAGTGTATCTATGAGAATGGTAGTGACCCCAATGGGAAAATAGTTAGGACAATTAATGATGAAACTACCCAGACTTTTAAATCACATCTCCAAGCCAGACTGGAGACCTGTGTGTAATTTAGGAAATGACAGTTCCAAGTACAGTCTTTTAAGTAATGACATGGCACTGATATTTGAAAGTACCTTTCCCGAAAAAATGTATAAGACCCAAACCACAAAAGGTACCAAAAAGCTCTGGATAACCACTGGTACTAAAATTTAATGCAAAAGGAAATGAGAGCTTATAACGATATGTTTACGTAATGTGTATACATAAACATACAGTTATAAATGTCCCCGTTCGTAGCCGCTAATTATAACAATATGTTTACTTTTGTGCTGTAACATATAGCTATAATCAGCGGTGGAAACATATTTGCGAACGCCGACCGTGTGCGGCTGTTTCTTGTTGGATCGTCTGATCAGTCGGAAGTTACATTGCGGAAGAGAGTAAATGCCTATTCAAAATATAATTATTTTCGGATAGCTCAACATGAATTTCCTAAGGGACCATAGTTTATCATGCATTTACCAGTAGAATATGGCGCGGAGAAAATATTTCGCTGCATGCAACTTCCGTCCGAACTCGACGAAAGAATTCGTGACTGTGAACTCTCTATTTGGAAGAAACATAAAGAAAATTAAATAACTTCATGAAGGAGTGAGACATAGATTCTATATTAAATAAATAGTCCATACACCAGTTCCATTTAAATCTGAATTTATGGCAATTAATAGACGAGCTTACACTGCAATGAAGGATTTAACATGGATGCCGTTTTGACTGGCACTTCTCGTAATGAAAACAATTCCTTTGATGTTTTCACATACACGTCGCACAATAAATCTACTGCTAGGCACTTTTAGTATTACACATTTACTTTACACTAGAACAATATTATTTTTAACAATAATAATACGGCGGCAAGACATGCGCGTCCGACACAAGTTACAGGAGACAAGAGAAGAATGAGTAGCTGTTCATCGAGAATATCTCGTACGTCAAAAAAAAAATGTGTAAAAAAGTGTTCTTCTTCTGTCCGTTTTTCGCGCCGCGGTTTTCAAAGTCATTAACTCGCAGCATCTCCGACGGCGCTTCGACAATAAACAAGTTACGTCACAGGTCGTTCACCTTTTACATTCTCGCAACATTATTTGCTAACTGTAGCTGTTGCCGAGCGACTGCTCGATTAGTGAATGATTTAAAATCATAAGGCAATCACATAATGTTACATTGCCTTCCATGGGGATCTTGGAAATCAAGGAGATTACCAAGATTCACATGTCGCCGTAACATTATGGGATTGAGTACTTTACAGATTTACATTGATCAAACACAGTATTCCGGTCATTTGATTATTAGGATTACACAAATATGGTGATCTCTCATTCATAGACAAAGTCAGTTCTTAAGGTAAAGATACACAAAAAAATTTAAAAAGTAAGACAGTAAATCTACAAAGTTTACAATGGACATTATACATTATACTCATTACAGTCCTTTTTTTACAGAGTTCATACCGACCATCTTTGTGGCCTCAAGTTATTGTCCAGAGCTCATAGGCTCTTTGCTCCTGAAAGAAAACACATAGGATTCATCTTTTTATACACACACAATTCTCACACATGGAATTTCTCACACGTGTCCATTTTTATACACATATACTTCTCACACATGGAATTTCTCACACGTGTCTATTTTCCATTGCTCACTAGTTGTTATAATTTTTACGCTTTCATTGTTTGTGTATTGACAGGAAAGTTAAAATTTGATTCTTCTCCAGGTGAAGCTTATGCCAAGAGAAGTTGGATCGCTACTTTGCGGTCTCCGAGTAGAAAACTTTTCATCAGCTCTGGCGGGCTAGTCTCACTCGCACGTTACGCACACACGTTACATGTAACAAAAAATATAAATACCCATTAGTCTAAGAACTAAGCTTAAATCTAATTTTAGGATTTGGGTTTCATAGGAATTTGACTTTGTCACTATTCGCGTGTGGTTTGGCTGTTCGCATTTCAACCACGGGATATAACATTAGCATAGTATGTGATATGTTGTGAACTCATATAAGAGTCTTTTATTTTGGGAGCGGCTTTCATGGAAAGTCCGTTTCGTCGAACTGCAGCGGGAGTGCTGTGCAAGTACATCACTTTAAATTTAACGCGTTTGTTGCGTCGATGGACGTTGACACAGGCTGATTGTTAAGGGCTGAATCGCAACTCGAGGCGCTCACCAGCCTCCATGCGGTACTTCAGCTTTTCCGCGCACGGTTCAGTGAACACGTTGCGTCGATGGTGTTGTGGTTTGCTGAGCTGGTGCGGAGGGACGAGGATTACCAGGGACAGAGACTCCATTGAAACCATCCCTGTCTCCACATTTTCCAGCCGATTTTGAAGATTTTAAGGTAGGCTAGCGCTCGCACTTTGCAAAGCAGCTAACACACTTGGTTTCCGATGCACTGCACGTAATCACATCACCGCCTTCGGTTACACAACCGGACTATAATTGTCCGTCGGCCCATCTGCACGTTTAACACTTTTTATCTTCATCGTGTCTGTGGCAAACTTCCACACCATTTTAAGCCTTCACTTATACATTACTATGCACACAATTTTTTTTACAGTTTATAATCAAATAGTTTGTCTCACTTTGAAGCTTGCTAATTGAGAGCTTCGATTATCATGTCCATTTCAATTTCTGTTACTTTGTTGGTAACTATCTTTAACATTTCGCTTTACATTGTTCATCATCTTTCTCTAAGACTAATTATGCTTTTAGTTCACAGTCACAATACATTAGTTTCTCCGATCTGTTAGCAATTATTATTATTTTAATTCATTTCAACCGTTCTTTCTATTTATTAGATTCATTAAAGTTATCACTGTCATTTCAACAAAAATTCTCTTTTTACTAGATGTGAGGATCAATCAGTCACATTTGATCGCCCTCTCACATGAGAACAGAACACCATTCAAGAAAATATTCAAATTCCTTATCCCGATCTCGGTTTCCGTCTCGGATTGACTTTAAAAGGAAAAATAAAGACATTTCAAAACTAGCTTTTCCCGATTTCGTTCGCGCGTTTCCTTTTGAAAATCGTGTGCCAAACCAGCCTTCCACGTCAACCGCATTTCTCAATCTGTGACGTCTAGTCTACGGGACGGGTTTAGGCGGGTTAGGGTATTTAAACAAATTCAGAAGAAAGACATAGGTATAATAATACATAGAAGAAGAAATCTAGCAAACAACTCCTTGTTCCTTATGACTTAGAAATTAATTTCCCTTTGCGCCGTACGTCTGCGTACGCGCTCCAATTAAGAACTAGTTGCGTTGTTTTGCCGGCTGTTTCATTGTCATTTTATTCTCGCCTTGACGCCTGCTTGCCCTACACTGCATTGACCTCTATATATGACCCTAAGTCATCATTGCTTTGTCCTTGCCACTTACGCTCTTATACTTGGTATTTATTTCACTTATGGCTTTGACTGTATCTGTCCTGCGTATTGCAATTACAATTAATGCTACTTTGTTTATCTAGCTGAAGGATAGCGCTTTCGTGGTCATGTTGGTACTTACAAGTAACTCACATGCTTCGTAAACATTACGTTATTTTAATGCAGAGATGAACCTGTTCCAGATTTCTATGTACATTGGAACTTAATCTAGACATAGCTGACTTAGAAACTAGTTACTTGTTTTCCTTTTTAGTGGGATCAGGAACCAATAATTGTCAAGCGACCCTTGTCCTTGACGAAAATAAATTTCGTTTCTGGATCATTGCTCCTTGAACTAAAAAAAAAAAAAGAATTCTTACATACTATGTTTTATTTTCACTTCTTTAGCATTTCATATCGCAGAAGCCGGCTTGTTAGGCACATCCTTCGCTTTATATTTCATTTTTCTCTCTTAAATATTATCTCCTTAAAACTAAATCTTAAAACTAGAGTTCTTGGAGTTGATCACTTTCTTTGTTAAACAAGAATTTTTTTTATTTATCAGCTTGTCTGTACTTAAATTATGGCTCAAGATAACATATTTTAAATTGTCTGCTGTATAGCAAGATAGACTCACTGTCGTGTAATATATTCTAAGCATTTTTTTTAACGAAGTCAAATCAGTTGTCACTTAGTCATTAGCGGCTAACCTTCTCTTGTCATTATAAAGCTTTCCTTTTGACTTATTCTGTAGCATGATATTTTTTTAAGATCAGAGTGATGGTATAACCCTTTTATTTTTCCATTTGCGGGATCAGAAATCAGATAACAACCTGTATGCGGTATACGAAGGATCTCGTAAGGTCCCTCAAAAAGACTTTGCCATTTTCGATTTTTGTGTAAGAGCAACGATGGTTTAAAGTGTGTTTTTAGCAAGACCTTTTCGCCTACCTTATAAGTTAACACCGTATCTCAGTACAGGTACGTCATGGTTAGTCTCTCCGTCGAAGTGGTCGCCCCCATTCTGTCTCACAGCATCACTTAGGGAGCTTTCAGATGCTGAACTTAGTTTTCCTGCTATTGGTTTTGATTGGCCTTTATCATTAGAAAGTTCGACCAATCTGACATTGTGAGAATACTGAGGAACAAAATTACTGTTATGCACAAACCTCGTGTCAAAATGTTGCTGCGTTTGTTCTGGTGTCCAATACGTGTTACTGTCTTCCGCGTTTGCGAAAAATACAGGGGGATTGTAATGCCTTCGCGGGGTCTAATGATTTTTATTACTATTATGATTTCCGGAATTGTTACTGTGAAATCCACCTTCACACTGTGGTTTGCCGTTAAACTGTGTGTTTCTGTACATTCCCTGCGCTTGATTTTTACTAGGCGCGGAGTTGTATTGGTATGAGTGGGCGTTATCAGCTGTTTGTTGCTGCCCGTAATCTGAGTGTTGGCTGCGCGAGTACGGTGCATTCCATTGCGATCCGCTCTGCTGTTGCCAACCTTTTTGACTGAAACCGTTTCCAAACTTCTGCTTGTACGATTGATTGCCGTACTGGTTACCAGTCGTGTTATAAACGGGATTGAATCGGTTGTGTTGATTATGTCTATTCCTTTTGTGCGGATACCCACTGCCTTTATTTCCGTTTTGCCAATCGTTACTATTTTTTGAATCGTTCCCTGGCTTTTCATAGCCGTTACTGTCGTAACGTTGTGGCCGAGAATTGTGCGGAGTATTCCGCGGTTTGTTAGCTCTCATGTCCTCATAGATCAGGTCTAGGGAATCTAATATCGACAGAAAGGTATCTGGATCATCATCTGGTATGGCTATCAGTTTTTCACGAATCGAAATGGGTAATTTAGACTTGAGAATCATAATTACATCTTTACTATTGATAGGGTTATCCCAATACCTAATTTTGCCAAGATGTTTTTCGAAGTACTTTCTCAGGCTACTATTCCTGGGGTCAAATTGTTCTGCATTATAGACTTCTTTACGAAGGCGCTTCTGAACACCTTCGCTCCAAAATTTGCTGAGGAAACAGTGCTCAAACTCCTCATATGTTCGACACTTATCAACCATTTCTGTTCCCCATATTGCCGATTCGCCACCTATATATCCGGTAACAAATTGGATACGCTGTCTATCAGTCCACGAATTTGGAAAAATGCCGGAGAATCCACGAAGAAAAACAATTGGGTGGATATTTCGTTTTTCCGGGTTAAAGGTTTGAAAAACTCGATGATTTATCATGCTTTCTTCCTTCATAATTTTTACTACTGAGTCAGATTCTTGGTTTCGGTGACTAACTGGAATATGTGGTGGTGAAGTGTGTTCATTAGATACAACAGGTATTCGGAATTGACGAAATAATTCATCTTCTTCCTCTGAGGCTAAAGAGTTAGGAAAATTCGGTCTCTGTATTCGGGAACTACTTCTCACTTGTGCCTTCAGGTTATTTAGCTGTTCCGTTACCTCTTGCTTCCAATTTGGTAATTCTTGCTGAAGGGTACGCCTAATGCTACCGAGTTCAGACATTACGGTATTCCGGAGCTTCCAGGAGCTGACAAGATACCAAGAGTGGTTGCTTTCACAGTCTCTACTAGGTCTTTGTTAATTTTATCTTCGACAAATTTGTCCTTTCCAGCAATCCAGTTCTCGTTTCTCTAAATTCTCTCTCATGACTATCTAGCCTCTCCTTTACTTTCGTTTCCGTTTCCAGAGTCAAGTTTGACATTCCCTCGGTTAATTTTTCTACCTGCGTAGTTACTCTGTCCAATCTGTGATTAACCGTGGTTACGGTGGAATCAAGATTCTTGGTTGCGTTTCGGATGTCAGCTGTCTCGCTTTGCATGGTAGCTAAAGTGTCATTCAGTTCGATAATTATTCCACTTCGCATTTGAGAAACAGCATCCTTAACTTGCTTTGCTACTTCTTTGGCTACGTTTTCTCTAACAGTTTTTATTTCTTCGCTTACTGTAGACAGTTTATCTTCAAGCGAGGCTAACATTTGGCGATTTCCGTCCTGCATCATTTGACTTATTTGACTCAGTAGCTGTTTGAATACATCGTCTGTCACTACCCCTGAATTGCTTTCACCTGCCTCCCTCGTAACCGGTATATGGCTACGACTACTAGTGGCAGAAACTATGCTGGCATTGTCTAGTTCAGTACCAGTAACATGATGGTGTGAGGCATCAAAGTCCGTAAGATTTCCCACTTCACTTTCTACAATTGTTTCGATTGGTGTCTCAACCCTACTAATTATTGTGCGGGACCGTAAGCGACGCGACACTTCACTCGTTTCATTCTGTTCATTTGAATCTAGTGATGACATTTTATCGTCTGCCATAGCTCACTTATTTATAAACAGTAAGTCAATGAAGTTCGTTTGAGCTACGGCCGTCAGCTGTCGACAGAGATGTAATTTATCGGTTGCGAGTCGGTTGTCACTGCTACGTCCAAGTTCGGAATGTCGGGAGTTGCACGTCACGAGAACAAGAGACTATTCTGGACCGTAAAGAAAGTATGGCTGCACACTGGTCAAAATAAATGAAAACTAAGGCTGGTCAGCTCCGTGAACAGGCAGCGGACATTTAAAAACAATTGATATGCAATACACAACAATGTAATTTAAACAATACTTGAAGAAATTTCTACTCTACTAAATGCAATCTACTGAATTCAAAGCAAATTTTTACTGCAACTACTAAAGATCGTCACAAATTGATTAATGTCGGATGAAATTAAGGAAGCTTGGCTATGGTTAACGAAATTTTAACTTATGTTGTTGATGACTGCCTCGGGCGTTGCAACTAGATTTTCGCACAAATTCTGTTCCAAAAAAAAAATCTCTCTTCCGTAATTTTCTCTGAATATCTCGTTTCTTTCGCTCAATGGAAATTTTATTGGACGGCGTTTGATGTCATGTAACAAATAAAAAGCACAAGATTAGCTACAATTATTTATGAATATTTCCACAATGCCTATCTTACATAAATTTTTATTCCTTTAAGTTTTTTTTAAATTCGGGTCCCTGTTCGTGCGCCAATTATAACGATATGTTTACGTAATGTGTATACATAAACATACAGTTATAAATGTCCCCGTTCGTAGCCGCTAATTATAACAATATGTTTACTTTTGTGCTGTAACATATAGCTATAATCAGCGGTGGAAACATATTTGCGAACGCCGACCGTGTGCGGCTGTTTCTTGTTGGATCGTCTGATCAGTCGGAAGTTGCATTGTGGAAGAGAGTAAATGCCTATTCAAAATATAATTATTTTCGGATAGCTCAACATGAATTTCCTAAGGGACCATAGTTTGTCATGCATTTACCAGTAGAATATGGCGCGGAGAAAATATTTCGCCGCATGCAACTTCCGTCCGAACTCGACGAAAGAATTCGTGACTGTGAACTCTCTATTTGGAAGAAACATAAAGAAAATTAAATAACTTCATGAAGGAGTGAGACATAGATTCTACATTAAATAAATAGTCCATACACCAGTTCCATTTAAATCTGAATTTATGGCAATTAATAGACGAGCTTACACTGCAATGAAGGATTTAACAAGGATGCCGTTTTGACTGGCACTTCTCGTAATGAAAACAATTCCTTTGACGTTTTCACATACACGTCGCACAATAAATCTACTGCTAGGCACTTTTAGTATTACACATTTACTTTACACTAGAACAATATTATTTTTAACAATAATAATACGGCGGCAAGACATGCGCGTCCGACACAAGTTACAGGAGACAAGAGAATATCTCGTACATCAAAAAAAAAAAAAAAAGTGTAGAAAAGTGTTCTTCTTCTGTCCGTTTTTCGCGCCGCGGTTTTCAAAGTCAATACCTCACAGCATCTCTGACGGCGCTTCGACAATAAACAAGTTACGTCACAGGTCGTTCACCTTTTACATTCTCGCAACATTATTTGCTAACTGTAGCTGTTGCCAAGCGACTGCTCGATTAGTGAATGATTTAAAATGATAAGGCAATCACATAATGTTACAAGCTGTACATCATCACAAAAAATTCAGACAACCACAACCAGGTAAATCACTGTGAAAAATATCGTGAAATACTGAGTAAAGTTGTTCAGAAGTAAAAAATTTTCTATCTATGCTCCAATATTAATAGATCTAGTAACAAAATAAAAATGGTACTGGAAGTCATAAGGAGTGAGACTGATGCAAATTGCCCCAGCAGGTCACAAAAAATTGTTCTCAGTAATGAAGGTAGACAAGTACAAAATCGAGAGACTGTGGAAAAATTTTTAATGAGCACGTTTTAAGTGTTGCTGAGATAATATGACAAGAGGCTCCTTAGAAGAGGCCTTAAAAATATGGAAAGGACATTTCCCAAATTCCATTAGAGCAGATAGGTAAACCTCCTATAATAGTACAGGAAGAAAGAAAAACCATTATTTTCTTAAAAAGCAAAAATTCAACGTGTCCAGCAAACTGCTAAAAGCCTGCTGCAATTAGTTCAGTGTAGTCCTAGCTCATATGTTCAGTACCTCCCTGAAACAAGTATCTTCTCTGACAGGATGAAGTATGCTATTGTAAAGCCCCTCTAGAAAAATGTTGATGCCTGAGATGTTACAAACTATAGTCCTCTCTCTTTTGATTACATTTTTTTAAAGTCCTCAAAAATTAATATATGCCAGGATATGTCACTTAGAAAACTTTGCAATAATTGGTAAAAACCAATTTGGCTTTAGAGAGGGTTCTGGATATACTTTCATTTACCAATAACGTTTTGAAATGCCTTGACAAGAATACATTTCCTTCAACTGTGTCAGTCATATAATACTTATAGAGAAAGGACAAGTGGGCAAATGGCTCAAATCCTGTCTACAGGGCAGACAACAGGAAATAGTGTTAGATGGTAACAGTACACAGGCAGGCCTTTGTCCTCAAACAAGGCAAGCAACTAGACAATGTCTGCAGATGACACAAGTACTGTGATAGACAACATGAAACGCCCTGACTTTTTCCATTCCTGTAAAAAAAAAAAAAAAAAAAAAAAAAAAAAAAAAAAAAAAAAAAAAAAAAAAGCCCACAGGACATAAATATTGCACCTGAGAGCCAGCAGATACAGAGAGTAGACTCTTTGAAATTCTTGGACACACATATAGACATCAGTCTTAACTGCGAACACCACATCCACCAAACCCTGAGAAGGCTTGGTTCAGCAACATTTGCCATCAGGATAATTGCCAAAATTTGGGACATTAGTGTCTCAAAATCTGCTTACTTTAGCTACTTCCATTCACTTATGTATTATGGAATAATCTCCTGGGGCAATTCACCACTGCTGAAAAAAGTCCTTACAAGTCAGAAAAAAGGTTGTCCAAATTTTGTGCAGAGTGACTCCAAGAACCTCATCCCACAACCTTTTTAAGCAACTAGGAATAGTACCAACTACTTCACAATATCTCTTTTCAATCATGACATTCATGCTTCACAATTCTTTTCAGTATGAAACGAATGAAAAATACCATCATCGGAACACAAGAAGGAAACCTGAAAAATTTGTCTCTGGTGCAAAAAGGTGTAAAATACACAAGCACAAAAATCTTCAATCCACTTCCAAGTAATATTAAGTGTCTATGAGGTAATGATGTACTATTTAAAAGTAAGCTAAAGGAGTTCTTGAGAAGAATTTTATAGCATAGATAGCTGAGATTATTTACCATGTATTATTGTGTATTCCTGATTCAATATATCTTCCTGCTTTAATTAGATTAATTGGTGATCTGTAAGTCAAGAAGATGATTGCATTAACTCTCTAAAAATTGTTTAGATAAGATCTGAAAATTGTATCTTAGCCTCTGTTTGTGATTGTAATTAGAACTTACCAATTGCATTACTTTATTATTATTTTCAATTTGTATTCTTAATCTTTGTTTATTGTCCTGAAGGAAAAAAAAAAGTAATAATGAATTAAATGTTTTGAGTCGTTCCACATCCATACATTACCAATGGAATACATATAGCAATAAAATAAAATAAAAATTTAACCTTCCTCTTCTTGAATATAAAATGCATTTTGTTCTGTAACCATTCCTTGCCAAGTGAGCTCCCTCAGATTTTGTCCCAAATTTTCCCCATCGGTTGTGGTAAAGTTGGGACAAGTCATTTTGCAGGCTAAAACCAATGAAGAAAAAGAACTGTCCAAATTTTAGACTACCAACTCTTTATTTGTACCAGTATCAGATCCACCACAATGACATTAAAATAACAGTAACGTAGAAATTCAGAAAAAATTAATAGATCAAACACATTTAAGAACTTGAGAAATTAATGAGTGACTGTGAACAGATACAAAATCACCAAAAAGTAAAAAAAAAGCATCTAGTAAAATTCATTCTAGCACATGCAGTCCCAACTCCTTAACATAAAAAAATACCTTGACGACCAACTTGCTCCAGCAGGCTGATGATTTGGACAACATTTTCTACAACATATTCTGGAAGATCCTCCTACTCGGGTGACTTCCACTCATTTCCACATTTTTCTGAGGTGGGGACCGAATAATCCTTCATTGTTCTGGATGCAGTTTACTTTACATGTGACAAGTATAATACAACCCCTCACACACAGTCTCTGTTTGGTTCCCATAGGGAAGCGAGTTGGTGAAGACGCGTCAATGTCCTCGGATCCATCTTCTTCATCCTCAGCATCCTTGGCTATCTGTGTCCTCCTTGTTTACAGTCATCTTTACTAGATGAGGAGCTCTCTGTGCAGTTATAGTTCTTTCACTTGAAGTGGACGGCTCATTCATACTGGCAGCAAGAATGTCTTCTGCAGAAATGCTCCCTTTTACGGCTCACTGTTTGACACTTCTGAGCTGCTTCATTTCTCTTCTGTTTGAGTTGATCCATCAGGGTATCACCAATGATTGCAGTGAGGTTTGTTTCCTGAACCATTGTGAATGGCAGAAGTCTTTCCAGCACAATTTGGTGATTCAAGGGGTAGATGCAAGTTTTCCAGAAGCTTGCTTTCAGGTTATCTCCTCTTGAGATCATACATTCCCACAGCTTCACAGCTTCCTGAGCAAGGAGGGGAATTGGTTTTTGGGCAGATTTCATCCCAATAAATGTTCATTTGTATGCCAATGCATTTAATCTGTTTTCCCAACCTTCCATAACGGACATGACTACCACATAGCAGTCAGCTTATATGATAGTTGCTAGCACTCTGAGGAGAAAACCAATTCCCACATGTCTAAAAGAGGAGTGGACCTAGAGCCAAACCTTACAGGAGACCATACTTAATGTTTCCCACTCTGAGGGACTCTTATTCTAGTCATATCATTTGCCAATGTGAACCTGTGTTTTCTGTTATTACTCCATCCACACAAGGAGAATGCCTTTAATACCAGACCATAGTAGAATTTATTGATCTATTCAAGCAAAGAAATTGACAAGAACGTCAGTAATGCCAAAAATGCAGTTTTTCTTGTTGAATTCTATGAAAAAGTTGTTCGTGACATCATACATATATTGTATGCTCAGAAACATTTACGGAAGCCAAACTGAGCTATTACTTTAAGGATATCTTCAGAAAAATGTCTAAATATTCTGTTGTAAGCTATGTGGGGACTTCAAAAAGTTAAACATTGTGTTGCCACAGATACATTAAACTAATTTTCAGCATTTGTCAACAAGCCTTTCTGAGCAACAGCCAGATCTTTCCACCAGCTGTTCAATTCCTTGATGACAGAAATTTGCTCTTTGCTCACAGAGCTATTTGAGAACTGATTCGTGAATTTCCTCATCACTGTAAAATCATTCCCCCCCCCCTCCCCCACCAGATCATCTTCCTTGATTGGCTAACTACTGTTGTCTGTGGTAGACATCAATGGCCTCCTTCCCAATCAGCATCTGCCACATCTGTGCACCTTTGGTCAAATCGTTGTCACCATTTCACAATTGCTGGAAGTGGCACTGCATTTGGTCCACATAGCAGACAATTTCCCCGTGAATCTGCACATAATTTAGACACTTCGCTTACAAAAGTCATACTGTCACAAGTACTTCAACTTTGTAGGATGTTTTCTGGTCCTGTGAGATTTTGGAAGTACACGATTGCACCTATAATCTGTATGGCAGCAGGCCGTGTCTACAGGGAACCTGGAAATTGCTCTATATTCTGACAATGTGCCCCTCTCGTTGCACTATAGTCTTAGTGTGGGACAACATGTATAGCTTACTTTCAGAAGTCTCTACAACTGTTGAAAACATGTGGAGTGATATGGATTTATAATTAGCTCTCTCACACATCTACAATTTCATAAATGGTGTTACTGCTATATACTGAGTAGCCACTGATTTGAACTTAACATCATCTATTGTCAGGGAGTTCAATGTAATTTAGCTTAGTGATTTAGATTCAATCCTAATAATGTTCCAAACTGTCTTTATCTGGTTCCTGAAATTTTGATTCATTTTTGTATAGTACCTGCATTTATATCTAAATTAAGAATGTACCTAATGGATAATTCATTGTACTCTCTTGATGAGTATAAGAAGATCAACCAGCGATTGTTTTTTTAAACTAGTATTACCATTTGCATTTATGTTTCGAGACTTTCAATTTCTAATGTGTTAGCCATTATTTGTCTTTCCTTGTATATGATGGCCTTTTCATAAATATACTTTTGCTTTTGTACCCTAAGCTATTCTGAGTAATGCACATTATTTTACTGTACACAGTTTATTGTGTCTAAACCTGATTCATTCCACATCCTTGTGAGCCCACCACAGTATGGATCTATGGAATTTCAAATAAATAAATAAATAAACAAATAAAATAAGCAAGTACATTGTTTACTCTTTTTTGATGATGTAGTGGAAAGCATTGGAATATTGATTATAAAGCCCCTTTTAGTCTTGATTAGAGTTAATAATCTGCTTGAAATAAAACTCTCTCTTCCTAACACAAGATACTTCGATGAAGGTGTTAGCTATCCTTTCTCTCAGCTTCCACTAATTTTTCCTGTGGCTTGTAAAGTAAAACTGAATTCATTGTTTTTTTAAGAAAAGGATTAGGAAAGAAAACACTACTGTGTGTCCTTGTCAAACTTCATCCCATTGTTCATCCATTAATTATGCTATCTCTGAATGGTGTAGCTGCATCACAATTTATGATTATGTAAAACTTTACTTTCCCATTCTTTGTTAAGTGAGATTTACGGGGAGGCTTTTTCGCTGTTATTCGAGCATCATGACCAGGCAAACTGTTAATTCTGAGGCTTACATCTATGTCATGAAAGACTACAGATTGCCAAATGCCAAAAGGAATCCCAGATAGATTTTACAAAGAGTACTCTATGGCTTTGGCTCCTTTCTTAGCTTACATTCATTGCGAATTGCTTTCCCACCGCAAAAGTTCCTAGCAACTGGAAAAAAGCGCAGGTGACTCCTGTATACAAGAAGGATAAAAGAATGGACCTTCAAAATTACAGTCTAGTATCCTTAACATTGGTTTGCAGCTTAATTCTAAAACATGTTCGGAGTTTGAATAATTCTTAGCTTAGGTCCACGAATCAGTGCAGTTTTAGAAAGCATCACCTGTGTGAAACTAAGCCTGTCCTGTCCTGTCCGAACGAATTCAAAAGTAATAGCAGTGTACATGGCTACAACACTAGGAGAAAGGAGGATCTTCACTACTCAAGGTTAAATCTAACTTTGGCTCAGAAGGGGGTAAATTATGCTGCCACAAAAGTCTTTGGTCACTTACCTAATAGCATCAAAAGTCTGACAGATAGCCATAAAGCATTTAAAAGGAAATTAAAAGAATTTCTTAATGGCAACTCCTCCTACTCATTAGATGAATTTTTGGATATAGTAAGTGGTAATCTCCCAAAACCCACAAAAAAATTGAGTGTCATGTAATATTTTGTCTAATGTAATTCTTGTATAGACACCTTTTATTAACCTGACACGTTCCACTTCATTACGAAGTGTTGTATTCATGATCTATGGAACAAGTACTAATCTAATCTAATGTAATATAATGTGAACTATGGTTGAAGGGCAACAGACAGATTTCATATTTGACATATTACCCCATTCGGACTGTTAAGGAAGATATGAACATACGGAATAGGTTCGCAGGTACGTGAGTGGCTCAAAGACGTTTTAAGTGTTAGAACCCAGTTTGTTGTCCATGACAGCGAGTGTTCATCAGAGAGAAGGGTATTGCCGGGATTGCCCCATGGAAGTGTCATAGCACACCTGTTATTTTCTATGTACACAAATGATACAGCGGACAGGATGGGCAGCAATCCGCGGTTGTTTGCTGATGATGCAGTGGCATACGGAAAACTGTCAAAGGATGTAGGATGATACTAGATGACTTGACAAAATTGCTTGTTGGTGTGGTGATTGGCAACTAGCTCTAAATATAGAAAATTGAAGTTAGCGCAGATGAATGAATAAAGACAGTAGTATTCCCTCGCTCTATCTGCGAGTGGAACAGGAAAGGAAACAGCTAGTAGTGGTACAGGGCACTCTCCACCATGCACCATGTGGTGGCTTGTGAAGTACGTATATAGATGTAGAAAATAAAAAAGTTTTATTTGGAACATATAGCTACACCTTCCAGTTGCTTCTCTGGACGCTCATTGCCCAGACTTAGACATTTGGAGCCAACTTTCCAATACCCTCATCAAAAAAGGCAGCCGTGGCGCTTTCGCCAATTCGCTATATTGATACGCAACTCATTTTCTGTATCAAAATGGTGGTTCATGTGAACAAAGAGACGAAAATCAGAGGGAGCCAAGTCCAGGGTCTATGGTGGGTGAATGAACACTTCCCATCGAAAACGCTGCACGAGCATCTTCATTGCACCTGCAGTGTGCGGCCAAGCATTGTCATGAAGAAGGAAACTCATAACAGTTACGATATGTGTGCTGCATGAAATCAATGGTACCCCTCAGCAAGCACTTCACACTTGCTGGGAGACGTCTAGGCATTTTTATGTGCTCACTCTGCATTCGGAACTGAAAACTGCAATGTCAAGTGATCGACTAGTGTACAACAGACACTGCAGAACAAATCTGTGCAAAGCTTCCTCAGATTTTCACTGTGGGTTAAATTTTGCTACCAACTAGAGGTTGAGAACTAAAATAGCTTATTTATTTTGCTGTAGGCAACACTGATCATACAGACAGCAATAGCTGTAACTGTCCAGCTGTTCAGAGTTAACTTAAAATTTTTAGTTGGAGGAAAATAACGGTTTCCCCAGATGTGACAGCACGAAGAGATGTGTCACAGTGGTGCGCCTAAAGACAGTGAACACAAGAGTGGAACCACGTCTTTTCAGATGAGATCCAGTTCTGCCTACAGCACCACGAAGGGAGTATCCGAGAGTTGAGACTCTGAAGTGTGATCACATTGCCTGACTGATTTCATCCTCGTCATTTGGACCCAGCATCTAGCGTGATGGTATGCGGTGCCATTGGATACACAATACGATCCCCTCCAGTTTGCTTAGCTGGTAATTCACACAACGAATATTATATTGCTGACATGGTAAGACTGGTCAGTGGTCTTCGTGATGCTACGTTCAAACAAGCTGGCAAAAAATGGTTCAAATGGCTCTGAGCACTATGGGACTCAACTGCTGAGGTCATTAGTCCCCTAGAACTTAGAACTACTTAAACCTAACTAACCTAAGGACATCACAAACATCCATGCCCGAGGCAGGATTCGAACCTGCGACCGTAGCGATCTTGCGGTCCCAGACTGCAGCGCCTTTAACCGCACGGCCACAAACAAGCTGGCACAAGAATGACTGTTGTCCATGCTGTACTGATATATCGCGATACATAGACGGTTCCATTGTTATCCTGGCCCGAATATTCTCCAAATCTCTCACCCACTGAGAACATCTGGGCATGGGTTGCAGAGAGACTGGAATGTCACCACTCGTCAGCCATAATGACTGATGAACTCTGGCGTAAAGTTGAAGAGGCGCGGAATGAGGGTTATGTAAAGTTCTAATTATTGCTATTCGTGAAACTTTGTCAGTGTTATACATTTTTGGACAAAAAGGAAGACACACCACGAAGGAATATGAGGGAAATCGGTAGCTGTGATGTACGCGCACAAAAAAACAAATTATTAGAATTTCAGAAAAATTTGATCATTTATTGAAGAGAAAGAGCTTCACAAATTGAGCAAGTCAGTAACGTGTTGGTCCACCGCTGGTCATTATGTAAGTAGTCATTCGGCATGGTATTAACTGATAAAGTTATTGCATGTCCTCCTGAGGGATATCGTGCCAGATTCTGTACAATTGGAGCGTTAGATCGTCAAAATCCCGAGATGGTCGGAGGACCCGCCTATTATGATCCAAACGTTCTCAATTGGGATCCGATTTGGCCATCTTTCTGGCCATGGTAGGTTTTGGTAAGCGCAAAGGCAAGCAGAAGAAACTCTCGCTGAATGCGCGCGAGAATTATCTTGCTGAAATGTAAGCTCAGGGTGGCTTGCCATGAAGGGCAACAAAACGGTGCATAGAATATAGTCGACGTACCTCTGTGAAGTTAGATTGCCTTTGATGACAAACAAAGGAATGCTGCTATAAAAAAAAGAAATGGCATCCCACATCATCTCTCATGGCTGTCATGCCGTATTGTGGGCAAGAGTAAAACTGGTATTCCACTGCTGTCTGGGAAGTCTGCAGACATGTTTTCGCTGGTCGTCAGGGCTCAATTCGAAGTGGGACTCATCAATGAAGACAGTCCTACTCCAGAATGAGATTTTCACTCGGCAGTCAATGAGATTCCTTGCCGAAGGCGTGCCTGGAGACCCCCAGAAGCGGTGGGATACCAAACTGACCGTCGTCCGCCACATGGCCCAACAACCAGGATTAATGGTTTTGGGTGGCATTTCATCTCGGAGCAGGACCCCTTTGGTTGGCATCCTTGACATCCTTGTAGCACAGCGGTATGTCGACGATATTCTACGCTCTGTTTTGTTGCCCTTCGTCGCAATCCATCTTAGGCTTACATTTCAGTAAGATAATGCCCGGCCACACATGGCGAGAGTGCCAAACCCTACCTTGACCAGCTCGGTCGCCCGATCTCTCCTCAGTTGAAAACATTTGGAGTATTATGGAGCAGCGCCCTCCAATCAGCTTGAGATTTTGACGATCTAAAGAGCCAGTTGGACTGAATTTGGCACAATATCCCTCAGGAAGACATCCAAGAATTTTATCAGTCAGTGTCAGTCCGAATATTTGCACAGGGCTCAGACGGGGACAAACGCGTTACTGACTCGCTCAATTTGTGAAGATCTTTCTCTTGAATAAATCACCCATACTTCCTGGAATTGTAGTCATTTGTTTGTCTGTACATGTACATCACGTTTATCGATTTCCTTCCACATTCGGATAATTCGGATAATTTGGTCCCTCAGTGCATGATGTTGAAAATTTCTGTTAATTTTGACAAGGTGTGCCATAAGTGACTGAGGTTTAAAATGTAGAAAACTGGGTTTCATAGTGTGATGAAGCTCCTGTACTTGGTGGGTAACAGTGCCCGGCACAGCCATGATGTTGGCTGAAGAAAATGGCTGCCCATCTTACGACACTTTTGTAAGGAGAAAAGGAATTTCCAAACTCGTCACATGTCCCTGACAGACGGCCAAGTGTGAAAGTTGGTTGCGAAGACCATGCTGCCAATTTTTTGGGATTGTCATGGGGTCATCATCACAGATTAGCTTGACATCGGTCAAACCATCACTGAAATACACTGCAGCAATCTTTTGGACAAGTTACGAGAAGCTATTATTAATTAACGCCGCGGTATGCTCTCTGAAGGCGTTTGTCTTCTGGGTGACAATGCACTGGCTCATTCATCTCACGTTGCAGCTGACAAAACGAGGGCTTTGAAGTGTTACAGCATCCACCTTATCCTCCCGACCTCTCGCCAAGTGACTTTTCTTCTTCCCAGAAATGAACAATCCGTTGCGTGGTCGACGATTTGACAACACAGACGACTAGATTAATGAAGTGTAAGAGTGGTTTAAAGTAAAATCTGCGGAATTCTACAATCAGGACTTACAGAAGGTCATGAAACACTGCGAAAACGTGATTAATCAGCACAAACTGTTCATGACATTATTTTAAGTGTGATAATTAAACCTTTACGATACTCCCTCGTATCTGGCACCCATGTTCAAGCCAACCTAGCGTCCAGCTGGGTTAGGACCGTTGTTACTCTTACAAGTGACTCCTCCAAATAACATCAAAATTTAATAATGCATCCTTCCTACAGTACTGTATACGCACAATAAGTAAAATTTCGTTGTTTGCTTTCCTTCCTGGTGTTCCAGTTTTATTGTCCATCTGTGTACAAAGAAGTCCGCCTCTGTAGCTGAGTGCTTAGCGCGTCTGACTTTCATGTAGAAGTCCCGGGGTCAATTACCGGCACTGCCGGTGATTTGGTGGGAGTGCTGGAACATGGTGCAGTCAGCCTTGTGATGCCAACTGAGGAGCTACATGATTGAGAAGTGGCGGCTCCAACGTCTGCAAAGCACGGAGAGCGGTGTGGTGAGGCCACTGTCTTCCATACTGCAACCAAATGTTGCCGTTGGCCGAGGATGACACGATGGTCAGTCGGTCCCGGTTGGCTCGTGTGAGGCCAGAACGGCGGGGCTATCTACTGTATAAAGAAATATGATGCAACGAACGAACAGTAGCTAGTGTTGTACAAGTGGAAAGGTGTTTCTCTAAAAAGAAAGGAATGACATGTCAAAAATTTAAATCTTGAGCTTATAAAACGATTTACGAAATTCAGTGTTTTGAGTACAGCTCTGTTGTTGTTGTTGTTGTGGTCTTCAGTCCTGAGACTGGTTTGATGCAGCTCTCCATGCTACTCTATCCTGTGCAAGCTCCTTCATCTTCCAGTACCTTACACTTCTGAATCTGCTTAGTGTATTCATCTCTTGTTCTCCCCCTACGATTTTTACCCTCCACGCTGCCCTCCAAAGCTAAATTTGTGATCCCTTGATAACTCAGAACATGTCGTATTAACCGGTCCCTTCTTCCTGTCAAGTTGTGCGACAAACTCCTCTTCTCCCCAATCCTATTCAGTACCTCCTCATTAGTAATGTGATCTATGCATCTAATCTTCAGCATTCTTTTGTGGCACCACATTTCGAAAGCTTCTATTCTCTTCTTGTCCAAACTATTTATCGTCCACGTTTCACTTCCATACATGGCTACACTCCATACAAATACTTTCAGAAACGACTTCCAGACACTTAAATCTATACTCGATGTTAACAAATTTCTCTTCCTCGGAAACGCTTTCCTTGCCATTGCCAGTCTACATTTTATATCCTCTCTACTTCGACCATCGTCAGTTATTTTGCTCCCCAAATAGCAAAACTCCTTTACTACTTTAAGTGTCTCATTTCCTAATCTAATTCCCTCAGCATCACCAGACTTAATTCGACTACATTTCATTGTCCTCGATTTGCTTTTGTTGATGTTCATCTTATACCCTCCTTTCATGACACTGTCCATTCCGTTCAGCTGCTCTTCCAAGTCCTTTGCTGTCTCTGACAGACTTACAATGTCATCGGCGAACCTCAAAGTTTTTATTTCTTCTCCATGGATTTTAATACCTTCTCTGAATTTTTCTTTTGTTTCCTTTACTGCTTGCTCAGTATACAGATTGAATAACATCGGGGAGAGGCTACAACAGCCCTGTCTCACTCGCTTCCCAACAACTGCTTCCCTTTGATGCCCCTCGACTCTTATAACTGCCATCTGGTTTCTGTACAAATTGTAAATAGCTTTTCGCTCCCTGTATTTTACCCCTGCCACCTTCAGAATTTGAAAGAGAGTCTTCCAGTCAACATTGCCAAAAGCTTTCTCTAAGTCTACAAATGCTAGAAACATAGGTTTGCCTTTCCTTAATCTATTTTCTAAGATAAGTCATAGGGTCAGTATTGCCTCACGTGTTTCAACATTTCTACGGAATCCAAACTGATCTTCCCCGAGGTCGGCTTCTACCAGTTTTTCCATTCGTCTGTAAAGAATTCGCGTTAGTATTTTGCAGCCGTGACTTATTAAACTGATAGTTCGGTAATTTTCACATCTGTCAACACCTGCTTTCTTTGGGATTGGAATTATTATATTCTTCTTGAAATCTGAGGGTATTTCGCCTGTCTCATACATTTTGCTCATCAGATGGTAGAGTTTTGTCAGGACTGGCTCTTCTAAGGCTGTCGGTAGTTCTAATGGAATGTTGTCTACTCCTGGGGCCTTGTTTCGACTTACGTCTTTCAGTGCTCTATCAAACTCTTCACGCAGTATGATATCTCCCATTTCATCTTCATCTACATCCTCTCCCATTTCTATAACATTGCCTCAAGTACATCGCCCTTGTATAGACCCTCTATATACTCCTTCCACCTTTCTGCTTTCCCTTTTTTGCTTAGAACTGTGTTTCCATCTGAGCTCTTGATATTCATACAAGTGGTTCTCTTTTCTCCAATGGTCTCTTTAATTTTCCTGTAGGCAGTATCCATCTTACACCTAGTGAGATAAGCCTCTACATCCTTACATTTGTCCTCTAGCCATGCCTGCTTAGCCATTTTGCACTTCCTGTCGATCTCATTTTTGAGACGTTTGTATTCCTTTTTGCCTGCTTCATTTACTGCATTTTTATATTTTCTCCTTTCGTCAATTAAATTCAATATTTCTTCTGTCACCCAAAGATTTCTACTAGCCCTCGTCTTTTTACCTATTTGATCCTCTGCTGCCTTCACTACTTCATCCCTCGAAGCTACCTATTCTTCTTCTACTGTATTTCTTTCCCCCATTCTTGTTAATTGTTCCCTTATGCTCTCCCTGAAACTCTGTACAACCTCTGGTTTGGTCAGTTCTGTATGAGGTGAGAAATATGGTCGATGAAGAAGACAGAAACGGAGCAACTGAACACTTTGAAAGCCGTGATTCAGGAAAATATTTAAGATCAGATGGTCAGGGTGAATTAGGAAGGTAGATGTTCTCCAATGAGGCAACGAAAAAAAGCTTAGTAAAGAACGCAATGAATCTAACAGCTAGAATGGTTAGGCAAACGTAGCACCACGAGTAAGCAGTTACTGAGAAATGTAGGTGAAGGGATGGTGGAAGGAAAGAAAAGCTAGTGCAAGTGTAGATATGCGTATGTAAACCAAATCGTCTATAATGTGGGACGTTTTGTTCGTGATTCAGTAGTGGACATATTGTTGTATATGTCTGCAAACATTGTAACTACTCTATCATATTTTGTTCATTGAACAATATTACTGATCTGAAAAGACGGTGTGCTGTCCCAAGGGCAACCAAAAATTGATTTTCAGTATTCCATACCATCGCTGAGCGAATTTAAAAATTTAAAATACTGTCATAATTTACTCATTACAAGTTGCAATCTCATGTTAAAGATTTAAAACAATAAGTCAAATACCGTATTACATTTAACCATATATATGTCCTGAGGCATCATAATTCAGGGCGCACAAATTTCACAGGCTATATTCGTCCAGTATTTGAAAGTAAGAGCACTTAGCGACTTCCGACACACTTTGCACATATTTTCAAACATTTTCGAATCTTTTTCTCGCTGACACACTCCAGAACGTAATTAGAAGAAAATAGTTTATTGCTTACTACATTTTCGCTATTCATGCAGTGAAACTTCAGCTCCAGGTATGATGTTTCAATTTGTCACTTCTTTACCACCGATACTCTTCGCAACACATTTTGCAGACAATATGCTCAAATACCACTGACTGCACCTGGAGAATTATATCATTTTATGACACATAATTCAGGAGATACGATATAAACATTGAGAGGCGTGACAAACTAGTTTTTTTAATGATATTTGAGTCTTAAAAGAATCGTCATTGGTAGAGTTACTGTTTAGCCTCAAACGGCACAGTTTATTCCTCCTTAAACCTACTCGGCCCCTTGCAAACTTCTGACCAGCCTTAGAGACCTGTAAGACTGGTGCTGCGTCATTGACGCTCCTTGCAGTTTACTGTTTTTGGCTTATTATGCAATTTGATACAATTGAAATCTCACCCACTTCTCCCTCTGAAATTAGGAGATTAATAAACTTGCTTAAAAGCAAAAACTCACATGGAATTGATGGCATTTCCAGCAAAATACTAAAAGCTTGTTCTCAACAGATAAGTAAGATTCTCAGCCACTGTGTAGTAGCTCTCTGGAACAGGGCATTTTACCTGATAGACTGAAATATGCTATTGTTATACCTTTGCATAAAAAGGGGGATAGATCTGATGTCAACAGTTACCGTCCAATCTCCCTTCTAACAGCTTTATCCAAAATTTTTGAGAAAGTAATGTATTCAAGAGTAGCTTCACATATCTGTAAAAATGAAGTACTAACAAAATGTCAGTTTGGTTTCCAGAAAGGTTTTTCGACAGAAAATGCCATATATGCTTTCACCAATCAAATTTTGAATGATCTGAATCACCGAACACCACCCGTTGGGATTTTTTGTGATCTCTCAAAGGCTTTTGTAAATCATGAAATTCTGCTAGACAAGCTCAAGTATTGTGGCATCAGTGGGACAGTGCACAAATGGTTTAATTTGTACCTAACTGGAAGAGTGCAGAAAGTTAAAATAAGCAGTTCTCATAATATGCAAAGATCAGCACATTCCTCAAACTGGGGAACTATCAAGAATGGGGTTCCACAAGGGTCAGTCTTGGGTCCTTTGTTGTTCTTAATATATATTAATGACTTGCCATTCTATATTCATGAAGAGGCAAAGTTAGTTCTCTTTGCTGATGATGCAAGTATAGTAATCACACCTGACAAACAAGAATTAACTGATGAAATTGTCAATACTATCTTTCAGAAAATTACTAAGTGGTTCCTTGTAAACGGACTCTCACTGAATTTTGATAAGACACAGTACATACAGTTCCGCACAGTGAATGGTATGACGCCATTAATAAATATAGACCTTAATTAGAAGCATATAGCTAAGGTAGAATATTCCAAATTTTTAGGTGTGTCCATTGATGAGAGATTAAATTGGAAGAAACACATTGATGATCTGCTGAAACGTTTGAGTTAAGCTACTTGCAATAAGGATCATTGCAAATTTTGGTGATAAACATTTAGTAAATTAGCTTACTACGCCTATTTTCACTCATTGCTTTCATATGGCATCATATTTTGGGGTAATTCATCACTGAGGGATAAAGTATTTATTGAACAAAAGCGTGTAATCGGAATAATAGCTGGAGTCCACCCAAGATCATCCTGCAGACATTTATTTAAGGATCTAGGGGTATTCACAGTAGCTTCTCACATATATACTCTCTTATGAAATTTGTTATTAACAACCAAACCCAATTCAAAAGTAATAGCAGTGTGCATAACTACAATACTAGCAGAAAGGATGATCTTCACTATTCAAGATTAAATCTAACTTTGGCACAGAAAGGGGTGAATTATACTGCCACTAAAGTCTTTGGTCACTTACCAAATAGTATCAAATGTCTGACAGATAACCAACAAGTATTTAAGAAGAAATTAAAAGAATTTCTGAACGACAACTCCTTCTACTCCATAGAGGAATTTTTAGATATAAATTAAGAAAAAAACAAACAAAAAATAATAAAAAAAATAAAAAATAAAAAAAAATAAAAATCACAAAAAATAAAAAGTTGTTATAATAACTTAAGTATGTTGTTAAATTAACTTAATTATGTCATGTATTGGAAAATTTGACTCGTTCCACATCATTACGAAATATCGTATTCATGATCCATGGAACTAGTATTAATCTAATCTAATCAAATCTAATCTTAACAGGCACCTACAGAGTACTGTAGCGTCCCACAATACTTAAGAATAGCCAAACAAGTGATAGTTCAAAGAGGGGAGAAGTGTCGTAGCAGCTCATGTGCTATGTGAATATTTACCCACTCTTATAAACACACAGTGCTTTGGTTTTCAAGTACGATACCGTAGCGGAGACTAACGCAGTCATTTGTGTGCTGTCAGGTGCCGGCACCAAGGTTACCGACAAGAGTTCACGTCAGTGTGGCAAGGAAAAAAGAGAATTCGGCTTACTAAGCTGCTGTCACGTGTATTTAGTTAGATTCATTAGAAAACAGAGGCTTCGCAAATGGTCCCTTGGCTGGTGTGTGTAGTCCTACACACAAAATCCAGGGTAATTGGTAAAAACCGCATGGCAATCATGCAGTTGTGGAAAGCACGACAGTTACAGAAAATTGCACTAGCCCCAGATCGAAGCCGCCCGACGGATTAACGGCCAGGGCCTTGTGTGCCAGCCAGCCTGAATGTGGTTTTTAGGCGGTTTCCCACATTCGACTAGGTGAGTACCGGGCTGGTACCCACGTCCCACCTCAGTTGCACAATTCGCAAACATTTAGAGAACATCCTCCCACTTTGACATTGTGTAGACGTAGACAGTTGGGTTCACAAATTCCGTCCAGGTGGCAAAGGGACGCTGACAGAAAGGGCATACGACTACCCACAACCAACAACTTTACCAAATCCAATTTAATATGACGATGTCGTTTAGATAAAGGATAAGGCCAGGAAGAAGAAGAAGAAGAAGAAGGTCATTATAGAAAACGAATGCGCAATCTACCTTTCAGTGCTAGTAGTGTAGTCTGTAGCTGCAATATGCCCCATCTGTTTGCTGTGTCGCCACATCTAACAGGTGGAAGGCTTAGGATGGCAGACAGATGAGACATAACACTGGAGATTCCTTTCACCGCCCTCAGAGTCGCTGTCTTTTCTGTCTGTGTGATGGAGCTTGCCTGTCCTTCCTGCCCCTTTTTCACGCTCATATTCTTTTCTCTTTTGAATCTTTGAATACTTAATAGCGTATTCGAAACTCTTTACTCGAGGAGGTGATATCTTGCGGTTCAAGTGGCGTAACATATTCCACGACTGTTGTTGTTTTTGTGGTCTTCAGTCTGAAGATTGCTGTAGCTCTTCATGCTACTGTACCCTTCGCAAGTCTCTTCATCTCGGAACAACGACTGGAACTTATAACCTTCTGAATCTGCTTAATGTCTGCATCTCTTAGTCTCCCTCTACTTCCCTACCTCCCTCACGCACTTCCCTCAACCGATTCCTTCTTTTAGTCGAGTTTTCCACAGATTTCCTGTCTCACCAGTTCTATTCAGTACCTCCTCATTAGTTACGCCATCTACCCATTTAATCTTCAGTCTTCTTCTGTAGCACCACATTTCAAAAGCCTCTATTCTCTTCTTGTCTAAACTGTTTATCATCCATGTTTCACTTCCATACTTCGGACAAATGCCTTCAGAAAAGACTTCCTGCCACTTGAAACTACACTTGCTGTTAACAAATTTCTCTTCTTCAGAAACACTCTTCTTGCCATTGTCAGTCAACATTTTATATTCTTTCTACTTCAACCATCATCAGTTAGTTTTCTGCTCAAATAGCAAAAGTCATCTACTACTTTTAGTGTCTCGTTACGTAATCTAATTCCCCCAGCTACACCTGGCTTAATTCAACTACATTCCATTGCTATTGTTTTGCTTTTGTTGCTCTTCATCTTGCATCCTCATATCAAGATAATGTCCGCTTCATGCGACTGCTCTTTCAAGTCCTTTGTTGTCTCTGGCAGAATTACAATGTCATCGACAAATCTCAAAGTTTTTCATTCCTCTCCATGAACTTCAGTTCCTTTTTCCAGATTTATCCTTGATTTCCGTCACCGCTGCTCAAGCACAGTTTGAATAACGACCTTGATAGACCAGAAGCATGTCTTACGCCCTTCTCAACCACTGCTCCCCTTTCATTCGTGTAACTGCCGTCTGGTTTCTGGACAAGTTGTAAAAAATTTCTAGTTTCCTGCGTTTTACCCATGCTATCTTAAAAATTCATAAGAGTGTGTTCCAGTCAATACTGTCAAAAGATTTCTCTACATCTGCGAATTATATAAATGTAGTTTTGTCTTTCGTTAACCTATCTTCTAAGATAAATCGTAGGGCCAATATTGTTTCGCATGTTCTTACATTCCTCCGGAAACCAAACTGATCTTGCCCTAGGTCGACTTCTCCCAGTTACTGCATGCTTCTGCAAACAATTCGCGTCAATATTTTGCAGTCATGACGTATTAAACTGATTGTTTGGTAATATTCACACCTGTCAGCACCTGATTTCTTTGGAATTGGAATTATCACATTCTTCTTGAAGTCTATAATTGCACACTTGGGGTAATAGTTCTGTCACGGATATCTCTTTCAGGGATAGAGTAGTTAAGAGGGAACGTCGTCTACTGCAGGTGCTTCTTTCGACTTAGGTTTTTCAGTGTTCTGTCAAATTCTTCCCGCAGTATAGCATCTCCCATCTCATCTTCATCTACTTCCTCTTTCCTTTGTGCAATATTGTCTTTATGCTCATTTCCTTTGGATAGCCTCTCCGTATATTCCTTTCACTTTTCAGCTTTCCTTTCATTGCTAAGTACTGGTTTTCCATGTGAGATCATACAGCTACTTCTCTTTTCTCCAAAAGCATCCTTAATTTTCCAATAGGCGATATATATATTTCTCTAGTTATAAATCCTCTTATAGCATTACATTTGTCCTGTAGCCTTTCTTGCTTATCCATTGTGCACTTGCTATTAATTTCCTTTTTTAAGATGTCTGTATTCCATTTTGCCTGCTTCCTTTTCTACATTCCTTGATAACCATCCACTAATTAGGGGAAAAAAAGATGGCACTGCTTCAAGACACAGAGATGTCTCAAGATTTCCAGGGGACTTCCTGGCACAGAAACTCTGCAGTATTTTCCTCTCCGGTTGTATCTCTCCGCTTGGGACCTTGAGAAAAGTCTCCAGTGTGGTATATTTACTATGCTGTCTACACTTCACCCGCTATATAGTTCTCTTCGCTAGCGAATCAATTTAAAATTACTAAAACTCATATTCTAATTTGTGTACTTGGAAATCAAACATATTAAGACATTTTATTTATTTAATCGTATGGCAATTTTATACAATATACAGCTGATATAAAGCAAATGATTTTATACAATATACATATGATATTAGACAAGATTAAACCTTAAAGTCCGTGTTTTTCAACCAGTTAATTAAGCTGGGTGTGAGAGTGAACAAGTCATCGGGAATTCCAGGGTATGAATGAAGTGGACAGCGTTGGACTAAATGTTCAATTGTCTGCTCTTCTTGATTACATTCACACATTGGTGAACTGATCCAACCCCATTTGTACCTGAAGCACCTACAACAACCATGTCCAGTCCTTAACCTTTGAGGCGGCACCAAAGGTTCTTCGGTAGGTCAAAATTTTTTGGTTTCTTTGTGGGATCAAGGTGGTGGGCTCTTGTTCTCAATGTTTTTGTTGACCATTCATGCTTCCAACTTTCATTTAGATCAAAACCATCCGCGATGACTTGTCCTGCAGTAACACTTGCTGGTCTTCTTGATCGCAATCGTTGCTGTGGCGGATGACAGAATTCCTGGTGCAGCGGTAGTGAGGGCGATGCAGAGATTTTCTTGGCCTCCCTCATTAGAGCTTGTTTCCACTTTAAGTGAAGTGGAGGGATGTGACTCAGTACAGGTAACCAGTGGTATGAGGTTGATTCGAAGTAACCAGTAATGCAGCGCACTGTGTCGCTAAGTTTTGTGTCTACCTTCTTCACATGTACACTTTCCAACCAGACAGGTGCACAGTAGCAGAGGTTCCCCAGGTGGTACCACTGAGCTTATGTAGTATGCTGTTCCTTGCAGCAACTTTATGAGAAAGCTTGGTGATTTGTAGCTCAGGGTTCTATCTAGAGTGATTCTGAGATTTGGGAAAGGATTGTACCTCAACGTCGATTGTTGCTCACCTCCGTAGGTATAACCTATATTACCCTACACGTGACCCCTGGGTGGTGCTAAACGAGCAATAGTGTCATAGGTGATATACAATACGCCCAGAAACATAACTAATAACCGTCCTTTTCAGGATCACCCAACTGGAGACGAGAAACACCCAGTTCGTATTATTAATACATTAATTACAAATGTAGAAACAGAGTATTGATTTGGTACATGACGAATAGGTATTTTTCAAAATTTCAATGCAAGCTGTCCGCCCAGTTACGCGAGAGAACGGCAAGTTTGCAAAATACCCAAACAGCTGATTTTCCTGTGTACAGTGGAACAGTTACTAATGGAGTGCAGCAGTTACAACATGATGAAACATTGGGAAGGACCAAAAGAACTTCGACATCGCTTGGCAACTTCCGCTGGACGGGAAATGTATCTCTCCATGATGACGGCTTTGTCCGGAGTTGTTGCGATCTGCTGGTTGCGCCGCTGTTAGTTATGCAACCCAAAAGTCATCAGGGTCAAGTGTGTGCCTGGACTGCGCCTAATGGTTCCCCTGTGAGTGCGTCGTATCTTCCTATCCATCAGGGTTCTCACTGTATTACCGCACAAGGCCAAAGCATGTCCTAGGCCGGATGTGGCAGTTTCCGGGAACTGATATGTAACACAGATTTCCTAAAATCCAAAATTGTGTCTTACATAAAGGTCTGGAAACTTTAAACTATGAAAAAATAAAAACCAACAGCTTATGGAGTAAACCGTGACCTTCTAACGCCCCGCATGTACAATAACAGCCGAT
Organism: Schistocerca piceifrons; assembly: GCF_021461385.2. Lineage (NCBI taxonomy): Eukaryota > Metazoa > Arthropoda > Insecta > Orthoptera > Acrididae > Schistocerca > Schistocerca piceifrons. The sequence continues at coordinate 87,907,856 of NC_060143.1, read as the reverse complement.
AGTTCTTTGATACTTCACTTCATGTTGAAAACTCTGTTGTCTGCAAACACACTCTTTTATAACCTTTGAATATAACGACAAAGCAGCTTTCAGTCGGAGACTATTGTCTGATGCCGTAGTCTTCAATGTTATCCAGTGCTACTCGAGTTCGTGCCAAAATAAAGTGATTATCGTATCTGAGTGTAATAAGAACAGAAAGGTTTCGTCGGACTGCAGATCATGTCAAGTTCAGTGGAAAAATCAGTATTTATTTCCTGTAGTAGAAAAAAAAAGCAGTGTGATTAGTTAGGAATGAAATGATTTCAGTTCGTAAGGAATGAAATATCAAGCGACATAACGACATGAAACGTGCTTCATCATATGAAAGTTCGAGGACCAATTTGGGGAGGACAAAGCATTCGAAATTAGAAATAACCTTTTGGAGCAGCAGTTATTTTTTTAAAGAATGTCCACACAATCCCATTCATTCGTCAAAGCGTGTTATTGCTTGCCTACTATTTAATTGACCAAAAAATTGTGTGCTAAATCATTAAATTTAGACAGTGTCTGGAAGTTGTCACTAAAGTAGTCAATTTCTTTAGTACTCATGTTCCACGGCGCAGACAATTTGTTAACTTTTAGCAGATTGTCGATCCAGAACAGGAAGACTTTGTTTATTATTCCGAAACCACGCGGCTTCGCAATTAGATGTTGAGGTGAGTGTTGGATCATAAAAATGAAATACTGATATTCATTACGGAAAATGGAACGACTGTTACAAATTTTAAAGACACAAAACAGACCTGTGATTTTGCTTTCCTGCTAGATATAACAGCTCAGTTGAACGGAATAAACGTGTCTCCAAGAGAAAGATCAGTCAGTAAGTAGTGTGTATTAGGCCTATCAAGTGAAAGCATTCGCCGGCCTGTGTGGCCGTCCGGTTCTAGGCGCTTCAGTCTGGAACCGCGTGACCGCTACGGTCGCAGGTTCGAATCCTGCCTCGGGCATGGATGTGTGTGATGTCCTTAGGTTGGTTAGGTTTAAGTAGTTCTAAGTTCTAGGGGACTGATGACCACAGATGTTAAGTCCCATAGTGCTCAGAGCCATTTGAACCATTTTTTGAAAGCATTCGAAACAAAATTAGGCGCTTCAAAATCACAAACAAAAGCAACAATTACATGAATTTTTCTCTCCCACAGAAGTTGAGTAATAATAATTCTAACAGATACCTGCACATCATATATGACTTAAAAGTCGAATGCAGCAATAGTTTTGAAGACTTCCCCTCTCTCCACGAACAAAGACGGAGTCTCTTAGAATTTACGGATGGAATCCGTCGATTTTCATAGTAACACCTACATGAAGATCAAGTGTACCTCTATCGGAATTATGTCGCAAGTACGTCTAGGGTGACATATATATTGATTTGCCAAAGTCTTTATTAGCATTTTCAGTAACATGATATGTTCGGTATGCTTTGATGTCACGATCGACGAAGCTTTCCAGTCCGGATACATTGGGTACGCCTGTTCCACCACGTACAACAGCGACTGTTAGCCATCCATTTCCGTGGGTAAACGAATCATTGATGTCGATGCTGAAGTTCAGTCTGCATCCACAAAAGACTGCAGGTCCGTCCAGTAGAGCGTGTGCAGCGACAGATTTGATCGTATTCTTTTTCTTGTCGGCGGCAGATGTGGTCATTAACAGGAATGCTGTTGATTTCGCAGCTCTTTTTGGCAGCGCGTATAGACATGCTAGCGTGTGTTTCCTAGGATGCAACATGTTAAGCACGTTACGAGATTTCGAACCGTTGACACTCGTCTGGAGAGTTTACTTCGAGTTCCCTCAACTGGCATCAAACTGGATGCTGGAAGCCTTGTTTGAGAGAAGCGGTGCCAGGTCTCTCATTGACAGAATAAATTTAATGTAATTTAATCAAACAATATTTCCTTTTTACTTTTACTGTGAAATAGATTCATCCGTAACTGTTTAATTTAAACCTATTCCGTTCTAGCCAGAACACGAATTGAGATAAGCACGAGTATTTTGTGTTACATAGTCAGTAACGTTTTACATCAGCTCACCAGTTTCTTTAGTTATATTTACGTCGCGAAGTTTAGAAGTTCACCACCCAATTCTGGCAATATGCGCTGCCTGACGAAAAAAAGAACTGAAAAACCTAGAAGACAAGGTCGGCTGCCAGCACATGTACACTCAGCTGCCGGGTATGTAAATAATTAGGGTAGCAATTCTGTGTGGTACGTTGAATGGCCACTAGTCTGTAGTAGTGTTGTTAGTTTTCAGTGTTGCTACCAGGCTTGGTAGGGTATATTTAGAGGTGTGAACAGCGTTAGATATTGAGTGATCACTGTGAAGGACACGGCGATGCAGCGTACTCGTGTGAGACAACATAATCAACACGTGACATAGTTTGTAAGGGGTCTCATTGTTGCTCCCCATTTGACTGGCTGGTCGAATCGTGCAGTACGCAGTTTTGTTGTGCACTCTGATATGTCACTCTGATATCGGACTGCATGGGAAGGGCAGGCATAATCGTCGTCAGGGTTCCGTTCGACCACGTCTGGCCACCACATCGGAGGATCGCCATATTGGGCACCACGAAGGAAGGAAGCGAGGATAGGGTTTAACTTCCCGTCGACATCGAGGTCATTAGAGACGGAACGCAAGCTCGGACTATTGCAAAGATGGGGAAGGAAATCGACCGTGGCCTTTGAATAGAACCATCGTTCCATCTGCCTGCAACATTTTAGAGAAATCACGGAAAACCTAAATCAGGATGGCTGGACGCTGGTATGAACCCTCATCTTTCGGAATACATATCGTGTGTGCTAACACTGCTCCACTATGCTCGGTTTGTGCACCAAGTCATCATAATCACTTCACATCTATATCTGCCATCTGTGAACAGAAAATGGTCTCCCTGCGACATCTGTGTCGTCCTCCATCATCGGTCGAAGACTAGCAGCAGACGGATTAGCGAATTATAGTCTTATGCATTGGCTGCCATTAACACCACAATACAAACTGCTTGTCCCCGTGTGCCACCTCTCGTGTGGTAATACCGCGGTGCTATGTTTCAATAGGACAAGGCTCTTCCACACATGGCACGTGTTTCTATGAACTGTCTGCACGATGATGAGATATTCCCATGGCCAGCAATATCTCCAGGTCTACCCTCCATAGAACATGCGTGGGACCACCTCGGGCGTCAATTCAGTCCCAGTGCCAGTGTCTAGGACCATATACAATTATCGTGGACCGTCTTGTCTTTGGAGAGAATACAGCTGCTTTATGACATCCTTCCCAACAGAGTCAGTGCGCGTATGGAGGCCAGAAGGGGTGCAACGTCATACTGACAGGTTGGCTCATCCTGCCAAGTTCTTTCTAAATTTGACTTGATTTTATAATCGCTGAAATAAGGTTACACACCTTCTCAACCTGTTAAGTCCCATATAGTTTCCTCCTCTCCTTCTGGGCGCTTCACTTTTTTGTCAAGTGTTTGTGTGTGTGTGTTTGTGTGTTTGTGTGAGTGTGTGTGTGTTTGTGTGTGCGCGTGTGTGTGTGTGTGCGCGCGCGGGCACGCTCTTCTATTAATAACCATGCGGTCCGTGTGTCAGCTGATGTAACAGTTGTGATCCTTTGTCAAATAAGGTTGGACAGGTATATCCTAGACAGAGTGACAGCAACACCGTAAATAGAGAGAGCTATCCAGGGATGACAACGCCGGACTCTCCCCTTTTCTTAAACGCACTGTGCCATCACTTGATTAGATTAGATTAGATTAGTACTTGTTCCATAGATCATGAATACGACACTTCGTAATGATGTGGAACGTGTCAGGTTAATAAAAGGTGTCTATACAAGATATTACATTACACAAAATATTACATGACACTTAATTTTTTTTGGGGGGGGGACGGGGGGGGGGGGAATTACCCACTTACTATATCCAAAAATTCATCTAATGAGTAGAAGGAGTTGCCATTCAGAAATTCTTTTAATTTCCTTTTAAATGCTATATGGCTATCTGTCAGACTTTTAATGCTATTAGGTAAGTGACCAAAGACTTTTGTGGCAGCATAATTTACGCCCTTCTGAGTCAAAGGTAGATTTAACTTTGAGTAGTGAAGATCATCCTTTCTGCTAGTGTTGTAGCCATGTACACTGCTATTAGTTTTGGATTCGTTCGGATTGTTAATAACAAATTTCATAAGTGAATGCATATATTGTGAGGCTACAGTGAAGTTCCCTAGCTCTTTAAATAAGTGTCTGCAGGATGATCTTGGATGAGCTCCAGCAATTATTCTGATTACACGCTTTTGTGCAATGAACACTCTTTTACTCAATGATGAGCTACCCCAGAATATGATTCCATACGAAAGCAGAGAATGAAAATAGGCGTGGTAAGCTAATTTACTGAGATGTATATCGCCAAAATTTGCAATGACCCTAATAGCATAAGTAGCTGAACTGAAACGTTTCAGCAGATCTTCAGTGTGTTTTTTCCAGTTCAACCCCTCATCAACGCATACACCTAGAAATTTTGAATATTCTACCTTAGCTACCGATTTCTGATCGAAGTCTATATTTATTAATGGTGGAACTGTATATATTGTGTTTTGTCAAAGTTTAATGAGATCCCATTTGCAGAGAACCACTTAATGATTTTCTGAAAAACATCGTTTACAATTTCATTAGTTAATTCTTGTCTACTGGGTGTGATAGCTATACTTGGATTATCGGCAAAAAATACCATGCAGGTTCGTGAATATAGAATGGCAAGTCATTAATGTATATTAAGAACAGCAGAGGACCCACGATCGAACCTTGCAGCACCCCATTCTTGATTGTTCCCCAGTTTGAGAAATCACCAGTTTTTTGCATATTATGTGAACTGCTTATTTCAACTTTCTGCTCTCTTCCAGTTAGGTATGATTTAAACCATTTGAGCGCTGTGTCATTCGTACCACAGTACTTGAGCTTATCTAGAAGTATTCCATGATTTACACAATCAAAAGCCTTTGAGAGATCATAAAAAATCCCAATGGGTGACTTCCGCCTACTCAGAGCATTTAATATTTCATTATGAAAGTATATATAGCATTTTCCCGTGAAAAACCTTTCTGGAAACCAAACTGACTTTATTTTTACAAAGGTGTGAAGCTACTGTACAATATATTGCTTTTTCAAGAATTTTGGGTAAGGAAGTCAGAAGAGAGATTGGGCGGTAGTTGTTGACATCAGACGTATTCCCTATTTTATGCAGTGGTTTAACAGCCAATCGTCATTTTTTTTCATCATCAGTCTTCTGACTGGTCTGATCCAGCCCATCACAAACTCCTATCTTGTGCCAACATCATCTCAGAGTAGCACTTACACTCTACGTCCTCAATTATTTGCTGGATACATTTCAATCTCCGTCTTCCACTACATTTTTTACGCTCTACAATTCCCTCTAGCACCAAGGAAGTTAGTCCGTGATGTCTTAACAGATGTTCTACCATCCTGTCCCGCCTTCTTGTCAGTGTTTCTCATATATTCCTTTTCTCGCCAATCCTCCTCATTTTTTACTTAATCAGTCCACCTAATTTTCAACATTCCTCTCTAGCACCATGTCTCAAATGCTTGGATTCTCTTCTTCTCCGGTTTTCCCACAGTCCATGTTTCACTACCATATAATGCTGTGCTCAAAACGTACGTTCTCAGAAAATTCTTCCTCAAATTAAGGCCTACGTTTGATACCAGTAGACTTCTCTTGGCCAGGAATGCCCTTCCTGTCATTGCTAGAACACTTTTATGTCTTCCTTGCTCCATCCGGCGTGGTTATTTTGCTGCCTAGGTAGCAGAATTTCTTAACTTCATCTGCTTCGTAACAACAAATCCTGATGTTAACTTTCTCACTGGTCTCATTTGTGCTACTTCTCATTACTTTCATCTTTCTTTTCTTCGCACCCAGTCCATATTCTGTACTCATTAGAGTATTCATTCCATTCAGCAGATCCTATAATTCTTCACTTTCAATGAGGGCAGTAAAGTCACCAGCGAATCTTATCATCAATATCCTTTCACCTGGAATTTTAATCCCATTTTTGAACCTTTCTTTTATTTCAGTCATTGCTACCTCGATGTATAGATTGAACAGTAGTGTTTCTCTGCATCCCTGATTTACAACCTTTTTAACCCGAGCACTTCTTTCTTGGTCTTCCACTTTTACTGTTCCCTCTTGGCTCTTCTACGTACACTATGTGATCAAAAGTATCCGGACACCCCCAAAACATACGTTTCTCGTATTAGGTGTACTGTGCTGCCACCTACTGCCAGGTACTCCATATCAGCGACCTCAATAGTCATTATACACCGTGAGAGAGCAGAATGGGGCGCTCCGCGGAACTCACGGACTTCGAACGTGAACAGGTGATTGGGTGTCACTTGTTCACACATCTGTACGCTTTCCGAGATGATAGTGAAGTGGAAACGTGAAGAGACACGTACAGCACAAAAGCGTACAGGCCGACCTCGTCTGTTGATTGACAGAGACCGCCGACAGTCGAAGAGGGTCGTAATGTGTAATAGGCAGACATCTATCCAGCTCATCAAACAGGAATTCCAAACTGCATCAGGGTCCTCTGCACATACTATGACAGTAAGACGAGAGGTGAGAAAACATGGATTTCATGGTCGAGCGGCTGCTCATAAACCACGCCAGTAAAGACCAAACGAAGCCTCGCTTGGTGTAATCAGCGTAAACATTGGGCGACTGAACAGTGGAAAAACATAGTGTGGAGTGATGAATCGCGGTACACAATGTGGTGATCCGATGGCAGGGTTTGTGTGTAGTGCCAACAGCAAAATTCGGAGGCGATGGTGTTATGGTGTGGTCTTGTTTCTCATGAGGAGGCTTGCACCCCTTGTTGTTTTGCGTGGCACTATCACAGCACAGGCCTACATTGATGTTTTAAGCATCTTCTTGCTTCCCACTGTTGCAGAGAAATTTGGGGATGGCAACTGCATCCTTAAACACACTTGGGCTACACAGATACGGACATAGATATATACACAGCAATAAGAGACGAAGAACAATGGGCACAATTAAACGTATTGACAAACAGTATTTCAAAAACAACACATGAAGAGCACATGCGGACACGAGATAACAGACATGCGTATGTGCAACGTAACAATAATCTCCAGAGAGTGGACAGCGATGCCCACAGCGACAGTGAAAACATTGACAATGAGGAGGAATAGGAGGAGGAAGCCGAGATGTCACAGTAAATAAGCATAAGGTGCTGGAGATCTAGCCAAGAAATCACCAAATGCTGTACACAGTTGGGCACCTAAAGTTAATACGTAGGATTAGTAATAAACAGGATAAGCAATGCTATTTCTTTGCTAACAATCATTTGTGTGTGTGTGTGTGTATGTGTGTGCGTGTGTGTGTGTGTGTGTGTGTGTGTGTGTGTGTGTGTGCGCCCTGTTTTAAAAAATCATTAACAGGTCTATAATTTGGCAATAAATAAATAAAAAAAAATACATAAATCTTTCAACACGATCGAGTACCTGTTCATGATGCACTGCCTGTGGCCGAGTGGTTAAACGACAATAACACCCCTGTAATGGACTGGCCTGCACATAGTCCTGACCTGCCTCACCGACCCATATCGATACCTCTCCTCAGTGCAGCACTCCGTGAAAAATGGGGAGCCATTCCCCAAGAAACCTTCCTGCTCCTGATTGAACGTATGCCTGCGAGAGTGGAAGCTGTCATTAAAGCTAAGGAGCCGCACGCTGGTGGCCGAGCGGTTCTAGGCGCTTCAGTCTGGAACCGCTCGACCGCTACGATCGCAGGTTCGAATCCTGCCTCGGGCATGGATGTGTGTGATGTCCTTAGGTTAGTTAGGCTTAAGTAGTTCCAAGTTCTAGGGGACTGATGACCTTAGATGTTAAGTCCCATAGTGCTCAGAGCCATTTGAAGGCTAAGGGTGTGCCAACGCCATATAGAATTCCAGCATTACCGATGGTGGGAGCCACGACCTTGTAAGTAAGTCATTTTCAGTCAGGTGCCCGCATGTTTTTGACCAAGTAGTGTATTTTATATTACTGGTATTTCCCTATAGCTTACACTTATTTTCCTCAGAATTTAGAACATCTTGCACCATTTTAAATCGTCAAACGCTTTTTCCAGGTCGACAAAAACCTATGAACGTGTCTTGATTTCTCTTTAGTCTTGTTTCGATTATCAATCGCAACGTAACAATTGCCTCTCTGGCGCCTTTACCTTGCCTAAACCCAAAGTTATTGTCTTAAAACACTTCCTCAATTTTCTTTTCCATTCTCCTGTATACTATTCTAGTCAGCAACTTGGATGCGTGGGCTGTGGTGTTGATTGTGCGACAGTTCTAGCACTTGTCGGCTCTTGCAATCTTCGGAATTGTGTGGATGATATTTTTGTTAAAGTCAGAGGGTATATCGCCAGATTCATACTTTCTACACACCATTCGGGTAGAAACGATTAAAATTAGATCATCGCCTTTATTCAACAATGCTCCTCAACCACTTTCAATTTGCCGGCGTGTTGCTACCTGAGAGCACATTAGTTTTCAATTCCGATTTTGAATATTCTGTATTACTGTATACGTCATAAGAAACTTCATAGACTACAAAGACTGTAAAGGCCAACCACATCTAAAAATCCTAAATAAAACAAAAAAAAGTGTCATTTTTCAGTCCTATTTTTAAGTTCTAGCCAAGAGCATATCACAATTTCATTATCCAACATTGGAGTGCTCAATTTCACTATCTCTGAGTCTAGCACATTTGCGCCATTTTCAAGAATCAGTGACAGACGATGACGTTAGCTGGAGAATTTCAGCAGTGATTGCCCTGAACATGTGCATACAAGTCTGCTGATACGAGAACACATTAGAAATAGGAAGTGTAATAATTAAATAGGAACTGCTTGTTATTGTCACTTAATGTCACATAATCCATTTATGGTGTATGTCTTGAAGCAGATGAGTGATATATTATGCCGTAATTTATGTAGTAGCACTATCTACATCTACAACTGCAAGTTGGGGCAAATAAAAGTGTCCCGGAGAAGAGAGTTCCAGGGTACGAAGAAACACAGAAGAGGACAGGAATTGCAGTAGTAACCTGACTATAGCTGATGTTTAAAGTGACAGCCAAGTGTATTGGCACTTTTAGGCCCTGGCCAGCAAGTTTCTGAAGGCGGATCGAAGCTGGACTGCTGGAATTGCTGCAGTGTCATCCGAAATGTTCTGCCGCAGTTCATGAAGATTATGAGAGTTGCTACGGTACACCTTAGACTTGAGGCCTCCCCACACTAAGTATTCGCACACTGACAGATCAGGTGACCTGCGTGGCCAGCTTAGGCCGCTACCAGGCTGATCCCTGCTAACAGCTCTGTCAGGTGTTAAGATTGTGTAAGTGTGCTCCAAGGTTCGGCCAGCTGTATGGACAGCTGCTCCATCCTGTTGGAAGTAACTATTGATCTTTTCCTCCTCGGTTAATGCTGCTGATGTGTTGGTAAATGTGCCAACACCTTGTAGATAGAGGCGGCCTAAATGCACGCTATCTAACGCAGACGGGCGTGAATTCTGGAACAGGATAAGTAGTGAATGGTAGCAAGAAAAGTATGCAGCTCCTCGAATACTTAACTTTTATATATCCTTTGTTGTTTACAGCATTCTTGATGAGACATTTTATACGATAACTTTCAAACTATGTAAGGCTAATGGCGCCTTGCTAGGTCGTAGTGATGGACTTAGCTGAAGGCTATTCTAACTGTCTCTCGGCAAATGAGAGAAAGGCTTCGTCAGTGTAGTCGCTAGCAATGTCGTCGTACAACTGGGGCGAGAGCTATCCCGTATCTCGAGACCTGCCTTGTGGTGGCGCTCGGTCTGCGATCACACAGTGGCGACACGCGGGTCAGACATGTACTAAACGGACCGCGGCCGATTTAAGCTACCACCTAGCAAGTGTGGTGTCTGGCAGTGACACCACAGCTGCCACATATTCACATCCAATCGTATCCACTCGCCTGGGCCACTGTTCTTTGCCCTACCCTGTACATCTACATGACTACTCTACAGATCACACTTAAGTGCCTGGCAGAGTTCATCAAAGCACTTGTAAGGTGTCAGGCAAATCCAACACCATCCATGAAAACCCTGACATGATAAGCAAATCCAGTAGTATGTCACATAGCTCCGAATAAATCGTGACATTAAATTAACCAAAGTAATACGAGTAACGAGTGAGCAAATGGAATACCACAGACTAACACAAGAATGCCTAAATGCATGTCATACCTTCCCACCATGGGACAGACGCAGTTCCGAGGGGAGAAGCGAGAACAGAAGCCGAGAGCAGAACCGTGTTAAGCTGGAAGGCCCTACGATAAGGGACGGACGGACATCCACGTCGCCAGCTAACCGCTAGGACGACACCACCCGCAAGTTTTTAGCGTGAGACTTTTTCGCGTTTCTGTTACGTTAGGACCAAACCCCAGCCCATGTCAAAAGATAGAGCCCTCCAGAAGAACAGTATAGATCTTACGATAACGCTAAAAGGACCACACCAGCTGCAAGTTTTAGCGTGAGACTTTTTCGCGTCTCTGTTACGTTGCAAACTTTAAAAAACATTGCCCCACCACGGAAAGTATAACGTTTCTCATTGGATAGACAGAATTTTTGTAGGCAGAGCTTAAAGTTAACATTGAGACCCTGATTGGTCAGATGAAAACACAGGCAGACAGTTTTTTAAATCAACTTCGGTAAATTGTGGTAAGGAGAAGGAAGAGTTGCTAGAGAGTTGCTTCGGAGACGGCGAGGTGAGCGGAGCTGTGCTGCCCGCCGCCCCCTGACGAACACCGACAACGTGATGAACGCACGCGATGCCGCATTTTTGAGCGCATGAGGCTTCACTCAGAACTGCAGAAGTCTCATCTGTTACACCCCCGTTTTGCATAATACTAGTGTCGATCGTCAATTAAAGCTCATGGTGTTCACATTTGCCACTTGAAGTAAAAATCTGAAACACGATGATTTTTCTGTTATATAGTTATTGAGAAGCAACATCAGCCACTGTAATTTACGACAAGTTAGATAAGTAAGTAAAGATAATTGAGGGGCACTGTAGACCATTTTGATAGTTTTCTCTTTTGTGAAACTTCATTTAAACCTAGATTATAGATGTGATATGGCATAGGTCATCCTTCGATCCATTGTAGAACTTGGAAACCCATTCAGGGAATATTCGTTCACATTTTTGTTGAACGCAGTCGGTTTTTACCATCCTGTATTAAAACATTTCCTTTTATCAATAGTGCAATTTATAAACAATGTTTTGTAAGTAGAATAAAATTTCCAATGGTAAACTTAACTGCTTTTTCGACGTTATTTTACCAGCTAACTAAAAATAGGAAAGCCTTGAACCCCTTCCACTAAATTTAGTTAGTATTAAGATTCTTTTACAGGGAGTGAAGTGGAGCTGACGCTGAAATCATTAAGTATTTGGTTATATCATCGCTAGTCTCACTGAACTCTTCTGAATTCTACATGTCATGTGTGGTTTGGCGTCTCCTTACCAGCAACAGGTCCCAGGTTCAAACTAGTCAATTCCCTAAAAAACACGCTCAGAGCGTCGTTGCGCGAAAGTGGTAGGGAGACACGTTATAGAACAAACAGACACCACGCAGAATGTTTTAGACACTTTCACAACAATTCTCTGTTATTCAACTCTTGAATGGAGCACGGAATAAATGAACACCTATATCTTTCCGTGAGAGCTCTGATTTCCCTTATTTTATTATTATGATCGATTCTCCCTATGTCGGTCGGCGCCAAACAAAATATTCTCGCATTCGCTAGAAAAAGTTGGTGATAAAATTTCGTGATAAAATCCCACCGCAGCGTTTAATGATGTCCATCTCAAATCCTGTATCATGTCCGTGACACTCTTTTTCAATAATGCAAAACATGCTGCCCTTCTCTGAAGTGTCTCGATGTACTCGGTTAATCTTACCTGGTGAGGATCACACTCGGCGAAGCAGTACTCCAAAAGAGGACATACAAACGTAATGCAGGCAGCCTCTTTAGTAGATCCGTTGCAGCTTCTAAAAGTTCTCCCAATAAAACCCATTTCTTGGTTTGCCTTCCTCACAACATTTTCTATTTCTTCTTTCCAATTTAAGCTGTTCGTAATTGTGATTCCTAGGTATTTAGTTATTTTATGGACTTTAGATTTGACTGTTTTATCGTGTAACCGAAGTTTAACGGAATCGGTTATGACACATATGGACAGCGTCACACTTTTCATTATTTAGCGTCAGTTGGCAATTTTCGCACCATACAGATATCTTATCTAAGCCTTTTTGCAATTGGCTTTGATTTTCTGATGACTTTACCAGACGATAAAAGACATCATCATCTGAAAAAACCTTAGACAGGCGCTCATATCGTTCCCTAAATCATTTATATAGATCAGGAACAAGAGAGGGCCTATAACACTACCTCGGGGAAGGCCAGGAATCACTTCCTACCTGATTGGTATGCGGTCTGAACCGGAAGACTTGCTTTTATTAAATGATATAAGTTACCTCACTACTCCGAGAATGTCTGCTTCTAAATTACTCAAATTGGTAACTGTTCCCGATTCGAATTCTGGAATATTTACTTCGTCTTCTTTGTTGAAGGTTGTTGTTTAGTAACTCTCCTTTAGCTCTAGAACTCTGGTATAACTTCTTTTCTGCAGAGGTTAGCACGGTTTGCCATAGTCACTAGGTGCCAAACATTTCATATGATGGCATATAAATATCCACTATCTCATCAGAAGTATTCGGACACATATTACTAGACATTAATCCGAGGTGTGTCCACCTCCCGCTTTTATTACTGCTTCAACTCTGCAAAGAATGCGTTCAGTAAAGTGTCTGAATGTCTATGGAGGAATGGCGGTACAATCTTTTTCAAGAGCCGAAACCAGAGGGGTTAGTGATGTTGGGAGCTAGGGTCTGCAGCGTAGGCGACCTTCTAACTCATCCCAAATGCGTTTCATTGGGTTCAAGTCGGGAGTCTTAGAAGGGGAATACATTTCAGGAATGTTATTGACCACGAAACATTGCCCCAGAGACGCTGATTTTTGAAAGGTTGGAGTATCATGGTGATGCAGTTATCGTCTACGAACTGTATCTCTACTCGACTCAGAACACAACAGTGTAAAACGCGTTCATATCCATCAAAAAAAAAAAAATGCAAAATTTGTTTTACCTCATTGTTTTGAGTTTGTTTGGTTCTTGAAATGGCATAATTCTTTCTTGATTGTTTTTTTTCTTACACCTCAACACTTTCAGAAAATATAAAACATCTAACTGAGTCTCCGTCGTCAACTTAAAGTCAAGGCGGGATGTACAAAAGCCGTTACAAACAGAATCAAGAAAAAAAATTAGGCCATTTTAAGAACGAAATAAACCCAATACTAAGGGGTAAAAATTTTTGTAATGCACAGTAAAAAAACTCCTTACGAAGTTCAGGTTTGGTACCAAAACTCACAGTCCTACGATTCGCCGCTACTGAGCTACACGATTTTTCCCCTTAAAAATTAGGTGATTAATAGCCATGTTTGAAAACGCAGTAAAATTAATAACTTATGAGCTTCTAGACTTATAGATTTTTTTTTATTTTTTACTTTTTGTTTTTGCACAATGCTATGCTAACAAGTCAGTATAAAACAAATCTAATACAACAGTACATAAGAAGTAAATTCAAGGGCAGTTTTGAGGCAAGTGATATCAGATGGCAATCTTAAACTTTTTACCAGTACTGTGTTTTAAAGATAAAACTTAACGCTACTTATAGCACTATACTCGACATAAAGAAAATATTTTCTTATTTTTTGTGATTTTAAATTTAAAAAAAAGAGTAAACTACGGAGGCGACCCAGTTCGTGAGGTACATGCGCTCTTGATGCGGTATTCTTGCAACAAGTCTTGTGCGAGTTTACCTTCCGTTGATCTACCTTGCGCGTAACTTAACGTTATATTTGTCAGGACGGACTTGATTCGGAGGAGAACCGACCTTGGAGCTGTTTGTTCGAACCAGTGAAAAACAAACAAATACTCCACATCTGTGTCAAGGCGCGACCGTGTGCGTAGTTACGCAGAAAGCGAAAAGAGAAGGGAGACCTCATAAGGCGAAGGTGTGGTCCAGTGTTGAACGCGTTTCTGCAACACACGGTTGTTACCGGAATTCGTTTGTAATTGTGTTCAACGTATCTTTCATCTTTTTTTGTAAAGCCTTTGATTTACAAGAATAAAGGAGTGTAAAAATAAATGTACGATAAAATATTGTTGACATAAGGGTGTGTTGGTGACGATAAACCTAAGACCACGCTGTGTATGGAGCTGTTATCATTTCCACGCTCCTATACGACTGTGAAATTTGGACACTATGTTGTAATGATATCAAAAATCTTGAGCGCTTCCATCAACAAAAAATGACAGACATCGAGCACATGAAGTGGGAGGACCATGTGATCAGCACTGCGGTTCTCGAGAAATTACATCTAAACAAAAATGTGGTAACCATCATCGTTCATTAACTCAGATGGCTGACTATGTTCATTGCTGAGTGATACCAGGCTTCCCCGCCAAATCCTTTATGGTGACCTCTGCTCTGGCAGTAGACCTCATGGAGCTCCCAGCTGGGACACATCATGCAGGCGACTGGTATAAACAAACAAAAATGTGCTGTGAATCGCTCACTGTAGAGGAACAGTACATCCATCGCTGTCAACTTGTTTGAAGCAGAACGCTGCAGACATGAAGCGTCCAAGGCACAAGCAAGAAAACTCTACCCATTACAACTCCGCCCTCTTCCAACCATTTAGCACGATTTGTGTGGACGCATGTTTTCCGCCAGAATTGGTCTGTTCAGCGACAGGAAGCACATCCATAAGTTGAGCTAAAAGGTTATTCTATGCAGGAAGAAGCTGTGCATACTAGGGATAGGGTTGTAGCCGACTACGATGGTGGCGGTGATAGTGGTGGCGGGAGCTGCTTGTAACTGTAGATGAGGAATTTTCGCGTGGAAGGTGTTGGAGGGAACTTGAAATGAGGGAGAATGAGTAACGTAGGGGTTAGTTGCCTGTATTGTATTGGTTTATAATTTTACCAGAACAGAGTGGCAGTTCTGGCGTTTCACTCTATAATGGAAGCAAAGTCGAAGAAAAACCGACACCTGAACAGCATTCGTCGACCTAAAAAAAGCTTACGACAATATTAAATGGTGCAAAATCTTCGAAATTCTAAGAAAAATTGGCGTAAGCTATAGGGAAAGTCGGGTAATAGTAGCGACCCGGCAATGCTTCGCAACTGCTAAATGTGTATGACAATTGGATATACATCCTAGTCTCCTTCTATATCATCTCTCTCTATCAATGTCCTCCTCCTCCCCCTCCCCCTGTCGATCACCTCCTACCCTCCCTGACTGTCTTCCTTCCCCCCAGCCTCTCTTCACCCCCTCCTTCCCCTCTCTCTGTTCATCCCCTCCTTCTCCCACTCTCTGTCCATTTTCTCAACCATTCCCGCTCACACCCACTATCCATCTCCACTCCTCTCTCTGGCCTTGAGCTTTCTTTATCGTCACCGCCAACGAATTGTAATTGAAGTGACTTAAAATGAAGGGTAAATCGTATATATGGGATAACAGATCTCCCAAGCTGCTGAATTTGTGAGGATAATGGCTTCACTTACATTATTTCGCATAGTTTTAATCTGCGAGCCGGTAGGAATACAAAGTTTCGGAATATTCGGATTCCATATTACTGCCGGCCGGTGTGGCCTTGCGGTTCTAGGCGCTCCAGTCTGGAACCGCGTGACCGCTACGGTCGCAGGTTCGAATCCTGCCTCGGGCATGGATGTGTGTGATGTCCTTGGGTTAGTTAGGTTTAAGTAGTTCTAAGTTCTAGGGGACTGATGACCACAGATGTTAAGTCCCATAATGCTCAGAGCCATTTTGAACCATATTACTATTCTAATGACAAGCCGATAAGATATATTGCAGCTGAAACTGGCCGAGGGAAAGAAAATGCAGCCGCAAATTTCACAGCACAGCATAGCACAACATTTTATTTCTGGTAGTCGGTTCTACAGAAAACCTGCACATTGTTGTTTAAAGCAATATATCTGAATATTTATTAGAGTATCGTGTAAAAATTTGAAGAAAATCGGCCAAGAAGTTTTTGAGATTTTCGCTAAGATAGTTTTCTTGTTATATGATATACATATATTTATATATTATTTATTTTATAAAATACACAGCCTATGCCACTTCATACATTTATTAGAGCGTTGTGTAAAAATTTGAAGCAAATTGCTCAAGAACTTCTCGAGATTTTTCCTAACACAGTTTCCCTTCCAAATAGTATACAAATATTTATATACCAAATATATATAAAAATCGTGTAAGCTATATCCATCCACACGTTTATTAGTACAGTGGTTAAGAACTTTTAGAGATAGTCCAAACATTTATTAGATGGGTATCAAGTAAACATTTGAAGTAAATCGGTCAAGTACTTTTTGGTTTATTAGAGTGTCGTGTAAAGGGTTGAAAGGAAATCGGGCAAGAACTTTCCGAGATTTTTGGTAACAATATTAAACAACGACTTATCTTTATATAGTATTATAGATGTACAAGAACCAAGACGGGACAATAAGATTGGAAGGGAAACATCAAAGTGCTCGGGTTATAAAGAGTCTAAGACAGGGATGCAGTATTTTCGCCCCTTACTTTTCAACTGTTTATCGAAGAAGCAATAACTGAAATAAAAGAAAGTTTCAAGAGTGGGATTAAAATTCAGATTGAAAAGATATCAGTGGTAAGATTCGGAGATGACATGTCTATCCTCAGTGAATGTATAGAAGATTTATAGGCTCTATTGGATGGAATGAACGGCCTAATGAGTACAGAATATGGAATGAGAGTAAATCGAAGAAGAACGAAAGTAATGGGAAGTATGAGAAATGAGAACAGCGAGAAGCTTAGTATCAGAACTGGTGATCACGAAGTAGACGAATTATTGGATTTCTACTACCGTGAAAGCAAAATTCTCGACCAGCACAGGAAAAGACGGCATTCATAGCCAAGAGAAGCCTACTGTTATCAAACATACGACTTAATTTGAGGAAGAAGTTTCTGAGAATGTACGTTTGGAGTATAGTATTGTATGCTAGTGAAACACGGACTGAGGGAAAACCGGAACAGAAGAGAATCGAAGCATTCGAGATGTTGAAAATTAGGTGGGCTGATAAGGTAAGGAATGAGGAGATTCTCCACAGAATAGGTGAGGAAAGGAACATATAGGAAACGCCGACAAGAAGGAGGGACAGGAAGACAGGACATCTGTTAAAACATCAGGGAATGACTTCCATGATACTAGAGGGAGCCGTAGAGGGCAAAAACTGTAGAGGGAGATAGAGACTGGAATACTCGCAGCAACTAATTTAGGGCGTAGGGTGCAAGTTATACTCTGGTTCAAATGGTTCAAATGGCTCTGAGCACTATGGGACTTAACATCTGAGGTCATCAGTCCCCTAGACTTAGAATAACTTAAACCTAAATAACCTAAGGACATCACACACGTCCATGCACGAGGCAGGATCCGAAGCTGCGAGCGTAGCAACAACACGGTTCCGGACTGATGCCCCTAGAACAGCTCGGCCAGCTACTCTGGGATGAAGATGTTAGCACATGAGAGGAATTCATTCAAGTTTTTATTTTCAACTCGGAAAAATCAAGCTACATTTCCAGAACCTGGTAATGATGATAGTCCTATACCGATTTACCTCTCAATGAAACGCGTTATTCCCAATGATGGATGTCTTGGTGTAGAACTTGGTTGTAGAAATCTGCATTTCGCTGTTTCCATCCTCGCCCCTCTTGCAGTATGCCAATCTTCTAGCATCAGGGCCCCACTTCTCTTGCGATTGTAGGTTCTCCACAGACAGAAATGGTCTGCAACTGCCACTTCAGCCTTCGAGAGTTAGACATATCTGATAACATTGGAAGCAAGTACGGCAGCTAACCACCACGTTATACGATGGTGCATTGTTGCTGTACACTTACACCAACTCGGTATGGATTGTTATAGCCTTCTAATAAATAAAGTCGTATGACATGAATGGCTGGGTGTACTCGAAGGCCAGGTTCAGCCGCATAATAGGAAAAGTTTTTTCCCATCCTCCGCGGCCGCAAGCACCTTTCCTTCCGAAGTATGAGAACTGTGTGGTGTAAGTTTATCTTTTAAGCGTAGATGACTGTAACGGCTGTGTGTGTAGTATAGTGCTGTGTATGTGCTGGAGATGATGGGAGAAGGGAGAATGTGAGACCCGGTGCCGGCACATAGCCTGTTCTTTTCATGTAGCACGCAGAGGACCGCCGAAGTCGACGTCCCCATTGGACGGACGGATCACCATCAACAGCGACGTATGCCCTCACTTTATGAGACACTGCGCCGGCCGTCTAACGCAGAAAACGGATTACTTTATGACACCCCACTTTATCAGTGAACCGCACCATTATGTTTTGCCTGCTCTAACGTCGTCTTACAGTATTGTGATTTGGGGACTTAGACATTTCTCTGCACACAATAAAAAAAGTATTTACGTAACGTTACTTTTTCTAGGATATAAAAAGTCATGTCCCCCCCTCGTTAGCTCAGGTAAAGAAGTTTATCTACATCTTCATGGCTACTCTACAAATCACATTTAACTCCTGTCATCCCCAGGGTTTATCGAATCACCTTCACATTAAATCTCTATTATTCCTATCTCGTATAGCGCGTGGGAGAAACGAACACCTCTATCTTTCCGAACGAGCTCCGATTTCCCTTATTTTATTACAGTGATCGTTTCTCCATATGTACGTAAGTCGGTATCAACAAAATACACTACTGGCCATTAAAATTGCTACACTACGAAGATGACGTGCTACAGACGCGAAATTTAACCGACAGGAAGAAGATGCTGTGATATGCAAATGATTAGCTTTTCAGAGCATTCACACAAGGTTGGCGCCGGTGGCGACACCTACAACGTGCTGACATGAGGATTTCTCATACACAAACAGCAGTCGACCAGCGTTGCTTGGTGAAACGTTGTTCGTTGCTGTGATGCCTCGTGTAAGGAGGAGAAATGCGAACCGTCACGATTCCGACTTTGATAAAGGTCGGATTGTAGCCTTTCGCGATTGCTGTTTATCGTATCGCGACATTGCTGCTCGCGTTGGTCGAGATCCAATGACTGTTAGCAGAATATGGAAATCAATGGGTTCGGGAGGGTAATACGGAACGCCGTGCTGGATCCCAACGGCCTCGTATCACTAGCAGTCGAGATGACAGGCATCTTATCCACATGGCTGTAACGGATCGTGCAACCCCGTCTCGATCCCTGAGTCAACAGATGGGGACGTTTGCAAGACAACAACCATCTGCACGAACAATTCGACGACGTTCGTGCAGCAAGGACTATCAGCTCGGAAACCATGGCCGCGGTTACCCTTGACGCTAGTAGGGGGACAAGGTTCGTGTCAGGACACGCTGCATTGTTGCCAAATTTATTCAAGATGGCGGCGATGACGTCATCCAAGATGGCGGCATGTAGACTTGGCAACACCGCATGACGTCATCCAAGATGGCGGATTTTGGCGGGAGAATAGTCCAATTGTGGTACATCCACTAAACTAACCTTCAGAAAAAATGGCAGGAAGTTTGAATTTTGGCAGGAAAATAGTCCAATTGTGCTACATCCACTAACCTAACATCAAGAAAGAATTGCGGGAAGTTTGAATTCCAACAGGATAATGCATGCAAAGGCCGTACTTGTCTTTATTAATATTATTGATTATCATTCATTAACATTAATTATCATTCATTATCATTCATTAACATTCATTATCATTCATTGTCATTCATTATCATTCATTATCATCCATTATCATTTATTATTATAGGCCTACCTCCACTAGAAAATTGCGCCAAATTCAAATTCCAACACGATATTCTCTCGATAACTGTACTTCTATGTATTATTATCATTTATTATTTATTCAAGATGTCCGATTTCCTCAGTGAGAAAGCCATTCTCCTTACATCCATAACAAAAATCTATCACAAGTTCAAATCCCCAACACCATAATTGATCACATGTACGAGCTTTCTCCGTCACTTATCTTTTTCTTCACTGGTAACCTATCATAATCGCGTCAAATAATAAACTGCACTTATAGTAACGTAATTCACGTCCTTTGATTTTGCAGGGGGGGAAGGGACTGAAGACTTTATTTCAAGCAGTACGGTCATCACTTGTTCTCCAACACAGTCAGCACACACATCTTGGATATTGCAGTGCAGTCTAATGGTTCTAATGGCTCTGAGCACTATGGGACTCAACTGCTGAGGTCATCAGTCCCCTAGAACTTAGAACTAGTTAAACCTAACTAACCTAAGGACATCACAAACATCCATGCCCGAGGCAGGATTCGAACCTGCGACCGTAGCGGTCTTGCGGTTCCAGACTGCAGCGCCTTTAACCGCACGGCCACTTCGGCCGGCTGCAGTGCAGTCACCACGACGTCCGCACTCCAACTGAATTAGTTCAAATCCTCGCCACCCCCTGGCCAGCTTGCGGAGACACTGCCTACACCTGTCACGTGAGGTGGCCGGCCACTAGCGCGGGCGGCGAGCCCAGCGATCGCTCCCACGTCGTAAACATGTTTTCGCTGGACACGCTGGAACTTGTCGAGTTTGACGTCACAGCGTGCCCTTGTCCGCTCACCACATGCATACGTCGCCTCCACACGTTTCCCGCCAAAATTGACTCCCTCAGAGCTGAATCACACAACGGTCGGCCGTTTCCCTGCAACACTTCCGGCACCACATTCAAACCTGCAGACATCGACCTCACACAGCCATTCGCCACGTGTCCTTGTGCGATCGAGAACACAGTGCTACACTTTTGTCGGCAAAGTTTGCCCGACAGTGGAATCCGCCATGACTAGATAACATCACGTTTGGACCGCACTAGAACTCCCGCTAATTGACTCGCTCTCGCGCGCACGTAATAACTGTACAATCGCTGCACCTCCGCCCCACTTACGTCACACACCCTCCATACATGCGAGGGGCATAGCCTTCTATAAATACCTGGAAAATGACTCTTTATTTCAGACATTGCGGTCATGCTGGTGTATTCCAACTGACTTCTCCATGCTCACACAGCGAAACTCCAGAGCGCAGCTGACGTACGCGTGGCCGGTTGAGCCCGCTCTCTGGCCGGCTGACATCTAGCTGTTTACGGTGCCTGCCCAGCCCCCACGGCCTGCGCGACAGGTAGGCTGCAGCACCTGGGGGCCCCCGCCTGCGAGCACTTAACACCGGACACGATGTTTCCTGTCGACCGCGTGCCGTGCACGTTTACTTGTCGCGAGAACGCCCGCTAATTCACTCTCACCACCCCGCTATATTAAATAATTCCATTTACAATTTCATATACATATTCAAACGTGTTCAACTCCCTAATATCAACTACTTTTAGAGGACCAGAACGCCGCCTCCTCCTCCTAGGAACCAGCGCGAAGTTTGAAATCTGCCAGTAAACAAAGCTCACTTGCACTTCCGCCACCAACCTAAGGAAATTGTTTCAAACTAAGCCACCAGCACTCAACCTCTTCCTACACGTTTCTGGTAAACGGAATGTTTTTTTCTACCGAGTTGGAAACTTCCTTGACGTCACAACGCGCGATCGACCACGTGGCTCTGTCAGACAAAGAACGCTCTCACTAAGTTAACTGATCACCTGATTCTCATTATTCAGCCCACATGCTTCGATTATCTGATCCAGGATCTTGGTGAAAACACACGTCCGTACACATGAGCCATCGCGCGCGCCTGGCTTAGTACCTCCGCAAGTGAATGTAACAAAGTCCACATGACTATTTAATTAATCTGATCAATTAATTAACCTCTCTGATGCGGAAAACTGCCACGCCCACCTAGACTTGGAATCAATTCTCGCCACTGCCACACGCACCCACCTGGACTTGAAATGAAATAGTTAAAATCCCTACCGACCACCACGTCCTTTTACCGACCCATGCACTAACGTGTACTAACCCACATTAACTTATATCACATTCTGTCTATACAAATAAGCCAAGCTTCGATTCTGATGATCAGTTCGTGTTTCGCTACCAAACACAAGAAAATTGTGGTGACTCAAAATCGTCTGCTTTGCCTCTCTCACACACCATGAGCTCGAGACTGCCCACACAGTCTGGACCTTTATACTAGCGTCGGACATACTCCTGTATAAATATTCTAGCTAAACTATGATCCTAATACTGTTGTTCAATCCACATGGTCTAGCACATGGCCAGAGCACACCCCCCTACCTAAGCTGAGAACATTGCTCGCCCCATCTTTAGTTAACCGCTGAGAGACGGAGATATGCTGCAATCACATCCCTCGCGCTCTTGTAGCTACTCACCTCAGCAATTCGATCTAACAAAGCCTCCAAGTAGAAAAAATAACAACCAACTCGAACACTCTCATATTCTATGTCATCCCACAAATACTTCACGTACATTTTATTTACGCATTGAGTATACTATCACTCTCATACAAAAAACACTCGTCCTGATATACCTGGTGTCGTGTTGCACAGTCGGCAGACACGCTAACAGCTCCTAATTTCAGTGCACAATATCAAACTGCTCCTAAATAATGCAGTACACATAACTGTAAACACCATCAGTACTCGTAATATGTCCAAATAACGCACAGCAAAGTAACTCAACAGACGCGCGCATTCAACCTAACCCACATTAAGACACGTCCGACAGCTCTCAATTCGCTCAAAGGCCTCTGTTCGACCCTTCAAACATGACCTGATGACAGCCACATTCACACCGAACACCTGAGAAATTCATATCACCTACACGCCGAACATGACTATCCAAGCCAGGCCACGCGCGTCGTCTGTCACCGTCCTAACTCAGTGCGGTCCAACACACATGTTAAGGCCGCATTCCATTGCTCGCCGGCCTACATGCGACACATTTCCACCTTCACGTCTGTTGTCAGAATAGCCGAGAGCGAGTTCACACACACACACCGTCCGCACACATCCCAGCGCTTCTCTCCCCTCTCAATCTAAAACGATCATTTGAAAATTAAAAAGAGAAAAAATAAGAGCCCAGTTAACCTCTCCGAAGTTGTATAGCGCCCCCAAAAATAGTTAACGCTCGCTTTCGTGTTTTCTAAGTTTATTTGTAAATTCAAATTCTTACTCTGACAGAAATTGTTCACCAAAATAATACTGAATGCGCTCCCCACCTCCTACCATTCCAGCTCTCGACGTACGCAATTGTTCTCAACCCTCCTATATCCCAGCACAACCGATTAATCATTCTTATTCCCTCTTATCGAATTTACTGGTCTAATTTCCTAAGGACCCGTTTTCGAAGTACCATCCTGCTTTTCTTTCTGATGCTTCCTGTGCTTACTTTTACAAAGATCGCTAAATGACATCCACAGCCCCCCTCAATCTACACACACGCACACACACACACACACACACACATGCGGTCATCCTCTCTACTCATCCCATAACATAAGCATTAGTAACTTTACAATCCATTATATACAAACCCTACACAATGTAAACCACAATAACTTTACAATACCCACTACATGCCCCAATTCTCTCAATTCCTAAGGAAGCACTGTGAACCTGCTCTTTCTTTCTACACACGCCACACTCAGCGGTAATCTGCATCAACGGACGGAAGTCCCTCTCAGAACTATTCCACAAATTCAGCGATCGCTTCCCCTCAACACAAATGTGTTACTCTCTCTTCTTCTTCCTTGCCTGCTCGCTTTTTTTCTACAAACTTATGCAGACTCATAGACTGCAAGAACACACCAATTTTTTTTCTAAGTACAGAATCCTTTAAACCGTTCTATAACTAGAAACAAACATACCAAAAAATTATATTCGCACTCTCGAATACCGAAGTCGTTGATCTCATTATGCTTATACAGTTAAATCTTACGATCGCGGTCTCATTTGATTGGCATTCCACAATGAGCTAAGTATCGGAAATACACTCTCTTGACCGCTGTTACTCTGGATATATCTCTACTGTCCTTGCGACTTCCTCTCTACTCGTCACATAACATAATCAATATTAACTTTACAGTGCAGTATATACAAACGCTACACAATGTAAACCACATTAACTTCACAATACAGTAAATACACATTTGACACAAAACAGTGCACTTATCCAGTATATCTCTACAGCATGCGAAAAAAATATCCTGTCCCTACAGCGTCTATATACAGCAATGCTCCCCAAGCCTACGAAAGCACCGTCAACCTGTTCTCTCTACAGACCCGACACTCAGAGCTAATCTTCCCTCTTACATCAGCGGACCTAAGTCACCCTCAGAACTCTTTTTTACAAATTCGGTATCTTCCTCTCCTCAGCACAAACGCCTTACTGTCTCTCCTTCCTTATCTGTTCGCTTTTCTTCAAACATCAAAAAAATGGCTCTGAGCACTATGGGACTCAACTGCTGTGGTCACAAGTTCCCTAGAACTTAGAACTACTTAAACCTAACTAACCTAAGGACAGCACACAACACCCAGCCATCACGAGGCTGAGAAAATCCCTGACCCCGCCGGGAATCGAACCCGGGAACCCGGGCGTGGGAAGCGAGAACGCTACCGCACGACCACGAGATGCGGGCCTTCAAACATCATCAGACTCATAGACTGCAAGAACACATGTACTTTCTCCATAATATTACACCATTTTAGCTGTGCTTCTCAATATCATGCACTAGGCTACACCCTACCGATCACTAGTTCATCATAATTCCCAAGATATAGACTTCAAATTAATTCTCTACAAACGCCGAACTTTATCTGTGTGCAGCATGCTGTAAACCACTGACTAACTAGAAACAAACATACGCAAAATGATATTTGCACTCTCGAATACCGGTCTCAGTCTTGTAACATTTTCGAGATCTTGGCTATAATTTGCACGTCAACTATGGTCTGTCCCAGGTCTAGAGAACAGACAAGCATGTATCCAACACACCACAATCGATCTTCGCTCAGCTAAATAAAGGAAGCAAATGTGCAGAAGTAGTCAACGGAACAACCTACATCCCATCTAATAACACTCCAACCCAAATCAATCATCTTCTCAAATTCTGACTTGATCACCAAAGCTGCCCAACACATAATATTACTTAGCTATTCGATCGTCTAGAGGACATCAAAGTTCGCTCTTACAGATCCATACACCCCAACAGGTCTCTGCATTCGGACAGCTGCTCCAATTATTTATTATCATTTGTGATAATTTATTAATAAATATGATTTATTATTTATTATTATTTATATCATGTTACCTAACGAAAATGGCTCCAAGTTCAACTGTGTTTAGCTCCTATGACAACCACCAGAGCGCTCTGTCATCATGTCAGTTGATTACGCAAATACCATTATTCAAGATGGCTACACCCAGTGTGAAACGTGTCACCTTTCCTGAACCTGCATGCTACATTAAAATTCCAACTTGGCTTTAGTCACACTCTACACATCGTTCAACTGATCCCATTTCCAGATCTTTGCGCATCTGATGTATGCAATTTAAGTCGGAGAAAGACATATCAGGCCGGCCGAAGTGGCCGTGCGGTTAAAGGCGCTGCAGTCTGGAACCGCAAGACCGCTACGGTCGCAGGTTCGAATCCTGCCTCGGGCATGGATGTTTGTGATGTCCTTAGGTTAGTTAGGTTTAACTAGTTCTAAGTTCTAGGGGACTAATGACCTCAGCAGTTGAGTCCCATAGTGCTCAGAGCCATTTGAACCATTTGAAAGACATATCAGTTACCATCTGCAGCCTGTCTACAAGCAGAATGACCTCAGTTACTGCAACAGGACCTTGTCTTGACCATTCGCCTGCAATTCAAGCGCCGACGGCAGCATGTCAAAGCCACATATCTGTCCATCTAAACAGCCGTCCACTAAGCCCCAGGACCAGCATGCTGTAGTGGGCTCTCTCTCTATACCAGCTCTCCAGCTATTGTCTAACGACATACACTGCACAGAGGGATTCCTGAATAGCGCAGATCTCTATCCTCCCCTGCGTCTCCAACTCGACATGTAAACTGTGTATAAAGGCACATTTGCATGCCGTGCGTGAGTTTCCTCGGAAACGCGAAATCTTAATTAAATAATTAATCTGTGACAAATAAATAAAGCCTATGGCACAGAACTGCAGCGCTGTGTCGCTGATAAAACAAAAACACAATTACGATACTCTTATGTTTCTTTAAGAAGGAGAGGTCTTGGACAAGTGGTGCGGGAAGCACGTATATCTCATTGACTGGCACACCGCCATATTTGATGTTATATAAGAACACTGCGAGTTGCAATCTTACTAGGCACTCGATTCTGTAAAGAATTTATATTTATGAAATAGACAGTCACCTCTGTACGACGTATTGACATGGCTGGCAAATTATTCTAATATTAAGATTTAGATTTGAGTCCGCACCTACCGCAGCAGTCTTTGGAAACGATTAAGTCCGATTATTTGAGTCTTATTTCACGGTCAACTACGAATAACATTACATTTACGAAAAAGCCATTGTCAAGCGTCTGATACCGAATAATTAAACGTCCACGTTCCAGGTAAGCAAATATTAATTACATCCAATCACTATCATACATAATTAATAATTAATGTTTTATTTTATTTATTTTATATTGGCGACTGCGTGTCGGACTTGTTATTTTGTCATTTGTTACACTGTTCTCTTTGTTTCATGTGAAAAATCAACTTTCTGGACCTGGACTTGAATATATGAGAAATAACAAAAATCTGAAGATATTTGCCAATTATAAAATTTTGCGGGAAGACGCAATGAAGCTTCCAGCAAAATAAGGTAAGACGCAGCATCTTTGCATTGGCAGGCTTGACCAGACGCATAATTCAGTGTATTAGCTCTTCAGTAGATTCTGTAGTATTTCTTTCGCGTGTAGCAGTTTTCAGTGATAAATTTCATTCTCAGTACTTTTCCTTAAACAATAACTTCTGCAACAATACCAATACACGAGTGTACAATATGGCCGACTTCTGTACGATACGTTGTAACATGGACAGCAGCCATTAACAATAATCCCATATTCAGTTTACATTTTTAAATTAACAAACAGCCATTGTTGCTACGAGCGATTCATGCTCAACTGCATTTTATTTTAAAACCAGTGTCAAACATTATTTTCTTGAAACATATATCACGTGTGGCATGGTCATAACTAGAAAACAATACGCAAAGATGGAACAGCAAAGACATACTATTCAGACGCAATCCGACTCGGACGAGAGACAAATGTTAGAAAATGACTTTACGACAGCAACCGGTAGTGACGATTCATCAAATATTGACGCAAGTGTTAACGGAAATTTTGACAATAGGCCGTCCACCACAAAAATTTCAAAGTCTCAGTCAGAGCCCATGTTAATACATGACGTCACGTCTAATGACGCGGCGGGGGCAGAGACCTTGCAAACAGTAAACATTGCCAACATGTTACAAATGCTAATGAAACAAAACGCAGAAAATATGGCAACCTTAAGGATGCAGAACGCGGAAAACATGGCAACCTTAAGGATGCAGAACGTGGCAAACATGGCAACCTTAAAGACACAAAATGAACAGTTAAAGACACACAATGACGAAATTAAATCTGATCTCATAGCAATCAAGACAGGTAGTGACACTTTGTGTAAACGTGTGGAACTTATAGACGCCACACTGACCAAACAGATGACTGAACTCAGTACGAAATTTTCCAAGCTTAATACGATACAAGAAAAGACTACAAATGACGTAGCACTTTTACAGACACAATTAAAAAACCTTAATGTCACGTGTGAAGCTCTTACTGAACAAATTCAAACATATCCTTCAGTACACGACAACCTTGAAAAACGAATTACAGACGTGCAGAATAAATTTGACGATGTTGAACAACACCTGACTGACAGATTACAATCTGATGCCACAGCTCATTTTCAAAATATTAATAAAGAATTTCATGATTGGGTAGAGAACAAAGACAAACATTTTGATAGATGCATACGTGAAAATTTACCCACAATTGTGCACGACTCCGTAGCGGAATACATCACTAATAACAAACAGCTGATTAGTGACGCAGTACAATCCGTCACTGCACACATGAGACAATTCACCGATCAACCACAGTCTGAATGTAACGAAAATATCAGTCAAAATGTACAGTTCAGAAACCAATATACATTCGAGTATGACGCACACATACCGCACACGACAAACACACAAGAACAAAACGCACCACGACTACAACACATACCACGACGTGCAACCACAAACACAAGCTATTATCATGGTAAACCACAGCAACATTATCGTAATTACTCGCCAGCTGAAACATTGCAGTAATTACAGTGGAACAAATCCATATCAAAATGCAAAGGAAGAAGAAAGCTTAATAAAACACAGGCAATTTCAGGCTTTTATCCCAGAAAAACGAACCATTCATCCGGTGATTTTTCTTAAATCTTTTAGTAACGCATTTCCACGCACTTGGAGTGACCGGAAAAAGATATCATATATTGTCGGTTACATCCAAGGCGATGCAGCTGTCTGGGCATTCAAGAAATTCAATTATTATTTATTTGGAAAACATACAGTAATTTATACCGATCACCAGGCCCTGACACTTTTGTTAACTTGTAAACTTGTACATCCTAGACTATCACGATGGGCAGTTACTCTTCAGAACTACTCTTTTGAAATTAAGTACATAAAAGGTAAGGACAACACCATTGCCGACGCTTTGTCTAGACTTCCACAAGGTATGAATGAAACCAACAGTGACTTAGAAAATATAAATGACTACAGGATTCTCTTGATGCAAGACAAGCAGTATCACCAACATTATATTGATATGTGCAGAAACATGGCTAAATTACAAAAATCTGATCCTCACTGGTATAAGATAATAACATTACTGGTAGAAAAACACAATCACCCTTTGACTAGGTATTACAAGTTACACAATGATGTGTTATTTTATCGCCGACATCCAAATGCTACTAACTGGTGTGTATGCATTCCCAAAGAGTCTGAACGTAATTTGATTTGGCACACACACTTAGCTTGGGGTCATTATGGGGCGAAAAAGTGTTTGGCAAAGCTCAGCACATACTGTTATTTTAGCAATATGAGAAGAAAAATTTACAGGGAACTGAAAACATGTGTCATATGTCAAAAATCAAAACCTCAGAATTTATCCACAAAAACAGATTTACATTCTATTTTACCGAGTAAACCCCTGGAAATTCTGTGTACTGACATCAGTGGACCGCATCCAGCAAGCTCTGGAGGCGTCAAATATATCTTAGCTTTTTACGATATATTTTCTAAACATGTATAACTTTATGCTTTAAAATCCGCCACTGCAAATGCTATAATACGAAGATTCTCAAGTGATTACCTGACGCACGTGGGAAAACCTAAAGCAATTCTGTCAGATAATGCAGCATACTACTCTGGGTACAAATGGAGAAATTTCTTGAAGGACAATAACATTAAAAGTATATTTATTTCAAGGTTTAGCCCACAATGTAACGCGACTGAGAGACTTTTCCGAGAACTAAACCGATTCATGAGGACCTATATTTCATCAAAACATACTAATTGGGTGTCCTACCTAAGTCTTTTCGAAGACGTACACAATAACTTAAATATTTACAATACAAATTACACACCTAACGAGATCATGTTCAATTGCAAACAGAACGATCAATGGATAGATCCATTACCTAAGTTGTCAGACAAGGAAATCACACCTGAACAGAAAATAAAAGAAGTATTGACTACACTGACACATCACGCACAGATACGAAACAAACATCACATAAACATAATAAAAAGAAAACAAAAATTCAAGGTAGGAATGCTTGTACTACTTCGTACTCATCATAAATCTGAAGCACTCAAACGACGCAATGCTAAGTGGCGTCTGCTATATGAAGGACCTTATATAAATGTTAACATACCGCATCCTGGTGCGTATCTGTTACAACATCCTAGAACTAACAAAATTATTGGGCTATACGCACACCGAGATCTTAGAGCATTTCATGCTAAATAATGTCAAAGTCATACCCATGAAAACATTGCTAAGCAACTCGCAAAACTCTGTTTGCTACAACACAGATAATAAGTAGTATAGAAATTTTCATTTCAGCGGTTCCAGTGACGCAGTTGAAGACAGAAGAACTTTTCTTTCAACGCCGCGGCACCACCGAGAAGACTGAATATTAAAGTAAAATTTATGATTACGTAGCAGTGAATGATATACTAATTTTTCACGGAACATTTGTGACTGTAGGTACCACTGACTTGATATGACACCTGACGAACCGGCAGACGTCATCTGTGAAGCGATCTTTTACTTCGAGAAATAGATTAGACGCACATCTCTCAGCAAGAAAAGCATCTACCAGTAGCCAAGGCCACACAGACACTATACACACACGCACAAAACGCGAGGAATCGAACAGTTTTCCGTCTCTTATTATTTTGAATATTTATTGAGTAGTGAAAACGCCTGGTCTTGCCTACTGATGTAATGAATGTTGTGTCTAACCTATCTTAATTTCAGATGACATCACAAAAAACATCGATAAAATCCCAGCAAAACCGTTAAAGAGAACGTAAATATCTGCAATTCATGTAATCAAATGTGACATAATGTAATAATTTATAGCTATGTAATGATGATGTAACCATGTTTATGTGTAACTGTATTATGTTTATGCTAAGAAAATATGTGACGTGTATATGTATGATTACTTATGTTTTTTTTTAAAAATGATGTATAATGTAACTGTTACTATGTGAAAATTTGAACCATAACGAGTGCCAAAACGTGAAAAACTTAAAAAAAAAATTGCATAGTGAACGACTGTTCACGGACATTAACGTACATTACTAAGTCTGCAACTACGCAGAAACCTATGTGAAAGAAACTGTTAATGACATTCATCATGCATCGTACCTTTGTAAACGCGATGAACGATTTCTTTGATAAGTAACTACGAACATTTAGGTGAGCTATATTTAGCAAAAAACTGAAAATGTGAAGTGCGCAATTTGTGCATCGTCTAGTGACATTACTACAGTATCTAACTTCAAGATGTTAACTGGATTAAATGGTCACAACGTGCCTGTCCAGAAAACAACACGACGAGTGGAAGAATTTTGGTTGGAACTTCAGGGAATGGAATGTTCTCGAAATGTGACGGACACACTTACCTGGACTGTCCAAGGATCGACGCCAGCTATGTGCCGTCCGAGGTTCTGCAACCAAGCTTCCACGGAATATCGAAAACGAACTGCATATGGGCCAATTACTCGACGGGTCACGTCTGATCTGCAATAAACAATGCTTTTTGTCACAACGAACTGCATCACAACGACTATAATGGAAATAGGAAATGGACATGCTTATGTATCAATCACGTTGTTATACAGCGATGTTACTGTGATAAAAAAAAAAAACTTTACCACGACAACACTAACCTGTGAAAAATTATTGTGCAGCAGATGAATATAATCTGTAATAACGACACGATGTGTATAGGTCAACGCACCTGAAACAAAAAGACATTTTTCTTTGAAGCATTTCATTGCAATACTATGTAACTAAGAACATTCAACAATCTAAAGTTGTATTGCATTATAACAAATATTGTAATTTTAAAACTAAGTTACCTGTCATAGAATGTAGTCTTCATATGTAATCTGGTGGAATATTTTCTTTGTGCAACGACTAAGAAATGGGCGCGCACACGAACAATATGAACTGCAATACTGTGCCGCGTGATCTAAATTTACGATATAACGGCAGTGCCGGAGTCACACAGACGCTTCTGCGCATGCGCGCACTCTATTTTGCCAACATAAGAACTTTTACGGCGCACGCGCGTCATTCAAATTTTGTATATAATATACAGTATAATGTAAGTCATGTAAATAGTTGTAGATAACTTAGATTTTCTTGTGCCTTTAGGTGATTGCTCGCCTGCAGGTGTGTCCTTTCGCCTCGCAATTCAGGGGGCAATATAAAGGCACATTTGCATGCCGTGCGTGAGTTTCCTCGGAAACGCGAAATCTTAATTAAATAATTAATCTATGACAAATAAATAAAGCCTATGGCACAGAACTGCAGCGCTGTGTCGCTGATAAAACAAAAACACAATTACGATACTCTTATGTTTCTTTAAGAAGGAGAGGTCTTGGACAAGTGGTGCGGGAAGCACGTATATCTCATTGACTGGCACACCGCCATATTTGATGTTATATAAGAACACTGCGAGTTGCAATCTTACTAGGCACTCGATTCTGTAAAGAATTTATATTTATGAAATAGACAGTCACCTCTGTACGACGTATTGACATGGCCGGCAAATTATTCTAATATTGAGATTTAGATTTGAGTCCGCACCTACCGCAGCAGTCTTTGGAAACGATTAAGTCCGATTATTTGAGTCTTATTTCACGGTCAACTACGAATAACATTACATTTACGAAAAAGCCATTGTCAAGCGTCTGATACCGAATAATTAAACGTCCACGTTCCGGATAAGCAAATATTAATTACATCCAATCACTATCATTAATAAATAATATTTTATTTTATTTTATTTATTTTATAAGTGTCTCCCCCAACCAGCGAACCCGTCGTCATTCACGTTGCGCCGACAATTCTGTCAAACCTCACTTTCTAAGCAAAGATGAGTATTCATTTAGAACAAATAGACAAACATAACTCCAAACAGATGTCATACATATGATTAAAAAGAAAAAAATTACCTCAATTTATATTATCTGACATTTATTTACATGTCCTAATGATACAGTCGTAGGTGAGTCGTGTCATCCACTCGTTCACTCCTTCTACACACACTTTCACAGAACTTGTTCTACTTATATGCCACCCACGCTGTTATAATAATTTTGAACAAGCATTTACGCCCCCACATACAACCCAGCTCAATAGAAGATAATAATTCCTTTTTCCACAGACAGCCATATTCGGTGAAGACTTAAATGTACTAAATTACACATACAAGTAATCAAATAAGCAAATACTTTTACCGACATACACACACCTCTCACTGAGGATAGGGCATTTAATATTATATACTTAAACACAAACCAATGATAATCATATTTCGACGCGCACCTTGTCCTCGTAATAAAGCACACTGGCCAATCATGTGACAGTATGTTTTCCTAATTTCAATGTCATAGCTAAACCATACCTCCTCTACTTTGCAAGTATCATTGCGAGCATTGATAGATGACTGCTCAGTACGCCCATTCACACTTCATTCTCGAACACATAAAAACGACCAAAGTATACCAGACAACGATATACATATTTCTAAGACCTCGCGCATAGTACTCGATCAATCTCTCTGCCTATGGCGCTCACAGAGCAATCTCACCCTCTTACGCTAAAAGACCATCCTCACTTCAGCATTGATCACTCTACCCCGCAACATCGCTACCCAATTAATCCTAAACCGAGCAGAGGAATATAGCTACACTTCACCTCTCTTGTCTGAATAGAGCTTTCCTAGACCTAACGCCTGCAAGTGCACCACACTTCTCGAGATGTACCCAAGTATTGGAGCTTAGCACGCCATATCGATCTATAGTAACAGATCTCAAAGTGCCTTAATTTAATAGCATACAGATAAGAAGAACAAGAACGGAGTGATATTTATACACAACGCGGTTCGACACATGTTTACGTAAATCATCCAATCTATCATGTGTAAAGCACTGTAGCTGCATATGGCTAGAACGCAGGCTATATCACGTGACTAAAGCATCCAGATAGAACACTGGAAAAAATTCGACCTTCAGCGTCTTTCTCCAGAATAAATGAGTCAACGTTTGAATCCTACCTAGTTACAGCTCTGTCTCAATCGATCATCCAGTAGACACTCTGTTATCCTTTAACACAGAGGTGAGTAAGTTTAGACGCGAATGATTCTCTGTCCTCCTCAAAAGCATCAAATACAGTATTCAACTCGCGTGTATCACTGCTACCTCAGTAGACATACACTATAATACGAACTTAACGAGAAAAAATTGACTACCTTCCTTAGTCCGCTCCCTTCGATGTCGTCGTTTTCTCGCATTCCTCTTGTTGCAGCATACTTGACTCCACGTACAAATTCCCCCCTGCGAACCAGAAGATAAGCAAGTATGTTCTCATTATCACAGCATTTCGGTGTATATTAGGTTAGTTTATACCTATGCGCTAATCAGTTTTCGCATTTCTTTCGATTTTATGGGAGATGCATCCATGCGACAGCGACGTAAGTTATCCTTCTGTGTTCTAAAATTGTCTCTAAATGTAACCAAGGCGTATTCAGTCACCTCCACATTTGGAGAGCGCTTGCTCTGTTTTCTGTATCTCTTTGCACATGCACTTCTGTCCGTTGATGCAGAAGGGCTGATTACCGCTGAGTGTGGCGTGTGTAGAAAGAAAGAGCAGGTTCACAGTGCTTCCTTAGGAATAGAGAGAATTGGGGCATGTAGTGGGTATTGTAAAGTTAATGTGGTTTACATTCCGCGGGACTGCTACGGTCGCAGGTTCGAATCCTGCCTCGGGCATGGGTGTATGTGATGCCCTTAGGTTAGTTAGGTTTAAGTAGTTCTAAGTTCTAGGGGACTTATGACCTAAGATGTTGAGTCCCATAGTGCTCAGAGCCATTTGAACCATTTTTTGGTTTACATTGTGTAGGGTTTGTATATAATGGATTGTAAAGTTACTAATGCTTATGTTATGGAATGAGTAGAGAGGATGACCGCATGTGTGTGTGTGTGTGTGTGTGTGTGTGTGTGTGTGTGTGTGTGTGTGTGTAGATTGAGGGGGGCTGTGGATGTCATTTAGCGATCTCTGTAAAAGTAAGCACAGGAAGCATCAGAAAGAAAAGCAGGATGGTACTTCGATAACGGGTCCTTAGGAAATTAGAGCAGTAAATTCGATAAGAAGGAATAAGAATGATTAATCGGATGTGCTGGGATATAGGAGGGTTGAGAACAATTGCGTATGTTGAGAGCTGGAATGGTAGGAGTTGGGGAGCGCATTCAGTATTATTTTGGTGGACAAGTTCTGTTAGGGTAAGAATTTGAATTTACAAATAAACATAGAAAACACGAAAGCGAGCGTTAACTATTTTTGGGGGCACTATACAATTTCGGACAGGTTGACTAGGCTCTTATTTTTTTCTTTTTTTTAATTTTCAAATGATCGTTTTAGATTGAGAGGGGAGAGAAGCGCTGGGATGTGTGCGGACGGTGTGTGTGTGAACTCGCTCTCGGCTATTCTGACAACAGACGTGAAGGTGGAAATGTGCCGCATGTAGGCCGGCGAGCAATGGAATGCGGCCTTAACATGTGTGTTGGACCGCACTGAGTTAGGACGGTGACAGACGACGCGCGTGGCCTGGCTTGGATAGTCATGTTCGGCGTGTAGGTGATATGTATTTCTCAGGTGTTCGGTGTGAATGTGGCTGATATCAGGTCATGTTTGAAGGGTCGAACAGAGGCCTTTGAGCGAATTGAGAGCTGTCGGACGTGTCTTAATGTGAGATAGGTTGATTGCGCGCGTCTGTTGAGTTACTTTGCTGTGCGTTATTTCAACATATTACGAGTACTGATGGTGTTTACAGTTATGTGTACTGCATTATTTAGGAGCAGTTTGATATTGTGCACTGAAATTAGGAGCTGTTAGCGTGTCTGCCGACTGTGCAACACGACACCAGGTATATCAGGACGAGTGTTTTTTGTATGAGAGTGATAGTATACTCAATGCGTAAATAAAATGTACGTTAAGTATTTGTGGGACGATATAGAATATGAGAGTGTTCGAGTTGGTTGTTATTTTTTCTACTTGGAGGCTTTGTTAGATCGAATTGCTGAGGTGAGTAGCTACAAGAGCGCGAGGGATGTGATTGCAGCGTATCTCCGTCTCTCAGCGGTTAACTAAAGATGGGGCGAGCAATGTTCTCAGCTTAGGTAGGGGGGGTGTGCTCTGGCCATGTGCTAGACCGTGTGGATTGGACGACAGTATTAGGGTAATAGTTTAGCTAGAATATTTATACAAGAGTATGTCCGACGCTAATATAAAGGTCCAGACTGTGTGGGGGGTCTCGCGCTCGTGGTGTGTGAGAGAGGCAAAGCAGACGATTTTGAGTCATCACAGGTGACTTATGTTAGTGGCTTCGTTTGCCACAATTTTCTTGTGTTTGGTAGCGAAACACGAACTGACCATCAGAATCGAAGCTTGGCTTATTTGTATAGACAGAATGTGATATAAGTTAGTGTGGGTTAGTACACGTTAGTAAACGGAAGCAAGCATTAGTACATGTTAGCCAACGAACATGGGTCGGTAAAAGGACGTGGTGGTCGGTAGGGACTTTAACTATTTCATTTCAAGTCCAGGAGGGTGGGTGTGGCAGTGGCGAAAATGGATTCCAAGTCTAGGTGGACGTGGAAGTTTTCCGCATCAGAGAGGTTAACTAATTGATCAGATTAATTAAACAGTCATGTGGACTTTGTTACATTCACTTGCGGAGGTACTAAGGTAGGCGCGCGCGATGGCTCATGTGTACGGACGTGTGTTTCCGGCAAGATCCTGGATCAGATAATCGAAGCATGAGGGTTGAATAATGAGAATCAGGTGATCAGTTAACTTAGTGAGAGCATTCTTTGTCTGACAGAGCCACGTGGTGGATCGCGCGTTGTGACGTCAAGAAAATTTCCAACTCGGTAGAAAAAAACATTCCGTTTGCCAGAAACGTGTAGGAAGAGGTTGAGTGCTGGTGGCTTAGCTTGAAACAATTTTCTTAGGTTGGTGGCGGAAGTGCAAGTGAGCTTTGTTTACTGGCAGATTTCAAACTTGGCGCTGGTTCCTAGGAGGAGGCGGCGTTCTGGTCCTCTAAAAGTAGTTGATATTAGGGAGTTGAACACGTCTGAATGTGTATATGAAATTGTAAATGGAATTATTTAATATAGTGGGGTGGTGAGAGTGAATTAGCGAGCGTTCTGGCGACGAGCAAACGCGCTGTTATAGGGTCATGGTGGATTCCACTGTCGGTCAAACTCTGGCGCCAAACGTATCCTTTGTACGGCACGTGGTCGACAGGAAACATCGCGTCCGTGTTAAGTGCTCGCGGGCGGGGGCCCTCAGGTGCTGCAGCCTACCTGTCGCGGAGGCCATGGGGCCTGTGCGGGCACCGTAAACTGCTTGACATCAGCCGGCCAGGGAGCGTGCTCAACCGACAGCGCGTACGTCAGCTGCGCTCTGGAGTTTCGCTGTGTGAGCATGGAGAAGTCAGTTGGAATACACCTGCATGACCGTCATGTCTGAAATTAAGAGTCAGTTTCCAGGTATTTATAGAAGGCTATGCCCCTCGCGTGTATGGAGGGTGTGTGACGTAAGCGCAGCGCAGCGATTGTACAGTTATTACGCGCGTGCGAGAGTGAATCAATTATTGGGCGTTCTAGTGCGGTGCAAACGTGATGTTATGGAGTAATGGCGGATTCCACTGTCGAGCAAACTTCGCCGCGAAAAGTGTAGCACTGCATTCTCGATAGCACAAGGACACGTGGCGGATGGCTGTGTGAGGTCGATGTCTGCAGGTTTGAGTGTGGTGCCGGAAGTGTTACAGGGAAACGGCCGACCGTTGTGTGATTCAGCTCTGAGGGAGTCAATTGTGGCGGGAAACGTGTGGAGGCGACGTATGCATGTGGTGAGCGGACAAGGGCACGCTGTGACGTCAAACTCGACAAGTTCCAGCGTGTCCAGCGAAAACATGTTTACGACGTGGGAGCGATCGCTGGGCTAGCCGCCCGCGCTAGCGGCCGGCCGCCTCACGTGACAGGTGTAGGCAGTGTCTCCGCAAGCTGGCCAGGGGGTGGCGAGGATTTGAACTAATTCAGTTGGAGTGCGGACGTCGTGGTGACTGCACTGCAATATCCAAGATGTGTGTGCTGACTGTGTTGGAGAACAAGTGACGACCGTACTGCTTGAAATAAAGTCTTCAGTCCCTTCCCCCCCTGCAAAATCAAAGGACGTGAATTACGTTACTATAAGTGCAGTTTATTATTTGACGCGATTATGACAGGATACCAGAGAAAAAAAAGATAAGTGACTGAGAAAGCTCGTTCATGTGATCAATTATGGTGTTGGGCATTTGAACTTGTGATAGATTTTTGTTATGGATGTAAGGAGATTGCTTTCTCACCGAGAAAATCGGACATCTTGAGTAAATAATAAATAATAATAATACATAGAAGTACAGTTTTCGAGAGAATATCGTGTTGGAATTTGAATTTGGCGCAATTTTCTAGTTTAAGTAGGCCTATAATAATAATTGTTAATGAATGATAATCAATGATAATGAATAACAATGAATGATAATGAATGTTAATAAATGATAATGAATGATAATGAATGTTAATGAATGATAATCAATAATAATAATAAAGACAAGTATGGTCTTTGCATGCATTATCCTGTTGGAATTCAAACTTCCCTCAATTCTTTCTTGAGGTTAGGTTAGTGGATGTAGTACAATTGGACTATTTCCCCACCAAAATTCAAACTTCCCGCCATATTTTCTGAAGATTAAGTTAGTGGACGTAGCACAATTGGACTATTCTCCCGCCAAAATCCGCCATCTTGGATGACGTCATCGCCGCCAATTTGGCAACAATGCACCGTGTCCTGACACGAACCTTGTCCCCCTACTGACGCTGTGTCACAGACAGGAGCTCCTGCGATGGTGTACTCAACGATGTTCCTGGGTGCACAAATTGCAAAACTTCATTTTTTCATATGAATCCAGGTTCTGTTTACAGCATTATGATGGTCGCATCTGTGTTTAGCGACAATGCGGTGAACGCACATTGGAAGCGTGTATTTGTCATCACCATGCTGACGTATCACCCGGCGTGATGGTATGGGGTGTCATTAGTTACATGTCTTGGTCACCTCTTCTTCGCCGTGACGGCACTTTGAACAGTGGACGTTGCATTGCAGATGTGTTACGACCCGCAGTTCTACCTTTCGTTCGACTGCTGCCCTGGCCAGCACATTCTCCATATCTCTCATGACATGACATGACATGTCAGTTCTAGTATAATATATTTGTCCAGTTAATACCCATTTATTATCTGCATTTCTTCTTGGTGTAGCAATTTTAATGGCCAGTAGTGTATTTACGGATTCGGAGGAGAGGGTTGAGGCTTGAGATTTGGTGATGCAACGACAAACGCCTTTCTTTTAATTATGTCCACCCCAAATCCTGTACCATATTCGTGGCACTCTTCTCCCTGCTTCTAGTGATAAAATAACGTGTTGCTCTTCTTTGAACTTTCTCAACGTACTCCGTTAATTCTATCTGGTAAGGATCTCACTCTGCGTAGCCTTACTCCAAAAGAGGAGGGACAAGTGGATTGTAGGCACTCACCTCAGTAGATCTTTAGCATCTTCAGGGCGTTCTGCCAATAAAACGTAGCCTTTGCTTCGCCTAACTCACAGACATTTTCTACGTGTTCTCTCCAATTCAACTTTTTCGTAATTGCAGATCCTAGGTATTCAGTTGAATTTACAGGCTTTAGATTTCATTGATCCATCGTGTAACTGAAGTTTAACGGATTCCTTTTCCCACTCGTAGGGATGACTTCACACTTCTCATTATTTAGGGTCAACTGCCACTTTTCGCACCATACAGATTTCTTTTCTAAATCGTTTTGCAATTTGCTTTGAACTTCTAATGACTGTACTAGACAATAAACGATTACATCGTCTGCAGACAGTCTAAGACGGGTTGTCCGATTGACTCCTAAATCGTTTTGATAGATAAGGAACAGCAGAGGACCTGTAACACTATCTTAGGGAACGCCAGAACTCACTTCTCTTTTATCCGATCACTTTCCGTCAGTTGCTACGAACTGTGACCTCTCTGAAGGGCAATCACGAATCCAATCGCATAACTGAGGCGATATTCCATAACCATGCAATGTGATTACAAGCCGCTTGTGAGGTGCAGCGACAAAAGCCTTTTGGAAATCTAGAAATTCGGAATCAATTGGAAACTTCTCGTCGATAATACTCAACACCTCGTGTAAGTAAAGAAGTCGTTGCGTTTCACAGGAACGATGTTTCTAAATCCATGTTGAGTATGTGTCAGTAGACAGTTCTCTTCGACGTTTCAGACTCCTGCTGCATATCGGCAGTAATTATATGGGTCTGTAATTAAGTGGATTACTCCTTTTGCATTTCTTGAATATTGGTGTGACTTGTGGAACTTTCCAGTCTTTGGGTACGGATCTTTCGAGCGAGCTGTTGTATATGATTCTTCAGTATGGAGCTATTGCATAGGAATACTCTGAAACAAACTAACTGGTATACTATTTGGAGCAGAAGACTTATTTTCACTAAGTGGTTTAAATTGCTTCACTACTCCCAGGCTATCTGCTTTTAAGTTACTCATGTTGAGAAAACTGAAGCCTCAAGTTGGACCAAGTTGTGAATATTAATAGAGCGTGTCAGAGGCAAAAAAATGATCTTTGAAGATATTAGCATCTGGAAGATACATGTAGTCGGGTTATGAAGGTAAATGCGTCCGAAGGTCAAATCATCTCGTAAATCACCGCAAGGACATCTGGTACATCGTCGGCGACCCTGCGACGTCAGAGGAACGTGCCGGTGTTCCCACAGCGTCACGTAATCTCAGGCAGCGGCGTTCGAAACAGGTTGGACGAGCAGACAAGCGGCCGGCTCCACTTGTTGCATAACGGGAAAGACTCGCTTTCCATTTGTCAAGGGCACTTCTGAACATGGTCGATTCCAGCACAAGTGCCCCGGGCAGTAGAGAGATACGATCCTCCGTATTTTTTCCCAAAACATATTTCTACTTGTTCACTGAACAGTGATTTACTGGTCACCCGGGAATAGACTTTTTCTTTCTTGCTGTGTATGTCCAAAAGAGAACAACTATTGTAAGCTGATTTCTATCACATATTTTTCTGACGCCAGTGAATTGTTCAGGGTCCACAAAACTACCACCCAATATTTTTGACATTGATTTATTGTAGTATCTCAGGACATATAGAACATATTCTGAGCTGAGAAGTAATGAGAAACATGACATAATGAAAACTTTGGATCAAGGCAGTCAGGTAGCTGCAGTATTTATCGATTTCCGAAAAGCATTTTACCCAGTACCACATCTACTCTTATTGTTAAAAGTACCGATACGATTGTGTGGTGTATCAAACGAGGATTTTTGGTTGGGAGGACGCAGCATGTTATTTCGGACAGTGAGTCATCATCAGACGTAGAACTAACTTCCAGTGTGCCCCAGGGAAGTGTGTTGGGACCCTTGATGTGCATATTGCATATTAATCACCTTGTAGGCAATATTAATAGTAAAATCAGGCATTTGCAGATGACGGAGTCATCTGTAACGAAGTACTGTCTGAAAGATGGTGCATAAATATTTATTCAGGCTTTGATAAGACTTCAAATTGCCAAATTGCTTAAAATGTTCAGAAATGTAAAATTGTGCACTTTACAAAACGAAAAAAAACATAGTATGTTATGACTACACGCCGGCCGGGGTGGCCGAGCGATTCTACGCGCTATAGTTTGGAATCGCGCGACCGCTACGGCCGCAGGTTCGGATCCATCCTCGGGCATGGAGGTGTGTGATGTCCTTAGGTTAGTTAGGTTTAAGTAGTTCTAAGTTCTAGGGGACTTATGACCTCAGAAGTAAAGTCCCATAGTGCTCAGAGCCATTTGAACCATTTTTTATGATTACAACACCAGTGAGTCACAGCTATAATTGGCCAACTCACACAAATACCTGGATGTAAGGCTTTGTACGGATATGAAATGAAGGCTCAGTCATGGGGAATGCTGGTGGTAGACTTCGGTTTATTGGCAAAATGCTGGGGAAGGGTAATCTGCCTACGAAAGAACTTGCTAACAAATCATTCACTCTCAGTCATAGGTCAGGCAGGTGATAGACTTTGGTTTATTGGTAGCATAATGAGGAAATGCAATAAATCTACAAAGGATTTGTTTACATATCACTCATGTGACCCATTCTAGAATATTGCTCAAGTATATGGGATCCGTACCAGATAGGACTAACAGGGGATATTGAACATATACAGAGGAGGCAGCACGAACGGTCATAGGTTTGTTTAATCCACGGGAGAGTGTCTCAGAGATACTGAAGGAACTGAACTGGAAGACTCTTAAAGATACACGTAAAATATTTCGAGGAGGTCTATTAACAAAGTTTCAGGAACGGGCTTTAAATTATTACTCTAGGAATGTATTACAGCCCCCTACGTATCGCTCACAAAGCGATCGTGAGGGCAAGAGTGAATTAATTACAGAATGCACAGAGGCATTAAAACGATGAGTCTTCGCCCACTCCATACGTGAATGGAAGAGAAAGAAATCCTAATAACAGGTACAATGGGACATACCCTGTGCCATGCACTTCACAATGGTTTGTAAAGTATAGATGTGGATGTAGTGGATGTAGAAATGCTGATGTTGTTGTTTTGATCATCATCGCATAGGTAGTTTAAGACCGTTCTCCGTTCACACCACTTGCTAGATGTCCATTTCGTCATAACCATTGCATCCTAAAACATAAATGATGTGCTTTACATAGAGTGATTAACCAAAAGTGGGCATCCCAAACACTTTCGAAATTGTAGGTGTTATTGATGTTCTGTTTTCACAATACTGAACTATTGTCAAAGACCCACAACTGCAGCCCACATACAGATTTTTAATGATGACTAGAATGAGTATATAAGTTAGAAAGTAATATTTTTCATGTGGAACAATGCCCAGTGACATTCAACGAAATGAACCTTTTGTGATATATATTATCAATGGTGTTTTTCAGAGGATTCTATAAGAAAAAGTCCAAGACAATGGCAGTTTGAAAATTGTAAATACCGGCAGTTGTCCGCTTCGTGTGCCAACGCTAAGTTGAGGAAAAAGTGAATAAACAAATGGTAGGTACTGCATCATGCAGTACACAGGTGTACTTATTTTTATTTTCACAATCCATTTCTGTCACAATCTGACCATCCTCGAGCCATAGAAGACGTACGTAACTGTGCATTTTGCCGTTAGATAGGTCTTTATCAGTTGAAGAGTGGGAATGTCAAACGTTCTTACTGCCAGATGTCACGTTTGTCACGCGAATAAATAAATAATGTATCTCTTTTTGTACATAACTTATTTATATCCAGAAAACAGATAAGGTATTCTGAGACAACAGAATTATGCTGCTCACCCCAATACTATTTTTGTTTCACCTCGTTTTATTTCTTACAATAGAAGTATTTGTTATAGTACAAGTACAGAAATACAATAGTAATGTGTTAAAAAGTTGAAATTGATTCAACAGAACCATTTCTTGTATCTGTTACATTTTTACAAGAGCACAAAAAAGTTAAATTCAAAGAAAATATGTTTCACTGTTGACTTGTGTCACTTACGGAATTCTCTTTTGGGATCAGATGTTGCAAAGTTTGCTGTAGGATACCCTGTGCTGCTGAGGAAGAATTGGCAGTATCCCAACAGGTCTTTCTGTTTGGCACCTCATAAACGTGACTGGTCTTTCAGCAGAAGTGTGGAATGGCGTCACCCAGCATTGTCATTCCTGTTTTGGGTACTTCGAAGTTTTTCCATAGTTCTATTTCAGAGCAAGCATATTTAATAGGTATTTGAGATGGATGAGTATGACGCACTTTGACTGCACTGTGTTTTGCTTTATTTGCTGTTTTTTTATACCAAAGTTATCTCCTCCCGTTACACAGGTGTTTTATTGATAGAAACAAAAGCTTACATGTACTCCAATTATCACACAGACTGTGTATCAACTGAATGGAGGA
Source organism: Schistocerca piceifrons (assembly GCF_021461385.2). Classification (NCBI taxonomy): domain Eukaryota; kingdom Metazoa; phylum Arthropoda; class Insecta; order Orthoptera; family Acrididae; genus Schistocerca; species Schistocerca piceifrons. The sequence continues at coordinate 87,863,678 of NC_060143.1, read as the reverse complement.
GACCTTGATGCATGACGCTTGGAGCTCCACCTGGGAAACACGGCTTGGCAGAAAGATCTTGCTCTATCTAGTAATGAATGTCTGAAATATTTTCTCCATGACTGAGCACTTGGAACAAGTCTAGGGATTTGCTACTTACGAGGCGACCGGGCCTAGTCACCACTATCGATTCCGTCCTGATTTATGGAATATGCAGCGCTTGGGCCAGAAATGAAACTGACAGAAGTGGGGACCCCAGACGGCCAAGCGTTGAAAAAATAACAGTTTTGGTTCTGTTCGGACGAGGCTTGAGCTATTTGTGTTAGACCAGGATCCAGGCAGCGATTGGCGCAGCAGAAAGAGCGCAGAAGGGAAACCCGAGGGATGCGGCGTCGAGTCCCTATAAGGAAAATATTTTACCATTTTTTATTTTCAGTTTTACAATATACTGCAAAAAATATCAAAAAATGTTTTTCAAAATAAACCGAAACAGTGTTCAATGTATTGTGTTTATTAATATTTTCATAGACGGCATGAAAAGGAATGGTAAATGAAAAGACGGGGTTTTGAATAATTTTCCAAGAAGAAACTGTAAGCACTACACGAAAACTTTGTATACACAATCAGATACTTTTATTAATTTTTTTCATTTGGTGATTTACAAGAGTGGTAGTGATATTCATCGGGAAAAACGATGCAAGTAGTAAATTTTTCTTTATCTTGTGCACGTTATAAAAGCCGCTTTTTTACAGTTGCGTGGTTGTTTTAAAGTCTCTACAGAAAAACGGACTTTGTTTACATTCGTCACATATTCTATCTCATTGCACAGATTGTCAGCAAGCCACGCATACGGTATCATTTCGCCAAATATTGGCGAAAATAGTTGACACCGTACAGTGGGATTGTATTTTGATGCAGTCTTTTCAATATGTGATTTATTTTTCTTTCTCGTTGAGGTAAGAGCAATTTTGAAAGTTTGTGATCAAATTCTCTACCTGACAATAATAACAGATACCGCAGGATTCCACTCGGGGAGTACATTTGGGGAGAACCACTTTAATACTGCGAGATGGCAGTCCTTCTTCATCTTGACAAATCTTGTATAATTGTGGATTTTTTTTGTTCTTTGAACGACTCAGCTGACAGAAGAAATTTTTTCTTCTGCACTTAGGGTTTAATAGTATCATAAAATTTTTTATGTCAGGCCGTTATAAGTTTTCCAGATTTTGATGAAGTTATAACGGCATTCCTTTATTTTGCCTTTGCCTTTCCTTTCCATGTATTTTATGACAATATTAATAAATAAAATACATTCAGCATTATTTCGGTTTATTTGGCATGCAAGTAATGCGTAAATAAAAAAGATAAAATAGCTACCGCTTAGGGACAGTCAAGACCATTGAATTGCTGTTCCGCACTCTTTCCGCTGCGGCAACTGCTGTCTGGAAACTACGCTAACATTGTTGGCGGAGGAATAGCAGCTAATCCTTAAACGTGGAAAAATGTAACTTAATGCGGATGAATGGGAATATCAAACCTGTAATGTTCGGATAAAGTATTACTAGTGTCCTGCTTTACACAGTCATGTCGTTTAAATGTCTGGGCATAACGATGGAAAGCGATATGAGGTGGAATGAGCATGCGAGAACTGTGGTGGAGGCGAATGGTCGACTTCAGTTTATTGGGAGAATTTTAGAAGAGTGTGCTTCACCTGTAGAGGAGACCGCAAATAGGACGCTGGTGCGACCTGTTCTTGAGTATTGTTCGAGTGTTTGGGAACCGTACCAGGTCGGATTGAAAGAAAGACATCGAAGCAATTCAGAGGCGGTCTGCTATTTGTTATCGGTAGGTTCGAACAACACTGAAGTATTATGAAGATGCTTCGTGAGCTCAAATGGAAATTCCTGGAGGGAAGACGGACGTTCTTTTCAAGAAACATTATTAAGGAAATTTAGAGAAGCGGCAATTGAAGCTGACTACCGAACGATTCTACTGCCGCCAACATACATTGTGCGCAAGGACCACCAAGATAAGATACGAGAAATTAGGGCTCATACTGAGGCATATGGTCAGTCGTTTTTCCCTTGCCCTATTTGCTAGTGGAACAGGAAAGGAACTGACAAGTAGTGGTACAGTGTACCCTCCGCCACGCACCGTACTGTGGCTTGCGGAGTATCTATGTGGATGTAAATGTACACTACTGGCAATTAAAACTGCTACACCAAGAAGAAATGCAGATGATAAACGGGTATTCATTGGACAAATATATTGTACTAGAACTGACATGTGATTACATTTTCACGCAATTTGGGTGCATAGATCCTGAGGAATCAGTACCCAGAACAACCACCTCTGGCAGTAATAGCGGCCTTGATACGCCTGGACATTGAGTCAAACAGAGCTTGGATGGCATGTACAGGTACAGCTGCCGATGCAGCTTCAACATGATACCACAGTTCATCAAGAGCAGTGACTGGTGTATTGTGACTAGCCAGTTGCTCGGCCACCATTGACCAGACGTTTTCAATTGGTGAGAGATATGGAGAATGTGCTGGCCAGGGCAGCAGTCGAACGAAGGGTAGAGCCACGGGTCGTAACACATCTGAAATGTAACGTCCACAGTTCAAAGTGCCGTCAATGCGAACAAGAGTCGACCGAGACGTGTAACCAATGGCACCCCATACCCTGACGCCGGGTGATACACCAGTATGGCGATGACGAATACACGCTTCTAATGTACGTTCACCGCGATGTCGCCGAATACAGATGCGACCATCATGATGCAGTAAATAGAAATTGGATTCATCCGAAAAAATGACGTTTTACCATTCGTGCACCCAGGTTCGTCGTTGAGTACACCATCGCAGGCGCTCCTGTCTGTGATGCAGCGACAAGGGTAACCGCAGCCATGGTCTCCGAGCTCATAGTCCATGCTGCTGCGAACGTCGTCTAACTGTTCGTGCAGACGGTTGTTGTCTTGCAAACATCCCCATCTGTTGACTCAGGGATCGAGACGTGGCTGTCATCTCGACTGCTAGTGATACGAGGCCGTTGGGATCCAGCACGGCGTTCCGTATTACCCTCCTCAACCCATCGATTCCATATTCTGCTAACAGTCATTGGATCTCGACCAACGCGAGCAGCAATGTCGCGATACGATAAAGCGCAATCGCGATAGGCTACAATCCGATCTTTATCAAAGTCGGAAACGTGATGGTACGCATTTCTCCTCCTTACACGAGGCATCACAACAACGTTTCACCAGGCAACGCCTGACAACTGCTGTTTGTGTATGAGAAATCGGTTGGAAACTTTCCTCATGTCAGCACGTTCCATATCACAGCATCTTCTTCCTGCCGGTTAAATTTCGCATCTGTAGCACGTCTTCTTCGTGGTATAGCAATTTTAATGTCCAGTAGTGCAAAAATTGCTCATCCCCCCCTCCCCCATGCCATTTTCTCTAAACGATTGGTCATCTGGAACTACCACTTCTGTCACTTTCATCTGAGGCAAGCTTGATGTATACCATAAATTTGGACGAAGTCGGTGATAACGAGTAGGCGCGGCCCACTTTCAGTACATACAAACAATAGCACTGGAAACGCCTTTCTGTTAAAATGTGGCGCTTCGCACGTTTGACCTTCCTACTAATCAGAATAAAAATTAGCACAATTTTGTATTGCTTGATGCAGTTCCTAACGTTCGTTAAAACTACTCAAAACGGCTTACACAAAATAAACAAGTACTTTAGATTCTGAAGAAGAAAGAGAATTGACCTTTAGAGAGGATGTTCGGAATGCCAACCGCTAGCTTCAGTACAGTGCATATTGCACGACGTTCTACTACATGTCTCCACCGATTGTTCTCACATCGTCAGATTGGTCGCACATGATCTGTAACTTGGTCGGCAAGTGGACCGCATTTTACACCCTTAGATTTTTTTTCTCTCGGAAAGAAACTAAATTATACTGTTCACGACGACGTATTGACTGCACAAGATGTTATGAAAGGACGTATCTGCGCTGAAATTTCTGATGAAATGCCTCAACGCGCAAATAAATCTTTGCATGGCAGAATGGAAACTTGTACTGAACCTTGTTTTCTTCAAAAGCATAGTAATTATATTCATTTCCCAAATCTAATGTCATACATGTAATTCATGAACTTGTATAGTAATTTATGCACCCACTGGTGTGATAATCATGTATTGGACTGATATTTCGTCGATACCTGGACATTTTTTTCCTTTTGGGGTCGTGTAAATCTTTTTGAAATTCAGGGGTAAGAGTTGCATCTTCCCTGTTATCTTCTTGTATTTGCTGTAGGCTTGATTTCATCTTGACCATTTTTCATCACCTTCATTACGTCCATAATTTTTTTTTTTTTTTTGATCTGGAACTTATTTCTCAATATCCTTTAGATTGGAAGTCGGTGCATTCTCGTTGCAGCTTGTTACAGCACAGTGTATCTCCAGCCATGAATGGGATGAGGCAGCATCTGTATATTTTCAGTTTGTCAACATATTTGTGGCGTTCATTTGTATCTTACACCTCACGCGTATTGCCTCAATCTGCAAGGCTTGTAGGTATCGACAGTTACCTGCTGGGTTGGAGTACATCACGACAGTTTCATTTGAACAGTTCAATTTATTGGCGCTCAAGTCTCTATCCATATGTCCATGTATGCACAATTTTTCATCTTTAGTACTTAATTCTTACTTTGCACTCACCCTGACAAAACTAAAAAAATAATATTTGTTACTTGTTGTTGTAACAACATACTTTTTAAAAGAGTTACTGATGTGTAAATTGGGTCCAGAACTTGAAAATTTTTTTGCCACACTCTTAGCAATACCAACGCACGTTTAGTAACTTGTACTATCACAGAAAAGTACGCTGTGACTTTCACAAAAATAAAAAATACAAATTTTGATAATTGTTGTTGACTTTTATTCACAACAGTCTTTTTAACAGGCATTGATGGTTAAGTTGGGTCCTGAACCTCAAAATATTAAATAGGACGTTCATTATGAAACAGTCACACCTACTACTGTGACTTAGATTTAGGGGTTACATGTAACAGAAAAACTTAAAACGAATATGAAATCTGGAAGATGACTTTATTAAAAAACTAACAATTTTTTAAAATTTCAAAATATACAGCACATGATTAGATTGCAGTATTTTCAAAAGGTGGGCATAAAATTGCCCCTTGGTATTTTGTTCATATATAACATTTTTACTTGTGTATGACATAAATGGTCAGAAATGAAGGTTCAGAATCAAACAGTATGTGGGCATGTCCTAGATCAGCTAAAACAAAACAAAGAGTAAAATACAGAGAGATAAAACCACAATGGAACATATACACTACATAACTAGGCAATTAATAAATTTGCTACCAATACGTTTGCTACATAGGTCCTAGGAGACTCAGTGATAGTTAACTGTATTAACTCAGCTAAATTGACAGGCAAATTTAAATACTCGTTTCTTCTATCTCAGTTCAACGATTCATCTGATTTTATGTGCCAGTCTATATCTGCACACAGGAAGAGAAAGATTTACTTGTGTACCCTGTAGTCTCTTGTAGCGAGGAGCATCAGCACATAGGAGGGGAGAAAACATTCTAACGCCACCAGATGCCAAATCACTATTGTTGGTTGTTGTCATTGATTGTTGTGTCTAAAGAGCAAGGCGTTCAAAGCCTTCATTATTCCAAATTCATAAACTGTGAATGTAGTGTTGATGTGGTCAGAAGCACGCATGATTGAAACTCAGTCATGTTATAGTGGATACTAACTTTCTACAGTAATAACTCTTTGTGTACAATGGTTTGCTTGGTATTAAACACGATATGCTGGCATTATTTCAGCCCTTGGTATTCAAAAATTGTGTACTTTCTTTATTTCATACACTCCTTAATAGGTGGTCACTCTGATAATTCATAACACTATTGACCACCTACCTAATAACCGGCATGCCTACCTTTGGCACTGACCTATCGTGGCTTGGAAGGAATGAGGCCTTGGTGGGTCACTGGAGGGAGCTGACACATCTGCACACACAAGTCACCTAATTTCCGTAAATTCGAGGGAGGGGGGGGGGGGTAAGGGTGATGAGCTCGGATGCCATATTCAATCGTGCCCCAGATATGTTCGATCGGGCTCTGATCTGGCGAGTTGGGGGGAGGGGCTCAGCACATGGATCAGAACTCGCCAGAGTGTTCCACGAACCACTCCATCATACGTCTGACCCCGTGACATGGCGGATTATACTACTGAAAAATGCCACTGCCACAAGAAAACATGATGGTCAAGAAAGGGTGTATGTGTTCTGCAACCAGTGTACGATAGTCCTTGCCCATCATGGTGCCTTTCACGAGCTCCACGGGACCCGTAGATGCCCACGTGAATATTCCCATGATTATAATGGAGGTGCCACCAGCCTGTGTCCGTCATGCAATACAGATGTAACAGAGCTGTTTCCCTGGAAGACGACGGATTCGCGCGCTCCCATTGACACAATGAAGAAGTTATTAGGATTCATCAGACCATGCAACGCTCTGCCACTGTGCTTGCTGATGGTCAGGTGTCCATTTCAGTCATTTTCACCAATTTCAGGATATTAACATTGGCATGTTCATGGATCGTTGGCTGTGGAGGCCCATCGTTAGGACTGTTTGGTGCACTGTGTGTTCAGACACACGTGTACTCTGCTCAGCATTAAAGTGTGATGTTAGTTCTGCCACAATTCGCCGTCTGTCCTGTTTTACCAGTCTGGCCAGCCTGCGACATCTGACATCTATAATGAGGGATGACAGCCCAGTCTCATGATGTCTGGGTGTGGTTTCACATTGGTTTTACCAAATATTGAAGATACTCACAGTAGCACTCCTGAAACACCTGACAAGTCGTGCTGTTTCCAAAATGCTCATTCCCTCTATCAAACACATGTAGATAGTGCACCTTATAACGAGTCACTCTCCTCTAACATTATCTTTTTTTATAGAAATAACTCATACCATATATACTATCGAATCTTGCATTGGTTAAAATTATTTCAGCTGTTTCACTAAAAGAATTCATATGATTTTGTGTATGATGTATTATATTTCAGGCTAAATGTATAAAAAGAAATTAATGTTTTACAATCGATATGTACTAACAGTTAAAATTACTCTTCTTTTAAAAATATCTGAAATTACGAAATTTCTGGCACATTTAAATTTTATATTATTAATTTTACAATCTAATGCTAATTATTAAACATATTTCTGGACTCAGTTATATAATAATGTTATATCTTGGTGATGATTCTTCTGTTGTCAAGAAAATATGTAAATTCTTATGCTTTGTAAACTCTTTGGAATAGTTAGTACTGCAGAAAGTATGTAGTGGTGGGCAAGCCTCTGATGGAAACGTACATATTTTGCTAAACTTGTCAGCAACAATGTAATGATTAGTTTTTTGAATGTGGAAATTGTGAATCAGTGTGATTTAGAAGAATGAGATAGAATAAAAAGATATTTATAGCAACAGGCATATCTTCATCAGTTATTTAGTGCAACAAGAACCCGCAATGTTAAAATAAAATTTTCAACAGCAAGATTATACTCCTAGACACAATAATATTTTGAGCCAACAACAACAACAAGATAATCAAGATAAGTAAAAAAGTTCTTCTTTTGTAATCTTACTTTTCTTGAAGCTTTCGAAATTTGTGCCAAGAATGAAAACTTTAATGATGATGTGTGGGAGGGTAAGATTACAAACCTCTCCATTCTACACATGGACAGCATGCTCACTGATACTATATGCACTGTGCATGTGTCTGACTAGAAGTCACTCCTTGCCAGGTGATGCTCTTATCGCCTGGAAGGGTTTATATCAATAATGTTCTGGCTGATGAGAGTATTACATCTCCAAACACAATATCAGGGTCGATATCTCGAAAACAAGTAAAATTGTGTATCATTTATTGTGTGATTTCTCAGACTTCATAAGCACAATAAAGTTTGAAACTAAATATTTCCGCACCTAAGATGTCTATATTACTTATTACAATACTTCCAGATCACTTATTGGCACTAGTGAGGTGTGGCACTTGGTTGCATGGGATAGGGGAGTCTGGAATATGCTGCACAGAAGCTCGCGATATTTGCAGCTGTGAATATGCAACAGAAATTTTGAGGCACATTGGTATAGTTTGAAGGACAAACTGATGCACTTTTAGGGTAACTTGATGCACTTTTGGGTTAACTTGATACATTTTGAGGGGTAATTTGAGATAGCTGATGGTCACTGATCAGTGATGGTCAGTGATCAATAGTGGTCAGTGATCAGTCATGGTCAATGATCAATGACAGTTACTGATGAACAGGCATTGTATTGTATTGCATTGTATGTTAATCGGGGACCACCAGCCACCCCATACCGAACCACTCGTGCAGGGTTATTGTGCAGATTAGCCCCCAGTGGACCCCCCCCCTCCTGGGAACGTCTCACACTAGACGAGTGTAACCCCTATGTTTGTGTGGTATAGTAATGGTGGTGTACGTGTACGTGGAGAACTTGTTTGCATAGCAGTTGCTAACATAGTGTAGCTGAGGCGGAATAAGGGCAACCAGCCAACATGCAGTGAGGCAGTTGGAAAACTGCATGAAAACCTTTCACAGACTAGCTGGCTCACTGGACATCGACAAGTCCGCATGGCGGATTCATACTGGGGAACAGGCACTCCTTCCCTATCCAGAAAGCCATGCGTTAGACCGCATGGTAAATGGGCGGGCATGAATAGGCATTAGTGATAAGGCTTTAGACATTAGCCATTAGGTGTTAGCTGTAAGACATTAGCTGTTAGGAAAAGGCATTTACTGTTAGTTGTCAGGCATTGAGCATTAAGCATTACGAGTTTATATTATGCATTAGCTGTTAGGCATTACAAGGTGGAAACCTAAATGGAATGGAGAGCACTTACGGGAAATGGTGGATGCGTAGGATGGAAATGGTCTGACTTAATACTATTCTTCCATCCAATGATTTTGAGAATGATGTTGACAACTGCATAGCTCAGTCGCCACTGAAGCAATTACAAGCAGATATTTCAATTTGTAACACTCCTCTCAGCATTAGTCTTTAGCCATTAGGCATTAGGCATTGGTCATTGGACGTTGGGTGTAGGCATTGGGTGATAGGCTTTATGCTTCTCCATTATGTATCAGGGGTTAGCTGTTAGGCATAAGGGATTAGGGATTAGATGTTAGGTGTTAGCTATTATTCGTTAGCTGTTAGATGTTAGACATATATGATGCCACATTGTGCTTCCTAAGTGCATGAAATTTTATGTATGATACATTTTTGCTTCTGCTCTAATTTTCTTAGAAAACTTGAAAGTTATGATAAGTGTCAAAGCAGTATGTGTTTAAATAATCTATACAAGCTCCTTAGAATGGGAAAAATATTCGGTTTGAAGACTCGTAGAGCTTACATATCGAAGTTTCGTTGTAAACAAGCACTCCTTATCCTAAAACCTTTTATCAATGATGTCAGTATGAAAGCTGCCAGTATTTCAGTGAGTAATACAGACAATTTAGATGGCGTAGTATTTAGTTTTAAGCTCCATTGTGCTTGCAATGTGTCATCAGTCTTTCACATAATGATATGATTTTATTTCATATGAATTTTCAGAAAGATTTTGCATATAATAGAATAAAGATGCATTTAATAAGTTATATTGACAATTTAGATGCTGATATACTTAATTTGAAGCTTCACTGTGGTTGCAATGTGTGGGAAATCTCACAAAAACTGATATATAGTCTTATTTATTTTTCAGATAATGGCTGTGACACGATTTTCAGAGATCTCACATTTTTGCATTGTCAATGTATTTTCCAAACATTATGTGACATTCTAGAGAAGGAAAATTATTAATTTAAAGCTCTGTTGTTTCTTAAACCATGTGTAGTCCATATAACAAACAATGATGTTTTATGCAGTGCAGATACCTGTTAGCATCAGTAAGAATAACTCATGGTACAGGGAACGAACATTTGTCGCTTTTTAACAATGGAGGTGTCTGTTGGTGTCAGTAAGCAACTGAGATGTGAAATAGGAGCTTCTTTTATTTTGCATTTACAGGTTTTCTAGAATATTACTTAAGATAAATGTATTGTATTTTATATGCAAATGTCTTTCATTATTTGTAGATAAATGTGTCATATAATCATCCCAATATTGCATAGCAAATGTTCTATAGTTTTGAATGAAATTTACTGATGTGACTGATGAGCCACTCTGTGAATGAATGTTTGGAAGTCAGCAATGGAAACATAATTGATATATTTTTCAGTATTTTAGACAGTTTAAATACTATAATGTATTTCTTGATAATTATTTTGTACAGTTTCGAGACAGTCCAGAATGAGCTTCAAGTACATCAGAAGTATATAAGCGTTCATGACAGTAGTATATGAATGAGAGTTCTGGTGCAAAGATATATTTTTTTAAAATCCTCAGAAAAAACAAGTTTTTAATTTTGCTGTTTCCCCCAGTTAAAAATTAGTTTATATCTGCAAACAAAATTTTCAGTTAGTTAAAAAACAAAATCTAAGAATTTATTACAATTCAATAACATGAATTGACATGATTTATTTTGTTTTTTACCTGGATGAGTAAATGTTAATCCAGCAATCTGCTACAATTTATCATCAACTGCCAAACAGATTTTAGGAAAGCAATCTGGAAGAGTAACTTTATATTTATCACCTAAGAGTAATAAAAGCTGTTGATCACATTTAGTTATTAAAATTTCAGCTTTCGAAATATTGTAAGATTTTTTATTTTATGTTCTGGTAATTTAGTGAACACTTCCACATACCCATTACTACAACTGTTAAGTTCGCATACTAGATTTTCATTTTGTTTTGCTTTTATTTATATAGAAACAATACAAAAAACATTTAAATTTTTGAATATCTAAATTTTTCATTTTTTATCCGCCCTGCCCCTCAGAAAATATTTCGAAAGGAAATGTAAAAATAAAGATAATACTTGAAAACATTTTAAAATTTTAATTGATTTATGTAATTAAAAATTTTCATTTAAAATTCTGTGTTGTGAATCATAAGTTAAATTCTTTTTACCATATATAATTATATATGCAATTATCATTAGGTATATTTTCATTAATATATGCAGATAATTTTTATTTTTTGAGTAGTTGACACATTCATTCCTCTAGTCATATTTATGAAAAGTAAGGATAATTTTTAATAAAATTGAATGCATTTAAGTTTACATCATTATTTAAATGTTATTCTTTTAAGATTTCTAATAGCATTATAAACTTTTAAAATGTTATTTGTGGATCGAGATTCCATAATTCTTGAGGAATAACTTCATTTCTTCCATTTAATATATAAATATTTTGTAATTTATCATGATTGAATAAAGAAGAATCATTTACTGATTCTTTTTTCAGTTACTTTTCAAAACAACAAAAGCAAAGTAATGCATATAAAATTCAGCAGAATTATAATACTTAGCAAATTTTAGTTCAAAATTTCTCTTTGTATTTAATCCAGTGAATTCAGTTGCTTGCAGTTCAAAGAAGGAAAATGGAATTTTTGGTTTTTTAAGTCTTTCTTGTTCTAGTTCAAACCAATATTCTGGCTCATTTGATACTTTCTTGAACTATAAGTGAAAATTAGCTTTAAATCTCCTTCCCAAATTAACTCTTTAAAATCAGTAAAAATTCCAACAAATAATTCTAATGGATGAGGTACTTCTTTTTTGTTTTTAATTTTATCATAGTTATGAATGTATTCTTCCTTAATTAGGTCATTCGACAGAGATGAAGTTAATCAAGTAACAGTTGATAAAGATAAAAATGGATCTTATGTTCTAGATAAATATTGTTTCCTTTTTCAGTAGTAAAAAAAATCAAACAATTTTCACCTAATTAATAACTAGTTTAATAATCTCTTTACCATCACATGCTGAAAAATCTGAATGTATATAATCAAATGTCATATAAAATTGTGAACAACTAGGATGAATCCATCCATTGCTAATATTATCATTAACCACTGTTTCTTTGTTAGGAGTGTTTATATTATTTTTTTCTCATGAAATGGATATGAGTAAAATTGATAACTCTCAATGTTGTTCATGGTTTATTATGGAAAAAATTTATTAATTCTGTTTCAAAATTACTGTTAGAGAAGCACTATTGAAGTCAATCAAATTATCTTTTTCATCATTGATAGTAATTCTTAAATTTTAAACAGTCTCAAAAATTGGAACATTTACAGGATAATTTGCTTCATAAATTATTGTTCTTCCAAATTCAGCTTTTGGGTTAAATGAAGAAATTATGCTAGTTTCTCACTACATTTACAAACATTACCTCAATTAAAATTTATATATAGTGCTTCAAATGGAATGCTTTGAGGAACATTACTAGCAGTTGTTTCTTAATTAGCTTCAATACTTTGATTATTAAATCATAAAATTTGTTCTGTACTATCTTTTTCAGCCATAAATAATTTTCAATATCATCTCTATCTAAAAGGTTGTCTACCTCAATGTGTGTATTAGATTTTTTCGATTGAATAAATTTTTTAAAACATTTTATTTTCCAGTGAGATATTTAGAGTTACAGAAGTCGAATAAAAATCAAGCAGTGAAACATTCTTATAAGTTTATTTTATTGCAACATTTCATGACTGAATTAAAATAATCTACTCATTTCTATTAATAAAAATTATGTAAATAAATGACTGTAAACCAAAAATAAGAATTACTGAAAAAAGGTATAAATATACATGGTAAAAATTTAGCAAAGTGTATGTGATGATCACTAATAGGACTACCTGGAATTGAAAAACAACATTAATGATTGATACTTATCACCTAGCTCCAAAATCGTAAAACTGGTGAATTAACCATTTGTACATTTACTCTTACAGTTCAGACCAATCAAAATACCGAGAATTTATACAAAGCTGCGAAAAAAATTGAAGATAGAATTAATGAAAAATCTTCTATTTTTATCTAAAATTATTCCTTTAGATGAATGTGAAAATAATTTAGTTGTAATTTTTGATTATTTCGTTCTTGAAAATCAAGACATATTCAGAGAATACAGAGTCAGATATAAGAGAATAGATTGTTTTTATGTAGTCATACTTTTTCAAAAATATGAAACAGTAAGTTACAGGTAACCCAATTTTTAAAAATATTTTCAGGTAATATGATACAAATTTAAATCTTATTTATCACAAATTTGTTGGGGAATTTCAAATCTGATGAGTTTAAAGAATTATGTAGTAAATATTTAAATGAAGATGAATTTTTTTATAGCACCAGATGTAAGAAGAAAAAGTAGTTATGGTAAATACAAAAAAAAAGATTAAGAATATCTCTGATATTAAACACAAAAACATTAATCATAAAAACGTTGGACATAAAATGTTGACCAGAAATGTTGAAAGTAAAGTGATGTACAGAAAAACGTTGAACATAAGCATTAGGATAAAAATATTAAAAGCAAAACTGTTGAACATAAATGTTAAACATGAAAACATTGAACGTCACTCGTGAATGTAAAATAAAAAAATTATTTTTTATTTTTATCCTTAATAAATGTTTTCAAAACACCACCTTAAAGTTGTTAAAAAAGCTAAGTGAAATGGAAATGTAAATGTACAAATAAAAGTTTGAAAGTGAACAAAACAACCAAGGGTAGATTATAAAAATTTAAAAAAGATCAGACCAGTTATTGACACAATTGAACTAATTAAACAAGAAATTGAAGGATTAAGTGGTAATGTGTTAAAAGGAATTAAAGAAAATGTAGAAGTAGAAAAACATACAGTTCCATGTAGCCAACATTAATTCAAATTATAATACGATGTTCCAGTAATTAAACAATATGATGGTGATAAGAGAGATTATATATTAAGTCAATCAGAACTACGTGGTTTATTGAAGAAGTATGAAGAAGCAGTTAAAGACAGTAAAATATCGAAAGGGAATGATTTGAAAAAATGATTATAAGTGAAGAAATCTCAAAATATATCAATCATATCGATGATAATGTTTTTGCATTAAGACCTGTTGGTACTATTAAATATATTGGTGAATATCCAGTTGAATTCAGTGGTGAATAATTTTAAATTTGAAAAAAGGGTTATGAAGGTACTGATGAGTATTTTGGATGGTTTAATTAAGAATTAGTTACTTTTGATGTACAAATTAAACTAGAATAATATTCCACTCAAATGCTGTATATTCCGAAAGTAATTCAAATAAAATTAAATCATGTAAAAGAAATATTAATAATTATTTGGTAAAAACAACTGTGCAAGACTACTTTCCTAGTTTTTCTGAAACAAATTTTAATCTTCATTTAAAAATTTTTGTGAAGGTTTTGCTAAAAACAGTTGGGAAAAACCAGTTGAACACATTTGGATGAATCATGTTTGTCAATTAATAGATAGATTAACAGTAATCTTGTAGAAGACTTTGCTGATAGTAAAAATTAATATAATTAAAAAGTTAAACTATAAATATATTTACTAATAAAGTTAATAGTTTAACAGTTAAAAATCCAAACATATTTCCACATTTCATTAGAATTTTGAAAAATAAACCACATACGTTTTGAGAAAGTGAATATGGAAAATGCTTAGATAATGTTCCAATTAATAATTTCCCATTTGAAATGTAATTCTCTTTATATAATTGGTGCACCTCTGGAAACAAAGTAAATGAAAGATTAAATGTAAAGGAATAAATCCATTAGATGAAGCAAGTAAAGAACTTGACATATTTTATGGGTATAATAATAATCTAGAAAAAGACATAAGGCTGATAAATAACTTCAATTTACTGCAAAAGAAATAATATATGCCTTAGATTCTTCAATTGGTGAAGTATTAGCTTTAACAACAGGTAGAGGAATAATGTATGGAAAACGAAAATTAAATGTTGATGAAAATGGAATGGGGTTTAAAAAATCTTTATTATTTTGTAATTCATATAAATGAATAACTTAAGAATTGCTTATACTAAACTTGCAAATGGTGGAATAAAACCAGTTAATTAAAGTTTAATTATAATATGTACATTTAAATGGTATTGAACAAATTTTAAATGATGCACAAAAAGAAAAAAGATAAAAAAACTCGTGCAAATTTTCTTATTACATTTGGTATTCATGTTGTGAAAATATTATTGAATATTTAATGAACAAAAAAGAAACAAATCATGAAGGTGGATTTTTACCATTACTGTTGTCTGCTTTAATACTTTTATGTGGTGCTACATCAGCATCTGCAGGAATCACAAATGTGGTTATAAACAAGAAAAAACTGTTAAAGAATTATAAGAACAAAAAAGACTTAATTATCTAACAGAAAATCAAGGAAAAGGTTTGAAAAATGTAAGAAATACTAATAAAACTTTAATATTTCTGTATCTAAGTTTGACACAGCGAAATAGTTAAACAATTTAAAATATTTTCATCGTTTTCATGATTGATGAAATACCTGACAAGAAATTTAAGATGTGGAATAGTAAATTTAGATACATTGGTTCATGTTGATACGCATTGGTTTGTTATTTTAAAAATAAAAATATAAAACTTTATTTTTGATTCATTGGTGGTAATATACCAAAACAAACAGTAAATTGTTAAGGAAAAATGATTTATATTATACCATCAAATGCAAAATTCTAACGAATTTATTTGTGATTTTTTATGTTTAATTTTGATAAAACTATTATATAAGAATTATGAGTTTAATTATGTTTAAAATTTAATGAATCGGCACTTTTGGAAATACCTTATATACTAAGTTCAATAACAATTTAGAAAAAAATAAAAGATTTTTAATTATTAGCAGAGAAATAAAAAATAAATTAAGTTGAAAACTTGAAGTTTTGCAAGAAAACATTCAAAGAATTTGAATCCAAAATTAAAAAGACTGGTTCAAGGACAGACCCAAAAATTCACGGAGAATTAGTGTCAGCAGTAAAAAAATTAAAAGCATCGTTTCAGTTGGTAGAAACAAAGTTTAAAGATATTCAGTCATCGGTACACTCAAAAATAGATAATGCAATTAACCCACTTCAGTAAGAAGTAAATTCTAATTTTAAAATGACTATAGGTTATATTAGTTTTAAAGGTAGAAGAACAGTAAGTATAAGTAATCCAGTTGATGTACAAGATGCATTGAATAAAGAATATTTAGTTAATGATTTAAAGAAAGTTGTTACTAAAACTGAATATACAATTATTTTAAAGCAGTATAATAATTATTTCCATAAAACGGATTTCAATCAGCTTAATAATCTACCTAATTACTTTACAAAAAGGAAATAAAAAGGGTCTTTCAGATTATTTCTCAAAAGCAGATTTAACTCAATGTTTAAATAAGTTAAGTAATCTGAAAAATTCAATGTATTGTCACATAGAAGAAGGTGTAATTAGATTAAGGACAAAACATTAACTTGGCTTAATGAAGGTTTATTCAGAACTTGATCATACAGGAGTGTGGAGTGAACTGCCTACGTGCAGAACGCATGTGGTATATATGCAGTTACAGAACATTCCAGTACAATGATCCTAGACATTTTTGAATACTTCTAGAATGTACTCGAAACGATGATAGAAATTAATATTTTATAGGTCAGGTGAATTATGAACTCTTGACCCTCCATACAACAGTCTAGTATCATAAACACTACACCATGGTGACTGTGCTACTGAGCTTCTTCTGTGACATTATATAAACAAATTATTGAATTTAGTGTTATAACTGGAGGAAACAAGAAATGCACAAGTTCATTGAATATTTAATCTTGAAAACGTTACTGTTTTCGGTAAAAATGTAAACAGAAATTTAGCAATTAATGGTTTAGATCATTCAATCATCTTGATAAAACATTGACAAACTTCTCAAAATAGCTCCTAACATCCAATTAAGGAAATAGTGCACAAACCAAATTTTCTAACTATGTGAGTAAAAAATACTATTAATAATGTTACAGTTGATGTACAGTTTAATATACTTGCTGGAATAATGTAATTATTTTTTAATACTATATAAAAGGAATATAATAATCACATTTACTTTTTGAAACATAACATATGAACCCCATAGAGTAACAACTAAGCATGGAAAACAAAGAATTTAATGCCTTTGTTCAAATTGTAAAACAAAAAAAGCATATTTGTTAAAAAATATGTAGGTGGTGGAATCAATATTCATGATGAAATTGTTAGTGAACTACTTAAACCAAAGAGAAAAGATTTAAAAAAAAAGTAATTTCTTTTGAAATAGATGTTTTAGACAAGCTTTTTTTAGTAGAAATGGATTCTGGAAATTAAAAGAAGCTTCCAAAGAATGAAGGCATGAAAATATTTATTAACTGTTACAGATGTTTTTTTTCAAAATTTGCTTGGGTATTCCAATTAAAGATAAATAAGGAAAAAATATAGTTTATTCTTTGAAAAAATATTTGAGCCATGAAATCCAAAAATTTTTCAGACAGGCAAGGCTAAAGAATTAAATAATAAAAAATTTCAAGAATTAATAAAAAATTTGATGTAATTTCATTATTCAATTTTTAGTGAATTAAAAGCATGTGTTGTAGAACGTTTTAATAGAAGAAACTGTGAAAAAAAAGACTTACAAGGAAATTGTATATGGCTTTCACCAGTTTCGAAATTGGTTGATGCATATGGTAACACAAAACGTTCAACCGTAACAGTAAAAGCAAAAGGTGTAAGCAAAGACAATGAAAAAGGTTTGAAAACTGTGTATGTAATAAATTTATTAGGTATTAATCAAAAATACAAAATTGCTGATAACTAACAATAAGTAAATGATGTAAGAAAAGAATATGCAGCAAATCTGTCAACAAATATATATGAAATTGAAGGTGTTATTCAATCTGTTCCAGTCTCATACAAATTGAAAGATTTAAATGGTGAAGAAAAAATCAGAAATTTTTGTGAACATGAATTATTGAAAACAAATTCTCCGCAAGTTTATCTCGTTGGAAAATTTTTGAGAAAGAAAGGGATAAAATGTATTTTAAAAGTTTTTGAAAATGCACACATTACTTTTGTAAATTAAAGTAATGTAATTTTTTGAAATAGTAAAACTTTTTTATATATACTTGAAGTTAGTTATTGGAAATTTCAACATATTTGGTAGTGAATATAATTCTTATTATGTGTACTGCTTTATTAAAAAAGTTAGAGTATATTTTGAAATTCAAATAAACTATTACAAAAATGATTTTATGCCAGAATTATTCAAATTTCAATTCAGTTAATGTTTATTAGATGTGTATGAGAATCATTATGAATGTCATTTAAAATTTTAATTATGAAAAAGTGCTTTGGTTTTTGTCTTATGTTCTCAAAATTGTTTGCATCATACAAATGTTCTTCTAAGTAATTATCCAGAGGATTGAAATTCTTAAAGTTCCTTTAATGCATTGATATTAGTTTATTGAATTGGGTGTGTAATTAATTCATAAGAATTCTTTACAATTAGAATGTCTATTTCTCATAACATTTGTTTGTTTTCAACATTTCTAAATTAGGTTCGAAAAACATAACAATCATAATTAAAATTATTGTTCTGTAGTCTCAAAATAACAGAAGTGCAGCTTAATTTTTCGACAGATAATTGAGGAAAAATCTATGGTAATTAACTAGTTATTTGATCATCTCGTTCAGGTAATTTTCTACAGTTATACAATATATTTTATCTGATTTTTTACAGAATTACCTTTAAGTTTATTTGACTTTCACGGAGTTGTTTTACATTAATCTTTATTTTATATTCGACAAGTTTTTAAATTGAAGGTAAAGTACTTTTAATTTTTAAAATTAAACAATATGATGGCTCCTTCATTGATGAAAATAGTTTTTAATTTCTCTTCAGTTACTGCAAATTGGGGTGTTTACATACCTAATTTAATTAATCTTCATCATCAATACATTTGAAGGCTGAAATTTTCGCCACATCTATTGCTCTAAACCAATTATTTTCAGCAATAATTATTAAAACTTTCTGTTATGTATGAATGTATTATTTTTTTGATGTTAAGCCGACTCCATTTATATATAATAAAGTTTATTAACTTTTATTTCTTAAAATTCTATTAAAATTTTTCCCTTATGAATGGAAATTGAAAATACAATAATTTGTCCATTGTGCAAACAGGATACAGAATATAATAAGAAAATGGAAGTAAAAAATGAGAATACATCTTCAAAAATGGGTGCATATTGATTGTGTAAAAAACAAATACGAAGAATATGAAGAAAATAAAAATGAACATTTAAAAGAACTTATTAATATTGGGAATAAAAAAATACACGTGAAAATCATAAAAAAGAAACTAAATCATTTAATTATATTGGTAACTGTATCAATAATGAATAAAAAAGGTAAATAGCTTCCAATTGTCAGAAACAGAAAAAGGGCTTTAGCAAAAAGCTGAATATTGTAGTGAAAAATTTGTTTTTAAAGTATATCTGAAAAGGCATCAAAATTTACTGAACCATGAAAAAAATATAAAAAACTGATTAATTTTTTAAATTTTGTCATAGTTTTCATTTTAGTTAATACATGCAAGAAATTACTTTTCTCATTTATTTTTAGTCTGAGCTTTATTTATAGTGACCATGTGACAATGTAAATATCCATCTTTTAATATATATGCTTATCGTCATCAGAACATAAAACAATTTTATTACACTCAACTGTATACAATTCATGTTGAAATGATCTAATTAAATTCATTTTTCTATATTGATTTATTTTGACATATAAACGGTTTTCTATAATCACCAAAACTATTTTCACTTTTTATCAAAGGTTTTTGAAGTCTTTTAAAGTTTTTCTGTTCTTTATACGAAATCTATAAGTATACATGTTCGATTTTAGTCTAACACACTGGAACACATTTTTTCTGCAAGTTTCATTTTTCGTCTTTCCCAAAAATTTCTTATTTACTTGTTGAATCCCACAAATATTAGTTTTTGAATACTCTCTTATGTCAAATTCGTTTGTCATCGATTTCTTATCTTTATAAGAATCTTTAGTTCTTATACCACCAACAACAGAATCTGTATGTATATAACATAAATCATTATTTTCACTATATTTTGGTTTGACTGCATTACAATGAAAATCATAAATTTTTATTTTCTAAGTATCTAAGATGGTCATTCGAATATAAACTGGTTAGTGAATTTTAATATTGTTGTTTATATGAACTGCAACTAAGTTATCTTAAAATATGGTAGTATGTCCATAATTTGTTTCTGAAATATATTTTTATGGGCATGCCATAATTTTATGTTTTCCCTATGTCTAATATTTCCCATCGTATTTCCAAACATTGAACTGTTCATTAATTTACAGAAATCTTTTTAAAAATCATTTTTGGCTTTAGGTCTCGTTTCTGTATTGAAATCAATATATCTTTTAACCAACCGATTGTTCGAATGATAAAATTCTATGAATTTTCATCAATTTTAAACCAAAATTTAAAAATTATTTAAGATTTCTATAAGTAAACCAAATTTTTCTTTCTTATTTAATCTTATAAACAATTTATTTCCATCTTCTAGTGGTAATGGTTATTCTTTCTGTAAATCATGTAATTTATTGGATATTCCAAATTGAATTGTAAAAGGTAACCATATTTATAATAATCTTGTATTTTAAGTTCAGGATTGCTCAGAACGTAATGCACGGCATTTTTTCTTCAACGTTTCTTTATTGAACATAATGAGAATTACGCACACAAAAAATGGTGTTTCATCTATACACTCTATTCTTCCACATAATCTCTTACCCATTCTATGGCCTTCCTCAAGTGCAAAACAAGCGGGTGTATACCCTGTCGGTGCCAATTCTTGATCTTGTGGTGGAGCCAGTGCTTCACTGTGTGAATCACATCGTCATTGTCTTCAAAATGTCTTCCATGAATGACATCCTTCTCCAAGACTGATGCAAATTGTGGAGCTCTGCCGAACCGTCTTCTGATGACGTCGACCTCTGTGCCCAGTTATCAACTGTACTTACATCGACAGCAGATGCTCCACAGACTTCGTAGAAGCGTTTGTGTTTATTCCCCACAGTTTCTTTCTCTTCAGTGAGAAATTCAATGACGGCACAGTGCTTGTAGCATACATTACCTACAAACACAATTTTGAAACTGCTACACTGTATGTTCGAAGTGACGGGAACTAGGCGCATTCAGTCAGGAGACTTCAACATTTCGCATTTGTAGCATTGTTTCTGGTTGAGAAAAAAAATTCTGATCATTACTTTCTGGGTAACCCTTGTATTTTTTCGTAATTAAATCGTTTGGGATTTACCCAGCTGAAATTGCTAAATGGTTAAAATTGACCCATTGCCCAAGCATATAAATTATTTGCATCTAAATATGCAATATAATTAGATTGTTTTCCTGGATCACAATTTTTCATATATTTATTATTTGATTTAGCATATGTTTTAATACACTGAGAAATTCAACAAGTAAAATCATATCATCATCGATTGATAAATCTAATTAAATTTTTGTCAGTTTAACATAGAATCGCAAGTTAAAACAGGAGCTGTAAAATTCAAAAATGGATCGTGTTTATAAGAATTAATAGATGTATCTTTAAAATTTTCGAAAAGTCTGGTAAAATTAAAATGTCAGATTTTTATGTGATCTTTTATATTCATCTAAAGTTTTAAAATCAAATTATTTCCAAAATGTTTTTGCACACTTATTATCTTCATCAGAAATATTTTACTTAGTAAGAGCTGAATAAAAGCATTTTTTAGGTAGTTTTGTTTCTGCTAATTTTTCTTCAGAATCCTTACATTCTTAAGGACAAACTGCTTTGTATTATTAAATCTAATTGCACTCCTTTAAAATATTTTCGATGTTTCTCTAAATTGATGTTTTGTAAGATCGATTAAGTTAATTTATCGATATCTGAAGGTATAAATTTAAATGTATCCAAAAATCTTAATGTTAATGCTTCTTCAACCTCTTTACTAAAGGAAATATTTTTTTGTACATTATATGGAATAGCATCAATATCTTCTTGAGCTATTGCTAATTCTTTAATAAACATATGAATACTGTAATTGTGAAATGAAGAGTGGAAACTGGAATAAAGCCAGAATTTTGATAGTTAAGATTAGAATCTTCGTGTGCAGCTCCTAGATATGTTCCTGGTAAGTGACAATGATCACTTACTATTTTCTTCTTTAATAATGTTTTTTCACAAATAAAAGAAATTGTTGGATTATTAAAATATATTTTATCTTTGTTGGTCATTATCATTGGAATATTTCGGTCATATACTTCACCAATTTCTCTACATTCTTCTTCTTTTAACATTCCATGAAATTTTTTGCTGCATTCGTACCAGTATATATTACAAGTTTTTTAATCACCATTACAATGTTTAATATAATAAATAAATGAAATCTGTAAATGTTTGATATTTATTAATATAAGCTTCATAACAATTGTGTAGAAAAGTGTTAACATCTTTTAGAAGACCTTCGAAATCTGCATAAATTGCAAAAGCTTCTTGTACTAGAGTAACATAATTTGTAAATTTTATCTGTTCAACTTCTACTGCCATAACGATTTTTACTTCTTTATGTTCTTTATAATCTTTTTCGTGATTATCTGATTTTTCTTAAGAGTTAAAATATCTTTAATTTCTACCACAAGAATAAATTTTCCCCATGTGATCACTTGTTTGCTAACTAATTTTTTACCCAAAAATAATATAAATTATTTTCACCTTGAATTAAAGGACAATTCACATGTTTTTCCTGTTTATTTATTGAATGGTAGAATTACAATAAAATTTTCATCATAACTGTAAACTTTAATTCAAGTATTTGACCTTTTCAAATGCTGGAAAGTATTTATAGGTGAGGAAAATTAATTTTCTCTTGTTCACATATTTCATCTAATTCCCAACAATTTTACATTTGCAAACTCTTTCTACATCATGGCCTACTGGATATAAAGCTGATTTTATTAAACAAAGAAAACATTTTTATTTGGTGTTTTTTCATTAACTGAAGCTCTTTTAGCTTTAAGGTTTTGGTAAATAGGTATAGGAAGAACCAAGAATTGGATTCTGAGTATTAACATTTAATTCTAAATCATTTATATAAAATTAAGAGCAACCAGGCTTTTTTCTTTGCATCTCTTCCAGTTCAGTTAACAGTTTATTTGTTGACATTTCATAATAATCTTCTAAAATGGTTGTTCCTAATAAAACCTCATTACATGTTTTAAGCTTAAATTACTGTGTTTTGTCTTCATTTTTAAAATTACAATAACATTTCAAATTAACTTTAATTGCTCTTCTTTGTATTAAAATATTCTTAAATTTAGTGATTACTTCTTCTTTAATGTGATTAAAAAGTTCTTGTGGTTCAACAGTATTATCGATGTTATTCATTTCATAAGTTATTATTCTCGATTTAAAAGCGGAACCTTTTCTGTTAATGCGCTTAGGGGATTTTAAAAAATAGTCATATCGAGAAAATTGACCAAGGTACATGCTTCTGGTAATTTTTGTGTTTAACTTCTTGATATTTATCTAGCAGAAGCTTTTGGAAGTAATTCTCATTATTGATGCTGTTAATGTTGCCCCGAGATCTATTTATGAGATCAATTAATTGTTGTTTATTCAGTTTGGAATACTTTTTAAAAGAGTTTTATTTTACTGATTTCATGAAGTTCCTTTAAAGATTTTTTATTCAATTCATTATGTTATTATTAATATTCTCCACAGGATTTAGAATAACAGTAATAATTTTTTAATTTTCTTGTTCTGAAAACTGTTCAAAGTTCTTTTATATTTTTATAC
Organism: Schistocerca piceifrons; assembly: GCF_021461385.2. Taxonomy (NCBI): domain Eukaryota; kingdom Metazoa; phylum Arthropoda; class Insecta; order Orthoptera; family Acrididae; genus Schistocerca; species Schistocerca piceifrons. Next base: position 87,839,757 of record NC_060143.1, on the reverse strand, counting down.
CTTAATTCTCTCTCCATTTCTTTCATATTAAAACAATTAATAAATTCCTGTAGATATTGTGTAGTTAAACCATTTTTCCTTACAATAATTTTCTAAATTTTAAAACAGTTTAATGTTGGAGTATATTTTGTTTTGCTATTATTTACATACAACGATATAACTTTTTTAAAAAATTAAACGTTTACAGGCTTTTAATTAAAATTTCGAATGATAATGTAGATAGATGAAGTTTGACAGAGCTTATTTATAAAGAGAAAAATTTATTTGATTTTTAAAAAGTAAATGAAAATGTGGTTCATGGATATAAAAATGATGTGAGAGACATTATTTATAAAGAATAAAAATTATTTGATTTTTATTTGTCAAGTAAATGAAAATTTCGTTTGTGGATATGGATAAACAAAATCTTGGAGAACCTATTTATAAAGAGAAGAATTTCTTAGATTTGTATTTTTTAAATAAATGAAAATTTGATTGGCAGATGTAGATAAATTTTTAAATGGGGGAAATAGCAATACCATTATCTGGGTTTTAAATCTTAGAATTAAAAAAAATATTTTCTTTTTGTGTCAAAACTCTCATATGTATTCTACTCATTATTAATGAAAGTCGACATAATTATTACATCTTTCAGTAATAATGCATATCACTAGCTTTAATCTGAGTGTTATGTAAGTTTGTTACTTTAAACCTGGCGCTATTTTAGAGGTAACATTTTAGCGTAAATAATGTAATTTTCCACTATTTTTACATATTTACGATATAATGAAAACTGTCGACTATAATCTGAGGGTTATGTAATTTCTTTACTGCATATTTGGCATTAATGATGTGATGGGTTGGAGATAGGCAAGTGTACACCAGAAGCAATGTAATTTCATATCATTTAAATACTATGCTCTAATTATCTGGAAGGATGAGGAGGTGTGGGCTAAAATGCACACAGACCAACATTTTCATCAACTGTTATGTTTAATTCTGCGCTAAGACTGGCTGGAGATGAGATGTACTGCACTGTTTGAGCAAACGAACATAGAGGAAGTGAAGGGGTTTATAATTTTCCAATTAAGTATTTGGACCCTTTCTGCTATCTGATGATGATGATGATGATGAGTCCAATACTTCATTACAGAGCGTAGGGGAGCAACGCAGGAGACCCACGCCGCCTTACTAGGCAATGTCCTAGTGGAGGTGGTTTGCCATTGCCTTCCTCCAACTTCTGCCATCTAGGATTTCTAATGTTGCTCTATGATTGGCTGGAGGGAGAGGTGTATGGCTTCACACTGACTAGGATGATGAAGTCACTGCTAAGGATGATGACCTCACTAGTCAGTGATCTAAGTCACAGACGTCACAAGTGCAAAGAAAGTGGATCATAATCAGCATAGACATACTACTTACTTTGGTAGCTGTCATCGACAAGTATACTTGAAGCTACAGTTGCATCAGCAGTAGTACTGATCTGTGTACTGCAATGTGGCACATGTGTCATATTACCCCAGGCTAAGAAAATCATTTGAGTCAGATGTCAGCAAGACAAGACTTGTCACAACAAGGAAAATACTCAGTTAGTGTGTTCGGTCTTTTGGAATCTGCCTACCTTAACTGGAGACGCTTGTAGACTAGATTGGTACGTCTATGGTTTCACTGCAGGTGGTATGGACAGACAGTCTTGTGAAGTACTTTTAAACACGTTATCTAGAAGCTGCCTTGAACATTTATCTAGACAATCTGCAAGCAATGGAAATATGTTAGACCTTGCACCTACAAACAGGCGTGACATTATCGCCACTTCTGCCATAGAAATGGGGGTTAGTGATGATTAGGTCATCATAGAGATGATGGTTACTAAAGTTAATAAATCCGTCAAGAAGGCTAGAAGAGTATTTATGCTAGCAAAAGCAGATAAGCAGTTGTTAGCATCCAACTTAAACAATGAATGGGCATCATTTAGCTCCACTGTGTAGGACGTAGAGAAATACTTGGCAAAGTTTAGACTCTGGAGACTTATGTGCCAAGTAACTTTATTAAGGACTGGAAGGACCCTCTGCGGATTATAATCAAATTAAGAAACATAGGGTGTTGCACTCTCGCTTCAAAAAAGAGCGAGCAAATGTTGACACGCAAAAGTTGGTAGATATTCGTGCGTCTATAAGAAGATCAGTGGTCGAAACATACAAGAACTTCCGTCGTCATACCTTAGTGGAAGACCTTGAACAGAACGCGAGAAAATTCTGATCATACGTAAAATCAGTGAGTGGGTCGAAGGCTTCCATCCAGTCACTCATCGACCAGTCTGAGGTGACAATAGAAGACAGCAAAAGGTAAGCTTAAGTTTGAAGTTCCATGCTTAAGAAACCGTTCACGCAGGAAGATCGTACTAATTAATCCTTTTGTGGTTGATGGGTCATATATGTCCCACTAACTTTGAGCGCCAATTCGAGTGTCAGGATATATGTTACCCAGTTCTGCATGGTGCTGCCATCTAGGGAAGACTGTATTGAACCTAAGAAAAAAATCGCGACTGCACTGCAATGGCAATAGAGAAGCGATGACTACTTTTGTTGACTGGCGTGTATATATGGCAACTGCAACGCCACTTATTTGTGTCATTCTTCAATTTTCATCATTTCTCACTTTCCAGCTATGTCTGAAGTAAGTAATTCATCTTATTATTAACTTAATAATCATGTTTTAGTACAAATACAGTGTGGAATGTACTTCATAATCGAAATAAAATTAGTGGGACACATGTGTCCCAGCAGACATGATTTGTAAAGATTAGCAAGACAATTTATTAATGGGTATTTATACAGAAAAAAGAGGGGATCAATGCCCACTTTCTTCCCAGCAAAGAGAGGAGTCTCTAGTGTGCCAGATGATGTCCGGCTCATGAACGTAGGCAAACATGTACCGAAAGACAGTGGCACTAGGAAGCGATGCAGATTCTGCAGCACAAACTCTAGATGAGAACAAAAGTTGTTTGCACTGCTTGTGGTGTACCACTCTGTGCCACACCATGTTTTTCCAAGTTTCATGGCATGTAAAGTTTTGTAAGTATTGATAATGTATCATGTAAACTGAAATGTAATGAATATTTTTTACACTGGCTCTACACAAATAAAAATATCACATGTATGTATAATTTGTAGTTATTTTATTCTCTGCAAAATCCTGTTTATGGCTAAAAAAATAAAATTACAAAATCAGTCAGTCAGCAGAAAAGGTATCTTGCGTTGGTTCATGGGACATGTGTGTCCCACTTCCTGTTGTGAAAAAATGGGAAACTTAAAATATATTTTGGTGGTGAAAATATAATAATGGGACTGAAAAGAAACTATCACCTTAATATTTTAAAAATCTGTAAAAAAGGAATTTTATCCATGAAAGGGTTAACGTGCGTTTGATAGTCACAGAGACTCCCATATGGGGGATGTAACAATAGGCATCATAGGCATAGAGAAACGACTGAAAGGTTCTTCAAGCCCAGATGGAACCGCAATTTGGTTTTACAGCGAGTACTCTGCGGCATTGACCCCTTACTTAGCTTGTATTTATCGTGAAGCTATCGCCCAGTGCAAATTCCCAACCGACTTGGAAAAATCGAAGGTGAGTCCTTTACACAAGAAAGGTAAAAGAATGGACCCGCATAATTACAGACCGTTATCGTTAACATCAGTTTCCTGCAGAATCCTTGAATATATTCTCAGTATGAATGTGATAAATGTTCTTGAGACATCTAGATTTCAAAAAAAAAAAAAAAATCACTCAGTGCCTCATCGCTGACTGTTAACGAAGATACGAAAATTTGCAATTGGTTCCCAAACATATGACAGGCTCGAAGACTTCTTAAATAACACAAGCATTACCGAAGTGCTTCGGGATCTCAAATGGGAATCCCTGAAGGTAAGATGACACTCTTTTCGTGAGAAACTATTTCAAGACAGCTGCAGAACGATTCAATTACCACAAACGAACATTTCTTGTATGGACCATGAAGATAAGATGTAAGAAATTAGGGCTTTTACTGAGGGCTTTAGGCCGTCACTTTTCCCTCCTGTTTGCGAGTGGAGGAGGAAAGAAGATTACTAGCAGTAGTACAGGGGATGACACTCCACCATGTAATGGTACTTGAATTATGTAACCATTACAGCACCTCACCTCAACCTCTCGATACCAGCAATATTCTACTTTGTTTCTGTAAAATAGTTAACATATTTCTGTGACAACATTCAGATTTGATTTCATTAATGTAGAGTTACTTCGATACATCGATATGTATATATTGCAATGATTTATTCTTATGTGTATTCTTTCTTTTGTCACTATGATCATTGACATACTTGTAAATGGTTTTTGGGCGTGTAAGCGGTTATCAGAGAGTCAGGCTTTGGCCGTCATGTTAAAAAGACGCAAATTGTAGTCAGTTTATGAAATGTGAACTTTAACAGTGAGGAAGATATTTTTCAAGTATGTTTTATATCGTGAAGTGATGTTTTGGAACGAGTTACGTGATACTGCAACAAAAGTAATAGAAAAGAAGTGTAACTTAAAGTCGGAGTGCTGATTACTTTTTATACATCACCATTGTCCTAACTTGCAAAAGTTTAATCTTCAAGAAATGGTTTACGAAACACATCTATAAAACTTTTGAATATCGTAGAATAACACCTAGGCCTCTTTGCATCCGAGCTTGGAATCATCACTACCTAGATTTTCGATGATTGAGCCATGAGTTCACAACGAGACCAGCATGGGAAACACGAAAAGATGAGTGCCTAGTTTATCCATTATTTCAAGAAATGACTATTAACTGTGCTCTGTTGACACCTGCCACATAATATAACTTTGTTGTTGCCCAAAAATGCAATATTTAGCTGCGTGAGCAACACTACAAACATAATTAATTTTTGACCTTTGTTGTGGTAGGGTTGTTAGAACCATGCACTCTGCCAGTGGCTTTCGGAGTACGTATGTTGATGTAGTTGTGGATGTTCACGTTTTATGTAATTTTTGGATAAGTACTTTTGAATATAGCGCAATTTACAAATTTCGGAGCTTTCAAGCACTTCTGAGCACCACATAAAGTACTTCAAATACTACATGTTATACTCTATACATAAGTTTTACTTCGAATACTACATGTTACACTCTATATATAAGTTTCTGGGTGCCAAAAAACTTTCCTGCCATCTTCATCCTGAATTTTTAAGCGCTGTCATTGGATTAAAAATATTTCTCAACTTGCTATTTCTAAATATAGCTTTACCGCCATCTTTAGTTTTTAAATTTCTCCCCATCCAACAACTTTAATTCATAAATCATCCACCACCGCTATTTTCAATCTTTGTGTTTCCCTCCATCCACTATATTTAATTTTTAAATTTCTCATCATATACCATGTTTAAAATTTGCTGCTGTATGTCATCTTCAATTTATAAAGTACCGTCCATACAGGATCTTGGATTTTTAAATTTCCTGCCATATTTAATTTTTAAAAATTCCTGCCATCCACCATCTTGGATATTTGAATTTTCCACTAGTGCGGTCTTGATGTCGTCACGCATTCAGGATCGCTGATGATGTCTTGCCTACATGTGGTCAGTCGTTGATGATGTGTTTTAAAGATCAGTGACTGCATATGATGTCACCAGCGGACATTTCTGGTGACATCATAAATCTAAACAAATTAAAACTTTTTGCCTAAGTGCACCGAAGAGTCCTTTGTTGTACTTCTCATTACCCAATTACATTAAACTGCTTCCAATTTTCCAGTCACAATGGAGCAACAAGTATAAATATGTAAAAACATGAATATGTAAAGTTCTACAGGCCTCACTTGAAGATGAAGCTGAAAGACTCGACAGCTAGTTCATGGAAATAAAGAAATATTTCACAAGTTATTGGTGGTATCAATTTGTACCTACAGAGTTGAAGATACCAAAGATATTAAGATAGTTTTCCCACTCCCGTCCAATAGACACCTTTTTTGGTTGGACCTATGGGGAGAGCTGAAATCTAGCACTGTGCTTCCAGTCCTATGCGAATTCGTCTATAGCATCACTTCCAGCAGAAGAACCAGTCGACCTAGTAGAGTGCATTGAGCAAAGCAGTGGCACACTATGGAATATCTCGGAGTCGTCACGGCCGACTGATTCCCAGATAACCGTTAAAGGGAATAGAACGAACATACAGCTCAGCAACGCGGTTTCAGAAGAAACTGTCCTGTATATCTACGTATTTCCTTTCTATGTTTGTCTTTCTTCTAATAAGTTCCCAAACTTACGTCATCACAGTTTGTTTGTTGAATATGGGGCAAGTTGTGGCCGCAATGATTTCTGCATTATGTAACCAAGGAAAATTAGTTTAAGTCGTATACTTGTTTCGTAGACTATGGCAAGTTGTGCTATGGTACAGTTACACGACCTAGTACATGATGTGTTTAATATAGCCTGCAAGTGCATCAAACTGTATAATGCATTTTAATGGTCAGTAAAGCGATAGTGTTACTTCGACGATTTGAAAATGAATTATCTCTGTGATACTTATTACGCTGAACTTCATGTTTATGAAGCTTTACTGTGTTGGTGATGGATGGCATATGGTTCTACATGGGATGCTTGGCAGGGAAATGATAGCGTCCCACCTTTCAACGATGAATCAATATATAAACCACTCAAGGGATGCAACAGTAGTAATGTGTCGATGTGGTGCTTTTTCAGTGTATTTCGAAATAACATTTTCCCTAGAAGTATTTTGTAAAACATCATCTTAAAAACGAAGAGTGCAACATAATATCGTTCGATTGTGTCGTTTATTACTTGTTTCAACTGAGTATAATTACTTGCTTAAATACAATATTAACGGACATGGTATGATACAGAACAGCTAAGAACGAAGACAAAAGAAAAAAGAATTCTCAGACTTTAAGTATGTGGCATTGTTTTTTAAGAAATTGAGAAATATCAATTCACTCTATTAAACTAAAGTAGAAATACGGTTGCGAAAGTTTCCATATCTTATAAAAGTGCAGATTCATATTAAGGTTATAATACATTCACTGTGTAACTTACAGTCACAAGGCATTTGCCTACATATTACAAATAATGTTAAATATTATAACATTAGAACAAGGAATCTGCTCAGTCTTGTTGTAGAGAACCTGTGGCATAAACTTTAATGAATATACTAAATCAAGATACTCATTGAGAAAAAGTTAGAGCAAAATGAAAATGTCTGAATATGTATATCGCCAAATAGCTACTGAGATACAAAATAACAGAAATGGTTAGACATGGTAAAATGTTCACCCAAGTTAAAGAATTTCTCGCAATAATGATACTGACTTCAGAGTCTTGTTACGCGAAACGAATTTCTTTTACTTGTCTCTTGGTAAAGTTTTACTGTGTTAAGTGGTGGATGCTGGACAGCTTTAGACAGGGACGCTTAGCAGCTAATTAATTGGATAGGGCACCAGTACGTAAACAACTCATGGGATGCTTGGTTAACGTGTTGTGATCTGAAGTTTTTACGGGTATTTCGACGTAATTGACCTTGGCATGGGAACAGCGACGTTCCAGTTCCACACAGAAGACGCTAAAATATTCAGTGAAGCCGCATGAAACTTAAATGGCTTGGATTTTAACGTCAGGTTGAAGAATGAATGGTAAACTAAGGTTTGCTTAGGCTGTGAGATTATTACTGCGTACGTTGGTGGAATATGACAGTTCATTGATACTCAATGTATCAATAACTTGTGATAACAAGGTACAAAGCAGAAGTTTCGTATCACCCCAGAACGAATGGCAAAAATTACAGAACGAGTTAAATCCTTTGGGACACACTTTGGAGATTACTCCAGAGTTCCAGAATTGTACATCAGAAACATTACGTGTCATTCGCGATGTTTCGAATTTGGGACTCTTCAATTACATTTTTGTTGAATGCGAGGTCGTAACTGGTAACGTAATGAAGATGACGTGAGGTCACTGTTGTTCTTCTGAGTCTTCATGTTCATTCATGAGAGCGATTATCTTCTCGTAGGCGTAGCGATGAACTTCCTTGTGGCCTACGAAATCAAAGTGGTCAAACTCCTCTGGCGGCATCAGGAACATACCAATGTTCTTAGACGTCACACGGCTCAGCGTCAGTGCGTCCTGTGAACGAGTTGCCACGTTAAAATTGGACAAGAGCAACGTCAAAATTTTATAAACAAAATATGTTTGTTGAGTTACCACAGTAAAAACGGACAAGAGCAACGTAAAATTTTTATCAATAAATTTGCAAGTGCTTAACTCTGCTCTGAGATGCGAAGTAAGAGACACATCGTCCGTACTTACGTTGATCCAATGCAAACGAGTCATCCCTTGTGAGGTATTACCGTGAGCGTAGGGAAACTAGACAACGGGTGAATGAATGTGTAGTGGAGGACGTCAACTACAGTAACATTGCTTGTAATAGGTATCTGACTGTACAATATTCATACCAAACAGCTGTCCCTTCTTAGATGTTTCCTTCAGCAGTAGGAACGTCAACAACAAAAGAATATACACGAAGATGCAGATGCCAATTAGTGTCATGGCTTAACCGCTTTTAATAACTGAAAATATTGAATTTACCGACACTAAATGTTTTCTTTGATCCATGACGTCATCAAAATTGAGGACATAAAGCAGCCACCGAATTCCACTATGCTTAAAATACACTCCATAACAACAGTTGCAGTTATTCTCAAACACCACATTGGTTGGCTTCGTCAGCTCACAACTAACTGTCACCTTACAACCTAACCTAGATCTTGGCTTACGCTATATGTCTGTCCTGTCACCAAAACTAACAATAAAACAAGCACAGACACACACACACACACACACACACACACACACACACACACACACACAAAAGTATTGACAGTTCTCTGGACAACAATAATGATTACATCTCCGTAGTTCACATTATATGTCTCAATGTTGAAGCTTTATCCCCCGTATAGGAAGTGAAAGGAACATTTAAAAGGTGAAAAAAATGATAACTCTGGGAAACTTCAGAGTACTGCTGTACTGCTAAGTGGAATTGGAAAGTTGTTATGTCGAGAATGCAATACGAGCGATGAGAGGGAGTTGGAGAGAATGATGGAAGAGGGAATGAAACCCTTAATCGAATGAAATTTGTTTGAATATGGTTTGATATTGCTTTTAATGATGTTTCGGGAGTCAAAAGAACAGCTCTGTAGCAATTAAAAGTATTTTTCCATCTCTGACTATGTTAAATTCAGCTTTCTGTGTTCTGCGCTCAAAGTTCAGTAAGTTGTAGATAGCAGATCAGAGGTAGACGACAGTTTCCTGACGTCGGATAGCTTCGATGGAGCGATGCAGTTCCACGGAATCATTCATCAAACAAATTATGTGCTTCTTGAATGTCTGATCAGGTGTGCGACTATGCGTATCATAGTAAAGTACAGGTGTAGATGCACTTTCCTCAGTCGTTGTAAAATCACTGAAACAGTGCATCAGGAAAGAAGCACTGTATGGAATGGTGTTTGGAATACGAAGGAAAGGGGAAATCTTCGGTATTCAAACTGTGAAGCTAAGGAAGATTTTATAATCCAACAGGAAAAATTTGAGGAATATGCTTATGAGAATGCGGAACTGGGTGCAGTTAGAACGCGGTAGTGACTGCGTTCCGGACTTCCAATTCATGATCAGGTTGTAACCACTCGGCTTTCTGCCTGAGTATGCCGCGGTAACGCAGCCTAACCCTCGTACAGTGTCGATAATTCGCTCTGACAGCAGACGGAATGAAGAATATTAAGTCTCAGTATTCGTGATAGGTGTAACAGAAATGCAGAAAGGATTTTCGGAGACATGGTTTAGCCACATCCTGGGGGATGTTTCCAGGAGTGCTAGTTGTGCAAGATATGCGGAGAATTTTTGTGAAGTTTGGAAGGTAGGACACAAGGTACTCACAGAATTAAGGCTGTGAGGGCACATTGTGAGTCATGCTGGGTAGCTCAGTCGGTAAAGTACTTGCAGGAAAAGGCTAAGGTCCCGAGTTCGAGTCTCCGTCTGGCCCACAGATTCAATCAGCCAGGATAGTTTCATATCAGCCCACACCACACTGAAGAGTGAAAAATTTCATTTTACTACACGAATGTTTTTTATCACAATAAATGTCATACATTTATTATATAATATATTCTTGTATGGTATTTTCAAGGTTACAATCTTTTTAAATTCTCAAATTCTTATTCTTCATTCTTATATCAATTCTTACATTAATTCTTATACAAACGTCAAAAAAAGTTTTGCGTCACCTCAGTTCCGAGAGTTCCGGAACCTGTGCAGAAAATTGGAATAGAGATCAACATAAACATCATTTCTGCCCTTTTTATTGCTCATGAAAACCACACATTGCATGTTGTAACACCATACAGCGACACCTCCAGAGGTGGAGCTCCAGATTGCTGTACACACCGGTACCCCTGATACTCAGTAGCACGTACTCTTACATTGATGCATGCCTGTATTCGTCGTGGTATACTATCCACAAGTTCATCAAGGCACTGTTGGTCCAGACTATCCCACTCCTCAGCGTGGATTCGGCGTAAATCCTTCGCATTGGTTGGTAGGTCACGTCGACCACAAATAGCCGTTTTCAGTCTATCCCATGCATTTTCGATAAGGTTCATGTCTGGAGAAAATGCTGGCCACTCCAGTCCAGCGATGTCGTCATCCTGAAGGAAGTCATTCACAAGATGTGCACGATGGGCGCACGAATTGTCGTCCATGAAGACGAATGCCTCGCGAATATGTTGCTGATTTGGTTGCATATCGGCCGGAGGAAGGCATTTACGTATCGTACAACCGTTTCGGAGCCTTCCATGACCACCAGCCGCGTACATCGGCCCTACATAATGCCACCGCAAAACATCAGGGAAGCTCCACCTTGCTTCACTCGCTGGACATTGTGTCTAAGGCGTTCAGCCTGACCGGGTTGCCTCCAAACACGTCTCCGACGAATGTCTGGTTGATGGCATATGCGACACTCATCAGTGAAGAGAACGTGATGCCAATCCTGGACGGTCCATTCGGCATGTTGTTGGGCTCATCTGTACTGCGCCGCATGGTGTCGTGGTTGCAAAGACGGACCTCGCCATGGACGTCGGAAGTGAATCTGCGCATCATGCAGCCTTTTGTGCACAGTTTGAGTCGTAACAAGACGTCCTGTGTCCACACGAAAAGCATCATTCAACATGGTGCCGTTGCTGTCACGGCTCCTCCGGTCCATAATCCGTAGGTAGCGGCCATCCACCGCAGGCGGCCTGAGCGAGGGATGTCAACGACAGTTCCTGTCTCTCTATATCTCCTCCACGCCCGAGCAACATCGCTTTGGTTCACTCCGCGACGCCTGGACACCTCCTTTGTTGAGAGCCCTTCTGGCGCAAAGTAACAATGCGGAAGCGATAGAACAGCGGTATTGACCGTCTACGCATGGTTGAACTACAGACAACACGAGCCGTGTACCTCGTTGCTGGTAGACTGACTGGAACTTTTCGGATATCGGACCCCGTCCATTTAATAGGCACTGCTCATGCATGGTTGTTTACATCTTTGTGCGGATTTAGTGACATCTCTGAGCAATCAAAGGGACTGTGTCTGTGATACAACATCCACAGCCAACGTCTATGTCCAGGAGTTCTGGGAACCGGAGTGGTGCAAAACTGTTTTTGATGGTGTATTTTATTCTTGTCTTCACTCTACAGGAATATTTGGGCATTCCGTTGGATTATACCGTTCGTAGAAACGTTAGAAACATAGACGTTCCGAACACCATGAGCATCGCTTTGAGACAGGTTTGCCTCAGCGACATTTCTTCGTATAAATCTCACTCGGGAAATAAACGTCGTTAACACTGCTGAAGATTTCACGCGTTTCAATAATGTCGCGACAAACAGCGCATAACGGATCGCTTCAATGACAACTGGCGCTTGCAACTGATCATGGTACAAGATGCACTACAGGAAATTCGTCGAAAACAATTTCAAATAATTGTCTCATTCATTTATTATTTTTTTTATTTCTTAAAATTTATCTCCAGACGTGCTGTTAGTAGACGAATAAGTCAACTATTATTTCAGTATATATTGGAAAAGACTGGTGTAGTAATCTTCTACGGACATAGCTAGATAAATGAAAAACAAAAATAAAAATAATAATCGGGTTTCGAACACGAGGCATAAAAGTGTAAAGGTGCGCCGCTTGCCACAGTACCAGCACTTCAGTTGAACTATTTACTCGCTAAAAGGTATATAGAGTACGTCATAAACTTTGACCGTCATTTTCTCAGAAACGGTCGACAATCTAAGGATATGGTGAGACACGGGTTCGCTTATTTTGGCTCCTCAGCCACTGAGCGAAGTTTCTGGGAAATCGGATTATGGCACTTGCCGTGTTCTCCTCCTAAGTAGCTAAAACGCTTGCCTGGTCACCTATAACCAGTTGCAAGTTGCCTGTCTAAGGACTTCTAGGGGAAGGAAGGAAGATTAGAGTTTAACGTCCCGTTGACAACGAGCTCATTAGAGAGGGAGCACAAGCCCAGATAACGAAAGGATGGGAAAGGAAAACGGTCGTGGCTTTTTCAAAGGAACTATTCCGGCATCTGTCTGGAGCGACTCAGGGAAACGACGAAAGATGTAAATCAGGATGGTCGGACGCGGATTTGAACCGTCGTCCTCGCAAATGCGAGTCCAGTGTCCTGGGCACTGCACCATATCACTCGGTGGCTTCAAGGGACAACACAGATTTTATTTCTAGTATTTCATACAATTACTGAACGAATCTAACATTTAAAAAGCTGACATAACCTTAATCGTTAAAAAGTATAATATTCTGTTACAGATTTGACACAGTTAGTCAGTATTCAAGTACTACAATTAGAAACAGTGAAGGGGAGAGGAGGGCAAAGTGACCATGGCGGTCAAAGTGAATTTGGGGTCGTTAAGGAGCTGTGAGGTGCGGGCATGGTGCGGGAAATGCTTTAGCTTTTTCTGCCTGGAAGGCCTGTAACAACAACAACGTTATACTATTGTACATATAATAATTTTTTCTTCTGATTTTCGATAAATTAGTGTAAGCAATGTTCTGATTTCATTTCTTTTCTCTTTTCATATCATTATGTTAAAGAAACTGTAAACAATTTTCGTTGTGAATAATAATGTTTATGTCAAATTGCAAGCAATATTATAACAAAATGGAAATGTAAGAAATGTTGAAACTGTTGTAAGATGTTAAAGTTGTAATTATGCGCCTGGTCCATACGTAGGCAATGTATTAGGATATGTAGAATACAAAACCTCGGGTGAATACCCTGTCTGTAGGGGAGAGGTAAAAGGTGGATGGCAGGCGAGCGCGGGAAAATGCACAGGGGCGCTGCACGGCATAACGGGCTCAGCAGTAGTAGTCGGAGTTGGGCATCGGTCTAAGTAACACGTTCTGGATCGAGGAGGCTCTCCTGGAAGATGTAGTTTCATTGAGCCTCGGATGTGCCAACTATGCAGCATGGCAAAATTACATAAGCACTAAATGGAAAAATATTGCGACGCTATGAAGAAGTAAAGTGCCGATACATCAAGAGCCATAGCTGTGATTGTATGTGTGCTCTGCGCCTCGCCATCTCGCCGCCCGCCAACCGCCGCATCGATACGAACGGGTTGAATCTTTTAGTACTGTATTCGTGTGGACCAGTGTTACTTTTGTTCCTTACTGTTCAATAACAACTTAACTTTTACCAGAACTGTCGTATCATTTAATTATCCTCATCACTCACCTAGACAGGATCCTTTCCAGATGTTGTGCAATCCGAGTGTCCCGAGATGAAGATTTGAAGTTTATGTTAATAATAATTACCTGCAGACCTATCTATGTTAGAATGATGTTTAAAGAACGTTGTTGTTATTGAATATATAGGTAAATAATATAGGTCTGACAAAGTTGGAAGATAATGTTGAAATTGGTTTAGTAATGAAGGCTAATTAATTCGAGACAAAAAATAATGGTAGTTAAATGAGCAAGAAATAAGACAAAAAGAGTAGTAACTCATATATTGGAAATCTTGAGTGCTTAACGATTTCGATAATCAAAAATTTCAGTACAGTGATCATAACAGTTTCAGGATCCTCCCCCCCCCCCCCTTTTCTTTTCAATTCATGTAAATTTTGAAATGTACTGAACTGATTTGACCAGCAAAGTTAAAGTCAAGATAAAACCAAAAGTTATTAGTGTTTTACCTTTTTCAAAATTGACATTGTATGTGTGTTTCGAAAGTGCTATTTCTAGGGTAACCTATGCTCGATTTTAATCAGATCAATAGACTGTACGAAGTTTGTAGTAAACATTATAGTGTATTGTTGTGTATTTATGGCTTGTTCATATTAGTACAGAAAGTGAAATTATTAGTTCAGTAGATTTTCTGGTTCTAAAATTTACCATATCATGCAGTGTTATTACGTGTTGTTTTGCATACACGTACTTCATCTTGTACAGGGAAGAAACTCAATTAATGCCTAATTAGGCTGGCGACCGTTTTATTAACAAATTAGTAGCATCTGCTGTGTTGTTTCTTGTCCGTCCTAACGTGTAGTTGCACTTCAGACTTGCTTGACGTATCATTGTTGTTACTGAGTGGGTGAAAGTCCGATTTTGCCTCCATTCTGGTACACGCGGTCAACATATATACCAAAATCCTTTCTTATAAGGTGAAGCCCGTCAACTTACCATAGTACAGGCTTTAATAAGTATCGTGCGCAGTAGCGTAGTGTTACAGGCCCACTCGCCTTATGATATTTATCGTGTTTGCTATGCCCTCTTCAGAATTATAATAATGTCTATAGAGTTTAGCTATTCTGATGTAAGGAAAATGGTCATATATGTGTATTTATTGTGGAGAGGGATGTGATTTATATCATTTTATGAAATTGTGTCGAAAGTATCTCATTTGATTCCATGATCCCCCTTTAGTTACTAAAAATTCGATAATACTATTACAGGGTGTACATATTTTGTGAATTTGTGCAAAGTGTCCGTCTCAGCGGTGGCTTCTGGTCTCTTTGTGTAGGGGGACAACATAACAACAGCGGCCGAAGACAGGTCCCCGCAGCTATATTTACAGCAAGTCCTTACAACAGCGACCGAGAAGCGCCAAATGAAGAAAATGAAAGTAAAAAGAAGGAAAAACGGAAAACAGCCTACAAGGAAAAAGGTTGTAAAAAGAAAATTGCGAAGAGCTGGAAACCCAACCTTAGAAGTGCTGTTGTTGACGAGAACAACGAAGAGGGAGAGTGAATTCACTGCGAAGAACAATTTTCAAATGCAGCAACAGGAGAGCAGTGGATTTATTGCTAGTTGTGCTCCCTCTGGGCCCACAATCTCTCTACAGGAGATGAGGAACACAGTTTGACTTTTATTTGTGAAAAGTTTAAATAATTAATTTGGATCATGTTTTACTATAAAACATACGTGGTTCTTTCTTAAAACAGTTTTTTATCCCTTATTTTTATGTTTAAAATTAAGTGGACATTTTGTCACATTGTGAAGTTTGAATTGTTTAAACAACTCGTACTTAAGAAATTTACTGGCAGATTGAAACTGTGTGTCAGGCCGATACTCAAACTCAGGACCTTTTCCTTTCACGGGCAAGTGCTCTGCCGATTTTTTATATTTTAATTTTTTAATTTTTAAATAATGTAAAGGGGGCAGAGCGGGTAGAGATCTTGCTTGGAGGCCTGGCCACAATGTCCCTGTCTACTGATAGGATGAGGGAATCAGAGGGATGGAAACATTGTACCTCTCTGCCGATTTTTTTATATTTTAATTTTTTAATTTTTAAATAATGTAAAGGGGGCAGAGCGGGTAGAGATCTTGCTTGGAGGCCTGGCCACAATGTCCCTGTCTACTGATAGGATGAGGGAGTCAGAGGGATGGAAACATTGTACCTTTTTTCTGTTTTAATTTTTGTATCCTAGGAAAAAAATCGCACCTGAAAAAAGAAAAGAAAGAACTGTAGGGCCACAGTGACATCCTCATCACAACACTGGAAGGAACATCCTAGCCCGTGAAACTGCACCTGACTGGGACACCCCACCGTTCCAGGAGGTCACGAAAACGTGCTGCCTAGGAAATTCGCAAAGTGCGTTTTGTATTTAGAGTGACGTGTGGTGATCTCATGTTGTTCTGGAATATAGAGCCAATAACCCATGCCTGATATCAGGGTCTGCGAGAGCACATAGCGAAAGGCGCGCCTTGCAACACAGTGCGTTGACGAATGTTTTCTGTGGGGAGAAAACGACCGTGTCCCGGAAAAATTCCATGATGCTACAGCAGACGGGTGTAAAATGAATGTGCACAACGGAAAATACTGAACGCAAAAATCAAGATTTGGCCCTGTGTGACTAACCCCTGCTGCAGATCTTAGGATCTCTTAATTGTGATATTATTTCCTCCTTCTTCAAAAAATGGCTCTGAGCACTATGGGACTCAACTGCTGAGGTCATTAGTCCCCTAGAACTTAGAACTAGTTAAACCTAACTAACCTAAGGACATCACAAACATCCATGCCAGAGGCAGGATTCGAACCTGCGACCGTAGCGGTCTTGCGGTTCCAGACTGCAGCGCCTTTAACCGCACGGCCACTTCGGCCGGCTCCGCTTTCTTGCTCTTTAACGTATAAATTACAACCTAAACATAAATGAATGATTAAGGGAACTAGTAACTACTGAATGATACATGTTGTTTCTGATTATACATTTGTTGTAGATTAAAAAACCCTTTATATTACAAATGTTTATATTTCCAACTAATATTAGTGATGAATTGCCCAAGTCGGCCCCTTTTTATGGCTACGTGATCTAATATAAATAACGCAAAATGACTGACATCTACGTATCAAACTCTAGAAGACACTACTTTCAAAGATGATCTACAGTCGTGTGAAACCTCAGTGGAAATAAAACTTACGTGATCACATCTGTTTAGCCTTATGGCCCTAATAAGCCGAAGCACTTAGCAATATTACCCTATGTATTGTGTCCGGTGCGTCGGAGTGATGGTTCTCGTACACGTCTGCGACGACGGAAGAACTCCAGCCACAAAATAAACTCTTTCAAACACTAGGACGGCAGAAGGCGGTACTCTGACTAGCATACTCTAATACTGTCTTCTCCACTCTCTGTTCTATAGACAAGAAACGGCAACTCCCAGCCACAAGGTCAGAATTCAGATAACGTCTCTATGTGAGTATAGGCAGAAGAAGTGCTCTCAATCACTGAATGCTGCATTCTCAACGATGACTCCCTACCCGGAGGCAAAGTCCAGAATCGTATAAGTTCGCAACAGTACATTGCATAACCGCTATACCTATAAAATCTCCTGAGAGCAAAGACAGAAAGTCCGTCTGTACCAACAAAAGCTGATACTGAGCGACCGGCAAACACGGACTCTCTAAACGGAAGACCTCTTTCCCTCCACTGCTGACTTCCCAGCAAAGCTCGGCTCACCTCCCTCGTAACTGCAGAAGGCGAATAATGATCTCAAAGCCACGGAATATTCTCCCTCTCAGCAGATTTTTCCTAACGCTATATTTTAGTCTTTTGTCGTCCAGCGCGGAAAGTTTGCGAGGAAATACCTATCCCCTTTAATCAGGAATACATACAATGGTACGCTTCTCAGAGTAAATATCCTCAGAAATAACCCAGCCTGCGTGATTTCTGAGGTAATGCTTCCTCGTTCCTCTCTGCTGCGTCCAAGATTTTCAGAGTTTCCGAAGTATTATCCGGTTATCCTTCTGGCCCCACTACAACACCGGCCGGTCGCCGCTGTATTGTGCCCCAGCGCTCAGATGCCCCGACCGTCCGTCTTGGCTACTTCTTGTGTCCAGCAGGACCAACACACCTGTGCGCGCTTTTCCATCCACGGCTTGAGTTACGCCTACCGTTTCATTTCCACTGGTGTTCCAACCTCTACTAGTATAGGGAATCATTCATTATGCCATTTTGACAATATAGACACTCCGTCACCTTTCATGCAATAAGCGTTAACAGCTATTTACAAGGTGTACGTGACAATTGTCAGTCTTCTTTAAATATTCATATATATGTATATATTACTTACTTTACTTTACACGTGGCTAAGGCCTTATCGACCATACACCTGCTCTACGAGCCTCTTCCAATTATTTCTATCCAGGGAAATTGTTGTCCAATCAGAGTTGATGCCCATCCTAGCTGCATCTTCCCGGATATTCTCCATCCACCTAATTCGAGGTCTTCCTCTTCTTCTCTTTCCTTCTAATTTCTTAGTGGATGCTATTTTGGGTAGTCTGTTCTCCGGCATCCTTGCTACATGACCAGCCCAGTTCAGTCTTCTCTTCTTTAACATTTCCACAATGGTACTATGTTTGTACAGCTCCCGTAGTTCTTCATTTTTCCTTATCCTCCACTCCATGACATTTTCATCGAAGATTGGTCCAAATATTTTTCTTAGTATCTTTCTTTCAAATATCAACAGTTTTTCTTCATCTTTTTTCCTGAATGTAATAGCTTCACATCCATATAATGCTACTGGTACAATAGTTGACTGATAAAAACGGATTTTGAATTCAGTACTAAGTGATCTCATCCTTAAAATTTTGATACAGCTGTAAAAAGTTCTATTAGCTGCTGCTAGACGGGCGTCTATTTCTATTTCTGCTCTGTTGTCTCTGCTAAAAGACTCCCTAAGTACTTGAAGTGGTCAACTGCCTTGAAAGTGAGACCATTTACGGTCAGTGGTGTATTCTTTTGGAGTTTTTTACTTATGACTAGATATTCTGTCTTTTCTTCATTCACATGAAGTCCAGCTTTCTCAGCTATTTTGTAATAATTTTGCATCATCCTGATTAATTCAGCTTTTGAAGTGCTTATTAAGGCTACATCATCTGCATAAGCAAGTCTAGTGATGTTCTGTCCCTGCAGTTGGATCCCTTGTGGATTAGTTTTGGTGAATTCTCTATCAATCTTCTCTAAGATAATATTAAATAGAATAGGTGAGATGGCATATATATATATATATATATATATATATATATATATATATATATATATATATATATATATATATATATATATATTATTTTGTAAGGCGGCTGTAATTTCGCACCTTACAAGCACTCATGTGAGTGAAATGAGCCAGCAGCAGCCAGAGCACCAAGGACAGCTGATAAGACGTCACGCGCTCCTTATCGTGACGTCACTTCCGCTGATAAGCTTGATTTTCCAGCAACACGGGCTAAGTAAATATATATAGCGGTGCCGGAGGCGCTCAGCCAGCGCTGAATACTCTAAGTCCAGTGATCAGACAGAAGTGCCCACCCACCATCCCCACACCTAATACCACCCAACACAGACTTATTTAATGACTTATTTAACTACTGTGATGTCCCAGGGAGCATCCCAGAGTGCCCCAGAGGTGCATCCCAGAGTGCCACAGAGAGCTACAACACTAAGAAGAATCGCTTCTCGGCTTTTGGCAAGATCAATGTGTAGTCTTCTTTAATAACAATAAACAAGATAACAATTACTCATAAGAAATTAAATAAGATAAGAAAAGTACCATAAGACGAGAAGAATCATAACAAGTATAAAAGGCTAAGAACAGGCAGCAGCCAGAGCACCAAGGACAGCTGATAAGACGTCACGCGCTCCTTATCGTGACGTCACTTCCGCTGATAAGCTTGATTTTCCAGCAACACGGGCTAAGTAAATCTAGAGCCCGTGTTGTTGCCCGTTAGCCTTTTTTTAGCTATCACCACGGCAGGTGAGATGGCATTAAGGCGGCTGTAATTTCGCACCTTACAAGCACTCATGTACATACTTTGCCTTGATTCACAACCGGAATTAGCTATCATTTGATACATTGTACATCATATATATATATATATATATATATATATATATATATATATATATATATGATGTACAATGTATCAAATGATAGCTAATTCCGGTTGTGAATCAAGGCAAAGTATGTACATGAGTGCTTGTAAGGTGCGAAATTACAGCCGCCTTACAAAATAAAGCGTCCGTCGTGATAGTGGAGTCGTCGGAGCGTTGGAGGAGTGCCATGATGCGTTGCGTCAGCTGTCAAACATTCTTCGCCCCACCGCACTGCAGACAATGTTCGTTAGTGTCCTGCGTGCCACATATAAAGCACAGCGGTGAATCTACCAAGTGAATGTCGTACAATCGTGTGTGTGTGTGACTATCTTGTGGCTGATAAATGTATAGCAAGACGATCTCTCTGCCGTGACGTGGAGAGGCGCTTGGACAGCTAGCCAGATCTGTCGCCAATCCCTCATTGGGTTATTTAAGTTCGACAACATTGCTGCCATGATGATGCATCAAGTATACATGTATCTCACGCCTGGTGGGGATTCTCGTGGAAGGTATTTGTAATTGAACATAACTAAAATCAACAAAGAATATCGCGACATGGGAAAAAGTAGGCGATATTGTGCCTTCCGCCACCGGTGGTTCAAAGGATGGGGGAAGAAGAACGTCCAGGGTCACCGACGTGATGGTGTGTTGCTCTTGGTTCCACGTTCTTACCGTCGCTCGCAGGTATAGAGCGAGAGCCTTGCTCAGCACACTCATGGGATTAAGTCCTCCACAATGGTGTTGGAGAGTTAAAGTCTCGTATTTGACCTTAAACAGCATACCTTGGCTGACACGGTGTCCAAACCTGTCAGCAATATCATGCGGCATTGGCAGTATCTGTGCCAAGTGTTGTAGTCATGAGGCAAGAGTAACTTTAGTGTGTTCCACCCACTGGAGCAGGTCGCAGGTTTGGAGCGAATTTTATATATATGCAGCCGGACATGGTGGAGCAGAGCTCCCAGCTACCATTCGATGTGCATAATCTTGGTTTTATTCATGTTGACCCTGTTACCCGCCGCCACGCCGTATGCAGTAAGAAGGGCAACCACTGCGCGAGTATCATCAAGTCGTTGGTATATGCACGACATGTGAAGGAACTCGCGTGAAATTGGACGCCTGTAAGAGTCCGTCGAAGAGTCCGCATCAACGGTTTTGGGTGCTATTGCAAAGAGCACTATCGATAAAGGACATCACTGTCTAACTCAGCTGTAAACAGGAACCGTACCCACCTCTCTGCCATTGACTCTCACCGTCGAAGGAGCGCGGTGAAGGAGGCGCATGGGGGTAATGAAATCCTAGGGGAAACGCCATGCGTCAGATGGTCGAGTCAAGGAAATCATAGTTGATCCTGTCAAAGGTACAATCAAAATCGGCTGATACGAATGCCGTTCGCATGCAGCATACGTCCATGAGGGCAGTGAAGTCACGGTATCCACCTACGATAGAGTGAATGTTGCTTCAAACCTCTAGACAAGTCTGATCTGGTGGTAATGTCTTGGATATTACTGTTTTGAGCATTGCTGCCAACATTCACGCGGAGATTTTGTAGTGAGTATTGGACATCGTGATCGGTCGAAATTGATGAGCGCTGACAATCCCTCCGTTTTCGGTATTGGTATTAGCTTTCCTGCCATGAATTGGGACGGGACCTCCGTGTCAGGGCGCAATAACTCATTATACATCAACGCCCATTGTGAGATCATTAGATCCGCAAATTCTATACAAAATTCGAATGCTAACCTATCTGGCCCATGCGATTTATGTACCACATCCTTCTTGAGTGCCAACCTTATGCCATCTTCCGTTAGAGGTTGCAAGAACGCCGCTGCACCCGAACCATCGACTCCCGTGTGCAAATGTCGCAATATCTTGTCTCCCATCTGACTGTCGGTCGGCGTCTCGGCGAAAAGGAGGCCGTAATGTTTTAGAAATCCAGCAGCAATGTCCTGGAAGCCAGAATGAGATTTTCACTCTGCAGCGGAGTGTGCGTTGTTATGAAACTTCCTGGCAGATTAAAACTGTGTGCGGGACCGAGACTCAAACTCGAGACCTTTGCCTTTCGCGGGCAAGTGCTCTACCAACTGAGCTACCCAAGCCCAACTCACGCCCCGTCCTCACAACTTCACTTCTGCCAGTACCTCGTCTCCTACCTTCCAAACTTTACAGAAGCTCTCCTGCGAACCCTGCAGAACTAGCACTCCTGAAAGAAAGGATATTGCGGAGACATGGCTTAGCCACAGCCTGGGGGATGTTTCCAGAATGAGATTCTCACTCTGCAGCGGAGTGTGCGCTGTTATGAAATTTCCTGGCAGATTAAAACTATGTGCCGGACCGAGACTCGAACCCGGGACCTTTGCCTGTTGTCAAGGACCGATCATCCCCATCATGGAGCACTGTGAACAACTACTGCCGATTACATGCAAGCCCCTGGACACGTGATGCATGGAAATATGTTCTCCATCAATGTTGTCCAAGCACCAAGCACGGATCGAAAGTCCCTCCAATCGACGTTTCGTGAGCGATGAAATGCACGCCTGAATGACATGGACTTCCTTTGACGCTCGGGCGATGGCACCCTAAGGACAGCTCACGAAGCACCGTTTAGTAATATTTAAGTGTATCTCGGAGCCATCTTGTATTCTCCTTGCCGTAAGTTATGAGAACCCTCCCTACCGCCAGCGAGTGCCTATCTGCCAGGCTTCTTAGATCCACAGGCGACATTCATCATCCACCAATACCGATAAATTAAGTTTCCATGAAGTATGGTTCTGCCAGGCCTGTTGCCGTGGGAGAGTTAACGTGCACGGATATTCAAGGTGATTCGTAAAAGCTATGGGTCAATGTTCAGCAGCCAATATGTGATCTAGTTATTTATCAGAAACATAAATCCGATCCAGTCTGCTCGACGAGTGGCTAGTAAAAAGCGCGTGGCCCTCAAGCTGCCCTTGGATCTTTTCCCGTGTGTCCATTAGTATCACGTCTCGGCAGATTGAGCGCAATGCATAACAGGAATTGAAATTGGGCGTTTGATTCTTTGGCCCCTCCTACCAAGATGTGATTATATTTGCAACGGAATAAGAGCACAACCCGAGTAAAACTGCGCACACGCCCGTCAAGTGTCAGACCCAGAGTGTGTATAGATGTTGACAATTCGAATGCCATTCACTGTCATTGACAAATCCTGGGCTGTAGAGAGATAATCGAGGCCACACACTGGAATCCCTCCCCGGACCAAGATCGCCGTGCCACGTCCTACGTCTGGAGTCGGCGCTAGGTAAGTGGTGTAACCATACACGTCTGGAAGGGCAGCAGGGCAGGTTCCCTGCAGCAGGGTATCTACAGTACTGGCCATTAAAATTGCTACACCAAGAAGAAATGCGGATGATAAACGGGTATTCATTGGCCAAATATATTATACCAGAACTGACATGTGATTACATTTTCACGCAATTTGGATGCACAGATCCTGAGAAATCAGTACCCCGAACAACCACCTCTGGCCGTAATAACGGCCTTGATACGCCTGGGCATTGAGTCAAACAGAGCTTGGATGGCGTGTACAGGTACGCCTGCCCATGCAGCTTCAACACGATAGCACAGTTCATTAAGAGTAGTGACTGGCGTACTGTGACGAGCAAGTTGCTCGGCCACCATTGACTAGACGTTTTCTTTGGTAATAGATCTGGAGAATGTGCTGGCCACGGCAGCAGTCAAACATTTTCTGTATCCAGAAAGGCCCGTACAGGACCTGCAACGTGCGGTCGTGCATTATCCTGTTGAAACGTAGGGTTCCGCAGGGATCGAATGAACTGAAATGTAACGTCCACTGCTCAAAGTGCTGTCAATGCGAACAAGAGGTGACCGAGACGTGTAACCAATGGCAACCCATACCATCACGTCGGGTGATACGCCAGTATGGCGGCGACGAATACACGCTTCCAATGCGCGTTCACCGCGATGTCGCCAAACACGGTTGCGACCATCATGATGCTGTAAACAGAACCTGGATTCATCCGAAAATATGACGTTTTGCCATTAGTGCACCCAGGTTCGACGTTGAGTGCACCATCGCAGGCGCTCCTGTCTGTGATGCAGCGTCAAGGGTAACCGCAGCCATGGTCTCCGAGCTGTAGTCCATGTTGCTGCAAACATCGTCGAACTGTTGGTACAGATGGTTGTTGTCTTGCAAACGTCCCCATCTGTTGACTCAGGAATCGAGACGTGGTTGCAAGATCCGTTAGAGCCATGCGGATAAGATGCCTGTCATCTCGACTGCTAGTGATACGAGGCCGTTGGGATCCAGCACAGCGTTCCGTATTATCCTCCTGAAACCTCCGATTCCGTATTCTGCTAACAGTCATTGGATCTCGACCAACGCGAGCAGCAATGTCGCGATACGATAAACCGCAATCGGGATAGGCTACAATCCGACCTTTATGAAAGTCGGAAACGTGATGGTACGCATTTCTCCTCCTTACACGACGCATCACAACAACGTTTCACCAGGCAACGCCGGTCAACTGCTGTTTGTGTATGAGAAATCGGTTGGAAACTTTCCTCATGTCAGCACGTTGTAGGTGTCGCCACCGGCGCCAACCTTGTGTGAATGCTCTGAAATGCTAATCATTTGCATATCACAGCATCTTCTTCGTGTCGGTCAAATTTCGCGTCTGTAGCACGTGATCTTCGTGGTGTAGCAATTTTAATGGCCAGTAGTGTACATCCGTGGTGTAGGTTACGTCCCGGAAAAGTTGGAACTTTGCAAGCGACGTACGTTGTTAATAATCACTGTTCCCACCTTACATGCTTGGTTGGCTGTCGTCCTCATGGTCGTGTCATGTCATTATAAACTTCAAAGGCGACAGTCCACTACATATACTCAGAGGGTCGCCCGCCACCGGACTTCCCTCTGCTGTTTTCGGCCCGCATCTCGTGGTCGTGCGGTAGCGTTCTCGCTTCCCACGCCCGGGTTCCCGGGTTGGATTCCCGGCGGGGTCAGGGATTTTCTCTGCCTCGTGATGGCTGGGTGTTGTGTGCTGTCCTTAGGTTAGTTAGGTTTAAGTAGTTCTAAGTTCTAGGGGACTGATGACCATAGATGTTAAGTCCCATAGTGCTCAGAGCCATTTGAACCATTTTTGTTGTTTTCGTCCTGTGGTGTGCTCCCAAACTATGGGGCGCTTTTTGCGACGTTTCGGCGATCGTTGTTTTGGCGCCCTGCCATCTGCCGACTTAGGCGAAGTCTTACGTTGTTCATCGGGCTGCCGCCACATCCTGGTTCTCCACTTCCACGCCGCGAGCTACTTGTGTGGCTGCGGAAGGTTCCTCCGACATCTGCGATGAGGAGGATGTAGGTGTACCCCCTGTCACCTCCCCGCTCCTCTGACTCGGTCTGCTCTTGCATCAACATGTCCGTGTCACGCTCCGGTCTCGGCAACACCTCCCGGCGGGCCACCGACATACGTCATCGGGAGTTGCGTGTAAACGTCTAGCTATTACGCTTCCAGACGTGGCAGTTGCATGATGCGGATTTGTATGTATTCTGGGCGGATATGTCCTTCCCCACTGCAGCCAGAACATGTCCGCGGCTGGCTATCGAAAATCACAATAGCCTGACGTCCTCCAGTATCAAAGCATGTTGTTGTTATTGCGGTCTTCAGTCCTGAGACTGGTTTGATGCAGCTCTCCATGCTACTCTATCCTGTGCAAGCTGCTTCATCTCCCAGTACCTACTGCAACCTACATCCTTTTGAATCTGCTTAGTGTATTCATCTCTTGGTCTCCCTCTACGATTTTTACCTTCCACGCTGCCCTCCAATACTAAATTGGTGATCCCTCGATACCTCAGAACATGTCCTACCAACCGGTCCCTTCTTCTAGTCAAGTTATGCCACAAACTTCTCTTCTCCCCAATCCTATTCAATACCTCCTCATTAGTTATGTGATCTACCCATCTAATCTTCACCATTCTTCTGTAGCACCACATCTCGAAAGCTTCTATTCTCTTCTTGTCCAAACTATTTATCGTCCATGTTTCACTTCCACACACGGCTACACTCCATACAAATGCTTTTAGAAATGCCTTCCTGACACTTAAATCTATATTCGACGTTGACAAATTTCTCTTCTTCAGAAACGCCTTCCTTGCCATTGCCAGTCTACATTTTATATCCTCTCTACGTCGAGCATCATCAGTTATTTTGCTCCCCAAATAGCAAAACTCCTTCACTACTTTAAGTGGCTCTTTTCCCAATCTAATTCCCTTATCAAAGCATGAAGATTTATATTTGTTAAGGACGATTCGTACCTGTCGGACGCCGTTTAGCACAGAACAGGAGCTAAAAGTTGGCCAGCGTTCAGGTGAATGACTAGGTACCGTGCCATATAATCGCAGTGATTCAGTAACCATCGATTCTGGTACCTCAAACGGCAATTCAAAGATCCGAATGACCCTTACTCCCAAGCGTGAAGGAGCCACTGTTACATTGCCGATATGGCCATCAGAGTGTCGAAATTTAAATGCCCTATGAGCAGTGGCGAGAGTTCTTTGACATGCAGCTTCATTGGTTGTCTGGACATAAATTGTGCTGCTTACAATGGATAGGTGTATCGCAACTAGATCCGAAGCAGATAAATGAACTTCGTCCCCCGAAAAACGCTCCCTTTCAAACTGTTGGGTCTGGCATATTCGTTGTCAAACGTAAATTGGATCGTAGTCTTTCTGAAATTGTGTGTGACGGCGATCTTTTCAGACAACAACACGCGCGAGCATCAGTGGTGTGAATACTTCCTCTTCCATGAGCGCCCGCGATCGGGACAAAACTTCCTGCCTAATGCAGACTACGTCTGAGCTACCCAAGCACGACGCACGACGCACGGCTCCATCTGACAACTCGACTCCTACCTCCAAACTTTTTCAGAGCTCTCCTACGAAACTTACACGACTGGCACTGCTGGAAGAAATGATATTGCGGAAACATTGCTTAGCCACAGCCGGGAGTATGTTTCCAGATTGAATGCTTGGTTAGCTCAGTCGGTAGAGCACTTGCCCACGAAAATTAAAGGTCCTGAGTTCGAGTGTCGGTCCGGCACAGTTTCAATCTGCCAGTAAGTTTCATATTAGCGTAAACTCCCCTGAAGAGTTAAAATTTCATTCTGAAAACATCGCACAGGCTGTGGCCAAGCCATGTATCCGCAATATCCTTTCTTCCACGAGTGCTAGACTTGAAATTTCGCAGGAGAGCTTCTGTGAAGTTTAGAAGGTAGGAGACGAGGTAACAGCGGAAGTGAAGCTGTGAGGAGGGGTCGTGCGTCGTGCTTGGACAGCTCAGTCGCCAGAGAACTTGTTCGCAAAAGGTAAACGCCCTGAGTTTGAGTCTCGATCCGGCACACAGTTCTAATCTCCGAGTATGTTTCACATCAGCACACACTCCACTGCAGAGTGAAAATTTTATTCTACTCGTACTGTATTTGATTCCAAGGTGATGAAAATACATGTTATTATACTTTAGTTGTTGCAGATTATAATAATTTCTGACCAATATGCTCGGCTCTTCCCTATATGTCGTGAGGTAGCTTAGCTCACGACGCGCAAATAAGCCAGACTATATTCACCCAGTATTGAAGAATAAGAGCACCTAGCAACTTCAAATAAACTCTACAGTAATTTCAAACCTCTCCAAATTTTTTTCTCGCTGATCCTGCCCCGTCCCTCTCCTATGAAATAACGGAAGGAAAAAAAATTTATCGGTTGTCACATTTTCTTTGTTTATGCAGCAAAACTTCAGCATGAAGCCTGACGTTTTAATTTAGTACTTTTTAAATACCAAATCTATTCGCAACACTTGTTGCAGACAGTACCCACATACGCCACTGAATGCGCCGGCAAAGTTATATCACTGTACCACACATAGTTCAGGAGATGCGTCGTAATAAACATTGAGATATGGGGAACAACTAGTGCAAATTACCCAGACTATATTCATTCACCGTTTGCTAATGAGAGCGCTTAGTGGTATCTGTGTATTAAATATAAAGTGAAACTGTTTTACACGAGGGAGTTCGACTCCTGAAATTATTAAGGGTTGGGGTTGCTGGTATGCTGGAGCTCCGAGCCCTGATGCATGCGGTGTGTCTAGTCGTCCTTTAAGGTCACACCTGAGTAGGTGGCGTAGCGCCCACTATGGAGAGAACCTGAAGCAGCGAACCTGGTAAGAGACGTATTTGTCGCTTTTGCCGACAAACACGGCTATGGGGGTGGAGACGTTCTGCAGGCGGTACTCCGGCGGCGCCTCGCGTCCGTAGCGCCGCAGATTTTCTTCGCGCCCCCAATCGTACGCTTGGAACTTCCCTGAAACGAAACGAACAGACAGCAGTCGCAATGAGGAGCGTCGTATTTCACCTGCACACTAAGCGTAAGGAACAATCACATCAATGTAAAGTCATTTTCGGTTCCCAAAAAACATGACTTAATTATTTTGGTAAGCAGTACACTACTGGACATTAAAATTGGAACACTAACGAAGGCGGCATGCACACAAACGCCAAACTGACATTATATACGTATACGACATTCTTAGATATAAAAATCATTAGCATTTCAGCCCCATCCCACATTATTTATTTATTTAGCGTAAGGAAATACAACCTGAACTAAAAACTTACATACATGAATCGCAAAATTTTGCAAAATCAGTAGAACTAAACTACTAAATATACGAATGAGTATCTAAATTTTCAGTCCATTCAAAAGCTGCATCTGTCACTTCATATAAATCTTCTAGATTTCCAGGGCAAGCTCGTCTGCTACACCTTGCAACAATGTGTTGATGGTCTGATGCTCATTGCCACAACCACTTTGACATGGTGAAGCGTTTCCCCATCGGTGGAGGCTTTCGTCACAGATACGATGGCTGGTACACATCCTATTAATTGTTTTCCAAGCACGTCGCGATAATTCCATACAGCTGGTCACGTGATACGTTTTATGAGGGTCTGATATTCCTCATGGGGAATATTGTTCCAGGTTTGCGACCACTTCCTACTCATGTTGAAATCCACTACTTGTAGCGATTCTGTCGATATTATAGGTGACTGCCTGGGCTTTAATGGGCTCATTTTAAGCGCAGTGCATTGGGAGCTGAGAGATTTTGATTAATTTTCCATATTCCTTGAGAAGTTGAAATTCAAGGTGAAAACCTTCAGCTGTCTTATTTTGCACAGTGCTACTTGTTCTGGTCATAGACCATTTCCAAGCTTAGCCCAAACGAGGAAATAAAAAAATAGAGCCTGTACAATTTGACAATAATGTTATTTATTTACTTAAACAGCGCCGTTACCGGTTTTGAACCGATAGGTTCATCTTCAGACAGCTAGTTCACATTTTACATTACATTTTGTATTTTGTTTCCGCACCTGACGAAATTTAGGTGATGTAAACAAATTATTATTATTAAATGGAAGATGTTTGGGTTACTTACAATGAAGAATCCGCGCCATTACGTTCCAGTGCAGGTTGCTTATCATTTTGCAACACTGAAAACTGTATAATGCACTTCTTGTGTATATATATATGCAGATAATGAAACGCACCAATCACACACTTACAAGTTTCATCACATGGAGGTATGCATACAAAGATGGCGACATTACAATCATAACAATGCCAAAGACTTCCACTCTCAGACATATTTCCTTCCGTACACATATGTGACAGTAGATATTTACAAGTTGCAAATGTTACGTTACTTACTATTTACACTGAAAGAGAACTGATGAAAATTAAGATAAACAAAAAAGCAGTCAGTTATAAAGCGTTACTGCAGTGATATTACGTAAATATTATGGTATACATTGAAACAAAAGTACATGATAAGGGCCAGACGTACATAAATAAATGTTACAACTATGCACATATTATGGCTTCAATTGAAAGCACAGTAAATGGGTTGGGATGGATGTGCATATATAAATATTACAAATATTACAAAAGTGAACTTTTTTATTTTTACTTTAAATTGGAAAGCAGGTGAATGAAATTTTGAAGAAAGGCTGCGTTGGCTAACTTCGTTTGTTCATTGAGGAGATTTTGTGGTGATTTGCTTTTATATACGTATATTTCAACGAAATATCATCGATATGTGCTTTCTGAGCTGAAGGCCCACTCGTGTACCCTTGATGACTGCACAACAAAACGCTTTACACCTCACGTGGGCTCGTCAACACCGACATTGGACTGTCGATGACTGGAAACCTGTCTGACGAGTCTCACTTCCAATTGTATCGAGCGGATGGATGTGTACGGGTATGGAGACAATCTCATGTATCCATGGATCCTGCATGTCGGTAGGGGACTGTTTAAGCTTGTGTAAGCTCTGTACTGGTGTGGAGTGCTGAATTAATTTTTTTTCTATAAATTCCTTTTTCTCGAAGGAAAGCGTTTGCTGCTTCTGTTTTCATTCCACTGTTTTTTTTTTAGGTTAGAGTCAGGTTACAGACAGAGAGTATTGAAAGAGATTAAAACAGAACAGTGACATAATGTCTGTAGCACTATCCAAAGAAACAAAATTTGTGTGTTTCATCAGAACATTCGAGGACTGAAAAATAAGATAGATGAGCTTCTTGTATGCCTAGAAAATGTAGTAAATTTTGAAGGTATAGATGTTTTGTGTCTCTCTGAACACCATGTAACCGCAGGGATGGAGAAATTAAATTTAAAGGATTACAGATAGCATTCATGTAGAGTCAACATGGAAAAAGGAGGAGTTGCTACTTATATAAAAACTGGACACAAAGTTAAAAATATTGAAACAAACAGTTTTTGTGTGGATCAAATCCCTGAAGCAAGTGCTTGTGGGTTGATACTGCAATATACTTCTATAGTAATTGTAAAATCTACAGATCCCCTCAAGGTAACTTTCAGCTATTCATGAAAAATCTTGAGGCATTATTGAGCTACCTGTCAGACAAAGAGAAGCATTTAGTGGTTTGTGGTGATTTTAATGTAGATTTCTTAAAAGATACGGTAGGAAAAATGAGCTAGAATCTTTGTTTGGTTGTTACAATCTAGTACCTGTTGTAAATTTTCCAACTCGAGGGCAGCATAGACAGTGCTCAGGCAGAAACAATTAATGTGTACCCAGTTGTTAAGGGGTTATCTGATCATGATGCACAGTTAATGAAAGTAACACATATAGCACCTTAAGGATTCAGGCACGTTCATACAAGGCAGGGAGGCTTATTAATGTGAACAGGATACAGACCTTGAAATGCAGCCTAGAAGAGGTAGAATGGGATGAAGTATACACATAAAATGATGCTGATGCCAAATTCAATTCATTCCACCGTAAATTTGTCTCAATATTTGAGAGTTGCTTTCCTGAAACGTTATCCAAAAAAGCCATTGCTGCTTCTGTTTTCATTCCATTACTAAGGGAATTAAGATACCGTATAAGAGGAAGAGGGAAATATATGGAAAGGTCGGAATAAGTCAGGATCCGACATTACTTGCTCACTACAAAAGATACTATAATGTCTTAAGGAAAGTCATTAAGAAGTCGAGAAGCTTGTGTGTTCTGATAGAAATTAATGAGATTAAATCTATGTGGAATATTGTCAAACGGTAGACGGGGTAGGCTGACAGTGCACAGCATACCATAGCAAGAAAGCTAAATGATGATGTTGTGAGTGACAATTCACAAGTTGCAAGTATTTTTAACAATCACTTTCTGAATGTAGCAGCAGAAATAGGGTTAAAAGTTTCAGGTGAAGAAGCAAAAAAATATGTTAAAAATGTCATTCCCCAGGACTTTAGGCCTTTAGAAATAGCACCAACATACCCCACTGAAATTAAGGGAACTATAAATATACTGAAAAACAAGAGCTCATGTGGTGTAGATGGAGGCTCTAACAGAATTTTGAAGTGTTGTTCTAATTTAATAAGTGGAGTCCTTAGTGATATATGTAATGCTTCGCTGGCACAAGGAATTTTTCCAGACAGATTGAAATACGCAATTGTCAAACCTCTTCATAAGAAAGGGACAAGAGTGACTTAAATAATTATAGACCAATCTCATTGCTGACTTCATTTTCTAAAACATTCGAAAAAGTTATGTATTCAAGAGTAGTCTCACACTTAAGTGAAAATAATTTACTCATACTCAGCATGTCACAGTTCGGATTCAGGAAGGGTTACTCGACTGAGAATGGTACTTACACATTTACCCATCAAATAGTACATGCCCTAAATAATAAATTATGGCCGTGATCTCTTCAAGGCATTTGATATTGTGGATCATGTCACACTCTTAGAAAAACTCAGGTTCTATAGAATTGAAGGCTACACACACAGCTGGTTTGAATCATACTTAATGAACAGAAAGCAAAAAGTTGTGATGAATAGCACAGATAATGTTGGGAGGGTGGTAAATTCTAGTGAATGGGGAGTTATAACAAAGGGAGTAACACAGGGTTCAATTTCAGGTCCTCTGCTGTTCCTTATTCCTGTGAATGACCTCCCACTTAACGTTCAGCAAGCGGAACTAGTACTTTTTGCAGATGACATGAGTGTTATAATAAATCCCATTCCAGAAAAAGCAGCTGAAGATACTGTTAAGGATGTCTTTCAAAGAATTATTAAGTGGTTCTCAGAAAATGGACTCTCTTAATTTTGAAAAAAAAAAACTCACTATATCCAGTTCTGTACACCGAATAGAGTCATACCGACAATTGATGTAGCATATGAACAGGGCTCAGTTAACATGGTAGATTTCTCCAAATTTTTAGGTGTTTACATTGATGACAGCTTGAACTGGAAGAAGCATGTTACTGAGCTTCTCAAACAACTAAGTTCAGCTTCTTTCGCTCTTTGTATAATCGCTAGCCTTGGTAATAAACAGATCAGCCTCCTAACGTACTTTGCATATTTCCACTCAATAATGTCTTATGGAATAGTTTTCTGGGGTAACTCACCACTTAGACATAAAGTACTGATTGCACAAGAGAGCAGTGAGAATAATTAGTGGTGTTCACCCAAGGACGTCATGTAGGCACCTTTTCAAGGAGTTAGGTTTTTAACTGCAACATCAGAGTACATATATTCGCTAATGAAATTCGTTACAAATAATCCATCTCAAAAAAAAAAAAAAGATTGTACTTCTAAATGTAGTTGCATGTGTAGAACTAAAAATTTTAGTAATATTAATATTAGCACTATTCATGTGTGTGTATATATATCTTGTAATCTGACCTGTTCCTCATCATATCGATAAAATAATCGGGAAAATGATCTACGGAACATGACATAACTAAAAAAAAAACTACTAACTAAACTGTTGGTTCTGCAGCCGAGTCTAGCGAATCTGAAAAATTTGGGTGTCGTTTGCCAAGGTTAGGCAGTTAACTGCCAAGTTCATGTTTCTATTGCTAAGCCTGACTCCATCTTTGCGGGTTTGTCACTCGTTCCTTTTCGCTATTCGCGGATCACTTTCTCGAGCACACAAAAGCATTTAAATTAGAGGCAAGAGTTCATCTCCTCGCCTGACCCCCTTCCTGATTTCATAAACATCTGGAATCTTCAGCATAAATTTCACTTTGTAGGTGGTGTCAGTAAGAGAATGTGCGATAATGGTCCCTGTTTTTCTTTTTGTATAAATCAAATTGTTTGAGGAGCTATTATAATATTCTTATGCACTACATCGTTCTGATTGTTGGACCCAAGAGTGTGATGACGGATTCAAGTCCAATACACAGTCACAAAAACGCGGAAAACATCCAACGCTTGGCATCTAAAATTGCCAAATTCTTTGTTGAAATAGTCTCCTGCACCGGCTAAAAATAAGTACTTGTGGCACCCAGTGCGCACTAGACTTCTTCGTGTCTTATTTTTCGTGAAGAACGGAGTGTAATCGTACAACTACGGTTTCTGGAACATCAGCTATAATGCACACAATAATTCACAATCTTGTAACGCCATATCATCAAACTGGGCGATGATTTTTGGCGATAATTTCAACTGTACGTTCCGACCACGCATCTGCGAATACGTTCACAGTCATTTAACAACTACTACGCCATCTTCGACACCAGTGCAGCGTCTGCACGAATTTAATCTAGTTTGGTTGTGATATTTATACCAACCGAACTCTTAAAATTAAAATGTTCAGTACAAGTACGAAACTCGTTTTTCTCCAGCTTATGCGTCGCACGTGAGGTTAACAACCTAAGACGACCAACAACTAACATCTCCACGCGCTGTCAACACAGTATTACCGTGGTTTGAAAAATATACCGGTCTTTCTCAGAAATCTGGCATACTTATTAAGCTACATTGGTGCGAAGTAAACTCGAAATGAATCGATGTTAAGACCGAAGGTAGTGGCCAGGAGGCTGTGTACCAAGTGTCCTTGGAATGCGGTGTTCTGCTTGATCTGAAACTCGATTGACAGCACGCAGTATTTCGTGCAGTATCTAACACCATGTTACGGAGTAAAATCAGCGCCGGCATGCCACTCGGGAACGACTGAGAAGAGAAGAATGTGGGAAGACGTCAGTCAATCGCACGCTGACCGACCTCCTTCCAGGACAACAACGCGTCAGCAGCGGCCCCTGGGTGAAGACGACATACGCGCCTCGCCCGACTGGTGGCAGAACACTTCGATAGCAGCTTCAACGTTCGCCACTTCGCTAGCCGACGCATCGTAGCCTCTTCACTAGCAATTTCTACGTAGCACAGTTAAGAGACCAGCAGTCACTGCAGTTCAATTGACAGATTTTTGTTAGTTGTGGTCGCTAGGACCAGAAGTGTTACTTGTGTTTGTCTGTTCTGAAGAAGACAGGTTATTTTGTGTGTCGCCCTTTGCTTGCGACACATCTGTGTGATTGCACTTGTGGATGATCTTGTATAAAGGACTACAAGAATTCTCAGATCAAAGTTAAGTATTTGTACTTGTCTTTTTCTAATAAAACTCATTAATTCGAGTTGTTTGATTGCTTGCCTAGCGAACCGAGTATGCAGGATTCCTAGACACAACACACCATACAGCTTATATACAGAAAGACCGACTGAATAACGGGACTTATGTTTCGCTACAAATCACCGAAATTGCAGATACTGGCGTTTGTGATCGCAAGACCAAAAATTAACTAAAATCGCTCAAAAGTGGCATCTGGAACGGATTTGATACTTCTGAGACTCTATACCGGTTACGTAAAAGACCTTGCTCCTCCATAGCGGCCTATAATGATGATAAGAATCTGCTGAATAATGGAACAAAATTTTATGCTCACGAATTATAACGGTTTGGGAAAGAAAAACCTCCTTTATAAATATGAACATGAATTTCGCAGACAGAAATATTGCGAAACTCAACGCGCTCTGCTAATCCATTAGGACCAGAGTGCCATACACAACGGCGCTTGGATCTGTACTGAAGAGCCAAAGAAACTAGTACACCTGCGTAATATCGTGTAGGGCCCCCGCGAGCACGCAGAAATGCCGCAACACGACGTGGCATGGACTCGACTAATGTCTGAAGCAGGGCTGGAGGGAACTGGCACCATGAATCCTGCACGGCTGTCCATAAATCAGTAAGAATACGAGTGGGTGCAGATCTCTTCTGAACAGCACTGTGCAAGGCACCCCAGATATGCTCAATAATGTTCATGTCTGGGAAGTAACTCAGAAGAGAGTTCCTGAAGAAGTAACTATCTAGCAATTCTAAACGTGTAGGGTGTCGAATTGTCCTGCTGGAATTTCCCAAGTTCAAATGGTTCAAATGGCTCTGAGCACAATGAGACCTAACATCTGAGGTCATCACTCCCCTAGATCTTAGAACTACTTAAACCTAACTAACCTAAGGACATCACACATATCCATGCCCGAGGCAGGATTCGAACCTGTGACCGTAGCGATCGCGCGGTGTCCAAGTTCATCGGAATGGATGCAGGTGATCAGACAGGATGCTTACGTACGTGTCACCTGTCAGAGTCGTATCTGGACGCATCAGGGGTCCCATATCACTCTAACAGCACATGCCCTACACCATTACATAGCCTCCAGTAGCTTGAACAGTCCCCTGCTGACATGTAGCGCCCATGAGTTCTTGAGGTTGTCTCTATACCCCTACACGTCCTTCCCGTCGACACGATTTGGAATGAGACTCTTCCGACCAGGCGACATCATCATCAACAGTTCAATGTCGGTGTTGACGGGTCCAGGCGAGACGTAAAACTTCGAGTCGTGCAGCCATCAAAAGTACATGAGTGTATCTTCGGCTCCCAAAGCCAATATCGATGATGTTTCGCTGAATGGTTCGCATGCTGACACTTGTTGATGGCCCAGCACTGAAATCTGTAGCAGTTTGCGGAAGGGTTGCACTTGTGTCACGCTGAACGATTCTCTTCAGTCTTCGTTGGTCCAGTACTACAGCATCTTTTTCCAGAAGCAGAGATGTCGGAGATTTGATGTTTTACCGGATTCCTGATATTCACGATACACTCGTGAAGTGGTCGTATGGTAAAATCCCCACTTCATCACTACCTCGGAGATGCTGTGTCCCATCGCTCGTGCGCCGACTGTAACATCGCGTTCAAATTCACTTAAATCTTGATAACATGCCATTGTAGCATCGATATTGGCTTTCGGAGCCGAAGGCCGACTCGTGTACCCTTGATGACTGCGTGACACAAAACGTTACCCCTCGCCTAGGCCCGTCAACATCGACAATGCACTGTTAATGATTGGGAACTTGTTGCCTGGTCGGATGAGTCTCGTTTGAAATTGTATCGAGTGGATGGACGTGTACGGGTATGGAGACAACTTCATGAATCCATGAACCTTGCATGTCAGCAGGGCATTGCTCAATCTGTTGGAAGCTCTGTAATGTTGTGGGGCATGTGCAGTTGGAGTAATATGGGATCCCTGATACGTCTAGATACGATTCTGACAGATAACATGTACGTAAGCACCCTGTATAATTCATTCACGTCCATTGTGCCTTCCGACGAACTTGGGTAATTCCAGCAGGACAATGCGACACCCTACTTGTCGAGAATTGCTACAGAGTGGCTCCAGGAACACTCTTCTGAGTCTGAGTAAACACTTCCGCTGGCCACCAAAATGCCCAGACATGAATATTATTGAGTGCTGATCAGACGAGATCTCGACCCCCTCGTTCTCTTACGGATTTAAGGACAGTCCAGCAGGATTCCTGGTGTCAATTCTCTCCAGCACTACTTCCGACATTAGTCGAGTCCATACCACTTCGTGTTTTTGCACTTATGCGTGCTCGGAGGGGTCCAACACGATATTGGGCAGGCGTAGCAGTTTCTTCGGCTGTGTAAAAAGTCTCATGAAATCAGCAAATGGAACCTCTCGTAAGTTTCAGAGTACTACTAGCAATGGAGCAGTACAATCACAGTGCGTAGGGAGTTGAAAAAGAATGGCGTATAATGGCTGAGCAGCTACTCATAAACCTTACATTGTCAGATCTAGGAGACGCTAGAGATGGTGTAATGAGCGATGCAACGAGTGATTTGGAGCGATGAATGACGCTCTACGGCGTGGCAATCCAACGGGAGGGTTTGGGTTTCGCGAATCTGTGGAGAAGGTTATGTGCCACCAAGTGCAATGCCAACAGTAATGCCCGTCAGCAGCTGAAGGTATTAATATATAATTCTAATTTGTGATTGTTGTCATCATATTGTCACAAGCAGAGAGTTTATATGAGAACAGTGTCGGCATCTCCTGTCAATCAGTGGTACTACAAAACGAAACTGATAGTGCACAGTCACATGGACACTTCCCAGTAATCTTTGTACCTCCCATCATCCGGTTAATATATTCTGAGTTTAAGTAAAAAAAAAAAATTATGTGTGCGCAGGAAGGTGCATTCTTGAAGGTGAAAGCTAAAGGTGTCTTTCAGAACGAAAGGTAAGTGACATATTTATAACTTCATACATGTCTCCAAATGAGGACATTGTGATTCAAAGGTTGTAATACCATAGAAATTTAGGACGTTATTTCGCTGTCTTTTTGGTCATCTAACGGTAATTTCACAATACCCCGAGTCCGAGATGAACGAACGCCACTTACAGAAGAAGCAGATACAGACCTCCTTCATTCATCTGAAATTGGTGGTCTATCCGGTGATCCTGGCGATAATTTTGAACAAGAGGACAATGCTGGAGGTACTGTTAGACTTTTATATCATACGGTATTGTAAGCTGAGTAGCCTAGACGCAAAGCCCGTCACGTGCATGGTAAGTGAGCTAATCACGAAACACTCGTCCCATCCAATCGACAATGCATTGGTAGCCAGATTGTTATTGTTGCGTACGAATTTGTTACAGCGCAGTCAACCTAAAGCTGAATAAGAAAAATATTCTTTCTAAACGTAACAGACTGAAAGGTAGCTTTGAATGTCCAGACTGGTATGTCTGATGTCTGTTCACCTGCTTTGCATCCGGACACGGCAGGGAGACAGCCACGTCTATTGGGCATTTAGTGGGCTTTGCACCCGAAGGCAACATGCAGTTAGCTGCTTTTGAAACCAAACACGATTTTAGACAGCCATTTTCGGCGGTTTAAAGCCCGTTTTTCAACCTGTAACCTACTTCATCATGTAGGCGATGAAAAAGTCAATATAGCCGTGTGCCCACCTCAAAGTCGACATAAAATAAATTTAGCGGAATTTTCATCTGGGCTACCCAGATGTACGTTTTTTTATGAGTTTTTCTTTTGCAATAGCATTTTTTATTATTGGTTCTGCAGATCCCCTTATCATCGAAGCGCAAAACAATGATGACAATGAACAAGACAATCCTGAAATAGATATTGTGGTTGTTTGTGGGATTAAAGGGACCAGACTGAAATAGATATTGTGCCTGAAACTGATGTGATAAGCGTTGTTGATCTAGAGTGGCATCATCATTTTGGACAATTAGCACCTAAAAAAGATATACGGTGGAGGAAAAGGGGACTCACTTATGTATCTCCTTTTATCGAATGGTACAAATGTTACTCTGAGCCGGTGGATAACTTTGAGAGCCCCTACCAATTTTTAAAAAAATATTTCACCGATGTTCTTGTGCAGAAATGTGTGAAACGCACAAATATTTATGCAGTTTACAGAAGTGTAGGTAACTTTGCTCTTACGACAGAAAAAGAAATACTTTCAGTTTAAGAATTCACATTCTGATGGGAAATTTGAAACGCCCCAGGATTAGATGTTACTGCTGCAGCTATGTATTTCCCAAATAGCAGACACTATGTCAGTTAATCGGTTCCTAAAGCTGGGACAGAACTTCCACTGTGTTGACATAACAAATGATCCTGATAAAAATTATCGATTTTGGAAAGTCAGACCAATGCACAATTCCATAACGGAATGTTTGCTGAGTTTACCAATAGAACAACATCTTAGTGTCGATGAGCGCATCGTGCCTTTCAAGGGATCATTGAATGTAAAACACTATGTGAAGGGCAAACCGAAACCATGGGGAATAAAAATATTTGCACTCTGTGG
This sequence comes from Schistocerca piceifrons, assembly GCF_021461385.2. Classification (NCBI taxonomy): domain Eukaryota; kingdom Metazoa; phylum Arthropoda; class Insecta; order Orthoptera; family Acrididae; genus Schistocerca; species Schistocerca piceifrons. The sequence goes on along the minus strand of NC_060143.1, from coordinate 87,800,274 downwards.
AACAAACGGTCAAATGTTTGTTTTTATAATATATCAAGGCTCGACGGCGTAACTTGATCCAGTAATATTAAAATTTTTTGGTCTTAGTGCATCAGTAGTGGTAAAATTAGCAGAAAGAATCAATGAAACAAATGTGCTTCTCATTTTCGATAATTATTTCCCAAATTATAGTCTCCTGCAGTACTTGAGAAATAAGAATATGTACGCAATATGTACTGTGTGCCAAAATCTTTTCGAGAACCCACCTTTTTTTAATGAAAAAGGCATGAAGAAAGGTGGTAGAGGGTCTGCTGCGGAACTAATAAATGAAGATGTAGAAGTTATAGTAACAAAATGATATGATGGTAAGCCATTGGCAATGGCATCCAATTTTGTGGGAACTGGAAACAGAGATATGTGTAAAAGATGAGATAAAACTGAAGGGAAATATGTTGCACTCGACTGGCCGGAAGTTATTCAAGTTTACAATCAACATGTGGGAGGGGACGACAAGATGGATTTTCTGATCACAATTTATCGCACATTCATCCGATCGCGAAAGTGGACGCTTCGCAAGTTTGCTCATGCAATTGATGTTTCATGTGTAAATGCTTGGACTGAGTACAAGAAAAACGCATCAGAACTAGGTGTTCCTAAATATAAGAGCCTTGACTTGATTCACTTTAGGCAAGTGTGGCCAAAATTACTGACAAAAATTGATAAGCAAGCTGCCACGAAAAGGGGGCGTCCCACTAGTGAGAGCCCTATGCCATCTCCAAGTACTTCAAAACGAGCCAGTAGAGAATTTGTCCAGAAGCTGATGTTTTTTTTTTGGATAACGTTGGGCATCTTTCGTGGTTAGTGACAAAAATCATTTGACAGGTGCAAGAAACCGGGTTGCAAAGGCAAAGCCAAATTTTATTGTGTAAAATATAACATTCACTTATTTCTGGATAGAAAAAAATGATTTTTTTGATTACCATTCTTCACAAGTGTAAACCATAGTTTATGTATATAATCATTAACTAAGTTTCGTGTAATTTATGTATTTTGGTGAAATAAAATCAGTACAATACTTTGACTTTTCGACTTATACTGCACCCACTTGAACACAATGTCCTCATTTGGGGACGCGTTCTATCCCCCTTTGGGGGGGGGGGGGGGAGCACTTCGGAATCTTTTATACATCTGAAAAATTATAATTTGAGTCGAAGAACTGGATAGCAAAGCCATGATTTTGTTTTCAGGAAAAAAGTTATCATTGCCCGAATGGGTTAACGTAACAAAAACTAATGGATGTATCAAGGGAGTGTTGTAGGGCCGTTAATGTTTACATTATGTATTACTGATTTTATGGATACCGTTGGGATATCAGTGATCCTTTTGGCAGACGATGATGCTGTCTGTAGGGAGGTTGGGCAGCCAGAAAACGATGGCATAACGCAAGAAGACCTGAAGAGGCATGACGGTTGATGCGCGAACTCTCATTTGACCCAGAACGGAAACAAATATAACATACTGCGCGTAAAGAGGCGAAAAGTATATTACTGTTCGATTACGCTATTGGCTGAAAATCGTTGGAAACAGTAACATCCGTAAAATACTTAGAGAGCGCTGTGTCGTTCGAACAAGACACAGCCAGGGCAAAAGCATCGCAGGCGCAAAGATACGAGCTGGTGGCAATGCCATTGAGACTCGCCACTTGCGTGAGTTTCATCAGCGCGACGGGAGGCGCTGAGGATGAAGATATCGACTTCGCTTCGGCCAATTGCAAGCCGAGTGCAATCCTCCAATGACCGGACGACAATGGACAGAAGGATACTCGGTAGAAGAGCAGCTTTTGCCCACTTCATTATAGATCATCGTCCAGGACTGATTTTTTAGCGTTATATTACATACAGTGTTGCAGATTTCATTATTCAACTAGTCACAAAGAGGACTAAACCTTTTAACTCATTTGTGTGACTTTGTCATTAATTTGCTAGAGTGTTGTAGAACTTTGTTCTCCTATCCTGTTACCTGACCCTGGGACATAGGTGTGTAATAGTAGGAGGGTGAAATTGTCTTGGCAGTATACTGCACCAGATGCCGCTTCACGAACTCTGTAACTCGTCCTTAACAGTGGCAATTTGACCTCAGCAGCAGCGGCGAGGCCTTTACAAAACGGCGACGAGGGTTTACAAAAGAGAGTAACCATCTAGAGCTACATAAAGCGGACTGATCAATTAAACCAAATTTTTGGAAAAGCGGAAGTCCAGCTGAGATATATCCGGAGGATTTTAAGTAAACGTAATTCAGTCAAGAAATAGGGTAGCTTACGAAACACTTGTTCGACGAACATTTGAATCTTGTCCTTGAGTTTGGGACCCTTTCCAAGGAGAACTAACGGATGTGACAGAGAGCGTACTATGTTTCGTCACGTGATTATTTCGTAACAGCAAGAGCGTTACGGAGATGCTCAACTAAGCCCTGTGTTAGAAGGTACTAAGGTTACTTTGTGCGTATAAAGCTGAAATTCGGAGAGCGTACGATCCAAGAGCAACCAGCAGGCTGTTACTTCCTCGCGAAATCACTACGGCGTGAAAACTAGTTAAATTAGAGGTAATACCCACGACGATAGATCCCACGCATCATTCGCGAATGCAAGTAAAGGGGGAAGAGAAATGGACAAAATCAGAAATGCCTTGTGTCACGCCGAAAGGAGCTTGAGGAGTGTATGTGTAGATGTAGATTTAGATAGCAGTGTGCCGAGACTCGTGACAACTTACCAGTTTTTATATTCTGAGCGTAGTGGGCAAGAGATGTTGTTGAGGTTCCACAAGTGCTGTGAGCCACGAAGAACTCCAGCCGTGACTGCAACAGGAAAAGAAAACATGAAGGAGGGAATACTCTACAGAAGCAAATGAACACGACCGAAACTCACCATACAGGAAAAACAGCATGAGCGTTGCAACTTCCATGCATAATCCCCCTCCCTCTCTCCACTCCCACCTCCCTCCTCCCCCCCTGCCTCCGTCCCACCCCTCTTCCAGGATATGTGTGTGTGTGTGTGTGTGTGTGTGTGTGTGTGTGTGTGTGTGTGTGTTTTACATATTTTTTTTCAATACAGAAATTAAAGGAGAGAAGGTCTGAGACGAAACTCTCACGTCCCAAAACAATACAGCAGGCTTAAAGAATGAAAAGCAATTGTACAACAATTAAAAATACAAAATGAATTGATATTCCATTTTAATTTTCGTTTTGTTAACATTATGCTGTTCTTTGTGTTTACTGCATCAGTTTCTTCATCCCAGACCATATCGCCGGCTGATGTAGCAGAGCGGTTCTAGGCGCTTCAGTCCGGAACCGCGCTGCTGCTACGGTCGCAGTTTCGAATCCTGCCTCGGGCATGCATGTGTGTGCTGTCCTTAGGTTAGTTTGGTTTAAGTAGTTCTAAGTCTAGGTGACTGATGACCACAGATGCTGAGTCCCATAGTGCTCAGAGCAATATGAACCATATCAATCAGTAAGCCTAGCCTATTTAAATGATTTGTATTTATCAACCACGGTCATTTTTTATGGAATTCTCCTTCATATTACAAACCATTGAACCATACGGTTAATTGACGATGAGGCTGAATTGACAGTATATTAGGTAATAATTAAGCTACAACTCCTGTCGTCATTAACACCTACTGCGCTCTTGAAATCGTCAATCGCTGGGGAATAACATCTGAAGCCACTAATTAAAAATGGGTCGATGGGGCAGCAGTGGCAGTTACAGCCAGAGAAACTGTATGTCACACGCATGTTACATGTGCATTAGTCAGTGAGTTCGTGAGACATATTTTTTTATGTTGGCAATACTATCTTTGGTTGAATTCAGTTTTCACCCAGTGAATGTGTTAGCACGTATTTTGCTCTGAAATGGTTTATAACTTACCTTACTTGCTGCCCTTAGTAACAAAAAATGCCTCAGTTATTGAAGAGCAGCCGATGACTATCATTCTAGAGTAAACGCAATCAAGGGCCGCCAGTGAAGTAATATGCAGTCATTACAAACATCAAGAATTTCGAGAACCTTCTAGAAATGATAAATACTAAGAAGCAAATATTTGCTCGTGATTGGATTTGAACTGGCTACTCGCAGTATGCCGGCCGGAGTGGCCGAGCAGTTCTAGGCGCTTCAGTCGGGAACCGCGCGACCGCTACGGTCGCAGGTTCGAACCCTGCCTCGGGCATGGATGCGTGTGTCGTCCTTAGGTTAGTTAGGTTTAAGTAGTTCTAAGTTCTAGGGGACTGATGAACACAGATGTTAAGTCCCATAGTGCTCAGAGCCATTTGAACCAACTCGCAGTATGCCAGCCAGCGTCGCTAACCGTTACTCCGTATTGCATGCAGCACAACTACCAGCATTATTTAACACGTAGGGGGACATCGACCAAGGCCGAAGCTTTGTCGTTCCCCGTGTTTACATTGATGGCGGCCAGTCCGACTCGGTATCTGAGCGGTTGATTACCAAGCAAAGAGACCTGGGCTCGATTCCCGACAGTGTCGGGGATTTTTCTCTGCTCGGTGACTGCGTGTTTTGTTTTCCTTACATTTGTATCGTCATCATTGACATTCCACTATAGAGATGCCTGAGTGGGCATGTCCCGAAAGCCAATAAATTTAAGAAAAAAATTCCTGGCAACCATAAAGAATGAAGATTATGCCTTTCAATAAGACAGCAGCCACAAGACATTTAAATAGAGGCATGGGCTATAATGTGCGTATAGCCACAGACCTGGCTGGCTCTCTGACCAGGGAGTGGGGCAACCATTGTGTACGGAGTAGGGTCGCCAGGGACAAATGTTCAGTTGGGCAAAAGAAATGGGATTCCACTGCTTTACCCGGGACAAACGAAAAAATTATTCCTTTGTGATTTATTGGTCTTTATTATATTTTAATTAAGAACGCGTAAGTTTTAGCATGCATTTGTTTGATTTTATATATTTAAAAATCAGTGCAGTTATAATCATAGCTGAAATTGGTCATCAACTCACTTTTAATCAAATTCAGGGTGTATTTCTTTCGTAATTCAGTCCATTTTAAGGTCATCTGTGAAAAAACTCTTTCTACAAAGCAGCTGGAACTGGGGATACTAAAGACGAACAATAAGACGTGAAAAATGAAAGTGATTTCATTCTTGGAAAAGCCTTCCGTGAGTTTCTTCCATTTCTCAATCGCACCCTTGTTTTTGTCATGTCCAGGCTTCTTTTAATTGTTTGAAATTCTTCGTATAAGTAGTCCATGTTCTGTTGATCGATAATTAAAAGTTCCCACAAAGCGAGATGGTGCAGTGGTTCGGGCTGGACGACGGTTCATACCCGCATCCGGTCATCATGAATTCGGTTTTCCGTGATTTCCGTAAATCGCTTCACGAAAATGCCGGCATGGTTCCTTTGAAAGTGCACGGCCGGTTTCCCTCCCCATCATCCGAACTTGTGCTCCGTCTCTAATAACCTCGTAGTTGACGCGGCGTTTAACACTAATCTCTTCCCCCCCTCTTAAGAACTCCGCAGCTTTCTGAAAATGGTCGTAATTTGTCGGTGACTTTAATTTAGAAATAGCATCTTTGAAAGGATATTGTTTTCTCAGAAATCGTATCGTGATAACAAAATATCCCACAAAATTGCTGTAGAACTGTAGAAAATCGTTCCGAATAGCTTCTTTTCCGTTAGTGCTGAACCATGCGCATTATTTCTCTTGTCTTCCTTCGGAAAAAAGTTGTGTTTTGTTCTTTGCTCAATCTTTTCGCCTATCCCGTGCATTTGAGCATGTATGTCAACAGCTGACAGAGATCTTATTCAATCGTCTTCATTGTTGCTTCTATCGAAAACATACAACATGCATATCAACAACTGACAGAGAATCTGATTCAATCTTCTTCAACGTTGTTTCTACCGAAAACATTACGTTATGCAGAAACGACAAATACGCCAAAAAAATTTTCTATTCCTCTCCACATGTTATTATGTTTTCTAATGGAAGATGGCATTCATTGCGAAATTCCACAAAATTAGATTTTAGTGCAGGCTATATTTTTAATACTCTTCCGACAGCAAGACCTGGAGATAAAAATCTCGTGGCAGTGTGTTTTATTATTTCTTACAACTGGAATTGCAAGTCCGCTCTTCGTTTCTCAGATCTTCTGAAGTAACTGCATATTTTCAGTACCAAACTTTCTACATCCTCTTCGAGTTTATCAGTACTATATTTCGCAGCATTGTGAAGAATATGGCTGGGGCAAGTAGCTCTGACAATTTTGTCATTTTCAGCTAAAAGAAGTGTACAAATGGAATAATTTTTGCGGAAGTTTACATTTAGCTTTGTGAGCGGCGAACGCCGAAACTTTATTTAACGACACTCCATTCTTCGCCATTGTCTCTACTAATAACTTCAAAACTTGATATACAAATTCAGCGTGAGATTTTACAAATTCCTGTCGACAGCTTACAACCCTAGTAACATAATCAAGGAATACTAAGCAATTTCCAATTTTTCTTATTACTTGCGTCTGCCACTATAGAATAGATTTTTTTGTGTGGTCTTCAAGATATTTTAAACAGATTTTTTGGCCAATACTACCCGCACAATAGCTTCCGGTTTTGTTCCACCGCAGCTAAAACTTTGGGCGATTTTTGAATCACTGCAGATATATGGTTGTAATTTGTGTGAACAATCGACACTGTTGCGGCGTAAAGTCAGCACCGGCACACCAGTCGGAAATGACGGAGACGAGAAGGCTGTGACAAGATGTCAGCCAATCGCAAGCTGGCCGACATCCCACCAGGGCGACAACGCGACAGCAGCGGCCCCTAGGTGAAGAGGGCATTAGCGCCGCGCCAGACTTCTGTCTCTATCCTGTTAATTTTTGGAACACAACCTACTACCAGCCTAAAGACAGAAGTGATGACACTTTTGCGCGACCTGACCATCATTTTGCAGGACGATGCTCATGCACGAACAGTGCAAGCTGATTTGTTTTACTGATGGGGCTACAAAGCGGTATATCACCTACTGCACTCCCCCTCAGCCTTCGTGAGTTCAACTCGATGTCTAAACTGAAGGAAACAGTTCACGGCATTCGCTTCAGAACTGCTACAAATTCATCGGGCAATAGACCGCGCCGCTCGAACTGTCAACACAACTGGCACTGCTAGGAGTATCCTACGACTTCCACATCGCTGGCAACGGACTATACACAATGCTGGTGACTACTTTGAAGGTCAGTAAAACTTTGAAACACGTATCTATTTTGTACCAGCTGCAAGTAAATAGTTGCCACTACTAAAGTTCCAATCCTCGTATCTCGGGCTAGAATCTTTTCGAACACCTCTCGTAATGAGGTACGAGCGGCGGCCGGTGGACTCAGCGATAGCGAGCGGCCCAGTAAATGCGGCGGCAGAGCATCGGGCGCAATCAGGCAGCAGTCCTCGGATCGTGGACCGGCAGCTGGTGTGGAGAAAATGATTCAAATGGCTCTGAGCATTATGGGACTTAACATCTGAGGTCATCAGTCCCCTAGAACTTACAACTACTTAAACATAACTAGCCTAAGGACACTACACACATCCATGCCCGAAGCAGGATTCGAACCTACGGCCGTAGCGGTCGCGCGGTTCCAGACTGAAGCGCCTAGAACCTCTCGGCCACACAGGCCGACTGGAGTGGAGACAGTGACATCGTTACAGCGAGGACTCCGAGGATGCGGCAAACACAGCCTGGCCGCAGCTAAGTTGTCCAGCTGGTCAAATCCCACAGGCTAGCTACTGCAGGGCTTAAATGCAGCTGCTGGATTCTGACTTCGTGGAAGTGCAGTGACTGAGTGTCACCAAGGAAAGGTCTGGAATAGGGCCAGTGAACGGCGTCCGTCCGTTGTCGTGTGGCAGTGTGTCAAACTGCTGAAGCTTCCTGATGTCCCAGGGTCGTTGACACGTGGAAGTGGCAATACGGAAGCAGTCACACGACGAGAGGTACTTGTGTCAGGGGGACGTAGATCACGGCTGCCGGCGCTCCACATATGGCACTTGTACTGGCTTTGGCTGAGGCTGTTACATCTCTTATGGATTGTCGACCGTGCAGCGGCAATCATGCTTGCGAGAAACAGCTACCAGCGGGAGATCATGGAACAGCCAGTCTCGTTCTTCACTTTCAGTGTGCAGAGATATGAACATGCAGTTATTGCGGTTCTTGGGATTTCCCAGATCAAAAGCCCAGGAAAATGAAAACAGAAAAAATTAGAGCCACCCTCTGCTACAAGACAAAGAAGTAAAAAACTATGTCCACACATGTAACTAAAGTGACGCCACAGATGGTGGCATACTACAGTGACACCATGAGCTGCTGTTCGTGCAGGACACCACAAATTTTACTTAGTGGTGCTGTTTTGAATACGGAGTGAGTTAAAATTATTTGGGTCTGTATTGGTATTATTGTGCAGATTATGGAATTAGAGCTGAGACAATAATTACGCGTAAGGAAATTAAATACAAGAAAATGAAATCCCAAAGGTCAGATCCGAAAATGGATTTCGCACCGGAATAAAATACGGACAACAAACACACTTATATAAAAAAAAACAATCGAAGACGAAAATTGTATGTGCTATGGAAAACCAACCAACAGTTGGCTTGTAAATACATTCTGCAGACGCATCACTCTTCCGCGATTTTAGAATTTTATTATACTCATTGATGTAAAACATTCCAAATACTACTTCCAATTTTCACTTTCACAACAGTCATGACGCATGGGATTTATCTGACTGATACAATTTAAAATTTCTCTAGTGTTTCGTTCCTCAAACTAAGTTCTTTATACGATTCTCCTTTTTTGTTCCGCTTTTATTTTAATTATTTATTCACACAAAACTCTTTGCGGATTATGGGATATCAGGTCGCTCTTCTTTTAGGTACAGAAATCGTAAAATCATACCTAGCGGCCACCTTTTTTTACCACTTTTGGTTAGAAAATGAAAATATGCTGAAAACAAACGAATTATAGAAGCAGTAATTCAACCCAAACTGCGATAGGCAGGTGGTTTTACGAAATAAAATCACCAGGGAGTAGTTGAATGGTAGTGTACAGTGGCATCATTAAGTACAATAGTACGCCTGCTTACCTGGGTGGTACTGTGCTTGCCTCCCGTGCAAACGGCCCCGGGTTCTATTCCCGTGCCGCACGGGATTAGCCGAGCGGTCTGAGGCGCTGCAGTCATGGGCTGTGCGGCTGATCCCGGTGGAGGTTCGAGTCCTCCCTCGGGTATGGGTGTGTGTGTTTGTCCTTAGGATAATTTAGGTTAAATAGTTCAAATCAAATGGCTCTGAGCACTATGGGACTTAACTTCTGAGGTCATCAGTCCCCTAGAACTTCGAACTACTTAAATCTAACTAACCTAAGGACATCACACACATCGATGCCCAAGGCAGGATTCGAACCTGCGACCGTAGCGGTCGCGCGGTTCCAGACTGTAGCACCTAGAACCGCTCGGCCACCCAGGCCGGCGGTTAAGTAGTGTGTAAACTTAGGGACTGATGACCTTGGCAGTTAAGTCCCATAAGATTTCACACACATTTGAACATTTTTACATTCCCGTCCAGGCTGGAGATTTTCTCCGCTCGTGGACTGGGCATTGTGTTGTCCTCATCGTCAATTCACGCGCATCACTGGCACACAAGTCGTCCAAAGTGGCATCGACTGGATCAAGACTTGCACTTGGCTGCCGAACTTCCCCGAATGGGACCTCCCGGCCAACAACGCCATACGCTCATTTTATTTCCATTATGTAAAACGGACTTTCAATTTTTAGTGGCATATCTGGAAGCGGCAGCACTGCAGTTACGTCGCCTACAACTAGGTAGTTACTCAATCAACTGTGATGCCACTACAACATGCCACGAGCAGTGACGTTGCCTCAGTAGCGTCTGTGAACGAGGCTTCAGGTTATTAATTGAGAAAATATGGGAGCAGGTTTTTGATTATGTAAGAATGCCAGTATGGTCTTCTTAAGAACTACTTATGAGCTCAGATCGTCCATATGAGGTCTGGGCACGAATTTCAGACATTGCATATCACCAGAAAGAAAAACCGTTAGTAACATTAAGGTGAGCAAACATGTTTTATTTTTCACCCGTTAGTTTCTGTATCGCCATGCAACATAAGACATAGCAATGCCTTTTAAAAATTGTCGCATGTAAAAAAAATGGTATCTACATATGAACTTCATGGACGATATTTCATAAATATGCGCGACTACTGTGCCCTCTCGATTCTTATGTATCCTATGTAAATGGAAGTCTCTTATTACACCAGTAAATCGTATCTGTGCAGCGTGTACTACACATGTCAGTTAACGAGTATTGCAGCCTGCTCATTGAGAATCGCTTCAATAAAGACATGTTGCTGCTCAGTAGTACATCGTCTGACGTGACAGTCTTTGGCATTCCACTTTCGCAACAACTTCGTTAGGAAGAAGCCTGCTGCCACATCTTTGCACTGGCGTTTATCCTCACCATGGCAACCACTAGTTCGCCTATCGACTTTACAACAACTTCAGTGGAAAGAAGCCAGCTGCCACATCTTTGGAACGGCGTCCAACTTCACTATGGCAACCAGTGGTTCCAAATAGTTCACTAACAGGCCTTGAGAGGGCAACCCATATACTGTCAAAACGAAGTTCATTTATCCTTCATGTTTAAATATTTTTAATGCTTCTTAATTGACAATAGCTGTTGAACAAGATAATTTTAGTGTGTGTTTATTTTCCTTTCTTGACAATGTTATTTTAACTAAGAAATTTTACATTGTTATTCGACCTATAACCCATTGGTTAGTAATGACATCATTCCGTCAGAAGTGGGCGGAGCCTCCATTATACATAGTAAGACGTGCACTGGTTTCCCCAGTAGTGATTTAGCACCAGAAGGTGGTTCTTACTCATTGGTAATTCATAGTTTTATAGCTTTATAACTTTATGTATTTTCTTGAATGCATGTAGCCCTCCAATTAAAGCATTGTATACGACTTGTAGGTCTGAAGATGACCACAGTAGTGATTGAAACCGGTCCCCGTAATAAACAAATTGTGATCAAGACTGTTTTTTATAGTAAATAAATGATTTTATGTTGGCGTTATCAAAGCCTGCGCTCTATTAATATCCATGTGCAAATGCTTAAGGTCAAAGATGCGAATTTGTCAGTAGTGTAACGTGTTCCTTTTACACGCTTACCCATATATAGAGTCAGAGGTTCTGCCGAGTGTTTCTATGTTTCAGAGTTGTTGGAATGTCTTTGTGATTCGCGCAAAAACCTTTGATTGTGCCAGCGCCTTGGCGGGGAGTGAAATGTCATCCCAGGTATAGGCCTGGCAGTGTTTAAGAACCACGCCACTACCGGGAGTGGTTCACATACCGCCTCCCACAATTTAGTATTTACCTTTCTTTTGCCAAGGCGGGTTAAGCTGGTAGATATATAAACATACATTGTACGTATCTTGTTCTTATACCAAACTGTTTCCTTAAATATTAGCGACTGGCAACTGGCTAAACTTTAAATTGCATAGCATTTGCTGAGTTCCTTGCGCAGCTCTTTCTAGTACTCTTTTATTAACACGTCTGAGCACGTGAATATTCATTTTTAAAGATCAATGTTTCTGCTGTAGTTTTTTATGTAAGTGGTTCTCATGTTATGTAATTGGATCTTAGCTTGGCACTAATGTTAAAGTGTCATTAAGTCACCTTTTATTGGTAACTGTTTTCATTATATGTATTTTGAGTGAAGATTGAATTTCTGAAGTGTGTTAGTACTTCCGTTTTCTAAACAAGGGCAAATAAAATGAGGGGCATTAGTGACCGGCAACGTTAAGTTTGTAATTGACCTTTCAACAAGTGCTTCTTTAACGGATTGAAATAGTAAGTTTATAAGGGTATTTTAGTGAAGAATGTTTAGTGTGGCCATCTTAATGTAACAACTGGTGTTAAGGAGTTTGATGAAGTGGCTATGTGATGTAATTGATAATTGCTATGCTTAAGGTTTCTATAAATGCCTGGCACATTAAGTTTTTGATAACTTTTTTTTAAGGGACTGTTTATTTGAGCACTGAATACGTTGGGTTTCTAACTGTATTTGCAAAGCTTTATATAGTGGCTCGTCCACAGTCTGCAATTGTCAAATTCCTTAAAAGGCGTAATGTCAATAAACTGTCTTAATTATAAATTGTGACTACCAACCATGATCCCATCCCGCTTCCTCTTTTATGGTATCTAAGATATGGTGGGTAAGTGTGGTACGATTAGGGACCTACGTACCAGTATGTAGTTATAAAACGGCGAAAAAATGTTAGTATTTCAATTTTTCAAGTTGACTGTTTTTGGAGTTATTTGCCCTCTGAGCGGTTTGATACCACCCATCACAACTTTACCTTCCTTGGCAATCTCTTCATCTCAAAGTAGAAACTGCGTCCAACGTCCGTAATTATTTGATGGGTGTATTACAATCTCTGTTTTCCTCCCTGTAGTACAATGGAAGTTATTTCCCCATGGATTAACAGATGGTCCGCATCTCGTGGTCGTGCGGTAGCGTTCTCGCTTCCCACACCCGGGTTCCCAGGTTTGATTCCCGGCGGGGTCAGGGATTTTCTCTGCCTCGTGGTGACTGGGTGTTGTGTGCTGTCCTTAGGTTAGTTAGGTTTAAGTAGTTCTAAGTTCTAGGGGACTGATGACCATATATGTTAAGTCCCATAGTGCTCAGAGCCATTTGAACCATTTGATTAACAGATGTCCTTTCATCCTTTTCCTTCTCGTCAGTGTTTCTACACATATTTCTTTAGTCGGCAATTTTGTGGACAACCCCATTTCTCCTCATACCAACTAATTTTCAAGAGCCTTCTATAGCTCCACAGCTTAAACGCTACGATACCGTTTCGATTTCTCTACAGTCCATGATTTACGTCCATACAATGCTGTGCTCCAGACGTACCTTCTAGGACGTTCCTTCCTCAGGCTGAGGGCAATGTTTGATATTAGACAACTTTTGGCAGGGAATGGCCTCCTTGCCTGTCCTAGTGCTCTTTTTATATCCTGCTTGCTTCGTCCGTCAGCGGAAAATTTGCTTACGAGGTAGGAGAATTCGTTCATTTCGTCATTTTGAGGTCCTCAGGTTTTATGACAAGTTTCTCACTAATCTCAGCTCTGTTAAACCTCACTATGTCACTGTCGCCACTGCCGCCGCCGGGCAGCGATCCGGGGACTGCTGTCAGACTGCCCAGGACTCTTCGCCCACACTCTGCCGCAGTCTCGCCTGCGCCGCTCGCCATCGCTGAAGTCCGCCAGTCGCTCGTCAGCCGCAGACCCTGGGCAGCACCGCAATGGCAGAAGACGCTGCTCCCTGTCGCACACCGCGCCACAGCAAACCCGCGTGTGGGGCTGGAGAGAACGCCTGACAGCGCAACAGAAGAGGTAGCACCCAGAGGAATGTCTAAGGATACGTGGACAAGGAAAAAAGATTCCCGAATTTCGCTGTTAAAAATACACTTTCTCCCGGGTGAAAATACATTTTTTCCGTGTTAAGTCACAGTATACTTTTCCACTGAACTGTAAAACTTATCAATCCTTTGAACTGTTATGGTTTTATACACCGGGGTAGAATTTCCCGGCACTTTATAAAACGAAACTCGTCCGGCTCGAGGTCTTGCGGTAGTGTTCTCGCTTCCTGTGCACGGGGTCCCGGGTTCGATTCCCGGCGGGGTCAGGGATTTTCTCTGCCTCGAGATGACTGGAAGTTGTGTGTCTTTCATCATCATTTCATCCTCATTCACTCGCAAGTCGCCGTAGTGGCGTTAAAGAACTTGTGGAGTGGCGGCCGAAACGCCTTGCGAGGGGTCTCCGGCTACCAATGCCATACGCTCATTATCATTATTATTAGGGGAAAACCACGTTTTGAAAAGATCTTTGATGTGGCAGCAACATGTATACTGCGTATCTTTGTATTACGGAAGTATAAATTCCACCAAACACCGCATCTTACTTTCCGAAGCATTGAAATGGAGATTGCGATGCGCTTTTGTGAGCCAGTCATAGCTCATGTCACGTAATCTCATCAGCCGATGACAGCGGGTATTCACAGTATAGGACACGTGATGCAGTCAGCCAATAGCAACATCACTGTTAAGCAGCGCGAATACACAAATCGGAAAAGTTTATGGTTTGCATTGATATACATAGAGTTGCTACAAGAAAAGAAAAGCTTTCACATATAATATTGGTCTCGAAGATAAATAAGCTTCAAGAGAAGCTAAGCTTTCGCATATAATATTGATCTTTTCTGCGAGTGTTACACTTTTAAGATATATCACACAAATGTACCAGTAAAATTTTTAACAACGACATAAATGTCTGGTCTTCTGGGCTCGAAATTCTTCAAAACGGTCGTTCTCAAGGAGTTGATTTTCAAATGAGAGTCAAACGCTCTGTGATTTAAGAAATTCATCGTACATTCTCGCACATAGTTCTTCTTGCGTAACAGGAAATTTACTTTGAAAATAACACTTTTCAAACAACCATTCGCAACATTTTCTGTTAGAAATAGTTTCGTTTCAGCAGTTGTCAGACAGCGCCAGATAATGGCGTCACTGCGATTGCGGAGCTACTATGATGTAGCAAGCCCGTATGTTAGTACGTGTAAAACATTAAAAGATCTTACATTATGACAGAAAAGAAACAAGACATTAGAGGATACTCCTAGAGTATCGGAATTTCGTAATCATACTAAAATGAATAATTCGGCTTGAAGTCCACATTCGTACGTCTGGATTCGGACGTAAATTTTCTTGGAGTACCGCTACTGTATTATCTCGTTTGGTTCTTTATTATGGCGCAAAGCCATACGTGCTAGAAGATGAAAATGTGCACTTGAAATGCAGCGAACAGTTGAAACTAGCTAATAGTGTGGAATAAAAACTTCGTTTCAAATAGATTGACTGCCTCAGAGGAAAAGATTAATAAAAGCCAAATATCTTTAGCAAACCGACGATAACAACTTCATTGTTCTGCAAGATGATTAATGCTTTACGGTCAGGAAGATGGTAATAAAATCAAATCTGTAACTAATAACATATTTCAGCCTTCCGCAATTATATGAATTTAATTTAATTCACTTGATAGCCTCCGGCCACAGAAATTCGTTTTGTTTTCATTTGGCTTGAGAGCAATAGACGAAGAGGAAACAGCAAAATCACAAACAGTAAACACGGGTCACGTGGAGACTACCCACCTCCGCACTTCAACTCAGACCAAAACTCCGCACCGGGGCAATACTAGATAATGCCCCCACCCCCTCACTTTTGAGCGTTTGAGGTAGGACGCCAAAAACTAAAAAAAATCGACTTTCCACATATATGTTCATTTTGTAGCGCACATCTTTCTGAAGAGTGATACGTAAAACATATGTGTTCGAGGAAATGTAAGACATGTTATTTGGTCTTAAGTGTGCCAAAGTGCAGTGCCACACCTCTTCACGCAGCATTCTTCTATGAAGTCACTGTATTTCGCTCTGTGGAATTCAGACGCGTAATATTTTGTAATGGATGACATCAAACTACATTCGGGACAGTGGAAATTAAAATGTCCTGTGGTGTCTCTCCTGCTCCCAGTCGGCCGGTTTGACATCCTGCCTTCTTCTTCTTATTTTTTTTTTTAAAAGAAGAAAATAAACTCGCTGTCAAAGGTGCGTGGGATTATTTGTAACCGGGAGAACAATAAATCTGTATTGCCTATTAGCTAATAACTTGTTGTTTTGTGTGACATAAAATTAAATATAGGATACATAAAACAAGTAGAGACAAGAGACAAGCAACACAGTACACATTTCTTCAGTCCTTAAGTCCTAGCATTTCTTCCTCTCTAATCTTGATACACCTTTACGTGGCGTGTTTTCCTTTCTGGAAAAGAATCTATTACCTTATCAAAGTTCGCCAAACGTTTTGCTACACGAAAAAAAGAAATGTCGTTGTCTAACACTGAAGAAGCTATTAATACAAATAGTACCCAAGACTGGTGTGGTTTCTTGATCTGATAATGTGTATTTTGTCACTGTCTGCTAGGTAAAACGAAATAGGCCTTCCTAATGTAGCAGTAATTGTAACACACATCAAATAAACGAGACTGGTTTGGCACAAATGATCATTTTTATAACACGACACAATATAATTCCCGAAGCACTAATATCAAATGCCTATTAGGCCCACTACAAGCAGAAATCTTTATGTTAGGAAACAGTTTCACATTTCATTCATACGCTCCAGCTTCTCAAGCATGAGATCGAAAAGTAGAAGTACGAAATTTTTATATAAATTTGGAATCGTCATATTCTTCCATAATTTGTGTGATGCTCCCGTTTCTTATCCTTCCTTGTTCTAACAAACAATCTTGTCATTACTAATTCTGTAATTATTCCTGCCAGTGTCAAAATTTATCTCCAGTTAACTTCACTAACCCTGCCACAATCACCGGTTTAGTTACCCCGCGTTAATTCTCCGGTTAGGCTGGAATTGGGCTGTTTTGGGGGAGGAAACCAGACTCCGGTTAGGCGTTATTAAGTGTTCGTACAACGCGTTTTCCGCGCTGCTCCCAGAATAGAATTTAAAGTGGTTGATAGTCTGAGACTGAACAACTGGCCCTCACTAGTGTAGCGATGTGGCCGAAACCTTTGTGTCAAAATTTGATTTTCTTGGATACACTGAGAAGATAATACGTAATCTTTCTTACCTGTTATTTCTGTTTGTCGTTTATATCCACTCTGGCAGCCTGAATCTATGGTTTTCTCTAATAATTATAACAACGCTGATTATTCGCAAACCCAGTCAACCACATAAACAGCGATTGGCATTCAGCCGTTCGCCTTTATTCCGCTCAGCTCGTATAGCCCCGTTTCCTTTTGTCTGCAGGAAAGTTTATTTCGAAATGCCATGGGGATTCCCCTGGCAGAGACATC
Organism: Schistocerca piceifrons; assembly: GCF_021461385.2. Classification (NCBI taxonomy): domain Eukaryota; kingdom Metazoa; phylum Arthropoda; class Insecta; order Orthoptera; family Acrididae; genus Schistocerca; species Schistocerca piceifrons. The sequence continues at coordinate 87,783,286 of NC_060143.1, read as the reverse complement.
GTGGACACTATGCATGCATTCAAAAATCAACTTATGATTCATTCAGAAATCAACTTAGAATGTGTTCAAAAATGTTCAAAAACCTGCGGGGATGTGTTTCAAAATCATATGAATAATTGGTAGACCAACGTGCGCTTGATGCTAGGCGCTTTGTGAAACAAGGTTTTTTCCCTCAGGAATATGAAATGAAATTGCCCCGGGCAGTTACCCCGATTTGCAGTCCGCGCACTAGATCCGGGCATGTTGAGCATGCGTGAATCTGGCAGCTTGGGCGCGCCAGTAAAATTTTTCCGGCTAGCATGTGGCTGCTTATACAGGTAACAGCCACACTTCCATAGCCAAAAGCGTGAGAAGATACTACTCATACGCGACTCAACTGCGCATGCGCATGAGCTCGCTCGCAACTGCTCAAACTAATCTAATGAAAACAGTTGGGATGTCATGCTCATCGGCAGAAATTTGTTGTTGTGAAGCACTGCATAGTCTTCCTAAAGCCTTTGACACATTTTGCTCTTGGCAGAACTGGTATAAGCAAAGTGTTTGTTATTGTATATGGCGCATTTCCATTGCAACTTAAGTTTTATTTTCGTTTTTTTCTCTCGTTCATGTTTTATTGCTGCAATATTATTCTCCAGGAGCGAGATACAGCAATATTCTTTGTTAGAATTTTGGTTCCTACCAGTCAAAATTACAAAAATTTAACTGAAAAATAAAACAATGAAAAATTCCCGGAATACTACAAAATTCCCGGGTTTTTACCGCATCTCCGGGTTGTCGCGGGTCGTATACACCCTGTATAATCACTGCTGGTTTGTCTGACCTTCTCCACATGCCACACTCGTCTTACAAACCATCTACGAACCCCACAACACCACTGACTCCTGACTCGAGAACATCTTGACAAGTTTCCGCCGAAACCAACCCCTAAACCATTTCTGTCACGTTTCCGCAGGGAGTAAGACACACTCATTGTCCCAAGCCCTCAGGAGGTCCCCATCACTTGAAAACTGCAATCCTTTCAGCTTAATTTTCACATGCGGGAACAATGCAAAGTCACAAAGAGTGAGGTCTGGACTGTAAGGAGGGTGCTCAAGAAGTTTCAGTCCTGTACCTCGCAAATTTTCGGTGCATGCTTTGGCAAGGTGAACAGGAGCGTCATCGTGGTGGAGGAGCCAAATGTCCATTCTTGACTTCGGTCGCAGGTTCTTCAAAGAGTGGATGACTTTGGGCAGGCACTGCTCAGTGTGCCACTTAGCTGCGACTGTCTTCTGTGTGTCCAAAAAATCACGCTCCACGATTTCACTCGATTTGAAAAAGGCAGCTGTTGGTTGGTTTGTTGGTTGGATTGGGGAAGGAGACCAGACAGCGTGGTCATCGGTCTCATCGGATTAGGGAAGGATGGGGAAGGAAGTCGGCCATGCCCTTTCAGAGGAACCATCCCGGCAGTGGCCTGGAGTGATTTAGGGAAATCACGGAAAACCTAAATCAGTATGGCCGGACGCGGGATTGAACCGTCGTCCTCCCGAATGCGAGTCCAGAGTCTAACCACTGCGCCACCTCGCTCGGTAAAAAGGAAGCTGTCATTTTCTTCTTTACTGGTCGGGATTTTCTGACTGCTACAGGTGTCGTCATTTTCAAAGACCCAAAATTTGTTTTGAGTCTTAGCCGGCACGTCATAACAGTACTGCCAAGTCTCGTCATCTGTCACGATGTTATTCACATACTGAGATTGTCCGTAAGAAAACTTCTTTAACACCTCCCGGCACCAAGTCACACGTCGTGTCACCTGCTCTTCCGTCAGTCTATGCGCTGCACCCAGAGACAACAAAATTTCTTTACTTGCAAATGATCATGCAGAACCGAAAGAACTGCTGGTGCATTTAGCACTAAGGTATCCTTTAACTGCCTATATGCCACTAGCCTGTGTTCATCTAGCATTTTCCTCACAGCATCAATGTTTTCCTCCGTAACTGATGATTGTGGCCTTCCCATCCTCTCAGCGTCCTCTAGAGTGAAATTTCCTGTTAGGAATTCTCTGTACCATCTGTATAGAGTTACACGATGGGGACACACATCACCCTAGTGCAAGATTCATTACTTCAAAACACTGCTCTATGTTTAAACCACGCGTGAAGTTGTACCGCAGAACTAACCCGAATCTCACTTCGTGACCACGATGCCATAGCAACAGGGGCGGTGAAAAGGGGGCGGGGGACTATGGGGGCTGCAGCCCTCGCTCCCAATGGAGTATCATATTACACTGGATAAAATGACTTCAGAAATCAGCGAATATATTACTCCAACAGATTCAATCATTTCCTTATAATTATGTAGCTATATGTACCTTTGGAGAAAAGAGAGCCACTTGTATGAATATCAAGTGCTCAGATGGAAACCCAGTTCTAAGCAAAGAAGGGAAAGCAGAAAGGTGGAAGGAGTATATAGAGGGTCTATACAAGGGTGATGATCTTGAGGACGATATTATGGAAATGGAAGAGGATGTAGATGAAGATGAAATGGGAGATATGATACTGCGTGAAGAGTTTGACAGAGCACTGAAAGACCTGAGTCGAAATAAGGCCCCGGGAGTAGACAACATTCCATTAGAACTACTGACAGCCTTGGGAGAGCCAGTCCTGACAAAACTCTACCATCTGGTGAGAAAGATGTATGAGACACGCGAAATACCCTCAGACTTCAAGAAGAATATAATAATTCCAATCCAAACGAAAGCAAGAGTTGACAGATGTTAAAATTACCGAACTATCAGTTTAATAAGTTACAGCTGCAAAATACTAACGCGAATTCTTTACAGACGAATGGAAAAACTGGTAGGAGCCGACCTCGGGGAAGATCAGTTGGGATTCCGTACAAAAGTTGGAACACGTGAGGCAATACTGACCTTACGACTTATCTTAGAAGAAAGATTAAGGACAGGCAAACCTACGTTTCTAGTAATTGTAGACTTAGAGAAAGCTTTTGACAATGTTGACTGGAATACTCTCTTTCAAATTCTAAAGGTGGCAGGGATAAAATACAGGGAGCGAAAGGCTATTTACAATTTGTGCAGAAACCAGATGGCAGGTATAAGAGTCGAGGGGCATGAAAGGGAAGCAATGGTTGGGAAGGAAGTGAGACACGGGGTGTAGCCTCTCCCCGATGTTATTCAATCTGTATATTGAGCAAGCAGTGAAGGAAACAAAAGAAAAATTCGGAGTAGATATTAAAATCCATGGAGAAGAAATAAAAACTTTGAGGTTCGCCGATGGCATTTTAATTCTGTCAGAGACAGCAAAGGACTTGGAAGAGCAGTTGAACGGAATGGACAGTGTCTTGAAAGGAGGATATAAGATGAACATCAACAAAAGCAAAACGAGGATAATGGAATGTAGTCGAATTAAGTCGGGTGATGCTGAGGGAATTAGATTGGGAAATGAGACACTTAAAGTAGTAAAGGAGTTTTGCTATTTGGGGAGTAAAATAACTGATGATGGTCGAAGTAGAGAGAATATAAAATGTAGACTGGCAATGGCATGGAAAGCGTTTCTGAAGAAGAGAAATTTGTTAACCTCGAGTATAGATTTAAGTGTCAGGAAGTCTTTTCTGAATGTATTTGTATGGAGTGTAGCCATGTATGGAAGTGAAACGTGGACGATAAATAGTTTGGACAAGAAGAGAATAGAAGCTTTCGAAATGTGGTGCTACAGAAGAATGCTGAAGATTAGTTGGGTAGATTACATAACTAATGAGGAGGTATTGAATAGAATTGGGGAGAAGAGGAGTTTGTGGCACAACTTTACAAGAAGAAGGGACCGGTTGGTAGGACATGTTCTGAGGCATCAGGGGATCACAAATTTAGTATTGGAGGGCAGCGTAGAGGGTAAAAATCGTAGAGGGAGTCCAAGAGATGAATACACTAAGCAGATTCAGAAGGATGTAGATTGCAGTAAGTACTGGGAGATGAAGCAGCTTGCACAGGATAGAGTAGCATGGAGAGCTGCATCAAACCAGTCTCACGAGTGAAGACCACAACAACAACAACAACAACATAGTTTGCAATGTATTTCAAACACATTTCAACAAAAGAGTAAGAGCGGCAAATAGCTTACTATCTAAACCAATAAACAGCATTTAACTTAATGGGCGTCTTATCATTTATTAATATACATTTTTTACTCTGATTTCAAAACAGTTACCAAAAACTACTTTAAGCAACACTAAATTTTACCAGTTTGGTAATGGAGGACCACAACTCTCCTTTTTTTAAGCGATATTCCATTCCCCCAAACGCCCTCCCCCCATTAGCCCCCCCCCCTCCGCCTTGACCGACTTCTGACATCTACAATCGCCCCTGCATAGCAAGCACTTCACACTAACCCTGTTAGTGAACGACTGCGCCCACAGACATGGTTCAAATGGCTCTGAGCACTATGGGACTTAACATCTTAGGTCATCAGTCCCCTAGAACTTAGGACTACTTAAACCTAAGTAACCTAAGGACATCACACATATCCATGCCCGAGGCAGGATTCGAAACTGCGACCCCCACAGACATGGCGCAGTGACTACAATGCAGGTATGAAGTATTCTCAGAACACAGCAACAATCAGATTGATGCGACTTATTGTAGCGTCATATTGCAAAACTTCCTTAATACCCTTTGTGTGGCGTATCTGTAGGCGTGACTGGCTTCCAGACGCTCAACAGGTTCCGACCCTCTTGTGGGAAACAGGACTTCAGCGAGCAAGCAGATGAATCGTGGATGCTACTAGCGTGTGACTAGTTGGGAATTCGGGTCAGACGTGAAGCGTGTCCAGATATCCGAGGCAATTAAAGCAACCGCTATCATTACGCTGGGGATCTGGGTTCGATTCCCGGTCTGGCAAAAATTTCAGTTTTTGCCATCGAACTATTTCCATGCCCGCCTGCAGCTGTCGTCGATCTTTCCTTTGAAATTTAAGAACTATTTATGTTTCACTATCGTTTCTCCTTAGCCACGTCGTCCTCCATTGTTACAGAGGCCTTAGATCGTGCCCGGACACGGCGTGCCAAACCGCATGCGAGCCAGACGTGTGGGCCAAGTGTGGGTCAAAGGTTGACGTGCCTCGTGGTGTGGAGGACGTACACAGATCTAGTACCCGTTTGCACAAAAAGAAGCAGTCCGGAGGTGTACCCTCACAAGCCTTTAAAAGTGTATGGGAATGACAAAAGAAAAAGATGACAATTCTCAGTATCTACTGGGCAATCGCGTAATCCGTGGGCACTACAAATTTGCTCTGCAATGATATTACAGTACCACGTAGAAAAAATTTAAAAGTTTACTTGACAATGAAAGAGCAAAAGATTACAATGATCGACAGATGGGATCCATGATTCTGTTCATCAAGAAGAAATTGGTGCTACGAATGGTAAAATTTCCACTGTCATTACAACAGTTTTTGATGAAATTGGAAAAACTTTATACATTACTAGAAAAGTACGTTGGTTAGGTGGAGGGGCATACTTCGAACGATTTTTCGATTTAAAATCCGCTATTGTTCAATTTATGAAGGAAAAAGGAGTGTGGAACGAAAATTAGAACATCCGGAGTGGTTTGCAGAGCTAGTATTTTTAGTGAGCTTGAATGCACATTGCCCTCTATAAAGCACTGCAAGGTAAGAAACAATTTATTTGATTTGTTGGGGATGCATTTAAAAAAGAAAATCGCATTGTAGACGGGACAAGTTATGACAAACACAGTCCAGTTCCCTAAGCTCAATGACGTTAAAGAAAACGTGGGGTATCAAAAATGCATTGTGCCCTTGAAAGTTTTCTAAACGTTTCGAGGACACTGCTAATCTTACATCTGCTTGCGCGACTGTTTGCCGCTGTAGCTGAAACAGCACCTGCGCGTGTGCAGATGTATCTGATTCATCTGCTGTGTAATTCCTATTTTAAAGACAAATGCCTTTACGTTAAAACTGCCCAGGATATCAGTGTTTTCCTCAAGTAGAGTTTCCACGTCTCCCTAACGAGGTTGCAAAAGTGCTGCAATTATGTGTGTGAAAGACCTGTTTTCGGTTATGAATTTAAATACACTACTGGCCATTAAAACTGTTACACGAAGAAGTAATGCAGATGATAAACGGGTTTTCATTGGACAAATATATTATACTAGAAATGACATGTGATTACATTTTCACGCAATTTGTGTGCATAGATCCTGAGAAATCAGTATCCAGAACAACCACCTCTGGCCGTAATAACGGCCTTGAGACGCCTGGGCATTGAGTCAAACAGAACTTGGATGGCGTGAACAGGTACAGTTGCCCATGTAGCTTCAACACGATATCACAGTTCATCAAGAGTAGTGACTGGCGTACTGTGACGAACCAGTTCCTCGGCCACCATTGACCAGACGTTTTCAGTTGGTGAGAGATCTGGAGAATGTGCTGGCCAGGGCAGTCGAACATTTTCTGTATCCAGAAAGGCCGGTACAGGACTTTCAACATGCGGTCGTGCATTATCCTGCTGAAATGTAGGGTTCTTCAGGGATCGAAAGAAGGGTAGAGCCACGGGTAATAACACATCTGAAATGTAACGTCCACTGTTCAAAGTGCCGTCAATTCGAACAAGAGGTGACCGAGACGTGTAACCAATGACACCCCATACCATCACGCCGGGTGATACGACAGTATGGCGATGACGAATACACGCTTCCAATGTGCGTTCACCGTGATGTTGCCAAACACGGATGCGACCATCATGATGCTGTAAATAGAACCTGGATTCATCCAAAAAAATGACATTTTTGCCATTCGTGCACCCACGTTCGTGGTTGAGTACATCATCGCAGGCGCTTCTGTTTGATGATGCAGCGTCAAGGGTAACCGCAGCCATGGTCTCCGAGCTGATAGTCCATGCTGCTGCAAACGTCGTCGAACTGTTCGTGCAGATGGTTGTTGTCTTGCAAACGTCCCCATATGTTGACTCAGGGATCGAGGCGTGGCTGCACGATCCGTTACAGCCATGCGGATAAGATGGCTGTCATCTCGACTGCTAGTGATACGAGGCCTTTGGGATCCAGCGCGGCGTTCCGTATTACCCTCCTGAACCCACCGATTCCGTATTCTGCTAACAGTCATTGGATCTCGACCAACGCGAGCAGCAAAGTCGTGATACGATAAACCGCAATCGCGATAGGCTACAAGCCGACCTTTATCAAAGTTGGAAACGTGATGGTGCGCACTTCTCCTTACACGAGGCATCACAACAACGTTTCATTAGGCAACGCCGGTCAAGTGCTGTTTGTGTATGAGAAATCGGTTGGAAACTATCCTCATGTCAGCACGTTGTAGGTGTCGCCACCGGCGCCAACCTTGTGTGAATACTCTGAAAAGCTAATCATTAGCATATCACAGCATCTTCTTCCTGTCGGTTAAATTTCGCGTCTGTAGCACGTCATCTTCGTGGTGTAGCAATTTTAATGGCCAGTAGTGTAAATAACGATGACATGGGAATCTGAGAGCGAAATTCGGTGAAATTGTCTGTGTCTGTTCCATACGGCGACATTTTGTACCTGGTAAAAATTACATTATGCTTACAGCGCACCAAAAATAACTAAACAGTACTGAAAATTTGTTTCGTTTATGATCTGGCACGTATGAAATATGAAACCAAGTCATATACTGTACGACTGCATTGCCATCTAAATACGTTGAATTCGCAGTATCCCCCTCTTCCCCCTACCTCCCACTCACGCAGTATGGTGTGGTAGCGGGGGAAAATTGCAGCCAGACTGTAAAACACACACTGTAACACCATAGCTCTAATACTCTACTGATTTATTTTGCTTTTGTTTTATTTAATATTATATCGTTGAGCTTCTGTAAATGTGTTTGTTTGAATCGATAACATAAAATTGTACACTCCTTTCTTGTAAGAACTTTGATGTCATGATTTGATTCTATGCAAAGTTGTGTATCTGTCATTTAAATTCTTTGTCCCATTTGGAGGGAACAAAACTTACTATATATAAATGTAATTTCTGTGTGAATAATTTTTTGTAGAAATGTCAATATGTGCAAATGTTCTGTTTTATTGAATGAATTTGGTTGCTGTTATGTAAACTGCTGATCCTCACTTAGGGTTCTTAGTTAGTTTGTATGTAAAAGGTGTAGTGGTTCCCCTCGGGAACGGAACTGTGTAGCGCGCGCAATTTGTGGTTGGCTTAGGTGGAAAAAGTCGGGGACGAGCTACCAAACTGTGCTCTGCCATGTAAATGTTGCATATTGTGCTGGTTCCGAGAGAGGCTTTTCCTGCCGCTTTCCAATGCCTCGGATGGATGGATAAATAGCTGGAACTATTCTGGAATTTGTATCTACACTCCTGGAAATGGAAAAAAGAACACATTGACACCGGTGTGTCAGACCCACCATACTTGCTCCGGGCACTGCGAGAGGGCTGTACAAGCAATGATCACACGCACGGCACAGCGGACACACCAGGAACCGCGGTGTTGGCCGTCGAATGGCGCTAGCTGCGCAGCATTTGTGCACCGCCGCCGTCAGTGTCAGCCAGTTTGCCGTGGCATACGGAGCTCCATCGCAGTCTTTAACACTGGTAGCATGCCGCGACAGCGTGGACGTGAACCGTATGTGCAGTTGACGGACTTTGAGCGAGGGCGTATAGTGGGCATGCGGGAGGCCGGGTGGACGTACCGCCGAATTGCTCAACACGTGGGGCGTGAGGTCTCCACAGTACATCGATGTTGTCGCCAGTGGTCGGCGAAAGGTGCACGTGCCCGTCGACCTGGGACCGGACCGCAGCGACGCACGGATGCACGCCAAGACCGTAGGATCCTACGCAGTGCCGTAGGGGACCGCACCGCCACTTCCCAGCAAATTAGGGACACTGTTGCTCCTGGGGTATCGGCGAGGACCATTCGCAACCGTCTCCATGAAGCTGGGCTACGTTCCCGCACGCCGTTAGGCCGTCTTCCGCTCACGCCCCAACATCGTGCAGCCCGCCTCCAGTGGTGTCGCGACAGGCGTGAATGGAGGGACGAATGGAGACGTGTCGTCTTCAGCGATGAGAGTCGCTTCTGCCTTGGTGCCAATGATGGTCGTACGCGTGTTTGGCGCCGTGAAGGTGAGCGCCACAATCAGGACTGCATACGACCGAGGCACACAGGGCCAACACCCGGCATCATGGTATGGGGAGCGATCTCCTACACTGGCCGTACACCACTGGTGATCGTCGAGGGGACACTGAATAGTGCACGGTACATCCAAACCGTCATCGAACCCATCGTTCTACCATTCCTAGACCGGCAAGGGAACTTGCTGTTCCAACAGGACAATGCACGTCCGCATGTATCCCGTGCCACCCAACGTGCTCTAGAAGGTGTAAGTCAACTACCCTGGCCAGCAAGATCTCCGGATCTGTCCCCCATTGAACATGTTTGGGACTGGATGAAGCGTCGTCTCACGCGGTCTGCACGTCCAGCACGAACGCTGGTCCAACTGAGGCGCCAGGTGGAAATGGCATGGCAAGCCGTTCCACAGGACTACATCCAGCATCTCTACGATCGTCTCCATGGGAGAATAGCAGCCTGCATTGCTGCGAAAGGTGGATATACACTATACTAGTGCCGACATTGTGCATGCTCTGTTGCCTGTGTCTATGTGCCTGTGGTTCTGTCAGTGTGATCATGTGATGTATCTGACCCCAGGAATGTGTCAATAAAGTTTCCCCTTCCTGGGACAATGAATTCACGGTGTTCTTATTTTAATTTCCAGGAGTGTATCATCGCCACCAAGAAATGGCAGAGTTCAGCAATTCTACCTACAATTCCACCTACCAACATGCAATCGCCACCTCATTGCGCAATCTCTGTAATGGAGCACTATAGTAATGTACAGTGAAGGACAGCATAATGGATGTGTTAGTGTGCTCAAATATAAGGTAATTTATAACTGAATTTATGTGCCTACCTTGATTTTTTCCTCATCATAACACCTCTCAGGTTCCTCTCAGTTTGAACTAAAGTGATTACCGAGTGTCCCTACTGAAAAAACATTAAAGACCAGTGTTTTTGCTAATTAATGCCTCTTGAACATAGTAAAAAGAAAGTTAAAGTTAATGTGGCAGGAGAGTGAGTTAAAGTTAATGGTGCTTGCTGAAAATAATTTTCCTAGTAAAACTGCTTATTAATGCGTTGTTGCCAACTTCAAATTAAAAGTTCTTAAGACTGAGGCTCATAAAGTTTTGCTTAGTAAATGATCACATTACTGCCTGTTGTAAATCGCAGAAGGTGAGTCAGTATCTTACATATATGTTAATTTTGTCTCTCAATGTAGTAAAAGTAGAAAACAGCAGTTGTGAAACGTTATATACTCATGTTTGCTAAGTGTCTCTCTTGTGTATTAGAAGTGCGTATTAATAGTATAGCAGGATCCACAGTTTGTCTATTGTGTTAATGCTCAGTAACAAGTAACAGAAAGATCACTAATTATGAAAACCATAATTTGTTTATTCAAATGATAGTGAGAAGCAACCTGTTAGTGGATTCCAATTAACCTTCATTTTAAATAGTAAAGTATTTAACTGAGAGAGACTTAACCTATGTCCAATTTATGATCCTGCAGTGAATGTTAATAGTAATGTTATAAAGACAGTTCAGTTTGAACAAGCCCTGAAAGTAATAGTGTGTTTCGGTGTCTGATATATTTTTGCAAATAGTTTGTGCTGCTCCAGCTGTTAGCTTCGACCTTAAAACATATGTATATGTCAGAGTTCATTGCACTCGCGTGAGGCCAAGTAAAGGTTGTGTTTATCCATTAAAGTTACTAATAACTATTTTCTTGAACGAGAATGTTAATCATTATCTTGCCTAGTTAGGCTGGCGACCGTTTTCTTTATCCGTTGAACAGTGCAGATAGGCAAAATTTTGTTTGTTACTGTTTAAATATTTACGTAATTCTGACTTTCATTTCCGATAAGCCACCTCCGTTAGGTACAACACGGTCAACATAACAAAATTCCTCTCAGAGGGTAACACTGCTCTGTTGCTTTATACCATAATTGCTTTGACAAGATAGTTTTATTTCACGACCTGCCCACAACTTTAAGGTTATGGTACAGCAGTAGCAGACAGAAGTGTTATAACACACACACACTTACACGAAAGAGAAATAAAGCGAAGGAAAGACGGAGAGAGAGCCACACAAACTTACGAAGTCGCTCCTGGATGGGTTTAGTCCGGTGTAGATCTCGACCAGGGACTCGCACGTGCTCCTCCAGGGTGAGTCTGGGCGGCACATCTGCCAGGCTAGCCGGACAAACCCCGGCGGCCGGCCCAGCATCTCGTCAGCGTTCTTCCCGAAGTCGCTCTGCGAACACCACCGACTGTTGTCAACAAGCGAGCAGTTGATATGCAGTTTCTTCTGTCAATGCAGTGTCGCTTCACCAGACCGTGTTTTAACAAGCGAACTCAATTTTCAACAATGCAATACCAGATAGGACAGCGGGTAACATAACTCTACTTATTGTTAGTATAGAGCATAGTAGGAAGAATATACGATTAAATATGTAGGCGAAATTTGATACTGACAGCTGAAACCTGCGGCAGCAACAACAGCTCTAATCCGACTGGGCATCGAGTCAGACTAACAAGGGGAGGCCACGACGTTTGGAACGCTGATTTACTGCAAACTTCGTACACTCGTAGTACTCCATGAGGACAACAAATGTGTAAGCAGTAGCGCGTACTTCTCAAGCGTTACTGAGAAAATCGCAAGATAATTTCTGTCGTCAAATATATACACCTGTGCGTGGTCGTTTTTACCAGAAAGCGCCGGCAGCTCAGCGTGTTCGGTCAGAGAGTTAGCAGTTGCCTCTAATAAAAAAAAAAAAAAACTGAGTTAATAGATAAACGACGAACTGAAACGGGCGTCTTGCGACTTCCGCCCCGAGCAGGTGCAACGAACAAATTGAGATTAAAATGATGAAAAAAAGAGGTTAGCGTCCAAGCCTCGTAATCGCTGGGTCGCTGGATCGAATCCCACTCTTTGCTTTTTTTATTTCTAACAGTTTCAAGGCAGCACTTATTTTGCAACAAAACAGTATAAACAGGCGATGGTAAAGTAGGAAAATGTAAAGAATACATAACGTAAACAACTGTAACATGCATAGCGGTAGACAAAAATGTTCTTACGGATACACATTCTCTACGTCTGCGTGATTACTATGCTATTGACAATAAAGTGCCTGGCAGAGGGTTCAATGAACCACCTTCAAGCTGTCTCTCTACCGTTCCACTCCCGAGCGGCGCGCGGGAAAAACGAGCATTTAAATTTTTCTCATCGACCTCTGATTTCTCTTATTGTGTCGTGATGATCATTTCTCCCTATGTAGGTGGGTGCCAACAGAATGTTTTCGCAATCGGAGGAGAAAACTTGTGATTGAAATTTCATGAGAAGATCCCGTCGCAACGAAAAACGCCTTTGTTTTAATCATGTCTGTGGCACTATCTCCCCTATTTCGTGATAATACAAAACGAGCTGCCCTTCTTTGAACTTTTTCAATGTCATCCGTCAGTACCACCTGGTGCGGCTCCCACACCGCACAGTAATACTCCAGAATGGGGCGGACAAGCGTGGTATAAGCAGTCTCTTTAGTAGACCTGTCGCACCTTCTAAGTGTTCTGCAAATGAATCGCAGTCTTTCGTTGGCTCTACCCACAAAATTATCTATGTGATCGTTCCAATTTAGGTTGTTTGTAATTGTAATCCCTAAGTATTTAGTTGAATTTACAGCCTTCAGATTTGTGTGACTTATCGCGTAATCGAAATTTAGCGTATTTCTTTTAGTATTCATGTGGAAAATTTCACACTTTTCTTTATTCAGGGTCAACTGCCACTTTTCGCACCATACAGATTTCTTATCTAAATCATTTTGCAATTCGTTTTGGTCATCTGATGACTTTACAAGACGGTAAATGAGAGCATCATCTGCAAATAATCTAAGACGGCTACTGAGATTGTCCACCTGTACAGGCAGGGTGACGACTCCAGCGAGCGAACAATGGGTATAAAATTCTGTTTATTTATGTAACTTCGACGAATTGCTTGTAGATTACGTACGTGATTACTTACTAATATTATAACTTTACAGTGTAAATTGCCCTGAACATGACCCCATCGCGGGTTGAAACCAGTTGGCGGCAAAATAAATAATGCGATTGTGACTGTCATTTTGAATAATTCATTATAAGTAAATTAATCGCTGTTATCTCCACAGAACTACGTTGTCTAAAAATCTATCAGAGTAATTTGTGTGAAAAAATGAATCCAGCACCTCAGCAGCATAATTGTTACGCAGCAAGAGTGTGACTGGTTTAAATACAATGCAATTTGTCTTAAAAAATGATTTTCGCTCCTCCACGGCGTAACAGCTATGTAGCAAGAGTGTAATAGTTCCAAAAGAAATGTCTTACACACATACGAGGGCCATTCAATATGTAATGCAACGCATTTTTTTTCTCAACCATTCTCGATTGACAAAATGTGGGATTTGTGTGGGACATTGTGGAACATTCCCTCTTCAGTCCCTACAGTTCCATGAAATTCCGATAGACGGCGCTAAATGTAGCCTTCAAATTTGCATTCCAAGAAGAGAACTCTCATTGAGTGTCTTTTGGCGGAAAACCAGAGTATCGCAGATGTCTGTAGAGACCAGAGATTGAATAAAAGGGCAGTGAGTTGTTGGACGAGGCGTCTGTTATCGCTATAACAATGTCGCGCAAATCTGTCCAATTTGCGTGCCAGTATGGACCACACAGCTGCGACTCCTACAATGTTGGCACGTGCGAACGCTCTCTTTCGACGTGATCGATGGTTCACAATCAAGCACGTCGCTGCACAACTGGACGTCTCTGTTGCTGGTGCTGACACAAGAGGAGCTCACGTAACTCCGTTGGACTGTTTTTCCTCATCTATTCTACATCCCAGATCTTGAACCTCCTGACTGAGATCTGTTTGGCCCAGTGGAGAATGCACTCCACAGTAAGCAGTATGTGGATGACGGGAAAGTTTTCATGGAGTAAGATGTTGGCTCTGACGTTGACCAGCAAAGTGGTACTACACCGGTGTAACGTTCTTTTAAAAAAATTTTAGTATGTTTTTCTTTGTTAATAAATATGCAATGCGTAATGTTTGTCTTACCCATATTTACTGTGCGATTTGTTGTTGAGCAGATGGTGCGGTTAATCAGTTTTACTGTCCTCCAAAAAAATTAAACAACTTAATCTGGAAAACCAGTATGCAATGCCTATAATGAAATCAATCCCTCTGAAATTTTCCCAGACTCGTAGGCACCGAGTTCTACGGCCCTGTACAAAAAAAAAACTGACAAAATTCTCTGTGCAAATAAACAATGAAATAAGTTTTCCTTAGCTCAAGAGTCGAAATGGAAGTAACCTTGGTATTCTGTTCTCTCCACAGTTGTTGTTGTTGTGGTCTTCAGTCCTGAGACTGGTTTGATGCAGCTCTCCATGCTACTCTATCTTGTGCAAGCTTCTTCATCTCTCAGTACCTACTGCAACCTACATCCTTCTGAATCTGATTACTGTATTCATCTTTTGGTCTCCCACTACGATTTTTACCCTCCACGCTGCCCTCCAATACTAAATTGGTGATCCCTCGATGTCTCAGAACATGTCCTTCCAACCGATCCCTTCTTCTAGTCAAGTGGTGTCACAAGCTCCTTTTCTCCCCAATTCTATTCAATACTTCCTCATTAGTTATGTGATCTACCCATCTAATCTTCAGCATTCTTCTGTAGCACCACATTTCGAAAGCTTCTATTCTCTTCTTGTCCAAACTATTTATCGTCCACGTTTCACTTGCATAAATGGCTACACTCCATACAAATACTTTCAGAAACGACTTCCTGACATTTAAATCTATACTCGATGTTTACAAATTTTTCTTCTTCAAAAACGCTTTCCTTGCCATTGCCAGTCTACATTTTATATCCTCTCTACTTCGACCATCGTCAGTTATTTTGCTCCCCAAATAACAAAACTACTTTACTACTTTAAGTGTCTCATTTCCTAATCTAATTCCCTCAGCATCACCCGACTTAATTCGACTACATTCCATTATCCTCGTTTTGCTTTTGTTGATGTTCATCTTGTACCCTCCTTTCAAGACACTGTCCATTCAGTTTAGCTGCTCTTCCAAGTCCTGTCTCTGACAGAATTAGAATGTCATCGGCGAACCTCAAAGATTTTATTTCTTCTCCATGGATTTTAATACCTACTATAAATACAAATGGAATATTACATGGTATCACCAAAGACAAATAGCATCGGAAGTAAATGAATATAAGATATACAGGCTGAAAAGTATTTAAACCGACATACTCTGGGAGGTTGTAGGGGACATCAAAATAAATAATTTTCCCTAATGTCATTTTTTCCTAGGAGGATTATTTAAACCGGTGGAGGCCGTATTACGCTCTTCACTTGTTAGAGGCCGTATTACGAACTTCAGCTGTTAGAGGGCGTATTACGCTCTTCAGTTGTAGACAACTGCTGTTCACCAGTGTAGTAGTGCATTGTCTCTGTTTATCAATGGAGGGATACACCTGGAGTGAGTACACTGACATGTTTGGTGCGTACTACGTAGCGCACCACAACGGACGAGCTGCGCAGCGGGTCTATCAATAACAATATCCTAATCGCCGTATCCCGCATCATGCAACTTTTGCTGCTGTGTACCAACGTCTGCGTGAGACCGGGTCATTTAACAGATTACCTGGACAGGGACGCGGTCGCACGGTAACAACGCTGCAATTTGAGGACGCTGTCTTGCAGTATGTGGAGCGGGATCCTTCAATCAGCACTCGTGCAAAGAACAGTCCTTCGAGAGCAAGTGTTACGTTCATTTCACTTACAGCTTGTCCACAACCTGGAACCAGCTGATTATCCACCCAGAGCACAGTTTTCGCAGTGGTACCTGGGACACTGTGAAATGCATCCTACATTTCCATCGTCTGGGTTGTTTACCGATGAAGCAACGTTTGGGCGTGATGGAGTCTTCAACATGCACAATTTGCATGTTTGGAGTGAGGATAACCCACATGCCACAGTTACTAGCGCTCATCAAGTGCGGTTCTTCGTTAATGTGTGGGTCGGTGTTGTTGGGGACTGTTTAATTGGGCCGTATCTGCTACCTAGGCCATTAAATGGCAGGCACTGTTATAATATTCTCGCCAGAGCATTGCCGGAATTGTTGGAAAACGTCCCGCTCCCTACAAAACAACGCATGTGGTTCCGACATGACGGGGCGCCGGCACATTTGAGTCATCGTGTGCGCCGATTCCTGGACCGACGGTTCCCAGAAATGTGGATTGGGAGAGGTGGTCCTGTACCATGGCCTGCTCGATCCCCAGATATGTCCCCTCTGGACTTTTTTGTTGGTTTCATTAATTTGTCGCCAGAGAAATCTTCCTCTACCGGTTTAAATACTCCTCATAGGAAAAAATGACATTAGGGGAAAATATTTGTTTTGACGTCCCCTGCAACCTCCCAGAGTTTGTCGGTTTAAATACTTTTCACCCTATATAGAGGCTGTATACAAAAGGATACATCTTCTTATTACGAAAAAATGTTTGAATTACCGTTTGCAGTGGTCAGACTGCCCGAAGGATGTGATCCGCTGGACACATGTCAAAATAATTGTTGTCTCTTTCAGTTGTTTTCGTGTATACTCGAATGAAAATAGAAAAATGTGCAACTCTTACGGTAAGAGTACCGACCTGCAAGATACTCCCTACCGGGCACATTGCCTCCTAATAAAATGCATAATAATCAAGAAATCGTGAAAACAAGGAACCAATAGAATTTGTATAAGCATAGGAAATGTGTCAAGTAAAAGTCTGGTGTGTTTTATAGGTATGTGGACTCGCATGTAGAACTAAAATAAGCATAAATTGTGATGTGCTGGTAATGCAAATAACAACTTCTGCAAGACAAATGTCAAGTATCATATTTTCTGAAAAGTAGCAAAAAAATTTATGCAATGCTGAAAGGCGGAAAATAAGTAGTTGTGATATGTGATCCTCAAAATTATATTTGGCTACATTAAAGGAACCAAAGGAAAAATCATTCTATAAAGTGTTTGACGTTGCTGATGTGATGATTGCCTCGCGATTTTCTCGTTCGTAAAGTCAATCTGAACCACATTGGGATGGAGAAGATAACGTATCCTAAAAGGTCCAGAATAAAAGTTCAAATTTACTGCAACGACGTTTTCCTCTGTTGGATAGTTACTGAGTCCATAACAACACTTTTTGTACTATGCGAAATTCCTGGAAGTTTCTCTCCTGTTTTTGTTGATGGACGATAATACTCGACCTCATAGAGCACAGGTGGTAGAAGTTTTCTTCGAGACTGAAGATACTGCATGGATGGCGTGCCCTGCTCGCTCTTCCGATCTGAATCCCATAGAGCATGTTTGGGATGCTCTAGGGAGATGGGTTGCAACACGTCACCAACCACCAACCACTCTCCTAGATTTGCGAGCAACTCTGCGAGAAGAAGGGGCGTTATTGCCTGAGCATGAGATTGATGACATCATTCACAAGATGCAACGTCGTTGTCAGACCTGTATTGCTGCCATGGGCGGTAACACCCCGTACTGAGCACTATAGCCAGGAGTCTACCATCGATATGCTGGAAAAATTGTACATTTAAAGCCAGCGGCAGGCATAAAACGTCATCTGAAATTGTACTGAATGCTTTCTCAGAAAATTATTTTGAACATTTGGTTCATGAGCCCACTCGAAGCGTAAATGGTTGCGAAAGCGTGCTTGATCTCTTAGCAACAAATAATCCTTGACAAATAGGGAGTATCTTGACGAATACAGGAATTAGCAACCACAAGGTAGTTGCTGCTAGGCTGAATGCCGTAACACCTACAACCATCAAAAAGAAACTAAAAGCACATCTATTAAAAAAAAAGCCGATAAAAATGCTCTTAACGCCTTTTTAAGAGAGTCTCCACTCCTTTCGTTCTGATCACGTAAGCATAGAAAAGATGTGGAAAGTTTCAAAGAGATAGTATCGACTTCAGTTGAGAGACATATGCCACATAAATTGATAAGTGATGGTCCTGATCCCCCATGGCAGACAAAACGAGTCAGATCGCTGTTGCAGAAGCAACGAAAAAAGCACGCCAAATTTAAAAGAACGCAAAATCCCCAAGACTGGCAAAGTTTTGCAGAAGTTCGAAATACAGCATGTACTTCAATGCGAGATGCTTTTAATAATTTCCACAACGAAACTCCGTCTCGGAATCTGGCAGATTGCTTATAGATTACGTACATGATTACTTACTAATATTATAACTTTACAGTGTAAATTGCCCTTAAGATGACCCCATCGCGGGTTGAAACTGGTTGGCGGCAAAATAAATAATGCGATTGTGACTGTCATTTTGAATAATTGATTACTCTGATAGCCTCCTGTTTCTATGTTTAATAACAGCCGATTCAAGACGTGTGTAACAGCGCATCAGAGTAGTAATTATTGCTGAAGCAGGAACTTTTTATTTAAATAAACACGCTGAGGAGTCGTACTCATGCACGCAAGGCATTGCTGGATGCCTGAGGCAAACTATGCCGCAGGGGTTGGCCAACCTCATTGTGAAGCTGGTCACTACAAATATCCCCACGCATCTACGGAATGAGGACAGAAGTCCCAACCTGCCACAGAAAGTGCATCTCCTTGGGTCTACGTTGTGGCCATCACCCCATGCCCAATACTCACGCCAGAGGCGAGGTTTTTGCTCACATTCTAGTTCACAGCCCACAGACAATGAATATTAGACATACTTCTCACCTGATAAATGCTATGGCAAATGAAAGAACCTCGGAAATCCTCTTTCCCGATTTGTATCAACAAGAGTATAATGCAAATCCGCAACCTATTACTAAGAAGTTGTCAAAATTACATGTAAGTTACATAGTTTGTCGTCCGCCCCCGGTAGCTGAGTCATCGGCGCGACAGAATGTCAGTCCTAAGCGCCTGGGTTCGATTCCCGGCTGGGTCGGAGATTTTCTTCGCTGAGGGACTGGGTGTTGTATTGTCCTAATCATCATTTCATCCCCATCGATGTACAAGTCGCCGAAGTGGCGTCAAATCGTAAGACTTGCACCTGGCGAACGATCTACACGGCTGGAGGCCCTAGTCACACGACATTTCACAGTAATGTCAAAATCTGACATAGTTTTGAGATACAATACAAACATTTTATAGATATGGAAATAACATTGTGATAGTTACATTGGCAACATATAACAGCAAACTGTATAATGTGGGCATCTGCAACTAAAGATACGCATTTTTGTGAAATAACCCATAAACAGTTGATGCATAACCTTGAATAGTACTACCACTTTCACAACATTAGAGTAGCAATTTAGTGTGATAACCTTATTTGCACATGTACAAAATCTCCGTATTATATATCCAAATTATATAAAGATACTGACTCCACTTGTTCCTCGGTAAAATTTCAGCTGGATTCGTTTCTACTTTAAAAATAAAACATACAACCCCTGCGTTCTCTATTCTGCTGTTTACTTTTCATCCACACACAAACTCAGTATTCTGCTGGAATCAGCACGTGATGGGTATTACCAAGATGCATCAGATTCGTTCGAACAAGACCTGGTTTCACTCTTTGCATCTCTTTACCATTCGTTATTGGTTCTAATTTTATTCTGTGGCCCCTTTCTCGATGCTTTTGACTACGTCCTGCCTTTTGATCATGATTACTACTTAATGTCACTGTACATCTTAAAGTCCCCCTTTTCTTGGTTTTACAACTACACTGTTCCTTTTACAGCTCACCTGCTTCTTATGACCGTCTTCTTGATTCAGTCTGTTTTAAATTTTGACTGTCGTCACTATTTCGACGACTTTATTATAACCTAACAGGGAATGAGGTAAAGTCAAACTTTTCATGTAAATGATTTGAAAATAAGTAAGTTGACTATTATATTCAAATTTGCTATTGTCAGCTACGTATCTTCCTAGATTCTTGCCAACCCTACAAAAAACATTTAATTCCACCGTGGATAAGTGGGAGAGAATGTCTCCACCAAAGTGGCGAAGGAAGTGATGTTACAATGATGTAGCTGACCATTTGTGTCAGACATGGTCAGGTGCAGTGTCGACCTTTGAGGAGCTTGTGAGAAGCCGTATTGGATTTCGTATTTGGTGAATTTAGTCTTACATCTTGCGTGTTATTAAAGTATGCTGTTTAAAGGCAATGACACATTGAAGAGTTATCAAAAACACATCATTCTCGGTATGATTGATTATAATTAAATGTCAGCTAATTGCATAACAGCAAATAATACCTTCAGAAGAACCTAAGATGATCATCTGTCAGGAAAGTTCTTTGTAGCAAAGTGAAGTGAGATATGGTGTCACAAATTTTGAATACCATCGTTTACATAATGCTCTTTACAATTCTCTTTTCCACCTTCCTGTACCTAAAGTATTTGAGACTTTCTTATTAATGTAATAGAAGTATGTTTACAGTATTTGATGTTAGGTACAGATAGGAGTGCTGTCTCTCTAGATTGTATACTTTCTCACAAATTGCCTTATTTCTGTTTCCACTGGAGCAGTTAGAAATGTTTCGTGATCTGTGTGCTCTGTTTCTGTGGTATGTCTACTACGCTTTGATAAATCTTCAATATGCCATTTACTCAGAGTGAAACACTTTAATAAAACGGAAGTTATAATACCAAAACCACCAAATACAAAATGCAATATGCAGACTTCCAAGTTCTTTAAAGTAATAGCTGACAAAAACCTCAAACAGTTGATATAAGTGGTGGCTATGATATTTTGACATAACTTTCTTAGATAACTTGGGTACAAACAGTCTCTCCCTGGACAAATGGATTAGTACTGCCACCTTTGATTGCTCATGACCGTTTAATCTTGAAAGCGAGGGCAAACTCTGGTAATGCTGTAGGTGCTGAAGGAGGGGATAATAAATCATGTCAGTTCCCATGTCTGCAGAAGGAAAATAGAGGGGGAGTGAGATGGCAGAATGGCTGGGGAGGAGAGTAACCTTGAGCTTGACCTTGGAGGAGATCTGGCAACAATGCAACTGGCACTGATACTTCTCTAGTCTCCCTACAATATAAATCCAGTAAGTTTTGAGACTGGTTTAACAAAAAATAGAGAAAAGTTCAGATGGTGGGTTTAATGTTTCAGGTGTTCTATGTAGTGTCCCCCCCACTTGAGTACAATGCACAGAGCAATCATAAAACCATGTAAAACAGTAGAAAAGTTCTTCTTTGAGGTGTTGTTTAGCTTGCACATCACATAAGCTTAAATATTGGTTACCTTGTCAAAGAGCTGACCCTTCAAGTGACTTTCTGGACTTTCTCACTTTGTGGTAAGTTTGTATTGGTAACACTAAATCACCGTTGGCGATTTTTTCTAGACTAGAATTTTCCATATTTTGCATTTTGATCAGATTGCCACAGTTGTAGTTCGACTGTCAAAGTGTATGGGACAAACTTTAGCCTGCCCAGTTGGCCGTGTGGTGTAACGCACAGCTTTCCGGGTGGGAAGGAGCGCTGTCCCCAGCACAAATCCGCCCAGTGGATTTGTGTTGAGGTCCGGTGAGCCGGCCAGTCTGTGGATGGTTTTTAGGCGGTTTTCCATCTGCCTTGGCATATACAGGCTGGTTCCCCTTATTCCGCCTCAGCTACACTATGTTGGCAATTGCTGCGCAAACAAGTTATCCATGTACGCATACACCACCATTACGCAAACATAGGGGTTACACTCATCTGGTGTGAGATGTTCCCTGGGGAGTCCACCGGGGGCTCAACCACATAATAACCCTGGGTTCAGTGTGGGGCAGCGGAGGGTGAATAGGGGTGAAGTGGACTGCGGTAGTCGTCGTGGAGTTGCGGACCACTGCGGCTGCGGTGGGGACGGAGCCTCTCCGTCGTTTATAGGTCCCCGGTTAACATAATATAACATGGTACAAACTTTAAACACACTTTTCTCTTCTTCAGAACATTCTGGAGGATGTCTCGAATAACTAGAGATGTTGCTCCAATTTTAATTGTGACACAACAGTGTTGACACATTCTGGCTGCATGTAGACTACTTAAAACTGCCTGCTTACAACTGACTGGTGGAATGCACTACTGCAGTACAGAGTTGTTAATTCAACATGCTACTGTAGTTATTGCGCTGACAGCGCCTATACGACAAGAATAAAGCCAATATTGGAACTGTTCAGACCGTTGGTATATTGTGATTTCTCTCTACAGCTGGTTTTTTAAAAATGTTTTTATCTATCTGATGGCAGTATCGTTTAATAAACATAAAAGTAAATCTTTGTGTAGCCCCACTTGCCAGGTCAATTTTTTACTGTTAATTTCTCCAGATGAGGAGAAAGTAAGCCATGTCGCAAATTGGCTGAATTGCAAGGGAGGCTTGACTGTTGGATACCTAACTACTCTCTTTCTGGAGCGGAGTCAACTGCATGCACTCTTCGCACCCATCTCTGGAATGGCTAAGGAAAACTTTTGCAAAACAGTTTGGGCGGACTTACGATGGCCTTATCGGGGAACAAGGCGATGGCCTTCAGGAGCAGGCTGTGTCGCTGCGTGAAGAGCACGGCGGGCGCCATGAGGAAGGCAGCCCTGACGACGGAGCGCATGCGCGGCACCAGCTCTAGCCACGTGTAGAATGCGTTGCCGCCCGAGCTAATCCCCACGAAGAAGACGCGGGGGTTCCCCGTCAGTCGTCGCGTCAGCGACAGCAATGCCGGCATGTCGTACCGCCCCACGTCGTCCAGCCTGAAAAGTGCGCGTGCAAAAAGGCGGAATAATTACCCGCAAATGACATGTAAAAACTGAGGTTTAAAATTAATATAAGTTACTCTAAATTAGACTAAATTCATGTAAAGTATGTCGTACCATACGTCAGAAAGCCTTGCGCGATATTTACTTATGCAGAGTGGTCAGAGACAGTATAAAAAGCTAATAAGGATGTTGCAGGGTAGGCTGTGCCGAGAAGTAATTATTAAGGAAAAAGTTCGATATGTTTTGCCGTTTTCAGTATAATCAGCACTGAAGTTACCCGCCGATGGAGGTTTGAAAAGTTCTCGGAATCACCACAAGAGGACAGCGCTAGCGCAACGAGTTGTTTACATGATATTGGACTGTTGCCTACTGCGTGCCACGTCAGTGCTCTTGGAAGAGAGCTGTGGTGGTGATGTAGCTCTGTTGTTCCAGTGTAGTGATTTGCGAAGATGGAAAAAAATCGAGATTCGAGCGATGATTAAGTACTTTGTAAAGAAAGGTATGAAAGCAAAGGACATTAATGCCGATTACCAGGGCACACTGGGGGAATCTACTCCTTCATATTCAACTGCTGCCAAGTGGAAGATTGAATTTAAATTTGGTCGGGAAAGCTTAGATGATGACCCGCGCAGTGATCGGCTAAGATTTGTCACTACTCCAGAAATCATAGAAAGGGTGCACAAAATGGTCATGGAGGATCGCAGATTGAAAGTGCGTGAAATTGTTCACGCTTGCGAGATGTCATCTGAAAAGGTATATCACATTTTAACTGAAGAATTAGAAATGAAAAAATTATCTGCAAGATGGATGCCGCGACTCTTAACACTGGATCAAAAACGAATGAAAATCGACGTATTGGAACAATGTTTGGCCCATTTTAGGAGAAACGAACAAGATTTTTTGCGCCGGTTTGTGACCACAGATGAAACTTGGGTGCACTGCTGTACCCCAGAGACAAAACAACAGTCAAAGCCGAGGAAACATGCTGATTCTCCGCCAACAAAGAAAGCAAAGACAATTCCTTCGGCGGGAAAGGTCTTGGCGTCAGTGTTCTGGGATGCAAAGAGGATTCTGTTTGTAGATTGTCTCCCCACTGGGCAAACAATTACTGGAGAATACTATGCTACCTCCGTGGACAAATTGCAACAAAAGATACGATAAAAAAGGCCAGGTTTAGCAAGGAAGAAAGTCATCTTCCATCAAGACAATGTGCGCCCGCACACATGTGCCGTCACAATGGCAAAATTACATGACCTAAGGTATGAACTGTTGGCACACCCGCCTTATTCACCTGATATGGCTCTGTCAGACTTCCATCTCTTCCCAAAACAAAATTTTTCTTGGTGGACGAATTATTTTGTGAGCCTGGAGGAAACTCATTTTCGAGATGGGGTTCAAGGCACTTGAACATCGTTGGACCAAGTGCATTAATCTACAAGGAGACTACATTGAAAAATAAAAAAAAGTTTCAGTGTTGTAAGTACTTTTTTTTTATTCTGTTCCGAGAACTTTTCAAACCACCCTCGTAGTTACATATACTGTATACCCATACGATCACGGACCCTGAAGACCATGCTCCGACCTCACAATGTTCCTCCATAGATTACGATCGTGTGCACTTTGGATCCAGTTCTCATCGACACCTAACTGCTGAAGGTCTTTCTGCAGTTCATCGTCCCATCGCTTCCTTGGTCTTCCAATTGGACGAGTTCCATCAGGTTTTCGCTTAAACCCAGCATTTTTCTGGCCGTCTAGCAATGTTCCCTGCGAGGCTTATTCTCCACGCTTTCATTTTCTTCATGATGTGTGGTGCTTAATTGGCCATTGAGTTTCGGTTCTTTCTACTTCTCCAAGAGTTCTCTTCGCAGATTGGTGCAAATACATTTATCATGATTTTCCTTTCAAAGATCATCCTCTTTTTGTGGAGCTTAACGTATTTGTCCCATATGATAATACCAGTACTGTCACTGCATTATAGGCCTTAATCTCAACTGACGGGTTTTTGTTGATATTATCTGCTCCTGACTGGAATAAGTTTTAGACACATTGACAATACGTTGATTAATTTCTTGATTTACATTACATGCCTGGTGAACCAAGTGCCGAATACTTAAAATTTTTCACTCTGATTATACTCCCTATTTCATCCTGCAATGCGGCGCTTTTAGGGGCTTCTCTGAATACTTCTATCACTTCATTCTTCTCCATATTAATCGTCAGACCAAACTTACTAGCTTCTTTGCTAAGTCTGTTACAGTTTGTGCCCTCTCTTCCTCTTAATCCACTATGGCTGCAATGTCGTCAGCACATTTCATAACTGTGTTCTGCCATTTAGAATCACCCCATTACCTTATCTTTTCATTTCCCGAGTTGATTTCTCGAGCACCAAATTGAAAGATGTGGCAAAATGGCATCACGTTGTCTCACACCTGTTCTGATATTGAATTTCTTGGATAGCTCCCTCTGGTATTTCACCTTGGCTTTTGTCTCTGCTGTACACACCTTCACCAAGTTAATTAACGTTGTTGGTATGTCAAGCTCTCTGAGGTTGTAGGTAGTCAGTGTATACTAATATACGCATTTGATGAATCCACAAATGTTACCAGGAACCGAAGGCTGACTTCCCAGCACTTCCCCCAGATTTGCATATTGGTAAAAATTTGATACATGGTTGATCTTCCTGCCCAAAAACCTGCCAGGTACTCTCTAACGTCATCTTCAGCAAAAGGCTTCAGATTTTCAAGAAGTATTAGTGATATCACTTTGTATGGTACACTTAGTAGAGTCATACTTCTATAATTACTACAGGTCCCTTTATTGTTCTTTTTGAGCAGTGGGATAAGAGTAGCTTGACTTCCACTCTTTTTGGATCTCCTCCTTCTCCATTCTTCAGTTACGAGACTCTATATCTCTTTCTGAAATGTTTCACCTCCTGCCATCCAACATGTAGTTGCACGTTTAAATTCAATCTGCCAGACAAAGTGCCGCCAAGTGTGCTCTTCTTTGGGTTTCCTCAAACCGAAAAGACTTATTTACTATCAAAAACAGTCTTTATCACAATTTATTTATTACGGTGACCGGTTTCGACCACTACTGTGATCATCTTCAGACCAATGAGTAAGAACCTCCTTCTGCTGGAGTGATTCTCCAGCAGAAGGAGTTTCTTGATCATTGGTCTGAAGGCGATCACAGTAGTGGTCGTAACCGGTCATCGTAATAAATAAATTGTGATAAAGACTGTTTTTGATATAAATATTTGTAACACATTGATCACTGATCACTGTCATAATTGTAAAAATTCTGTCACTAAATGTAATTGGGTTTTCTCTTTTGATGCTAGTCAGTTGTCAGGATGAGCATTCTAAAGAATTATGTCAGGGTGAAAATACTAGATAAATTAATTTTTCTCTCGTAACAACATGTGGGCAGGGTGGGTTCTTCCTTGGCTCGGGTATGAGGTAGAATGAAACAGCATTTTTACATAAGATAACTGTTGTTGCAAGTTTCGTACAACAGTTTTCTTACTGGATTGTACTGGCTCGGAGAGCGGCAGCTGTGCCGTTTGCGAAGCCTTCTGCTGCGGCAGCGGCGGCGGCGGCGGCGTCTGATTACGCGTAGCGGTGTGTATCTCGTGTTGCCGTCTCGCCCAGCTGACTGGAGACGCGTAGCGCGAGGTGGCCCGTTTAATTATTGCGAGTGAAGTCGTGCATCGGATGGTGATACCTTGGATGTGGCGTCCCAGTGTTTCACTTCTCTAAGCGGCCGCGTGTGTTGTGCGTCGGCCAGCAGAGCGGCGCAGCGGCGGAAGGCCAGTGTCCCGGACTCGAACAACGGACTCCCGCTTGCCAGTCTTCGGCTGTCAGATCTTCATCCCAGCTCACAGGTGACTGCTGATGTGAGGCCGTCTCCTTCCCGTCCTCACGAGTCACCTGGGTACATAAAAATCCGTCTTGAAATACCTTTTAACTTCTGTCTTCTGGCGCCGAGGCTGCTACTTGCTATTCCATTACAGCGGCGGACTTCATGCGTCTGTGCATGATGTAGTCTCATCTTGCATGACGGTCTTCAGCACCGAAACTGACTGAAAGCTACTGCTACTCTTCTCTTCTTCCTTCGTCTTCTTAGTCTGTTGTCTTCGTCTCTCGGGCCCACTGTGACTCGCGTATTTATTCACTTCAGTTCACTGGAGGTGAACGACTTCACGGTCATTGCCTCGTCTGTCACATTGAAAAGCTTCTCGAAGAATCTTCTTAACGTCGGTCATTGGCTCTTGGAATGTAGGCGAGGGCCTTTGATCACATGTGACGACTGAGAAACACGTGAGCCGGTCATTGCCTCTTCTGTCACGTTGAAAAGCTTCTCGAAGAATCTTCTTAACGACGGTCGTTAGCTCTTGGAATGTAGGCGAGGGCCTTTGCTCACATGTGACAACAGAGAAACACGTGAGCCGGTCGGGCGATGCCCTGACGGCTGAATCGACAGCGTCCGCTTATGTGGAACTTGCTGACTTCACGGTCATTGTCTCTTCTGTTCTGCTGTTCTGCCCGCTGTTTGCCAGTATGTAACTCTCTAAACTAAACCAAGTTTTTCATTTATATTCTAATTTCTACTTCACTTTGATTTCACTAATTTATTTACTTAAGTACCACTCAACATAATGTATTCGAAAAGACTTAGCTTTTGCTCACCCATCTTAAGTTTATCACTTCCGAGAAAGTCATCTTTTAATTAGTAATGAGCATTTGAATAAGTGGTTACTCGGGGACCAGTAGTCGTCTGCGCATTACCATATTTTAGCACCTGCAGATGCTTGAATCTGCATACACAACGACCTGATTGGCTAACATCAATGGTAATTAAACTGGAAATGGCGTGATCACTCGAATTTTTTATGAACAATTATTTCTCAGTAAAACCTACCCTGCAATAACGTTACAAGCTTTTCAGACTGTTTCCGACCAGCCTGCACTCGTATAAATAGCATCGCCAAGCGAAGAAGCCCTAAAGCGCATAGACGATTTTAGCTGCCACACGCAACACCTACGAATGTTCTTTATAGCAGGTTTTTGTATCCACAGCATGATAAACCGAAATGCCACAGCTATAAGATCGCACAATACAGTACAACAACAGATTCTGTTTTGTTTTTTTTAAAGTTTGGCAGCAAATGTGGCTTAATGTAAAGAATGTTAAAAATATTCCATATTTTAAGAGATGGTAGTAGGGATAAAAAAAAAGATAGAAAAGAAATGTCCAGTAAACATGAGTTCTAAAACGCATACCTTAAGAGCCTTAAGCACTGTTCAGTAGAGGGAAAAGTGTTTCGCAGTAGCGAAGATGTACAGGTGCTCACGGCACTTAACGTATGCATTTTAGAGACCATGTTTATTGGAGTTTTTGCCTTGTCCATACTGCCACCTCTCAAAGTATGGAACACTTTTTTAAACATTCTGTGTTTCAGTTTGACAGTGTGCCTGGTAGTGTCATGCGTTTATCTTATGAATTTATCAAGTATCAGTAAGTTAAGGGAGATGAGTGAGGTTCTACAACTTTTTCATTAATTCAGGTGACTGTTTGTATTAGAGTATGTGTGCAGTAAACAAAACCCTAGCTATTTAATTTCATTTAAGGGGGGTAGGACGTCAAACGGGCCGACTGGGAGCAGGAGAGGCACCACACGACTTTTTATTTTCAACTGTCTACACTTTTACAAATAAACTCATACAACTTTGTCAGCATGACCAGGAAGGATTCACACTCATAGCAGTGGAAGTGCAAAAACATAACAGAATAATGTTTTTTAGGTATGAAATTTCATCATTTTTTCACTTACTGTTGGCTGCATTAGTTGCTATAGGTATATTTTTCTTCATAAGTAAGAGAGATTCTTTGATGAATATTGCACAGTCGTCGGTAACAGTACCATCGGCACTGCGCAGCGAAGGTATTGACTGCGTCTTGCCGCTTGTGTACTTTACATACGACCAGAATTTCTTCGGATTTTCTACCAAATTTATGGATGACAACGCGTGACCGCATCGAACTGCACAGGTGGAGAAACTCTTGGAACGAGAGGATATTCGGCAACTGGGCTGGCCTGCCCGTTTCTGCAATTTAAATCCCATCGCGTGGGATGCGTTGAGGAGACGTGTTGCGTCACGTGCACGTGCACGTGCACCAACCACCATCCAGCGACTGACGACCGTGCTGGTGGGCGAATGGAAGGCCCTGCCACAAGAACTGCTCACGAACCCTGTGATCACTTTGGGGGCACGTTGCAGAGCATGTATTATCGTCCATGTTGATCATCACTCTATGAAGAACCGTGTATCCAGGGAACCATCATAGACCGAGATGACTTCAGTGTAGTTATTGTCTTTGAATAAAAGAGTCATCTCTGTTCGTCTCATTGCTTGTTTATTTCAGTTACTTTCTGTACTATACTGTAGCAATTCTTTCCTTGTATGGTCCAAGTTTCATCGAGCTACATTACTTTGCAGTGACACGCTATGTGAAAGCTACTTTCACCTCTTTTTTTTAAAGATAAAATGATGTGAGTTCAGAGATTTTGCAGCGATTCCTACAGTGATATGTCAGGTCTTTCCAAGTCAATAACAAGTGCCCTTGATTTCATTCAAGAACTGCACTGGATCAGTGAAATTGATGCAATATGATTAAGATAAACAACTCTAATGGGAGACGTAACTACCATTACTACAGTGTACATTATTTGCTGCATAGCGTTTGGCGCACATGACCTGAAGCTCTCCCATGTAGCTGGTAGGGTAGGCCGCTTACGTGTATCGCCAGTACTGTGGGTCCCTGCGGGTCCATTTGCGGTGCCTTCTGGAGTAGAAGCAGCCGCGCTGGTTGCCTAGGACTACGTCATATCCGGCGTCCGCCAACATGTATGCTGTTGGCAGAAAACTGAAATCAGCGAGACGTGTCAATCGTTGCCGCGTCAAATGTTACTTACAATTTTAGACCTATCTCTATGCCATCAGTATTTCCTAAGTTACTGAAAAGGCTGTGTATGTAAGGGTAATTGATCATTTTATATCACATGATTTGCTATCAAATGTACAGTTTGGCTTTAGAAGTCGTTTAACAACTCAAAATGCTATATTGTCTTTTCTCTGTGAGGTAGTGGATGAGTTAAACAAAAGCTTTCGAACGCTTGGCATATTTTTTTATTTAACTAAGGTGTCTGATTGTGTTGATCACAAAATATTGCTCCTGAAGTTGGAGCAGTATGGAATACGGGGAGTAGCTCACAATTGGTCCACCTCTTACTTTAGCAACAGAGAGCAGAAGACCATTATTCACAGTGCTGAGAATATCTGTTCAAATGGTTCAAATGGCTCTGAGCACTATGGGACTCAACTGCTGAGGTCATTAGTCCCCTAGAACTTAGAACTAGTTAAACCTAACTAACCTAAGGACATCACAAACATCCATGCCCAAGGCAGGATTCGAACCTGCGACCGTAGCGGTCTTGCGGTTCCAGACTGCAGCCCCTTTAACCGCACGGCCACTTCGGCCGGCTGAGAATATCTGCGATGTGGGGCCTGAGTGGGTTGCAGTCCAATGGGGGGTGCCCCAGGCATCAGTGTTGGGGCCACTCCTGTTCCTTATATGTGTAAATGATATGCCTTCTAGTATTACGGGTAACTCTAAAATATTTCTGTTTGCTGTTGACACTAGCTTGGTAGTAAAGGATGTTGCGTGCAACATTGGCTCTGTTTAAAATAGTGCATTTCATGACCTAAGATCATGGATTTTAGACAATAAACTAACGTTAAATCAGAGTATGACTCAATTTTTATAGTTTCACACGATTCAACAAAACCTGACGTTTTAATTTCACAGAATGGGCATATGAGTAGTGAAGCTTAACAGTTCAAATTTCTAGGTGTTCAGATAGATAGTAAACTGTCGTGTAAAGCGCACGTTTAGGATCTTGTTCAAAGACTTAATGCTGCCATTTTTACTATTCTAACGGTATCTGAAGTAAGTGATCGTTCGACATGAAAATTAATCTACTTTGCTTATTGTCATTCGCTTATGCCGTATGGCATTATATTTTGGGGTAACCATTCCCATTCTAAAAGGATATTTTTGCTGAGAAACGGGCGGTTCGGGCAATAAGTGATGTATGTTGGCGAACCTCTTGCCGACCCCTGTTCACGAGTTTGGGTATTTTGTCACTGGCCTCTCAATGTATATATATTCCTTACTGTCACTTCATGTTAACAATATTATCTTATTACCAAGAATTAGCAGCTTTCACTCAGTTAATACAAGGCAGAAATCCAATCTGCATTTGGATCGCACTTCGTTGACTCTCCTGCATGAAAGTGTGTAGTGTATTGCTGCATCCATTTACAATAAGCTACCACAAGAATTAAAAAATCTTAGCAGTAATCCATGTATTTTCAAATCTAAACTGAAGAGTTTCCTCTTGGGTCACTCTTCTATTTTGTCGAGAAGTTCCTTGGAAAATAAGCTGATTCTTGTTGTATTGTTGATTGCGTTTTTTTAAACTTATGGCTTGACTTTTTTCGGGTTCATGAACATGTTATTTTTATCTGTTATTACTTTTATGTACTGACACGTTCCATGACCTTAGAGATTAGCTCTTCACTTTGGTCCTACGGAACTTGATATGTAAAAAAAAAGAAAAGATACAAGCTCTGGAAGTGAAACGCACGTACGAGGATATTCAGGTTACAGTACTTTGGCCCGTCTGTTTCCATACTTGTCAGAACGATCGTCGCTGGAAAGATTATGAGACACTGTAGTGCAAAACATGCACAGCAGCCAGCAAAGAATTAACCTGTCCTTTATTTTGTTAGTATATTCTCCGTCTTTATATCTGTCTTACCTACTTTGATTTGTCTTTTCACACACACAAACATGCGCACACACACACACACACACACTAACCAGCACCATGGACGTGGGAAGAGACAGGAATGTACACCTAGATAGAGGGGTTGGAGAAAAATTTGGAAACACCGCGCCATATGCATGTTTAAATAGAAATGCAGATGTTAGTGAAGCATGCAGCTGGTGCTGTTGTATTTGGCCACGAACGCCACCTGTGCCGTGTCCCCAGTACGATACAAGTGTCAGTCGTGGTCAGAACAGTGTTCTGTGTGGTCGTGAGTGCATTGTGTTGGATTTAAGCGAGTTCGAACATGAGCATATTGTTGGTGATTGTATGGTAGGTGCTTTTGTAGTGTTTGGTGTTTGGTGTTTCACGAGGCACCGCATCGAAGATTTATATCACATACAGTAAAAACGGAAAAAATGTCCCAAAAAGAATGACCCGATTTTAACTTATAATAATATTGAGATAAATGTCACTAGGTGACTGAAACAGCGCTAGATGTAATTGGCATGGTCTAGAGTTTCAGAAAAAATCCGGTAGATGTCGCTACGAGCGCTGACCTGGAGAGTGCAGCCAGTCTCGCGCAGTATGGCGTCCGCACAACAGAAGGCGTATTGTGTTATTGAAATTAGTCGTATTCAATTATTGATCGCGGTTCAGTGGGCGTTTCATATTCGATTTCGTGCTAAACCACAATTACCAAAGAACATTCGAAAGCGGTTTAAACAGTTTGAAGAAACAGGGTGCCACTGTAAAGGCAAAAGTCCTGGCCGGCCACGCGTTCCTGAACAAACAGTGGAACAAATCCGACGAGCATTTGAGTGGAGCCCCTGGAAGTCTACCCGTCGTGCTAGCTGAGAACTTGCATTACCGCGCACGACAGTGTGGCGTGTGTTACAGCGTCATTTAGCCCTCAAACCATACTGATTACAACTGGTACAAACTCTTCCAGGCACTGACAAAGTGAAGCGAGTGAACTTTACCAATGGTATTCTAGAGGAAGTGGAAGATAACACTTTTATGTCACGGTTGATATTCAGCGATGAGGCAACTTTCCATATTAGCAGTAAAGTTCACTGTCATAATGTGCATATATGGGGGGCTCGAAAATCCTCATGAAACAACTGTACACGAACGTGATTCACCAAAAGTGAATGTTTTTTGTGCTGTTTCGCAAAGCAAGGTTTATGGACCCTACTTTTTTGAGGAAGAAACCATAACAGGTTAGTAATATCTTGAAATGCTGCAGAACTGGTTATTTCCACAACTTGACTCTGACAATTTCATCCATCAGCAAGATGGTACACAACCGCACTGGCACAACAATGAGCGCAGTTTCCTCAATGCCAACGTGCCTCAACATTGGATAGGGCGTACAGGACCGCGACACCAGGCCTTATACTCTTGGCCTCCTAGGTCTCCTGACTTAACACAATGTGATTTCTTCCTGGGGGATATGTTAAACAATGCGTTTACGTTCCTCCCTTACCTCGTGACACTGATGAACTAAAAACCAGAATATCAGATGCTGTAGCTTTAGTGACAGAAGATACCTTACGCTCAGTTTGCGATGAATTCGGCTATCGGCAAGATGTCGTCCGTGCAGCCAATGGAGGACATATTGAACATTTATGATGGATTTTTTATAAACTTCTGCCTTTTATGAGTAATTTAGTATGCTATTTGTTGGTGTTCAGCCCTTCTTCCTAATAAGTAATTCTATTTAAAATCAGGTCATTCTTTTTGGGACACCCTGTATTATCCGCTAAGTCACAGCGTGGACAAAAGTGTGTACTGAGTGATTGTGGTGGAAGAGGATTTTAATGGCAGATGAGAGGACGACAGCTGCAGAATTGAATGTCACACTCGCAAACCCTGTCACCAGCAAAACAACTCGAAGGGAGCTCCAGAAGCAGGGAATTGCAGGGCTCGAGCTGTGTCACAGGAATTCTCTCCCCCGTGGGCATTCCTGCAATATTCAGAATATGTTCCTAATGAAGCTCCAAATAGCCTACAACACCGGGACTTTGCCCTTCGCGTTTTTGGCATGCAAGGAAGTGGATGGCATGTGGCCAGGGAATATTCTGTGTACTGATGAGGCACATTTTATTCTGCATGGTGCCATGAATGTACAGAAATGTCTCGTATGCGGTTCTACTCCACCAAATGTTGTGCAGAAACGCCCGCTGCACTCAGGTTATGTGACTGTGTGGTGTGGGTTTACAAGCTCCTTCATTCTCAGTAGGTTGTCCTTCGAGGAGATGACACATCGTGGCTCTGTCAGGTGTACACTGACACCCGCACGTTATGTGGATGTACTTGTACAACACATGATTCCGGCGTTGCAAGAACGCAACTGTGTCCACACCATTATTTTCATGCAAGATGTTTTTGTTTCGCTTTATGGCGCGAAAACAACTGTGGTCACACGACCCCAAGTCAAAACTACAGGACACGAAGACAGAGGAGTTAAAAAACGACTATAGTCAGTCCCAATTGACATAGGAGAAGACAGCTGAAAACAGGGACGTGGAGAAAGGGCTAAAAAAGACACCATACAGAAACGCAGGGCCAGAACTAAAAATCAAATGGCCTTTACCATATTGTTTCGGCGGATAAAAAGTAAAACGCGGTCGACAGCCCGCGCGTCAGTTGCTAAAGCGGCCTATAGCTGAGACGGCAGACCCAAGCGCGAACGTAAACGGTTAAGAAATGGGCATTCTGTCAGGGAGTGGCGGACAGTTAAAACTTGGGTGCAGTGTGTACAAAGTGGTGGGGTAGCGCCGCTTATCAAATGGCTAAAAAGGCAGTGCCCAATACGCAGCCGAGTTCAAATGACCTCCTCCCGGCGGGAGGGCACGGAGGAGGTCGTCCAAACCGCTGGGAGAGGCTTCACAAGCCGGAGCTTATTCCCGTGAAGGGAGGACCATGGGCGATGCCAAAGGGACACCACCTGCTGACAGACGGTAACACAGAGATCATCGGAGAGAATATAGGAACTAGCGGGCTGAGGTACGAGGACTGCAGCCTTGGCAGCAGCGTCAGCAGCCTCGTTTCCTGGCAGACCGACATGACCAGGAACCCACACAAACTTCACTGTGGCTCCACATGTCGCTTGTCTGGTGAAAGATTTGCTTCCAGAAATCTTTGGTAACAACCGCTTCGTCTCTAGGCAATTTTAAGATGTGTGGTCTTCCAGATTCGCCAACCTTAATCCATGTGACTCCTGGTTGTGGGGCTAAGTGAAAGATCGTGTCTATTATGGATGCGTTCGGGCTCTTCCTGATCTGAAGGATTCCTGATCTGAAGGACAGCATACGGCGACATATTGCTCGCTGCGGGTACTGCCGATCATGCCCTGTTGCAGATGCACATTGCTGGTGAATCGGAAGACCATACTGGACGCACATTATCTGATGCATCGTTATCATGTGTCTGACCGTTACTACCCTTTTCCTGGACCCACACCACGTTCAGACTGCTTACAGCGCCACATTTTCAGCTGGTGGTAGAAAGTGGCACTATTATTGTTTTGTGCATGCTCCACACATACGATATTCCAGTGTCTTGTGATGAATACAGTGCACACTGCAGCACTCGAAACACCGTCAGTCTGATAGTAACCACTTAGAATATGACTAAGCGACAACCTGGGCCCAGTTTCATGTTGACTATCTGACGGACATTAGCATCCAATTATTTGTTACTGCTATCTATCACTTGTATTTTGAAACATCCCCTTGAAAAATTGTGAATGACAGTGCTGAAAAAAAAACTCTTACGTTGATTGATACAGAGACAGCTGAATAAAAATAAGTGTACTCAGACAATTTTCTCTTTACGTATTCTGATCGTCACTATACTGACACACAATATTTTTAGCGCAACGCAATCTGACTTTCAATAATCTCTACTAAAGAATGGCCCTGACTAACAATAACCTATACCTTTCACGAATCACTTACCTCACAAAAATCTTCGTTATTCGAGCTACTGCAATACAGCGAGCGCCAATACTGGCAGCTAACTAAAAGACTCTAACTACTGATGGCACTAACTACTGATAGGCATAGTTAGCAAATGAAAGATTTTGATAGAGAACGAACAATGTATTTACCTTAATAATGTTCAAAAGTCATCACATATATCTATCAATTCATGACAACCATCTTTAAAAATTTCCTTTTTCTGGTGGACTCACGTCCAGATCGTCCACCTATAGTAACCTCTCAGAACTTTGGCATCTCTCTCTCCACATCCACCACTGATGGCGGCTGACCTCCAACTGCTCAACGTGTTGTTCACTTCCAAATGCCCAACACTACAATAGCGAATATTCCAACTATGCCAACCAGCCACAGACTGCACACAGCTCAGTCAGTGATTTTCATACAGAGTGCTACGTGACATTACCAACATAAAAACCTAAACAGCCTACTTACAATTTTTATTTCTCACCAGCTGGCAATCCTGGCAATGCCCAGATATTTATTTACGGCTGAGTCCAAGACTTCTTATGCATGGAATTTATTTTTGACTGATGAAGCTTCTTTGTATAAAAGTGTGAAAAAGTACGATTGAGGACATGGGTGAAGAGCTTGTTGTTTCACTAACATAAGAGATAGCCACGTACAGCTGGCTATGAAAACAGCAACTGACACCAAGGTCCACGACTTCTAGATACAGTTTCTGGCGCTGTGCTTTGTTTATAAGCATGAAATAACATAAGCTCACCGGGAACCGTACACGTTTAAAGCGAAATGGTGAACTATTAAGAATAAGCTGGATTTGGGGATGAAAACTCAAATGCGCTATTTCCTTTCAAAATTTCCGCTTCTATGATATTACGTTGGAGAGAGGTAACTTTAAGCCTCTGCGAGTTAAGGGTTCCGAGGAGTGAGATAATGCATCACACTCTCGATCAGAGCTAAGTAATTTCAACATTAGTCTACGTTTGTAAAGATAAAATTGTGGTGCTTAAATCTGTCACTGCTGTAAACTTCCGCAAATAAGTTCATAATTTAAAAAAAAACTTACCTAGGAAATAAGTCACAAGAAGTAAAACCTATCGAAAGAAGCAAAATAATGTCGTTAGGTTTTTAATGCATAAAGAAAAACCTGTAAATCCATATATTCTATCCAAGGAAATCCGTTGTTGTGCTCATGATAAAGAATATCAGTTAGATTCCGTAGAAATGTTGGAACACGCGAGGCAATACTGACCCTACGACTTTTCTTAGAAGATAGATTAAGTAATGGCAAACCTACGTTTCTACAAATTGTAGACTTGGAGAAACCTTTTGACAATGTTGACTGGAATATTCTCTTTCAAATCCTGAAGGTGGCAGGCGTATAATGTAGGGAGCAAAAGGCTATTTACAATTTGTGCAGAAACCAGATGGCAGTTATAAGAGTAGAGGGGCATGAAAGGGAAGCAGTGGTTGAGGAGGGAGTGAGACAGGGCTGTAGCCTGTCCCCGATGTTATTCAATCTGTATATTGAGCAAGCAGTAAAGGAAACAAAACAAAAAGGTGGAGTATGAATTAAAATCCTTGGAGAAGAAATAAAAACTTTGAGGTTTGCCCACGACATTGTAATTCTGTCAGAGACAAGCAAGGACCTGGAAGAGCAGCTGAACGGAATGGACAGTGTCTTGAAAGGATATAAGATGAACATCAACAAAAACAAAACGAGGATAATGAAATGTAGTCGAATTAAATCAGGTGACGCTGAAGGAATTAGATTAGGAAATGAGACATTTAAAGTAGTAAATGAGTTATTTTATTTGGGGAGCAAAAAAGCTGATGACTGTCGAAGTAGGGAGGTATAAAATGTAGACGGGTTATGGAAAGGAAAGCGTTTCTGAAGAAGAGAAATTTGTTTACATCGAGTATAGATTTAACCGTCAGGAAGTCTTTTCTGAAAGTAGTTGCATGGGGTGTAACCATGTATGGAAGTGAAACATTGTCAATGGCTCTGAGCACTATGCGACTCAACTTCTGAGGTCATCAGTCGCCTAGAACTTAGAACTAATTAAACCTAACTAACCTAAGGACATCACACACATCCATGCCCGAGACAGGATTCGAACCTGCGAAACATTGTCGATAAACAGTTTAGACAAGAAGAGAATAGAAGCTTTCAAAATGTGGTGCTACAGAAGAATGCTGAAGATTAGATGGGTAGATCACGTAACTAATGAGGAGGTAATGAATAGAACTGGGGAGAAGAGGAACTTGTGACAAAATCTGACTGAAAGAAGGGACCAGTTGGTAGGACATGTTCTGAGGCATCAAGGGATCACCAGTTTTGTACTGGAGGGAATAGTCGAGTGTAAAAATAGTAGAGGGAGACTAAGAGATGAATATACTAAGCTGATATAGAAGGATGTGGGTTGCAGTAGTTACTCGGAGATGAAGAAGCTTGCACAGGACAGAGTAGCACGGAGAGCTGCATCAAACCAGTCTCTGGACTGAAGACCACAACAACAGTCATAAAAATAAGATTGTGCTGTTTAAATCTGTCACTGACCTAAAATTCCCAAAATACATCTCTACTGAGTAAAAGACTAAAGGTACCGGGTATTGGCTCTAAGTGTTGTGAAAAACTAACAGTGCCTTGTATTGGGTCTTTGGTGTACTATGCCATGATGATTAAACATTCAAATTACTAAGACGAATGGACGAGTTTAGATAAAATTTTAAATTACAATATCTTTTCTCTCCATGTTCCAATTTTGATGAAATAGTCTATATATTGCCCCAACCTGCACTCTAGTTAACTGTGAAAACCCATAAATATTCATCGAGAGATTTTTGGAGATTAGCGTGCTCAAACAGACAAACAGGTGGACATAACGGTTTTGCAGTTTTATGATCAGTATAGAACATATAGATGTCTAGCGTTGTAGGCTAAAAACCGTTTGTATTTGTATTGGATGGGTTGTACTGATAAATGCGGTTAAAGAAACTGAAAGCATATAGAATTAAATTACCGAGCATGGCGTCTGGTAAATATGTAGAGATCTGATAAATTAGCACACTATAGGAAGAGATGGAGGTTGGTATGGTACACTATGTGATCAAAAGTATCCGGACACCCCCGCCCGGAAACATACGTATTTCATATTAGGTGCATTGTGTAGCCACCTACTGCCACGTAGTCCATATCAGCTACGTCAGTAGTCATTAGACATCATGAGAAAGCAGAATGGGTCGCTCTGCGGAACTCACGGACTTCGAACGTACTCAGGTGATTGGGTGTCACTTGCGTCATACGTCTGCACGCGAGATTTCCACACTCCTAAACATTCCTCGATCCACTGTTTGCGATGTGATAGTGAAGTGGAAACGTGGAGGGACACGTACAGCACAAAATCGTACAGGTCGACCTCGCCTGTTAGCTGACAGAGACCGCCGACAGTTGAAGAGGGTCGTCATGTGTAACAGTCAGACGTCTGTCCAGACCATCACACATGAATTCCAAACTGCATCAGGATCCACTGCAAGTACAATGTCAGTTAGGCGGGAGGTGAGAAAACTTGGATTTCATCGTCGAGCGGCTGCTCATAAGTCACACATCATGCCGGTAAATGGCAAACGACGCCTCGCTTGGTGTAACGAACGTAAACATTGGACGACTGAACAGTGGAAAAACGTTGTGTGGAGTGACGAATCACGGTACACAATGTGGTGATCCGATGGCAGGATGTGGGTATGGCGAATGCCTAGTGAACATCAAATGCCAGCGTGTATAGTACCAACAGTAAAATTCGGAGGCGGTGGTGTTATTGCGTGGTCGTGTTTTTCACGGAGGGGGCTAGCACCCCTTGTTGTTTTGCGTGGCACTATTGTGGTGTCACCGCCAGACACCACACTTGCTAGGTGGTAGCTTTTAAATCGGCCGCGGTCCGGTAGTATACGTCGGACCCGCGTGTCGCCACTGTCAGTGATTGCAGACCGAGCACCACCACACGGCAGGTCTAGAGAGACGTACTAGCACTCGCCCCAGTTGTACAGCCGACTTTTCTAGCGACGCCACACTGACAAATACGCTCTTATTTGCCGAGACGATAGTTAGCATAGCCTTCAGCTAAGTCAATTGCTACGACCTAGCAAGGCGCCATCACCAAGTTATATTGAGATGATAATACTGTATCAACAAGACCAATGTTCACCAATTGTGGATTGAAGTTAAGTATTCCAGCATCTACGTACTTTTCTTTATAGCATTCGTTACGTATCCTGTTTCAGACCTCACGCCAGCCTGCGTGAGTTTAAGCGCGTGCCTTTCGGCTTCCTCTCATTGTGTCTAGGCTGTCTTGCCTAGACACAACAACTATCACAGCACATGCCTACGTTGATGTTTTAAGCACCTTCTTGCTTCCCACTGTTGAAGAGCAATTCTGGTATGGCGATTGCATCGTTCAACACGATCGAGCACCTGTTCACAATGCACGGCCTGTGGCGGAGTGATTACACGACAATAACATCCCTGTAATGGACTGGCCTGCACAGAGTCCTGACCTGAATCCTATAGAACACCTCTGGAATGTTTTGGAACTCCCACTTCGTGCCAGACCTCACCGACCGACATCGATATCTCTCTCAGTGCAGCACTCCTTGTGGAATGGGCCGCCATTCCCCAAGAAACCTTTCAGCACGTGCTCGAACGTATGTATGCGAGAGTGGAAGCTGTCATCAAGGCTAAGGGTGGGCCATCACCATATTGAATACCAGCATTACCGACGGAGGGCGCCACGAACTTGTAAGTCATTTACAGTCAGGTGTCTGGATACTTGAACACATAGTGTACCAGCAGAGGGAGCGATGAGTTTGCAAAAGAAGTTATGTAAATGAGAGCGTTGGTGAATTACCCAAGGACTTGTTCCTTCCGCGCAGCACGAAGTTGTCGGAGCAGCCTATGAGCCCTGACATGACGAGCACAGCGCCCCTGTCGGCCGCCGCTGGCAGGATGCGGTGCGCCGTCAGCTGGTAGCCGTCCTCCGTCTCGGTGGAGTGCGTCTCGCACTGGAAGCCCTCTTCCCTGCACAGCTGCTCCTGCCAGCAACACAGCAGAAACGTACCGCCAGTAAAAGAGAAGTCTCCAAGTGTTTCAGTTGCAACTGCCTGTCTCCGATATGACAAGCGCGTCGAGTTAGCCAAAAATAATGAACCGACAGATCTTACTCACTACCCGATCGAAAGTACACTACTGGCCATTAAAATTGCTACACCAAGAAGAAATGCAGATGAAAAACGGGTATTCATTGGACAAATATATTATACTAGAACTGACATGTGATTACATTTTCACGAAATTTGGGTGCATAGATCCTGAGAAATCAGTACCCAGAACAACCACCTCTGGCCGTAATAACCGCCTTGATACGCCTGGGCACTGAATCAAACAGAGCTTGGATGGCGTGTACAGGTACAGCTGCCCGTGCAGCTTCAACACGATACCACACTTCATCAAGAGTAGTGACTGGCGTATTGTGACGAGCCAGTTGCTCGGCCACCATTGACCAGACGTTTTCAATTGGTGAGAGATCTTGAGAATGTACTGCCCAGGGCAGCAGTCGAACACTTTTTTTATCCACAAAGGCCCGTACAAGACCTGCAACATGCAGTCGTGCATTATCCTGCTGAAATGTAGCGTTTCGCACGGATCGAATGAAGGTTAGAGCCACGGGTCGTAACA
This sequence comes from Schistocerca piceifrons, assembly GCF_021461385.2. NCBI lineage: Eukaryota > Metazoa > Arthropoda > Insecta > Orthoptera > Acrididae > Schistocerca > Schistocerca piceifrons. The sequence continues at coordinate 87,741,795 of NC_060143.1, read as the reverse complement.
CATCTGAAATTTAACGTCCACTGTTCAAAGTGCCGTCAATGTGAACAAGAGGTGACCGAGAGGTGTATCCAATGGCACCGCTTACCATCACGCCAGGTGACACGCCAGTATGGCGATGACGTATACACGCTTCCAATGTGCGTTCACCGCGATGACGCCAAACATGGATGCGACCATCATGATGCTGTAAACAAAACCTGGATTCATGCGAAAAAATTACGTTTTGTCATTTGTGCACCCAGGTTCGTCGTTGAGTACACCATCGCAGGCGCTCCTGTCTGTGATGCAGAGTCGAGGGTAACCGCAGCCATGGTCTCCGAGCTGATAGTCCATGCTGCTGCAAACGTCGTCGAACTGTTCGTGTAGATGTTTGTTGTCTTGCAAACGTCCCCTTCTGTTGACTCAAGGATCGAGACGTGGCTGCACTTTCCGTTACTGCCATGCGGATAAGATGCCTATCATCTCGACTGCTAGTGATACGAGGCCGTTGGGATCCAGCACGGCATTCCGTATTGCCCTCCTGAACCCATCCATTCCATATTCTGCTAACAGTCATTGGCTATCGACCAACGCGAGCAGCAAAGTCGCGATACGATAAACCGCAATCGCGATAGATTACAATCTGACCTTTATCAAAGTCGGAAACATGATGGTACGTATTTCTCCTCCTTACAGGAGGCATCACAACAACGTTTCACCAGGCAACGCCGGTCAAGTGCTGTTTGTGTATGAGAAATCGATTGGAAACTTTCCTCATGTCAGCACGTTGTAGGTGTCGCCACCGGCGCCAACCTTGTGTGAATGCTCTGAATAGCTAATCATTTGCATATCACAGCATCTTCTTCCTGTCGGTTAAATTTCGCGTTTGTAGCACGTCATCTTCGTGGTGTAGCAATTTTAATTGCCAGTGGTGAATCTGGGTACCTATTACTGGAAATTACTTTGGGGTGTGTCCAACATTCGCTTTTATGATGGCTGAGACTCTGCTAGGGACACTTTCAATGAAGTGGATGAATCTCTGTGGAGGAATGACTGCTCTTTCTACCTCTACAGATGAATTTGGAGAAGGTTGTGATGTTGGACGCTGGGGTCTGAAGCAGAGTGATCGTTCTAATTCGTCCCATAGATGTTCCATTGGGTTCAGATTGGGAAGCTGGGCAGGCAAATCTATTTCGGGAATGTTATTGTCCACAAACCATTGTCTCACAGATACTGCTTTATGACAAGACGCATTCTCATACTGATACAAACAGCCATCGCCCATGAACTGCTTTTCAACTGTATGAAGTACATAGTGCTGTAAATCGTGTTCTTGTCCTTCAGCATTTATTGTTTTGGTAAGTGTAGTAAGGGCACCACACCCTAACCACGGAAAATATTCGCATACCGTAACATTATCTCCTCATTACTAATTTGTAGGCATTACACATGATGACTTGTTGTCCAGGCATTCACGAAACTCAAACTCTTCCAACCGATTGCCACTGGGTATAGCATGATTCATCCATCTACATCATTTACGTTCATTCACTGTCCTGTGGCGTCCCTCTTTGCACCACCTCAGGTATCGCCTAGCATTCACTACAGAAACTTGTGGCTTATGTAGAGCTGATAGGCCATTGTAACCCGTCCTTTTCTAACTCCGTACACACAGTTATTGTGCTAGATGGACTGCTGGTAGCACTTTGGAATTCATGAGTGATTCCTTCCCGTGACTGCACGCAATTGCTTGCAGTTACCATCCGCATGCTGGTTGGTACCTGTCTCTCAGTACATGAGGTCTCCCTGATTTGGTTAAGCTGTAGCTGTGCCTTCAGATTTCCTTATCACAATCATATTGCCAACAGTCCACTTGGGCAGCTTTAAATGGGTTGAAGTGTCCACATTTGAAGTAAATGAACTCTCTTGATCGACCCATTCTTCTGTCACTGCTTCTTTACTGTCAACAGAATACTTCACACCTTTCTTTCACAATGGTGACTATTTTGTTTACATGGAGGCCCCAGACACATTACAGGAATGTTTACATAAGGGGCATGGCCAAGTGGCTGGTTTTTTTTTTTTTTTTTTTTTTTTTTTTTTTTTTTTTTTTACGTAAGGATAACAATGGACACATAGAGACTTCTTGCGGGCATCTCACGGTCAATTCCATATTGTATAAGGATGCCTGGATACTTCTGATTGGATAATGCATTCCATTGAGGAAAAATGAAAAGGAATATTAGGTATGAGGCGAGGGTCCACGTTGTTTTATACGAGTAGGTGCTTCAAACACCTACCTTTTTAAACCTTCGGAAATTTGTCGTATATGAGCATTAGGCTGTGAGTAGCGGAAGAATGTACAACATCTTCATGTGACCCTTGTTATCCTTATGTAAATAAACCAGACACTTGGGCATGCCTCTTATGTAAACATTCCCATAATGCAGCTGGGGCCCTCATGTAAACAAAATAGCCACCAGATGCTTTTAGCCTTATGTAAACAAGCCACACACTTGTGGTTTAAATTTATGTCTAGGTAAGTGTAATTTGTGACCTTAATGTAAACAAACAGGTCATGTATGCTTTTAGTTATATTTATGTGAGTATAATTTATTACCCACACACTTTTAATCCAATCTTAATTATGATAATTTATGACCAAAAACTATCATCTTCTCTCCCTCTCTTGTCTAGTCCAGTTGGGTGGGCTGAATTACTACAAATTACGAGGCAAAAATTGACGTCAAGTACTTTGACATTGCAGTGGAAGTGTGAAAAATGATAAGGCGTTATTCTATTACCGGAATTATTGTAATTTAGTGACATCACATCTGCCCATGGCATTTTCTGGAAGCACTCCAATGTATGACCACCTTCCATTTCTATTTATAGTTTTGGAGGCTTTGTTACATTTTTGGAGTAGTTTGTTAAAATTTTTGTAGAAACATTGCCAGTTTTTCCCAGTTGGAAACACTCACTTTCAGCCACTTTTCAACATTGTCAACCAGACACAGTAGATCATGGTAAGTATGGGACTAAAACCGTTTAACATATACCACAGTTCATTATAACAAACTTTAAACCACGGGATATCACTGTAACAGCTGCCACAGCGTGTTATTTAAACAAATACACTAATATACCATGTTTTAACGTTTAACAGTTATCACATGAATTATTTAAACAAGTAGGCTGATCTTCCATCACTTAATGTATAAAAGTTACTACAGTGTATTATTTAAACAAATACGCTCGTGTTACAAATCATGTCTATTTATGTGCGAACGTCTCTCTGTAAGGAATCTATCTTTATATTATAAGTCTGTTAAAAACAATGGCTGACACACTATGACGTCACTATCAGGCTGCCTGAGAGAAGTTTAACACAGCTGTAACGTCCCTCTTCCTAATCGGCCTATTAGATTGCGATATGAATGACCATGATCACGCATGCCTAATGAAATTTTGCTATGAGTAAGATTATCGCTACAGAAGGAAAATAATAGAGGTTAGTAGAAGGGAAGTTTACAACAGACCCTTCTGAAGGAATAATCTACTCTAAACCTATACTTAATACTGTTAATTTGAAAGGGATAGAATTTAGTACAATCGCTCACGAACCACACATGGGGTGGAAAGGGTACCATGTAGTACTTAATACAAAAATTACTGGTGGGTAATGGTCGCCAGCCCATTCGGGCATAAATATCCAAAATCGTAAGAAAGGTAATGGCAAACAAAATCAAGCAAGTAATCACAGGCATGCAACGGGAGGTTGTCACGCTGTTCCACAACACAACAGTTGACAAGAAAATGAATGAAACAGAAAGCACAGAGTTTGCAAATACTTATTGTGAAATATTAAATTTTGAAAGCAGAGCTAAAAGAAGTTGCTGCTTAAATAAATGACTGACTGCAACAGAAGCTTTGTTACACAAAAAAATGACTTTCAGTAACCTCAGTGTAATGTAATGCAAAATTTGGAAAAGGCAAGCAATTTACTTTTAAATATTGAAAGATTGAATTGAATTTACTTTAACCAATGAGGAACTTATTTACTTTTAACATAAGAACAATAAAATACATACCAAGCCAGCGAAAGTCACTCGCTAAGCTAAATACAGAATAAATGAAACTGCACACCTTTAATTTGGGCTACATCTGTAGTTATTAGTTTCTCCAGCAAAATTTTGGGTTACTTTAAGTAAGAGAAGTTGATACTCAAAATTGCAAATTAGTTAAGCCTCTGTTATGGAATACAAGAATGAACAGTTACTGAGGTAGCAAAATTTAGACTGAAACTGGTTATTAGCAAACAAACAAAATTGGCAATAAATAGTGAATCAGTTTTCATATTTTTATGACACACAATGCTTGAATGGAAAGAAGAGGAACCCTGTTTGGTAGTAATGTCCAAGGATAATGACGACACATTTGTCCTACAAGTTTTAACTATTGCAGTTTATTGTTCAAGAAAGTGAGTCATTAAAGTTTGTTAAAGAAATGTCGTTGGGTAATACTTGTGCAGTATTAGTTATATTCTGTTAGTTAACAGTCTTACGATGTTGAAGTTGTACGAATGATGAAGACTGTAACCGACGACAATCCTGAGCTGCTGCTTGTGGTTGAGAACTAAAAGTCATCTCCAGAGCCAAGGATAATTATTGGACAGGCAATAGTTGGAACTGCAGCTTCCTCCACTTGTCCACTCCAGGCATGCTCTCAATACTCACTAATAAATAAAGTAGATGTGCCTACATTAGCCCGGTCATAGCTGAACACTGCGTCTGTGGGAGCACCGAACAAACACTTCCGCACTCTTTCAATACTGTATCTGCAGTGTCTTCTCTCTGTTTGCAGCGTGACAGAGACACTCCATAAGCAAATATAAATAACGGCACAGCTACTACCATTAAGTCTTTGCTATTGATACACTTAAACAAAATTTCCTTCACCATTACCCAGTAATTTACAATATTTATATTATAATTACAATCAATTATACAGGGTGGTCCATTGCTCGTGACCGGACTAAATATCTCACGAAATAAGCGTCAAACGAAGAAACTACAAAGAAAGAAACTTGTCTAGCATGAAGGGGGAAACCAATAGCGCTATGGTTGGCCCGCTAGATGGCGATGCCATAGGTCAACCGGATATCAACTGCATTTTTTTTAAAAAAATAGGAACCCCCATTTTTATTGCACATTCGTTTAGTACGTAAAGAAATATGAATGTTTCATTTGGACCACTTTTTTCGCTTTGTGATAGATGGCGCTGTAATAGTCACAAACATATGGCACACAATTTTAGAATAACAGTTGGCAACAGGTAGTTTTCTTAAATTAAAATAAAGAACTTAGGTACGTTTGAAAATTTTACTTCGGTTGTTCCAATGTGATACATGTACCTTTGTGAACTTATCATCTCTGAGAACGCATGAAGTTACAGCGTGATTACCTGTAAATACCACATTAATGAAATAACTGCTCAAAATGATGTCCGTCAACCTCAATGCATTTGGCAATACGTGTAACAACATTCCTCTCAACAGCGAGTAGTTCGCCTTCCGTAACGTTCGCACATGCATTGACAATGCGCTGACGCATGTTGTCAGGCGTTGTCGGTAGATCAAGATAGCAAATATCCTTCAACTTTCCCCACAGAAAGAAATCCGGGGGCGTCAGATCCGGTGAACGTGCGGGCCATGGTATGGTGCTTCGACGACCAATCCACCTGTCATGAAATATGCTATTCAATACCGCTTCAACCGCACGCGAGCTATTTGCCGGACATCCATCATGTTGGAAGTACATCGCCATTCTGTCATGCGTGAAACATCTTGTAGTAACATCCGTAGAACATTACGTAGGAAATCAGCATACATTGCACCATTTAGATTGCCATTGATAAAATGGGGGCCAATTATTCTTCCTCCCATAATGCCGCACCATACACTAACCCGCCAAGATAGCTGGTGTTCCACTTGCCGCAGGCATCGTGGATTTTCCGTTGCCCATTAGTGCATATTATGCCGGTTTACTTTACCGCTGTTGGTGAATGACACTTCGTCACTAAATAGAACGCGTGCAAAAAATCTGTCATTGTCCCGTAATTTCTCTTGTGCCCAGTGGCAGAACTGTACACGACGTTAAAAGTCGTCACCATGCAATTCCTGGTGCATAGACATATGGTACAGGTGCAATCGATGTTGATGTAGCATTCTCAACACCGACGTTTTTGAGATTCCCGATTCTCGCGCAATTCGTCTGTTACTGATGTGCGGATTAGCCGCGACAGCAGCTAAAACACCTACTTGGGCATCATCATTTGTTGCAGGTCGTGGTTGACGTTTCACATGTGGCTGAACACAACCTGTTCCCTTAAATAACGTAACTATCCGGCGAACGGTCCGGACACTTGGATGATGTCGTCCAGGATACCGAGCAGCATACATAGCACATCCCCATTGGTCATTTTGATCACAATAGCCATACATCAACACGATATCGACCTTTTCCGCAATTGGTGAACGGTTCATTTTAACACGGGTAATGTATCACGAAGCAAATACGGTCCGCACTGGCGGAATGTTACGTGATAGCACGTACTTAGAAGTTTGTGACTGTTACAGCGCCATCTATCACAAAGCGAAAAAAGTGGTCCAACTATAACATTAGTATTTCTTTACGTACTACACGAATACGTAATAAAAATTGGGGTTCCTATTTAAAAAAAACACGCAGTTGATATCCATTTGACCTATGGCAGCGCCATCTAGCGGGCCAGCCATAGCGCCATCTGGTTTCCCCCTTCAAGCTAGACCAGTTTCGTTCTTTGTAATTTTTTCGTTTGACGCTTATTTCGTGAGATATTTGGCCCGGTCACGATCAATGGGCCACCCTGTATACATTCACAAATAAATACGCCATTACATATTAAATATAGTTTCTGTAATGAAGCTTACAGATTGAGAAATAGCAATATTTCACAAGTTGTCAACTGATATTAAATGGTTAAAAGATTTGAAAGGCGCAGAAGGGATTGTATCTGTATTTTCAGTGTTACACAGTGACATTATTGTGGATGTGTAAAAGCAATAGGGAATTAAAAGCATCCAAGTAGGAGCATTTCTGTAGACATGTATGTACACACAAGTAAATTAAAAACTCTGTCTGAACAGGGGGCGGAAGGCGCAACAATACTGACCGATAGCCGCATCATCTTCAGCCAATAGGCATCACTGGATATGGATTACGAGGGGCTTTTGGTCAGCAGACTGCTCTCCCAAGGGCTGAGTGCACGCCTCTTGCCAACAGCACTCAACAGACCCATATGAGTGTTAACCATGCGGGACACCACTTACTTTGGTGACCTGACAGGCACCAGTGTTACCACCTCAGCAAGGCCACTGGGGTACACACACAAGACATCACTAAATTACAACCGCTTGGAGTGGCCGCGCGGTTTGAGGCGCCATGTCACGGATTGCGCGGTCCCTCCCGCCGGAGGTTTGAGTCCTCCCTCGGGCATGGGTGTGTGTGCTGTTTTTAGCGTAAGTTAGGTTAAATAGTGTGTAAGTCAAGGAACCGATGACCTCAGCAGTTTGGTGCCTTAGGAATTCACACACATTTGAACATTTCTTAAAACTAAATTACACTGTAAACAATTTCTTGCACTTGCGCTGATGCTGCTATCACTGGGGTAGGATAGGAAAAATAACAACTGTCTTTACTTAATAGAAGCAAAAATGTAGGAAATTTTCTTTCATCATCTATTTTGTCTGCACCGAGCTAACAGGGCCCAGCTTCTGCACTGTTCCCAACCACTGCACGCCACTGACCAGCTATCGCTTTAGTAGAGAGAGGCAGTGCAGCTGCTTGCATGAGTGTGTGCATGCAGACTAATGCTCCCTTACCTAGCACTCAAGGAATATACAGCCTTTGCTTGATTGAACACCTACCAGGGCCATCATCTGCAGTGGCCACCATGTGTGGAGGGAGCTTCTGAAAGTCTTAAACAGCCTCTAATAATTTCGTATGATTTATCTCTTATTTGTTGGAAATATTTCCAGAAATGAAGCGCTGTCAACATTCCATCACCCTGACACATTTCCCCATAGCAAGACCTACACAGTACCGAGTTTTATGTCAGCTGACTATATACCAGAGCTCATCAGCAAATTATGAAATATCACCACGTAATCCCATAAGCTCAGTGCAGTACATGTCCCTGCACAACATGTGGCGGAGTAGAACCACCAAACTCCATATGCGACAGTCCTATGCGTCGCAACACCATGCCGAGTGAAATGTTCCTCGTCCATCCAAAGAATATTCGTCAGCGACATGTCATCCGTAAAATGAGCCTCAATATCTTTTGAACTGTTGACCAGGGAAGAGACAAATCCCGTGAAACAGGTTGAGCACTGGCTGTGCTTATAGCTACAGGAACTTAAACTGCCACGGAAATGGGCCACCTCCATCTCCTTGCTGCAGCACCTAATTCACTTGTTTCTTCAAAATTCTTTGGCTCATTTATTTATATCAAGCCTTTTCACCGCTGTTTCTGTTGGCGATATTCCCACAACGCAGCGCTGCTATTCTGCCGTTCTGATAAAAGAACTTTACCAGCAGTGGACGGTCTTTCTTGTCAATAGCCATAGCGTATCTTACGGAAAACTTCAATTTTCTTAACCATTTACACCAACGGTCGCTTCACAAAACAAATAATCATGCGTTGCCAAATGACAAACTGCATACTGACATCACAATAGCACACATTTTATATTATGACTGCTTACAGCGCCATACTTTCATCTGGTGGCAGAACGTGGTAGTATTATTTTATAGCATACTCCAGACGCAATTGACGAACGTAGCTACGACACTTCAGCATCTTGCGTTGAACACAGTACATACTGCAGCAGTTAGAACACCGTCAGTTTAACTATAAGCACTAAACGTGTATCAGGGAAAATAATAAAACTCATAAATTGGTGATCGATACCTTAGTTCACTCCTGTATTCATGATTTAACATACAAATTTGTTATATATACTCATTCTACAATTGGAATTCATCCACATTAAATAGCCTTATCGTTGTTTACAAATAACAATATTGTTTATCTGGTAGTCTTTTTCTTAAACAAAGCAGTCATCGTTTGATGTTAGGTAGTCACATACGTCTACTTTGTTAAAAATCCAAGCAAAATCCTACTTTATAATCCGATTCATAGGGAGGTACATGAAGCTATTGCAATAGTTCAGGCAGCTGGTTCATCAGAACACCCGTTTTGCTGTCGGCCTATTCTACCTTATACGCTATTTTTTAATATTTCTTCTAAATGGTTTGCAATGCTTCTTTGCCGGTTTTTTCCAATACGCCTCTTGTTGCCACAGTATTGTTCCCATGTAGGAAAAACTGTAATTTTGTCTTGACATCATGTCTCTAGAATGTATTGGCATTTCTCTATTAAAGTACAGATATGCGTTGTCATCCCCCCCCCCCCCCCCCCTTATGTCTAATACTCACAGCTTGTGCCATAAATTCCGATTACTTACACTGTTTAATGCTTTTTTTTTCCCTTTTCGTACCCATGTCAAGAATAGCTCTCGTTATGTTCCAAGGTAAACTTGTATGAGCAAATTCACAGTATATGTAGCCGATTAATTGAAATTTGCCGAATTATATTTTGTACGTTACGGATGGTTTGTGCGTTTGCAGAATCAGATGTTTTCCGTTACAGTGCACCCAGATACAGCACCAATTAGCTACTAGCTTAGATGAGTGAACAAATTGCCTCTGGATTGCTTTTCACTCATCGCAAAGCATTTGTTCACAGATATTACATAACACTATAGCTCAAGTCCAGATGTTTTAACAATAGTGCTTGCAGATAATAAAATAATTTTTTTAACCTTGCAGATGGTTGTTTACGTCAAAAAATGGTGGCGTTGTGCAGACTCATGTCTGACAAATCTACGTTTTGAAACTAAAATCATGGTTCGCTAATGCTGTTCAATTGATTTGCAGGATTTAGCGATGTTGCTGCATTACAGTTTGTTACTTTCACATATCTACTACTTAACACTATATGCTCACAATTGACTGGTCGAATTGATATCTACATCTACATCTACATACTACTCCGCAATCCACCATACGGTGCGTGGCGAAGGGTACCTCATACCACAACTAGCATCTTCTCTCCCTGTTCCACTCCCAAACAGAACGAGGGAAAAAGGACTGCCTATATCCCTCTGTACGAGCCCTAATCTCTCTTATCTTATCTTTGTGGACTTTCCGCGAAATGTAAGTTGGCGGCAGTAAAATTGCACTGCAGTAAGGCTAAAATGCTGGTTCTCTAAATTTCCTCAGTAGTGATTCACGAAAAGAACGCCTCCTTTCCTCTAGAGACTCCCTTCCGAGTTCCTGAAGCATTTCCGTAACACTCGCGTGATGATCAAACCTACCAGTGACAAATGTAGCAGCCCGCCTCTGAATTGCTTCTATGTCCTCCCTCAATCCGACATGATAAGGATCCCAAACGCTCGAGCAGTACTCAAGAATAGGCCGTATTAGTGTTTTATAGGCGGTCTCCCTTACAGATGAACCACATCTTTCCAAAATTCTACCAATGAACCGAAGACGACTATCCGCCTTCCCCACAACTGACATTACATGCTTGTCCCACTTCATATCGCTCTGCAATGTTACGCCCAAATATTTAATCGACGTGACTGTGCCAAGCGCTACGCTACTAATGGAGTATTCAGACATTCCAGGATTCTTTTTCCTATTCATCTGCATTAATTTACATTTATCTATATTTAGAGTTAGCTGCCATTCTTTACACGAATCACAAATCCTGTCAAAGTCATCTTGTATCCTCCTACAGTCACTCAACGACGACACCTTCCCATACACCACTGCATCATCAGCAAACAGCCGCACATCGCTAGCCACCCTATCCAAAAGATCATTTATGTAGATAGAAAACAACAGCGGACCTACCACACTTCCCTGGGGCACTCCAGATGATACCCCTCACCTCCGATGAACATTCACCATCGAGGACAACGTCTGATGTTTGCAGTTGTGAGTTCAAGCTCCCACAGTATTCACTGTGCTGATGTCACTTATACGCTAGGAATAAAACCAATCTCGAATCTTTATGGATGGATGGTACAAAAGGCAGAACCACAGGGTTACTGAGACAGATCTATGGTGATCAACATGGACTGAAACTGATTACTATGAACTGCTTAGGGGTTCTCTCCATAAAACATATGTTACCATGGGCGGCAATACAGGCAACTAACGAGGACGCCGCAACCGCCAAGCACAAGATGAGTGGGAAAAGGAAGCTTAATCAACCATAAGGAGGCGCCCAGCGCCCGGACGTACTTACGGTGGTCATCAGCAAGGCTGGGTCCACGGGCGGCTCGTTGGGCAGAGTCCAGTTGATCCCCGGGGCCAGCAGGGCAGCCGCTGCCGCCAGCATGCTCACCGCTTCCATGGCGACCCCTGAAAGTCGAACACCAGTTCTTTGTCACTAGTCGGCCTTCCGTGCTACCAGTATTTAACTGTTAACTGCACTCACGTAGTAATGGAAAGAGGGGGGGGGGGCAGTAATTTTGCACACGTTCGCTCCCCAGCTGTTACGAAATACCAGCGATTTGTAACTCTCGATGTTTTTGTGTTATGCAGTAACTCAGCCACCATGGCCAGATACAACACGCAAAAACTACGAACATTCGAGGAATCTACATAAAATGACTACAGAATTTATACCAAGGGGCAGTAGTGTAACAGGTCTGAATCGGTGTCTCCCATCTGTCGTCTTTTTCTTCGTCATCGTCGTGGTGTCCGTTGCTCGTTGTCACGATTCTCGTACTTTCTTGTTTAATTGTGTCTCACGGGCGCGACTGATACGCAGATATCTCAATAAAGGAGGCGTCACAGGCCTAGCCTAGTTAAAAATCTTCGTACGTGGTTCTCAGTGAAGCTTTCGTAAAGTTCTAGCCCGGTGTGTCAGTCGTATATCTTGAGAGAAACCACAATGTTATTTTTCTGTAATTTTCTCGCTTTATCATAGTTGGCAGGAAACGTGTATGCTAATATTCTCTGTTTTTTGCTAAAATGTTCAATCTCAACTATTATTTAAATACCGAGCGAGGTGGCGCAGTGGTTAGCACACTGGACTCGCATTCGGGAGGACGACGGTTCAATCCCGCGTCCGGCCATCCTGATTTAGGTTTTCCGTGATTTCCCTAAATCGCTCCAGGCAAATGCCAGGATGGTTCCTGTGAAAGGGCACGGCCGACTTCCTTCCCTAATCCGATGAGACCGATGACGTCGCTGTTTGGTCTCTTCCCCCCAAACAACCCAACCCATTATTTAAATATAGCTATCATTCGCGTCAGTCTTTTTCTTTTTTTCAAAGGTTTTGAACAGAACAATCCAATGCGGAGATCGTAGCCTGAGTGGAATGCAATCGATATTACTCAGACAATTGACTGTAGCGCTGCAGCGTATCATACGATAGAGTATTAATTATTTATAAAAAAATCTAGCCTATCTTAGTGCAAAAACACTTCTCTTGCTATTCTTTACAAAATCCATCCACATTACTTCAGTATTTGATTAGGTTTAGTCTCTCTAATATAAACAAATTAAGGCCACTAACTACACACTTTCTAAATGAAATACTGAAACTCCTTTTTTCAGTGTATTTTAGACAACACAGAAACATAGATCAGTGCTCACACGAGCCAACATGAACGCCTCGAAACAAAACTGACGACAATGATAGAATAAAGCAAAAGATTCCAGGTTATTTATAATATTAGAAAAACAAAAAACGAATGTGTTTTAGATTCTGTAGCTCATATTCTCTTAGTTATCTTAATTACTCTTTATTAAATAATATTTAATAAACCTATTTAAAATCATTAATTCTTCATACTGTTCTTTGAACTGAGCGGCTTGAGGCCGAGTAAGAGAGGCTTCATTGCCCTCTGGATTGGGGGCAGCGATTGTTTGCTTCGCTGGCCTCAGTCCCAAAGGAACCACTACGACAGTGAAATACTTCGTAAGCTCTCGGAAACGTCTTTATTTAATTATTTTATTCTTAAACCTTATGAGATTAACACATCGCTCAACAAGTATTGTCAAGTATACTAATTAGGATTATTGAGCCTAGGCAGTTTTGCTCACCAAGATTAAGTATTTCATTTCTAAGTTCTATTTGAACATTAACAGGTTGCTCAACTAAAAACGTTCAGTTACTTAATCTAATATTATATATTTCATTTTTTAAGTTATCAGAGCTTAAACATCAATTCTCATTTATTTATGTCATGAATTTACAATGTTTAATCGTTGTACTCTGGATACCAGACACCTTGGTACATGGAATTTGATTACCAGATGACTTGAGCTGCTATGTCTATAGCTGGTGGTTATGTGACCCGACCTTTCTAGAAGAAAAACAGCAATCTGCCACGTTGTGCCAGATAGCTGAGTCACTAGGTGTATAGCTGGCGGTTATGTGAAACGAGACACTAGTGGGGCCCTTTCTCGATGACTTCTGTCCAATTGAACTGCAAGCTGCCAGCATCTGTATGTCACAATCTGTGGTGCACAACTTACAGCACTCTAGCATTTGTACATGTAACAGTAGTATAACATAATTAAAACTGTTACAATTACTATCCAACATGAAATAAACGCAGATTTATAGTTTAGTGTCTGCTATTTCCGATGTGCACTTCACTTCAGTTTTACACTTCTTTAATACCGTGATGATATGAGCGAATATCAACGTAGCATTATAACTCTCTTGAAACACAGTTGTGTAACACAATTTCCTTCTAATGATTAACCTCGTATAATTCTGTAAACACTGTCAAAACAGTGTCTCAAACAAGTCTTTGCAGATATCACACTTTGAAATTTATCAATTACATTTGTGATCTTTATCTAGAACGTTACAAAATCTCTATTACTTCGGTTAAGTATACATGAGCAATCTCAGATTATTAGCCGTTTATCGAGAACTTATAGTGGATGTTGGTACTGACGGCTGCTGTTTGTCATCAACTACCGCGAACAAAACCACTAAAAAATTACACGAGACCCTTAGAACAATTTTAACTGTTTTCTAATCACATGTAATTTTCTTAGGTCAGGTTTTATTTTGAAAGTTGTTATAACGTGCCCCAAGAATTTCACCTAACACCATACACTGCAACTTTCTTAAATACTCTTTCAAGTAATACTATATGCTCACTCCAGGTTTTAGTGGCTATCAGTAAACATCTACATTTCAAGTAACCTTATATAGTAGTTCTGGTCCTAATACAATGTTCAGTGTTGCGATGAAGATAGCACCACTCGCGTTTAATGTGAAAGCCATAACTTGAAACTGGTAACTTCTTCCATACAAGACAAAGGCAATGAACTTCCTAGAGTTTCTACATAGCTTTACTTGCCCATAGGACGATATTCAATCCAGCGAAGTTGGAAATTAGACCAAGTGAATGCTTCCATCAGGCTTAGCTATGGCTAACAAGGGACTGCTAAAGGTAGAACAGGATGGTACTATTATTTTACAGCGTAGAGTTTTATACATCGCTTTGGACACTCCTTCCTTTTTCGACCAGTGCACAGAATAATGTATTCTACAAAATGTTTTATGAGGATAAACTTCCATGTGATACTCCTAATCTTTTATCACACCAGGTTTTTTTTCAAACACTCGCATATACCTTGACAACCATAGGTGCTCAATCGAGAGATACTCAGATTTTGCTACTTTATGAACTAATGCTGTCACCTGATTCTGCTTCCTTTTTATGAGATGAGTCATTTAAACTAAATTCAGCAGCTATGTGTAATATCTTGGGTTCAACACATTTAAGTTCAATGAGTTGACAATATTTACGACAAAATTCCGAATTTTTAACTTCTTCTAGCTTTACAATGCCACCACTACCTTCTGTAATAAAACTCCTGTTTCGAGATCCATTATCGTCTTACTCTCACACAGAAAATACCAGACTCATATACAGGGCACCTTTAATTTACTTTCTACCAAGAAGGCATTCAAGTACTTTCTTCTGGACTAATATGTCAACCTCTATTTGAAACTTTACAGTCTGCGACTGTACCCCAAAAGCTGTAGTATATTACAACTCTGTACCAGGAAAACCGGAATCTTGTGACCTACACTGATTTGCTTGCGTAAACTCATATTCGTGATTGAAGCTGTAGCCCCAGTATCAATAATTATATCAACAGGTACATCGTGGATTGACACCTTAATCATAAATTGTACCAACTTATTACTTCATGTCTTTATACTTCTTGATTCTGTACTGAGCTCATCTTGCAACTTTACCCCATCATTATACCGTAACATCAAATATGGGTTTCCACACTGCCTTCCACCTTCTCTGCGACCAGCCTCGGAAGGCTACGTGACTCGTCAGTAACTTCGATTAGGTTGTTGTGACCATGATTGAGCTACAACTTCTACAGGTTGTGACTCGTTAAAATTATTCCTTCTACTATTCTGATTCAGCATTTGTAATTGCTGTTCAGTCGCAGTCGCAACAGCAGATGGTTGCCAAGAACTTGAATTATTGTCTCTCCATTCTACGTTGAACTTCCTATCATTATTGTTATTGTATTTACGTTTTCTATTTGAATTATGCTACATTCCATTACTATAATTTTGATTGCCATACAGACGGAAATGCTGGTTACAGTTCCCATTACCGTTACCGGGCCCATTGCCGGAACCATTCCTGTTCTGGTTAAAATTCTGATTGCCCATACTATTGCGGTACCCGTTATTATTATTTCCTCTCGAATTTCCATTAGAATAATTATGGTTATTACCAGTGCAATTATTTTGTTTTATGTCCTCTTGAATTGACATAAATTGTTCGAGATCCATATCTGGTACGTATATGAGTTTCTTTTTTGTACTGATTGGTGATTTGGTCTTTAAGATACGTTGAACCACTCTATGTGAAATGGGTTCTTCCCAGTATCTTGTTACATTAATACAGCTTTCGTAATGCTTTCTCGAACTATCCTTCTTTGGGTTATAGTACTCTGGACTGTAAACTTATATCCGTAACTTCTCTTGTCTACTTGCTGACCAAAATGTTGATATAAACTTTAATTCAAATTCCTCTTATGTGTGACAATATTCAGCTGCATTGTTTGCCCATAACGCAGCATCTATGGTTATATGACATACGAAAAAATGTATCTTATTTTGCTCATGGCACGACCTGGGAAATACAGTCCAAAATTTTTTTTATTAGTGCTATCGGATGTGGAATGTCCTTTTCGGAAGCGAATGTCCGAAATTGTCTATTTTTTAATTATACTCTCTTTGAGTTTGAACAAGGATAGTTACGAAACACTATTTCGAATTTTATTACCACGCTCTGAATATGGATTAAACACGGACTGCTCGTTCCCATATCTTGCTGATTTAAATACATGAGAATCGGTTTCACTAGTCTTTAATTGACTCCGAAACGCCTTCGGTTCTTCACTGCTGGCTGCCAGACTTTCAGTTCCAATTACTTAGAACTTACGGTCAATTACATTTTCCCATTTGGGAATTTCCAAAATAACCTTGTCCTTATTTTCTCTGGAATCTGCATTGATTTCTTCTTTAGTTTCCTGAGCGCTTCTATCTTTTACTAGTATTTTGAACTTTCTCGATTGTTTTATTAATCAATCATCGATATGTTTCTTATTATCTACCTCTAGATTTTCTATTTCCTTGGTTATAGATCCTACTGCTGTCTCTACTATCCTTTGAGTCTCTTCAAAATCTGCAACTTTCATCTTTGACTGGTTTACAAGCCGTGGTAGGCCCCGGTATTTCTTATTTACTTCAGTCAAATTGTTATGTATCTATTATAAGTCGGTGAAGATTTTTCAATCTCTCTCCGCTGTTTCTTTTCCCTTTCTTCATCTCTTTCTTCCAGTCTCGTAAAAAATGCGGTGAAAGGATCAGACAATCTGTCACA
The DNA here is from genome assembly GCF_021461385.2 of Schistocerca piceifrons. Taxonomy (NCBI): domain Eukaryota; kingdom Metazoa; phylum Arthropoda; class Insecta; order Orthoptera; family Acrididae; genus Schistocerca; species Schistocerca piceifrons. The sequence goes on along the minus strand of NC_060143.1, from coordinate 87,724,748 downwards.
GTTCATCACATTTTCTGATTTTACTACAACTACCTCTGTCTCTTCGGGTAGTTGAGGCAAAACACTTTCAGAATCTAATCCGCTACTCCCTAAAATGTATGCAGAATTATCTGAATTCGATGCCTCGCTAACAATTAATTTGGTTGTTACTTCAGATTCCTCACAATCGGTTAAACTTTCTCGTGATCCTAAATCGATTAGTCTGTCTGATTCCATCATTCCCTTTCGTGTTTTTACCATCTCCAGGAAAAACTTATTACGATAAGTACATCTGTTACAATTGTAATCGAAAAACACGTCAGCTGGTCTCCCTAACGCAGTCCGTATCACTGGAATTCCGCAACATATCTAATAACTGAACGTCGGCACTCAGTGTAACTACTATTACAAATTACTACCCTGTCTTATTTAATGTAAGTTAATCTACATTGCATAACAACTTATTATGTTAAAGTACTGCAAAAAAGATAAGATGTCTGAGTACCAACGACTTTTATCTTGTTGTATGTGTGGCTGCTCAGATCAAAGACACGTCAGTCATAAAAGAATTTCTTCACTAACCAAATTTTCGTGGGGCTCAGTCAGTCCACAACTGAAAATAAATTGAGGGCATGGAACAGTAAACAATTTAGATTAATCACATGCATATACTATAAGGTCAAGCCCAGTTGTTAATATTTAACTAATGTTCATCACAGTTCACAGTCCACAGTATTATAAGTTGTGATAATTACCCTATCTTCTTCTTTGTTGAATCAGACAACACGGTGGATAACGACATTTGTGGCGTCTCCCGTCTCTTATCTTTTTCTTCGCCAACGTCGTGGTGAGCGTAGCTCGTTGTCGCAATGTTCCGCTTCTCGTACTTTCTTGTTTAAGTGTATCTCAGGCACGTGATTGATACGCAGATATCTTGCTCAAGCAGACGTCACAGGCCTAGCCTAGCGAAGAATATTCGTAAGTGATTCTCAGTTAAGCTTTCGTAAGGCTCTAGTCCGGTAAGCGATGGATAATCGTATATGTTGAAAGAAACCACTCCGTTATTTTTACGTAATGTTCTGGCTTTATCACACAGTTGGCAGGAAATTTTCATGCTAATATTCTATATCTTTGTCTAAAATGTTCATTGTTATCTATTATATGAACATAGCTATCATTTGCGCCAGTTTTATCCTTTTTACATAAGGTTTTCAAGAGAACAATTCAATCCAGAGATTGAAGCCTGATTTGGACGTAATCGATTGACGTAGCGCTGCAGCGTATCTTACACTAACGCTCTAATTCCTTATGAAAAAATCACAGGTTATTAAAGTCACAGTCTACATTAGGGGAGAAAGATTTCCCTTGCTTTCTTTATGAAATATGTCCACATCACTTGAGTATTTGATTTGGTTTATTCTCTCTCATATACACAAATTAAGGACACTAACTACACGTTTTATAAATGAAATACTGAAACTTCTTTTTTCAATATACTTCCGACAACACAGAATAATACATCAGTGCTCACACGAGCCAACATGAACGCCTCGAAGCAAAGAGGACGACAGACAGAGAATGAAACAAAACGTTCCATTCTATTCGTAATATTAGAAAAAAATACGTATTTTAGATTCTGTGCCTTATACTCTCTTAGTTATCTTCATTACTCGTCATTAAATAATAGTTAATAAACTTATCTAAAGTCATTAATTCATCGTAATGTTCACTGAATTATCTTAAGAGTGATTTCACTGAAGCATCTTTATCAACTTCGATGTGTTAATATTTCTATATTTTAAGTGCTAATGTTGTTCGCGTTGTTTCATAATCATCGATGCACATGCAGCCGAAGTGGCATGTGGCACCAAATAGAAATACTTGTCCCAGGCTGCTGAAAATCCCAGGAGGACTCTCCAAGTTGAAAATGCCATGTACATGTTTTCCTACAGTTGGAAAAAAAATCCTTATCTCTAAAATTTCATGTAACGATAGTTTTTATGACTGGCAACAATTTTCTTTTGGAAAGCATTGCATCACATTTCAGATTAAAAATTTAGAAGTATGAAATTATTTTTGGAATTTTAACTAATATCTGAATCTATATCTTACTGGCAATGCTGTAATACGAAGAGATGGCCCAGAACTGCCGAATTTCGTGATCACCACTGTAGATGGGTTTGTGGGTGACTTTTCGTCCAGGAGAACTGTTGTGTCGTCCTAAGAATGGGTGCCAAAGCGAGGTTGGCAACGTGCACCGAAACCACAGAAGAGTAAGCTAATGAGCCAAAACATTATGACCATCTGCTTAATAGCTTGGTTGTTCTTCTTTGGAACGAAATACATCACTGATTCCCTGTATCAGGTTCAAATGGCTCTGAGCACTACGGGACTTAGCATCTGAGGTCAATCAGTCCCCTAGAACTTAGAACTTCTTAAACCTAACTAACCTAAGGACATCACACGCATCCATGCCCGAAGCAGGATTCGAACCTGCGACCGTAGCAGTCGCGTAGTTCCGAAATGAAGCTCCTAGAACCGCTCGGCAACCACGGCCGGCCTGGGCATCAGGGATCCGACAGCTCGTTGGTAGGTTTTTGGAGTATAGAAATTCCTTGAAGTAGCGGTAAAGGCAGAAGTCGCACTCCAAGTTAATAAGACACAGGAATCAGATCAGGATTGGACGTTCTTTAATCCTCAGATTCGACAACGTTTGGGTGAGAGAATTAAAAACTGCAAAACTACGAAGACCATAAAGACTCTCACGGTATAGACGTAGCGAAAATTTAGGAAGTTGAAGAAAACAACGTAGGTGCAATCAGGAAATGACGATTAGAATTTTATGATCGCTCACATTTTTGGTTTATCGATGAAGAACCGAAACGAATGGCTCGCAGAAATTCACGAAGACCTAAAAGAAATAGGCATACACATAAAAATCTTTCCTGATAAAACGAACTTCAGAAGCTTAATTAACATTTACAAATTCCCTGAGAAGTTTCTTCGACATGCTGTAGGATGGACAAAGGAATGAGAGGCTACGAGTGAAGGCATAAGGGGAGAGAGGGAAAAAGATACGTGCAAATAGCTTCACGTAGGTGCTTTGGGAGCCAATATGGCGTTCAACAATCCAGTGTGGTGCACAGTCCAAAAATATTTAAATACAACTGTTTCTTTCTTTTTAAAAATTGAATCAATTGGCATTACATGAGACAAAGAAGAAGATATGTCTAAATAGCTTCACATAGATGCTTTTGGTGCCAATATGGCGTTTATTTATCAAGTATGGGGCACAGTCTAAACATATTTAAATACAACTTTTTTCCTTCCTTTTTTAACAGTTGAATCAGTGGGCTTTACATGGTGTGATTTTACTATATCTATGCTAGTTCATTTTTTTTGGTGATACGTTACAATACAGCATCACCGGTCAGTTGCGGTCTGACTGTGTTGGTGAGCCAGTAAATTTATCCACAGGGCAGTGACTGCGTCACTGCAATTCACTTTGGAGGTGTGGCGGTGGGACTTGTAGTCCCGTACCACCCTCTGACGGTGACAGTACTACATCAGTCAGGCAGAAAAATTTAGCCTAACGTGGGCAGGAATGATTGGAAAGTATTGGACGCAGAATGGGAGCTAGTCCCGCCAAGGGATGCGTCCGTGGTGGGCGTGCCAGGCCTATCGTTAGCCATGGTCGGAATCCGATTCCTCTAGGATGGTTAGGGGAACCGGATGCTAGTTCATAACTCTACCTGCCTATACGATGGCGCAGTTTATTGATATGACTGCGGCAGCACTAGTTTCGGAGTGATCCGATAAATATTTTAGTCCATCTGAGTTCACGTTGAGCAACAATTGCAAAGGCAGAATTATTGGTGATAGTAAGATGTAACACTGATCATGCTTCTTGCGTACCATTCATGAACAGAACAATTAGAAAAAAAATGATACTGATAACCGGCGTAACCTCTTCAGTCATCGTATAATAGCCATTGAACTACAAACACAGTTTTGTTTAAAACCACTGTCGCCTCGACCCTCAAAATTTATTTATTTTTAAAGGCCACAGCTGCAATTTCGGCCTTCAGTCATTTTCAAGCGGAACCCTACGGAAATCTCGCGCTTCAGTGCATGTAAAAATTAATGATTTTTAAAAATATCCTATATATCTTTCGCAGCTTTCCCCTTGAAAATGGTCGAAGGCTGAACTAAATTCATTTTATAAACAAATAACGTAAACAGTCGAAGGCGACAATTATATCTTTCAAAAACTTTTATTTGTGAAATCCACCCAAGAATAGATATTGCAAATCCAGTAAACTCAAGAACTACAAAGTAAATATTATACGAGTGTTTCAACATTTACAACTAATACCGGTATCCACAGAAGGCGCTGTGTTACGATATAAGAGTGTTCTCAAAAAATAACAGGAATTATGTCATTTCGCGTGTTTTATTAGATTCGGACAGCTGGCAAGCATGACTGAAAAGTATCTGTTTAGTGTTACCACGTCGACTAGTTGATCTGCTGCCAACTGTCAAGAAGGTTACATGTGTTTTGGTGTATCGGTGATTGTTTTTATTGTATGAAAATAGGTCACTGTATTCGTATTAAATTTTGGCGTAAGAACGGACTCAAGTTCGGAAAAGTTTTTTAAATTTTAAATATTGCTTTTGGTGAATCTGCTTTGAGGTGAAAAGGGTTTATGAGTAGTATAAGCGTTTCGAAGGAGGTCGTGAAGATGATGAAAACGACGAGCACCCTGAAAAAATGTTCAAATGGCTCTAAGGACTATGGGACTTTATATCTGAGGTCATCAGTCCCCTAGACTTAGAACTACTTAAACCTAACTAACCTTAGGACATCACACACATTCATGCTAAAGGCAGGATTCGAACCTGGGACCGTAGCAGCCGCGTGGTTCCGGACTAAAGCGCCTAGAACCGCTCGATCACAAGGCCGGCCGCCCTGAACATCTCAGCACATTATCAAACGATGAAATCGTGAATAACATGGTTATAAACCATCGTGGGATCACAACCAGAGAAGTCGCTGATGATTCTGACATATACATTGGTCAACTGAGTCATGTCATAATATTTTTTCGGATGTTTTAGTTCTGCAAAGTGAAACACTATAATTTGTTGCAAAATAAATTTCGAAAAAGAAAAAAACAGTTAAAAATAGAACACTGCGAATGCAAGCTGCTCAGGAGTCATTAGGTGAAGTCATAAAACGTGGATTTACGGAGTTAACGACAAACATAAGGCTTAATCGTCTCGGTTGAAACATTCTAGATCGCTAAGAAAAAAAAGAAGAAAAAGAAGCTGGATAAGTGCTACCCAGTGCGACAGTTATTACGCTGCGTTGCTTGATTTTAGCGGCGTATTGCATCACGAGTTCTTGCCACAATGTCGAACGATCAATAAGGAGTACTACACAATTGGCCATTAAAATTGCTACACCGAGGAGAAATGCAGATGATAAACGGGTATTCATTGGACAAATACATTGTACTAGAACTAACATGTGATTAGCCGCGCGGGATTAGCCGTGCGGTCTCAGGAGCTGCAGTCATTGACTACGCGGCTGGTCCCGGCGGTGGTTCGAGTCCTTCCCCGGGCATGGGTGTGTGTGTTTGTCCGTAGGATAATTTAGGTTAAGTAGTGTGTAAGCTTAGGGACTGATGACCTTAGCAGTTAAGTCCCATAAGATTTCACACACATTTCAGCATTTTTTGTGATTACATTTTCACGCAATTACGGTGCATAAATCCTGAGAAATCAGTACCCAGAACAACCACCTCTGGCCGTAATAACGGCCTTGATACTCCTGGGCACTGAGTCAAACAGAGCTTGGATGGCGTGTACTGGTACAGCTGCCCATGCAGCTTCAACACGATACCACAGTTCATCAAGAGAAGTGACTGGCGTATTGTTATGAGCCAGTTGCTCGGCCACCATTGACCAGACGTTTTCAATTGGTGAGAGATCTAGAGAATGTACTAGCCAGGGCAGCAGTCGAACATTTTCTGTATCCACAAAGGCCGTTACAGGACCTGCAACATGCGGTCCTGAATTATCCTGCTGAAACGTAGGGTTTCGCAGGGATCGAATGAAGGGTAGATCCATGGGTCGTAACACATCTGAAATGTAACGTCCACTGTTCAAAGTCCCGTCAATGCGAACAGGAGGTGATCGAGACGTGTAACCAATGGCACCTCATACCATCACGCCGGGTGATACGCCAGTATGGCTATGACGAATACACGCTTCCAATGTGCGTTCACCGCGATGTCGCCAAACACGGATGCGACCATCATGATGCTGTAAACAGAACCAGGATTCATTCGAAAAAGCCGGCCGAAGTGGCCGTGCGGTTAAAGGCGCTGCAGTCTGGAACCGCAAGACCGCTACGGTCGCAGGTTCGAATCCTGCCTCGGGCATGGATGTTTGTGATGTCCTTAGGTTAGTTAGGTTTAACTAGTTCTAAGTTCTAGGGGACTAATGACCTCAGCAGTTGAGTCCCATAGTGCTCAGAGCTATTTGAACCATTTGAACCATTCGAAAAAATGACGTTTTGCCATTCGTGCACCCAGGTTCGTCGTTGAGTACACCATCGCAGGCGCTCCTGTCTGTGATGCAGCGTCAAGGGTAACCGCAGCCGTGGTCTCCAAGCTGATAGTGCATGCTGCTGCAGACGTCGAACTCTTCGTGTAGATGGTTTTTGTATTGCAAACGTCTCCATCTGTTGACTCAGGGATCGAGACGTGGCTGCACGATCCGTTACAGCCATGCAGATAAGATGCCTGTCATCGCGACTGCTAGTGATACGAGGCCGTTGGGATCCAGCACGGCGTTCCGTATTACCCTCCTGAACCCACCGATTCCGTGTTCTGCTAACAGTCATTGGATCTCGACCAACGCGAGCAGCAATGTCGCAATACGATAAACCGCAATCACGATATGCTACAATCCGACCTTTATCAAAGTCGGAAACGTGATGGTACGCATATCTCTTCCTTACGCAGTAATTTTTGGGAAAAAAGTCAAATGGAGTGTCTCGTTTAATTAACACGGTATTCAATGATTCACCAAATAACCACAATTGAATCAGTTATAAAGGGGACTATTTTGAAGGAGAAACCATTGAAGTAAACGTAAAAATTATTTCATTAAAAAAATTGAAATGTAGATTATTTTTTGAATACATCACTTAACCTCTGTCAGAGACTTAGTATTTAATTACACTACTGGCCGTTAAAATTGCTACACCACGAAGATGACATGCTACAGACGCGAAATTTAACCGACAGGAAGAAGATGCTGTGATATGCTAATGATTAGCTTTTCAGAGCATTCACACAAGATTGGCGCCGGTGGCGACACCTACAACGTGCTGACATGAGGAACGTTTCCAACCGATTTCTCGTACACAAACAGCAGTTGACGGGCGTTGCCTGGTGAAATGTTGTTGTGATGCCTCGTGTAAGGAGGAGAAATGCGTATCATCACGTTTCCGACTTTGATAAAGGTCGGATTGTAGCCTAACGCGATTGCGGTTTATCGTATCGCGACATTGCTGCTCGCGTTGGTCGAGAGCCAATGACTGTTAGCAGAATATGGAATCGGTGGGTTCAGGAGGGTAATACGGAACGCTGTGCTGGATCCCAACGGCCTCGTATCACTAGCAGTCGAGATGATAGGCATCTTATCCTCATGGCTGTAACGGAAAGTGCAGCCACGTCTCGATCCTTGATTCAACAGAAGGGGACGTTTGCAAGACAACAAACATCTGCACGAACAGTTCGACGACGTTTGCAGCAGCATGGACTATCAGCTCGGAGACCATGGCTGCGGTTACCCTTGACGCTGCATCACAGACAGGAGCGCCTGCGATGTTGTACTCAACGACGAACCTGGGTGCACGAATGGAAAAACGTCATTTTTTCGGATGAATCCAGGTTCTGTTTACAGCATCATGATGGTCGCATCCGTGTTTGGCGACATCACGGGGAACGCACATTGGAAGCGTGTATTCGTCATCGCCATACTGGCGTATCACCTGGCGTGATGGTATGGGGTGCCATTGGATACACGTCTCGATCACTTCTTGTTCCCAGTGACGACACGTTGAACAGTGAACGTTACATTTCAGATGTGTTACGACCCATGGCTCTACCCTTCATTCGATCCCAGCGAAACCCTACATTTCAGCAGGATAATGGACGACAGCATGTTGCAGATCCTGTATGGGCCTTTCTGGATACAGAGAATGTTTGACTGCTACCCTGGCCAGCACATTCTCCAGATCTCTCGCCAATTGAAAACGTCTGGTCAATGGGGGCCGAGCAACTGGCTCGTCACAATACGCCAGTCACTTCTCTTGATGAACTGTGGTATCGTGTTGAAGCTGCATGGGCAGCTGAACCTGTACACGCCATCCAAGCTCTGTTTGACTCAATGCCCAGGCTTATCAAGGCCGTTATTAAGCCCAGAGGTGGTTGTTCTAGGTACTGATTTCTCAGGATCTATGCAGCCAAATTTCGTGATAATGTAATCACATGTCAGTTCTAGTATAATACATTTGTCCAATGAATACCCGTTTATCACCTGCATTTCTTCTTGGTTTAGCAATTTTAATGGCCAGTAGTGTAAAAATGCAGAGATTAAAACACATAGTCGCTTTGAGTGTAAAAAAAAAGGACACACAACGAGGAAGTTATCTGAAAGGGACGAAAATCGGTAGATGTGATGTGCATGTACAGACAGACAAATGAGTACCATTTCAGAAAAATTGAATTCTTTATTTAAGCCAGAGGGCTTCAGGAACTGTGCAACCCAATAACGCGTTGGTCTACCTCAGGCTCTCACGCAGGTAGTTAGCAAGCGTGGCATTGATTGATAGACTTGTTGGATGTCCTGCTGAGGGATAGCATGATAAATTCTGCCCAACTGGCGCGTTAGTTCATCAAAATCCCAAGCTGCTTGGAGGGTCCTGCCCACAATGCCATAATAGTTCTCTCAAAGATCCGCCGACCGTTTTGGCCAAGATAGGGTTTTTTCAAACACGGAGACTAGCATTAGATACTCTCGCCATGTGTGGTCGGCAGTGTCTGGCTGAAATGTAAGCCCAGCATGGCTTGCTATGAGGGGCAACAAAACGGATCATGGAAAATCGTTGACGTACTGCTGTGCCGCGGGTGACAACCAAAGGGGTCCTGCTATGAAAGGAAATGGCACCCCAGACCTTCAATTCTGGTTTGTCAGGTCGGTACGGCAGGCGACAGTCACGTTGGAACTACACCTCTGCTTAGGGGCGTCTGCAGACATATCCACTGATCATCGGGCCTCAGTTCGAAGCGGGACTAATCACTGTATGGCGGGCGACAGTCACGTTGGTACCACACCTCTGCGTAGGGGCGTCTGCAGACACAGCCCCTGATCATCAGGCCTCACTTCGAAGTGGGACTAATCACTGTATGGCAGGCGACAGTCACGTTGGTACCATACCTCTGCATAGAGGCGTCTGCAGAAATGTCCACTGATCATCAGACCTCACTTCGAAGTGGGCCTAATCACTGTATAGCAGGCGACAGTCACGTTGGTACCACACCACTGCATAGGGGCGTCTGCAGACACAGCCTCTGATCATCAGGCCTCACTTCGAATTGGGACTAATCACTGTATGGCAGGCGACAGTCATGTTGGTACCACACCTCTGCATAGGGGCGTCTGCAGACATATCCACTGATCATCAGGCCTCACTTCGAAGTGGGACTAATCACTGTATGGCAGGCGACAGTCACGTTGGTACCACACCTCTGCATAGGGGCGTCTGCAGACATATCCACTGATCATCAGGCCTCACTTCGAAGTGGGACTAATCACTGTATGGCAGGCGACAGTCACGTTGGTACCACACCTCTGCATAGGGGCGTCTGCAGACATATCCACTGATCATCAGGCCTCACTTCGAAGTGGGACTAATCACTGTATGGCAGGCGACAGTCACGTTGGTACCACACCTCTGCATAGGGGCGTCTGCAGACACAGCCTCTGATCATCAGGCCTCACTTCGAAGTGGGACTAATCACTGTATGGCAGGCGACAGTCACGTTGGTACCATACCTCTGCATAGAGGCGGCTGCAGAAATGTCCACTGATCATCAGACCTCACTTCGAAGTGGGCCTAATCACTGTATAGCAGGCGACAGTCACGTTGGTACCACACCACTGCATAGGGGCGTCTGCAGACACAGCCTCTGATCATCAGGCCTCACTTCGAATTGGGACTAATCACTGTATGGCAGGCGACAGTCATGTTGGTACCACACCTCTGCATAGGGGCGTCTGCAGACATATCCACTGATCATCAGGCCTCACTTCGAAGTGGGACTAATCACTGTATGGCAGGCGACAGTCACGTTGGTACCACACCTCTGCATAGGGGCGTCTGCAGACATATCCACTGATCATCAGGCCTCACTTCGAAGTGGGACTAATCACTGTATGGCAGGCGACAGTCACGTTGGTACCACACCTCTGCATAGGGGCGTCTGCAGACATATCCACTGATCATCAGGCCTCACTTCGAAGTGGGACTAATCACTGTATGGCAGGCGACAGTCACGTTGGTACCACACCTCTGCATAGGGGCGTCTGCAGACACAGCCTCTGATCATCAGGCCTCACTTCGAAGTGGGACTAATCACTGTATGGCATGCGACAGTCACGTTGGTACCACACCTCTGCATAGGGGCGTCTGCAGACATATCCACTGATCATCAGGGCTCACTTCGAAGTGGGACTAACCACTGTATGGCAGGCGACAGTCACGTTGGTACCACACCTCTGCATAGGGGCGTCTGCAGACACAGCCTCTGATCATCAGGCCTCACTTCGAAGTGGGACTAATCACTGTATGGCGGGCGACAGTCACGTTGGTACCACACCTCTGTGTAGGGCGTCTGCAGACACATCCACTGATCATCAGGCCTCATTTCGAAGCGGGACTAATCACTGAAGACAATTATCCTCCAGTTAATGAGATTTCAGGCTGAAGACGTGTCTGGAGACGCCCCAAGCAGCGATGCGACACCAACGTGACTGTCGCCGGCCATATGAGTCGACAACCAGAATTAATGGTCTGGGGTGCCATTTATATCCATAGTTGGACGCCTTTGGTTGTCATCCGAGGCATCCTTTCGGCACAGCGGCACGTCGACGATATTCTACGCTCTGTTTCGTTGCACTTCATGCGAGCGATCGTCGGCTTGAACTTCAGCAAAATAATGTCCACCCACATACGTTGGGAGTTTCTGCTGCCTGTCTCTGTGCTTGTCAAAGACTACCCCTGCCAGTAATGTCGTCGGATCTGTCCAACCCTCTCGGATTTTGACGATGTAACGCTCCAGTTGGACTGAATTTGTCACTACATCCCTCAGCAGGACATCCAACAAGTTTATCAATCAATTCCAAACTGCATAGCTGCTTCCATAAGGGCCAGAGGTGGAGCAACACATTATTAAGTTGTTCAGTTATGTGCGAACCTCTTCCTCTCGAAAAACTCATCCAGTTTTTCTGAATTTGCAATCACTTGTTTGTCTGTACATGTACATCACATTTAACGATTTCTGTCCTGTTCGTATTCTTCCTTCGTGGTGCGTCGTTAAATACTTCGGGGTAACAATAGGCAAAGAAATGAATGTAAGACAAACAAAATTCACATCAAAAGAGAGGAAAAATCATCGGAATGATTCAGAAACTTAATCTGTTACTAACGAGCACGAAAGCGAACATACGAACAAAACTACAAGCCTATGAAGCAACAAAACTCTACAATGGTTGCTGTAGATGAGGGACAGCCTGCACAACCTGAGACGAAGCAACTTGAGTATCCAATTTCACCTGCGACGTTTTTCGGCCTCTCAGGATTTTCTAAATCTGTTCCTAAACTATGAGCGTAGCAATATAGTAGTGCACCTAGTACCTAGTGAGTGCATTGTTGTTGTTGTGGTCTTCAGTCCTGAGACTGGTTTGATGCAGCTCTCCATGCTACCCTATCCTGTGCAAGTTTCTTTATCTCCCAGTACCTACTGCAACCTACATCCTTCTGAATCTGCTTAGTGTATTCATTTCTTGGTCTCCCTCTACGATTTTTACCCTCCACGCTGCCCTCCAATACTAAATTTGTGATCCCTTGATGCCTCAGAACATGTCCTACCATCCGGTCCCTTCTTCTCGTCAAGTTGTGCCACAAACTCCTCTTCCCCCCAATTCTATTCAATACCTCCTCATTAGTTATGTGATCTACCCATCTAATTCAAGCATTCTTCTGTAGCACCACATTTCGAAAGATTCTATTCTCTTCTTGTCCAAACTGTATATGTGCATACAGGTAATAGTTTCAGACTCATAAATAAGATTAGTTCAATTGAATTTCATTGCTAAGTACTTAGTACTTTCTAATATAACAGCAGTGATCTAATTAGTTAACTCAGAAACTCTGTTAATAATGAAATATTTTAATTGAAAAGGTTAATACAGTACGACCTTAGATATTTAGTGAGTCTTAGGAAACATATTTCAGTATATTAACGCCTATCATTTGAAAGTACATATCTCCAACTTTCCTGTAAGTTATCTAAAATTGTGTGATAGAAATTATCTTCAGAAATAATTGACATTAAAGCTTTAAATAATTGCTAACTTCAATTACAAATAATGTCAAAATTACTATTCGATTCTGAACTTTGGAATTATAATTTTCTTGGTATATTTTTTGTGTTCCATTTGATGTGCAGCATTTGTTAATTAAATCACTAACTAGGATGTTCGATATTTTGAGGGTCATAAAATATTTTATTTAAGATGGCTGCTATCAGTAATGAGCAGCGTAAAAAATATTATCCATATAGAGGAAATTGGGTAATTTTTTTTTTTAATTTCGTTGCATTGGTATGAAATTCAACTCCTGCGGTTACCGACACTCCTAAGAATTACAAAGTACATGCCTTACAATAATGTGTACAAACAGTATGTATGTCCATAATATAGGTACTCATTTGCTTTAGACATACGTTGCTATTAACCGCAATTATTCACACAATATGGTGCCAAAAGGCATGGCAAAGTACCCAGTGAGCAACAAGTACCGAGAATGATCTTTGCCTTTGCATCCGTTGCTACTGACTGACACAACCAAACTAACAATATTACCTACAACAGGCAACAGGACACCTTTCTTGGTTCGCTCATACATATGCGCATGTGCATGTAGCTGCCTATTAGTTTTGTATGGTGCTACCGCAACTATTACCTTTTTATTGATTACATTTTTAAAAGTAAAGAAATATCAAATTTACCTTACAGAAAAAGTTGACAATTTTGTTTTACAAAATAACGTGGCATCCAAATGAAAAAAAAATTTACATTACAGGGAATGTTAACAATTTTTCACAAAGTAATGTAGCGTCTAAATGGAATATACAAAGCCAGGAGACGACATAGCGCGTCCTTCTGCATACAACCCTTTATTTTTGTAACAGGATATAGTATGAAACATTAATACCTTGCACACAGGGAGTCAACGCCAAACCTAAAATGTGCTGTTCATTATTACATGTTAGCCATATACTGTCTAAAATAAAATAAAGATAAAATAAAGTGAAAGACACGAAACAGTTACAGCTTTACAGAGCCTTAAAATTACATTATTAATGTAACCTTTGGTACCAAATCCACAGTAACGCATTAAATAAACTTTACAGCATCATCCCACGCAATTATCATCAGTGGTGCGAAGGAAGCATTCACAGCTGAACCTTATTTGTGCAATGATGATATAAGCATAATAATCGCAGGTAAAATTATTATATAAAATGATAGTAATATATCAATACATAAGGCTACATTGCAAAAGCACGTTACAACTGTTATGCGCCATCACAAGGCTTGCAGATTTTAGTCACACACATTTAAACAAGTGTATCAAACGATTACATACACGCGCATCTTAACCACGCTAGCAATAAAATAACATATGCTTTTCACCCAGAAAGGAAATAACCATAATCAACGCTGACATATGCAGCACACCACAAATTTGCGTGACCAATGAGTACTGTATCATACATTGCCTGGGTTGTGGAATCGAACCCTTTCCCGCCTTATCATCTTAAAATTTTCTGTTAGTACAAAACTCTTGTTTCTTACAAAGTGTCATGAATAAAACATGAACATATTATTAAAAATGTAATGCATGCCAACAATGTCGTCAATTGTGACACCCTGTTAAATTTCAATACATGAACAGTTAATATATGCTAATTTCTGTGGATAGTACTTGTGGCATGGCGCCACACGCTATAGCACCTTGAAATGCAGTAGCCTAGTTATTCCTAGTGAAAAACAATCTATTGTATGGCGGGCGTCCGCTCTAACACCCATGACGGGTTTTGGACGCAAACTCCGGACTCCCTTATACATCTGGTGCTAGCTACTGGGTACCAGGAGTATTACAAATCACTTGTTGCTTACACACTGATTAAACTCATTTCATTTGTAAGTGGTTACCTATGGGGATATTACATACCATTAATAACCAAACCTACCTAAAAAATCGTATCTAATCCAGACATAAAGTATATATGCAACGTAGACAGTAGTAGAAATGTGTAAGGCCACGCTGACAGTTAAAGTTCACGTGAAGTGCCAGGGTATGGACCATGTTTACAAGTTAGTCACGGTCGTGAACACCGTACCAAATGAATATGGCGCATACGCAAACAACCATATTTATCTGTTCCAACCACATGGAAAAATTCAGACACCATAGTAGCGACTGCCTCGCTGCTTGCTATGGTAGACTTGTACCTTTTATATGGGCATACATCATGTTTGTACACATTATTGTAAGACATGTACTTTGTAATTTTTTGGTGTGTGGTTTGAGAATGGGCATGTCAGCCTGAAGTCGGTAACTACTACATCCCAATTTTATATCAGTGCAACTGAGTCGGACGAAATAACAACCATTCAATTTCCTCAGTTCTGAACAGTTGTGGAACTACCATCCTGTGGCAGCGTGCCTGGAGTAAGCAATTACTTTTCACAGGCGAAACTATATACAGACGAAGCACATCTGAGGTAAGGCAATCTGCGATTGAGAGTAAAGTGAGCAACAGCTATGTCGCTTGTCGTGAGAAATCTGCCCAGACCAATAACGAATATTTTGAAATATGCGTACAGTTTGTTTTCTTCATTCGTGGGTTTCATTCATGGCTCATGTGATAGTAATCACTAATTAATTCCGACTGAGAAATTATTAGAGGAACACCGTGATTATTGACTCCTATGTACAATGACTGGTTAGCAGAGCAGTGCTGACGAACTTACTGACTGTTTTTGTGCACTATCTTGTTTCGAGTTCCTTAAATGTGTATGAGGGCAGTGATATGGTGAACTGATACGTTAAATTTTTCCCACCTTTGAATTTTTTTGAACCACTGGACTGTATTGTGTGATTACTTCACTAGGACAAGCCAACTATCTATGAACTAGTGCAGTATGTTGCAATCTGCTTACCTTTAATTCGAACTATATGTGAGACCTGAAACTGGCCATGTCAATGAATACTTTGCACCAAGAGTGTATTTAAAGTGTTTTACATCTACCTCTAGTGTCGATCACAATACTGCTGTTGACTATTAGTAGAGCTAACATCTTTCAGGCTGTTTTGGAACCAGCGCACCTACCGAGAAGAACAGAAGAGGCTTATGCAGAAGGAAGCAGATTTATTTCAAATGGTGCCCTGTGCTTTCCTGGTACTTTGCCGTGTAAACACCTTGTTAACGAACGCTAATAACTTGAAGAGTGCGAGACTTACAGTGATAACCTACTAAAGGCGCGTTTACACCTATGCGCCTTGTGGCTTAGACGCCGTACGGCTGAGCTTGCCACACAGCCAAGAAGAGGCACCTGTCTAGGTGCACGCCTTTTCGACAACATGTGCGTATGAGTGATTCTATTCGCACCTGCGTTCACACTGGGCGCCTTTACTTACGTGTGGGGCAAGATACAGTAGCAAGGCGACTAGCCGCAAGGCGGACAGCTATAAACACGCCTTAAGAGTGACTATTGTACCATATGAAGGGTCCACGGGAAATAAGTGGTAAGTCAGTTCTTCTTAATTTTTCAGGAAAGAAGATTTTAACACCAAACCTTCTGTACCAAATGCAATTTTTAGCCGATCCTCTTGAAATTTATGTTTAGAGTAGCCTTACTTAATAGTCCTCAGATACCTCTACAAGGTTTTTGTTTAAACGTACTTTAACAACATAAAGAAAATATTATATCGAATAACTTCAGTGTTTTGTAGGGGAAAAGAGGGTAAGTCATTATAAAAGGGGGAATGTCAGTAAATCTCGTTAATTCGTGGACTTTGTTAAACCTAGTACAATTAGAACTAACTACCAGTATTACTTAAGATGTCATTAAAATGTGACAAATGAATGTGCAAAAATTTATTAGTTACTTACGAAAAAAACCATAAGTCATGAGATAGAAAATTATACACTAGAATTAATTCCTTATAAATAGAACAAAACTTTGTAGGCCCAGACAATTTCTTTGTAAACTATGTTCATTCATTGTTTATTCATTTCCGCTCTGGGTCTGCTTCTTCGCACTTGCACTTATTGGTTTCGGAAAAACAGTGTCATCTTGATGATACAGTTTCTTGTTACGCTTTTGTCCTTTTTCCAGTTTTCGCAGATGCGAAAAAAACTGTCTAGCCTCTTCTCGGCAAAACATCTTTAACTGTTGTAGGTCTGCATAATTGTCATAAATTATTGTTGTAGGTTTTTTAAAAAGTAAATGTGGGTGTAGTTGTGTACAAAATTTAAAATAAAAACTGTTTCAAGTAAATAATACAACAAAAATGATGATGAAAATAAGGACGAAACAAAAAACATTCACCCTTATATGCATAGTCAGGTAGAAAGAACTCTCCTTAAGGCTGAGGTTGTTCTGTTGGAACCGTAAGTGGTTTGTTGATAACATGGCGACCCCAATGGTCGTGGAATGTACTTCTGTATTCCAAGAATCTGGGATGTTCTTTTGCAGCCACTAACACTTCTCTTATTGGTCTAGAAGGAAGTGGGCATTTCTTGAAATATAACTGATCGAGGTGTGTAGACCTATCTCTTACAAACTCTATGTCTACTTCGACAACATGAAAAGATGAGGGTTTTGCTCTTGCAATTTCTTCTATCCAGTCTTTGGGAATTTCAACCCATCTTTTTTTTGTTGATACTGGCCATGTTACGATCACATTCGAGATACGAGTGGCCATGGATTGGAAAAGTTATTTTCACGTGCTCAAGTCTCTTGACGTGATGAACGATGTAATACAGCAGGCGGAAAATAGTCCAATTCTTGTTCTGCCCCCCCCCTCCCCCCTCCCCCCCCCCCCCCCCCCGCAAGGGTCTGAAAATATATCTAATTTTCTAACAGAGGGATCAAGAATTGTCGTCACAAAATAAAACAAAAAGGAAGAACCTAGTGAGATCCATTGTAGGCTACTGTTCCACCATACACGAAAAAATATTATTCATCGGTTGACAATATACGAATATTAAACATGCACAACGTTAACTGTGTCTTGTAGCACACGTCGTTAGTTGTGATGTTAGGGATAGGTAAGTTCTTCTGGAAATCCATAGTAATACTTTCATATTCTTTTGATGCCCTGGTGTTTGTTTTTGAACTTCTTTTACGAATATAATACATGTCAGATTTTAATAAGTGAAGTTTTTTCACCGTTGACAGTTGATTGATTTTTTTTCTGCACTCGCTCTTTCTGAGCTATTTTCCGGGTACGATTTCAAAGCATGTTCAACAGCTCGAATTTCAGCAGCATGCCTATCACAGTAACTACAAGTGCCCATTCTACGATATCCGAAACCGACGTTAAATTCTGAATTGAAAACAAGTCTTTATTCTCCATACGACACAGACTGAATAGGGTATCATTTCTTTAATAACTCATACATCTTACTGATGTTAAGATCTGGAGGGAGATAAACTTTCTTACAGGTTTTCAAGCTGTAATGGCTTCGTTCACCTTTAAATGAACTAATGTGTTGGCGACCTGTGTCAAGTGCCTCCGATGTCACACGATGTTTCCGATTAGAATATTGGCTCGACTATCCTTAGGACTCACACCTTTTTTCAGATAATGTTGTATTACTTCTAATTTTTTTTAGATATTCCATGAAAAGATGTAAAAGCTTTAGAACAAACATTTACTTCAGTGACAGACTTCTCCCTCTTCACTCTTACACGATATGAATGATTGTTGTCACGAAATTTAGCTTCATTTTCTGGTTGCCTAAGTCTCCTTTGCGATATACTATTTACACTAATTAGGCATGCCAAGTAAGCATTCTGCTCATTCACAGTCATTTTGTTATAATCAGATATAATATACCCGCGTTCTGCGTCAGTGGTACTCTGAAAACATTTCAGTCTGGAACATTTACAATCTGGCGCTAATTCATGGGAGGATGATAAAAGTTTTTTTCTCAAATCGGAAAGTCGACTTGTTCTCTTCCTTTTCTTCGTTGAATGTGACAGTTGGCTGAAGGTCATACTTTCCTCATCTTCATTTTCCATGTTCACTTCCACAGTTCAGTTAAAACGTAAAACAAACTAAACAATTCACACAACACACAAAGCACTAACTTAACCCCTCCAACAGTACATACTCAACACCTGATAATCACAGCTGCGACCAGTGCTGCCAACTGACTAATCCCCTTTTTTCCTAGTTTCACATTGACTTACCTCCTTCTTCCCGTGGACGCTATATTTTTAAACTTCTGTAACTTTCAGACTATCCCCCTTCTTTCCACGAAACAAAAACTTTTAAAAGCAGCTTGTTGAAACCATCTTTTTACTTAACCCCTTTTTCTCGTGGACCCTTCATATGGCAAAGTAATAGAAATTTGACAGTATTTTGATTAACGAACAATGAATTGTTAACAACGCACTGTGTACGTAAACGTTGATTATGGAACTGTTATGTCGGGATATAACACAAACTGAAAACAGTAGACGCCAGTAATGTGTCAAGATGCAATCATAGTACGAGTTACTGGTCGAAGTCATACATCGCGACACAACAACCAGACGTCGCGAGAGGTCGATTCAGCAAAGCAGCGCCGGATTGAAGAAAATCGTTTCGACGGCGCCTAACAGATCAACACGAGACACCAGTAAACGACGCGAGGGTTACGGGCAATACTAGGTGGCAGTCGGGTCAACTCCGTCGTGGGTGGAGTATTACCTGCGACTTGCAGCAGCAACTGCAGTTTTCAGCAGAGGCAGAGACGGCAGCGGAAATAGTTTTAAGGTTCAGTTTTTTTCAAGTGGTAGTTTATCATTTTCAGGAAAAATGAAAAGGAGGAAGAACACAAAGTGTTTGGTGACGTGGGACAGTTGGTGGACATTGAACAAGAATCTTATGACAAGAGGACAAATAGGATGAATTTAATTTTGTATATGACAAGAAGACCGTAGTTTGGAGTGAACCAGTAGACGACAGAGGGTCTCAATTTGGACTGGATTCAATTTAGTACAGTGAAATGAACGATAGTCTTATAATAGATGCTATGTCTAGGCCTTCAGCTACTGAATGTGTTGATGATAAAATAGATGTACCGAAAGCAGAAGGAACAAGTAAGGGAGAGTTGAAAAAAAAGAGCAGCCAGGAAAATATGTAGAACAGGGGCTACGGGATGTAATGAGTAATGAGTGGTTGTTGGAAGCTTTGGGTGAACTACGTAAACAAAAGGTTGATGACATGAAGAAGGAAATTGGTAGTGCAAAATCAGTATCCAAACCGACAAAACCAGCAATGATCTAAACGATTGAATCAAAAGGTATATGTGTACTACAGATGACATTGGTGTTGTAAAGAAAGCAGTTGGTGGAATAAATACAGATCTTATTCATTTAAACAAAAACAAAAATAATGCTGTAAAACTTGAGCTAGAAGGTAGAATTGACAAGGTATCTCAAGATACAACGAAAGGATTAAATTAGTAAAGAAGGATTGGACTGCTACCGGAAATAGAATCACATTACGTGAAAAGTGGGTGGAAGTTGTTGGCCAGAACTGTGATGGTAACTGAGTGGAATCCAAGAAATTTATTTATGACAAAAGGGAAGAACTTGAAAGTCAAATTACCTAATTAAAACTGATTTGCAGGGTAAGATACAAGTAGTAGGTTCAGAAGTAGAGGACAAGTGGGTCCTGTAATCGACAAAAAAAATAAAGAAGGTCAGTGAGGAAGCAAATTCCAAATTCATGGAGATGAGAAAGAAAGTCAATGAGGCATAGTGTGTTCCACACGGTGGGTGTGTTGTGTCTAGCGTAAATTCGTTGGTCAGATGTAAGAAAGTTCGTATTGCAAAGTGTACCCTTTTGAGTTCATCAGAGATTTTAATAGCTTGCCTGATGTATGGAGTCATAAAGAAAAAAAGTATTTTGTGAGGGAATTTCTAAAGGAAACTCATATGGTTCAGCAGTTGGCTGAGTCTTGCAGTTCATTGGAAGAACTCATGTAATTATTTTTTAAAGAATGTTGTTCTAAGGATAAACAACAAATTATACTAAGACTTTCCCAGGTGGGAGATATGATTATAGGAGAGGCACGATTAAAGGGTTTTGTCAGCATTAGATTAACAAATTAAAATATTTGGACAATAGATTGGACAGTGAAGCGATAGTTTTGGTTTAGAAAATAAGTTACCCCAAACGATTAGAGAATTACTGGTACCTGCTCCTAGAAACAGTATTAATGAATTTTCGAATTACGTGGGAAAGGTAGAAAGGGTAAATCCTTCTGTTGAGGATAGGAGACATTTTGACGAGATAAACCAGAACAGGAGGGAATATCACACAAATAGGATGAGGAGGTCCGACTCGGGTAGAGGGAATGGACAAAAAATAACTGGATAACTAATGGGAGTGGTAGCAGAAGGAATTCGAGAGATAGGAGTGTGGGAAATCATTAGGAGGATGATTCTGGCCATACAGACTAAGGTTTGCTCCAGTTATGGCTCGAACCTGGGCAGGACACAGGAGAGAGCCACTTGTAAATAACAGTAATTTATTTCTGAGAAGTGTTCATATAGATGATAGTAATAAGTTAGGTAGAGGGTATGGGTCATATTGTATTAGAAGTGAGATTGTTTCAAGTAATTCAGATACTAAGGTAACGAAAGAAGTGGGCATTATGATGAAACCGGTACATGAGAAGAGGAGTGTAATAACTGTTCAGCTTATAGAGAACCATAGAGAGAACGAACAGGATGTCATGCCAGGCGGTAATCATTTAGATGAGATAAAGAATTTTAAGTGCCTTGCATTGTGAGCTAATTGTGGAGAGAGAATGAGCTGTTCATTAACTAAGGTTTTGAAGGTAGTGATAGTGACAGCAGCTCTGGTTCAAGTGACAGTACCGATAATGATGGACTTAGTCGTGAGTCAAGCAGTAATGAAGATGAAGAGGGTGAGGAGTTGTCTTATTTTGTGTTTGATGAGGAAAGCAACATGATATTAAAAGAAAGGATAAGGCATATAAGTGGACAAGGTGAGAAGAAAGAAAATGTAGAAGCTAATGGTGAAGTACATAGCGAAGTAGATCAATCTGTCTGTCACTTGACTGTTACTAAGAATAGATTTGGAGATCAAGAGTATAGGTTTTCTAGAGATAAGATTAATGAATATCTGTTAAGTGAAGAGGAACAGGAGGTAAGTACTAATGAGGAATGGCATCCTGTACTTGTGGCTAATGTCCAGTGTTTATATGTTAAGTATTTGCTGGACAGTGGTAGAGAACTGAACGGCCTGTCACAGGTGTTCCTTGACTTTTTTAAAGCTAAAGAAGGAATAGTAGTAAGGCCTGTATCTGATACATGAACTGTACGTGCAACTGTAAAAGCCAAAGAATATTAAACAAAATAGACTGCTGACTGTAGGTCTTGCTGGGCAGCAAGTAGAGTTTAATTCTCTCATGATACTGATTTCACAATTGATGTATTGTTGGGGACTGATTTTTTGTGTAAATAGAATGTAAGTATTGATTCTGTTAATGGTAAATTTTGTTTCATGTGTAGTGATAGTATGTATGAACTGACTTTTTTGGAAAACATGAGTGTAACATTACATGAGGAATTGGACTCTCCATTAAGATATCTAGCTACTGGAAGGAAAAAATAAAGGTAGGGAAGGAAGAGAGTAGAAGAAGTTGAAGGAATAACGACTAGTCAGAAAGAGGATTTGGTGGAAATATTGTTATAGAACAGTAAAGCATCGTCAGACAAGACTGGACTGCTAAAAGATTTTGAACGGAAATTTAAAATTAAAAAACATTTTTCAAGAAAATATATATTATTTCGTTTGCTAGTAGAGAAGCAGTAAATATGGAGATTAGAAAGATGTTATAATAGGGAGGATATTGAAAGGTCTGATAACCGCTACAAAAATCCCTTGGTGCTTGCAAGGAGAAGGAATGGGGGTGTCAGGGTTGTCCAGGGTGACAGGAAATTGAATGACACTATTTTGAAGGAGAGTGACAGACCAACAGACACAGATGAAATTTTACAAAAGTTCCATGGATGCAGAATTTTGACTTCTTTTGATGTAACTTGGGGGTACTGGAATATCAGCGAAGCAAAGGAGTCTAGGCCTTGCACAACCGTTTTACATGAAGAGATGTGCTACCAGTATTGTGTAGTGCCTTTCACGTTAAACATATCTGTGTGTTCATTAGGTGATGAATTACTTAACTAAATAACTATTAAATAGACTACTGGTCATTAAAATGTTACACCAAGAAGAAATGCAGATGATAAACGGGTATTCATTGGACAAATATATTATACTAGAACTGACATGTGATTACATTTTCACGCAATTTGGGTGTATAGATCCTCAGAAATCAGTACCCAGAACAACCACCTGTGGCCGTAATAACGGCCTTGATACGCCTGGGCATTGAGTCAAACAGAGCTTGGATGGCGTGTACAGGCACAGCTGCCCATGCAGCTTCAACACGATACCACAGTTCATCAAGACTGGTGACTGGAGTATTGTGACGAGACAGTTACTCGGCCACCATTGACCAGACGTTTCCAATTGGTGAGAGATCTGGAGAATGTACTGGCCACGGCAGCAGTCAAACATTTTCTGTATCCAGAAAGGCCTGCAACATGCGGTCGTGCATTATCCTGCTGAAATGTAGGGTTTTGCAGGCATCGAATGAAGGGTAGAGCCACGGGTCGTAACACATCTGAAATGTAACGTCCACTGTTCAAAGTGCCGTCAATGTGAACAAGAGGTGACCGAGACGTGTAACCAATGGCACCCCATACCATCACGCCGGTATGGCGATGACGAATACACACATCCAATGTGCGTTCACCGCGATGTCGCCAAACACGGATGCGACCATCATGATGCTGCAAACAGAACATGGATTCATCGTGCACCCAGGTTCGTCTGTGGCGCTCCTGTCCGTGATGCAGCGTCAAGGGTAACCGCAGCCATGGTCTCCGAGCTGATAGTCCATGCTCCTGAAAACGTCGTCGAACTCTTCGTGTAGATCAGACTGTTCCATCCGAGCTCCAGGGAGCCGGAGCGCTCCGGAGCGCTCACTGCGGCAGCTCGGAGCCCGCGTGGAAGGGGAAAGCGAACTCACTGCCCCCTGGCCGCATGCAGCCGCAACTGACGCAATAATCCGTGTTCAATGGCAGGTATGACTAGCCGCGGGAGCCCTGTACCTCTATTGTAGGATACCTTTCTATTCACTGAGAGAGGTGGTCGTCCGCAATGTATTGTATGTCATGAAGTATTCAATTCTGCGAAGAGGTACAACATACAACGACATTATACACGTCTTCACACAGCGCACTACGATCAGGTAGAAGGCGTTGCAGGCAGAGTACTGGTAGCCAGGCTTAAGAACGACATACCAGGAGACGTAAGTTTAAAAATGGTTTCGTAATACGGAGGGTATCAAAACATGCAACATAGTTCATGTTCTGTATTGCTTTTATAATTACCAGGTGAATGAGAGCGGAGAAACCACCACTGAATCTGCAATTGGAGCAAGCTACAGGGTCGCTCACATCATTGCGACGAGTGGCCAGCCGTTTTCGGTGGGACCACTCGTAAAATCGTGCATGGTAGCAGTTGCAGAAGGGAGGTGCAGGCAATTGAAGGGGTTTGCCTGGCGAAGCAAACAATGTCGAATACTGGACATGGAAGCGGTTTTAGAGACACAGATCAGGAGAAAGGCGGAGAGCTTTGTTGCATTTTCGCTAGCGCTTGACAAAAGCACGGACACATCGGACTGTGCTCAGCTTGCAGTCTTTGTGCGTGGTGTCGACATGGAGTTGCAATTAACTGAAGAACTCTTGGATGTGGTACCACTCGATTACACCGCAACAGGACTTGACATTTTTGAAGCTGTTTGTGAATCAGTGGACAATATAAATTTGCCTCGGGAAAAACTCCATTCTGTAGCGACAGACGGTGCACCACAAATGATCGGGCGTCACCAAGGTTTTGCTTCTCGTTTGAAAAATAAACTCAGAGTCAAAATAAACTCGGGAAAGACATTTTGACTCTTCATTGTTTTATTCACCAAGAGGCACTGTCTGCTGAAACAGTAGAGCTAGGTGGCGTAATGAAAGATGTCGTGAAGTGTGTGATTTTTGTGCGGCGTCACGGTATGAATCATCGCTAATTCAAGGGATTCTTGAAAGATATGGGAGCGGAGTATGGGGATATACCTAACCACAGTACAGTTCACTGGCTGAGTCGGGGAAAAGTTCTTGATGTTTTCCTTGCCATTCATGAGGAAATATCACTTTTTCTCGAAATGAAAGGGGAAGAAGTGCATTGTCTGAAAGATATAAAATAGATATCTGACCTGGCGTTCCTAGCTGACATAACTATGCATCTGAATCATTTAAATCTGTCATTTCAGGTCAAAGGGCAGCTAATCGTTGACATGCACGGTCGTATCAAAGCGTTCATGTAAAAGTTACGTTTATTTGGGAGGCAGATGAGTGATGGACATTTAACGTTCTTCAATCGTCTTGCTTCTTTAAAACTACCTGAAGGTACTACTTTCGGCTATTACCAAGCAAAGTTAAAGCAGCTCATCACGTCGTTTGAAACATGATTCCGAGACCTCTAGTTCGGAAATGTAACTTAAGATATTCAGCATTCCTTTTTCAGTTTCCCCCGATGACTTGTCATCGTTACTTCAATTGGAGATTATTGACTTGCAAAATTCAACTTTGTTGTAGGAGAGATACTACAACACGTTGGATTTGTCACGATGGTATCGTTCATTACAGCAAAAAACGTTTCCCAAGCTTCACAACAATGCCACTCACATCATGTGCACGTTTGGATCTACGTATTGTTGTGAGCAGCTTTTCTCAGCAATGAAAAGAGTAAAGAGCAAGGAACGATCGTTTCTTCAGGATGCAACAATGAAGGCCATACTCCGCATTAACGCTGCAAACACCTTGACGCCTGATATTTCCGATCTTGTAATGAAAAGAAAATGTCAAGCTACAGAGACCCAATAAAGTTAGTATGCAATTTCTTATAAAACAGTTGTTTCTTATTTATTTCCCGAACACCGTATTTCCTGGTGTAGCATGTCACCACGTCTTAGCAGCTAAGAGTATGAGCTTGTCGATCTTGTAAGACGCAGCTGGCACGTCAAAACGCTTGCCTTGCCGCCGGCCTCAGCCAGCCTTGACACGTGCCGGCGTGCCGGCCTACTTGACTGGCCACAGCGAGCGACACGGCTCCCTGAGCAGGGAGCGCTCCGCAGCTCACAACGGAGCCGACGAGCTGGAACAGCCTGGTGTAGATGGTTGTTGTCTTGCAAACGTCTCCATCTATTGACTCAGGGATCGAGACGTGGCTGCACGATCCGTTACAGCCATGCGGATAAGATGCCTGTCATCTCGACTGCTAGTGATACGAGGCCGTTGGGATCCAGCACGGCGTTCCGTATTACCCTCCTGAACCCACCGATTCCATATTCTGCTAACAGTCATTGGATATCGACCAACTCGAGCAGCAATGTCGCGATACGATAAACCGCAATCGCGTTAGGCTACAATCCGACCTTTATCAAAGTCGGAAACGTGATGATACGCATTTCTCCTCCTTACACGAGGCATCACAACAACGTTTCACCAGGTTGGAAACTTTCCTCATCACGTTGTAGGTGTCGCCACCGGCGCCAACCTTGTGTGAATGCTCAGAAAAACTAATCATTTGCATATCACAGCATATTCTTCCTGTCGGTTAAATTTCGCGTCTGTCGCACGTCATCTTCGTGGTGTAGCAATTTTAATGGCCAGTAGTGTAACTGTTTATATTGATGATATCTTGGTAGCTACTTCCAACTACTTTGAGGAGTGAAAAAATTTGGATGAAATCTTGAAAGATATATACAAAGAGGGAATGAAATTAAAATAAAGTAAATCTGAATTCACGAAAAGCAAACTGCTCTTCTGATTCACAAAATTAATGAAGATAGTATACACCTTGATCCAGAAAAACGTACTGCTGACTTTCCAGCACAAAAGAGGCAAAAAGGAATTGAGTGCTACGTTTGCCCTTTTTGGATATTTTCTAAAATTTGTGACAGATCAACATTTCAGCCACCCTTGTCTAGGAAATTTACTGAAAAAGAATGCAGCATCGAATTGGATTAAAGAGTGCGAGGAGGATTTTCAAAATTCAAAGAAAGAATTGACTGAAAGCAGAGTACCTTTATTTGTGAGCATTGAATCGTGTTTTTGTGGTCTGGGGTTCGAAACTTTTTGGTTAGTAACAACTGAACAGGGAACTGAGTACAGGATCATCGTATCTGCAAATACAGCTTTACATGCACATGAAAGGAACTACTATGTTTCAGAATTGGAAGTTTTAGTAATTGTTTTTGGTTTTCAAAAGTTTTAACATTATTTATTGGGGTATAAAACCGTGACATATATAGACTAAAAAGCCTTGAGTTTTCTACAGCAATGTAGATTGAAACATCGTAGGTTGACCAATTGGTCCTTATATCTGCAGCAGTTTGATCTGGAGGTTCGTTACATTATAGAAAAAAACAGAATTGTAGATGATACTCTTCCTAGGATGCCAGCAGGTAGGAAAGATACTGACAAACCTGAGGACGATTGGGGTCACACCAGGTTGTTTTACATGCAAGAGGTAAAAAGGGAGAGAGCAGTTTAAAAGATGTGTAAACAGATGAGAAGGAAAGAGAACGAAGGTCCAAATCTGAGATAAGTCAAGCAGTATTACAACAATACTGGACAAACAGGACTGGAAGCTGTGTTTCCTAGAACAATACGAAGATAAACTGATAGACTTTATTTATCAGAGCTATGGGCGTGATTGGGTGAGAAAGATTGTAGCTAAGATTCAGACGACTGTAACTTTTAACAACTTGTGGAGGAAAGTTAAATAGAGGTTGGAAGAATGTGATAAATGTCAGAGAGTAAAGACCACTGGTGTTCCATTTAAACGATAGCTGCATTCTGTTTTACTCAGCGAACCGAGGGAACTAATCGCCGTGGAGCTCCTGGAACCACTCCCGGTGTCCACAGCGGGTTGCTGAGATTTTTCGGTAGCGCTAGATACTTACTCTAAACATATAAAATTGTACCCAATCAGTAGGGCTAGCACCAAAACCATAGTTGAGAAATCAAAGACTGATTACTTTCACAATATGTGAATACCAATATCACTGGTCAGATAACAAGCCACAGTTTATTTCGGAACGATTCATGCCATTATAGGGATGTTTGAAATTATGCATATCAAAATTTCGACATTTTTCCACAAGGCAATACGAGTGACAGGGTGATGAAGGAAATCAGTGCACTATGTAGGACCTATTGTAGCAAAAAACATTCGGTACAGGCTGGCTATATTCAGCAGTGAATATTATCAATAACTTATGGAATAAGTCTACTGGGTATGCTCCATGCGAGCTTATGTTTGGTGAAAGACCCACAAACATTATCGTAGAGGAAGTGGAATTTTCAGCAATTACCGAATCTGTCCAGGATGAAAAGGCTAGGTTGCTGAAAGAGAGGAAGAAGAAAAAAGCATTAAGGAGAAAGAGAAGACGTGACAAGAACGTTACGCCGACTGAATTCAAGATTTGTAGCTTGCTCCTCATTAAGACGAAAGAGAAATCAAGCAGGGTAAATGATGGAATCAAGAAGTTACACGGACCATTTAAAGTAGCAAGAGTTGCCCATGAAATGCATACGAGCTAGCTTGCAGAAAACCAGACATAATTTTTGGCTTGAAAAGTATAATTGATTTAAACCATATATACAGGCAGCAAAACGTATGTGTACGAATTCAGGAAAAAGAGAAGATTTCTTGGAATTAGGGAACTTGAATTTAGCTATTAGACTATAAAACATTCCGAAATGTGAATTCCGGGACATTCAATTCTAACGCCATCTTGTTTGTGCTCTTCTACTTTCTGTATTTTTGTCTGTATGGGTTCAACCGCAAATATTTTGGTGTTACACAACTTCAGTTACAGGGGTTCTGCTCCCCAAAAATCAGGAGTTTTGATCCCCAAAAATCAGGGGTCCTGCTCCCCAAAAGTCGTGGTTGTGCTCCCCAAAAGTCTGGGTTCTGCTCCCCAAACGTTAGCTGCCTTGTAGTAAAGATCTGAAATAATCAGTAAGCAGATATTACGTAAAGGATTGGTCCAGCAACAGTAACAAAGGAGGGAATAACATCTAGAGTGTATTTATAGCATTTATAGCGTATTTGTCCTCAGAGTAAATGTCTATGAAAGTTAATCTGTATCAAAGTGAATCATAATGTAGATGTCTTAAAATTTGGTGAAATAAAAAGGAAAATATTTGAAAGAGCTGTTGTCTGTGATAGTGTTTAAAAAGTAATGAGAGAGAGAGTTTACTATGTCTTTTAGGTCACAACGATGAGAAATATGATGGTGTGCAGCTGGTCAATGAAGTGAGTATTTTGGCAAAAAGCAATGCAGTTGTTTTCTTCCTTAGTTAATGAAGCGAGGTAATAATCGAGTAAAGTGTTACATAATTAGGTAACAAAGGAATGAAGTAATAATAAAATGATGAATACGAGATAATGAATCGACGATTAATGAAATAGTAATGAGGAATAATGATGAATGTAAGAAGTAGGAAATAAATGGTTAGGGAGCCTGCTTTTGCAGTAGAATCATTTTGGTGGCTTTATTCTTCCAGTTAACAAGGAATTATATGATTTGAACTTTCAGACATGTGTAGATTATAAAGGTGAACCATAAACAGAACCAGGGGATTGTAGGTTAGAACGTCTTGGTGTGCTAGGCAACATGTAAATAAACTATGTAGCATGTGTGACACTAACGCTGAAGTAATTTATTGAATTTTCTGGTGAAGTGATAATAGTATTTTGCTACCAATGTAAATTTCTTGCTGAGAGTAGTTTTGGATTGTACTGGTAACGAACAGGAGTAGAACTAAAAAGAAGTTTTGCTAACAAAGCGACAGATCTTTGCTAAGGAATGGACAGCGATTATAATAATGACTAAAGATATAACTGTACTAAATGGATTTGACACTAATTCTGAGGAATGCTAATCGGACATTCACAAACGTGACTAAGGAAATTTGACTTTCAAGTTCAGTAAACTGAGATGAGTAATTAACTTAAAGTACAGGGTAATGGGAAAGAATTTCCATTCCCTTAGAGTGATTCCGTGTAAATAAGTGACAATTTTGAATAGTAATAAGTAAATATTTGAAAATGTGAGCAAGAATAATTTTTTGATTTAAGATATTTTTGTATTTTTTACAACAAATATGAAAATTTTGGAACTAATTGCCATGTATATAATTTGTGTTACAGTAATTTGTGACTGTGTACTAATATGAGTGTACAGTGTAAAGAAATAGCTCAATGATTTTTTCTTACATGTGTAAATGTAATTAATGTTAGTGTCCTATTTTCAATGTCTGTTGACGATGAGGTCCTACCTGCAGAGAGTAGGACGGGAATGGACTCTAGTAGAGCCAGTTGGACCTGTAAGCTGTGGTGGATTCTGGTACAGCCAGTGGAGACTGTTAGTGCTTCAGTGGAAATTGTAGCTGCGGAAGGTTTAAGTGAGAGACATACGTACAGAAATACACCAGTGATGAGGTCCTCATTATGGATGTAATTTTTTTCTATACTTTTTATAAAGACAATGGAGAGAACTTTGACTTTATTTATGAAAATAATTCATTAATTTGTAAATAAGTCTGTGAATTCACCACAACATTTTGTATTGTAAGGTATGTTTAAATTTTTGTGCTTATGTATTTCTTTATATTATAAGTGCTATGTGGCTGGCCAGAGTCGTTAGGAATTTTGTGTTTGGCTGTAATTTATTAAGAAAATTATTGGTAATATCTTTTGAATACGTAACTTGATTATCTTTAACTATTGGTTTATGAACCACTGGATTTCATAGTGAGCTATCTTCAGTAAGTCTCAAGTCAATCCAATAGTGGAGGTGACGAGACAAAGCAGGTTGAATGTCAAATCTCATCTGCTACGTTTTTCAGCCTCCAAAGGTTTTCCAAATCTTTTCCTACACTACGATGACAATACGACAGTGTACCTAGTACACAGTGAGTGCATAGTAATTTCATATTCATAAATAAGCTTAGTTACATTGAATTTCATTACTCCGTACCTACTACTTGCTAATATAGCTGCAGTAGTCTAATTAGTTAACTGGAAAACTTTGTTAATAATGAAATATTGTTAAGTCAAAAGGTTAGCACAGTGGGTCCTTACATATTCAGTGAGCGGTAGGAAATACTTTTTTTTAAAAAATCATTGGACTTGTGTGGTTACTGCACTAGGACAATTTAACAACCTAAGAACCAGTGTTGTAATTAGCAACTGCTTTCCTTTAATTCGAGCTATATGTGACATGCAAATCTGGCCACATCAGCGAATACTTTACACCAAGAGTGTAATGAAACTGTTTTAGAGCTACCTGTGGTGTCGGCCACAATATTGATTGTTGACTATTAGCGCAGCAAACATCTTTCATACTGTTCTGGAGCCAGATCAGCTACCGAGAAGAAGATAAGAGGCTTATGCAGAAGGAGGCAAGTTTCTTCCACAGTTACGTCATAATTCTTCAGATCTTACAGAACAGATGTCTCTTTTTAATTTTGAAAATATTGAGTTGACCTAAGAATAAAGTCTATTCAAGAACTAATTAAGGATCATACTATGTGCCGTCTAGAAAAAAAGCTAAAGAAAGCGGGGAAATGTTTCGTGAAATGACTTGTCTAATAGCAAGAATAAAAAAGCTTAGACAAGCATTTGACGCGCTTTTGAATGATGTTCGAAATCATGTGCAGCAAATCACCTACCGGCTGAGAATTTGAAGTTAATCCTTGAACATAGAATCCTAGAATTTTAAAGAGTAAAGACTGGCGGACTACGCAGATCGGCAGTCTGTTATTATGTGGCCTTGAAATATTTCTATCATCTGTGCCCGAAGATGTAAAAAAGGTTCCAACAGTTATTCAGTCTCAAAGATTTTGCAATAGGGAATCCTTCAAATATCAGGAAAGAGAATGTACATTCTCAACCGGCGCCTCATTTGATGTAGATGATTACGGGACTCATTCAGACCTGCGTCAGACGTTTCTCAAATTTGTTTTATTTCTTACGTCTGGTAGACAAATAATTTGAAAAAACATTTGCCCGTTTGTTTTTCAAATATTTTTTATTTTCAAGTTTTTTTCAGAAAGCTGTTCTCTAAATGTCCTAAATGTGGTACCTGATTCGAAGGAAGCTATTTCAAAAATAAAATATCACAATAATACAACTTTCTGAAGGTAGAATGGCTACACCTAGAAGATATGGACTTTTTAACACTTAATTTGCTTGTCTTTCGCGTTTTGTTCTCTAACTGTCTTGCATTTAGTACTTGGTTCGAAGGATGATATTTTGAAAGTTAAATATCATACCAGTGCAACCGTTTTATGTGTGAAACAGCTAGGTCTTCAAGAGTTGAACTTTAGGATACTTTATTTTCCATCCTAGAATCTTCGGTTTCCGAAACGTCCTAAATTTAGCACTTGATTCAAAGGAGATAACACCAGTTACAGATAACACCAGTGCAAGTTTTTAAGTGGAAAATAATGGCTAGGTTTGGAAGAGATAAACTTTTTGCCACTTTAATTAAGTAGGTGCCAGCAGGTGTTCGCGAAATATTTGAACTGTTCGTCAAACCGTTAGTTAAATTTTTCTTAATTACCCAGATTTATTTTAACTAATCAAGTCTTTTTTTTTAAACTAGTCTTCATTCCCATTCTTCGTCTGTCTATGAAAATTCAGACAAGAATCAATAGCTCAATTTTACCTCATATCAGTAATTAAGTTCCTCTCAACTACCTTGATTACTTTCAAGTAAATTATACATTTTTTGGGAAACGGGATCTTACGCTAGTCACTTTGATACCCCGTTTGTCCGTTCCTCACTCTTCATTTGGCTACGAAAGTTTGAACAAAAATTTTCTCTCAAATCACTCAATAAGTGTTTCTTAATTTCCTGGATTATTTCCGAACACTTTTTTTTATTTTGCAAAGTAAACCCGTTATAAAATTTATTTATGTTTACACACTAACTTCTGACCAAAAAACAGGAATACCAATGACAACCAACTGACTCGCGATTACGTTATAACTGTGGCACCAGAGAGACGACAGTGCATGGAAATACCGAGATCGACAACTGAGCGACCAGAGTAACACTACATTTACGAAAGCGACACCCAAGGTGGTCTGAAAGTCCGTTCACTGAGCCCGAAGCACTTCTAAAGCGAAAAAAAAAAATAAAGTTAACAAACAGCTACTCACTCGGGAAGTTTATCGACTTCGGCGTGCCGGCTACACTCATCTATGCTTACGACGAGAGCTTTACTCGGAATATCCACTACTTGTTAACTGGCATTCCCCGCCTCCACGGTTTCTTCCACGACATTCTGTCGCATTCAGCCGTGGCGGCGCGTCTTGGCTCGTAGCCGGCCGGCTCTGTCCAACCATTTCGCTGAAACATTAATAGCTGCTGTGGCGGAATCGAAGACTCTTATTTTATTTACAATTAAATCAATGGCCGACAACCTAAGCCCAGGTATCATTGGAGCTTGACGTGTCGAAACATTACGAGGTGTAGTCATCGTGTTCTAATTACCACGTCGTGAAAATTATGCTCCAACCGTGAAACTTGCTGATGCGGTAGTGCTCTACATATCCACCCCTCAGTGTGCGACATTTTTTTCGAGCGACGGATGACGTTGTGGAGACCTTGGTTGCAGTAGTCCGCATTTTGGCTGTACAGGAAACGTTTCATCTATAAAATTACCTCAGCATTCTGCAGAAGACTGTCACACCGAGGAAAGGGTAGTCGCTGTGTACATGTCAATAGAACATAGAATACGTGGCACGGGAGGGGGAGGAGAAAAAAACTGATAGCCCAAAGAAGCAGCATATTTCACCGTCTATTGTGCAGAATGAGCTAGGTTGTTGCCGCGGAGGAGAAACATTCCCGCGGAAAACTTCTGCGACGCATCTTCTTGACTGCCTCCCGTATTCTCGTCAGGAGATTTTGGTTCTGTGCTCCTGTGACAGTTTCCCTTGCGAACACAACACTGAACTATGAATTTATGCTACACAATTTTTGTAATACTTTTAGGTGAGACTAGTGTGTTTTGATGATATAATCTCAGAAATGATAAGGGTTTTCCTCCGTCATGTAATGTTTTTCACAAAGTAATCATGAGGATCCATAAAATTCACACAAAATGCAGACACTAAAAAAAATTATAAAAATGTGGTGAAGTGAAGCACTCCTAACTTTATAACGAAGTATAATGTTCTTAAGTAGCGTCTACATTTTTTTTAGTCATCACTCCTCTGACTGGTTTGATTTTGATGCGCCCTCCACGAATTCCCTCCTGTGCCAAACTCTTCATCTCAGAGTTACACTTGCAACCTACGTCCTCAGTTACTTGCTGGATGTATTCCAATCTCTGTCTTCCTCTACTGTTTATAACTCTACAGCTCCCTCTAGTAGCATGGAAGAAATTTCCTGATGTCTTAACAGTCCACCTAATTTTCAACATTCTTCTGTAGACTAGATCTCAAAAATTTCTATTCTCTTCCTGTTTCCCAACAGTTCATGTTTCACTATCATACAATGCTGTGCTCAAATGAAACATTCTCAATAATTTATTGATCAAATTAAGGTCTATGTTTGATACTAGTAGAATTATTTTGGTGGGGAATGATCTTTCTGCTGGTACTAGTCTGCTTTTTACGTCCTCGTTTCTCTGTCCTTCATGAGTAATTTTGTTGCCTAGGTAGCAGAACTTCTTAACTTCATCTACTTCGTGATAACCAATCCTGATGTTAAGTTTTACGCTGTTCTCATTTCTGCTCCTTCTCATTACTTTCACCTTTCTTCTATTTGCCCTCAATGCATATTCTGTACTCATTGTACTGTTCATTCTATTTAACAGATCCTGTGATTCTTCTTCACTTCCACGGATGATAGCAATTTCATCAACGAATCTTATCATTGATATCCTTCCACCTACAGTTTTGATTCCACTCTTTAACCTTTCTTTTATTTTCATCATTGCTTCTACACTGTACAGATCGAACAGTAGGGGCGAAAGACTACATCCCTGTCTTACATACTTCTTATTCCGAGCACTTCGTTTTTGGTTTTCCACTCTTATTATTCCCCATTCTACGTGTTGTATATTAGCCGTCTATCCGCACACGTTACCCCTAGTTCCCTCAGAATTTCGAACATCTTGCACCATTTTACACTGTCGAACGCTTTTTCCAGGTCAACAAATCCTGTGAACGTGTCTCGATTTTTCTTTAGTCTTTCATCCATTGTCAACTGCAACTTCAGAGCTGTCTCTCTGATGCCTACTTTTTCCAGAGCCAAACTGATCGCCACCTATCATATCCACAAATTTCTTTTCCATTCTTCCGTATATATTCTTGTCAGTAAACTTGGGTGCATGAACTCTTAAGCTGATTGTGCTATAATTCTCATACATGTGGGCTCTTGCAAATTCCGAAGCCACAGATACAGTTTGTGCATACTTCTTTTCGTGGAGGTGTAATAACGGCACATGGCGCTACAGTCTGTACGTTGCTTTGAAGCAAGCGCCTCCACGTTAGATGCCCTAAACCATTAGCAGACTATCCTTTATGACTGCTTCTCGCTCTTAATTTCTGTCATGTGCACACAACAGTTGTTTTCAAATTAAAAAACGTTAAAGTTCTTTCGTCAATAACACAGCATCACATAGCCGTTTTCAAGCGTCTGGTCTTAAATCCATATTACATACAGTAATATGACACATTTCGCCTCATTATATAACTTTTATTTTGTTACATATTTCGCCTAACGAAGGAGAGAACTATGCGAGACTAGATGGCTGCCTTAGAAATCCAGCATTTTCCTTAATACGGTCTGAGGAAACTGGTGTTCGATTTATGTTCCCTCCCGAAAATGCTGAGAACATATTTTGCTACGTTCGGTCGGTTTCCTACCTTTCTTTTTCACAACATTCATCCAGTGAGATTTTCGAGTTGGACTGATAAAAAATCTAACGTGAAATGACAGAAACAAGACCACCGCATCCAAAATTCATATTTGTAAAGGAAAATGTCGCTTGAACAAGTCCACTTAAGGATTAAATGTGATTCCTTTAAACTTTAGACAATAATTACAATTATTAGTACAGCCACAAATGACGCAAGCTGGCAATTTTGTTTAAAAAAATTCCACCGTAAGCTAATGTTTGGGGCACCTAATAAGGCTAACGTCGGTTTCGTGACGTCGTTAAAAAATATACAATATGCAAAAGAACCAAGAGTGAACAATAAGACTGGAAGATCATGAACAAAGTGATCGGATTCAAAAGGGTGTAAGACAGGGATATAGTCTTGTGCCTCTACTGTTCAATCTATACATAGAAGAAACAGTGACGAAAATAAAAGAAGGTTCAAGAGTGGAATTAAAATTCAAGGTAAAAGAATATCAATGAGAAGATTCGCTGATGGTATTGCTATCCTGAGTGAAAGTGAAGAACAATCACAGGATATGTTTAATGGAATGAAAAGTCTAGTGAGCACAGAGTATGGACTGAGAGTGAAACGCAGAGAGACATAAGTAATGAGAAACAGCAGAAATGAACACAGCCAGAATCTTAACATCAGAAACTGGGATCACCAAGTAGACGAAATTAAGGAATTCTGCTACCTGGACAACAAAATTACGTATGTTGGACGGAGCAAGCACACTGGCACATTTGCTACTAGCAAACATAGGCCTCAATTTGAGGAGTAAATTTCTGAGGATGTACGTTTGGAGAACAACATGGTATGGTATGCATTATCGGAAAACCAGAACAGAAGAGAATCAAAGAATTTGAGTGATGCTACTGACGAATGATGAAAATTAGGTGGACTTACAAAGTAGGGGACTATGAGATTCCCCGCAGAATCGGCGAGGAAAGGAATATCTGGAAAACACTGCCAAGAAGAAGGGGCAGGCTGATGGGACTGTTAAGAGACCAGGTGATAACTTCTATAGTACTAGAGCAGTGGTAGTCAAACTTTTTTGCTCAAGGGAGAAAACTAGCAATATGATGTGGCACCTCGGGCCGCAGATTTCCAAGTCTTTTTATTAACTGCCAAACCACGTAAATGGTGTGTTATGAACCTCCAATACACTAGCTATAGTAAAGAAGCGAGAGGTTTACCACTGACTCTCTAGCACTTATCGTTAAAGACGATACCATTCAGACCACTACGCGTAGAATGTTCTCTGTTTCAGATTGTTGCCACCCTCAATAACACGTAAATTGTAACACTGGAAATGTCCGACGTAATGTTGCTGCGTTGTTTTTGTGAACAGATG
Source organism: Schistocerca piceifrons (assembly GCF_021461385.2). NCBI lineage: Eukaryota > Metazoa > Arthropoda > Insecta > Orthoptera > Acrididae > Schistocerca > Schistocerca piceifrons. The sequence goes on along the minus strand of NC_060143.1, from coordinate 87,687,648 downwards.
GTTAATAACTGCAAATGGACTTACACTTAAATGTATTATGTAACATGAGACACGATCACAACTGTTTTCTACATGTTTTGAAAGTCATTTTTCTTCAACTCACTTGACTGAACTACAACAGCCTTAATTTTATTTCATATTAGATGAGGTACCTGGCATTGGCTATATATGTATTTATTCCAATCTTGTGTTATTCTCTCTCTTCCTTCCCTCACTCCCTGTCGTCCATATCGACTTTCCCTCACTCACCATCTCTTCACCCCTTTATCTGTCCATTTCGCTCTCTCCCTGTATGTCTCCATGTCCTTCTCCCTCCATATTACCATCCCCCGCCCCAAAAAGACGTTGCCCTTGCTTACCCCACAATATTTCTTTACAGATTGAAAATAATATGTGTATCAGAGTGGTTGAAATCGATCCGAGGATTTAAGAGGAGAAGTTGAGGGTAAATACTCACACACACACACACACACACACACACACACACACACACACACACACAGCTAATGACTAATTATTTCCTTTAATAAATATGTACCACATATGATTGTCTCTGTAATGCGCACTTTCATTCAAGATTGATACAATACCAGATAACGCACCCAGTTGTCAGTACTGAGAAGCAAACAAGAAAACATTTCCATTAATACGTCCCCTCCCACCGCAACGACAAATCCATCTGCCCCTGTATCAAGTGGCACCTGTGAAGGTCGCAGAACAACTTTACGCGATCCTACTTACAATTCTCCCAGTATATCTTTCATTTGACGAAGGAGACAGGTACAGCCGACAGCTGCAAATCATTTACTCTTTACCGGATTTGGATATATATCATTTATCGTTATTCAGAAACTGTAAACACCGAGCGAGGTGGCGCAGTGGCTAGCACACTGGACTCGCATTCGGGAGGACGACGGTTCAATCCCGCGTCCGGCCATCCTGATTTAGGTTTTCCGTGATTTCCCTAAATCACTCCAGGCAAATGCCGGGATGGTTCCTTTGAAAGGGCACGGCCGACTTCCTTCCACGTCCTTCCCTAATCCGATGAGACCGATGACCTCGCTGTTTGGTCTCTTCCCCCAAACCAACCAACCAGAAACCGTAAACATTAGCACCTGTTAAAACGAAATAGTACTTTCGGAAACAAACCACTCGCAACTGTTCGATGTAGGTGACTCTTTCGCTAAATAACATTGCTGTGCAGTTGCTGACGACAATAAGCCCTGTTTATGACACTGAAATTCTGCAATACAGGAAAAAAGGTTTTTAAATACCCATCTGTCGGTTTGACAACTATTATATTGTGAGGGATATATTCGTAGGAGACATATGAGTAATTGGGTCATGTTGTCAACAATCAGCCAGTCTTCACAGGACTCGAATATTGAGACCGACTGGAATAATCGTTGTGGTAGCATGAGCCAAAGATGACATGTGCCATTCACAGACTTTCACAGAATGACTGTCACCATGTTTACGAATGTTGAAAACTGTATAATATACAGCCGATCAAATTTCAATAAACTAGAAAAAAGCATACAGTGCATCTGACTAATTCATTCCAGTTTAATTATCTCTGTGAAAATAAAATTCACATGACTTGCATAATATTACAATATTCATGTAGCTAGGCAGGAGCATATGAAGGAATCATTAGTAATTTTCAGCCTCTGGCAAAAACAAATCTGGGATCAGTGTATCTTGTTCCTGATATTTATTTTAAAATACTTTCATGCAAGATGAGATAGGTGTATTATTAAAATATTATATTACATTATTCAAATGGCATCAAAAACTTTATTGTAATTGCATTAATCTCAAACTTTCAAAAATGTAGAAATAAATAAGAAATTTAAAAAATAAGAAAAGGACAGGTGCACTGCATATGCAACAGTCTATATAAGAAAGCTACAAGTCTCTTATTGAATCTGGTTTTTATTCATTATAATTGCAAAACAAACGCAAATACAAATATAAAATTTTTCATTAATGTGACTTGTGATTTTGAACATTTTTAGCTATGTCGTCTATATCTGTGTCGTTTGGGCTGCATACAACGCTCATTGAGTCTTCTAAATGATTGGACAATCAATTATGGTATTTATTTTTCAGTTACTCCATTTTTGAAAATGATGCTTCACAAAAGTAATTTGAAGGAAATAATGTTAAAATGAATTGTGCATAGTCTCATAAAGTTTTATAATTGTTAGGCCCACATTTCCAAAATTCAGTGTACTGTTCTGCTTCACGATGTTCTATAAACAGAGCTTTAAGCTGTGTGTCATGCATAAGTTCAATTATTTCATTTTACAAATTACTTTTAGGAAATACAAATTGGCAGAATAATTTGAGATCATCGTGTCCAACATGCCAAGGGTTCTCTATGAGAATGAAACAGCTTTGAATAATTCTAACATCTACAAATCTGTATTTTATTTCTTCCAAATAGGCTTCCAAATATTCTTTCATGTTTTGGTAAATAGTTTCGTTGATAGTTAAGCCTGATCGGAGCATAGCAACAATTGGCAAATTAGACATCTTTAACTTTGAGTTCATTTATATATAATTGCAATTTGGCTTCAAATGCAAATATTTTGTAGTCATTTGCCCAATTATCTTGTTTGGTCCTTGTAATTCCAAGTTAAGTGTGTTGAATTTTTGTGTAATATCGGTCAAAAAAGCTGTAAGTATCCACCATTCATCATCATCAAGTTCAGGATAATTTTTGCCACTTTGTTGTAAGAATGAAATAACTTCAAATTGACAAACTGTTCCAGCACTTCCCTTTGCTTAGCCATCTGACAGCAGTATGTAGGAGAATATCACTGTAACAAGCTTGCAATTCCTGCAGAAGTTCTTCAAATTTTCGGTGATTAAGCTCACAGGGACGAATGAAATTTATAACGCTTATAACTGTTTGCATAACATTCTTCAATTTGGTATTTGAAATTTGACATGCCAAACTTTCTTGATGCAGTAAGCAGTGAATGGAGAGTAAATTTGGCAAATTCCATTCCTTCTTAATCAGTGCTATCAAACCACTGTTGACGCCTGTCATTGATAGACAACCATCTGAACATACTGATATTAATTTGGTCATAGATAAGTCATTTTTTTACAAATTCTTTAATTGCATCCAAAAAATCACATCCTTTTGTGTGACCTTCCATGGTTATAATTGCTAAAAAATCTTCCTCTATAACCCATCATTTGAGCAGTAACGCACAAATAATGAAAACTGAGCCATCGAACCTAAATCTGTACTGGAATCACATGCAAGACTGAAGTATTTGCATAGTTTGACTTTATTAATTACTGCCTAAAACATATAGTTTGAAAAATCTTCTATACGACGTCGACAGGTTGATTCTGAAAGTGTGACTTTATTTATTTCAGCTGATATTTGTTTCCTGCTGGAGCAATTTTGAAACAAAGTTTCAGAAACAGTGATCATACATTGTTTCACTAATTCAGAATCAATGAAAGCTTTCATATTTTTTGCCAGAATATTACGTACTTGGTATGATGCTCTTGTGACAGCCTCACTTTGCCCAACTGCTGCTAACATAACGTTTTGTTGACGACGAATGGAAGATTTTAGATGAGCAATTTTTCCCTTTCTTTCATTTGAACTCAAAGGAAAAGCTACTGTAAATGAATTGTGCTTACATGTGTAGTGGCAAAATAAATTGTATCTCTTCAGTCCCACAATCGTATCCCGGCATATTAAGCAAGTAGCAGTACCTTCTTTGTGTCCACTTATAAAGCAAAACCCTTCTTCCCATATTTCTTGGAAACTTCTTTTCTCTTCACATATTTTCCTCTTAGGCACCGTTCTTGAGGGTACATCAGACATTATCTATTCCATTAATAATTATATCCCAAGTATGAGCACAAATACACTCAATAGGTGACGAACGCTCAGGGGCACCGAAACTTAGCTCACGACTGACACACTGACACGCCAAAGATAACAATGAGGCGTGCCGCCGCCGATAAACGAGCGGCCGTGGGCACGCGGCGCTTTTGATGCACGGCTCACATTGTTGGCTAGCAGGCCGCTCACGCCTTTAGCGCTGCGGAACACAGGCAAGAGGCGGGTAAGATGAAAGTAGTGGATAGTTTTCAATTACCAAATTACTTCCCCGACTTTAATCACAATTCTGCGCAGTTTCCGTAAACAAAACTCCGCTACGCCAGACAAGTAGATAATTAATGTTACCCGTGCGAAGCCGAGGAGGGTCGCGGGCCGCACGAAAACGTGATCTGGGCCGAATGCGGCCCGCGGACCGCAGTTTGATGACCACTGTACTAGAGGGAGCCGTAGAGGGTAGAACATGTAGAGGAAGACAGAGAGTGGAAAACATCCGACAAATAATGGGGGACAAAGGTAGCAACTGCTACCCTGAGATGAAATGGTTGACACAGGAGGGGAATTCGTGGCGGGTCACTTCATACCAGTCAGAAGATTTTGTTTCGCCGATCAGCGTTTCTGTTGCAAGTCTATCTTCAGGCTCTCAGCTTTCTTTGAAAGTGGCCGAAAGGTATTTGGCCGAAAGGTATTTGGCCGAAATATTGGGAGAAGAAAAAGAAATTTTACGTCTGCACGCCCGAAATTTAATGGATCGAGGTTCCACTGTACTTCACAGAAACGAAAGTAGTTTTTGTATTTATAATCGACGTCTAGTAAAACAAACACAATACGGCGTTACATTTCATTAGGTAAAAATGATTTGAAATTTAAACACTTCTACATTTAAAAGTTATTGCAAGCTTATTAAAGACGGCATCTCAAGCAAAAACGGAATGATAACAGAGACAGTGTCGATGGCATGGAACACAGTGGCGATGCAGAAAAGCACGTACTCACGTCTCTGCTGTGATGTTGTGACTCAGGCCGTCTTGGAACACTTACGGAGAGCGGTCGCCGTCTACGACTGGACGCCTGAATGGGCTACCTCCGCCTGACTGCGGCAGCGATGTAGCAGCGATCCGTTCGTCCCTGGGAGAGTCTCTTTCCATTGGCGGTCGCTCGGAGCGTTTAAACCCGCGGCCTCTGCGCTGCTCCAGTGGTAACACGTTCCTGTGAGCGGCTCTTCCCGCTCTTCCTTTATTCTACCTCTCTAATCGGAATGATGTCTCAGTTATACGCGTACGCTTTTTGTACAGTACTTACTGTACTGCCTAATATTTTCATCTGTTGTTCTTGTGGTCTTCAGTACGAGGGCGTGGGGCACTTACCATGCTGATCTATCCTGTACAAGACTCTTCGTCTTTGCATAACTACTGCAACTTACTTTCATCTGCGAGCCTTTGTCTCCCCCTACAATTCGCCCCCCCCCCCGCCCCCACTTTCTTCAATTACCAAACTGACTATGCTTTGACGCGTCAGGATGTGTCCTATTCACCGATCCCTTCTTTTAGTCAACTTGTGCAATATATTTCTTTTTTCGTCCCAATTCGTTTCAGTAGCTCCTAGCTAGCGATCTCAGGTATCGCCTACAAGGGATTGCGGAGCAGCTACAAGTCGCCTACAACTTTTCTTCATTACCGGTTTCGATCGTCATATTGAGGCGTTACTCTTATAATTTCTACCTTTGGTACGTAATGCATGAAAGACCGACTAATTGAAAATAGAGGTCAGAGTATTACTTAGTACACCTTATGATGCAGTACGAAAGAGGTACGTAACATACATTTAATAATTTTTACCTCAAAGGCTCCCTCTTCTTATGGCTTTTCATCAGACGAGTGAGCAAATTGCTTAACCTGCTTGTTGGATGTCGGGGCAGCGATCGACTTACTACAATTCTCACGAAAAATATATTATGTGACTAGTGGACACTGGTCGGTACAAAATATCTCAGGCCACTTTAATTTAATTTAAAGAAATAAGTAAGGGGAGAATGCGATTAGTATTCTGTCGTTCGCCGTCCAACGATTCGTCACCTGAAATAAAACTTTAACACAATGAATATTATTTGCCTCAGAAGAATTCAGATAGGTCACAGAATTGAAGTAATTGACACGATGTCAGACGTTAACTGTAATCATTCAATTAATTTAGCATACAGAGTTAAACTTACATGTTGCGCAGAAAACATCTGAAAAGGCAGTCAGCTAACCAGCTCTAAACAGCAGAAGAGCGATTCTTCTTCTTTTTTCCCCCGCGATAATATTTTTCTTTACAAGATTTACACAGAATAAATATTAACTTGCCTCCATAAAATGTTATAGATGTATGTTTTCCCCATTAAGTTGGAGATTTCATGGATTTACCACTGAAACAGGGGTTCCTTCTAAAACGGTACAAATTTCAGTTGACTTTAAAAGTAATATTTCAAGACACGAGCATCTTCAAAATTTTGATAGCTAGCAGCCGCACTTCTGCCCTGTATACTGCCACATGCATTTAACTTGTGGATGTTGGCTGCTAAATTTATGAAAATTCCTGTGACTGACGAGTGAAACTGGTAATAAAGGAAAGTAGTATGCTAACTGTGGCTACTCTACAATTTTATTTTACCACCTCATTGATTATCCGAGCTACCAATCCCATCTGCAGCTTTCTTTTATAGCACCACATCTCAAGAAAACCTCATTGATTATCCGAGCTACCAATCCCATCTGCAGCTTTCTTTTATAGTACAACATCTCAAGAAAACCTACATTCTAGATAAATGCTTTCACAAAATTTCCTGATCCTTAAATTTATTTTCAATGTTATCAAATTTGTCTTCTTCATAAATACTTTTCTTGCCATTGCCAGTCTGCATTTCATATCCTCTCTATTTTGGTCATTTGTTTTGCTACCCGAATAGCAAAACTCAACAATTACTCTTAATTATCTCATTTTCTAATTTAATTCTCTCATTATCTCCTGATTCAGTTTGACTGCATTCCATTAGCCTGTGATACGAATTAAATGCACTGAAATGAAATGAATCAATGATGAGGGTGAAATTAATGAAAATGCGATTAGATAAGCTGATATCACTGCAAGCCTTCCTGATGCGCTGAATTCGCAATGTAATGCTTTTAAGGTTACTACGTTCTCACCTATCCAGTAAAATTTTCAGCTGAGTGCAATTTATACCAAGTAACGGGTGTGCCGCACACGGTAAAAATAATTTGAGAAGAAGCAGTGCAACCGAAATTTTTACTGATCGGGTGATTTTTGTATTCTTCGGTGGTTCATTGTCTTCAGGTGTTGCACATTTTCTACTATGGTCAAGGATCCTTTAATAATTTTGTACTCATCACACGGGCTTTAACGTTCAGGTTTAATTCATTGAATTATCCATTTCCTATACATTTCGAAGAATGCGTGATCTCTTTCCTTTTGTTTACTGGAATTAGCTCTGGACGTAATTACGTGTTCTTACTCTTACTCAGATCACTCTCATGCTTGGAACGTTACGAGATACATGTTCTCGCGAAAGCTGACGTCATTTGCAAAAATACACACTGCACAGATGAAAAATGAACATTGTTATGCATCTAGCTTCCACTGTATCAATCTGTATTTTGAGTTTGCAGTTGATCACATTACAAAAATAGTTTTATACAAGCAATAACTTTTACAAAAGAAATAACTTTTTAAAATATCACAATTTCACAATCTTGTAACAAAAACTCTAGAAAAATTGTTTCATAGTTGAAGATTTCCAGGTACAGCCGTCACCTCCGTGACGGCAGAATTTCTGCTACCCCATAATTGGATTCAAGGCGCCCGGCGTCTAATCATCAGATAGAGCTGTTCTTAGTAATATTTGATTGTATTGTGGGGGTGGAGGGGAGGGGGGCAGTGGAGTTCTGCAACAAGACAGAAAAATGGTAGAAAGACGTAAGCGCTGAATGTGACGAGGCATCTGGAATAATTTCATCATAAAATCGTAATACAGACTTGAAGGCTTTACTTAAAGTTATTTGATTCCTTGGGATTTGTCCACTGCACAAATCATTTTGGATAATATTTATGTTCACATGTTACTTTAATTAAAAGGAACACTACACACACTCTACCACAGTTAACAACTCCTATTATTATTATTATCGTTAATTCCCCATTAAGGAGAGCGTTAAAACACAATCAATATTCACAATGACAATATGGTACATAAATTGGTACATTTCAAATTCATGGCACTTTTTTCTGTCTCTTTCTTTTCTCTTCCCAAAAACCTCTCATAAATTCACTGTGTTTCTTCTTCCTCTCTTCTGTCCACTTCTTTCCTGATTTCTTCTCTTTAGGTGTTTCTTCGAATTTCTGTTTGTTGATTTTTTCTCTGTATTTTCCTCTGTTTGATATTTCTTCCGTGGAGATGTTTGGATTTTTGAGGTCTTCCATGGTTTCCTTTACCCAGTTAGTTTTCACCTTATTCATCACCACTATGTTAAAGATCTTCTTGGTCAGCCTATTTTCATTCATCCTATGAATGTGCCCATATAATTTTGCCCTTCTTTTTCTGATATTGTCTGTAATTGTCTCTGCCTGTTTGTACAATTCCTTTGTTGGTCTCTTTATCCAGATTCTCTGTCTCTAAACTGGCCCATAGATCTTTCTCAGAATTTTCCTGTCTTGCTTTTCCATTTCCTTGATTTTAGTTCTTCCTCTGATTACTGTTGTTTCTGAGGCATACAAGGCCTCAGGTAAGACTTCTGTTTTGTAATGTCTTAATTTGGCATTGACGGAAATATTTCTTTTATTGTTATGGTTCCATGTAAGTCTGTATGTTTTTTGTAGTTTTGTAACCCTTTCTTCATTGGCTGTTGAATTCAGTCCTGTTTTCTGTATAATCTCTCCCAGGTATTTGAAACTTTCTACTTGTGTTATCTTTCCGTACTTTGTTATCAATGGGCTTCTGTCTGTAGATTTTGTGTCCACGTACTGGTTTTTTTCATATGATATTTGTAGTCCTGTTCTGGCTGCGATTTCATGCAATATCTCTAGGGCTTCTCTGGCTTCTTTTCTGTCATTTGTAATGATGGCTATATCGTCGGCAAAGGCCAGACATTTTATGTTGACGGTTCTATTTTTCTCTCTCCCCATCTTTACCCCATTGACTCCTTTGTCCCACGTCCTGATTATTTTCTCTAAACAGCGTTAAATAAAATGGGTGACAGGCCATCTCCCTGTCTCACTCCTGTCTTGATTTCGAAAGATTCTGAGATCTCGCCCATGAACTTCACTTTTGACTTTGTATTTGTTAATGTTTCCTGAGTTCGTTTTCTGGTCTTATTGTCTACCTTCATTTCTTCTAGTGTATTAAAAAGTGTTTCTTTGTCTATGGAATCGTAAGCCTTCTTGAAATCAACAAATGTTACTGTGGTGTTTCTGGACTTTCTCGTTGTTAATAATGTTCTCAGACACCAGATCTGTTCACTGCATGATCTTCCCTTCCTGAACCCTCCTTGGCATTCTCCGATCTGTGGATCTATCTGAAGTTCTAGGCGATTTAACAGAGCTTTTGATAGAATTTTGTATGCCACCGGCAGTAACGAAATTCCTCTATAGTTATTAGGGTCTGTTTTGTCTCCTTTCTTGTGGAGGGGGTGTATTAGGACTGACTTCCATTCTTCTGGTATCTTTTCTGTTTCCCAGATGTTTTGATTATACTATGAATTTTGAGTGTAATGTTTTCATGGTCTAATTTCCAGATTTCTGCAATCAGTCCATCTTCACCTGGTGCTCTGTTTTTTTTCCAATGATTTTGTTATTTTCACGATTTCTTCATATGTTGGGGGTTCGGAGTCCCGGTTGGGTTCTGGTTTTGTAAACTGTAATCTCTGTTTTGGTTTATCACAGTTAAGTAACGTGTCAAAGTATCTGGTTAATATTTCACAGTTTTTCTTCGGATTTGTCTCCAGTGTTCCATTTTGTCTTTTGAAGCATAAGCTTGGTGGCTGATATCCTGTCATATTTTCTCGGAATACTCTGTAAAAATTTTGTTTGTTGTTTCTGGTGAAATCTTCTTCTATCTCCTTCAACCTGCTGTTTTCGTAACCTCTTTTTTCTCTTCGGATTATTTTTGAAGTGTTTTTCTGTATCCTGTTGAAGTCCTCCCATTTCTCTTGTGTTTTATGGCTGTTAAATTTTTCCCAGGCTTGCATTCTGTCTTCTATGGCTCTGTCGCATGTCATGTTCCACCATTGGTGTTTCCTTTTTCTCGGTGGCTGCCTCAATTTTATCAGTTCTTTTATTTTTTTCTGACAGTTCTGTCCAGTTGTTGCTATTGATTTTCGTAATTTCTTCTATTATTTCTTTCTTGTTTATTTGTAGGTACTCTGGATCTGTTCTGAAAGGTCTGTTGGTTCTCTTGATTTGTCTATTGGGTATAAATTTTACTTTAATTTGGAGAAGGTGATGATCAGATTCGAAAACTCCTTTCCTTGTTCTATGTTCATTATGTTTCTGGTTTTTTTTGTGGATATTGCTACGTGGTCTATGTGAAATTCTCCTAGAGGATGGTTGGGGGATTTCCAAGTTACAAGTTTTCTGTGTGGTTTCTGGAATTGCGTTGACATGATTTTCAGATCAAAATTTCTGCAGAAGTTTATCAAGTTCTCTCCATTTTTGTTTGTTCTCATGTGGGCCGTGTGTTTCGCTGCCGTGTCGCGGAATTTTCTTTCCTTGCCTAACTGGGCATTGAAGTCTCCTAGTAACACTTTTATGTGATTCTTGGGGATTTTGCTGGTAGTTTCTTCCAGATCTTCCCAGAATTCCTCTATCATCTCTGGGTTCTTCTTGTTATAATTGTTTGTGGGGGCATGTCCATTGATTAATGTATAGGCTTTGTTTCCAGATCTTATCGTGAGCGTCGACTTTTTTTCTGATTTTGAGGTGAATTCTATTACGGAGTCCAGTATCGATTTATGTGCTACAAAACCAGTTCCGAAGAGTTTGAGATTTCTTCCTGGGATGGTTATGGCTGGTTTCCCCTTATATATTCTGTAATTTTCAGAATCAAAGTTGTTCTCATCTGCAAATCGTGTTTCCTGTATTGCCATAACTTTGATGTTGTATTTATCCATGGCGTTTGTTAATTGTTTCAGTTTACCTGGCCTCAGTAGTGTGTTGGTTTTGAGTGTTCCCATGTAAAATACTTTCTCAATCTTGAGGGTTTTTGAGAGGCTCCGATTCTTCTCTTCATGACATGCCTGATCCCCTGGAATCCGATGATCAGGTCTATTACCCAGTCTTACTGACTGGGGCCCAGGGTAGTGGATTCTTTCCCGTTGTTCTGTCATGATTATTGGTTTGTGTTGAGGTATTGGTGGTGAAATCACGAAGGATCTCACATAGTTTCGACTGGAGTTTTGAGTTCCAGAAGATTAACTTACAGCCGAGCTCACAGAGCCAACAGACGCTGACCAGAGTACCGGTGGCTGCGACGCAGACGTGTCTGGATTTTGGGGCTTCGCATGTAACCCTATGCAGGGGCCCTCACAGGGTGCTACCATCCAGAGCCAGATGGACCCAGGTTTTTTTTTTTTTTTTTTTTTTTTTTACGAGGTGTTACTCCTCCCCCTCCTCGTTCCTCATCACTTGCGAGATGAGACCCCGGGCTTGGGACCGGCAGTGGCGGAGTTTTAACAACTCCTATATTGTTTACAGGCTATATCCCTAAATATTTCGTTTCATAGACGATTTGGATGTGACAGAACCACAGCCACAATTGTTAGTCTCATGAAAGGTACTTTAAGAACGCATTTAAAACGATCAAACTGAACCCCAAGTTATGTATAGCATAAATTCAATATCGCATTGTAACAGTAAATGAAGCGATCAATACATTACGGAACGACGCCCTAAGTGGCCTATCTTCCACGGGAGAACCTCTCGTAGTAGTATTCCTAAATCTTATGCGGAAACATTGGGAACAATGAAAGATTGAACTGGAGATATGTTCGGATAGCTCAGCGGTTGAGGCGACAGTTCGCGATAAGCAGGAAACCCGGGTTCGAGTCCTGCTTTGGCACAGATCTCAGCTATCACTATATATTCATTTTCATCTACGTCACCAGATGTGAAATTAAGTGTTTTTAAGAATAATATAGGCACCGTGTTTAGTTCATCAGGTAAAAGGACACTTGACAACAGGAAGGCAGACACATATAAACGTCCACATTCCTCCTGAACGGTTTACTGCACAGAAATGGGCTGGAGAATTTGACACTTGCCTCTAGAGAATCATCTAACAAGTTTCACAGAAAGCATAATCATACATCGGATTGATACAATATTAAACAAGATGGAACTGTGGCAGAAATCTAACAGTGACAAATTCTGAATGACTGAAATTCATCCCAAGAACGCTAAGGAAGTATAATTCACTCAGCATATCTGGAGAATTGCCCTGGAAGGCTTGTCGCATCCCGGCACAGTTTCCCTGGACCAATTTTTTTCTTTTGGCTTCGGTGTTATCTGCGTGGCGAAATCAGGACGTTAAAAACAATACGGGTTTAGTTAGCTTGTCTTTCAACCCTTATAGCGGAGCTGAGAGGTAGGAGCTCTCCTTGGTTGGCATTTCTCGTCGAGTTAGCGAGGCTGATATGTTGAAGTAGTAAGTTGTTACTTTTAGTCAGTTTGTTTATTGTTCTAAGCAAAATATTTGGTTATTGTGGAGTCTGACCAAACCCGAATGTCAGATCCTTTCAGTAATCACTAGGAAGTACCTTTATTAGAGAGGGGTGCTTTCAATGCCACACGGTCTGCTAGCCACTGGCCACTTGGCGTGAAGCATAAATCATCGATACTTTGAAATAATTCACTAGCAGTCAAGGGTTATCTGCCCTATAGTATAGGAGACAAGTACCAATCAGTAATTTGTTCCTGCTCTTCACTGAAATTCCCCCTAGTTCTTTGAAACAGAGACAGGCAGTATCTGTTCACCGCTGTTTCGTTGTTGTCTTCAGTCCAAAGTCTGGTTTGATGCAGCTCTCCATGCTACTCTATCCTTTTCAGTCTTCTTCATCTCCGAGTAACTACTGCAACCTATATACTTGTGAATCTGCTTATCGAATTCATACCTCGGCCTCCCTCTACGATTCTTTGCCCACACGCTTCCCTCCGGTAATAAATTGGTGATCCCTTGATGCCTCAGAATGTGTCATACCAATCGATCCCTTCTTCTAGTCAGCTTTTACCACAAATTCCTCTTCTCCCCAGTTCTATTCAGTACCTCCTCATTCGTTATGTGATCTATCCATCTAATGTTCAGCATTCTTCTGTAGCACCACATTTCAAACTTCTTGTCTAAACTGTTTATCGTCCATGTTTCACTTCCATACATGGCTATACTCCATACAAATACTTTCAGAAAGGACTTTCTGACACTTCAATTTATACTCGACGATAACAAATAAAACATCTTCAATGATATTTCAATGAATACTGAAAATTGCTACTTAACTTGTAGTTGCCATGTATCCATCGGAGTCTATCACCAACTTCTCGTAGTTGAAGTGTCTACTGCTCCACCTGGTGCTGCTGTGTAGCGTCAGTGCACTACGGTTGCTCGAATTGCTTGCTGAATCTCTACTCTGCTTTAATTTGCCCGTCTTTGAGCTTTTACTCCAGTCTGCATTGATTCTGGATGCACACGGCCCTGCGCAATACGTGTCGCCAATATTCCCTTGGAAACTTTCTTCGATATGTGATCGTCTTAATGTCTCTCATTCTAACGTTTACTAGAAATTCCTCCATTACGTATATCGGAAGGTTACCGCAAACGCCAGTGACCTCAATCCCTGTTGCCTTGTCGAACCGTCAAGAATAATCTTCAATGGCGTGTTTACGGAGAAGGAAACAGCTCTCGGTTGCCTTGGGACTCGTTGTCTCATTCTGTTTGTCGCCCATGTGCTCCATGCACCTGAAAATCTGTGCCTGCTTCTAGTTATGATCTGTAATTAAAATTACAGGCTCATCCAAGTTGGTTTAGTGGAAGAGAGACAGAAAAAAATTTCAGAGAACAGATGGTTCAAATGGTTCAAATGGCTCTGAGCACTATGGGACTCAATTGCTGAGGTCATTAGTCCCCTAGAACTTAGAACTAATTAAACCTAACTAACCTAAGGACATCACAAACATCCATGCCCGAGGCAGGATTCGAACCTGCGACCGTAGCGGTCTTGCGGTTCCAGACTGCAGCGCCTTTAACCGCATGGCCACTTCGGCCGGCAGAGAACAGATGCATGTGTCATCAAAGATTTGTTTAGTCATTTTCAGAAGGTCACAGACACACTGAAAAGAAAAAGAAAGTCCAAAGGGAGACGCTACAAGCAAGTCGTTTGCCGTGCATAGCGAAGAGCAGTTGTCGCAAATACACTGTCTTAATAGCTTGGCGGTCCACATTTGTAACTCAATGAAGAAGCGATTCTGCTTGGCACAGCTCCAACAAGTCCTTGGTAAGGTTACGGGAGTATAATGGTTGATTAAAAAGTAATACCTCCACCTTCGTAACTCTTCAACAGTTGGCAGCATTGGTATGCGGCACATACTGGTATTGTGCCATAGCCTCTTCTCTACAGCTCCAGTTGGCGGGAAGCCTTAGCATTGAACGGTTGTGTTGTTACAGTGTGAAGTATGGAACCCTGCGCAGACGGTCGAACAATGCGATTTAAGCAACGTGCAGTCATTGAATTCTTTACAGCAGAAAATGAAAGCAGTTTATGGTGATTGTGTTGATGTGAGTTCTGTGCATCATTGGGCGAATAAGTTTAAAAATGTTGAGGCGGAAACATCTGACCTGCATGACAAACAAAGAATTGGACGTCCTGTGACAGCAACCACCGAGTTTCACAAGCAAAATGTTGACGGATTGATTCAGGACGATCGTCGTATCACTCAGAGAGAAACTACAAGCCAATCGGCATTTCGCAAGAACGTGTGGGTCACATTATGGCTTTGCTTGGGTGTCGGAAGATCTGTGCACGATGGGTACCCCGGATGCTGACTCCTGAAATGAAAGCGCACAGACTTGAAATTTGCCAGGAACTCCTCTCGCGTTACGAGAATGAAGGTAACGCCTTTCTCCATTCAATTGTGGCTGGAGACGAAACGTGGGTACACCATTACGACCTGGAGACAAAACGTCAGTCTATGGACTCGCCCTAGAAAAATAAATTCAAGACACAGCCCTCAGCTCGAAAAATCATGGCCACAGTGCTCTGGGACACAGATGGTGTTATCCATGTTCATTTCCTTGATCGTGTAACAACAATAAATTCAGAGCATTACATTACAATGCTGCGAACTCTGAAACGACGGCTAACAATGGTCCGACAGGAAAAGGGAAATGTTTTCCTGCAGCATGACAATGTCGAACCACACAATTCACGTGGCACCACAGCAGAGCATCAGAGACTGAATCTCACCACTGTGCGGCATCCTCCATACAGTCCAGATTTAGCACCGTCTGACTTCCATCTGTTCCCAATAATGAAAGACTATCTGCGGGGACATCATTATGCTGCTGATGAAGACGTTGAGGAAACTGTGAGACTGTGGTTGCGGAAACAGAGTGTCGGCTTCTTCCGTGACGGCTGCAGCAAACTTGTTCATCATTGGCAGAAATGTATCCAATTGGCTGGTGATTATGCGGAAAAGTTAATATTGGTAATTAAAGATCATATTCTAAGGATTATTTCTGCGTTTGATATATTACAATATTCTCACCCTAACCCAATTAACGAAGGTGAAGGCATTATTTTTCATTCAACCCTCGTATGTAGCACCAGATGTCTGCACAATGGCCACGCGGGTCTCGTAAAAATTACGGGACTGTGGTTTGCGGGAGTGGTGCTACCACCCGATATCGTCCCAGATGTGTTCCATCGGTTCCAGATGAGCCGAGTTTGGTGGTCAACACATCAGTGTGATTTCAATGTCATTCTAGAACCAGTGTAGCACGATTTTGCTTTCGTGACACGAACAGTTTTCCCGCTGAAAGAAGCGACCTCCGTCGTGGAATACACCAAGCATAAAGGCACCCAGGCGGCCCTCAGAATGTTCACCTCGTCCACAGCTCTCAGGATGCCTTCGATTACCACCATAGGTCCCATGGAAGCTCATGTGAATGTCCCACACCAGGCCCGACCAGCCTGCGTCCGTGGTGGTATGCATTTTTCGAGCAGCATTGGTCTGGTGTGACAATAAGTGTTATTCATCCGCCCAGACGACACGTACCCATTGATCCAAGGTCCAGTCTCGATAATCTCGTCCTTACTGCAGTCGTAACTGTGGTTCAAATGGCTCTGAGCACTATGGGACTTAACATCTGAGGTCATCAATCCCCTAGAACTTAGAACTACTTAAACCTAACTAACCTAAGGACATCACACACATCTATGCCCGAGACAGGATTCGAACCTGCGACCGTAGCGGTCGCGCGGTTCCACACTGAAGCGACTAGAACCGTTCGGCCACACCGGCCGGCTCGTAGCTGTGCTGCGGAGCCCAAGTTAGACAAAGTGCACTGAAAGGCGTGCTTGGAAACACTTGTGGCTGCACGAGCATTGTACTACGTCGTCAGATTTGCCTGTGGTCTGTGCCTATCCTGCTTAACAGCGCCACTTACCCGTAACGCCACCACATGACAGTCAGTCTCACGATGGGAGTAAACATTCTGTTCCCACTCATCGCTTTGGTTGTAGAATGTATGTCAACGTTGCTCAGAAGTCATTTAGCGATTAATTTTCAAAGACTGCATACAGTCAGAGACGTCTATACCACAAATTATTCAACTGGCGGTGCCTATCGTTGGTGTGTAGTCCCTCCCTCCCACCAGCTACGCAAAAATATGTTATTCGTGTTTTCAGTTTTTCTCAATCTTCCTTCACCCCTTGTACAGGGTCTTCGTTTTAACTTGAGACAACTAAATATCTCAGAAACGATGCATCGTACGAAAAAATATTCTAGGTGAAAGCTTTAACAGTAAACGCGACATCTTTCTGTGCTACATGTGGCCACATCCTAACGACCCCTTCTGCTTGGACTGGGACAACTTTGTGTTTTTTTTTTTTGACCTCCATTCGTGGTAGATGGAGCTATAATAGACAAATATCAAGTGTGCGTGTTTCTTGTAATTAAGAACCAATGCACCTGATTCAGTTGATTCAATTGGCTCTGAGCACTATGGGACTCAACTGCTGTGGTCATTAGTCCCCTAGAACTTAGAACTAGTTAAACCTAACTAACCTAAGGACATCACACACATCCATGCCCGAGGCAGGATTCGAACCTGCGAACTTAGCGGTCTCGCGGTTCCAGACTGCAGCGCCTAGAACCGCACGGCCAATGCACCTTGTTCTATCTTTCGCTTACGATGTAAATTTAAAGCTTTGTGTTCTAACGGTTGATGCTGATGTTCAAACATTACTTGAGAGTTTCATATGTCTATTTCTGCACAAATAATACGACACGCCGGCCGCGGTGGCCGTGCGGTTCTAGGCGCTCCAGTCCGGAGCCGCGCTGCTGCTGCGGTCGCAGGTTCGAATCCTGCCTCGGGAATGGGTGTGTGTGATGTCCTTAGGTTAGTTAGGTTTAAGTAGTTCTAAGTTCTAGGGGACTGATGACCGCAGCAGTTGAGTCCCATAGTGCTCAGAACCATTTGAATCATTTGAAATAATACGACAAGACATTAACGTTTCTAGCAAATAAGCTGCTTGTTTGGTAACGTAGTTTTATTTTTCCCTACGAGTTTGACTACGGCGAGTCTCCAAACCATCGGACTGGTGGATTTCCGAGGCCGCCCTCGAACCCTGGCATCGGGCTGGTTGATTTCGGTGTGTGTTTCCACGCAACCGCCACAAGTCTCGAGCTGGTCGCCACGCTGCTACTGGCGGAATACAAACCACAACCATTGCAATGCGGTAAAATGTTCATGACGTGATAGTAACAGGTGCACCCGCCAGGATACGGATGGAAATCGAGTACCCCAATGGTGAGAGGCAGGGGGTCTCATCGATATCAAGCAACCCGACGGGTACAGAAAACCATTACATGCACGTTATTCTTGGGTTACGCTAAACGTGGTTTTTAACCAGACATTAGAACGCCTAATCATATTGTACTGTACAATCAAATTTACAACACTAAAACCAATTTCAGAAATAAACATCAACCGGTAGAACACAAAGTTTTACTTTTACATCTTGAATGAAATATAGAAAGGAATGCGCCAGTTCATACTTGCAGAAACAGGCACACTTGATATTTGTCGATTACAGCGCCTTCTAACACGAATCGAAAATAATTATTTGAGTAAACCGTACGTACGTTTTGGTGTAGAATCAGAAGACGCAATAAAAATGGGGGGGTTCACATTTGAAAAAACAATGCTCACTTCGCCCGCGCAGGTGGGAGAGGTTTTTAGATGGCGGCCAGTTGTATCACAGATGGATGACCCCTTTAGTGATATTAATTTCTCGCTTGAAATGTTCTTCGAGATGAAACTTCCTGGCAGATTAAAGCTGTGTGTCGGACCGAGATTCGAACTCGGGATCTTTGCCTTTCGCGGGCAAGTGCTCTACTGGCAGAAGTAGAACTGTGAGGAGAGGGCATGAGCCGTTCTTGGGTAGCTCTGATAGTTGAGCACTTGCCCGCTAGAGGCAAAGGTACCGAGTTCGAGTCTCGGTCCGGCCCACAGTTTTAGTCTGCCAGGAAGTTTCATATCAGCGCACACTGCGCTGCAGGGTGAAAATTTCATTCTGTTCTTCGAGATATTTACGCTGATCAGCCAGAACATTATTACCACCTACCTAATAGCCGGTATTGCACTTTTGGTACTGTTAACAGCGGCGACGCGTCGTGGCATGGGGGCAGTGAGGCCTTGATAGGTTACTGGAGGTAGTTGCTATTACATCTGCACATACAGGTAGGGTAGGGTGGCGACGAGCTCTGACGCCACGTTCAATCACATCTCAGATGAGCTCAATTGGGTTCATATCTGTCAATTTGGAGGGCCAGCACATCAACTGGAACTCGTCAATGTGTTCCTCGAATGAATCCATCACCTTGTGCCACGGACGCATTACCTTGCTGAAAAATTCCACTGTGTCGGGAAACATGATCGTCATGAAGTGGTTTACATAGTCTGCAACCAATGTATGCAATTTTTTGGCAGTCATGGTGCCTTTCACGAGCTCAACTTGTAATGGTTCTCCATTTACGTGACAAATACGGCACTCCAACCCCAGTTCTCGATACCAGTAATGTCGTACTACTTTTTGCGAAGTAACAGACATACTTTTGTGACAATATTCACATTTGGTTTTATTAATGTATAGGCACTCCGATGTATCGATATATTACAGTGATATGGTTCTTGTGTGTACTCATTTCTGTGAGACTGTCATAATCTTTGACTTACTTGTAACCGTTTTGACTCGAATGCACACAGAGCAGTCTTTGTTTCACTTTGCACAAGTTAAGTTGTTATTTCGCTTTGTAAGAGAACAGCCCAGTCTTGTGTTTGGTTAAAGTGGAAATTAAATATATGAAGATTGATACAAAACTCTTTTCTTGATTATGTGATAATTAAGAAGAAGTGTATATGAATTTACAAGAAGCTTAATAAAAATGTGCATCGTGAACAGCAAGTCAAGAATTATTTCTACCATACCATTGTTCTGATGATTGTTTGATCATTAGGTATTTCCTGAAACCGTATTTGTTAGGTCTTCAAATATTGGTAAAATACAGATCTGGACTTTCTAGCAGTCAAAGTGGAATCACCCTAGAATCAACAAGATGAGCCATAACAACTTCGAGGAAATCTACGTGGGGAACCCATTCAAGATAAGTGCCAAAATTAATGACTTTTTTGCAGTGACTTCATTATTTCCATTCTGACGATACTATCCATAGTCAATAACTTTGTTGTTGCCCGACAAAGCGAACATATGCTGCGTGAGCAACATTATGAATCTGATTTCTGACCTACTTTGGAAGTGGTGGTGCTGTTAGACACTGACTGTTCCGCGGAGCATAACGGACTGTCGCTAGCTTGTCTCCGTTCCGCAGTACAGAAGTCAAGGAGCTGTTCCCTGGGCAACGACGGATTCGCGTCCTCCTATCGGCGTGATGAAGAAGGTGTAGGGATTCATCAGGCGATACAGCGCTCTGTCACTGCGCCAACGTCCAGTGCCAATAATCACGTCCTCATTTCAGTCATAGTTGCCGATGTCGTGGTGTTAACATTTTCACATGCACGGGTCAATGGCTGCGGAGGCCCATCGTTAGGAGTGTTCTGTGTGTTCAGACACACACGTACTCTGCCCAGTGTTAACGTCTGATGCTAGTTCCGCCACAGTTCGCCGCCTGTCCTGGTTTACTAGCCTACCCAGCCTACGACGTCCGCCAACCACACAATCTGGACGTGGGTTCACCTTGGTTTCGCCACGTGTTGAAGACACTCATCGCAGTACTCCTCAAACACCTGACAAGTCGTACAATTTCCGAAATGCCCGTGCCGAGCCTCGAGGCCATCACAATCTGCCCTGGCTCAAATTCAGACAGATGGCGCGCCTTGCCCTTTCTACAGACAGACAGCAAGCTCACTGATACTCCATGCACCGTGCGTTTGTCCCACGAGCAGTCAGTCCTTGCTAGGCGAAGCTGCTATCGCCTGGACGGGTTTATATCGATGGTAGGTAGGTGGTCATAACGCCTGATCAGTATAACTGTCTCAAGTTAAACACCCTGTGTACGGAAATTTGCACCAAGTGACCAATGAATTTCGAGGTCGTCCATCGACCTAATACCCTGTCTCTACATCCACTTTCTGTGCTGCTACACCGCTTGCCTCTATCCTCTGGTGACCTCCACGAGGTCTCCTACCGCTATCTCGCTTACCGCGTGTTCACATCTCACCGTCCTGGCCTCTAAAGTCGGCCTCACCTCCAAGGTCTTCAGCTGCGCTCACTTGTCATAGCTCCCTACAGCCTCCTTAACTCCCAGCGCAATGCTTCATCCTCCCAGCGGCTCATTCTTCCAACTACGCCTCAAGCCCTCTTCTTCTGGTACAGTGTCAAAAATTTGTCTCAAGCATTTTCGGTAATAGCTCAGCACCTTCTTGCAGTTGTCGTTTGAGGTAAACAGAATGTGTGAACCACGTAGCAGAACTGGCACTATTGCACACTTATTTAAAGACTGACGAAGAAGTGTCTCGCTGAGTGTAATTTCAAACCGGTGCTCTGTCAGAAGACTACTTTTATGTTCATATCGCTCTTGCTCAGCTCCACAGCTGTTACTAGCAACCAAGTCAATAAAAATTGTGTACAGAATGGTAACTGTTAATTTGCTACTTCAGAAATTGAGCAACAAGGCTTAGCAAGCGAACTGAAACACAGAATTCATTTTCAGCAATGCTACTCGTAATATTTCACGTACTTTCAGAATTGTTTTATATTATTTCCGCATTACTTCATTTCGTCTCTCGTCAGTCCATTATATATATGCAGAATATACGCCAGTGTTGCACAGATGTTATTTAGAGGTAATTTTCAAGGCAAACAAAAAGTTAAAAACGCATATAACACAAACATAAAGGGGAGAGGCAACGGAAGATGCAATGCTGGACCAAACTATTGCACCCACCTGGTAAATAGCGTATTGCTTCACCTGTGAGACGCACTGCAGCAGTTATTCTCCATGGCGTGGTGGTATGTTTCCGGAAGTGTACGTACAGAATTACATTTAATAAGTTAAGCACCAATTCTATGTCAGTAAACGGACCAAATAATCAAGTACACGTTAAATTACTAGCGTAAACAAAATATTATCTAAATAAGATAAAATTTCGTTCCATCATAGCTTCCAAAAAATGTATGAAAATACACTTTAGGACAGAAAATAAAAGGACGCACCACGAAGGAATTAATCGAATACGACGGAAATCTATACATATGGTATATATGTGCAGACAGACAAATGGTTAGAATTTCAGAAAAACTGGATGGTTTATTCAAGAGAAAGAACTTTACAAATTGAGCAAGTCAGTAACCTGTTAGTCCACTCTGACCCTTTGCAAGCAGTTATTTGGCTCGGAATTGACTGACAGAGTTATTGGATGTGCTCATATGGGATATCGTGCCAGATTCTGTCCAACTGGCGTTTTAGATCTTCAGAATCCCGAGATGGTTGGGAGGCCCTGCCCAAAATGCTCTAAATGTTCTCAATTGGGGGAGGCCCGGTGAACTTGCCGGCCAACGTATGGTTTGGAAAGCACAAAGACAAGCAGTAGAAACTGTTGCCGTGTGTGTATGTGTGTGTGTGGGGGGGGGATGCATTATCATGTTGAAATATAATCCTAGGCTTGCTTGCCGCGAAGGGTAAAGAAAGGGGGCATAGAGTAACGTCGTCGCGCAGCGAGCTGTAACGATGCCGAGGATAACAACCAAAGAGCTCCTGCTACGAAATGAATGGCATCCCGGACCATCACCCAGAAGTATGATATTAGGAATTTTATGTCCCAATAATTGATGGGATTCCATCTTCCAAATAGCGTTCGTACAAACAGAAACATAAAAACCTTGTGTTATTGTGGGAAAAGGTGTGCTTTTTGAAAAGTTAACATATGCAATATCCACTTTTCGGGTGTGATATCCAAGGTCTTATCACATGGGTGGACACATGTTTACTTTTTTACTTTTAGTATTTTTATTTTTATCATCCTAGAGTGTTCTTTTGGTTCCTCCCTGTGGAATATTGTCTAATAACAATTGAGTACAGCTATGGTGTTTCAATAGGTGTAATTCCTTTTTAATGTGTCGTTCCTTTATGTACACTTACTATAATACTCCCATTGCTTGTAGCGTACCCCGTTTATTTCACCTGATGTGTTCCCAGTACCTACTTTACATATGATTAGTCGGTCCCTTTACCCGTCTTTTACTTTTTGCCAAAATCAATAGAGTCTTCCACGTATAACTATACATTTTGACGGGCAATGGATATACTTGAAACATCCCCTTAGAAAAATTCGGAATGACAGTGCTGGGAAACCTCTTACGTTATTTGATTTTCAAACAGCTGAGCAAAACTGAACGTACTCAGACATATCTCCCTTTACTTATTCTGATCAACAGCAAACTGACACACATTTTTTTTTGGGGTGGGGAACAAACAATGTATTTACCTTAATAGTGTTCAAAAGTCACAATATATGTATCAGTTCATGACATCCAGTCTTACAACTTTCGTTTTTCTGACGGACACACGTCCAGATCGTCCGCTCTCAAAACTCTGTCATCTCTCTCTCTACATCCACCACTGCTGGCGGCTCACCTCCAACTGCGCAACGCTACGCGCTGTTCACATCCAACTGCTCAACACTACAATAGCGAATATTCCAACAATGCCAACCAGCCACAGATTGCACACAGCACAGTCAGTGATTTTCATACAGAGCGCTACGTGGCGTTACCAACATAAAAACCTAAATAGCCTACTTACGTACTGAACTGATGGTTAAATTACTGTGACACTTCTGTTTTATGACTACTTCCATTACGTTACTGAGGATTTCACAACATGCACGAATAACTAAATTATTTCTGATGGTACACATTAAGTTGTGTCATGTAGATTTTAATTAAGACTGAGTTCTGCCTGAAGACGACGTAGTGTATCGTCGAAACTGGTAGCCTAGAAATAAACCTAAATAATGGTGATGGGTTTTGTTCTATTGGATATTGACCAGCCGTAGTCCCATACTCCTGCCAGAAGATGGAGTTACATTCATCACTCATGGTTTTCGGGCAGTAGGGCGAGCGACGTTGTCCGAGGCGTCTCCGGATACGACTTCGATGGTCACTGGGCTCAGTTCGAAGCAGGACTCATCACTGAAGGCAATTCTTCTCCAGTCAATGAGATTCCAGGCCGTAGACGTGCCTGGGGACGCTTCGGACAGCGGTGGGATACCAAACCGATTGTCGCCCAACATACAGCCCACCACTAAGGAGTGGTGGCCTGGGATGCCATTTCATTTCGTACCAGAACCACTGTGGTTGTCTTCCACGAAACGTCGATGATATTCTACGCCCCGTTTTGTTGCTCTTCCTGGCAAGCCGTCGTGCTTGTACATTTCAGCAAGAAAATGCACGTCCGCACAGGTGACAGTTTGTTTGCTTGTATACGCATATCATATCTAGCGGTTTCCGCCCTGTTTGGATATCTCCTTCATGGTGCGTCTTAGAGTGTATTAGTGGTCGAGCCATGTTGTAGAATTTCTTTCACTATCGAAATTCCAAGTGTTAAATATAGTCTTTTGATTTTTTTCTTCTTTGAAGAGTTACGGCAAGCCATTTCTGTATACACGTGGTATTCCACTTTTTTTTTTCACGGGCACCCCTGATTTCTATAACCGCCAGGGTTGTGTAACTACATTTCGTCAAGGTATCTTGATTCTGCCAATGTGGTGTTTCTAGTGCTCTCTGTTTTTTCGAATCTTCTCATCTACGGAAAAGATATTCAGGTTTTTGGAATACTTCAGTTTCGAATATGACCCAAACCGTACACCAGTAAAGTATTTCTCAGGAATCTCATATCGGATGGCTGGATCTTAGACTGATCTCTGTCTGCGACAGTTCAGACTCACACCTGTGGAGTGGAGCAGGAACTGTTATTATCCTATTACATGTTACACAATTTGTTGGCTATATACTGTTTCATATATGTGTTAAAACGTATTAAATTTGTGATTGTAATTATCTTAGTAAATGTTACACAATTTGTCGACAATATGCTGTCTCATATATGTGCTAATAGGTATTAAATTTGTCATTGTAGATTTCTTCAGGTTGGAGGCTGACATCACACTCAAGATATCTGAACTGTAACACTTACTCCAAGATATGGTCGTCTGTTACAGTTCCACATCTAACTGGTTGTCTCTACTTCAAAACCAAGTTTTATGCCTTTTTTGTCGATACTTTAACATTCTATTTCCTGTACTGTTCGTGTAGACTAAAGAGTGAATTTTGCAACTTATATTATTCGTTTTAGACGATCTTCAATTTAATAATAGAAATGAAATGGTTGTAAGGGCCGAATGTCACATTCATCAGAAGTAGAAAAAAATCTGTCTCTATTTGTATCCAAAAAACTGAGAAGGTATTTTGATACAACGGTATTACATTGCTCACCTCACCACTTAAGGCTACAATTGGCTTTGTCAAGTTATCTGCGAATAATACATCGAATTTTATAATTATTATCTTAAATGTTTTGTATTTACATGTTATGGCTGTTGGTGTACTTATGTGTAGTTAGTCTTGATCTGGATAGCATTTCTGTGAGTACTGTCATGTATTAAATTGCTACCTATGATTTTTTTTGTATTTTAGCTAATTTGTGACAGCTTGTTGGTTCTTTTTCACATTAGTGGATGTTGTCCAAGGTATTTAAGTTTGTGTCTGATGTCAACGGATTTCTGACGGCGTATTTGACAATTGCACCAACAATGCTATGTGGTTACAAAGTTGCCTTATGTAGTCTATGAAGTTAATTGATTAATAGTTTAATCTTTGCTCCTAATTTTTTGTCTTTGGATATCGACTATTTTCATTATTTATATCTTTACCATCATCGTAATTTAAGATTCTAATAAAATTTTCTTTATAGTTTTGATGCTTAAAGGCTGTATGTTTGTTTAGTATTTTCTGTAGTTTCTTAAATGTGTGCATATATATTTACATTTCTTCAAGAACATTCATCGCTAGTCGCTTTGGCATTATGTGTAAGATTTTAATTACTTGTTTCATGGATTCTGCTTTGTAGTTCCTTGATTTTAAGTGTTTTAGAAAAGTTGTAAGAGGTCCGAGCAGATGTAATTTCCATGTATTGATCATGCGCTGCCTGCGATGTGCAAGGTGTAAGAGAATCTCTGACCAGAGAGCAGTGTTGACTGCAGTAGAAACTGTGTAGCTGTAGCAGTAAGTTGTTGCTAGTGAGCAATCTGCTCTGGTCTGGTCTGGTGTATCCTGTTGGGTGGGCCGGTCGCGGTGCAGCGATGTCGGAGCCTGAGGATTATTGTATAAGGTAAAAAGCAGTTTCGCGCATATGTAGTAATGTTATTTCAACTCCCATGTAAATGTTTTAAAAATCTCCTAATAATAATCTTTCTCATAAAAAGTAACTTTTAACAACCATTCATTTCAGTTTAAAGAATTTACTAATTTCTCCAATCCATGATCATCCCGATTGTTGCAAAAGAAAAATCAGTTGCTTCCTTTCATAAATGACAAATCTATCGGCCAGAATTGCACAGGGATGTGCCGGAAAAATTTATTGTAAGAGCAGATATATATTCGTTATACGGCGACTTCATTGAAGTAAGAATTTTTCTTTTTTTTGTTCAGAATGATCTTTCAGGGCCATGACGCAGCACTGCTGACGCCCAAAATTTACCAGGTTAAATTCACAGTCAATTATTGAAAAGTTATAAGTGAGCGACAATTAAATTGAGAGGTTAGTTACATTGTATTATTACCAGGTTACGGAACTTATTTTATTGGGGCGTTACACTGAATGTGAACGACATAATTATAATTTTTACTGTTGAGAGGTTTAGGAATTTTTCTGTTTTGAGGTTACTCTAAATGAGGATATTATTTGTAATATTTATTTTATTTTGTGGGGAGGTAACACTTGGCGACAACCGGCCAGGATCGTATTTTCTTTGTGAATTTCTGAGAAGTAGTCAGTTATATATCTGCTCTTATTTACTTAAATGTAGTTTGCATCTGGCGCAACGCATTTACTAATTTGTCACTCTTTCTTTCACAGACCATCGGCAATTTATTGCTCTTTGTTGTAATTGTTTGTTCGATTTTTGCTTCGTCTTTGTTTCATTTTGTGCTTAATTTTGATTTGTGAAAAATGCCGCGAAAAACTGTTAACAGTACATCGCGATGTGCAATGAGTGAAAAAGCTGATTCGAATAATTTGACCGATAATACTAGCGACACTCAGTGTCTTAATGATAGTCCTCCATTTACAGACAATCAGTGCGTACCGACCACTAGTAATGATTTTAATGCTAATGATGAGCAAACAAATTCAATTGTGTCCTCTGTTAATTTAACGACAATTGATGTCACGGCACGTTCTGATACAATGAACGCTGCCCTGTTTGACACACCCGGTTTGCAAAATTTGAATTGTGAACAGATAAATTTTTCTCACGAAGATGAACAATGTAGTCAGAATACGTCAGATTTATTTGATTCCGATTTAGTGACCAATAGTGCACATCCGATTAGCAAACCTTTTCAAGAATCAGAGGATGACCTAATGCTTACACAAAACGTGACAAATGCACATACACCATTACACAGCATAGAAAATAGAGTCGCTAATTTTGGCTTGGATCAAGTTATGGCAGTATTGCTACAACAGAATGAAAGACAAGACAACAACTTCAAACAAATTAATGAAAATCTTAAACAGTTGAATGAAAAATACGACAACCTAAATGAACAGAGCAAACAACTTAGTGAACAGATTGCAGCCGTTGTCGTGCAATGTCATGATACTAAAGAACAATTACGTGAGGAAATTAAGGCTTCTGCTAGGAACAGTAGTGAAGAAATTAGATCTGTGGCACAAGAATTAAGTAATACACATGCAGCCACAACTAAATTACTTAGAGACGAAATTAGTGCAGTCGCTAAACAATGTTCTGAGAACGCAACACAGTTGCGCGACGAGTTTAAATTAATGTCAGCAGAACTGTCTCGCACACTGGATGCGAAAGTAGACGCGAAATTTGACCAACAGAACAGCCAAATTGACGAACGTTTTAATCACCATCTACAAAACAGTGAAACGCGTTACCGTAAATTTATACAGGAACAGAACAAAGTAAAGCAAGAACTCATGGAAACAATTACTGCACAGAGACAGGAAGATAAGCGTAAATTGTTTACGAAAGCAAAAACATACGTAGACAACAATATTGTTACAGTATCAGACGAAATCAAACAGTTGAACACCGAATTGCATGATGAAATCTCCGACCTTAAAACAAAAACAGACACACACATTAGACTTTCAGACAATGACCAACAGACTTGAAAAGTTGGAACTAATACAGGATCACGATGCCATTAAAGCAGACGTTAAGAAATTGAACAAAACCACACGTAAAATACAAAAACAAATTAATGCTTGTGACACTAAAAACGACGATCACGTAAAGGCACTGACTGAAAAATATGATGAATTGGCCAGTCGTATTGATATTATCGAAAGTAATAATGACACCAAATCAGACGACACGTCACCAGTTTCGCTTAATCAAACACTCGAATTCCAAAATTTACAGCAGGCGATCAGTGAGATAGGTTCGTCCAATAATACATTACGTAGAAAATTGTCATCTTTACGTCCATTATAATTATCCGGGCTGTTATGCCGTGGTCGGTTGATGAATTCTGAGGTGATTCCCAACGTTTCGTCTCCGACTGCGGGAGACATCTTCAAGGGGGTCCGTAGCTTGATGGAAGGTCCAACACATACACTGGCTCGCTACTGACTGCCGCTAAATTCCGTGTCCGCGAGCCCCCGCGCCGCGGCGTGACGTCACGTGTTTTGAAAACGTCAGTGCAATTGGCCGTTGTCCGTCGCCGTCGATCGCCGTTGCCATCACCCAGTAGTGGACGAGTGGTACACATCTTCTTTAACACCGGCATCCATATACCGTTTAATTTGACGCCCTCCTCCTTTCGGTTGAAATTATTTGGGTGTTTAGCGATTTCGATTGCCTCCCTGTAGAGCCTTTCGCCGTATCCGCTCGTGGCCGCTAGTACTTGCGTCTCCTCGAAACGAATATTGTGGTTCCCTGGGTGGAAAGCATGCTCCGCAATAGCTGATCGTTCCGTTTCTCCTCTTCTACAATTTCCCTTGTGCTCTTCCAAACGTTTAGAAACAGTTCTTTTGGTGGTACCCACATAAACATCACCACATCTGCATCAACGCCGAAAAGTAATATTACTGTGGGTGAGAGAAGAGCTTTAAAACTCCTGAATGACGACGATAGCATTTTGGTTCTCCCAGCTGACAAAGGAAGCGCAACGGTGGTTATGGATGTGGCCGACTATCAGAGAAAAATTACGGATCTACTGGATCCGCAAGCATATAGGAAGCTGAATAAGGACCCCACTAACAACGTTCTCAGAACTGTGTCGCGGTTAATAAAAAAGTCCTCCATTGAAGAGAGTGTACAGAAAGGTCTCTGCAGTTCGGTTGCGCTACCACCGAGGCTATATGGATTGCCCAAAATTCATAAAGAAAATGTACCGTTAAGACCGATACTATGTGCCATTGGTTCGCCCACCTACTCGTTAGCCAAGTTTTTGACTACGCTGTTAAAACCACATGTGGGCCGTTCGGACTCGTATATCAAGAATTCGACACATTTCATCAGCAGATTGAATGGCATAGTGGTCCAGCCGGAGGACATATTGGTCAGCTTCGATGTGGTATCGCTGTTTACCATGGTTCCACTTAATGATGTATTGGAACAGCTGGATCGAATTTTCCCTGCCGATATTTTAGAGCTGTTTAAGTGTTGTTTGACGACCACATACTTCAAGTGGAATGAACAGTTTTATGAGCAAACGGATGGCGTGGCTATGGGAAGCCCCCTAAGTCCCGTAATTGCAAACTTCTTTATAGATAAATTCGAAGAACAGGCCTTAGGTACTGCCAGCAAGAAACCAAATGTATGGTTCCGACACGTGGATGACACGTTTGTGTTGTGGAGACATGGTAGGGAGGAACTAAGCCGGTTCCACGAACATCTGAACAGTATAAACTCAAGAATTCAGTTTACTATGGAGGAGGAGGTAGACGGCAAACTACATTTCCTCGACGTGCTTGTGTTTAGAAACGAAAATGTTAGTTTGGGCCACTCAGTGTACCGCAAACCCACGCACACGGACCGTTATTTGCACCGGGATTCGAACCACCACCCACAACAGAAGCGGGGTGTTATCAAGACGTTAGCGGACAGAGCTAGAAATGTTTGTGAACCTGAGTTGCTCGACGCTGAGATGGAACATCTCCACAATGCACTAATGAAGAACGGATATTCGTCCGCCGAAATAAAACGTGCGTTGAGGCAGCCACGCAGAAATCATACTGACGTACAGGCTACTGCAAAATCTAAGGTTTTCCTGCCGTTTGTTAAAAATGTAACGGAAAGAGTAGGGAGGATCTTGACGAAGCGGAATATTACCGTAATTTACAAGCCCACCAGGAAGATACAGGAATACCTTAGGCCTGCCAAGGACGCTCGCAAACCATTGGAAAAATCTGGAGTGTATAGGATCCCATGCAGCTGTGGTGATGTTTATGTGGGTACCACCAAAAGAACTGTTTCTAAACGTTTGGAAGAGCACAAGGGAAATTGTAGAAGAGGAGAAACGGAACGATCAGCTATTGCGGAGCATGCTTTCCACCCAGGGAACCACAATATTCGTTTCGAGGAGACGCAAGTACTAGCGGCCACGAGCGGATACGGCGAAAGGCTCTACAGGGAGGCAATCGAAATCGCTAAACACCCAAATAATTTCAACCGAAAGGAGGAGGGCGTCAAATTAAACGGTATATGGATGCCGGTGTTAAAGAAGATGTGTACCACTCGTCCACTACTGGGTGATGGCAACGGCGATCGACGGCGACGGACAACGGCCAATTGCACTGACGTTTTCAAAACACGTGACGTCACGCCGCGGCGCGGGGGCTCGCGGACACGGAATTTAGCGGCAGTCAGTAGCGAGCCAGTGTATGTGTTGGACCTTCCATCAAGCTACGGACCCCCTTGAAGATGTCTCCCGCAGTCGGAGACGAAACGTTGGGAATCACCTCAGAATTCATCAACCGACCACGGCATAACAGCCCGGATAATTATAATGGACATGATATTTCCGGCCGTGAATGTTTACATTTTAGTGTCATCTTTACAGCACGAATTGACGTAGACGAAAAATATTTTAGCCTATAACACATCACAGCATACGCCACTCTCTGAACATTTGTCACACTCACAAAGCCAGTATAATTTAGGTAATTTACAGAGAGTACGTGAGTTAGCTTCCGAACAGTCACAGACAAACAGATTATCATACAATCCTGAACTTGTTCAGACATACAGAGACGATAATTTTGATTACAAGCACTTTCTATCCGTTGGGAAATTTAAGAATGACAGAACACAGATTCACCCTTTTGACTGGATACGACAATTTATTTTTGTACTTTCACCAGCTTGGCCTGTAATGCAGAAACTAGAATTGGATTGGATACAACAACTTGCTTTTGAATTTTCACCAGCATTGCCTGTAACGCAGAAACCAAAATTTATTTTCAGCGCGTAAGTGACCTCAGGGGATTCATTACGCTTCGATGAATATGTGCCGTAGCGTGCACAGGGCCCCGAGCCGTAGTAGTGCTATTTCATCTTTAGTTTTTTGCACTGCTGCCTTCTCTTCTACTATCCTTTGTATCTATCAAAACAGCTCTTCAACTATTGATCTATCTAGGATTAGAAACGTGTAAAGAAAACCCGATATGACAAGTTTTACCGAAAGTGATAATTTTCATTAGACACTCAAGAACTACCAGCGTAATTTTAATAACAGACAAAATTGTAATCATCAGTATGTACAAAATTTTCAGCCATCGCAGACGTATTCTGGCAACAATAGAGGTTTCTCCCAACAACAGCAACAAAACCAGCCGGTTAGCATACCTAACCAACAATGTAATGTGCAAGGTCAACCAAGCTTTAATGTTTCGCCGCCTACACGTATAGCGTCGGCTCCGCCAAATAGTAACGCACAGCAACAAAGAAATCAGTACGTACAGAAAACACACCATTTCAACTCATATCGCAATGCACCGTATAGAAATGACTATCATGACAGACGTAAAAGTAATGAGCACAATTTTCAGCGTACGTATAATAACAGTCGGTCTTCCCAGCAGCAGAATCATCCGCAACAACAAATTATCATGAATGAACCAGACAGTCGGTATCACCCCGAACGTAATACGTCAGGAAGAAATAACAGAACAATACAAATAGTTGAAATGCCACAGCATCCTCCCGCAAATAACGGCACGTAAGAAAGAATTTGACTAGATACAGTACAGGTTGCATCTTCCAGCAACGCAATCAATACTTTTGACGCAGAGAATCTCGTTCACGAAAATGTTATTACTTTTGACGACATCCGAGACACTTTTTTGCAGGAAAAACCAGTTATTCAAAAAACCATTTCCCACCCTGTCATTGAAGTAAAGATTCGATCATCCAAATTTTCAGCAGTAATCGATTCTGGATCACCTATGTCAGTTATAAATGAGGAAACTTTCAACGAGTGTAACAAAGAGATTACCTATCCTACGTTACCATTAGGCAAAACTAAAGTAAAAGGAGTAGTATCTGGTAAAGGAGTAGATGTAAAGTTACAGACACACTTATCATTTTGTATTGCAGGTCATACGTTCCACTCAAATTTTTGGATTGTTCCCTTATTGACGTTATTTTAGGTACGAATTTTCTGGTACAACACGACGCAATTATTGACTTTCAAAATTCCTATTTAATGTTAAAGGATGAAAATGTACAACTGGCATTAGAATTTCAGCACTCTTTATCTGCAGAAGAACAAACTATGAATCGGACAGAGGTCATTTCTGCATCACGTAACACGGACTGTCATTCCACATTGTTCACAGATACGTATGTTCACAACTATTATACACCAGACGAAGCCGACTATGACGTTATGCAGATGATTTGTGATAAAGTTAAACAGAGCAGTGCAAATACAGATGACGAACGTACTCAACTACGCAAAATTCTTTTACAGCAAGCTCCAGT
This sequence comes from Schistocerca piceifrons, assembly GCF_021461385.2. Lineage (NCBI taxonomy): Eukaryota > Metazoa > Arthropoda > Insecta > Orthoptera > Acrididae > Schistocerca > Schistocerca piceifrons. The sequence continues at coordinate 87,654,751 of NC_060143.1, read as the reverse complement.
TTTTGACAACATCCCCGGTACTATGTACGGATTTATGTATGAATTTCAAGTTAAACAGCACGACACGTTTAAAGCCAAACATTATCCCATTCCGTATATACACAGAGAACAAGTTAAGAAAGAATTGCAAGCTATGCTTGACCAAGGAATTATTGAACCAGCAGTTAGTCCGTACATAAACCCGCTCCATATTGTTAAGAAAAAGGATGGTTCACTTCGCCTCGTACTTGATTCGCGTCATATCAATGACATTATTATTAATGAAACAGATCGCCCTCAAACACTAGAACTTCTACAGAAATTTCATAGTACTGCTATTTATTCCACATTAGATTTGAAATCGGGATTTTGGCAAATTCTGCTCCATCCGAACTGCAGAAAGTACACAGCTTTTCTCTGTTTTGGTGATTGTTATCAATTTTGTAAATTATCGTTAGATTTAACAATTTCTTCAGCAGCGTTTATTCGCGGTTTGAATACTGTATTTCCGACAGAATTAAAAGACAGAATCACAACGTATGTAGACGACATTCTTATTGCAGAAGCTAACTGGTCTGAACACAATTTGATTCTTGAACAACTGTTGCAAACGTTTCGTGCACAAGGACTCACAGTTAATCTCAGCAAATCACACTTTGGCAAAACTTCGATAAAATTTCTTGGACATGTAATTTCAGCAGATGGTATTGCGCCTGACCCGGAAAAACTTCAAGCTTTACGTGACATTACTGTTCCTACGACGAACAAACAACTACGCAGCTTTTTGGGTTTAATTAACTTTTTTCGTAAATTTATTCATTACTCTGCTTTGACAGGTAAAAACGCTATTTGGTCCTGGGATAGCCAAGCGCAGTCTGAATTTGTCAATCTGAAACAAGCTTTGTTGAATGCGCCACTTTCATCACATCCAGATCTTACTAGAAATTTTTCCATTGCCACCAACAGTTCTAACACCGCTTTAGGCGTACACATTTTTCAGGAAATTGAGGAAGACGGTACTACAGTAATTAAAAACATCGCCTTTGCGAGTCGCATTCTGTCACCTGCTGAACGCAATTATTCTGTTACAGAACTTGAAACATTATGTGTTGTATGGGCATTTACGAGATTTCGGCATTTTCTTTATGGAAGACATACTACCGTTTACACAGACCATAGAGCTACCCAGTTTTTACTTTCAGCAAAATTTACACACGACAGATTAAGCAGATGGAAACTTTATTTACAGGAATTTAATTTTACAGTTGTTCACATTCCCGGTACACAAAATATTGTAGCAGACGCACTACCCCGTTCTCTCAGCAACAATCAGCAAGACATCGCAACCAACTTCTACCAAGCAAATTTTAGCGTCATGTGTATTCAACAAGTTGCATTTGAAAATTTCATTTCGTCGTCATTATGAGATATAGCACAAGAGCAGAGCAAAGACAACGTATGGAAAGAAATTAAACGCCTTTGGCAAGATAGGAATAATGTTAACATCAGAAACCATTACACTGTACGCAATAACATTCTGTTTAGCCGCTCTCACCCTGACAGCAACAACTGGTTACTATGCATTCCTGACGAACTAGTTAACAAATGAATTTGGTATACTGATTTAAGTTACGCACATTACGGAGCCAGAAAATGTTTTCTTATACTGAGACAGAACTGTTATTTTGCCAACATGGAGAAACGTTTACGACGAGTTTTAGCGTCATGTAAAATCTGCCAGAAAGCTAAATCAGACACGACTTCAGATATTCCTCCGTTACATCCCATTGTACCTGTTAAATTGAGACACATGGCCGCTGTAGACATTTTTGGTCCGATTCCCAGAACTAATAGAGGTTTTTGCTACATCTTTGTCGCTGTTGAACTCACTTCGAAATTTGTTACCTTCACTCCGTTACGCAAAGCTACTGCTCAATCTGTTTCGAAAGCATTTGTAAAACATTTTCTATTTCATGTAGGGCATGTATTGAAAGTAATTTCCGACAATGGACCACAGTTTCGATCTGCTATATGGACAAGTATGTTACGAGCAAGAAACATTTCTCCGATCTATATATCCAAGTATCACGCTTCTTCAAACCCTTGTGAACGACTAATGAAAGAAATTGGTAAACTATGTAGAATATACTGCCATAAAAAACATATTGATTGGGATAGACACATACTCTCATTTCAGGATGTATTTAACTCCATACCAAATGAATCTACTATGCTATCTCCGACTGTTATATTGAAAAATGTTGAACTACCTAACAAAATTAAAGAATTAGTATCCTTTCCTATATCTCGTCGACTACGCCACCATGAAATAATTGACATTGAACTCAACAGCATGAAACGTGCCGCAGAGCGCCGGAGAAGACAGCAAGAACAGGTTTGTACACGCCGTGACTTTCACATTGGACAGATGATATTAGTACGTACACACTATTTATCCAACAGAGGAAAGAGTAGATGCAGTACATTTGAGCTTCTATACGCAGGTCCATATCGAATTCGCAGCATTCCTCACTCCAATGTAGTACACGTCGAAACTTTGAGAACCAGAAAAAGCAAGGGCAATCGCCATGTCTCCAATATTAAACACTTTATTGAATGAACATACTTTATGATTTATCACACTGTAATGCCATTTCCTGATTTTTATATGACCACTTATGCAATTGTATTTATATGAACACTTACTGATAATGATCGTATTTTTTCTTGGCAAGTGCCCAGCAAGGTAAGGTTAGCAGGTCGCTTTTCTTGTCGTTACACATCAGACCGTGCACATTTTTCCAGATAAACTTACATATTTTATGACCAATTATGCAATTCTATCTATGTGACTACTTACTGATGATTATCATATTTTTTCTTGGCAAGTGCCCGGCAAGGTGAGGTTAGCAGGTCGCTTTTCTTGTCGTTATATATCAGACTGTGCACATTTTTCATTTTTCGTGTATGTATGATTGTTTTCCTGTTTTGTTTGTATGCACTAAGAAATCTTTAAGATATAACAAACACCAGTTGACTTTGACATTTTTCCTTATGATATCTCAATATCTTGACTATTTTACATTTTTTTTGCTACTACATTATGATACTCTGTGTACATTTTTTTTTGCACTTGAAAACTGTCTATGTTTTTGACCTAATACGTTTTCTGTCATGCTATGCTGTATGCTTAATTATATCACTAGAAACAAGTTTTTATTTAATGAGTATATGATTTAAATGCAAGATATTAATCCTTATTCATCATTTTCAGAAAGCAATAACGCGTAAAAGAAATAACTTAAACAAACCACAGTGGATTACTATGAAATGGGAATTTCACCTTCCGAATGAACGAAAGAAAATGCAATATCTTGTCATGAAGAGTAAATGGAGTCTTAACTAATTATTTTTCTTTCAGAATACGAGGCGATTGATGCAGGCAGTCAGACAGAACTACACATCTTAGTTTTAGTGATGAAATATGCTAGTAATAAGAAACTCTATACTATGAATAGTTGTATGAAGTAAATGGTAATATGAATAATGAATAATGAAGTGTCTATTTTTTGCAGATGATAATGAATGGTGAATAATGAAGTTTTTCTTTGCAGGTGATGATAGTAATGAAGTTATGGTAATATGAATAATGAAGTTTTCCTTGCAGATGAGAATAATGATGAAGTTTATGTATTTACTATTAGTTAAGAAATACTATGTAGTTATTTAAGTATTTGTTGCAGTTCGTTTTGACAGTATGTCTTATGTCGCATGGTATAATGACTGAATGTTTTGGAAAGGACAGCTAGAGTACATACATATTGAGTACACGTTTCATTACCTGTTAATTCGAAGTTCACTGCTTTTCAGCATAATATGCGTTTCTTCTTTCAGCTCAATAATCCATTTTGTATTTTTTCCAGGAGAAGCTATTCATGAAATTAATGTGCTATAAGCAGTTAGTCATTAAACCTGTTCAAGTACTTGCATTTTTTTTACCCATTTGTGTGTGTCATTCATGAATGCGATCACATATACTCTACTTGTTCACAACCTTGCTACAGCTGACACATGACGAATGACGTTATTAATCCTTATTTCCAGCAATAAGTCAAAAGCAAATATTTTCATGCCCCAGCAATCAATTATCGAGCTCAGCGCAATGCATTGCTAGCACAAAAAAATGTATTACCAGTCCCAAATAATGCTACCAGTTTAAGAAATATTTCTAGTTCTAAATATAATGCAAATTTCTCAGATGTATTGAATCCATTATATCTATGTATTATTGGACCACAGACCTTGAGTAATAGTTACAGTGTGTTACATTTTAAATATGTCCTATGTCACTTGAATGATGAGTTCTGAGTAATACTGAATAATGTTTTGTAATAATGCATAAACGCTATGCCAATAATTTCTGTAAATAATATTTTTGTTATACTCTATAAATGCTATGCCAATAATTAACTCTCATTTTGAATGATGACTTCTGAATAATACTGAATAATGTTTTATAAAACTATATGAATACTTTGTAACTGGCCAGTGAGTGCCAATAATTACCGCAATAAGATGAGTTATGAAAAATGTTTTGTAATATTCAATACTTGCTATATGTTTAGTAACTGGCCAATGAATGCCACTGTTTCTTATATTTTAAATTTGTCTTATGTCACTTACATGATATCATATATGAATACCAGTAGCTTGATGCTACACTCATTAACTCTTGTTTTGAATGATGACTTCTGAATAATGCATAAAAATGGTTTGTAACTGGCCAATGAGTGCCAATAATTATGGCAATCACATGAGTTCTAAATAGCGTTTTGTAATATTCAATACTTGCTACATGTTTAATAACTGGCCAATGAATACCAATGATTACTATAATTAGATGAATTATGTAAATGCTATGCCATTAATTAACTCTTGCTTTGAATAATCACTTCTGAATAATGCATAAAAATTGTTTGTAACTGGCCAATGAGTGCCAATATTTACCGTAATCAGATGACTTATGAATAATGTTCTGTAATACTCCATTCATAGTACAGAAATGTTTAGTAACTAGGCAATGAGTGCCAACAATTACTCACATCGGTTGATAGACTAGTGTAATTCTCAATGATGACTTGCATAAGACTTAATGTCCTTCACCTTCCCACCTAATTACCAGAAATTACTGCAATATCCGTTTTTCCTGTACATCCTCATGATCATGGATCACTATATTTGGATTTTGCACTAATTCTACGTTGGTGAAAGAGTATGGATTCTACAAGAATGTGGTGTTGACACATCATGCTGTCCACCACCTTAAACGATGGAGATGTTATTATGGTCCCACTGTTTGGTGCACCTAATGTACTACCAAAATGATAAAATTGAATATTAATACAACATTTAAGTGTCTTGGCTACATTGATTAATACTTCAGGGAAGAGAACTTCAGATTGTCTCACTTGGTGTTGTGCTTCTGTAGAAAGGTATGGACTTTCAGTGCAGCTATGTGCAACCTACTGTGCTACAACCATGATGCAATCCTTCCCTTTCCTTTCCTAGTTCTTGTAAAATGGTAAAAATATATACACTGCGTGTGTAGTTTATGTCATTTGTTAATATGTTTTGTACTCATTGCGTATACATTTTGTCATTTCTTGATATGTTCTGTACTCAGTGCATGTGCACTCTGTTTCATTTCATGTTCTGCACTTATATATATGTATATACTCTGTGACTGTAAACTTAATTAATTAAGTAGATTATATAAAAATTTGTTGCTCATGGCAAGTCCAATCGACTCACCATTGCTGCCAAATTTTTGCCCCCCCAGTGGAGGGTTTTGTAAGAGGTAATTTGTAATTTGTAAGATGTAATTTCCATGTATTGCTCATGCGCTGCCTGCGATATGCAAGGTATAAGAGAATCTCTGACCAGAGAGCAGTGTTGACTGCAGTAGGAACTGTGTAGCTGTAGCAGTAAGTTGTTGCTAGTGAGCAGTCTGCTCTGGTCTGGTCTGGTGTATCGTGTTGGGTGGGCCGGTCGCGGTGCAGCGATGTCGGAGCCTGAGGATTATTGTATAAGGTAAAAAGCAGCCTCGCGCATGTGTAGTAATGTTATTTCAACTCCCATGTAAATGTTTTAAAAATCTACTAATAATAATCTTTCTCATAAAAAGTAACTTTTAACAACCATCATTTCAGTGTAAAGAATTTACTAATTTCTCCAATCCATGATCATCCCGATTGTTGCAAAAGAAAAATCAGTTGCTTCCTTTCATAAATGACAAATCTATCGGCCAGAATTGCACAGGGCTGTGCCGGAAAAATTTATTGTAATAGCAGACATATATTCGTTATACGGCGACTTCATTGAAGTAAGAATTTTTCTTTTTTTTGTTCAGAATGATCTTTCAGGGCCATGACGCATCACTGCTGACGTCCAAAATTTACCAGGTTAAATTCACAGTCAATTATTGAAAAGTTATAAGTGAGCGACAATTAAATTGAGAGGTTAGTTACATTGTATTATTACCAGGTTACGGAACTTATTTTATTGGGACGTTACACTGAATGTGAACGACATAATTATAATTTTTACTGTTGAGAGGTTTAGGAATTTTTCTGTTTTGAGGTTACACTAAATGAGGATATTATTTATAATATTTATTTCATTTTGTGGGGAGGTTACAAAGTAGAAACATTACTCTCGTAAGCATTAGTGTGCTCTCGCTATTTGATGTCAACTTATCGTCCTATTTGACCTATGTAAAGCTTTTGACGGTTTTTACATTAGATGTTATATATACCTGGGTTGGCGTGAACTGGTAGTTTCGTTTTCCTTGAGTGTGTTCGTGATTTTAGGTTATTACTGGCTCAGTAAGCGAATTTTACTGTTGTACTTTATAATAATGTAGTCAGTTACTTCACAGATTTCTTGACAATGGCAACTGAAGCCGAAATAGACCAATCACAATAAAAAAAAAGACTGAAGCAGCAGACTTGCAAAACGTTCTAAGTTCCATACCAGAAAACCGACTACTTCGAAGTACCTAAGCGCCAGTAAAAAGTTTATTTACCAAGTGCCATTAATATAGAGGCACTACGTTTTATTTGTCATAATACAAGTTCAGAAATACAAGAGTATAAATGCAGTCAACGAAAACTATTTATCACGTCTTTTAAATTGTTTACAAGAGGATAACAATAATAAATTCAAGGGAAAAAATCTTTCATTATTGACTTCCGTTTCTTGCACAATTCCGTTCTTGAGATTATATTTGGTAAAGTTTACTATAAAACTCCCTGTGCTGTAGAGGAATAAAAGACATCAACTGGTCTTTCTGTGTTACAATGATACACATTGACAACAATGTTTCAGGAGGATCTTTAAAGCCAAAGAAGTCAGTTGTATGCTATGGAATTACATGCAAACGGTAAAATGTCACCAGTATTGTGTAAATCTTCTGGATAAAGGCCTTGCCTCTCTTTCTTCGTTTCTCTATAATTGCGAAATATCTGTCGCACTCACTACAGTGCAAGCCACATAGCTTGTCGGGTGAGGTCTGGAACTGCAGAAGTACGGATGCGTCACGCGACCTGCCCACCAACAGCAGTCAGTCAGCTGCAGCGTGCACCCGTATTCATTTACTACTGTGCAGAGGGAGTTTACGATTGGTTTTAGTATTGTGCGTCGAGCTCTTTCGAAGGTCATTTCGGGGCAGTCTGATCAATATCAGTGGCAAAAGCAGATGTCACCCAATATTACACAAGCACGGGAGAGAAAGTGTTCCGCCTGTATCAATTCTTTAGGCGGGAGTGAAGCCAGCTCATCTGCTGAGGAGAACGGAACTCCTATTTTTTTAAGTCGCCTGGTAAGCGCCGAAATAGAAAAAGAATTGTAAATGAGCCAACTATTTCAGCAAGAATCTAGTACTGCGCAGATTATATGTATAATAAAGGTGAATGTTGTATGGTAGATAAACTATGTTCAAACATGAAAGCATACGGCAGTTTCAATGGCTGCAAATCTACTGCGGTCAGAATATCGAGGGAAATGGCACTTAAATGGTTCAAATGGCTCTAAGCACTGTGGGACTTAACATCTGAGGTCATCAGTCCCTTAGTCTTAGAACTGCTTAAACCTAACTAACCTAAGGGCATCACACACATCCATGCACGAAACAGGATTCGAACCTGGGAACGTAGCAGCAGCGCGTTTCTGGACTGAAGCGCCTAGAACCGCTTGGGCACAGCGGCCGGCAGCAGTTAAATACAGGAAGACCAACGATGGAAGAAAACTGCTCTTGGGGAGAAGTGACATTGTGGCAGCAAGAACTGTGTTCTTGAGAACAATGCAAGAGATAAAATAAAGCTGAAAATCACGTATTTATTATCTCGATAAAACGTACGGGAAACAGAACCATTCAAGAGTAATGAGCTGGAAGACAAGTGAGGATGTGGGAGACCTAGAGGTCCGTGTGGGCAAAGGGAGACTCTTTATTGTGCTTCAGGCTGGTTCCACATAGTCAGACGTCATACCGAAAAGTTAATTGATATTTCAAACATCAAAGTCAAAGCATTCAGATGACTACCACTCTAAAATGTCTTGAAGCGGTGGTGTGTACAACAGCAAGTGGGCACTCTATGCAAGTGAATAAGGCTCCTGCTTGAAGTGCCAGAAATGAGGAAGTTATTTCATGGCTGTTATATAGTGTAATCCCTCACACTGTGTCACAAACCAGGGCAGAGTCACTCGCGCTCGAAATGGATACAAGACCAAATACCGCAGTTATGAGGTAGATGGACTTGCAAGGCAGCATGATCACTGAGTAATCAGGTTATCACCAATCACTGCCACTACAATCCTACTGAGCTGGTGTGGGTGAGAGGTAATGCCGATGTCGATAGACTCATACATGAAGCGGTGAACAACGTAACAATCCCTAAATGGGCTAACTGCGTTAGAAGTTCAGAAACAGTGCAGGAAGAAGATTTTCAAAGGGAAGTCGACAGAGACTCAGTGATGGAGCCTTTCATAATTAATCTTCACGATACTGATTCGTCTGAGTCGGGCAGCAAGGGTGAAGGCGATGTTATGGGCAAACTGTGTCAGTACTGCTTAGTACCACATTTAAAAGTATATCTTACAAATTAAGCATATATAGTGTAATTTGAGACTATATTCGCTTGGCTGGTAAAGCAATTATAAAAATTTTGATTCCTTATGCAATTTCGTTATGGATTTCGTTTAAAGCTTTTCTTCGCTCTTCAGTAACTTGGCGATTTTCTTGTGAACTCTATATCAAAGGTTTGACTTCTCGCCTTGAAAATATTTAAAATGTATTTGGTATTTATGATAGTCGGACTGCTATCTTCACTTCTGAAAAAGTAATTATTCGTTCATTCTGTATCTATGTCAGTGATTAAATTTCCTAATATCGTCTTCGAAAACTTATGTTAGAAAGTTTATCGACACCTGTTCTTGGTTTCCCCCCGAAATTAGCCCCAACAAACAGCGAATGGAAACTTGTTTTACGTTATGTATGGTAATAATTATGTACAACAGAAACCATATCGACAACTGTTACAAATTATTCGTTACAAGTGACGTATCTACACTCATGCTCATAAATTAACGATAAATGTAGAATGTGGTGCCACACAACGTGGCACTACACAAAACTGGCGCTAATAGCATAGGCACATATGGAACACACACGACACAGATCTGTAAGTCCACGGTATTGGTGATAAGTTCAGAAAACCGTCCCGAAACACATGTCCTACATAACGCCGCTGTTTCCTGCACATGTACCCTACATCAATATGGGATATGATCACCATGCACACGTACTATGGCCGCACTATGGGTTGGCATACTCTGAATCAGGTGGTCGAGCAGCTGCTGGGGTATAGCCTCCCATTCTTGCACAAGTGCCTGTCGGAGCTCCTGAAGTGTCGTAGGGGTTTGAAGACATGCAACGATACGTCGACCGAGAGCATCCCAGATGTGCGCGATGGGGTTTAGGTTGGAGAACAGGCAGGCCACTCCATTCGCCTGATATCTTCTGTTTCAAGGTACTCCTCACGATGGCAGCTCGGTGGGGCATTGCGTTATCATCCATCAGGAGGAAGGTGGGACTCACTGCACCCCTGAAAAGGCGGACATACTGGTGCAAAATGACGTTCCGATAAACCTGACCTGTTGCAGTTCCTCTGGCAAACACATGCAGGGGTGTACGTGCACCAGTCACAGTCCCACCCAACACCATCAAACCACGACCTCAATACCTTTTCAAGGACATTAAGGGGTTGGTATCTGGTTCCTGGTTTACGCCAGATGAAAACCTTGCGAGAATCACTGTTCAGACTACACCTGGACTCATCCGTGAACAGAACCTGGGACCAGTGCTCCAATGACCATGTACTGTGTTCCTGACACCAGGCTTTCCTGTTACCAGGGGTCAGTGGAATGCACCTTGCAGGTCTCCGGGCGAATAAACCATGTCTGTTCATTCGTCTGTAGACTGTGTATCGGGATACAACTGTTCCAGTGGCTGTGGTGAGGTCCCGAGCAAGGCTACCTGCAGTACTCTGTGGCCGTCTGTGGGCACTGATGGTGAGATATCAGTCTTCTTGTGGTGTTGTACACTGTGGACGTCCCGTACTGAAGCACCTGGACACGCTTGCTGTCTGCTGGAATCGTTGCCATAATCTTGAGGTCACACTTTGTGCCACACGGAGGGCCCGTGCTACGATCTGCTGTGTTTTGTAAGTAGGCTGTTTAGGTTTTTTTTATTGGTAACGCCACCTCTGTATAAAAATCACTGGCTGTGCTGTGTGAAGTCTGTGGCTAGTTTGCATTGTTGTCTGCCATTGTAGTGTTGGGCAGCGGCAGCCGGATGTGAACAGCGCGTAGCGTTGCGCAGTTGGAGGTGAGCCGCCAGCAGTGGTGGATGTGGGGAGACAGATGGCGGAGTTTTGTAATTTGTCATGAACAGCTATATATATTATGACTATTAAGGTAAATACATTGTTTGTTCTCTACTAATATCTTCCATTTGCTAACTATCCCTATCAGTAGTTAGTGCCTTCCGTAGTTTGAAACTTTTATTTAGCTGGCAGTAGTGGCGCTCGCTGTATTACAGTAGTTCGAGTAATGAAGATTTTTGTGAGGTAAGTGATTTGTGAAAGGTATAGTTTAATGTTACTCAGGGCCATTCTTTTGCAGGGATCTTTGATAGTCAGATTGCGTTGCGCTAATAATATTGTGTGTCAGGTTAAGCACAGTCTTGTATAAATTTTTTCAAAGGGGCGTTTCATATGTCGACCCTTAGCCGGGGATACCTCACTGGAATCTTCTGATTTTTTCTTGTAGTTTGTGTAATTAGTGTAGCTTTTGTTTATTGCTAGCGCGTAATTATAGAGAGAATTTCCTTTGTAGTTGTAGTTTTTCATTGTTGTACACAGTTGTGGCATGCATTTAGATTTGCACCAAGTATTTCGCAGCTGCACTTGCAATTAACTAGATATTATTTTCAGTGCTATGTTAATGTGTTCTCTTATTTTTGCTCTTCAAATTGTGTTTTTCTGTGTTGTCGTGTGTAATATTGTGACAATAATGGCGTGTGAAAAACGTAATACTAGGCTCCAAAGTAAACTGAGAAATAACAGTGAAGACGAAAGCAGTGTGTTAACGCCACCATGTAATGAATTAACAAATATTCAAAGTGTGCATAGCGAAATGGAGCGGGCGTCAAATAACGGTGTAGGCAGTGAAACAATTAGTGAACAGGGAAGCATTATCGATCGATCGGTCGGCTACAGCTCGCCTCAGGATTCCGAAATGACAGGACACAATCTGGCAAATACTGCAGATTCAGGTTTTGCGTCCTCACCCTTTTCTCAAATAAGTCAAGACACATTTTCTGCTTTTCAAACTGCGAATATTGCCGGTTCAAATGCATTGCCGAATAGCACTGAGAAACATGTTTCAGACACCAGTGCATTGTTATTACAACTGATGCAACAAATGGGACAAAAGCTTCAAAAGTTAGACACAATGGAACAAAATCAGAGACAAACACAGCAAAAGTTAGACACAATGGAACAAAATCTTCAAAAGTTAGACACGATGGAACAGAATCAGAGACAAACACAGCATAAGCTTCAAAAGTTAGACACAGTGGAACAAAATCTTAAAAAGTTAGACACAGTGGAACAAAATCTTAAAAAGTTAGACACAATGGAACAAAATCTTCAGAAGTTAGACACCACGCTTGAACAAACATGTGAAGATTTAACTACTGAGTTACATAACATCGAATCGAAATGTCAAAAAGTCTGTAATGACGTAAAAACACAAATTTGTGAGCATTTCCAACCTATTTTTTCGCGGCATGAAAATGCATTACAGAATCACGAAGCAGCCATAAAAGAACTGCAAACTATTGTTCATGAAAATCATGAGACCTTGCAAGCTAAAATTGACTCAGTTGCGTCTACCGATTCGGTTACGCAACTTGCAAAAACTTAAAGGACGCAGTAGAAAGACACAGGGAGGAAATTAGTACATTATCAGAGAAAGTAGTTGAACTTTCGGATCAGCTAAATAATTTATCTACGAAGGTAGATGATAATCTGAATGACACAAAACCGGTAGTCTTTAATGAGACAGAAGAGTGCGAACAAATTAGGAAACTGAAACAAAATCTGAATCAAATTAATACGCAACACCAAAGAGAAATCCGGGAAGTACAAGATCAGCTGACACAGGTAATACAAGAAATACGTATTTCAGAGGACACTCGCGCCCCAATACGGGATGAGGGACACAGAAATATGGAACAGCCACAAAATAATAACACAGCGCATTTCGGAAATTATGAAAGAAATTGGCAAGGTGCACCGAATTTTGAAATGGAACCGCCAAAACGACGTAACAATGACCGCTATGCGACTCGTCGACATGATGATTTTGACTATAAGCTGTTCATTACTACACGTAAATTTAAAACATTTAAGAATTCTGGCAACGACATTCATCCACAAGCGTGGCTCCATCAATTCTCTCATTGTTTTCCTCCCAACTGGTCATTAGAACACAGATTACAATTTATGTGTGGCTACTTAGAGAATGAACCAGCTGTAAGAATGCGATCGGTCATTCACGATGGCCACAGTGAAGGAGAATTTTACCATGCCTTCCTCTCAGCATATTGGTCTCAAGCCACACAAGACCGAGTAAAACATGGCATCATAATGATGAAACATTTCGAACAATCTGAATTTTCCAGTCTTGTGAAATATTTTGAAGACATGTTGCACAAGAATCAGTACCTGTCATACCCATACAGCCCCTCAGAACTCATCCGCATTTGCTTAATCAAATTACCTGAACATTTACGGCATATTATTTTGGCAGGACGTTGCAAAGACGACATTGAAGCCTTTCAGGGGCTCTTACAAGAACTGGAAATTGACACTGACAATCGCGGAACGCGAAAACAGGAGCACAACAATTACAGATCACATCCGTCACAATTCCGCGATGACAGAAATAATACACGACAAGGCTATTCTTTCAACGTAAATCGTGACCGAAACAGACACCACCCGTATGACAACCGTTGGCAGAGTAGTAATAATTACAGGGAAAGATCACCTCTCCGCGGTAATGACTATCACAGAGACAATCAGAGAAACAGACAATATGGGAACCAAAACAATTATTATTACGGGAGACAGAATAACTTCAGACGCAACGGTCCAGCGCACAGTTACGATTCAGGGAGAAATTCTCCACCACTTGACCGACAAGAAAGAAACTACAGGAACTACCGACATGACGACAGACTATGTGATCGTAACGACAGACCTGAATTGCATCAGAACTGGCGGGATTTAAACAGAGCAGGGCACTTTCGACAATGTGAATTTGTAGAAGCTAGGTCTCCTAATCCCAATAACGATGCCCGCCAACAAAGGGACAGACAATGACTCGCACCGCAGGCAGCCGCTTGCGCCGGCTGGCTCAGAGAAAAATGACATAGACGCTAACCTTAAGAAAAATTCCAGTATTGTTTAACGACGTATACCGCATGATAATTGCGTTGAAGTTGAAACGCTGCGTACTAAGAAGAGTAAAAGTTTACACCACATTTCACATGTAAAACCGTTTATAGGAAGATAATCTGCTTTTTAAATTTGTCTTTGGCATAAAACTTTTCACTTCACATTTCTGGTATGCTTTGTCAGATTTAAGAAACTGTTAACGTGCAACAATGTTTGCAGTTAAATATCCAGTCTATAGCCTAGGGAACATTTTTAAACAGAAATTACGAATGCATTGTTATAGTGAACAGACCTCACAGTGTTATTGTGTGTGTACATTCTTGCTTGTTAGTTACACAATTACGTAACGACTATAAGACTTACATGCTTAGAACATATACTGGTACTGCTAATGAGATTTTAATGCAACATTTTGGTTTACTTGAAAATATATTCTGGATTTAAAGTACTTTATGTGAGATACCAGATGACACAGTGGTTAGTTTATGTGACAGCTACACGATTTTATCACGACGCTACTAATGAGTGACAATTTACAATGTTGCTTTTGCGGTGTTTCTGTTTTATGTCTGCACAGTTTTATGTATTATTCTGGAAAGTAAAACATGTTTTAGTAGTAACGTTTGTGGTATAGCTACAATGAGACAGCCTTTTCCGTAGCACAACAATACGTTGCAGCACAGTACTTTCTTCATCACGCCAATAAGCATAATAACTACGATATCTATACGCAAAGATTTCCACTTTTGTTTATCATGAGGTAAGTACATTGACTTCTGCAGAACTTAGCTTTCGGAGGACAATAACTACGACACTTCCGCAGAGATTATCTTACAGCAAGACGCACATTTAGCGCTACAGGACACGTATTTGAGTGATTAATTTTGTACTTAAAACATTTATTTTTAAAGATATTTGAAGTACAATGGTACAAAGGATTTTCGTGATACATTTCATTCCATTGCTGTACTCTGTAACACCTGAGGGTATAATTACATTAATCCTCAGGGGGGTACACGCCTACTTTGTGTACCATGTGTTTGGCAAGCACAAGGAGTCCTAGCTAATATGGTATTTGCTTATACAACTTTACACATTGGCACCATATTTCTCTAACACAGAATTACACAGCTATCTGATTATTTGACAGAGAAACAAACATTCTTTTTACTACGTCAGTGACAGATGTTTACGCAATTACACAGTTGGATAACTTTACACTTATGAAACTGTATTTTGTCTGTACTTTGTAAACTGTTCATATTTTCTCGGAACCATTGTGATACTATGAGAGCTTTGAATGATGTATTTGGTATGGGATCATGATTTTTAAAGTGTGTTTGAGGCAGATGACACTTTTGACATGAGCAGAGAATTTTTTTAGGTTTTGAAATTATTGGAGGAAGCTACGACGATTTTGAGAGTTGACTGAGGTGTTATGATGTTATTTTTACGACGACGATGTGTATTATGCTGCTGAGGTATGTTCATGATCAATAAGCTGATGCTATATGAGGAATTTATTATGATGAAATATTGAAGAAATGTCGACGAATATGCATATGGGTAATAAGGTAAGGAATAATGAGTAGTGGTTAGGGACTCTGGTTTGTGAAAAAGGTTGTTGGAAACCAAGAATCGTGCTTTAAGAGTTATGAAATGTGTGTATATGCGTGAATGTATCACAATGCTAGCGAAAATTTTTTGGACGCTGTTATATTTACAGGATTTTGTTTCTACACATTTGTAACGCAAATTTTTGACCTGTGAAATTTTTATATGAGACTGTCACTGTAGCGGAAACTGCTGTCGTAAATATTCCCGTAAGAAAGGTAAGTGACCGTGAAGTAATTCGTTGTGAGCGGCCAGGTGTGCCAGCCGCCTTGAGAAAAAGCCATTAGGTGGTAGAAAAAAAAGGGAGGCCATTATCCTCGCTATTGACATTCCTTTGTAGAAAGCATCGTAAATACGACACCCTCAAACTTGAAAACATGATTACACTGTAGAGTTCTTAATTTATGATATTTACTGAAATGAAATGATGAGAAACATTTTATGTCTATTGTCTTGCTAGTTGAAAGATTGTTTACTGCATTATGAAATGCCATATGGCTAGTGAATGACGTTTGACGCCTTGCTTTGCCTATTTTGTTTAATATTTAGTTTGCCGGACGAAGTGGCCGTGCGGTTAAATGCGCTGCAGTCTGGAACCGCAAGACCGCTACGGTCGCAGGTTCGAATCCTGCCTCGGGCATGGATGTTTGTGATGTCCTTAGGTTAGTTAGGTTTAACTGGTTCTAAGTTCTAGGGGACTAATGACCTCAGCAGTTGAGTCCCATAGTGCTCAGAGCCATTTGAACCATTTTTTTTTAATATTTAGTTCCTAGCTGCACTGCAGCATTGGTTAAAATAAAATTTTATAGATGTACTAATATAAATATTTTCTGTCTACAGATAGAGTAAATAATAATTTTTTTCAAAAAAATTGAGGGATCACAAAAAGACATTTACCTTCACAGGAACTGCATTCATAATTTTCTTTTCAAGTACTTGGTAACTTTTTTTGGTAGAATAACTTCTGGTGGTGCACCACTTTAATTACATAGACATTAAGATGCGATTATACATTTCTGTTATCTGCATTGTTGTCTTTAGTGTACTATTTTTTCTGCTTGAGCATTGTCATGCTTAGGTATACGCTATAGCATTTACTGCTGCTGTTTGCCAGGCATATGCTACTGAATTTTAATTTGTGTTACTCTGCTAAGCCAGTTTACTACTGATTTTTTTTCTTGTTTGCTGCTCATTGCCTTATATTAGTTGTAATTTATGCTGCTTGCTTCGCCATTTGTATTTTTGATCATTGCTGTTTGTGTTAATTGTTTTGTGCTGCTGCATTGCCTCGTCCCTTAGTTTAGCATCTGAGCTCAGTGGATTTAAGTTAGCTTAAGAGGGGGTAGACTATATAAGAAACTAACTATGATGAATTGGAAGAAATGCATTGAGAAGATATAAGAAAATGGTTTGGCAAAAAAAAGTAGTGTACAGCGGAGAAAAACTATTTTGAAAGAGGATGTGAACAGAATGCGGAAAGCAGGCTTAGATAGTACTTTTGGGAATAATGATGAACAAAGGGAGATCTCCATGCAAAATACTGCAGTAAAACAAACCCTGTCCTTTCCTTTTGTGTCATCCCTCTGTATGTTTGTGTACCCTTGTGTATTTGTGTTTTTCCTGTCTTTATGTGTTTAGCTAATAAGATTTATGTTGTAGAATTTTTCAAATACTATGTTATTTTCTTTGTAAAGATGTTTAAACATTATTTGTTCTGTTTTGTTTTAATGCTCATGTGTGAAGTTGATGTTTCGAAAGTTATTCTGATCTTTTATGTATTTACTCATGTCATAATTCCTGTAACACTGACGTATATGTTATTTCGATTCTTTTGTAAAGCCTGTACTACAAATATTCTCTGTATTGTTATGTTCTTTAATGATGTATTTTGTACCTTTGTAATTGTATTCTTATGTTATAAAATTGTAATTGACACCAGGTCATCAAATTAAGTAACTTGTAAGTTCCATTTCACTGCACACGTTTCTGTTGGTCATAGTATATGGACAATATGTGAGAAGTAGGGACTGTTAGTGTTTGCACGTGTGTTAATAATTCAGCAAGGGACTGGATAACAGCATTGCTGGTTCTAAGGACAATAAAAAAACTTTGTGAGTGCACAAGTGGTGGTTTATGGACTTGCTATATTGACCGCAAGACTCTTCGATGGTGACTGTGCACCTGCACCTTTGCAACAGATGGCTGCTGGCCGTCTCTACAAGGACTACAGTGGGTCTGCACCTTTGATGACCCACCAATACCATTATTTCTACAAGGACTACAGTGGGTCTGCGTCTTTGCTGACGCACCAGTACCATTATTTCTACAAGGACTGTAGTGGGTCTGCGCCTCTGGTGGCCCACCAATAACGTAATCTCTACCAGGACTACAGTGGGTGTGCAGATAGTACTTTTGGGAATAATGATGAACAAAGGGAGATCTCCATGCAAAATGCGTATGTGGACTGCTGCCAGCGCCACCGTGCGACGACCGCAGGTCAAATGCAAGGCATGGTCATACCCTGAGGTGATTTAAACCCGCAAATCTCCCACCAGAGCGCTGTTTCACCATGTATCAGCATTATCCTTAATTTATGAGCATGAGTGTAGAAACAGAAAACGCCGTTACGCCGCGGTTTTACCCGATAATCACACCTACTGCAAAATAGTTTTTGAGTATTATAAAAATTGTTTGAGAATGGTCGAAAGCCACTACTGGTCCAGCATGTGTCACTAAATATATATTTTTCGCTACGTTTCTTGTCCACTTCGTTTCAAATTTTATTTTGCGAGGCATCACGAGATGAACGTATTTTCCGAGATCGGACGGAAAATATGAACAAATGCGCCTTGGTTTTTCCAGGTACTCTTCACGGTATTTTTTTGCACTGATAGACGGAAACGGCAAATTATGTAAAGCTGTTATTCCTCTCACTGTTCATCCTGTTAACATGCGTTGTTAATTCTTTATATTACACATTTTATACAACCCCGTATTTTAATGGCACGCCGCTTGATGACGTGATCTTCCTCACAAAGGCATAAACCACTGCTCTTGTCACCTTGGCTGCCTCGCAAATAGATGTTTTCCCCACCAGTATTGCTGGCTGCGCAGAAATCTCCGGCCACCCGCCAAGTTACGTGACGTGCGCTCTAAAAACTTGTTTGTTACGGCTTCAAAGTATTCCAGGCTAAATGGTGGAGCCCTTAGCGGACAGAACTTAGAACTGGGGAAGCACTACCTGGTACAAAGACCATGCACAATCTAATAATGAACGTTTGAAACATATCTCCATGATGTGACACTTGGAACTAGCCTGGTGACATACAACATGTACCGGGAACACGATAGCACTGAAAATGAGTTTTGTGAACAAATTTAGCATTTCTAGTCTTAAACTTATCAGTGAAGAGCAAGCATTTAATGCTGCAGCTTCAGTTCCGAGTTGTCCCCAGAGGAATGTAGTTTCTCTGCTTACTTGATCCAAATAGATGTTTAATAATATCGCTGACAAACTTCAAAGCCGGTTTTCCACTGTTTGACTGGGTTGACTCTGTAAATTATCAGTGAGAACAGTGATGTAGAGACTTTATATTATTGAGGAGATCTACAAACTTGTTACAACTTTTGCTCAGGCCAGAGATTGGATTATATCAGACGGCTTCTCATACAAAATTTTATTTTACAGGGTGTGTCAAAAAGGTACGGTACAACTTTAATGTCATATAGCGTCCAAACTAATTAAGACATTCACACTCTTTTTAGCTTATGTGACACACTATCGGGCCGGCCGCTGTGGCCGAGCGGATCTAGGCGCTTCAGTCTGGAACCGCGAGACCGCTACGGTCGCAGGTTCGAATCCTGCCTCGGGCATGGATGTATGTGATGCCCTTAGGTTAGTTAGGTTTAAGTAGTTCTAAGTTTTAGGGGACTGATGATGTTGTGTCTAGACAAGACAGCCTAGACACAATGAGAGGTAGCCGAAAGGCACGCGCTAAGTTAAAGCAGGATGGCGTGAGGTCTGAAACAGGATACGTAATGAATGCTATAAAGAAAAGTACGTAGCTTCTGGAATACTTAACTTTAATCCATCCTTTTGGTACATCTGGAGATTGTGGCGATACAAGTGAGACTCTTTAGATACATGCAATGTTACTAATGGCGCCTTGCTAGGTCGTAGCCATTGACTTAGCTGAAGGCTATTCTAACTATCTGCTCTGCAAATGAGCGAGGCTTCGTCAGTGTGCATCGCTAGCTACGTCGTCCGTACAACTGGGGCGAGTGCTAGTCCGTAACTCGAGACCTGGCTTGTGCTGGCGCTCGGTCTGCGATCACACAGTGGCGACACGCGGGTCCGACATGTACTAATGGACCGCGGCCGATTTAAAACTACCACCTAGCAAGTGTGGTGTCTAGCGGTGACACCACAGATGACCTCAGATTTTAAGTCCCATAGTACTCAGAGCTATTTGAACCATTCGACACGCTATCTCACAAAGTTTTTATGCAATTGAATTTCAACATGTGCACTTTTGGTGGCATACAAAATATCCAGTCTGTAATCGAGTTTTACCAACACTCGTCGCGGCCTAACCGCACCAACTGTGGCAATTGCAGCAAGGATTCGGTACTTTGAATCACTGATGTGATTGAAAAGTGTTTGGTAGACTCTTTCCCTCACATAGCTTCTTAGAAAGAAATGCATCGGTGCAATGTAATGTCAGGCTATATTGGAGCGAGGGAACTGGACTGCTAGCAATCCAGAGATCTGGGAACACCTGGGCTAGAACATATCGCACAGTCTGAGCCCAAGGTGGCGGTGCATCATCTTGCTGGAAAACGGCTCTGTCTTGGCTGTTAGCCACTAGTGGTAATGCAAACAGCACCAGCATACCAAGGTAACTGCTAGAATCAACTGTCTTCTCTCAGAAAAAAAAAAAAAATCGTCTCACGATGCGATCGTCAATCAGACAGCGCCAAACATTCACTTTCGGGCTTTCTCGTCACAGTATGAAGATTGGTTGTGTTCCAAATGTGAACATCTTACAGACTGCAGTTGTGTGTTTAGTCCAGTCTAAGTGATGGCCTAGAGTTATTCCTTCTGTGCCGTTTAGGATTAAGGTTGGAAGACATGCTCTGAACTACTTGATAAAAACCTTTCTCTGTGCGACTAAGACTGCTAGCGTTTTAGATAGGCTACGTTTCAAACCTATGTCTTGCGCTCATTCCGATACCAGTACATCGGCATTTATATCTGGATGGCTTCTAATATTTCTGGTTTTGCAGCCATCATATTCGTCTACAAGCAGCTCTTCCTAGAGCAGTTGGGAAGCCGCAGTGGCAAGATGACGTAATGTGGTGTGAGGTGGCGATGACAGGTGGTTTGTTCGGTGCGGGTATCGTGGGAAATACCGCCTAAATTGTGGTCCTTCTCCGCGGTTGGCTGCAGCTTTCGGAAGTTGCGCGCCAAAATGGTAATCTTCTATTATTAGTATTTGAAAAATTAAACAGTTCCTCGCTAAGACTTTCTTTAGGCCTCAAGATAACGGATTCACGACCTACGTGCTGTTTTCTGCGAAGGGGACAACAACTGTAGACGACTGCAGGTTGGTGAACATTTATTAGAACTTACGCATTGCACTCAGGCGGTGGAAGCAAATAGGCACCGAGCGTGTACTGCAGTCTTAGCACAAATGAGATCAGTGGCACGTCATCTGTGGCAACACAGAGGAGCTATGAAGAAGAGAAATATTTTTGAGGGGAGGGGTTTATCATATGCACGTACGTATCACTTCTCCTTCACTCTCTTCTCTTTTTCGACTTGCTGTAGGCTCTGCACTTAGATATGACTGAAGGTCGTCAGCGTACAGGTGGTGTTTGCAGTGGGAGAGAATAGTTGACACATTATTAATGAGAAAAGAAATGGGCGCATTGTTGGCCCTCCATTGTAACCTGTTACCTCAAATTCATTACACACTGTTGGCGGGATGTAAGGTATGAGTGGAACCACAGTAAAGCATTTGAAGGAAAATTTTGACTTATGAGTTTAGCAAGTTTTACAGACGGCAGTCAAATGAAAACGAGGCAAATGGAAGAAAAGATAAAAAAAAAATATTATTTCAAAAGTAACCGCCATAACTGTTAATACGAGGGCGTGCCTCCGAATTTCTTATGTGAAAACTCTTAAAATTTTTAAAGAAAACAAACTTTATTAACATTCTTCATTCTTCATGTCTACATATTTATTTCTCAACGTAGTCATTAGGTATTAAAATCCATGGAGAAGAAATAAAAACTTTGAGGTTCGCCGATGACATTGTAATTCTGTCAGAGACAGCAACGGACTTGGAAGAGCAGTTGAACGGAATGGACAGTGTCTTGAAAGGAGGATATAAGATGAACATCAACAAAAGCAAAACGAGGATAATGGAATGTAGTCAAATTAAATCGGGTGATGCTGAGGGGATTAGATTAGGAAATGAGACACTTAAAGTAGTAAAGGAATTTTGCTATTTAGGGAGTAAGATAACTGATGATGGTCGAAGTAGAGAGGATATAAAATGTAGACTGGCAATGGCAAGGAAATCGTTTCTGAAGAAGAGAAATTTGTTAACATCGAGTATAGATTTAAGTGTCAGGAAGTCGTTTCTGAAAGTATTTGTATGGAGTGTAGTCATGTATGGAAGTGAAACGTGGACGATAACCAGTTTGGACAAGAAGAGAATAGAAGCTTTCGAAATGTGGTGCTACAGAAGAATGCTGAAGATAAGGTGGGTAGATCACGTAACTAATGAGGAGGTATTGAATAGGATTGGGGAGAAGAGAAGTTTGTGGCACAACTTGACTAGAAGAAGGGATCGGTTGGTAGGACATGTTTTGAGGCATCAAGGGATCACAAATTTAGCAATGGAGGGCAGTGTGGAGGGTAAAAATCGTAGAGGGAGACCAAGAGATCAATACACTAAGCAGATTCAGAAGGATGTAGGTTGCAGTAGGTACTGGGAGATGAAGAAGCTTGCACAGGATAGAGTAGCATGGAGAGCTGCATCAAACCAGTCTCAGGACTGAAGACCACAACAACAACAACAACAACAGTCATTCTGGTGACGAACCAGTTTGTTGATACTGTCACCGTAGAATGTTTGATTTTGTTGACAGATCCACAACCTCATCTCTGCTTGCACAGCTTCATCACTGTCGAAGTGAAATCCTCGAAGGTATTCTGTAAGTTTTGGAAACGGATGAAAATCAGATGAGGCCAAGTCGGGACTGGATGGCCGATGAACGACGACAGTGAATCCAAGGCGTCTATTGTTGCGGATGTCGCAGATAACTGCTGTTGACACGATCATCACCATACGCAGCATTAATTATTCTATTGATTTCAAATGGAGGCATGTTTCCTACGGTCAGATGCTTGATTACAAGACGCTGTTTCTTACGCAACGACATAGCGATGTTACGCACCGCCATGTTACACGCTATAATTCGGGACCGTCTAGTAGCAGAGGGATGCAACTTGCATCAGCGATCGGAAAAGTCGACCGATTGATGTGCATCACATGTAATACACCAATTGATATTGAGGACAGAGTAAAAGATTTGACGGCATTACTTTTCAGCACCATTTATTCCACTGCGAAATAAGATGGCCAATGCCGTCACGGAAAAATGTTTGCTGTTTCTCGTGGAGCCATGATCGTACCCAGGCGAGTGTGAATAGGCCCACATGTTGCCAAGGTTGTTTCGCGTACCTTAAAAGGGTTTCGTTGGGAAGCCCTTCCACATTCTTCATACAGCCCCAATCTCTCTCTATGCGATTTCCAAATATTTTGACGCTTGAAGAAAGACATTCGTTGCCGTCGATTTGCTTTGAATAAGGAACTTCAGTAATTACGCAAGCAAGTAACGGTTTGGTCCACATCTTGTCCTTATGCAATCAGTTATTAGGTCTAAAACGTTGCTTCCTCTGTTTCGCAATAGACGGCACTAGCTGCAAATGGGTTCCAGGTGGTTGGTCATGGGTGTAATACAATAAGCTTAGTCATTTGTAAACATAATGCCATAAAAATATTAGTCGATTTGTGATTGCATCATAAGGTTATTCTCGATTAAGTACGTCAACTTACGTACAGGAGAAAGAAAACTGGCGTTCTACGGATCGGACCGTGGAATGTCAGATCCCTTAATCGAGCAGGTAGGTTAGAAAATTTAAAAAGGGAAATGGATAGGTTAAAGTTAGATATAGTAGGAATTAATGAAGTTCGCTGGCAGGAGCAACAAGACTTTTGGTCAAGCGAATACAGGGTTATAAATACAAAATCAAATAGGGGTAATGCAGGAGTCGGTTTAATAATGAATAAAAAACATAGGAGTACGGGTAAGCTACTACAAGCAGCATAGTGAACGCATTATTGTGGCCAAGATAGACACCAAGCCCACGCCTACTACAGTAGTACAAGTTTATATGAAACCAGCTCTGCAGATGACGAAGAAATTGAAGAAATGTATGATGAAATAAAAGAAATCATTCAGATAGTGAAGAGAGACGAAAATTTAATAGTCATGGGTGACTGGAATTCGGTAGTAGGAAAGGGGAGAGAAGGATACGTAGTAGGTGAATATGGATTGGGGCTAAGAAATGAAAGAGGAAGCCGCCTGATAGAATTTTGCACAGAGCACAACTTAATCACAGCTAACACTTGGTTCAAGAATCATAACAGAAGGTTGTATACATGGAAGAATCCTGGAGATACTAGAAGGTATCAGATAGATTATATAATGGTAACACAGAGATTTAGGAACCAGGTTTTAAATTGTAAGACATTTCCAGGGGCAGATGTGGACTCTGACCACAATCTATTGGTTATGAACTGTAGATTAAAACTGAAGAAACTGCAAAAAGGTGGGAATTTAAGGAGATGGGATCTGAATAAACTGACTGAACCAGAGGTTGTACAGAGTTTCAGGGAGAGCATAAGGGAACAATTGACAGGAATGGGGGAAAGAAATACGATAGAAGAAGAACGGGTAGCTTTGAGAGATGAAGTAGTGAAGGCAGCAGAGGATCTAGTAGGTAAAAAGACGAGGACTAGTAGAAATCCTTGGGTAACAGAAGAAATATTGTATTTAATTGATGAAAGGAGAAAATATAAAAATGCAGTAAATGAAGCAGGCAAAAGGGAATACAAGCGTCTCAAAAATGAGATCGACATGAAGTGCAAAATGGCTAAGCAGGGATGGCTAGAGGACAAATGTAAGGATGTAGAGGCTCATCTCACTAGGGGTAAAATAGATACTGCCTATAGGAAAATTCAATAGACCTTTGGAGAAAAGAGAACCACTTGCATGAATATCAAGAGCTCAGATGGAAACCCAGTTCTAAGCAAAGAAGGGAAAGCAGAAAGGTGGAAGGAGTATATAGAGGGTTTATACAAAGGCGATGTACTTGAGGACAATATTATGGAAATGGAAGAGGATGTAGATGAAGACGAAATGGGAGATAAGATACTGCGTGAAGAGTTTGACAGAGCACTGAAAGACCTGAGTCGAAACAAGGCCCCGGGAGTAGACAACATTCCATTAGAACTACTGATGGCCTCGGGAGAGCCAGTCATGACAAAACTCTACCATCTGGCGAGCAAGATGTATGAGACAGGCGAAATACCCTCAGACTTCAAGAAGAATATAATAATTCCAATCCCAAAGAAAGCACGTGTTGACAGATGTGAAAATTACTGAACTATCAGTTTAATAAGTCACAGCTGCAAAATACTAATGCGAATTCTTTACAGACGAATGGAAAAAATGGTAGAAGCCTACCTTGGGGAAGATCAGTTTGGATTCCGTAGAAATGTTGGAACACGTGAGGCTATACTGACCTTACGATTTATCTTAGAAGAAAGTTTAAGAAAAGGCAAACCTACGTTTCTAGCATTTGTAGACTTAGAGAAAGCTTTTGACAATGTTAACTGGAATACTCTCTTTCAAATTCTGAAGGTGGCTGGATTAAAATACAGGGAGTGAAAGGCTATTTACAATTTGTACAGAAACCAGATGGCAGTTATAAGAGTCGAGGGACATGAAAGGGAAGCAGTGATTGGGAAGGGAGTGAGACAGGATTGTAGCCTATCCCCGATGTTATTCAATCTGTATATTGAGCAAGCAGTAAAGGAAACAAAAGAAAAATTCGGAGTAGGTATTAAAATCCATGGAGAAGAAATAAAAACTTTGAGGTTCGCCGATGACACTATAATTCTATCAGAGAGAGCAAAGGACTTGGAAGAGCAGTTGAAGGGAATGGACAGTGTTTTTAAAGGAGGATATAAGATGAACATCAACAAAAGCAAAACGAGGATAATGGAATGTAGTCGATGTAAGCCGGGTGATGCTGAGGGAATTAGATTTGGAAATGAGATACTTAAAGTAGTAAAGGAGTTTTGCTATCTGGGGAGCAAAATAACTGATGATGGTCGAAGTAGAGAGGATATAAAAAGTAGACTGGCAATGGCAAGGAAAGCGTTTCTGAAGAAGAGAACTCTGTTAACATCGAGTATAGATTTAAGTGTCAGGAAGTCGTTTCTGACAGTATTTGTATGGAGCGTAGCCATGTATGGAAGTGAAACATGGACGATAAATAGTTTGGACAAGAAGAGAATAGAAGCTTTCGAAATGTGGTGCTACAGAAGAATGCTGAAGATTAGATGGGTAGATCACACAAGTAATGAGGAGGAACTGAATAGGATTGGGGAGAAGAGAAGTTTGTGGCACAACTTGACTAGAAGAAGGGATCGGTTGGTAGGACATGTTCTGAGGCATCAAGGGATCACAAATTCAGTATTGGAGGGCAGCATGGAGGGCAAAAATCGTAGAGGGAGACCAAGAGATGAATACACTAAACAGATTCAGAAGGATGTAGGTTGCAGTAGGTACTGGGAGATGAAGAAGCTTGCACAGGATAGAGTAGCATGGAGAGCTGCATCAAACCAGTCTCAGGACTGAAGACCACAACAACAACAACAACGTACCCATTTCTTGCCATTTGCGGGAAGTTTTAATTTACTGCTTTAACATGAAGAAATCTGCGTCTGTGGCTCTTAAAATGCTGAGTAAGACAAATTGCGAGGGGACTATTAGTGGAAGAACGTGCACAGAATGTTTTCAGCGCCTTAAGAAAGGTGATTTTGATATCGGAGACCGGCATGGCGGTGGAAGACAGAACGTTTTCGTAGCTACTGAAACAGACGAAGACAGTCACAGGACATCGTTATCGAAAGCAATTTGTGCGTTCGAGTCCAGCACTGAAACACAAACGGCCGCAATGTAGCAATAGACACGTAAAGGTAATTTTCCAGCAGATCAGTGCTCGACCCCATGTCGCAAAACCCGTCACAATATACATGGAAACGTTGAAATGAGAAGTCCTATCCCTCCCGCCGTATTCTCCATACGTTGCTCTCTCTGACTACCACCGTTTTCGATCAGTGGCATACAGTCTGGCTGTGCAGCACTTCCCATCATATGAACAAGTGCAAAATTGAATCGATTCAAGGATCCCCACAAAAGACGCCCAGTTCTTCCGCCACGGGCTTCGCATGCTTTCCGAAAGATGCGGGAATGTAGTGGCCAGCGATGGGCGATACTATGAATCATAATTTTTTGTAAGTTTTTCACGATAAAGCTCCGAACTTCGAGAAAAAACGGCGGAGGCGAAGTTGGTTCAAATGGCTCTGAGCACTATGGGACTCAACTGCTGAGGTCATTAGTCCCCTAGAACTTAGAACTAGTTAAACCTAACTAACCTAAGGACATCACAAACATCCATGCCCGAGGCAGGATTCGAACCTGCGACCGTAGCGGTCTTGCGGTTCCAGACTGTAACGCCTTTACCCGCACGGCCACTTCGGCCGGCAAGGCGAAGTTGTAGTGCTAGTGTTTGGACGGTTGGGTACAGTCATGGTGCTACAGGAAACCACAAACATTTTTCCATTGAGGCATTGATCGTCTTATAATACAGTGCGATAAATGTTTTAACAGTTAAGGTGATTACTTTTGAAATAATGAAGTTAGCTCACTTGTTTCATCTGTGTCATTTTCATTTCAATGGCCGCTATATTCTAAGAAATGAGACATTGTAAGCAGTAGAAGACTTTTGTAACGTGGGCACCCAAAACAATGGACCATAGCTGAAGTAGAGAGATTTAAGATGCAGACAGGCAGTAGCAAGAAACGCAATTCTGAAAAATAGTTTTTTTCAACATCTGGTATCAATTTGGGTGTTAGGAAGTCTCTTCTGAAGGTACTAGAGGCTATAACTAAAGTGGAGCTACTCAGGTCCGTTGTGGGCTGTAATTATCGTATAGCAACAAAGCGTGGTAGAATTTCTAATGCGTTAATGCGGAACCGATTTGGGCTGGAAAAAATAGGGTTCAATTTTGGCCACCAGGTGCAAATCAGGCGCTGTAAGTTCAAGGAAGACGTATAGAAATGTTGCCACATGTAATGGATTAGGAACGGGACCTGGGCAGAAAAGGTCAACCAAGTGGAAAAGGTATAATGCTGATTTTTATTATTAACAGCCACATACACAACTTGTTCAGGATGTGCACCGAAGGCGTCGACGAAATGCTGCATCGGTAAAACGACGTAATCAACAGTTGCCGGCAGCAATTCCGGTGGAATCTGAGCGAAGTGTTTCCTGTATACTGGCCTTCAGATCGTGTAGAGACCGAACGTGTCCCTTATAAACACATTCTTCTAGATATCTCCAGAGCCAAAAGTCACATGGATTTAGATTAACTGATATTGCGATTCATGGCAAGCCATCCTAGGCTTGTATTTCAACAAGATAATGCCCTCCCACACACGGCGAGTGTTTCTGCTACTTATCTTTGTGCTTGCCAAACCCTACCTTGTTCAGCAAGCTCACCGCATCTCTCCCCAACTGAGGACATGTGGAGCATTATGGGAGGAGGTCCTCCAAGCGTCTCGGGATTTTGACGACCTAACACGCTAGTTGGACAGAATTTGAGATGATATCACTCAGAAGGACATCCAACAATTCTGCCAAGCAATGCCAAGTCGAATAACTGCTTGGATAAGGGCCAGAGTTGGACGAGCGCGTTATTCACTTACTCAGTTCGTGAAGCTCTTTCTCTTGAATAATCATCCGATTTTTCTGGAATTGTAATCATTTGTCTGTACATATGTATTATATATACAGATTCCCCTTCCATTCGGATAATTTCTTCGCGGTGTGTCGTTTTCTTTTTGTCTTAGACCGTATTTCTGTACCCGTTTTTTTTGTGTGCACCGAGAATCAGAATGCTGCCTGTCCATCATTTTCCAATTTTATTCAGTTTTCCAAACGGTATCTTCCAGTCCACTCCGTCTAACGCCTTCTTTTGGTCAATGGTTGCGGCATACTTTTTCCTATTCCTTTCAGTTCTTCTTTCTAAGATCATTCGTATCGCCTCCGTAGGTAGAGGTAGCGTTACCGCCTACCACACAGGGGGCCCGGGTTCGATTCCCCGGGGGGACTGGCTGTTGTGTGTCCTTCATCATTATTGACTCGTAAGTCACCGAAGTGGCGTCAACTAAAAAGGACTTCCAGTACGGCGGCCAAACTCCCCCGAATGGGGGCCTCCCGACCAACAACGTCATACGATCATTTCCATTTTCCATGGCATTATAGCTCCATTAGTTGCTTTTCCTCTCCTGAATCGAAATAGTTGGGTAATCTTAGCTTTCAGTGTTTTCTTAACAATAACGAGAAGAATTTTTGAAGTACCTCTTAGTAATATTAAGGTTCTATAGTTTGAACAATCTGCGTATTACATTAAAAAGACTCTGTATCAGCAGGGTGAGAGTAAGCAGAGCTACGCTTAGATGCAACCCTGACCGGCATGTGTTACGGCGCTCGCAGAACTTACTATTCACAGAAATTCTGCTGGCTCGCTGTGTCTACTTTCGGATAGGTAGCTCCACACTTTATCATAGATACTGGACCCTGACGTAGAAAAACTATCAAATCTATTGCCTTCAGATTTACACTGAAGTGCCAAAGAAATTTGTATAGGCATCCGTATTCAAATACAGAAATATGTAAAGAGGCAGAACACGGCGCAGCAGTCGGCAACACCTATATAAGACAACTAGGGTCTGGCGCAGTTGTTAAGATTGGTTACTGCTGCTGCAATGGCACGTTATCGGGATTTAAGTGACTTTGAACGTGGTGTTACAATCGACGCGCGAGCGACGGGACACACCATCTCTGAGGTAGTGATGAAGCCGCAATTTTCTCGTACGACCATTTACAAGTATACTGTGAATATCAGGAATGCGGTAAAAGATCAAAACTCCAACATCGCTGCGTCCGGAAAATGATCCTGCATGAACGAGACCAACGACGACTGAAGAGAATCGTTCAGCGTGACAGAAGCGCAACTCTTCTGCAAACAGCTGCAGATTTCAATGCTGAGCCATCAACAAGTGTCAGCGTGCGAACAATTCAACGAAACATCACCGACATGGGCTTTCGGAGCCGAAGGCCGACTCGTGTACCCTCGATGATTGCACGACACAAAGTTTTACGCCTCGCCTGGGCTCTTCAGCATCGACATTGGACTGTTGATGACTAGAAACATGTTGCCTGGTCGGACGAGTCTCGCTTCGTATTATATCGAACGAATGGACGTGTACAGGTATGGAGACAACCTAATGAATCCATGGACCCTGCATGTCAGCAGGGGAGTGTTCAAGCTGGTGGAGGCTCTGTAATGGTGTGGGGCGTGTGCAATTGGAGTGTTATGGGATCCCTGAGACGTCTAGATATGACTCTGGTAAGTGACACGTACGTAAGTATCCTGTCTGTTCACCTGGATCTATTGATGTCCATTGTGCATTCCGTCGGACTTCCAGCAGGACGATGCGACACCCCGCACGTCCAGAATTGCTGCAGAGTGGCTCCAGGAACACTCACCTGAGTTTAAACACTTCCCATGGCCATCAAACTCCCCAGACGTGAACATTATTGATCATATTTGTGTATTTGGGATGCCTTGCAACGTGCTGATCAGAAGAGATCTCCACCCTGTCGTACTCTTACGGATTTGTGGACAGCCCTGCAGGATTCGTGGTGTCGGTTCCCTCCAGCACTGCTTCAGACGTTAGTCGAGTCCTTGCCACGTCGTGTTGCAGCACTTCTGCGTGCTCCTTAGCGCTTAACCACGTCGCCACGTCGATCGCTGAAGAAACACAAGTTCACATTTACAGCACCGTAGATTAAGAAAAGGTTTTTAACAGTATTGAATGGAACACACTTTTTGAATTTATGGAAGTAGTAGAGATAAAAAACGGGGATTTAATCGTAATGTACAACTTGTACGGAACTGGACTGGAGGTACCTGTATAAGAGTAGATGTACGTGAAAGGTTTAGGTTCCTGCTAGGATTTGAACACGGATTACCTACGACAGTCAGTTCTGATATGTTCCGATTAAAAGATATACGTTCTCATGTAAAATGTTCAGCCCCATGAAACTAATTAGTAACGCGGTCTCATTGCTAATTTTGTGGAACATCTCCCGGACGGTGGACACTTACTTACTTTGTGCAACGATTTACAACGGACATAGCAAAAGAAAACAGAACATAGACGAGCATAATTAGTTGTAACAAAACTTCTCACTTTACATGGAAACTTGTAAGAAACGTTCCTTATAGACTCGCGTAGACCTGTTGATATGTAGACGCAGTCTGTATAACTGCTCCGAAGTACAAAGAACTACTACTGCGCCAATCGCATCATCGCGAAAACCTACCTGTTCTGCTGGAAGATCATACATAGAAAAGCGAAGTATGATATTAACATAGACTGAATTTTGTTGGGATGTCAATTTTAGCCAAAAAATCGTGAAAGATTTTACTGACTCATTCAGCATTTAGTGGTAGCATGCTGTCTGCTGCGTATGAGTCGGCATAAACTCGTCTAAATAGGAGACCTATTGGCAAGAAAATTGATTTGAAAGAATGTCTGGATAGAAGTCCACATAACTGTCTCCAGTGATATCAAAACCATGATATCACACGTAGTATTAAAGTTCAGAAAATACGTGACTCACATTGTTTCAACATGTAAGAAAACTGAAGAAGAAAATTCAATACATGTCGAAAAATACTAAACAAGATTTACTAACAGGGAATATGACGAAATTTAATGTATTACTAGTCGGCTGAATACCAAACAAACAGATACTGTAACAGATATCGGAAACCTGCCCTCTTCATAAAAACACAGAGACGGATCTCCACGCAGCTGGCTAGATTCCAAGCCCTGGAAGTTTCAGTGCATATTTATACCTTCAATTTCGCAATACGAACCAAGAAAATCATCATGCATAAAATAAAAATTACTTCCGTGAACGAATCGCAAATTCCTACTTCTACTGCTTTAGGACAAGAACACGCAAGAGTGGCTTCTACATCTACATCTACATACATACCACCGTTGGTGCGCGGAGGAGGGTACGTTGTATCTCTACTAGACATTTTCTTTCCTGTTCCCTCTCAAATAGAGCAATGGACAAACGAGTGTCTATTTGCCTCCGTAAGAGTCCTAATTTATATGTTATATTCGTGGCCCTTACACGAAAAGTATGTTGGCAGCGGTAGAATTATTCTGCAATCAGCTTCAAATGCCGGTTCCCTAAAGTTTCTCAATAACGTTACTCGAAAAGAACTTTGCCTTCCCTCTAAGGATTCGCATTTGAGTTCGCGAAGCATCTCCCTGATGCATGTTGACCGCACCTATCGGTGACAAATCTAGCAACCGCCTCTGAATTGCTTCGATGTCTTCCTTTAATCCGACCTGATGGGGATCCCAAACACTCGAGAAGTACTCAAGAAAGACTCGCACTGGTGTCTTTATGGGGTCTCCTTTATAGATGAACCACACTTTCCTAAGACTTCCCCAGTAAACCGAAGTCGACCATTTGCCTTTCCCATATGCTCGTTCCATTTCATATCGCTTTGCAACGTGACGCTTAGATATTTAATGTACTTGACTGTGTCAAGTATCACACTGCTAATTCTGAATTAGAATATTACAAGATTGTTTTTCTTACTCAACTGTATTAACTTACATTTTTCTACATTTAGAGCAAGCTGCCATACATCACACCAAATAGAAATTATGTCTAAGTTATTTTGTATCCTCCTACGATCACTCAACGACGACATCTGGCAGTACACCGCAACGTTATCAGCAAACACCTGCACACTGCTGCTAACCCTGACCACCAAATCATTTATGTATGTCTCCAGACCCAGCGTTCTCAGCGAGGCAGCTGTTAGCTGATTGACAGATCAGCCAAATTGATTCAGGGTGGTCAGAAATAGTCTGAAAAGCGCGTAGGGGTGTTGTAGGGTAGGTTTTGATGAGAAACAATTGTTCACGAAAAAATTCGATACGTTTTCGTTACCGAGTTAACTGGCATTGAAGTTACTCAATCGGGCAGTTGTGTGTGCAAATTCAAGCGGTCTGCCAGAGACGGAGTCACCAAACGTGTTCTTCGTTTGGTTTCCTGAAGCCGAACAAGAGAGCGATTCAAAAATTGGTCATGGGACGGTAGTATGGATCAAACCCGATTCAAAGGCTCCACAGTCTCGTGCGCGATCATCTACGCTAAGATAACCGACACTAATTGTATATGTCGGATCGCCTGAATATGCGCGCGCAACGGCCTAATTGGCTAACGTCCATGGTAATTAACTCAGAAACGGAGCAACATATTGAATTTTTTTTCTCAACAATTATTTCTCATCGCAACCTACCCTGCAACATATTTACAAGCTTTTCAATCTGTTTCTGACCACCCTGTATATGTTACAGTGGCTATTCAGAGATGGTGAGCCTTGGACTGGGGTTGAGAACTGCAACAAATCAAACTTTGGAGACCACAACACATTTATTTGTATACTCGCGTTTTCGTATAGACTGAAAATTAGTATCTGATCTCCCCAGTCTGTTCCAGTTTTATTCAATTTTTCAAAGAGTATATTCTATTCCACCCCATCAAAAGGCTTCTTTCGGACAACGAATGCGGCATTCGTCGTCCTTTGGATCTTTTGTAAGTAGGCTGTTTAGGTTCTTATATTGGTAACGCCACCGCCACGTAGCGCTCTGTATGAAAATCACTGGCTGGTTTCCATTGTTGTTGTCTCATGTGGTGTTGGGCAGTTGGCTGTTAACAACGCGTAGTGTTGCGCAGTTGGAGGTGAGCCACCAGCAGTGGTGGATGTGGGGAGAGAGATGGCGGAATTTTTAGAGCGGATGATCTGGACGTGTGTCCATCAGAGACAGTAAATTTGTAAGACTGGATGTCATGAACTGCTATATATATTATGACGTTTGGACACTATTAAGGTAAATACATTGTTTGTTCCCTATCAAAATCTTTCATTTGCTAACTATGCCTATCAGTAGTTAGTGCCTTCAGTAGTTTGAATCTTTTAGTTAGCTGCCAGTATTGGCGCTCGCTGTATTGCAGTAGCTCGAATAACGAAGATTTTTGTGAGGTAAGTGATTTGTGAAAGGTATAGTTTAATGTTAGTCAGGGCCATTCTTTTGTAGGGATTATTGAAAGTCAGAATGCGTTGCGCTAAAAATATTGTGTGGCAGTTTAAGCAGAGTCATTCATTAATTTTTCTAAGGGGACGTTTCATATGGTGACCCTTAGCCGAGGATAACTCACTGGAATCTTCTGATTTTTCCTTGTAGTTTGTGTAATTAGTGTAGCTATTATTTATTGTTAGCACGTAATTATACAGATAATTTCCTTTGTAGTTGTAGTTTTTCATTGTTGTGCAGTAAAACAGTTGTGGCATGAATGTAGATTTGCAAAAGTATTTCGCAGCTGCGCTTGCAATTAAGTAGATATTATTTTCAGTGCTATGTTAATGTGTTTTCTTATTTTCCTCTTCAAATTGTGCTTTTATGTGTTATCGTGTGAAATATTGTGACAATAATGGCGTGTGAAAAACGTAACATTAGGCTCCAAAGTAAACTGAGAAATGATAGTGACGACGAGCATAGCTTATCAGCACCACTGTGTAGTGAATTAACAGACATTCAAAGTAGTAATTTGGTAATTGTGCATAGGGAAATGGAGCGGGCGGCAAATAATAGCGTAGACAGTGAAACAAATAGTGAACAGGGAAGCATTATCGATCGATCGGTCGGCAACAGCTCGCCTCAGGATTCCGAAATGACAGGACGCAATCTTGCAAATACTATAGATTCAGGTTTTGTGTCCTCGCCGTTTTCTCAAATAAGTCAAGACACATGTTCTGCTTTTCAAAATGCGAATATTGCCGGCTCAAATGCACTGGCGAATAGCACTGAGGAACATGATTCAGACACCAGTGCATTCTTATTACAATTAATGCAAAAAATGGGACAAAAGCTTCAAAAGTTAGACACAATGGAACAAAATCTTCAAAAGTTAGACACAATGGAACAAAACCAGGTACAAACACAGCAACAGTTAGACGCAATGGAACAAAATCTTCACACCATGCTTGAACAAACACGTGAAGATTTAACTACTGAGTTACATAAAATCGAATCGAAATGTCAAAAAGTCTGTAATGACGTAAAAACACAAATTTGTGAGCATTTCCACCCTATTTTTTCACGGCATGAAAATACATTACAGAATCAGGAAGCAGCCATAAAAGAACTGCAAACTGTTGTTCATGAAAATCATGAGACCTTGCAAACTAAAATTGACTCAGTTGCATCTACCGATTCGGTTACGCAACTTGCAGAAACTCAGGAAAACTTAAAGGACACAGTAGATACGATTTCAACACAAATGGACACTCTGAAACATGGTTGAGAAAAACACACTGAGGAAATAAGTACACTATCGGAGAAAGTAGCCGAACTTTCGGATCAGTTCACTAATTTATCTACGGAGGTAGATGATAATCTGAATGACACAAAACCGGTAGTCTTTAATGACACAGAAGAGTATGAACAAATTAAGAAATTCGAACAAAATCAGAATCAAATTAATACGCAACACAAAAGAGAAATCCGGGAAGTACAAGATCAGTTGGCACAAGTAATACAAAAATTACATATTTCAGAGGACACTCGCGCTCCAACACGGGAAGAGCGACTTAGAAATACGGAAAAGCCGCAAAATAATAACACAGGGCATTTCGGAATGCACCGAATTTTGAGATGGAACCGCCGACACGACGTAACAATGACCGATGTTCGACTCGCCGACACGATGATTTTGACTATAAGCTGTTCATTACTACACGTAAATTCAAAACATTTAAGAATTCTGGCAGCGACATTCATCCACAAGCGTGGCTCCATCAATTCTCTCATTGTTTTCCTCCCAACTGGTCATTAGAGCACAGATTAGAATTTATGTGTGGCTACTTAGAGAATGAACCAGCTGAAAGAATGCGATCGGTCATTCACGATTGTCACAGTGAAGCAGAATTTTATCATGCCTTCCTCTCAGCAAATTGGTCTCAAGCTACACAAGACCGAGTAAAACATAGCATCATAATGATGAAACATTTCGAACAATCTGAATTTTCCAGTCTTGTGAAATATTTTGAAGACATGTTGCACAAGAATCAGTACCTGTCAAACCCATACAGCCCCTCAGAACTCATCCGCATTTGCTTAATGAAATTGCCTGAACATTTACGACATATTATTTTGGCAGGACGTTACAAAGACGACATTAAAGCTTTTCAGGGACTCTTACAAGAACTGGAAATTGACACTGACAATCTCGGGACGCGAAAACAGGAACACAACAATTACAGGTAACATCCGTCACAATTCTGCGATGAAAGAAATAATCACTGGACACGACAAGGCTATTCTTACAACGCAAATCATGAACAAAACAGACACCACCCATATGACAACCACTGGCAGAGTAATAGTTACAGAGAAAGATCGTATTTCCGTAGTAATGAATATGACAGAGACAATCATAGAAATAGACAATATGCCAACCAGAACTATTATTATCATGGGGACAGAGTAACTTCAGACGCAACGGTCCACCGTGCAGTGATAATTCAGGGAGAAATTCTCCACCACTTAACCGACAAGAAAGAAACAACAGGAACTACCGACATGACGACAGACGATATAATCATAACGACAGACCTGAATTTCATCAGAACTGGCTGGGCCCTCTCGGCAAGGTGAATTTGTAGAAGTTAGGTCCCCTAATCCTAATATCGACGCGCGCCAACAAAGAGACAATCAACGACTCTCACTGCAGGCAGCCACGTGCGCTGGCTGGCTCAGAGAAAAATAACATAGACGCTAACCTTGAGAAAACTTTTAGCATTCCTTACCGACGTATACAACATAATTGCTTTGACGATTGCACCACATTTCACATGTAAAATCGTTTATTGAATGATAATCTGCTTTTTAACTTAGTCTTTGCCATAAAATTTTTCACTTCACTTTACTATTACTCTTTGTCACACTTAGAAACTGTTATCATGCAACTATGTTTTCAAATTAACTATCCAGTCAAGAACCAAGAGAACTTATTTAAACAGAAATTACGAATGCATTGTTATAGTGAACAGACGACACAGTGTTGTTATTTGTACATTCTTGCTTGTTAGTTGCGCGATCACGTAACGACTATAAGGCTCACATACTTAGAACATATACCGGCGCTGCTAACGAGATTTTCATGCAACATTTTGGTTTACTTGAAAAGACACAAAGACACTCTTTATTTGAAGTACTTTCTGTGGGATTAAAGATGACTTAGCATTTGGTTTCTTTTGACAGCTACACAATTATATCATGACGCTAATAATGTGTGACACAATTTACATTGATGCTTTTGTGCTATATCTATTTTATATCTGCACAGTTTTTTTGAATTCTTCTGGAAAGGAAAACATCTTTTAGTAGTAACTTTTGTGGTATAGCTACAATGAGACAGCCTTTTCTGTAGCACAACAATACGTTACAGTGTAGTACTTTTTTGATCATGGTACTGTACGTAATAACTACGATATCTGTACGCATAGCATTTCGCTTTTGTTTATTGCGAGGTAAGTATATTGACTTCCACAGAACTTTGCTTACGGACGACGATAATTACGACACTTGGCTCATTTTTTACCCTTAAGTAATGACAGTGATTATGTTACAACAAGACGCACAATTTAGCGTGGCAGTACACGTATTTGAGTGATTAATTTTGTACTTAAACATTTAATTTTAAAGATTTTTGAATTACAAAGATACAAAGGTTTTCTGTGATACATTTCATTCCATTGCTGTAATTTGTAACACTTCAGGGTATAATTACATTAATCCTCAGGGGGTACATGCTTACTTTGTGTACCATGTGTTTGGCAAGCACAAGGAGCCCTAGCTAATATGGTATTTGCTTATACAACCTTACACATCGGTACCATATTTCTCAAACACATAAATTACACAGCTATCTGATCATTTAACTGACAGAGACAAACATTTTTTTTTACTTCATCAGTGACATATGTTTACACAATTACACAGTTGGATAACTACACACTTATGACGCTGTATTTTGTCTGTACTGTGTGAACTGTTCATATTTTTTCGGAACCATTGTGATACTATGAGAGCTTTGAATGATGTATTTGGTATGGAATCATGACTTTTAAAGTACGTTTGAGGTAGATGACACTATTGAAATGAGAAGAGAATTTTTTTTTAGGTTTTGAAATTATTGCAGAAAGCTACGACGTTTTTGAGATTTGACTGAGGTGTTATGATGTTATTATTACGACGACGATGTGTAATATGCTGTTGAGGAATGTTTATTATGATATGTATTTATTATGATGAAATATTGAAGAAGTGTCGACGTATGTATATGTGTAATAAGGTAAGGAATAATGAGTAGTGGTTAGGGACTCTGGTTTGTGAAAAAGGATGTTGGAAACCAAGAATCATAATTTAAGAGTTTTGAAATGTGTGTATATGCGTAAGATGACATGCAAAAGCAGCTAAATGGAGGTAATCAGATTATAATAGGGGACCTCAATGCACATGCTGGCACAGACAGGAAAGGATTCGAGGAGATAATGGGACCAGAGGGCCGGGGGAACCGAAATAGAGAAGGAAAATTGTTGCTGGAATTCTGCAAGAGGAATGGGCTGGCGATCGCAAATTCCTGGTACAAGAAGAGAAGTAGCCACAAAATAACTTGGTACAGTGGAGACTGGTCCCAAACTTCAGTAGTAGACTATGTACTAGTGGATAGGCAGATGATGAGCAGCCTCACAGATGTTAAGGCCATTCCATCTGAGGCCTTAGACAGTGACCATCGGCTGTTGGTAGCCACCCTGAGAGAGAAAAAAGATAGGAGGGCAACAGATATACAGGAGAAAAGGTTGAAGACATGGATGCTGAAAAAGGATGAACGGAGGACCCAGTACCAGACACTAATCAGGAAGAAGCTGCCAAAGGAAGATCAGAGAACAGTGGAAGAAGAATGGGGAGATTTTAAGAGGGCTCTAGTTGAGGCAGCTGAGACTGTGTGTGGAAGAACTAGCACAAAGAGGAGAAGTAAGGAAACCCCATGGTGGAACAACATATGTAAAGAGGCAGTACTTCGAAAGAACAAAGCCTTCAGAGAATGGTTCCAGACCCGAACAGAGGAAGCTAGGGTAAAATATAAGGAAAGCAAGAAAGCGGCACAGACCATAGTAAGGGCGGAGAAGAAGAAGTGGATGGAAAAATGGACAAGAATGTTAGAATAGGACAGTGAAGGGAACAAAAAAGTACTTTACACCATGGTAAGAAATAAGAGGAACGACAGAAGCGAGTGCCTGAGGATCATGGATAATAATGGAAGAGTTGTGGAGGAAATCCATGAGCTCAAAAAGATTTGGAAGGAGTACTTTGAAGATCTGTTGAATGCCGCCAAGCGGGTAACTAACAGCGTTGGAGAGCCTAAGGCAGCAGACGATTATAATAGTGGGGAAATTGATGATCTAACTTGGAATGAAGTGGAAGAAGCCATAAAGAGGATGAAAGGGGGCAAGGCACCAGGTTGGGACGAAGTAACAGTGGATATGATACGAGCAGCAGGAGAAGTAGGAACCCAGTGGCTATACAGAGTGCTGAGGGTGGTGTGGAAGGAGAACAGAATTCCTGAGGATTGGAAGAAAGGAATTATAGTCCTGATCTTCAAGAAAGGGGATAAAAGGAGATGTGAGAACTACAGAGGAATCACCCTGCTGTGCCACTGTGGAAAAATCTATGAAAAGACCCTGGAGAAGAGAATAAGAAGCAGTATTGAAAGTAGACTGCAAGAGAAGCAGTATGGTTTCAGACCGGGAAGATCATCAACGGAGCTCATATTTGCGGTAAGGCAACTGCAGGAAAGGCACTATGAGTACGGGAAGGACTTAATCATGGCCTTTTTAGATATTGAGAAGGCGTATGACAGTGTCTGTAGGGACAAGCTCTGGGATGTGCTGAACGCAAAAGGGATAGATGAAGAGATAACACGAAAAGTCAGAAAAATGTATGAGGGAAGTGAGAGTTGTGTGAAAGTGGGGAGGGAACGTACTGCATGGTTCAAGCTGGAAAATGGGCTGCGACAGGGAAGTGCACTTTCGCCTTTATTGTTTATTATTGTTATGGATGAAATCCTACAGCAAGTATCAGATGCAACTGGAGATCATAAAATGAAAGCAGTACTTTTTGCCGATGACCTGATGTTGTGGGGAAATTGCGAGAAGGAGGTGCAAGAGCAGTTAGATGTATGGGAGGCAATGGCAGCACAATATGGAATGCATTTCTCTGCAAAGAAAAGTGAAATAATTGTCACAACAAGGAAGAAGAATAGGCCAAATGTGGATATAACTTGTGGAGGGGAAAAACTACAAGTGGTAGAGAACTTCAAGTACCTGGGAAGCATGATTGAAAGTAAGGGGGGAAATGAAAGGTGCAGAAAAGCAGGGCAGTTCTACAAATGCATTAGGGGGCTTATTTGGAGCAAGGAGGTGCCACAGAAATCCAAGGGAATTATGTACCGAACCTACTTCGTCCCCATATTGGCATACGGAAGTGAGACATGGGTAATGCACAAAAGCGACAAAAGTAGAATACAGGCTAGTGAAATGAAGTTCCAGAGGAGCAGGTTAAGTGTAACAAGACGAGACAGATTGCGAAATGTGTATGTGAGGGAAAGACTAAAGGAAGAACCAGTACAGGACAGGATAGAAAAATCAAGACTGCAGTGGTATGGACACATGAAGAGAACGGATGAGGGAAGAATTCCAAAGAGGATGTTTGATCTGCAACTGGAGGGGAAGAGGCCCAGAGGAAGACCAAGAGATAGATGGGTGAAGGGAGTGAAGGAAT
Organism: Schistocerca piceifrons; assembly: GCF_021461385.2. Lineage (NCBI taxonomy): Eukaryota > Metazoa > Arthropoda > Insecta > Orthoptera > Acrididae > Schistocerca > Schistocerca piceifrons. The sequence continues at coordinate 87,613,640 of NC_060143.1, read as the reverse complement.
GTGTGACGAGAAGAGGAGAGAACTGGACGAAGGTGGAAGAGGGGGAATGGTGGAAAGACAGAACACGATGGAGAGGCTTGTGTTCCCGATAGACCCAGCCAGTGGCTGGAAACTGTCCAAGATGATGATGATGATGATGTATATGCGTAATGTATCACAATGCCGGCAAAATTTTTTTGGATGCTGTTATATTTATAGGATTTTGTTTCTACACATTCGTAACGCAAATTCTCGACCTGTGAAATTTTTTTTTTTATATGAGACTGTCACTGCTGTCGTAAATATTTCGGTAAGAAAGTTAAGTGACCTTCACGTAATGCGTCGTGGACGCCCAGCTGTGCCACCTGCCTGGAGAAAAAGCCATTAGGTGGAGGAAAAAAGAGAGACCGTTAACCTTGCTATTGACACTCCTGTGTAGAAAGCATCGCAAATATGACATGCTATTACTTGGAGACATATGATTATACTGTGGAGCATGTACTTTGTGCTACTTACTGAAATGCTTATGAACTGATGGGAAATATTCTTACATCTGCACACCTCATTATGACAAGTGTCTTTCTACGAGAGTTGAGAAAATTTCTACTAACTTATGAAATGCCACGTGACTATTGAATGATATTTTTATGCTCCGCTTTAGATAGTTGCTTATTTCATTTGATATCTGGTTTCCAGCTGTGTTACAGCACTGATTTTATAAAATAAAATTAAATGCATTTGCTAATGTGAAAACTTTCTGTCAACAGATCTACTAAATAATAATTTTATGATCCACATTCTTCGAAAAAGGAGCACTTGGAAACGAAAGAACAATAAGAAGGGACTAATAACAGTAACTGCATACATAATTTCCTTTTTGAGTATTTGGTAATTTTTTGTAGAATAAGTTTTTGTGGTGCACCACTTTAATTACATAGACATTAAAATGTGAATAAACATTTCCCTTATCTGCATTGTTGTCTTTAGTGTACTATTTTTTCTGCTTGTGGGTTTGTCAAGTTTAGATATAAGTTATTACATTTACTGCTGCTTGCTCTGCCAATTTCCATTTTTTTGTCATTGCTGTTTGTGTTAATTGTTTTGTGCTGCTGCATTGCCTCGTCCCTTAGTTTAGCATCTGAGCTCAGTAGATTTAAGTTAGCTTAAGATGGGGTAGGCTATATAAGAGAACGAGTTGTGATGAATTGGAAGAAATGCATTGAGAAGCTATAAGAAAATGGTTTGGCCAAAAAAGGATTTTGAAAGAGGATATGAACAAAGAAGTAGGGTTTAGGGACAACAGGTTTAGGTAGGATTTTCTTGGAAATAAATGATGAGGTAAGATAATGGAAGATAAATAATGAGGTAAAAAAAATGTGAACATATAAATACAGAAAGCATGCTTGGATAGGATTTTTTGGTGGAAACAAATGTTGAAATTAGACGAAAGATCTATGGATTGAAGTTTTGGGTTGGACTGCAGTACCAAATGTTACACCGAAAACAAACCCTATCCTTTCCTCCTGTGTTATTCTGCTGTGTGTTTGTGTACTCTTGTGTATTTGTGTTTTCCTGTCTTTATGTGTTTAGCTAATAAGATTTATTTTGTAGAATGTTTCTAGTACTAAGCTACATTCACTATGATGAGGAATACTGTTATCCTCAAATAGAATTTACATTAATAATATGTTATTTTCTTTGCAAAGATGTTTATAGACATTATTAATTCTGTTCTGTTTCAATGGTCATGTGTGAAATTAATGTTTCGAAAACTGTTCTCATTATTTTATGTATTTACTTATGTCATAATTCCTGTAACACTGATGTATATGTTATTTCGATTCTTTTGTAAAGCCCGTATTACTACAAATGTTATCTGTATTGTTATGTTCTTTAATGATGTATTTTGTACCTATGTTATTGTATTCTCATGTTATAATATTGTAATTGACACCAGTTCATCAAATTAACTTGTAAGCATTCATTTCACTGCACACATTTCTGTGGGTCATAGTATATGCACAATATGTGAAAAAAAGAGGACTGTTAGTGCTCCCACATGTGTTGATAATTCAGCAAGGGACTAGTTAACAGCATTGTTGGTTCTAAGGACATTCCAAAAAGTTTTGTGAGTACACAAGTGGTGGTTTATGGACTTGCTATATTGTCCGCAAGACTCTTTGATGGTAATTGCGCACCTGCACAGTCACAGCAGATGGCTGCTGGACATCTCTACAAGGACTACAGTGGGTCTACATCTTTGATGACTCACCAATACCATTATTTCTACAAGGACTGCAGTGGGTCTGCACCTCTGGTGGCCCACCAATACCGTAATCTCTAACAGGACTACAGTGGTCTGCTCTGTGATGACCTACCTACCAATATTCTTCAAAACTTCGACTGACTCTGCTGTGGGTTTGCTCTGTTGTGGCCCATTACCTGTCTTTCCGTTGGAAGGACAACAGTACTTCGTCAAGACTGCATGGAAATCCACTACTTCTGTGTGCATTTTCTTTTACTGCTCAGACATTGAGGAAAAAAACTGCAATTATACTGTGATGAATGACCAGGACTGTCTTTATGGACTGTGAGAAAATTTTAGCTTTTGACCAACATTGTATCAGTAAGTGTGTGCATTTGATATCTTTGTTATTGTAATTATGAAATTTTTTTTCAAGTCTGTATTGGCCACTGCCCAAAACAATTTGTAAAATTTTTTGTGGGGAGCATGGGGGCTATGTAAGTAGGCTGTTTAGGTTCTTATATTGGTAACGCCACCGCCACGTAGCGCTCTGTATGAAAATCACTGGCTGTGCTGCGTGCAGTATGTGGCTGGTTTGCATTGTTGTTGGCTCATGTAGTGTTGGGCAGTTGGCCGTTAACAGCGCGTAGCGTTGCGCAGTTGAGGTGAGCCGCCAGCAGTGGTGGATGTGGGGAGAGAGATGGCGGAATTTTTAGAGCGGATGATCTGGATGTGTGTCCATCAGAGACAGTAAATTTGTAAGACTGGATGTCATGAACTGCTATATATATATTATGACGTTTGAACGCTATTAAGGTAAATACATTGTTTGTTCCCTATCAAAATCTTTCATTTGCTAACTATGCCTATCAGTAGTTAGTGCCTTCAGTAGTTTGAATCTTTTATTTAGTTGGCGGTTGTGGCGCTCGCTGTATTGCAGTAGCTTGAGTAACGAAGATTTTTGTGAGGTAAGTGATTTGTGAAAGGTATAGTTTAACGTTAGTCAGGGCCATTCTTTTGTAGGGATTATTGAAAGTCAGATAGCGTTGCGCTAAAAATATTGTGTGTCAGTTTAAGCAGAGTCATCCATTAATTTTTCTAAGGGACGTTTCACTTTCTTAGATGGTTCGTAGTGCCATTTTAGCTCCCCTGCTCCCTTTTCCTTTTCTGAATCCACTTGGGTGGATTATTTTAGCGTTAAGTCTTTACGTAACAATATTGACAAGAATTTTTAAGCATGGTTTAGAATACTTCCGGAACACTCGACAGACTGACCAAAAGTTGTTCAGAGTCGATACTAGGTACAGAATTGCATCTTTGCAGTAAGCCTGTGGTAACTGCTACACGAGATAATAGAACTGTAAAAATAGCAAATTATGTATTGAAAGTCGCAATGTAACAGCCATGTTTCAAAGGAAGGCTGTAATTACAAAAGGAGTGAGACAGTGATGTAAAGTACCCCACATTATATTCGATACGTACAGCAAGCAGGAAGGGAAATCACGAAGAACTTTGAAAACAGGGTTGAAGTTCAGGGCGGAGGTGGCACTGTAATTATATCAAAGATGGCTAAGGACTTGGAAATGATTCTGCAAGAAAAGTTATATCACTTAATATACGTAAAAGAAGAATTATGAATTTTAGATGAATTGTGTCAAATGATGCTGAAAGAATTAGATTGGAAATAACTCACTGAAAGCAAGAGACGTGGTTTGTTATTTCGGTAAGAAACTACCTAACGACGGCAGAAGTAAGGAGAATGCATCAAAATGTAGTCCAACAATAGGGAGAAAAATATTTTTTTAAAAGGAAAATATGCGAACATAGAATAGAAATTAAAGAATTCTGATGTCATTTTGGTATTAGGTCTAAAAATTTGCTTCCGGCGTTTTGCTATAGATGGCAGTAGTGGCAGGCCGTGGCGTAGGCAGCAGGTCGTAACTGTCACACAGTAAACTTTGGCATTTGTGAACACAACGCCAACAAAACATTAGTCGATTTGCGATGGCATCATAAAGGTATTTGCGACTGCATTTCTTAACTTAAGAAACCAGTTCTCGTAATTTGCGGGAAGTCCTAATGTTCTGCTTTAACACGAAGCAGTCTGCTGCGGAGGCTCATAAAATGTTGGGTAAGACCTATGATGAGGCACCTGTAAAAGAAAGAACGTGCAGAGACAGCTTCGAGAACGGTGATTTTGACGTCTGTGGAAGAGAGAAGGTTTTCGAAGCTACTGAAGCTGGCGGAACCACTCACAGGTGATCGTTATCGAACGCAACTGATACGTTTGAGCTGACCACTGAAGTACCAAAAGCCACGATGCAGCAATAGGCATGAGAATGCGATTTTGCAACATGACATTTCTCGACACCATGTCACAAAACCGTCAAAACATAAGTCCTACACCACCCGCCGTATACTGCAGACACTGCCCCCCCCCCCCCTTCTCCCCCGACAACATCTACATCTACATCCCGGCAAGCTACCTTACGGTACGTGGCGGAGGGTACCCTGTACCACTACTTGTCACTTCCTTTGCTGTTCCACTCGCAAACAGAGCAGGGGAAGAACGACTGTCTATATGCCTCGGTATTAGCCCTAATTTCTCGTATCTTCTCTTCGCGGTCCTGTATGTTGGAGGCAGTAGAATCGTCTAGCAGTCAGCTTCAAATGCTGGTTCTCTAAATCTTCTAACAGATTTCCTCGAAAAGAGTGTCGCCGTCTCTCCAGGGATTCCCATTTGAGTTCCGGAAGCATCTCCGTACCACGTGTTGTTCGAACCTACCGGTAACAAATCTAGCAGCCCACCTCTGAAGTGCTTCGATGTCTTACTTCAGTCAGACCTATTTCGGATCTCAAACACTCGAGCGGTACTCAAGAACAGATCGCACCAGCGTCCCATGTGCAGTCTCCTTTACAGGTGAACCACTCCTAAAATTCTCCCAATAAACCGAAGTCGACTATTCGCCTTCCCTAACACAATACTCACATGCTCATTCCATATCATATCGCTTTGCAACGTTACGCCCATATTTTTAAACGACTTGACTGTGTCAATCAGGACGCTAGTAATACTGCATCCGAACATTACAGGTTTGATCTTCGTACTCATCCGCATTACCTCACATTTTTCCACATTTAGGGCTAGCTGCCATTCATCACACCAATTGGAAAATTTGTCAAAGACGACTTGTATCTTCCTACAGACACTCAACTTCGACACCTTACCATACACCACGGCATCGTCAGCAGACAACTGCAGATTGCTGCCCACCCTGTCCGACAAATCATTTGTGTGTATAGAGAACAATAGCGGTCCTATCACACTTACTAGAGCACTCCTGACGAGAACTTTGTCTCTGATGAACACTCGCCGCCGAGGACAACATACTGGGTGTTGGGTCTTGCCCACTCGTTTCGTATAGGGTGCGTAAGGGATGCTGCGTTCTCGGAATGCTATATAACAATTCAAGCAAATAACATCAGTAGTTTTATTTCTATAAAACGGATCTACAATACTTAACTTTAATGTACAAAGGTGTCGCAAGCGTTGGGCGACATGCAACATAAAATCTGCGTCCTGCTTCACACAATGTTCAAACAAGCAATGAGTATCGATCACTACTGCTGTGACTTGGCAAGATAGCCAAGCCACTAGGACAGGAAGCCGAAAGGCACGCTTTTAAGCTCACGCAGGCTGGCGTGAGGTCTGGAACAGGTCAAGGTATTATAGCAGCAAAAATAGTACGTAACTTCTGGAATACTTAACTTTAATCCATAATTGGTGAACATCGGTCTGACGGTACATGCATCACAAGATAAATAGCAGTTGATAATGGCGCCTTGCTAGGTCGTAGCAAATGACGTAGCTGAAGGCTATGCTAACTATCGTCTCGGCAAATGAGAGCGTAATTTGTCAGTGAACCATCGCTAGCAAAGTCGGCTGTACAACTGGGGCGAGTGCTAGGACGTCTCTCTAGACCTGCCGTGTGGCGGCGCTCGGTCTGCAATCACTGACAGTGGCGACACGCGGGTCCGACGTATACTAACGGACCGCGGCCGATTTAAAGGCTACCACCTAGCAAGTGTGGTGTCTGGCGGTGACACCACAACTACAATGTGATATTGTAGCACTCTCTGCTAGGCCGTGCTAATACTCTGCGAATACTGTGCTAAATATCCGGCCAAAGCTGGCAGGAGTGGCGCTTATATTCACTGCATGCAGAGGTCACTCCTGGCGTGGTGCGGTCCTTGCCAGCGGGCTATTCCTCACCACCTTCTCTGATCTTGCATTCTTTCTCTTCGTTCCGGCGCTTGTGGTTACGCCACAACACTGGGTTCTAATACTTAACAAATGTTCGAGCCACTCACATACCTGCGAATTTATTCCATATGCTCGTACCTTTGTTAACAGCCTGCAATGAGGCACTGTGTCAAATGTATTTTGGATATCTAGAATTATGGAATCTACCTGTTGTCCTTCAACATGTATGTATGTATTTATTAAACCGGGGACCTAGAAACGACCGAGAGGCTTCGTCCTGCCGTAGCCCTCAGTGGATCACAACCCCACAACAGGCCACAGCAGTCCACCCATCCCACCGCCACCCCATACCGAACCCAGGGTTATTGTGTGGTTTGGCCCCCAGTGGCACCTCCGTCCTCCTCCCCCCCCTCCTCCCGCCTCCCCCCTCCCCGAACGTCTCATACCAGACGAGTGTAACCCCAAATGTTTGCGTGGTAGAATAATTATGGTGTACGCGTACGTGGAAACGGTGTTTGCGCAACAATCGCCGACACAGTGTAACTGAGGCGGAATAAGGGGAACCAGCTCACATTCGCTGACGTAGATGGAAAACCGCCTTAAAAACCATCCACAGACAGGCCGGTACACTGGACCTCGACATTAATCCGCCGGGCGGATTCGTGCTGGGGACTGGCACGCCTTCCCGCTCGGGAAGCAGCACGTTAGACCACGCGACTAGCTGGGCGGGCTTCAGCCATAGTTCTCAGTATATCATGTGAGAAAAGGGCAAGCTGAGGTTCGCACGAGTAATGCTATCTAAAACGATGCTGATCCGTGGACAATATCTCGAGAAAGTTTATCATATTCGAAGTGAGAATATGTTCAAGACTTCTGCAGCAGACAGAAGTTAGGCATATTGGTCTGTAATTTTGCGGGTCCGTTCTTTTACCCTTCTTGTATACTGGACTCGCCAACTACCACCATTTTCAATCAATGGCACACAGTCTGGTTGACCAACACGTCCGGTGATGTGATCAAGTGCAAAATTGGATCGATTCATGAATCTCCTCAAAAGACATCCAGTTCTTCTGCCACTGCTGCTCGAAAAATGGGAGAAAGTAGCAGCCAGCGATTGCCGATATGTGAATCGTAAATTTTTAGTAAATCTTTGTAATAAAGCCTCGAACTTTGAGGAATAACGCCGGAAGGAAAGTTGCAGACATAATAAAATTTGTACTACGGAAGTTCAAATGGCTCTGAGCACTATGGGACTTAACATCTATGGTCATCAGTCCCCTAGAACTTAGAACTACTTAAACCTAACTAACCTAAGGACATCACACAACACCCAGTCATCACGAGGCAGAGAAAATCCCTGACCCCGCCGGGAATCGAACCCGGGAACCCGGGCGTGGGAAGCGAGAACGCTACCGCACGACCACGAGCTGCGGACTCTACGGAAGTTGCAAATTTCAATTATTTATTTACTAGCTGAGTAGCTTCGGACTGCGACCCATTTTCAAATCATCCTACAGGACAGGAAACCGAACTTACAGTTACATACCATACAGATATTAGCAAATTTTTCAGGGCATTCCAAAAATACAGAACGTATCGTTTCGAGATTTACGTACCAGATAGTCAAAATGGTATTTCCAAAAATACAATAAAAATTGTTTAGCTAAATATATATGTATTTACATTCTTGCAGTTTTTGCCCACTTGAGGCCCCTTTTGTGCATCTTCATCTTCATGGCCCCCTCCCCGTTTCCTAGCCCACCATCCTCTCCCTATCTCTTCTTCCCTCCCTCCTCCCCCTCCACTCTACAACCCCACTCTACTCCATACGGCACTCCCATGAGTGTGTTTATGCTATGTCTTCCCCCAGGATGCCAATTACATTCTTGGTGCTTTGTGAAAGACAACTTTGTGGTTTAATGTCTCTTTTTACCTGGGACATATCATGAAAAAATTGTTTTATCTTCATATAATTTTGTAAAGATTGTTATGCTACAACTTTTACGCTTGTAAAAAACTGGAAGTGATGAAGATTTTTTAATGTCCTACCATTTGTTTTCTTTTAACACTAATGTTATGGTTCACATTAACGATTTCTACGTGTCACCGTGGCACACGATTTTGTCATACGCGCTGTGTTTTACTGATAGTGTTGATTTTAAGTATTTGACTGTTTTTTTTTAGTAAAGATTTTAAAAATGTTAATTTTACTGTTGACTTGTATTGTTATTGTAGAGAGTGAGTCACCAACTATCGCCACCAAGAATAACTCCGAAAGTGTGATATGAGCTGAAAAGTTTGTGGGACAAAAGTTGCATGGGACAAAGGCGGCCATAATATAACGTTGGTTTTTTGTTGCTAGATGGAGTCACTTCAGAGATATGAAGGTCAACCTTGTTTTTTTAAATTGGATGCTTTAGTTTGGTACTTATTTTCGGATGCGGTTATCGAGACGATCCAGTGATGTGTATGGTCCGTGTAAAGAAGGTGTCCGAAGTGATGACCATTGGTATCAATGCAGTGCTGCAATCTTCTTATTATGGATTGAATAGTATTCCTTATCACTTCGGCACTAAACGAAGCACATGATCTGACAATTCTCTCTGGCATATCTTCAGCTGTAGTTGGAACGTCTTTATAAATAATGCCTTTTACGAATCCCCACAAGAAAAAATCCAGAGGCGTCAAGTACGGTGAACGAGCCGGCCACGCCATATCTCCTCAGCGTCCAATCCAGCGATTTGGGAATTGTCTCTGCAACTCATTTCTAGCCATCAGCAAAAACTGTGCCGGACACCCATCGTGTTGGTGCCCCATTCTATTCCTTGTCCCTAAAGATATTTCTTCCAATAACACACCTAATGTTTCTTGCAGGAATGCCGTATACTTCCTACCATTAAGATTTGCTTCGATGTAGCAAGGGTCTATAATTCTGAGCTCCTGAATCCCACACCATACATTCACCGACCACGTTTTTTGTCGTGCAACTTGCCGCAGCCAATATGGATTTTCAGTTGCCCAATAATGCAAGTTATGCAAATTTCCATTTCCACGGTTCGTGAATGTAGCCTCGTCAGTAAATAAAATCGAATTAATAAATGTGTCATACCTCTGAATCTGAAGTTGGGCCATTCGGCAGAATTCAGTGCGACACATACAATCCGTACCAGATAATTCTTGGTGGAGACTGATATGGTAAGGATGATATTTATGGTGACGCAGAACACGAACAACACTACTCTGGCTCTTGCCAGATTCCCTTGCGATTTGACGCGAACTAACACAAGGATCTCGAACCACAGTGGCAAGAGTATCAATTTCCGTTTCCTTCTTAGTAACTTTTCTTTGCCGGATATGTTTCCGATGCGTTAAAGATCCAGTTGTTCTCAATTTATCATACACATATTTAAACGTACGACGTGTAGGGTGATTACATTGAGGATATCTTACCCCGTATAAGTCTCTAGCTCTCACTGAATTTCGTTGGTATTCTCCGTAAATGAGAATCATTTCAACTTGTTCTTCGAAGGAATACATAATTCACATTTGCTTGATTCGACGATACTAGTCTTACCGTTCTTATTAGTGTTGTATTGCGAAACGGTCGAATGGTGCTTACATGTCAATGGCACGTTAGATGGATACGCCGTATTCGGCGAATATTTACTATCTTCGCGATATACGAGAGAGAATTGTGAGAGCATGTGCTTTAATAAGTGCTGAAGTCATAAGGAATACCACTCAATCCATGATAAGAAGATTGCAGCACTGCATTCACACCAATGGCCATCACTTCGAACACCTTCTGTATACGTTCATGCCACCTTTGTGACCTTCGTTAACTTTCAAAGACCTTACTGTTACACATCATTGTATTCGTCTCGATAGCCGCTTTCAGAAAATAAGTACCAAACTAAAGCATTCGATTTAAAAAAAAAGCAAAATTGACCTTCATATCTCTGTCGCGACGCCACCTAGCAACAAAAAACCAACGTCATATTATGGCCTCCGTTGTCCCATGTAACATTTGTCAAACGGTTCAAATGGCTCTAAGCTCTGTGGGACTTAACATCTGTGGTTATCAGTCCCCTAGAACTTAGAACTACTTAAACCTAACTTACCTAAGGACATCACACACATCCATGCCCGAGGCAGGATTCGAACCTGCGACCGTAGCAGCCACGCGGTTCCGGATTGAAGCGCCTAGAACTTCTCGACCACAGCGACCGACTAACATTTGTTCCACAAACTTTTCAGCTACTATCATACTTTCGGAGTTCCTCTAGGTGGCAATAGTTAGTGATTCACCCTGTATTAAATATTGTATTTTTGATGATTGGAAAGTATTTCCTATATCCTGATACTGCGCCACCTTCCCGAAGTTTCCTTACGAAGGCGGGATGAGTAGACTGTATGCGCTGCAACTGTTCATTTGCGTTGCAAGTGCTGCTCTGAGATGAAGAGTTTGGCACTGGAGGGGAATTCGTGGCGGGCCTCATCAAACCAGTCAGAAGACTGATGGAAAAAAAAGACCTACACACATCTAAAATTTAGTTTTCTGTGCCGTAGAATGTTTTGAAAATGTGTCCCGGCTAGAAACTAGTCATCAAGTAAATAGAAAATTACATTTTCAACTCCCGTGGATTTCCGTTGTACTGGATATGATGTTTTCAATCGTGTAGTTACACAAGAACGTGGATGATTTGATTTGTGTATCGAATAACAACTGAATCGAATGGGGAAGAAACGAGCCTTTTGGCGTAAAACAAGAAGGAAAACTTTTGTAGAACATAATATTACGTCACAGAAAATGGTTAGTTTGGTAGTGGAAGAAATGGTGTGTGTGTGTGGGTGGGGGGGGGGGGTTGTGTGGGGGTAACATTGTGAAGGGAAGTATGTTCAGGTGTTCGCACGTTGCAACAGTCGTGTAGAGATGTAGAGAGACTAGTGCAACATTTATCAACCACTGTATTGCGACAAACTGGTGTGTCGCGAATATACACTCCTGGAAATGGAAAAAAGAACACATTGACACCGGTGTGTTAGACCCACCATACTTGCTCCGGACACTGCGAGAGGGCTGTACAAGCAATGATCACACGCACGGCACAGCGGACACACCAGGAACCGCGGTGTTGGCCGTCGAATGGCGCTAGCTGCGCAGCATTTGTGCACCGCCGCCGTCAGTGTCAGCCAGTTTGCCGTGGCATACGGAGCTCCATCGCAGTCTTTAACACTGGTAGCATGCCGCGACAGCGTGGACGTGAACCGTATGTGCAGTTGACGGACTTTGAGCGAGGGCGTATAGTGGGCATGCGGGAGGCCGGGTGGACGTACCTCCGAATTGCTCAACACGTGGGGCGTGAGGTCTCCACAGTACATCGATGTTGTCGCCAGTGGTCGGCGGAAGGTGCACGTGCCCGTCGACCTGGGACCCGACCGCAGCGACGCACGGACGCACGCCAAGACCGTAGGATCCTACGCAGTGCCGTAGGGGACCGCACAGCCACTTCCCAGCAAATTAGGGACACTGTTGCTCCTGGGGTATCGGCGAGGACCATTCGCAACCGTCTCCATGAAGCTGAGTTACGGTCCCGCACACCGTTAGGCCGTCTTCCGCTCACGCCCCAACATCGTGCAGCCCGCCTCCAGTGGTGTCGCGACAGGCGTGAATGGAGGGACGAATGGAGACGTGTCGTCTTTAGCGATGAGAGTCGCTTCTGCCTTGGTGCCAATGATGGTCGTATGCGTGTTTGGCGCCGTGCAGGTGAGCGCCACAATCAGGACTGCATACGACCGAGGCACACAGGGCCAACACCCGGCATCATGGTGTGGGGAGCGATCTCCTACACTGGCCGTACACCACTGGTGATCGTCGAGGGGACACTGAATAGTGCACGGTACATCCAAACCGTCATCGAACCCATCGTTCTACCATTCCTAGACCGGCAAGGGAACTTGCTGTTCCAACAGGACAATGCACGTCCGCATGTATCCCGTGCCACCCAACGTGCTCTAGAAGGTGTAAGTCAACTACCCTGGCCAGCAAGATCTCCGGATCTGTCCCCCATTGAGCATGTTTGGGACTGGATGAAGCGTCGTCTCACGCGGTCTGCACGTCCAGCACGAACGCTGGTCCAACTGAGGCGCCAGGTGGAAATGGCATGGCAAGCCGTTCCACAGGACTACATCCAGCATCTCTACGATCGTCTCCATGGGAGAATAGCAGCCTGCATTGCTGCGAAAGGTGGATATACACTGTACTAGTGCCGACATTGTGCATGCTCTGTTGCCTGTGTCTATGTGTCTGTGGTTCTGCCAGTGTGATCATGTGATGTATCTGACCCCAGGAATGTGTCAATAAAGTTTCCCCTTCCTGGGACAATGAATTCACGGTGTTCTTATTTCAATTTCCAGGAGTGTATGTCGGGGTGATTCTTTAGATTTTTTCGTGTCTTCTAAACCAGCGCAAATGAAATGTCTAGTAGATAAAAAATTGATCGCCAAATCGTACCTGGAGTAATGTCTTTATCAATGTTTTCCCGCAGTAAAAAACCGTTGTGCATTGATGTGTTGGACCAACTTTAGCCCTGTATAGTGCAGCAGCTCGACGTTGTCTGGACTCAACAAGTCGTTCGAAGTCTCCTGCAGAAATGCTGAGCAATGCTGCCTCTGCAGCCTTTCATAACTGCCAAAGTATTGCTGGTGCAGGGTTGTGTGCACGAACTGACCTTTCGATTATGTCCCATAATTGTTCGATGACATTCATGTAGGGGGGACGTGAGTGACCAAATAATTTGCTCGAATCGTCCAGAATGTTCGGCAACCAATCGCAGACAGCTGTGGCTCGGTGACGTGGAGTGTTTTCACCCACAAAAATTCCATCATTGTTTGGGAACATCAAGTCCATGAATGGCTGCAAATGGTCCCAAAGAAGCCGAACTTAACCATTTCCAGAGCACCCGGTTCATTTCATAAAAAACACAGCCAACATCATTCTGGAGCCAGCAACCGCTTCCACAGTGCCTTGTTGGCAACTTGGGTCCATGGCTTGATGCAGTCTGCGCCACACTCGAACCTTACCATCACCTCTTACCAGCTGGAATCGGGACTCATCTGGCTCGGCTCTGAGCACTATTGGACTTAACATCGATGGTCATCAGTCCCCTAGAACTCAGAACTACTGAAACCTAACTAACCTAAGGACATCACACAACACCCAGCCATCACGAGGCAGAGAAAATCCCTGACCCCGCCGGGAATCGAACCCGGGAACCCGGGCGTGTGAAGCGAGAACGCTACCGCACGACCACGAGCTGCGGGCGGGACTCATTTGACCAGGCCGCTGTTTTGCTGTCGTCTAGGGTCCAGGACAGGCGTTGCAGCGATGTCGTGTTTTTAGCAAGAGGAACACGTGTCGGTCTGTAACCTCCCTCTTCATAATCGGCCTATCCTGCTTGCGATATAAAATATGACCGTCGCTCGCGTGTATGCCTAATGGGTTTCTCTAATTGGATAAGGCTATCTTTCTCGAAGAAGTGATACCGAAAAGTAGGAGGAAAGTTTACGACCGACCCTTCTGATGGAAAGTTTACTAAAAATAAAAAGTAATTAAACCGAACAGGGCTATAATTTGGAAAATGAAAGTTAATTTTGTGCATTCACTCACGGAAAACACTGGACAGAAAAGGGATACCACTTATCTTGAATCCAAAAGTTACACTAATGAACGAGAAGGAAATAATTAACGGTCGCCAGCGCACTATGGCAATTTACATCCAAAATACTGTACAAGATGATGGGAAAGAAAAACATGCATTATTAAACACTGACGTGGCAACTGAAGGTTGTCACGTTTTTTTGACAGTAATTCTAAGTGAGTATGTAATGATAAAGGAAACTGAGAAGTCACTATTACGTTATGTTTGCCATTAAATTTTGAAAAAGGCAATCGAGTAATGATTTGAAAATATGCAGGTGGCAACTGAAGGTTGTCACGTTTTCTTGACACTAATTCTAAGTGAGTAAGTAATGATAAAGAAAACTGAGGAGTCACTCTTACGTCATGTTTGGCATTAAATTTTGAAAAAGGCAATCGAGTAATGATTTGAAAATATGCAATTAAACTGTATGTTAGTACTGAACGGCGTTACGTGAACAATGTCTTTCAGTGCCATCAGCATAGCGTCATCAAAGAAATTTAGATCAAAAACAAGCACCTTTTACTTTGCCGTACTTATTTTGCAAATTGGATTTCATATTGCTGTCTGGACAACTGAGCCTTTTTTACTGATTTGAACTCAATTAAATACTAGAATACGTACCAAACCAAACAGCCACGTGCTCCATGCTATATGTAAAATAAATAAAACTTCCGCACTCTTAATTTGTATATTTCTTTAGATTTGGATTTTTTCCAGTGATTGATTCTCAAACTTGAAAAATGAAATTGCTTTACTTTAGTCATATACTGAAGCCTCTGTTGTACAACAGTTAATTGAAAGTAGACTGAGGCTAAAATTCTTAAAAGAGAATGTATTCATTAATAAACTGGCTGTAACTATTCAGTTTGTTTCTAATGTCACTCAGTTAGCATATTAGGAAATAAAGGAACAAGGATCCTGCTTGGTAACAATGTCTGGGGGCAATGAGGACACAATCGCCCTGAGTTTAACTGATTATTATTTAAATAAATCTTATCAATCAAATCACATTCAGTTGTGCTGCTGGATTAGTCGTTAATACTTTCTACCAATGAACAGTCTTACTTCAGTGCTGTGCATACGACGAAACTCGGAGCCGACGACGAAACTGTGTTGCTGGAACTGCTGCTGTTGTTGAAAACGGTAGCATATTGTGGAGCCACGACTAATTAAAGGAAAGGGCAATCGTAGTTAATACAGCCTCTTCCGCCCGTCCACTGTCCGTACTCCTGCTCTACACATCTAGCCGGCGCGCGTACATGATGTCACCGAAAATGGTACTCTCTACTGCGAGAGTGTAAACACCGCACTTCCTCACACTGCAAGCGCTGGAACCCGTCTCTCGCTCTCTCCGCGCGCTCTGCGCAACAACCCCCTACCCGAAGATTTTACAAAGCACAAGCACTGCTATCATCGTTTCTAGTTGATAAAATAACAATTCCTTTGGCTTTTTCCCAGAGCTTATAATTCACAGTTTTTTTTTTTTTTTTTTCATCAGTCTGCTGACTGGTTTGATGCGGCCCGCCACGAATTCCTTTCCTGTGCTAACCTCTTCATCTCAGAGTAGCACTTGCAACCTACGTCCTCAATTATTTGCTTGACGTATTCCAATCTCTGTCTTCCTCTACAGTTTTTGACCTCTACAGCTCCCTCTACTACCATGGAAGTCATTCCCTCATGTCTTAGCAGATGTCCTATCATCCTGTCCCTTCTCCTTATCAGTGTTTTCCACATATTCCTTTCCTCTCCGATTCTGCGTAGAACCTCCTCATTCCTTACCTTAGCAGTCCACCTAATTTTCAACATTCGTCTATAGCACCACATCTCAAATGCTTCGATTCTCTTCTGTTCCGGTTTTCCCACAGTCCATGTTTCACTACTATACAATGCTGTACTCCAGACGTACATCCTCAGAAATTTCTTCCTCAAATTAAGGTCGGTATTTGATATCAGTAGACTTCTCTTGGCCAGAAATGCCTTTTTTGCCACAGCGAGTCTGCTTTTGATGTCCTCCTTGCTCCGTCCTTCATTGGTTATTTTACTGCCTAGGTAGCAGAATTCCTTAACTTCGGTGATTTCGTGACCGTCAATCCTGACGTTAAGTTTCTCGCTGTTCTCATTTCTACTACTTCTCATTACCTTCGTCTTTCTCCGATTTACTCTCAAACCATACTGTGTACTCATTAGACTGTTCATTCCGTTCAGCAGATCATTTAATTCTTCTTCACTTTCACTCAGGGTAGCAATGTCATCAGCGAATCGTATCACTGATATCCTTTCACCTTGTATTTTAATTCCACTCCTGAACCTTTCTTTTATTTCTGTCATTGCTTCCTCGATGTACAGATTGAAGAGTAGGGGCGAAAGGCTGCAGCCTTGTCATTGCTTCCTCGATGTACAGATTGAAGAGTAGGGGCGAAAGGCTGCAGCCTTGTCTTACAACCTTCTTAATACGAGCACTTCGTTCTTGATAGTCCACTCTTATTATTCCCTCTTGGTTGTTGTACATTTTGTATATGACCCGTCTCTCGCTATAGCTTACCCCTACTTTTTTCAAAATCTCGAACAGCTTGCACCATTTTATATTGTCGAACGCTTTTTCCAGGTCGACAAATCCTATGAAAGTGTCTTGATTTTTCTTTAGCCTTGCTTCCATTATTAGCCGTAACGTCAGAATTGCCTCTCTCGTCCCTTTACTTTTCCTAAAGCCAAACTGATCGTCACCTAGCGCATTCTCAATTTTCACAGTAAAACACAGATAAATATAATGAAACGTCAACTGACTTCTACCTAAATTTACACATACAGTAAAGCAATATCCTTACTTATTAAAAGAAACCATTTAAATTACAAATATTTACATACAGTTAAAAAAAAAGTTATATATCGGTAGCAGGTGCCATGCATCCTGCATTTTCGGTATACGGGTCGTCTGATACCAATGACAAATTTCGACACACTGTCCTAACGGATACGTCCGTCGCACGTCCCACATTGATATCTGCGGTTATTTCACCCAGTGTTGCTTGTCTGTCAGCACTGACAACTCTATGTAAACGCCGCTGCTCTCGGTCGTTATGTGAAGGCCGCCGACCACTGCATTGTCCGTGGTGAGAGGTAATGCCTGAAATTTGGTGTTCTTGACGCTCTCTTGACACTGTGGTTCTCAAAATATCGAATTTCCTAACAGTTTCTGAAATGGAATATCCCACGTCTCTAGCTCCAACAGCCATTCCGCATTCACAGTTTGTTACTTCCCCTCGTGCGGCCATGATCACGTTGGAAATCATTTCACATAAATCACTTGAGTACAAATGACAGTGCTGCGAATGACTTGCCTCGATACGCGATACTACCGTCACCTACATATGTGCAGATCGTTAATCCATGACTTACGACACTTCAGTGTAGGTACTTCATGAGTTTGCGATTTTGCATATAGGAAGAAGATCATATGTAGGGATGCTGTGGTATGCAGAAAAAGAAAAAAAAAAGTTTGAGAAACGCGTGACTAGCGTATATCGCTGCCCCTGGGACAAATTAATGTTCAGATTGAAGACTGCAGGATATCAAAATGATTAGATTGAAAATAACTTGTGGACCTGAACCAGGAACCCACCTTTACTTACAAGGCAACCTCCCCATCGCACCCCCCTCAGATTTCGTTATAAGTTGGCACAGTGATTAGGCCTTGAAAAACTGAACACAGAATCGAGAAAACAGGAAGAAGTTGTGTGGAACTATGAAAAAAATAAGCAAAATATACAAACTGAGTAGTCCATGCGCAAGGTAGGCAACATCAAGGAGAATGTGAGATTACGAGCGCCGTGGTCCTGTAGTTAGCGTGAGCAGCTGCGGAACGAGAGGTCCTTGGTTCAAGTCTTCCCTCGAATGAGAAGTTTAGTTTTTTATTTTCAGAGAATTATCAAAGTTCAGGCACTCACAGATAATCAACTTCGCTCTCCAAAATTCCAGGACGTGATCAGATTTGCTTCGACGTATGCAGGATTTGACGGTCTACACACGGAAACATTTGAAAACGTAAAAAAACATATGTTTTGACAGAGCACAGGGAAAACCGTGCGACTGTGAAACTGTTTCATTCATTTGTTGCAGTTTATGTGACAAACTCTTATGTTTTCATCACTTTTTTGGGAGTGATTATCACATCCCCAAGAAAACCTAAATCGGGCAAGGTAGAAGAATCTTTTTACCCATTCGCCAGGTGTGCAAGTTAGGTGGGTCGACAACATATCCTGTCACGTGACGCACATGCCGTCACCAGTGTCGTATAGAATATATCAGACATGTTTTCCTGTGGAGGAATCGGTTGACCTATGACTTTGAGATCAAATGTTTTCGGTTCCTATTGGAGAGGCACGTCCTTTCGTCTACTAATTGCACGGTTTTGCGGTGCGGTCGCAAAACACAGACACTAAACTTATTACAATGAACAGAGACGTCAATGAATGAACGGACAGATAGTAACTTTGCGAAAATAAAGAAAGTAAAATTCTCACTCAAGGGAAGACTCGAACCAAGGACCTGTCGTTCCACAGCTGCTCACTCTAACCACAATACCACGGCGCTCTTCAGCTCACTTTGTCCTTGATGTTGCCTATCTTGCACATGGCCTACTCAGTTTGTATATTTTGCTTATTTTTTCATAGTTCCACACAACTTCTTCCTGTTTTCTCGATTGATCTGTGTTCAGTTTTTCAAGGCCTATCCACTGTGTCAATTTATAACTAAATCTGAGGGGGGTGCGTTGGGGAGGTTCCCTTGTTAGCTGTAAAAGAGACGAAAGCGTATCGTCTTTTACTTTTGCGAAACGTAACTTGTAGTTGAGCTCTCGCTACTGCTTCCAGACCAGGCTTCATTAAACGTGGCGTGCCTGCCGTTTTGCTCCAGCGACGCACGTGCCTGTCTGTGGAAGATAAAGCGACCAGCACAACACACTGTATGGTAGGAACGAAAGGCTATAATCTTGACTCTCTGCAACTTGCAAGATGTAGATACAGACGACACATTTGTTCAGGAAAAGAGCACTGTTACATAAACGGGTAATTTCTTAATGTCAAAGCATTTTAAGATCTCCGTAGACATTTGTGAGAGCCACAGTCCTTCAAACAGTAGGACGCAAAAGTGAGGAAATGAAGAGGGGGTGTATGTGTGAAAGGCTAGTGTCAGCGGCGTTGAGAAACTGCCGGAGACGATGAAAGTGAACAAAACTTCAGGGTCTGACGGACTCCCTGTCAGATTCTACACTGATTTCTTCTGGCTGAATTAGTCCCTCTTTTAACCACAATGAACCATAGATATTTGTAACAAAAAATGCCCAGTAGTTGGAAGAAAGCACAGATTACAACTTTCTACAAGATCGGTAGTAGAATGATTCACAGAACTACCGTCCAATACCCTCCACATCCATTTGTTGTAGAATCTTAGAACAACTTTTGAGCTCAACTGCGCTGAGGTCTTTCGAACAGAACGACCTCCTCCATGCCAGCTAACATGGAGTGGGAAATATGGATCATATGTAATCCAACACGCGCTTTCCTCATAGCCATTGATTAAGTGTTCGACTCAGTATCACGTAGACGCTTGTCAACCAAAGTACGATTCAAGCGAATTTTGTGACTGTATTGGGGATTACTTAGTAAGGGAGGACGCAGCATATTATCTTGGGTGGAGAGTACTCAACAGAAGTAATTACAGTTGTATCCCAAAGAAGAATGTTGGGACCTTTGCTGTTCATGTTGGATACGAATGATCATGCAGACCATGGTAATAGTAATCTCAGATTTCTCGTAGGCTAAGCACGTGGCAGACATAGATTCATTGCTATAATGCTACAGAGGAGTGATCAGTCTGAAACTTCTTTATTAAATGCTTCACTTAAACTGATGAGTGAAACTGAATGCAAATGAACCTACTTTCTGTTTACTTATACTTCTCATGTCAACACCGACCCACAATATTCTAGCGCAAAGCAATGTGACCGCTCAAAAAGGGGATAACCTGACTTCAAATAATTAATTCAAAAGAATGGCCCTGACTAAAAAGAAATCTTAACAATAACTTATACATTTCATTAAGCACTTACCTCACAAAAATCTTCATGACACGAACTACTGCTACACAGCGAGCTTCAATATTGCCAGCTAAATAAAAGATTCTAACTATTAAGGCACTAACTACTAATAGGCATGTGGTTAGCAAAGGAAAGATTTTGTTGCAAAACCAAATAATGTATTTTTTACGTTAATAATGTGACATCCATTTCAGACAAAAACATAAATCGTCATTGACATCTACTACAAAGGTGTATAATCACGAATAATATTCAATCTCCAAGTCGAACATGTACAGAGCGTTAGCCTAGGCTAACACTTCAGACCTCTATCCTCCATCAATGCTAACTCCTCACATCTAACATCCATCACTGCTGGCCGTTCACCTCCAACTGCCCAACAGTACTTCCATCACTGCTGGCGACTAATTTCCCACTGCCCAACAGTACTGGCGATTAACTTCCAACACTGAGTCCAACCAGCCACAGAGTCTCTTACAACGAAAGCACAGTCAGAGATCCAATGCAAAGCGCTACACAGCGCTGCCAACACAGAAGCAGCCCACTTACAAGTCCACAAAAAGGAATGCTTACAAAATCCAGGATGTGGTACCCATACCAAAGAGAACTGACGAGAATATTGGATGTATACAAAGAAGATTTCTTTTTTGGAAATTTGCGGTAATGTCTAATGGGACCAAACTGCTGAGGTCATCGGTCCCTAAGCTAACGCACTACCTAATCTAACTTAAAGTAACTTACGCTACGGACAACACACACACCCATTCCCGAGGTAGGACTCGAACCTCCACCGGGGGGAGCCGCGCGGGCCGTGCAAGGTGCCCCAGACCACGCGGCTACCCCGTGCGGCAGAGAAGAAAAACACGAATGGTCACAGCTTCGTTCGACCCGTGGGGAGCGTCACGGAGATGCTGAAAGAACTGAACTGACAAACGATTGAAGATAGACTCTAAGTGTCCTGTGAAAGCCTACTTAGAATGCTCCAAGAACCAGCTGTAAGTGATGAATCCAGCCATACAATACAAACTCCTATGTATTGCTTCCATAGGGATTGGCAAGGACAAGATTTTACTACCTGCAGTGCATAGAGAGGCCTTTATAGAATCATTCTTCCTGACCTCCACATGTGAATGGAAAGGGAGCAAAGCCCTAATAACTGCTACAATGGGAAGCACACTCTGCCGTACCTTTCACAGTGGTTTCCAGAGCATGGGTGCAGGTGTATATGTAGAGGAAGATCCCTGATAATTATATGAAATGCTTCCAACGGCATATTTTATTTTCTTTTTTCTTTGGGACCTTCTGAAGAAAATGAGACAACAGCCACAAACCATGTAAAAGTGCTAACGTCAAAATTGACTCTGGTGCTAACTGATTTCTAAAACCAGTCTATTCACAGACATGACTTATTTATCATAGAATGACTTTC
Source organism: Schistocerca piceifrons (assembly GCF_021461385.2). Classification (NCBI taxonomy): domain Eukaryota; kingdom Metazoa; phylum Arthropoda; class Insecta; order Orthoptera; family Acrididae; genus Schistocerca; species Schistocerca piceifrons. Next base: position 87,591,926 of record NC_060143.1, on the reverse strand, counting down.
CAAGAACATCAAATATAGCTAGTTGCTTGACAGAAAACCCTCAAGCTGTGTGTTATTAAAAAGCAACAAAATTTGTTTATCTACTAAGCTACACTTATTGTTGTGATGTGAATCACATTCCTGCGTTGGTCCACTTCTGGCCCTTACGCAAGCAGCTATTCAGCTTGGCACTGACTGACAGAGTTGCTGGATGTCCCCCTGAGCCATATCGTGCCAAATTCTTTCCAGTTGGCTCGTTATATCTTCAAATTCCAGCGCTGGTTGGAGTGTCCTGTCCATAATGCTCTAAACATTCTTAGTTGGGGATAAATTTGTCGACTTTTCCTGGCCAAGGTAGGGTTTGACAAGCACGGAGACGAGCAGCAGAAATTCTCGCCTTGCGCGGGAGGTCGTTATGTTGCTGAAATGTAACCCTAGGATGGTTTGCCATTCAGGGCAACAAAATGGGGCGTAGAGTATCGTCGACATACCTCTGTGCTGTTAGGGTGCCGCGGATGACAACCAAAGGGGTCCTGTAATGAAAAGGAATGCCATGCCAGACAATGACACCTGATTTTTGGACCATGTGGTGGGTGACGGTCAGGTTGATAATCATAACTGTCCAGGGCGTCTCCAGACACGTCTTCGGTCTGAAATTTCATTGACTGGAGTAGAACTGTCTTCAGTAATGTGTGCCACCTCGAATTGAGTCCTGATGACCAGTTAAGATGTGTCTGGGACGCCTCACACAGTGGTAGGATAACTATCTGATTGTCGCCCGCCATACTGCCCGACAATCCGGAGTGATGGTCTGGGGTGCCATTTGTTTTCATGAGTATTAGTCCTACACAAAAAGCGAACAGGATCTTTTTGTCTGATATTTAACGTAGTTAAGTTTTGTACTGGGATAAGTTTTCGCTAAAGGACGTAGTTTCCAAATTATTAAAGAAAAACGTACAAAAGTAACTTTCAAACACACTTTTCTTGAATGACTCGAAACCTTGGCTTCCAGCGAAAACGTATCCCAGCAAAAAATTTAATTACATTAAATTTCTTGCAAGAAGTTCCTGTTCGTGTTCTGTGTAGGACTAATATTTTGCACACAATGAGCGAGTGAATGCGTACATGGTTTCTTAAAGTGTTGCGGGTTGCGTAAAACCCGTAGATAGGGGCAGCTGAACACCCCGAATATTAAAAAGTGATGCTATAGAAAGGTGAAAGAGTCGTACTTAAATAATCAAACTATTATCAGGCTGGAAGATAGCCAAATACGGACTTTCAATAAGGATAAGTGATTTTGTTTTAAAAGCGGTCTGGGTACTAATGTGATATGATCTAATTCAGTTTTACGGAAACACAACTCACACTCACTTTTTCAAATAGTTACACAAGTGTTCAAAACCATTTTGTTACTATTTTGAGAAAATAAAGCTTTTACAGTCGTCGTTATGATTCTATTTATTTTCTTGTAAGCAGTTTCGGCACTTGAATATGCTATCTTCAGGCCTGTATGCATAAAACAGTCACGACAGCATTATCAGCTTATCAATCAAGCAACATAAAAGCAGATTAAAAACAGAATGAGAAACAAGGACAAAACTCTACAAGTGAATTTACAGCAAACATTGACAGAAGGAACAGATACATCCATTGTCACACATCTAAAATATAGAATAACGAATTTCCACTCAATACATTGGACAATTATATTATTTATTAAAAACTCCTCTTAATAACTATTCATGATCTTTATTGGCCAGTCGCACATACATTATCTGCACAACCCTGAAATAACCTACTGAAACACGAAATAACTGTAGAAGGCGACAAATATATAACGCAGGCACTACCTCATAAACAAGTAAGAAGGAACATGGCCTATGTGTCGTGTCAGAGTATAAAATGCCAAGTTGTACACAGTTGAGGGGCGTACATTACATGATATATGTAAAATGAAGGTCCGAGACGTGTTAGAAGACCGAATATGAGACCCACCTCAGATCATAACATGTAGAGCGTATGAAAAACCCCCACAAGAACACGTTCACGATGAAAAGCATTCATGTGCGAATGCATCCGTATGTCATGCACTGCCATGGAACAATCACACACAGGGACACTTAGTATCCCGCAAGGATGCAGTGCTTCATAAAGGATGACTCAACAATATATATACATGGAAGATCAGAAGAGCTTTCCGACCAGAACACCGGTAAAAAAGGACTCACATGTGTTAGACAAAAGTGATCACGAAGAAATAAGTGAGATCTAAAATAATATATATAGTTATGAATAAATATACTGTAATCAGTACACGCCTCGGTCTATCGATGACATTAAAACCAAAAGACATGACATCCAAGCAATTAAAATTTTCAAACAAAGATACCAGTCACACAAATCGTGTAAAAGTCGAGCCACATTATTAATTGACCAGTGAGGAGGCCGCACAATATGCCAGTAATTAAATCTTAAGTATCTGTAATAAGTCTGTCAAATGTAAAACTGTGAACGCGTGAGAGCAATCTGTAAGTTGGCGATATTATTACTCAGCAACAGCTGGCCGTTTGGAATGAGCTAGAAGCCAAGGTTACTTCATTACTGGATTGCCTCTTCGACATGCACACACAATGTGCCAGGTTGCTAAGTTCACCTGTTCTACGGTGCGGCATCTGTGTCATACCAACCCCTCTGCATGTTAAACTGGTCAGAATAAGCGAAAGTAATTATTCAGGGATTCCACAATCTTCAAGAATGTTGTATATCGCCGACTCGATAAAAATGCGCGTGTGCTTTTGTCGGACGAGGAATGTAAATGCATAGTTAGCGAGTTTAGTCTTCATGCTCCGTGCCTGCCTGCAATATGGTACTTGACAACAATTTAGATGTGGAAAAAAATTATTTAAGGCATTGTTCGAACCTTGCACGTATGCAAATTCCGCTTTACCTAATTTTTTTGGATAAACACAGTACAAAAATCAGACAACCAGGACTCTTTTGGGTACTCTTTAAAGTACAGGGCGGTTACAGTTAAACCTCCCCTACTTTGGAGGGAACCCGTAACAAACGATTCATCGTCAGACAGTGAAACTTTGTGGAGAGGTTGTGAAAGACAGCGAAACTGATGGTTTCGTCGACTTTCACATTATTGATATATAACGCATTCCTTTATTTATATTGAAAATTATCCGAAAGTGATAGCCAATACTTGGAGTACTTCTAGACGTTTTGTTTGCTGATAATTTCACAGAGAGACAGCAAATCAAAGCCGGCCGAAGAGCACCATTAACTTCACGCAGGTTGCAAAAGGTGACGCCGACACCAGGTACGACAGCATTTGCCGAAGGCGGTTGCGTGCACTGGACAGGCTGAGGGGAAACCCGTCCGAAGCCGAAAATGTGGACGACAGCTAACACCGCGACCGTTCGGACGGCCACAGAGTTGTTGGAATTCTGCACAAACTGACCACCTCTCCCACGTTCCCACGTTCCTAAAGCGTTTTTCTGCGGGAAGGGCGTTTTAAAGTACAGTCATGGTCCCAGTAGGCAGACAACATTTAACCTTGGACGGAGAATGCAGAGAAGACGGTGCCAGCCCGCCTTTAGGAGAGCAAATGGCTCTGAGCACTATGGTACATCTGAGGTCATCAGTCCCCTAGAACTTTGAACTACTTAAACCTAACTAACCTAAGGACATCACACACATCCATGCCCGAGGTAGGATTCGAACCTGCGTCCGGAGCGGTCGCGCGGTTCCAGACTGTAGCGCCTAGAACCGCTCGGCCACCCCGGCCGGCTTAGGAGAGCAATTACCGGTGGATTCTGTGTATTTCTGTGAAAGCTACAGGTATTTATGGCTCTATGTTCTCGGTATGTCTGGCGCAGACGTTAGATCGATTACTGCTGCTACAATGGCAGCTTATCAAGGTTTAAGTGCCTCTGAACGCGGCGTTACAGTCGGCGCACGGTTGATGGGACACAGCATCTCCGAGGGCGCGATGAAGTGGCGATTTTCCCGTATGACCATTTCACGAGTGTACCGTGAATATCAGGAATTTGGTGAAACATCAAATCTCCGACATTGCTGCGGCCGGAAAAAGATCTTGAAAGAACGGGACCAACGACGACTGAAGGGAATCGTTCGACGTGACAGAAGCGCGACCCTTCCGGAAATTGCTGCAGATTTCAACGGTCGGCCATCAACAGGTGTCAGCGTGCGAACCATTCAATGATACATAATCGATATTGGCTTTCGGAGCCGAAGGCCCACTCGTATACCCTTGATGACTGCACGACACAAAGCTTTACGCCTCGCTCGTCAACACCGACACTGGACTGTTGATCATTGTGAACATGTTGCCTGATCGGACGAGTCTCGAGGGGATGGACGTGTACGGGTAAGGAGAGGACCACATGAATCCATGGAACCTGCATGTCAGCAGGGGACTGTTAAAGCTGGTGGAGGCTCTGTAATGGTGTTGGGCGTGTGCAGTTAGAGTGATATGGGACCCCTGATACGTCTAGATACGACTCTGATACGTGGCACGTACGTAAACATCCAGTCTTATGACCTGGATCCATTGACGTCCATTTTGCATTCCGACGGACCTGGGCAATTCCAGCAGGACTATGCGACACCGCACATGTCCAGTATTGCTACAGGGTGGTTCCAGCAACGCTCTTCTGAGTTTAAACACTTCCGCTGGCCACCAAACTCAACGAACATTATTGAACATATCTGGGATGCCTTGCAACGTGTTGTTCAGTAGAGATCTCCACCCCCTCGTACTCTTATGGATTTATGGACAGGATTCATGGTGTCATTTCCCTCTAGCACTATTTCAGACATTAGTTGACTCCATGCCACGTCGTGTTACGGAACTTCTGCATGCTCGCGGGGGCGATATACGATATTAGGCAGGTGTACCAGTTTCTTTGGCTCTTCAGTGTATAAAGCAGATAGGAATTTTAGGAGGGTCGAAGGAAACAACATGTTAATGTGTTCCTTTCACGCCGCTTCAGGACAGAGCCAAAACACACTCTTTTCTTTAGCCGTACGCCTTTTTGCGCGAAAATGTGGGAACTGCATTGGTCAGCCCGATCAGACGTAGTAATCTTGGAAAATTATTGAGAAATGGGAGGACGCTCAAGGAGAACTGACACTTGTCATTAGATAACTGCTCATGAAAGGCTAGTACCGGCTCTCGAAGAAGCGATGAATGTTACGAGGGAAGACAGGAGGAAGTAAGATGACACTTCGATCGCTGTTGGAGAGAGATTCATTTTGAATTCTACTCGCAGCATTCGGTATGAGAAGCAGTAATTTCGCTTTGCAGCTCCAACTAGAGCATGATGTAAAGTTTGCGTTAGGTAGCTTTTCGAGATTCACAGAGATCATCTGAGACAGCGGCCGACGAAACTAGCAGTGGTGGACGATGCACTGTTGAAAAAAATGGTAAGATTAGCAATCGGCTTCGGTCTGTATAGATTGCAATGTACTCGGTAAACGTTAGTGTTAATGAATAAGAGGAAAGCGCCCTTGTGCCATGGCATAATTTTATGAACCCAAATTTTGCGAAACACTGTTGTCAGATCGCGGGAACGGATCAGTGTACTAATATTGTAGTAACTTACCTATCAGTTCCTGTCTCGAGTCTCTGCCATCCTCAGTTACTTGTAACTGTTTCGTGTTCTCGTGACACTTTGTCAGTGAATAGGATGTTATTATGCATGTTGCTGTTATACTTCAGTGCAATTATTGCAGTTGTTTTGTGTCAGGATTTGTAATAAACAATACAACTTACGGTAACTTTAACTTTCATTCATATGTATCTCACTCGGTCACAAAATTAAATTACATTTCACTATTCCACCACCATTTTGAAGTGTACAGGGCCGTAATTTAATGTTAATAAAACGTTCTTTAGCAACAAATGATAGTTTACAATCTTCACTGGGCATCTACATACCGATACAGGTTAATTATCTAAAGGCGTAGGCGGTGGGGTAAAGATGTACGGAAGCGAAATGACAAATAAACCATTCAAAAAACGCAGTTTAATTTTCGCAAGAGAGAGTATCATTTGTTGATTGGTACGATGGTTACGTCCCAGGTTACAAATGTTGGTCATTGTGACGAGCCCGGCGGAGGTTCGACTCATCCCTCGGGCATGAGTGTGTGTGTTTGTCGCTAGGATAATGTAGGTTAAGTAGTGTGTAAGCTTAGAGACTGATGACCTTAGCAGTAAAGTCCCATAAGATTTCACACACATTTGAACATTTTTGAGTGTAACGAGCATCCGCATCCACGACAGCCTAGAACCCCACTGGAGATTGCTCTACTCCTGGCCGAAACAACAGTGGACCACGGAATGTTCAGCTGTCATGACACAACTCGTACAACATTTGAAGATCACACACGGCGTCCATCTTTCTTAGTCATGACACCAGTAACTTTTTTAACAATGGCCGTCGATCTCTCCCAAATTGCCAGTTAATTCGGACTTCCGAATCATATTATGCGACACCTCTGCGGACCTCTCCATATTGCCTTAATACTTGCCTAGCAGAAGCCTAATGAACTCACAAAGAGCAGCAGCAGTGTTGCTGTTATTTTGTGAAAACGGCTTTATGAGTAAAGTCGTTCATCTTGTAGCGACTCATGTTGACTGCAAGTGTAATACACACTGATGCTTGTGTGGGTATAAAACGAAAGACCCCCAGGATATCGTAAAGCTAAAATTTATTAGAAAAAAATGAAACTCCGATCGACCATAAGCTTTGACAAAGACGTTAATTATGAATGTTCGGTAAGGTGCAGACAAATGAAAAAACCCATCATTCATTTTTTTTGGTACGTGATTTTGTTACTCACACTCTCCTGTGTGTAGAAATTCTGTTAAGAAGTGCTGTTTGGAGGATGACGGGCTACGAGTGTTTCGTACCATACATGTTTCGAAATAAGGAAAACTTTGATACCAGTATTAAGCATTTTTCATTCAAGTGAAGTGAAAGCGAGTAAGGAGGATTTTCTTAATTATGACACGCACTGGTGTACTTGGAGTCCGCTGCCTGCATCTACAATTGAAATGTACAAGAAGAAGTCTGATAGCCAAAAAATTCGTACAGAGCATGGAACATTTCTAATAACGCAACTGTATTGTTCCCTTTAAATGTTTCTCATACGCATATATTATTTATTTATTTACAAGACATGCTAGAGTTCCAATCCTACGTCGCCGTACGAGCGTCATCGTCTCACGGCAAGTCATTACACTATACTAACAATGTGAATCCTGAAGTGCATAGTCTGCAAATCATTTCTATATAGATGGGTACCACATGCTAAACGGTTTTCCGTCTACACTGGCTCAAGTAGCGTAAGTTCAATTATAACCACCACGTATTATGAAAAACTACAAGTTATATTTTTTACGTAATTTTTGGATAAGTATAATTTTTAGCATCGACCCCTATACGCAAATGTAAACATGTACTGTGTGTGTGAGTGTGTGTGTGTGTGTGTGTGTGTGTGTGTGTGTGTGTGTGTATGTGTGCCTGTACACAGAAGGAAATGAATCTTCCACACATAACTACTGGATCCCTATGTAAGAGAGGTATCAGGAGCAAGGAATACGATTTTTCATTTATTTTATTTATTTATTTATTAAAACTACATTTTTACTGGACTGCCTCATCTTATTTCTTCCCTGTGACTGGCTAGAGATGGGAGAGGTAGTGATACAAACCACAACTGGGTTGGTTAGGTCTTATTTATTTATTGAAAATGCATTTTGACTGATTGTCTCCTTTTAATAATTTACTGAAATTCGCTTGTGAGGAATAGTAGTAGGGAGGGGAGGTGTGTTGTTTGTCAAGTGATGATAATGTCGTGGCATTACAGCTATGGACTTTCTAGCCCACAACTGACAGCCCTGCCTCTGCATATCGGGAACTCGGTTTTGGTCCACAACATACGCATCCTTACTAGTAAGACTTTATAAGGATATCATAGGAAAGGCTGAATTAAATTTATTGTTGTTGACAACTTCTATGCACTAGGTGAATACATATACACCAGATGATATGGACTCTGATGAATAGGCAGTGAAAGTCCTGTATGAAAATTAACTAAATTCTTTATACTTTGTCGATTTCAATCAAATTTTAAAACAATATCTATCAAGTAAAAATGTAGCAATAGCCAAGATTGGAAGCCCAAAACTTAATGGTTTTTGAGTTTGGAATTATTAATTCGATTCTGAATGGTATTTTTAAAAATCAACTTTTGGTACTCTGCTCTAGGTTTTATTTTGTTATCAGTATATAAAAGTGCCAATAAAACTGAAAAACACATTTTCTATAGCATTAACGCATAGAAGTGCGCCAATACTTCATGGCTACTTTCATCAAAAGATTCATTGAGATTGGTTAATATTCAGGATAAAAAAAATCAATTTGAACTTAGGAAAACAAACTTATGGGAAAATGGGTTTTGAAATTTTATTAAAACCTGAAAGGTAGTACAAGGCACATGTCTTTAAAATTCACCGTCACTGTACGTTTTCCCTCGGTGCTCTTGTAAGGCTTCTTCTTGTTGTAATTTCAAGACTAGGGCAACCTTTTCTTGAATTTTTCCATTTCCAGACAGCATTTTGTAGACTGCTTGATCTCATGTTGTTATTGTTATCTAGATAAGCAGCTCTTCCTCTGGAAGGATAATAAAGTAGCGTTGGGACTCTTGCTTTCTTCAGTCTTCGCGCAGCCCACTTTGAACTGAGAAACAGCTTCTCCAAGACATAAAAGTATATTTTTTTCCTTTTTTGTTTTTCTTTTGTACACTTGTACCACATGATGCTGTGGAGACTTCCATTACCATTTTGTGTCTTGCCATTAGCGCCGATAGTGCTGCTACACAGGTACTACGTTGACCACTGCGGCCACTATTTGTGTACTACGGTCCGTCACACAGTCCATTTTTCAGATATTGTTCAGACTTACAGACTTACATGTAACTAGAATACAACTAAATCCTTTTGGGATGTAAGAGTAAACACCTCAAAGAAGTGAAATAGCCAATAAAACTTTCTTGAAAAAATAAATTGAAGTTTTAGGATGGGGTCTCCAGTTAAAGGCCTACACGTTCCTGCAACCTCAGTCATTTGAATTAATATCTGTCTGACTACCTAAAGCAAATGGTTTATGGGAACGACATTAGTATACTGAAAGGCATCGTCAGCACGTCGTGGAATCCTCCGAAAACGTTCAAGAGCGCTAGGATGTGTTTTAAAGTGCGCTTCAAATCATAATCTGGCGAGTTTATGCTTTGTTCAGAGTCAAGTGGGAGACATTTCACCGTTTCGGTGAAACGAATCCTTCGCAAAGGTTCCGAAAGCGTCTGTTTTACAAATAGAACTTCAACAACTACAGCTTGTTTTTCTTTTATTTTAGTTTCAGGACGCAACTCAATTCTCAAGTGTTCAGTCATGTTTACCGCCAAAATAGCGGTTGAACTAGTAGTCATCATTCACCACAAATAATTTATTAACTAAGGACATGCAAGAAGAATTCTCCAATGAAAATAATGGAGAAGATCATGTTCGTGAAAATATTGCTTGTGCTCAATGTTTGTTAATGAAGCAGTAATCGAAGACAGTTCCTTTACCTAGGAGGAAATTTTATCTGATAAGAAGTACCGTAATTTCATGCTAATTATGCTGCACATCAGCCTGGTGTTACGGCTAACAACTAGCTGTGAACGTAGAGAAATGTAAATTTTCGCTCTCTACAGAACGTTAAAATAGAGCAACCATTGACCACAAAATTAATGAAATATAACTGGAGCCACCCATGTCATAAAAAAAGCCGGGTAGTAATAAAGTTAGGAGACATGAAATACCCTGTCAGTGTTGGATAAAGTGAATGCAGGTATGTTGATTGATAATACGTGGAACTGCGATTTGTATACACATGAAAGAGCAGACATAATATACAGACTGAGCCGAATCAAAGAGTTATACTCATACACCTCCAGAGAAAAAACACATATTTCCGTGTCAGTGGATACAGCATCCCTCCAAGTTTCGATTCGTAATACGCACTGTGGCGTAATAACACGAAGAGCTACCTACTAGTGGGTAAGCATTTTAGAACATGGCACGTAATAAACGATGCGTATTTTTCGTGGCTTTGATGTCGCTGCATTGGAGTGAATTATTACAGCTCAGCGACAATTTCACACCACACATCAGGTAAAAGAACCAACAGACAAAACAGTCCATGGGTTACAAAACACGTTCTGTGAGGCTGGCTGCCTGCGGTGCGAAGAAAACACGTCGGCGGCGACTGCCCGTAGAAAAGGCAGAGCGTGTGTGACAGTCATTCGTCAACAGTCCGAACAAACCGACACGTGCGAGCAGAGAACTGCAATACAGCAGTCAACCGCCTGGCGTGCTCTACACCGATGTCTGAGTGTAAAATCCTACCGGCTGCAGTTATTATTAGGGGATGGGGTAGAAATGTAATTTCTGTGCGTGTCGATATTTGTTTGTCATTTTGTCAGCTCACTGCGTACTTCAGGCTCGTGTCAAAGACATTTTAAGGTTAGAGTGACTTGTTCACTAGTAAATAATTAAATCTATATTTTGCGGACTTGTGAAGCAACTTAATCGACTTAATAAAAAGCAGGTCTTCCGGTCCAGATTGTAGACCAATTAGGTTCCTTTCCGAGCATGCTGATGCAATACTTCCATACTTAACAATCATGTACAACCGCTCGCACAACGAAAGGCTCGTACTGAAAGACCAGAAAGTTGCACACCTCACACCAATATTCGAAAAAGGCAATAGGAATAATCCACTAAATTACAGATCCATATCATTAACTTTGATATGCAGTAGGATTTTGAAACATATATTGTATTTGAACATTATGAATAACCTCGAAGAGAAGGATCTATTGACACATAGCCAACACGGATTTAGAAAACATTGTTCTTGTGGAACACAAGCAACTCTTTACACACAAGAAGTATTGAGTGCTATTGACAAGGAATTTCATATTGATTCCGTATTTCTGGATTTCCAGAAGGCCTTTGACACCGTACCTCAGAAGATGCTAGTAATCAAATTGCGCCAGAGAGCTCACAGTTCGTAGTAATTGATGGAAAGTCATCGAGTAAAACTGAAGTAATTTCTGGCGTTCCCCTAGGCAATGTTACAGACACTCTGCAGCTTCTTATCTACAGAAACGATTTAGGAGACAATCTGAGCAAGTGTCTTAGATTATTTGCAGACGATGCTGTCGTTTATCGTTTAGTAAGGTCACCAGAAGATCAAAACCAACTGCTAAACCGGATGATGAAAAATGGGACCTCTATGACAATCCAAAGCAGAAAAGGCAGTAGCTCTCTCCTAATGAATCGCCACGAAGTACAGCTAAACCGGGTTTCCACCCGAAAAGGGCGCTTTTGTGTATTTGGTGAGGTATTCGCGGGTTCGTTCATTTTAAAATGCCGAAAGTTCGACAAACTGTGAATACTGACCTTTACTGTTAACAACCGGATCGAGCAAATCAATCATTGATTATAAAGTGACCAGTGATTGTCAATAGAAAAGGTGTTCATAGTATCCTGGATTTTCTGCCGGATCCTAAAATTAACATGCCTCGATATTTCGGCGATCCATCTCTCTATCATCTGTTGTTATACCACTGAAAAGAGACGCAAAGACTGCAAATCGTCGTTTATGTAGGCCTCCGTAGCATGAACGGCGAATGGCCCGTTCCCCCAATCTGGCGCCCGTACACTTTTTTCTGTGAGGACAGCTGAAAGACGCTGCTTACAGGGACATACCAACTTCGTATTATTGTAATCGATGATATGCAACCACGTATTACAGTAGCCTACTCGGACATCTCCTCCGAAATGCTAGCACATGTGCAGCAGTCTTACCATACCACACTGGAAGTGTGTATTGCCACTATCGGCGGTCATTTTAAGTACAACCTGTGACGGTTAGTTGTCTCGTTACTGGTCAGAATCTACATAACTAGCGTATGCACTTATGTTGCTCTTTAGCGTGTGCTGCCACAGGTATTGTACAAGTATCGATGTGGGAATTGTGTGTTTGCACAAAAGGTACACTCTCTAAGTATTATTACTATCTGTTTATTGGGTACCAGTAAGAGCCCCAGACATTAAATCCATTCTGTGAAAACCGCACATTAATAGCACATTCCATTTTCGCAATATTTGCAGTGCAGGTTTTAGGTGATTCACCCTGCATACTTCGTTAACACTGGAGGCACGCCGGCTGTGAACTGACATACTGTAAACGTCGTCAGCCGTCAAAGGGTTATATTCGAGGGAGTGCCAGACGCAATTGAACAATGTGGAACACACTAACAACGAAATGGAATCTTCATGCTGCCACGCATCAGATGAGCCAAATTCACCTGAAGCGAAACGCAACCTATGAAAGAACGACGTAGAAAGGATAACTTAGACGATGCACACCAGCTGATAGAAATAATGAACAACAAAATCAAAAAGGATGGAAAGAAGGTGAAATTTAACATCCAAGTCATTATGAACTGAGCACTGACTCACCTGCTCAGCTGAAAAAGACCAAGGCAGAAACCTGACGTCATTCTCAGTTGCCATATGAAAATCATACTCAGACTCAGCGTGTACGTTTTGAATAATTTTAATCCTACGACCCATTTACTTTACCATCACAGTCTGTTTCTAGTTAGTGCTACATTTCTAATGACTTAAACCTCGACGCGACGTTAACACCAACATGTTTGCATCCTTCCTATAGAACCGAGAGGTACATTTGTAACATCCTGGCAAACTGAAACAGTTGCCGGTCCGAGACTCGAACTCGGGACCTTTGCCTGTCGCGGCCAAATGCTCTACCGGTTGAGCTAGTCAAGTACGACTCACGACCCATTCCGCTGCCGAGTGAAAATGTCTTTCTGGAAACAGGGGTATTTGCCGCCAGTGTAGCACGTTGTTGAAGTAAAGCACGTTTCAAAACAGAAACAAAACAGCTCATTTCATGTTCTACTGAACCATAACCTTTTTGTCGACATGTCACGTTACACAACGTTTTTTCTCAGGATATTTAAAGACAACTGTGTACAGACTGGAGCCGTAACCCACGAAAGTCAAGATTCTTTGGTTGTCGGAGTACAGGTCGACTTACAGGTAAGACACTGTGCACAGAGCACAAGTTTCAAGTTTCGAGGATAACTTTCTTCTTAAAGACTGAAATATTAGGCAACTGACAGCTAATACATTAACAAGAACGCACTTACATGGATTTCTGTTAACATAATGGTTGCAATGTCCGTCTGTTGTGCAACTTCACAAATGAATTTAATTCTTCTGAACAGCTTATTCGTCTTTAGCACGAAATATCTTAATTCTTGTGCTATACTTTTGCTTCCATCTCGCAGCTGACACTAAACTTCTCATTTAAATGAACGTATCATGTTTCTTAGCACACACACACACACACACACACACACACACACACACACACACCGCTCTTAAGACTACGGAATCAACGAAGGAAAAAATGCACTTTACGGAACATAGTTATATTTTGACGAGTGAATATACGCAAATGAATATATATTTGCGCGTGTCCTCTGATGTTTTGATACTGTAATGTTTGTAGCTACCCATCCAAACATAGCTTTGTACCGTAATCTTATTAGCTACCCATCTGCTTGTAGTTTGGATTACAAAACGATCATTGACATGGTAAAGTGAAAGACGGAGATGTTTAAATGAATGTTATGAAAATATTGAACGACAGAGATATTTCAGAGAGATGTTTAAATGAATTTTATCAAAGTATTAAACGACAGAGATAGTTCAGAGTCTATGAAACGTAAACAATAGGTTAAGTACCAAATAAAGAACAAGATCATTCTTACTAGTGAGCAGTTGCGCCTCATGGTGATACCTTCGGTTAAACAGTTGTTTATAAAGAAATGGTAATGCTGAAACTCACTCTAAACGCGAATGTGCCGTTACAAAAGTTATCTCTTCGAGCTACTGATGAGCGTTCATTTGACATTCAACTTTCACCGGTGGCTTTCCAGTCATGTTACGCATCCCAGGGGAACAATAGTCAACTTGACTATTCCACGGGAACTGTGACTTTTTTTTGGTATAAAAGATAGCCTGTGGTTTAATTCAGGGTATAGGCTATCTCCGTTCCAAAGTTCATACAAATCAGTCCAGCTGTTTCAGCGGGAAGGTATAGTGAACGTAATAACTCTACGAAGAAAGAAACCAAGCAATTTCTAATTTGGTGTAGCGTAAATTTTGAATATTTGTACGTGCAACAACGTTGTCTGCCATCAAGTGTATGCTTATCACCAGCAGATATGTTCGCATATCATAATCAAATCCAGCCCCACTAAAAGCCTACCGTGTTCCACGTGGAAAGTCACGATGTCTCTATGTCGTACAGCATTTAAATGACGCCGTCGTTGTGAGTTTTCAAGCGTCTCAGAAGCTATAAGATACGAGTGACGCTCAGCGGCTGAAATGCAGTGGGCTTTTACGGAAGTACGGATTAAACTTTGAGGATTGTTTAAGTATTCATTACGTTGAATCGTATTATATAGGACATATTAAACAATAAAGCATTTTCACAAACACGATACAGTTCAAAAGTCAAAGAATAAATAACTCTTTCTAAGAGTTAGTGTTGTTCTACATTTCGTGTTATATTCTTCAAATCAATAAACAACTTGTCCTACACACTTTTAAAAGTAGCCTGTGTTAATTCAGGGTATTAGCTAATTCCATACCCTGAATTCAGGGTATTAGCTAATTCCATATGCTGAAGATTAGATGGGTAGATCACATAACTAATGAGGAAGTATTGAATAGGATTGGGGAGGAGAGAAGTTTGTGGCACAACTTGACCAGAAGAAGGGATCGGTTGGTAGGACATGTTCTGAGGCATCAAGGGATCACCAATTTAGTATTGGACGGCAGTGTGGAGGGTAAAAATCGTAGAAGGAGACCAAGAGATGAATACACTAGGCAGATTCAGAGGGATGTGGGTTGCAGTAGGTACTGGGAGATGAAAAAGCTTGCACAGGATAGAGTAGCATGGAGAGCTGCATCAAACCAGTCTCAGGACTGAAGACCACAGTAACAACAGCTAATTCCATTGCAAATTTCTTCCAAATATTTGCAACCACTTCAACGTAAGGAGTACCAACACACACATAAATTTTCGCATTTATGATATACATATGGGATAACAACAAAAGGTGCACATTAACACAGTTTGATTGCTCAGGTCAACATTTCACCCTACCGTAAAAGTAAAGAAATACAAAGTACAAGAAGATCTGCTTATGAAACACAATCACTCTGTATTACTGTATCTTCTTTGTGCAGGTTGGATACATTCAGGGGCAAGCATACATTCTCTTTAACCTATTCTTATGCTAATTGATTTATGAGCCCCTGGGGATAATCCAACCTTTTGAGAAACCCACCTCCACATCCCCCTCCTTCTCCACACCCTTCTGTGAAAAGGGACATTTCTGAGCCACTTTCCCTCCTCCTGAGAAGTTCCCCATCCCTCTCTCTCCACCCCCTTCCCCTCCTTTACTTCCCCTTCTCTCCTTCACTTGTGAATTGATGGGAAAAAGACTCAATCTGCCCTGGAGAGGAATGATTTCACGACATGAAATTCAAATCAATGTCAATAATGTAATGTTCAATTCTATTTGCATATTGTTTATTTAATCAGTTTGCAGGAGACAGGACTCCCCTCACTTGGGTAGACCTCACGTATGTCGCCTGCCACCTCCACTTCGCGTGATGTAATAACTATAAGCACGGAGGGATGGAATGAAGTGCGGTATATCAGGTACAGTTTTGGGTCGCCGACGTGTTAGTCTGTCGTTCGTGCGCCTCCACAGAGGTTGAAAACTGCTCAGTGTCCAAATTACAGATCACGATACTAAACACCACTGACCGCAGGCCGGACGTCAGCCGCCTTTGACCTTGGGACCCTGAACAATGCATCAGGTGGCAGCATTCCTTTGATCAGGATATTTCAGACAAGCTTCCTGTCTCTGTCTCTCTCAAGTGCTTACTTGCTGTTTCTGTGAACAGATGCATGACCAATGTGTCGAAACACGCAGACCGAGTTTTTCATCCCTCCTCAGAATACTGTGCTAGTGTTCTGGACGAATGGAGAGATGGCGCAGTTATGATATTAACATTAATGGGAAGTAGACCATTTGCTCTACCATATCAAACAATTTACAGGAGTCATATACAGGGTGTTACAAAAAGGTACGGCCAAACTTTCAGGAAACATTCCTCACACACAAATAAAGAAAAGATATTATGTGGACATGTGTCCGGAAACGCTTAATTTCCATGTTAGAAGTCATTTTAGTTTCGTCCACCTACGCTCAATGGAGCACGTTATCATGATTTCATACGGGATACTCTACCTGTGCTGCTAGAACATGTGCCTTTACAAGTACGACACAAAATGTGGTTCACGCGCGATGGAGCTCCTGCACATTTCAGTCGAAGTGTTCGTACGCTTCTCAACAACAGATTCGGTGACCGATGCATTGGTAGAGGCGGACCAATTCCATGGCCTCCACGCTCTCCTGACCTCAACCCTCTTGACTTTCATTTATGGGGGCATTTGAAAGCTCTTGTCTACGCAACCCCGGTACCAAATGCAGAGACTCTTCGTGCTCCTATTGTGGACGGCTGTGATACAATACGCCATTCTCCAGGGCTGCATCAGCGCATCAGGGATTCCATGCGATGGAGGGTGGATGCATGTATCCTCGCTAACGGACGACATTTTGAACATTTCCTGTAACAAAGTGTTTGAAGTCACGCTGGTACGTTCTGTTGCTGTGTGTTTCCATCCCATGATTAATGTGATTTGAAGAGAAGTAATAAAATGAGCTCTAACATGGAAAGTAAGCGTTTTCGGACACATGTCCACATAACATATTTTCTTTCTTTGTGTGTGAGGAATGTTTCCTGAAAGTTTGGCCGTACCTTTTTGTAACACCCTGTATACAGGTTGAAACACTCACCACCACCTTACAATGATTCTTCTTCCTAATATAACAAATTTCCTACGTTTGAGAATCACACAACAACATATTGAAAAAAATGTGTTTAAACTTTCGGCATAGATAGATCTTAGCCCTAAATATTACCGACGTCTTGAGTGCACTGATGTTTGAGAACACAAGCATGCTCCCCCACCACAATGTTTTCACTTTACACGAAACATATCTGGCGAAAAGAACTTACGATCACACATTTGCAACCGCGAACTGCACACCTTCGGCCGACTACACGAGAGCCACAGCCGTGGTCCCTGAAGAGGACTAGAGACCAACATCCACACTGCCCGTGCCAGCACCTGTGTGCACATTACCAGCCATACCAGACGCACAGTGGCCAGGGAGATTGTCAGCATGACAGCCAAGCAGCTAACCAATAAATTTACATGGGGGGTACAACTATCCAGCGCAAACGCTTTGTAAGTAGGTTGTTATGGTTTTTATGTTAGTAACGCCATGTAGCGCTCTATATGAAAAACACTGACTGTGCTGTGTGCAGTCTGTGACTGATTTGCATTATTGGAATATTGCTATTGTAGTGGGGCAGATGGATGTGAACAGCGCGTAGCGTTGCGCAGTTGGAGGTGAGCCGCCAGCAGTGGTGGATGTGGGGAGAGAAATGGCAGAATTTTGAGAGCAGACGATCTGGCCGTGTGGCCATCAGAAAGAGTAAATTTGTAATATTGGACGTCATGAAGTGATATATATATATATATATATATATATATATATATATATATATATATATATATATATATATATATATATGATGGCTTTGGAACACTATTAAGGTAAATACATTGTTTGTTCTCTATCAAAATCTTTCATTTGCTAAGAATGCCTATCGGTTATTAGTGCCTTCAGTAGTTTGTATCTTTTATTTAACTGGTAGTAGTGGCGCTCGCTGTATTGCAGTAGTTCGAGTAACGAAGAGTTTGGTGAGGTAAGTGATTCATGAAAGGTATAGGTTATTGTTAGTCAGGGCCATTCTTTTGTACGGATTATTGAAAATCAGATTGCGTTGCGCTAAAAAGTATTGTGTGTCAGTTTAAACACAGTCATTTATAATTTTTCTAAGGGGACGTTTTAGCTTGCCATATTGAATCTTCTCACGCAACACAAACATCCTCTGCTATCGGCGCTCAACTGGCTGGTGCAGTACTCAGCCATCCTCCGCCGGAACTTGCCCCCAATGCTACTGGCAAGAACTGATTGGTCAGAGTGTTTCTCATACTTGCTGGTCACGCGAGGCTAAGCCGTAGCTTCCAGTCGGCTGTTGGCAGTGAACGCTGCGAGACAAACAGGAGCAGTTCCACCCCCAGCATAGATCTCCCCATTTTGCAAATCCACTTTACGCAGTCCGAAACAGGAATGTTGTTATCGATACACCTGGAATTTGTCACGAAAAACGTAGATTCCTCCATTTTTTACCAGTTATTTTCGAACGCAGAAGAAAGCAGAGCATACACGCATTTTCACGTCGCTAAAGTATCGTTGTATCGGTACTTGTGAAAATCCTGTACATGAGTGTGGCATAGGCTGTATTTCCTCAGAGTACTCACTCATCAGGTATATATGTTCTTGTCAGCTTAATATTTGTTACATACTGCATCACAGGACTAGAATATTAAACTCATTTTTGGCTCATAATGGAGTGCTAAGATCCTACTATACCTCTGTCATAGGATGCCTCTTCACCTTCGTCACCTACCAAGTCTCTAGAGTAGCACCACGGAGGAGCTGTAAATATCAGGTTAATACTATGTATCACTTTATAAATTCATTACTTTATAAATTTATTACGATGGCCATCTCTCTCTGCGTAGGTCGGAGATTGAAATTCCGTTAAAAGATCTCGCGACAACGGAAAAACACCTGATTACCGCTCCACTCGTGAATAATATACATGATTCTCCCGCCTTCGCCTCCACCCACCCGGCAGCACATCACTGATATCAGACTAAGTAGTTAATGAAACTGATCTTGAGCGTTATCTTACATGATGAGTAATTTGTTTCCTGCAGTTGGCTTACACCTTCCAGGTAACTGTTACAGACGATTTTGTGAAGACTCTAGAGGCTCCCATAGGTTGAAGAATTAGCCGTGTGTATTCTTCAAGTGTGATTCTAAGGCTTGCTACAACGAATATTGTGCCAACAGACCTCACTTCACATCGTATAAAGGGTGCAATCTTGCGCTTTTAAAACGAACGTTGTGACTGTGCAAGTGGTCAATATACACTCCTGGAAATTGAAATAAGAACACCGTGAATTCATTGTCCCAGGAAGGGGAAACTTTATTGACACATTCCTGGGGTCAGATACATCACATGATCACACTGACAGAACCACAGGCACATAGACACAGGCAACAGAGCATGCACAATGTCGGCACTAGTACAGTGTATATCCACCTTTCGCAGCAATGCAGGCTGCTATTCTCCCATGGAGACGATCGTAGAGATGCTGGATGTAGTCCTGTGGAACGGCTTGCCATGCCATTTCCACCTGGCGCCTCAGTTGGACCAGCGTTCGTGCTGGACGTGCAGACCGCGTGGGACGACACTTCATCCAGTCCCAAACATGCTCAATGGGGGACAGATCCGGAGATCTTGCTGGCCAGGGTAGTTGACTTACACCTTCTAGAGCACGTTGGGTGGCACGGGATACATGTGGACGTGCATTGTCCTGTTGGAACAGCAAGTTCCCTTGCCGCCTAGGAATGGTAGAACGATGGGTTCGGTGACGGTTTGGATGTACCGTGGACTATTCAGTGTCCCCTCGACGATCACCAGTGGTGTACGGCCAGTGTAGGAGATCGCTCCCCACACCATGATGCCGGGTGTTGGCCCTGTGTGCCCCGGTCGTATGCAGTCCTGATTGTGGCGCTCACCTGCACGGCGCCAAACACGCATACGACCATCATTGGCACCAAGGCAAAAGCGACTCTCATCGCTGAAGACGACACGTCTCCATTCGTCCCACCATTCACGCCTGTCGCGACACCACTGGAGGCGGGCTGCACGATGTTGGGGCGTGAGCGGAAGACGGCCTAACGGTGTGCGGGACCGTAGCCCAGCTTCATGGAGACGGTTGCGAATGGTCCTCGCCGAGACCCCAGGAGCAACAGTGTCCCTAATTTGCTGGGAAGTGGCGGTGCGGTCCCCTACGACACTGCGTAGGATCCTACGGTCTTGGCGTGCATCCGTGCGTCGCTGCGGTCCGGTCCCAGGTCGACGGGCACGTGTACCTTCCGCCGACCACTGGCGACAACATCGATGTACTGTGGAGACCTCACGCCCCACGTGTTGAGCAATTCGGCGGTACGTCCACCCGGCCTCCCGCATGCCCACTATACGCCCTCGCTCAAAGTCCGTCAACTGCACATACGGTTCACGTCCACGCTGTCGCGGCATGCTACCAGTGTTAAAGACTGCGATGGAGCTCCGTATGCCACGGCAAACTGGCTGACACTGACGGCGGCGGTGCACAAATGCTGTGCAGCTAGCGCCATTCGACGGCCAACACCGCGGTTCCTGGTGTGTCCGCTGTGCCGTGCGTGTGATCATTGCTTGTACAGCCCTCTCGCAGTGTCCGGAGCAAGTATGGTGGGTCTGACACACCGGTGTCAATGTGTTCTTTTTTCCATTTCCAGGAGTGTAGTAGAAAATCAATGAAATCTCCAGCGAAATAAGTGTAAACTTATTTTTCAGGTGTGATCCTTATGCTTAGTACAACGAAATATTTTACCGACAGACCACACCTCACAGCGTGTAAACGATGCGGTCTTATGCTTTTAAAACGAATAGTGTTGACGGCAACAGTGTAAACAGCGGGTATAGTAAATAAGTGTAAACCCACACTCGTGTTGTGAACTTATGTTTGCTTCAATGGTTATTGAACCGAGAACGTGGAATCTTGTGTTGAATATACTACAAAATAAGCATTTAACATCAGCCAACAGTCCTTAAACATACATTCAGTTAGCAAGTTCCACATACTACGGTCAGCAGGTGACTTCACCAATAAAGTAGTAAGAAGTTGCGCGCACTGGGCTGGCATCCGGCAGGACGACGGTTCAAACCCGCTTCCGGCCGTCCTGATTTTAGTTTTCCGCCATTTCCCTAAATCGTTTCAGACTAATGCCGGGATGGTTCATTTTAAAGGGCACGGCCGACTTCCTTCCCTAATCGAATGGGACTGATGATCTCGCTGTTTGGTTCCCTAACGTAATGCTGGTAGGAACAAACACCAATATTCAAGAAAGGTAGTAGGAGCTGTTGACAAGGGATTTCAGATCGATTCCATATTCCTGGATTTCCGGAAGGCTTATGATACTATACCACACAAGCGGCTTGAAGTGAAATTGCATGCTTATGGAATATCGTCTCAGTTGTGTGACTAGATTTGTGATTTCCTCTCAGAGAGATCACAATTCGTAGTAATTGACGGAAAGTCATCGAGTAAAACAGAAGTGATTTCTGGCGTTTCCAAGGTACTGTTATAGGCCCTTTGCTGTTCCTTTTATATGGAGACAATCTGAGCAGCCGTCTTAGGTTGTTTGCAGATTGCGCTGTCGTTTATCGACTAATAAAGTCATCAGAAGAAAAAAACAAGTTGCAAATAGATTTAGAAAAGATATGTGAATGGTGCGAAAGTTGGAAGTTGACCCTAAAAAACTAAAAGTGTGAGGTCATCCACATGAGTGCTAAAAGGAATTCGTTAAACATCGGTTACACGATAAATCAGTCTAATCTAAAAGCCGTAAATTCAATTTAATACCTAGGTATTAGAATTACGAACAACTTAAATTGAAAGGAACACATAGAAAATGTTGTGGGGAAGGCTAACCAAAGACTGCATTTTAATGGCAGGACACTTAGAGAATGTAAAAGATCTGCTGAAGGGACTGCCTACGCTACACTTGTTTGTACTCTTTTAGAATACTGCTGCGCAGTGTAGGATCTTTACCAGATAGTACTGACGGGGTACATCGAAAAAGGTCAAAGAACGGCAGCCCGTTTTGTATTATCGCGAATTATGGCTGAGAGCGTCACAGAAATGATACAGGATTTGGGCTGGACATCATAAAAGAAAGGCGTTTCTTGTTGCGACGGTGTGAGCGACGTGTGGGTACTATTCTGTCATTCTGCGCAACAGATTAATCTGAGATGTACCCTTTACCCTGTGGCTCCTGCAAGATACAGTTTCCACCCCCACACTACTACAGAAGACAGACGCTCCTAACGTTCTAAAGAGAAATGCCTGAAAAACTTTCAGCGATAAATATCTTCTGGAGTGGTCCGCTGTAAGGAAATGACACAAAATTTCTTACGTAACTAGTGTGATACTTGGTTACTGGAGTAGTGCTAGTTAGTGTAAGAAAAACATAAAACTAACGATAGTTATTATTTTTTTTGCAAAAATTCTGAGAAATCACAATGGCACTTTTAGTTATGAACTGAACAAGTTATTTCCGGGTTCTTTTCTGAATGTGAAGTTACCTCTTAAGGATAGGATTCGCTAACGAAATTTCTATACAAAGTTTAAGATAGTTACTGACTTGGCAGAATGGATGAGAGCTGCGCCTACTCAACTTGAATAATTATCCATTAGAACGTTGCTAGGTATGGTCGAGGCTGTCGCATGTGTAATGCAGTGAAGTGTACTGTTGTGGAGGAAATATGAGGCTCGCAATAACTGTAGCGCACAATACCATAAGCTGCAATGACTGCTGTCTGCGCCGCTGGCTGCTGACAAATAAGATAACTCTCATTCTATCTTGATTGACCTTCGCCAATCAAACTCTCCCTATGCCTTGATGAAGTCAAGATCTCCTATTCGCCCCTAGTCTAACTATTGGCGTGGTACACCAGTCAGATAACCAGTCCACCGTGATGCCACTCAAAAATTCGCTCGCAGCCATTTAACTATAACTGTCTGTTCACACCGCACAATAAGTGTGGCGGCCAACACAGTGAACAACGCTTAATAGCAAGGACTCAATATAGAGTCACACTCCAATTCGCTCTCAACAGAGGTGCTCTCCCAGTGAAGTACTGAGGAGAGACTTGTTCCTCGCTCTTTGAGTACATGTACAAGCGCACATGCTCTCGTTACGTGTTCTCGCTCCAAGAGCGACAACGGAACGGCCCCTCTCCACGCCAGATGTGAAGGGGTATATCTTTTGATCTCTTCCATTACTCCTTCAGCTCAAGGCATCAGGAATATCATCTGCCAATCAGCATTGCTCTTCTAAAACGGGAGAATGACGTTTCGTTTAAGGAGACCAATCCGGATATCTGTAGCATCAGCGTCTGGCGTTTGCTGTCTCCCTGTGAAAACCTCTGAAACTGCGTGCTATGTTTGTAAAGAATGTGTAGGCTGGGCGCTCCCACACAATGTAGCGGAATTTGCTTTTAAGCTGAACACGGGGTCATTCTCCCTTTCACTTGGGCAAACACTGTCTGCTCTACGGGCAGTCACTGTCCGACATAGATAGGCTGACTTATCTTCTGAAGGTACCAGTCTCCTGTCATGTGGTTTGCCTCTCCCGAACTAAAAGCTTTTGTGACCGTTGTGTCTTGAATGTGTGTGTGTGTGTACGGTAGCCTCGAGTATTTCAATCTCGGTGCGCATTTGCAATTTACTTGTTATTTACATATCGTTTACATGAATTCATACAACACTGCCTTTTTCTTATCGAGTTTGGGTTCGAATGAAGCGCCTTGATGTGCGGAATATGATTGTGAGGGCGGAATATGTAAGCAATGAAGGTCAGGAGACCACGACGTCTTACAAGAGAATCTTCTCACGAAATTTCGATCACCAACTTTCTCCTTCGAAAGCAAAAATATTTTGTTGAACCGACCTACATAGGGAGAAACGATCACCACGATAAAATAACGGAAATCAGAGCTCGTACGGAAAGGTATAAGTGTTCGTTCTTTCCGCGCGCAATGCGAGATTGGAATAATAGAGAATTGTGAGGGTGGTTCGATGAAACCTCTGCCAGGCACTTAAAGGTGATTTGCAGGGTATCCATGTAGATGTAGATGCAGATGTAGAAACAACAGCATGACAATCAATATTGAGCCAACATTCCAGGCTGGATGGACGTGTTTGTCTTGTGAGCGCTACCAGTGTGTCTTGCGAGGAGAGAGACGCAATCCTCTTATAAAGGAGCAACTATTAAACCCATGTTTCCATGCAGGGGGCACAGATGTTGAAGCAACTCTCGGAGGCTGCTCAGATCATGAGGCAAATCTAAAAAAGCGTCACCAGTGTATCCTAAAAAAAAGCTAATTTAAAAATGCTGAGTCGAGTGTGCATACCATCTTAGATGCCGATATCCTTTTGGTGGAACTGTAACACCAGCAAAATGTGTTCTTGGACAATGGATAATGATTTCAGCAAGTACAGAGGGCGCTACCAAGGCAGGACAAGGAAAGTATGAAGCCTGAAAATCAACAGCTTAACTTTCATGTACTGGATATTTTTGGATATTTTTCCGCGAAAATAGACAGTGTTAAGAAGACATAAGGTTAAAGGGATCTTTAGTCCTCCATCGAAAATCTCAGTGCTTTAGGGAAATGTCAAAGGAGACCTACACCTTCGCAAGGCCAAATCTTCTATAGGGATAAACGACTTTCACTGTTCGTAGAGCACAGTTTGAAATACCAGCGGTATATTCGCCTCTGAGCCAAAAAGTCCACTGGTTATTCGATGAAACGTGAGGAAACAAAAATTGTTAGTGATGCGTAAAACTTTTGGAGCTCCATCATCAATTAACCAATAGAAATATGACTGAGGCCCTTATCAACTGAGACAGCAGTTTCCCCTTCAATACTGCATGGATTCCTGTCATAGTAAAACTTAATGCTCTGCATAGACGGTATTATTCTCCCATTTTACCACGTGAAGACGATTACTCTGGTATCGATGATTACCACGATGTGCAGCTGGTGCAGTGCACCGACTTCCAGCAGAATGGACGCAGAAGTAACGTCGAAATGACATGTGTAGTAAGCTAAACGTATTGTCGCTACCGTCGACAGACCGTTTTGATTTCGTCGTGTCTCGTAGTTCTTGTATTATAACCTGAATGTTATGTCAGCAAGCAGTTTTAAGGTGACAGTACACTGAAGATTTATCACAAACACATCACCCTTGGTACGACAGCTTGTAATTTAAAGACGATTAGTGACACATCAGCGATTAAAATCTTCAGATCCAAAGACTGGTAAGAAAAATATTGAGCGCAGCAGGTATTCATTGCGGTCTTGTGGATAGGGGCGTTGAGATAACAGACTCGTAGGCAGTAGATTCGCATCCTGCTGTGTTTTAATATCTTCTTTTCTTCATATTCGCTGTTGCAACAGATTCTGGGACCAGCAATGACATCTTTGTTCTTCCTTGCCTCAAATATCTAGCTGTTTATTTCACAATATGTTGCGATTTGTGAAGGTCCACTCACACACACGTAGCGAACTCTAAATGTACTGTTGGACACGTAAATGTAGTTTTGACGTCACTTCAGAGTATTTCGCGTGTGTCACCAAAATTTCCTTACAACAGAAGCTCATGCGGTCAAGTAACGCGTGCTCTGTGATAACTGTATGTACTGGCATGTTCTGACATAGTCTTATGCGAGCTCAGTGTACTTTCACCATTATACGACTGAAGATTGTGAGAAGATTATGTGATGAAACATCCTGGCAGAAAATTATGAACATTCAAAAATTCACTTAAAATTTCGTGGAAAATTCTATATGCCCGGAGAGTTTTAAATTTCACGTAAAATGTTCTTTTTTGACCTAGGGGTACAGAGATTGCTTGTACATACGGTGCGGGTTGAGCAGTATAGGAGAAAGACTCATTGTATTTCTCCGCTCTTGGTCATCCATTCTTATTGTTTTCCGTCGGTTCTTGTACATATAACCCGTTACTACAGTTTCCCTGTAATGTATCGATTTTTTTGGAAAATGTCAAACAACTTACTCAACTTTGAGGATGTTCACAGATCCCATGTACAAATTGAATATTAGTAATTGTAACACAGACTCTCTGGCAGATACTGTAGTGTACCACTTTTGATAGAAAATGCAAATTTAATGTGAGTTTCGTTCGTTCTGTTGCAACTGAACTCGGGCTCGTTTACTACCTATTTTTCACGTGGCTCATCTGTAAAGGGGGTTGGTAGTAAACGGTTGCATTTGCGCCCCTATTATTGAGTCTGATATTGGCTGGCTTTTGAAGAGCAGTGAATTGAACTATACACGTTCAGATTGAAACTTATTTATTCAAAAGAAACACTTAAACGTTGTGGCCATGCATTTTTAAGTTCACAAATAATAATCGGTGCAGTTCGTGCACTGTTTGTCTCACACCCACACACTTTCATTTTGTTCCTTCGCATCCCCTGGCGTCCATGCTTGCACTCGCGGCACTTTGCCGCTCCCAACTCGCCACCACAACGGCCAACGACGAAAGACCCCGATTTTCCCGCTCACATCCACAGTCCTGAGTCGGGTCACATGACACCACAGTAGTCAAAATAATTGCTAAACATGGCCACAATTCGTTTACAGTATTTTATAATATTTAAATACTTAAATCTAAATACATTATATAATTTTACAAATTATCACCACACTTATATAATTCATTGCAATTAAAAGAAAACCAAAACACTATCCAACGGAACTACAACGTCCATCAAAACACAAACAAATATTTTCCGGTCTATTTTGCCGAGCATATTATCTCTGCTGCCGTGCTTTAAATTTTAAATTACTTGAGAGAGTTCCATATTATCCCCTGTTACCTTACATACCCCCACTTCATGGAGACATTACCTTAGTAACGCCAACATGAAGTAGCACCAAATGGAGTGAACCCATATTACTTTATATATTAAACATTTTAATTACAACTATAATTGCAGCAAAACACGTAGAACAGTGTTATAGTGGTGAGACAATCAGTGTGTGTACTGTCATTAGGAAACATACATACATAATCCAACAATGTATCCAACTCAAATATACAATTTGATTGTATCCTATTGAGTGACTGGGCAGGCAAAATAAATGCCCATGTTAGTCTATATGTAGGTTGCCCAGCACTGCACATTAACACTTCCACTTTTTACACAGTTGTTTCTGTAAGCTGTACGAAGTTGTTGTAACCAGATCCTTGTGTTCACAGGTTTATGCATTGGAATACAGTCTTTCCAAACTTGTCAGCCAGCAGCACTGTGCTTCCACTCGTTAGCCAAGCCATCCTATCAAAATTTAATAAAATCCTCATAAATCTTGCCTAGACATGCAGACCCACATTTCCCAGGAATCAGGCTATCCAAATCCTCCCTGGAACATCCTGTTTTCACTGATCAGTTCTTACTGAGGTTTGTACAAATGACGAACATGCACAAAAATCAAAAACAAACATGGCATAGTTAAATATATTCTATTTCACCCTTCAAATGTTCCCAGATCAGGAGCTCCGACACTTCTACCCCCCGCACCAAGAGAATTTATTCCCAGATGCAGATTCTTATATTTTTTTAAGCATCCATACAGCTATATCACTGTACATAAATACACTCAATTTTTTTTATGAATTCCTATATAAATTTTCACATAATATTTGGCAATATCTTGAAACCCATTCTTTTATGACATTTCCATGGCTACCTAGATTCAATCATAAATGGCAAACAAACCCACCAAGGTCATAAACTTTTACAAGCATCCACTTAGCCATTAGTGTTCTTTCCCTCACTTTCCTCATGAACATCTTATAATAAGCAAGTTAATTATTTCCCATATTCCTCTACAATTTGCATATTTAATGATCGCCCTACATGACTGTCCCAGCAACAGTCCTACCCCCACACACCAGTATCAACTCCAGGTGCCACAGATACATTAGAAATTTTAATAAAATCTCAACTATTTTTCTTTAACAAACTATTTGCAAATTTCCTCCCTCCTATATTCTCCACACATTTATACAGAAGTAGGCTATATGGACAGCAGGTTTCAGTTCCCGTATGACTCAACAAGGCTTCTACCCTTTGTAAATGAGTAATTGTCTCACCTCCTTTTAATTCCCCTTTAAATTTTATTCTTCGTCTATTTCCACAAGCATCAAATTCTACCACTCTGTCCTTTACAAAAATGCT
This sequence comes from Schistocerca piceifrons, assembly GCF_021461385.2. Lineage (NCBI taxonomy): Eukaryota > Metazoa > Arthropoda > Insecta > Orthoptera > Acrididae > Schistocerca > Schistocerca piceifrons. Next base: position 87,563,609 of record NC_060143.1, on the reverse strand, counting down.
ACAGTCATACTTGTACAAGAAGTCCATACCCAAAATTACATTCAATGCCAAACCCTTCACCACAAAGCAACTAATATCAAAACAATACTCATTACTATTAAATTCACTATTAAATTCACTTCCCTGCTGATGGGCTTGCTACCAGTTGCTGTCTTAATTTTGACTCCTGTAACTGGTAATTGTATTAATCCTAAACCTTTAATTTGCTGCCAGAAAGATTTAGAGATTGCAGATAAACTGGGGCCAGAGTCTAATAATGCTATATCTGCAACTCCTCCCACACTGATATCAATTATTGGCTGTATCACCTCTATTTCTACTCTGTTCAGCCCTGATTCCTGTAATAAATCTCTTTCTACTTCACTCCTGCTTTCCTCTTGCATAATGCAAATATCTTTAGGTCTTTCTCCAAAACATACATCAGTATCCCCTTCAAACAGATCCTTAATAGCAAACTCAACATTCTCTTCTTCACTTAATTCTTCCAATTTTCTGGCAATTTTAAATTTTATTTTACCCCATTCTTCAGGCATCAAAGCTTTATGTAATTTTGCATAGGACACCAAATCACTCAAATCATAATCAGCCTCCTCCTTTCCTAACCATCCACAATTAACATCTTTGAGGCTTGCATCATCAGTTAAGAAAACATAGGTTTCAATTTTATCTTCTGGGCAACCTACAGCAACATTCTCCATATCATTACGCATTTCCATATCCACACTGAAATCATTATCACTACCACAGTTAACACCTGCACCCACAAGCACAGTAACCTTATCAGTAGGTGATTTACCAGCATTTTCCACATTGTCAAATACACCACTCATATTAGCCTTTACATCACACTGAATAACCCTCGCCTCACCTTTTCCACAATTCTCCATACTATTTCCAATAGACATCTCTACCCATTCACCACACCCATTATTACTGTGAGCATTGCCCCTTAATTCCATATCCACTTCTGTTCCCCCTTTTGATGAAACTACCTCTGTCTCTGATCTTTCAATGAATTTTGCTGCACACAAACCAATATTGTCCTCCTCTGCTTGTAATTTCTCTTCCCTTTTAAACATGTCATCAATGTAAAACTGCCACTGTTCATTGCTGATATTAGCCTTGTTCCCTTTTTTCCTCTTATACCTTTTATCTGTATTTCTGTAATTGTTAACCCCCCCCCCCCCATAGATTTTCATTTCCTAAGACAGCATCCATATGACATATACCAATTTCCCTATTTTCCTTTCTGACTTTATTACTCATCCCATCATGTCCTTGTCTGGCCCTGTTCACATAACTACCAGCCCCCCTGCGGACCTTAAGTGAGGCATCAATTAGTTTTTTGATTGCCTACCCTGTCCATTTGCATCTGGCATTCCTACTCTCATACCTTCTCTATCACTCCTCATCTGATCAAAATTGTCTCTTCTCCCTCAAAAATTTCTGTTATACCTTTGTGGCTTGCTTCTCCAATCTCTATCCTGATTATTCTGATCACTTCTATCTTCTCTCCACCTGTTATGGTTATTACTGTATTCATTATTAATACTGTTTCCCCTTTCATGATACCTCCCACTCTCCCTATGTTCCATGTATTTAGGTCTGTAACACAATGCCCTGTCCATATTATCCACAAAATTAAGAAATTCTTCCACTGAATCTGTTGCACTGTGAATCAAATCCCATTGCAAATGCTCTGGTAAACTTCTCTTTAGTGTAGATATTTCTGTTAATACACCCAGTGGCCTATCCAGATGATTTAATTTATTCGGTTCTCTAACACAGAACTCTCTCATACTTTCCTTTCCACTCTTGTAACTGGATCCATTCAAAAAATCGTTTTGCAATCTTAATTGTTTTGCTTGGCCCTAGTATTTGTTCAAGAACAGGTTTTCGAAGGTTTTAAAATCACAAAATTTATCATCATTTTGGTTTGCCCATGTTTGAGCTCCCCCTTCCAACTGCCTCTTAACATATTTAATTTTTGCCTGCTCACTCATCCCTGTCACAATGTTATCCTTACACGCAGCTAGAAAGTCAACTGCATGGTATTTACTCTCCCAATTAAAAGGTTTTGACTGAAATCCATCCCCCAGAGGATATCCCAACAATAAATTTCCATTCCCTGCTGCCACAGTATTAACTGTTTCCCCAAGACATTTATTTCCCCTTCTAATTCCTTCTTATTGTCAGTAATTCCCTTATGGCAATCCAGCACTCCTATCTTAATGGATTCAATGTCTGCCTCTGTTTGTCTTTGAAATAATGTGCATTTCTGTTCCTGTACCTGAATCTGCCCCACAAGATTACTTTGAACAGTGTCCACCTTGGATACTAGGCCTCTTTCAACCTCATCAACTCTCTCAATAATTCCCTCAACAAATTTAACTGTGTTTTCAACTTTATCTGTAATTTGAGTGAATTTGAGATCTAGCTGATCAAATTTTTCACTCACTGTCTTTATTTTATCACTAAGCCTTAATTCCATAACCCCTATTTTCGAATCCATTTCTCCAACTATTGCAGTTTTTATATTCCCTATTTTCGAGTCTATTTCTCCTAATTTACTAGTAAGTTTTACAAAAAATGTGCTGAGGTCACTTCCTGGTATCCAGCCTATTTCTTTTGGCATGCTAGGGCTACTACAGGTACTCCTAACATCCACTGATTCGCCTTCACTTTGAGATTCACGCGTCTCATCGGCCATGGCTAATGAAAGGACACAATTTTGCAATGTAGCTGCTGGCTGTACTTATCTTTTAAATCCTCGTGTGACGCGACGTCTGCAGTGAGCTCCGCAGCACAGCTATGCAGTGAATCTTAATCGGCGGCGTGGACACACAGCAAACTCAATCAGGAGCGAGAACACGTTGCGTAGGCCCCTGGCAGCATGTAGTCGTGTTGGTCGGTGGCACGGACGACTCATCAGACTGTGTAACTGACTGCTTCACAATCGTGGTGGCCTTATATCGGTGTAACCACGGGGCAGCGCGTATCTTGTCCAGCACAAAAACTCCGGTACTGCTAATGCACCGATTTAGCTCAGAGCCCCCACACTGACTGTTCAAAAGCCTAACATCAGACGGACATTCGATTCCGAAATACTGTGGAATATGGAAGAAAGTCCTACCCCGGCTGAGCCCCCAATTGCAACTGAACTCGGGCTCGTTTACTACCTATTTTTCACGTGGCTCATCTGTAAAGGGGGTTGGTAGTAAACGGTTGCATTTGCGCCTCTATTATTGAGTCTGATATTGGCTGGCTTTTGAAGAGCAGTGAATTGAACTATACACGTTCAGATTGAAACTTATTTATTCAAAAGAAACACTTAAACGTTGTGGCCATGCATTTTTAAATTCACAAATAATAATCGGTGCAATTCGTACACTGTTTGTCTCACACCCACACACTTTCACTTTGTTCCTTCGCATCCCCTGGCGCCCATGCTTGCACTCGCGGCACTTTGCCGCTCCCAACTCGCCACCACAACGGCCAACGACAAAAGACCCCGATTTTCCCGCTCACATCCACAGTCCTGAGTCGGGTCTCATGACACCACAGTAGTCAAAATAATTGCTAAACATGGCCACAATTCGTTTACAGTATTTTATAATATTTAAATACTTAAATCTAAATACATTATATAATTTTACAAATTATCACCACACTTATATAATTCGTTGCAATTAAAAGAAAACCAAAACACTATCCAACGGAACTACAACGTCCATCAAAACACAAACAAATATTTTCCGGTCTATTTTGCCGAGCATATTATCTCTGCTGCCGTGCTTTAAATTTTAAATTACTTGAGAGAGTTCCATATTATCCCCTGTTACCTTACACTGTTACAGGAAAAGTTCACAGTATGGCGAGAGGCAAACTGACCCTCCTTCTGGTTTTGGGAGCCACGTGCTTCTTCACGGAGCCAGCGGCTGCAGTGGACTACAGTAATAAATTGGTGTGCTCTGCATGTGAAAATCACAATACAGCTCTCGAAGATGTCCTAACAGGGTGCAACACATTTTTACTATACTGTGGCCTTCCACCTGAGGAAGCAGTGTGTTACGCCGTCTTAGCAGTGCACCTGTTGGCATCTACGGTAAGTACAAGGAGACAGGGGTGGTTTGTCCGTGTAGCACATGTTAGGGATTCGACACACAGCTGGAGTTCAGTTAGTGATAGGGGTGGGGGGAGGGTGGCCACATTTTGTTACTTTCTGCGTCCACCCCACCACCCCAGATATAGACTGCCATCACCTCCACACCAACTTGACTACAGCAGTGATCAGTACATCGCTCAAACATACCTTCCAAGATATATCAGTCTGAGAAATACAGTATTTCTAGAATATTTACTTCAACATTTGAGAAGTACAGATGTCATCCAAGTTGATTTATGTACTATAATGGCAGTAAATTTCAAGATCAACATAAAATCGAAGTGTGCGTTGACTATTATCAGTATTTCACTTAGCACTACAGTTCTTATCCACAGATCTGTAAATTATGGATAAGCAAGCATGTAAATGGGGTGAATGGTGTCTCCGTCGTCGTTTCCGCATATATTCGAGCGGGCAGCCTGTCATTTTTGTGTTATTGGAAGATATTTCCCTTTTCTGTCTTGCCTTACTCGCTTCCAGGTGTTTCAGAATAATCTAGTTCAACGAGAACATCGCATTCACTTCTGACGTTACAAGCGGTTTCAGCCGAGATCGGCCATCATGAGATCTACAAAAGAAACAAATATAAAAGCTAAAAGAAAATTTACGCAGGTTACATCAAAACTGAAATCCAGTAAAATACATAAAAGTGATATTATACCGTGAGCCTGTGACTGAACGCTCACGATTTTACTTAAATTCGGTCTGTACTTTATCTTCCGAGTGAGAGTCATACGAAGAAATGTTACTGTGGCAAACCTGCCTTCCTCCGATGCTCGTGGTGTTAGGAAATCTGCGTTTCAAATGATTCTACGAGTGGTATCATCCAAGGGAACGGACCAAGTCATCCTGAAGAATAATCATATGATTAAAATACAAAAATTAATATAAGAAATGATATGAGAATGAAGTAACAGAATATGATAATTTAAAACGATTGTAATCGCTTACCATACCATTCACACGCATGTATTACACAAACATCAAAAAAAGTTTTGCATCACCTCACACACATGTATTATACACACACCAAAAAAAAGTTTTGCATCACCTCGGTTCCGACAGTTCCGGAACCTGCACAGAAAATTAGAATAGAGATCAACATAAACATCATTTTCGCCCTTTTTATTGCTCATGAAAACCACACTATGCATGTTGTACCACCATACAGCGAGACCTTCAGAGGTGGTGGTCCAGATTGCTGTACACACCGGTACCTCTAATACCCAGTAGCACGTCCTCTTGCATTGATGCATGCCTGTATTCGTCGTGGCATACTATCCACAAGTTCATCAGACGCGTAATGGGGCCCCTTAGGGAAATGGCAGCAAGAGAGGGGAAGAAAACCAATGTGCTCTCCGTGTGCATACCGGGGGGAGTCATTCGAGATGTGGAAAGGGTCCTTCCGGATGCCATGAAGGGTACAGGGTGCACCCATCTGCAGGTGGTCGCTCATGTCGGCACCAATGATGTGTGTCGCTATGGATCGGAGGAAATCCTCTCTGGCTTCCGGCGGCTATCTGATTTGGTGAAGACTGCCAGTCTCGCTAGCGGGATGAAAGCAGAGCTCACCATCTGCAGCATCGTCGACAGGACTGACTGCGGACCTTTGGTACAGAGCCGAGTGGAGGGTCTGAATCAGAGGCTGAGACGGTTCTGCGACCGTGTGGGCTGCAGATTCCTCGACTTGCGCCATAGGGTGGTGGGGTTTCGGGTTCCGCTGGATAGGTCAGGAGTCCACTACACGCAACATGCGGCTACACGGGTAGCAGGGGTTGTGTGGCGTGGGCTGTGCGGTTTTTTAGGTTAGATGGCCTTGGGCAAGTACAGAAAGGGCAACAGCCTCAACGGGTGCGGGGCAAAGTCAGGACATGCGGATACCAAGCAGCAATCGGTATTGTAATTGTCAACTGTCGAAGCTGCGTTGGTAAAGTACCGGAACTTCAAGCGCTGATAGAAAGCACCGAAGCTGAAATCGTTATAGGTACAGAAAGCTGGCTTAAGCCAGAGATAAATTCTGCCGAAATTTTTACAAAGGTACAGACGGTGTTTAGAAAGGATAGATTGCATGCAACCGGTGGTGGAGTGTTCGTCGCTGTTTAGTAGTAGTTTATCCTGTAGTGAAGTAGAAGTGGATAGTTCCTGTGAATTATTATGGGTGGAGGTTACACTAAACAACCGAACTAGGTTAATAATTGGCTCCTTTTACCGACCTCCCGACTCAGCAGCATTAGTGGCAGATCAACTGAGAGAAAATTTGGAATACATTTCACATAAATTTTCTCAGCATGTTATAGTCTTAGGTGGAGATTTCAATTTACCAGATATAGACTGGGACACTCAGATGTTTAGGACGGGTGGTAGGGACAGAGCATCGAGTGACATTATACTGAGTGCACTATCCGAAAATTACCTCGGGCAATTAAACAGAGAACCGACTCGTGGAGATAACATCTTGGACCTACTGATAACAAACAGACCCGAACTTTTCGACTCTGTATGTATAGAACAGGGAATCAGTGGTCATAAGGCCGTTGCAGCATCCCTGAATATGGAAGTTAATAGGAATATAAAAAAAGGGAGGAAGGTTTATCTGTTTAGCAAGAGTAATAGAAGGCAGATTTCAGACTACCTAACGGATCAAAACGAAAATTTCTGTTCCGACACTGACAATGTTGAGTGTTTATGGAAAAAGTTCAAGGCAATCGTAAAATGCGTTTTAGACAGGTGCGTGCCGAGTAAAACTGTGAGGGACGGGAAAAATCCACCGTGGTACAACAACAAAGTTAGGAAACTACTGCGAAAGCAAAGAGAGCTCCACTCCAAGTTTAAACGCAGCCTAAACCTCTCAGACAAACAGAAGCTAAACGATGTCAAAGTTAGCGTAAGGAGGGCTATGCGTGAAGCGTTCATTGAATTCGAAAGTGAAATTCTATGTACCGACTTGACAGAAAATCCTAGGAAGTTCTGGTCTTACGTTAAATCGGTAAGTGGCTCGAAACAGCATATCCAGACACTACGGGATGATGATGGCATTGAAACAGAGGATGACACGCGTAAAGCTGAAATACTAAACACCTTTTTCCAAAGCTGTTTCACAGAGGAAGACCGCACTGCAGTTCCTTCTCTAAATCCTCGCACAGACGAAAAAATGGCTGACATCGAAATAAGTGTCCAAGGAATAGAAAAGCAACTGGAATCACTCAATAGAGGAAAGTCCACTGGACCTGACGGGATACCAATTCGATTCTACACAGAGTACGCGAAAGAACTTGCCCCCCTTCTAACAGCCGTGTACCGCAAGTCTCTAGAGGAACGGAGGGTTCCAAATGATTGGAAAAGAGCACAGATAGTCCCAGTCTTCAAGAAGGGTCGTCGAGCAGATGCGCAAAACTATAGACCTATATCTCTTACGTCGATCTCTTGTAGAATTTTAGAACATGTTTTTTGCTCGCGTATCATGTCATTTCTGGGACCCAGAATCTACTATGTAGGAATCAACATGGATTCCGGAAACAGCGATCGTGTGAGAACCAACTCGCCTTATTTGTTCATGAGACCCAGAAAATATTAGATACAGGATCCCAGGTAGATGCTATTTTTCTTGACTTCCGGAAGGCGTTCGATACAGTTCCGCACTGTCGCCTGATAAACAAAGTAAGAGCCTACGGAATATCAGACCAGCTGTGTGGCTGGATTGAAGAGTTTTTAGCAAACAGAACACAGCATGTTGTTATCAATGGAGAGACGTCTACAGACGTTAAAGTAACCTCTGGCGTGCCACAGGGGAGTGTTATGGGACCATTGCTTTTCACAATATATATAAATGACCTAGTAGATAGTGTCGGAAGTTCCATGCGGCTTTTCGCGGATGATGCTGTAGTATACAGAGAAGTTGCAGCATTAGAAAATTGTAGCGAAATGCAGGAAGATCTGCAGCGGATAGGCACTTGGTGCAGGGAGTGGCAACTGACCCTTAACATAGACAAATGTAATGTACTGCGAATACATAGAAAGAAGGATCCTTTATTGTATGATTATATGATAGCGGAACAAACACTGGTAGCAGTTACTTCTGTAAAATATCTGGGAGTATGCGTGCGGAACGATTTGAAGTGGAATGATCATATAAAATTAATTGTTGGTAAGGCGGGTACCAGGTTGAGATTCATTGGGAGAGTGCTTAGAAAATGTAGTCCATCAACAAAGGAGGTGGCTTACGGAACGCTCGTTCGACCTATACTTGAGTATTGCTCATCAGTGTGGGATCCGTACCAGATCGGTCTGACGGAGGAGATAGAGAAGATCCAAAGAAGAGCGGCGCGTTTCGTCACAGGGTTATTTGGTAACCGTGATAGCGTTACGGAGATGTTTAATAAACTCAAGTGGCAGACTCTGCAAGAGAGGCGCTCTGCATCGCGGTGTAGCTTGCTCGCCAGGTTTCGAGAGGGGGCGTTTCTGGATGAGGTATCGAATATATTGCTTCCCCCTACTTATACCTCCCGAGGAGATCACGAATGTAAAATTAGAGAGATTAGAGCGCGCACGGAGGCTTTCAGACAGTCGTTCTTCCCGCGAACCATACGCGACTGGAACAGGAAAGGGAGGTAATGACAGTGGCGCATAAAGTGCCCTCCGCCACACACCGTTGGGTGGCTTGCGGAGTATCAATGTAGATGTAGATGTAGATGTAGACACTGTTGGTCCGCATTGTGCCACTCCTCACAAAGGCGATTCGACGTAGATCCCTGAGTGGTTGGTGGGTCACGTTGTCCATAAACAGCTCTTTTCAATCTATCCCAGGCATGTTCGATAGGCTTCATGTCTGGAGAACAGGCTGGCCACTCCAGTCGAGCGCTGTCGTTACCCTGAAGGAAGTCATTCACAAGATGTGCACGATTGTGGCGCAAATTGTCTTCCATGAAGACGGATGCCTCGCTAATATTCTACGGATATGGTTGCACTATCGGTCAGAGGATGGCATTCACGTATCGCACAGCCGTTACTGCGCCTTCCATGACCACCAGCGGCGTACGTCGGCCCCACATAATGCCACCCCAAAACATCAGGCAACCTCCACCTTGCTGCACTCGCTGGACAGTTTGTCTAAGGCGTTCAGCCTGACCGGCTTTCCTCCAAACACGTCTCCGACGACTGCCTGGTTGAAGGAATATGAAGAGAACGTGATGCCAATCCTGAGCAGTCCATTCGGCATGGTATAGGGCCCATCTGTACTTCGCCGCATAGTGTCGTGGTTGCAAAGATGGGCCTCGCCATGGACGTCGCAAGTTAAGTTGCGCATCGTGCAGCCTATTGCGCACAGTTTGAGTCGTAACACGACGTTCTGTAGGTGCACGAAAATCATTATTATACATGGTGGCGTTGCTGTCAGCGTTCCTGCTAGCCATAATCCGTAAGTAGCGGTCATCCACTGCAGTAGTAGCCCTTGGGCGACATGAACGAGGCATGTCATCGAAAGTTCCTGTCTCTCTGTATCTCCTCCGTGTCCGAACAACATCGCTTTGTTTCACGCCAAGACGGATGGACACTTTCCTTATTGAGAGCCCTTCCTGGCACAAAGCAACAATGCGGACGCGATCGAACCGTGGTATTGACCATCTAGGCATGGTCGAAGTACAAACAACATTCCTGGTGGAATGATTGGAACTGATCGGCTGTCTGACCCGCTCTGTCTAATAGGTGCTGCTCGTGCATGGTTGTTAACATCTTCGGGCAGGTTTAGTGACATCTCTGAACAGTCAAACGGACTGTGTCTGTGATACAATATCCACAGTCAACGTCTATCTTCAGGAGTTCTGGAAACTGTTCCGCGTCATCGGCCACTACTCGCGAAACATGACGTTATAGCTGCCCTCTGTGTGCCTAATGCGCACGACCATGGCTGTGAAGCAGAAACAGAAAGCAAAAAGCTTTACCCTATGACTCAATGAAAGGTTTGTGATGTTATTACTTGGGCAAATAACGACATCATTATTACTGTTTTTCTCGGTTGAACCAGGTGTGCTCTAACTGGATTGTTATTATATGATAATGGCGATCGACTTCTGATTTCAAAGTAACTGGTGCATATAGGGACTCGGTCGTACATTTCACCTACTGTTTCAAAAGCACTACCTTAAACTTAGCTTTGCCTACCTTGCATGTCGTTTTGACACAGTGATTATATCCGCAAGTCTAACGGCTTCTCTTTGCATGTGAAAAGAAAAAGGTGCATGTGACTCACCTTATTAAACCTTCTGAAATGAATGTTATGACTATGTTCTCACGGTCGCTAAGCTCTGGAGATGCTAATTTCATTTTATTAATTCTAATATTTACTGAGAAATAACGATCGATTCTGTTAATCAGATTTATATTTAAAAATTGCAAATGGAAGAAAGCAATACTGTTTCTAATGCCACGTTTAGGAAGCCATCTTAAGGCTTTTACGTTAGTAGTTATTGAAAATTATGAGTTGGATTGTGAGCTTTCTTTCAATGTAGTGGTTTCCACTGTGTTCTGCATCCTCATGCAGATGATCTTTGTTGGTTATTCCACCCTTAGGGACAGTTTCCAATCCAAAAACCTAGAGAGTGTCCTGAACCTTTGTCCGCTCCTCCGCTCTCTTTGACAAGGCGGTTGGCTGAATGAGAGGTGACGTCTTACGCCGGAAGCCTTCGGAGGACACTACATGATTTTCGTTCAAAATTTTTTTTCGATTAGTAGTCAAAGACACTGCTACGACACTGTGGGTTCTGTCTTTTGAGGATTAGCAAGTGCTATCTGTTGAACAGTACTACTTTCTTTTTCGATTTCCGTACCATCTAAAGCAGGTGATAGAATTCTACATGTCATTGTACAAAAGAAGAAATGTTTATGTTGGGTCGGGAGATGTATGATAATGTCTGTGAATGTTTTTTTCCGACAGATTGCAAACTGTTGCATATCGTTAACTCTTGAAACAGTTAAATTCAAGTACACTACTGGCTATTAAAATTGCTACACCAAGAAAAAAAGCAGATGATGAACGGGTATTCATTGGACAAATATATTATACTACACCTGAAAAAATGGCTCTGAGCACTATGGGACTTAACTTCTGTGGTCATCAGTCCCCTAGAACTTAGAACTACTTAAACCTAACTAACCTAAGGACATCACACACATCCATGCCCGAGGCAGGATTCGAACCTGCGACCGTAGCAGTCGCGCGGTTCCGGACTGAGCGAATTAACCGCGAGACCACCGCGGCCGGCTACTACACCTGACAAAAATGGCTCTGGCTCTGAGCACTATGGGACTCAACTGCTGAGGTCATTAGTCCCCTAGAACTGAGAACTAGTTAAACCTAACTAACCTAAGGACATCACAAACATCCATGCCCGAGGCAGGATTCGAACCTGCGACCGTAGCGGTCTCGCGGTTCCAGGCTGCAGCGCCTTTAACCGCACGGCCACTTCGGCCGGCTACACCTGACATGTGATTACATTTTCACGCAATTTGGGTGAGAAATCAGTACCCAGAACAACCACCTCTGGCAGTAATAATGGCCTTGATACGCCTGGGCATTGAGTGAAACAGAGCTTGGATGGCGTGTACAGGTACAGCTGCCTATGCAGCTTCAACACGATACCACACTTCATCAAGAGTTGTGACTGGCGTATTGTGACGAGCCAGTGGCTCGGCCACCATTGACCAGACGTTTTCAGTTGGTAAGAGATCTGGAGAATGTGCTGGCCAGGGCAGCAGTCGAACATTTTCTGTATCCAGAAAGGCCCGTACAGGACCTGCAACATACGGTCGTGCCTTATCCTGCTGAAATGTAGGGTTTCGCAGGGATCGAATGAAGAGTAGAGCCACGGGTCGTAACACATCTGAAATGTAACGTCCACTGTTCAAAGTGCCGTCAATGCGAACAAGAGTTGACCGAAACGTACCATCACGTCGGGTGATACGCCAGTATGGTGATGACGAATACACGCTTCCAATGTGCGTTCACCACGATGTCGCCAAACACGGATGCGACCATCATGATGCTGTAAACAGAACCTGGATTCATCCAAAAAAATGACGTTTTGCCATTCGTGCACCCAGGTTCGTCGTTGAGTACACCATCGCAGGTGCTCCTGTCTGTGATGCAGCGTCAAGGGTAACCGCAGCCATGGTCTCTGAGCTGATAGTCCACGCTGCTGCAAACGTCATCGAACGGTTCGTGCAGATGGTTGTTGCCTTGCTAACGTCCCCATTTGTTGTCTCAGGGATCGAAATGTGGCTGCACGATCCGTTACAGCCATGCGGATAAGATGCCTGTCATCTCGACTGCTAGTGATACGAGGCCGTTAGGATCCAGCACGGCGTTCCGTATTACCCTCCTGAACACACCGATTCCATATTTTAACAGTCATTGGATCTCGACCAACGCGAGCAGCAATGTCGCGATATATAAACCGCAATCGCGATAGGCTACAATCCGACCTTTATCAAAGTCGGAAACGTGATGGTACGCATTTCTCCTCCGTACACGAGGCAACACAACGACGTTTGACCAGGCAACGCCGGTCAACTGCTGTTTGTGTATGAGAAATCGGTAGGAAACTTTCCTCATGTCAGCACGTTGTAGGTGTCGCCACGGGCGCCAACCTTGTGTGAATGCTCTGAAAAGCTAATCATTTGCATATCACAGCATCTTCTTCCTTTCGGTTAAATTTCGCGTCTGTAGCACGTCATCTTCGTGGTGTAGCAATTTTAATGGCCAGTAGTGTAACTGCCTAGTTTAAAATGTATTGTCTCAAGTATTGTGTATGACTGAAAATATTGCTTCCACCATTATTTGGCTCGCAGTAATGTTCTCTTGCTTTTTTGTTTTTACAGTTAGTACAGCTGTTCCCGTCAGCCCTCGCCGTATTGACGGCCGTCGTCGAGGATCTCGCTGCATTGATCGTAGCTGTAAGCAACCCAGTTTCGAAAAAAAAAAGTTCAGGTTTTCTGCAATATTTTAGTATTACTGTGTAACGGCACTTTTTTTGTTACAGCTTGGAAAAGACCTTGTTCTTGGCTCTTACATGCTGGCATGCAAGTTAAAATGGGTTACGCATTTCTCCCAGATATCCTATGTAAGTAACAACGCAAAGTGTGTTTCCTATTGTTTGATAATGACGTGTAGTTGTTGGACAAAATGTGCTCGCAGTGCAGGGAGGAGGCATACAGGCAAAGCAAAACCCAAACGTTGTCATCCCACCTTTCTGCTTCGCAAGTAGCGGTAATTCATATACACTAAGGTGACACAAGTCATGAGATGGCTATATGCACATATACAGATGGGAGTAGTATCGCGTACTCAAGGTGTAGAAGGGCAGTGTTTGGCGGAGCTGTCATATGTTCTCAGGTGATTCATGTGGAGAGGTTTCAGACGTGACTGTGCCCGCACGGCGGCAATTAACAGACTCTGAACGCGGAGTGGTAGGAGAATGGGACATTCTATTTCGGAAATTGTTAGGAAATTCAATATTCCGAGAGCCACACTGTCAAGAGTGTGCCGAGAATACTAAATGTCTTTTTCCAAAGCTGATTCACAGACGAAGACTGCACTGTAGTTCCTTCTCTAGATTGTCGCACAGATGACAAAATGGTAGATATCGAAATAGATGACAGAGGGATAGAAGAACAATTAAAATCGCTCAGAAGAGGAAAGGCCGCTGGTCCTGATGGGATACCACTTCGATTTTACACAGAGTACGCGAAGGAACTTGCCCCCCTTCTTGCAGCGGTGTACCGTAGGTCTCTAAAAGAGCGTAGCGTTCCAGGGGATTGGAAAGGGGCACAGGTCATCCCCGTTTTCAAGAAGGGACGTCGAACAGATGTGCAGAACTATAGACCTATACCTCTAACGTCGATCAGTTGTAGAATTTTGGAACACGTATTATGTTCGAGTATAATGACTTTTCTGGAGACTATAAATCTACTCTGTAGGAATCAGCATGGGTTTCGAAAAAGACGATCGTGTGAAACCCAGCTTGCGCTATTCGTCCACGCGACTCAGAGGGCCATAGACACGGGTTCCCAGGTAGATGCCGTGTTTCTTGACTTTCGCAAGGCGTTTGATACAGTTCCCCATAGTCGTTTAATGAACAAAGTAAGAGCATATGGACTATCAGACCAATTGTATGATTGGATTGAAGAGTTCCTAGATAACAGAATGTAGCATGTCATTCTCAATGGAGAGAAGTCTTCCGAAGTAAGAGTGATTTCAGGTGTGCCGCAGGGGAGTGTCGTAGGACCATTGCTATTCAAAATATGTATAAATGACCTTGTGGATAACATTGGAAGTTCACTGAGGATTTTTGCGGATGATGCTGTACTATATCGAGAGGTTGTAACAATGGAGAATTTTACTGAAATGCAGGAGGATCTGCAACGAATTGACGCATGGTGTAGGGAATGGCAATTGAATCTCAATGTAGACATGTGAAATGGTCTGCGAATATGTAGAAAGAAAGTTCCTTTATCATTTAGCTGCAATATAGCAGGTCAGCAACTGTAAGCAGTTAATTCCATAAATTATCTGGGAGTAGGCATTAGAAGTGATTTAAAATGGAATGACCATATAAAATTAATCGTCGCTAAAGCAGATACCAGACTGAGATAAGTGATTTAAAATGGAATGACCATATAAAATTAATCGTCGGTAAAGCAGATACCAGACTGAGATTCATTGGAAGAATCCTATTTTACAAAGAAAAAAAAAATTGACCTGTAAGTCGGTGACGTAGGCAATAAAACATCTTTTTATACATCAATAGACACAAACCACCCAAAAAAATTATTAAATATATTCTGAAATGTGCACGTTGTATCAGGTGATATTGAAAGGGCTTTACAGTTTCTATTACATATATAATTTTATTGAGATGTCTTAGAAACCTGCTTAAGATGCCATCTTCTAGTAAAATTTCATTTACTTATTGTTGTAGTACCAAACTCCGCCACTAGGAACGACAGAAAGTTGCAAATCAAAATGGCAGACTTCGCAGGAACTCAACGTGCTCATAAACATATTCAACAACAAGGGTTCAACGGAAATTTCTTACTGAGTACCGTAAGGATCGTCCTAGCAGGCTTAAAAAGCTTCTGAGGCTTTCGTCGAACGAATGAGAGAGAGAGTTCTGTTCACAGTCCCAGGAAATCAACGGATAACGTGTCACGAGAGCTTGGAGTTCGTCCGTCAACTGTCTGGACAGTGTTACACAAAACACTGCACCTGAAGCCATACAGACAGACACGTCCTCCCAGACACATATAAGGAAGCACGTAAAACATTTTATGTAGAAATGTTATGCCAAATTGACAAAAATGAAAGATTTACATCGTTTTTAGCAGTGAATCAACAATGCATATTAGTTAATATGAAAGTTAACGTACGGGATGAAACGTACTGCAGTTTGCTACAAAATGATTCCTCTACTACCTGTACAAGCCTTCTAAATAAAATCCTGTACGTAAGTAAAGTTGTAAAGCTTTTTCACAATCACCCTATATAATATATCACTACTACAATAGCGCGTTGTATAGGTGTATGCACCTGCCCACAAAACTCCGAATGCACCGTTCGACAGTGACACTGTGCGTGCTGAGTTGTTAGGTGTGGGGTGAGGGGGGCAGAAGAGCCCTGTTTACCTGAACGGGTAGACATGCGAGAGCAGCTGACTTTATTGCACATACAACAGCTTACTTACCCATCATCAGTCATCATAACTAAACTACTGATATGCGAGCACAAGTGTAGAATAAATAAATAAATAAATAATCCAGCAGCTTGATGAATGTTGAGGATGAACTTAGAGCATTGGGCTAGTTTCAAGATAAATGTGTTGTTTCATTTAATGGACATAAATGCTAGTCACATAATAAAAATTTTAAAAAGCTTCACAAACAAAGTGGCAACATGTGATGCTGCTCAAAATTGGGATCCACCCATTTGAAATGTTGCATATGCTGCTCTAGTGGAGTAGTATTTGTTTCACCTATGTACTAACAGTTCTTAACGATTGAAATAGTTTTTGGTACTCTGTATTCTCTTACTGATATTGTCAACTAATTGCATTTGAGGAGATGTCATTGGTTCAAGTGCAGTTCTTCAATACAGCTGTAAGTATCGAACATGTTTCGTGTATGTGATAATGTTCTTATTTCTTCTGTCCTCATTTTCTTTTCAGGTTCTTCCTTAATGGACGACAACAGATGCTAAGCGGCGGTGAAGGAAATTACTAATGCTGTAATCTTATCTGAACAGAAATACATGAACTGAGCGCCAACATCTGGCAAAGAGTTTAATTTTTCCTTATATCTTCCAGGTAGTATGAATATAAGATTTTAGGGGCATTTGTCACACAGAACACGCTGGGGAATTTTGAGAGTGTAAGCACACCGGAAAAATATTATCTTCCACGGGAGACATCACTCTAATACAGTGTAACACCACGTCCAGCGTTTATAATGGCCCCACTTTGACGAGGAAAACAGTCCTCCAAATTCTACAGGTATGCCATATCCAGCTGAAAGTGATCAGCACTCTTAATTGCATTTAGATGTTATTCACCAGGAAAATTACATGACTCAGCTGGGGAAGTGGTATTTTTATACTTTAGTTCCACAGTCTGCACTGTCATACGAAATCCCACAGAAAATTTATTTTATGACCTTGTAAGTTAATCGAATGCAGAACGGAATTAATGAGGAGCTTTCAACACGACGATTCAGCGAGAATGTCTCGTTACATGTTCGCCTCACGTTTCCTAAACAGAACTCTGTTTCTATGAGAGATTTCACGAACAAAATAGGAGCACGGTAGACTATAAGTGAAGTTGAGAACAAAAGTGACAAACATTCCATAAAATGAACATTTAATAACAGAAAAAGTTCTTCAACCTTATGTCGCACATCGTGTATTATGAAAAAAAAAAAAAACTAAACCCACATGGTAACACACGGTGCATAGGGGATGGCTACTAGCAATTTTAACACCAGCACACGAACCTCATGGAAAGAAATAGGGAATGTGATTACTTTAGGGCGTGAAATAACTCTGAATCTCACAACACACAATCATTCATGTGACAGAAAACCATATGCAGAAACATATAGTGCATTCATATTAGCAAGCACTACTATTACAGAACGGTTTTGAAGAACTGAAATCTAAGCCCACTATCAATAATTCAAATAAATCCCAACCTATCGAAACATCGCTCAGTGTATGAGTATTCATTCTGTTCATAGAGTTGAATTGGATATGATGTGTGGCTATTGACGGCGGATGCCAGTTTTTACTCACCCTGTCAAAATATATTAAAATTGATAATGTTTGACACACTCGAGTTTGGATACACATGTAGGCATTGTTTCTGCTCAATGACGTAAGAATTATTCGATTAGTCCGTCTCCTAACTGAAAAAAAAGTCTACTCAGAATGCACGTGGTGGTTGGCACTGCACAGATGAACAGTTTCAAACTGAACAATCATAAATGTCCAGAAACACAATTAGAATGATCAAAATAGAAAACAGAAATTGCAGATAATTCGCTAAAGCCACTCAGTAAACTGAATAGCTTGAAGACTTACCGCAGTGTTAACTTTGTACAAAGGGTTGTTCTCATAGTTCACAAAAATAAAAAAAAACAAACAAAAGAAACCTCTCCAAATATTGCCTACTTTACCACGTGCAATGCAAGTACGTTTTAATCAACTATTAACCACAGAAGCAAGTCTTGAATTCAATTATGGATGGTGATGAAGGCACTGGTTCAGCATCAAACCTAATACCATATATGAAATCACGTAAGTCCGCCAATAGACTGAGAAAGTTTTTACAGTAAAATTAATATCGACGTCAATAAGTGTGTCAAAATGGCATTCTACAAAACTTTATGGAACTAGAAGTGCATCAGCATCTTTCACTGAAATTAATAGAACTCTAAAACTTCCAAAAAACAAAAGATCATGTGGTGTTGGTGGAATTTCAAATGGAATTATCAAAAGTTGTTCCAACTTCATAAGTAATGTCCTTAGGGACGTATGTAATATATCACAGGGTATATTTCCAAACATGTTAAAATAAATATTTATTAAACATCTTCTGTGGAAATGTGACAAGAAAGATTTAATCATTATTGTCCGATATCCTTACTGATATATTTATCCAAAATATTCGAAAAAATAGTATACTCAAGGGTACTCTCACATTTAAATAGAAACAATTTTCTTAACAAATCACATTCGTGAATGGTAGTTCGACTGAGAATGCTATTTACACATTCACTCAACAAATAGTACAACACTCAAATAATAAATTATGGCAGATTGGTATTTTTGTGAGCTCTCCAAGGCGTTTGATTGCGTGCATCATGTTACACTGTTAGAAAAACTAAAGTTTTATGAAACTGACGGTTTTACACGAAGCTGGTTTGAAGCATACTTAATAAACAGAATGCAAAGCGTTTTGCTGAATAATTCAAGCTACGTCAGAAGAGTAGAAAACTTTGGTATCTGTGAAAAAATATTACAAATTCTACAGGTTTCAACTTTGGATCCACTCCTATTCCTTATATGTTTGAATGGCATTCCATTTAATGTTCACGCTAGCAAAATTGCTACCTTTTGCTGATGATACTACTGTTATTATAAATCATATCAGAGAGATTGCTATAGAAGAGATTGTTAATGATGTTTCATAAATAATTATGAAGTCGTTTTCTGAAAATGGACTCTCCCTAAAAATTGAAAAAAATACTACATTCAGAGCTGTACAAGAAATAGTCATACCAACAACTGATATAGCACGTGAGCAGGAGTCAGTGAAAAGAGTAGAATGCCCCATATTTTTGGGTGTACATATTGATGAAATGTGGGAGAAGCATATTATTGAGATTCTCAAACAATTAAGTTCAGTTACTTTTACTCTTCGTATAATTGCTAGTTTTTGGATCAAAAGAATTAACTTCTTGAGATGCTTTGCAAATTTCTATTCGATAATGTGCTATGGAATAATTTTCGTTCACCACTTATAAATAAAATACTGATTGCACAGAAATGAGCAGTAAGAATAATACGTGGTCTTCACCCACAGACGCCATGTCTTCAACAAGCTACGCATTTTAACTGTGGCGTCACAATACATACACGTGCCAATGAAATTTGTCTTAAATCACCCATCACAATTTGAGAAGATCAGTGATGTCCATATCTGCAACACTAGAGGGAAACATGGCCTTTATTAGCGATTATAAAGGTTGTCAGTGGCTCAGAAAGGCGTTCAATATACTCCAACAAATTTTTTTTATCGTTTTCCCAGTAACATAAAATGTCTGACAGATAACCACAAATCAATAATCCTGGGCAATTCCTTCTGTTCTATATACGAATTTCTAATTGAAAACTGGTAGCTTGTACAAGAAAGAAAACCCTTGTTTTTAAGTGTAGTTGTATGAGTAAGACTAAATGAGTAATTTGATCAGTTAATGTTAACGATAGCTTTGCAGACGTATCCTAACACGTTCCACATCATTTCGATAAAAGAATTGTTAGAATGATCTATGATACTTGTAAATAACTAATTATCTCAAATGACAATCCAATTTCCTAAAGCACAGATTTAACATAAACATACATGTATAAAGAGCAGAAGGTCACAGGAAAGCATGAACTATAATGAGCGGTTTATTGCACTCTTTTTTTTTACTACAACATTTTTCACACGAGCAATTCACTGTGTCCATAAAGAGGGAAGGGGGACTGTGAGGGCGCGATGAAGGATTTTGTAGAAATGGGCGTCTGTTCTAAGGGCAACTTGGATGGTAGGCATGGGGGATGAAAAAACGTGTAGCTCATGCAACTCTCTTGGTTTCTTAGGTACCAGTCCCATGAAAAGTCATTCCCAGGCACAGATAATTGGGGTGCCTCTCGATACGTCATCGTCCCCACTTCCTCCCTGCTTCTGATTGACTCCACCTCATTTAATCACGATCCAATTAAAGTTTACTACCCATCTTCCCTAGGAAGAAGTGCTCTCAGTAGGTACACACGAGTACCACTCGCTAGACTGCTGATGCTTACGTCCAACAGCTTTCATCTTCCAGCTATTTAATTTCTTGAGCCAGTTATGTGTCCTCTCCTCTCCAGGTTTGACAAATTTATTTCATTGTTAGCGAAGGCAATGGATGTTCATAGCATGCTAATCAGTAATAGTCTCACAAATGTAAGCACAAACGCATACCACACGTAGGTAAAAACATTGTTGCGAAAGTCGTAAACTTTCAAGTAATGTTCATGACTTGCTGATGAGTAATAATCTCACAAATGGATATGAAAAGGCGTGCCACACGTAGGCAAACCTGGTAGATCCAAAGGTGGCCTTAACCTCATTAAGGTAAAAAAAAAAAAAAAAAAGTTTCACCGGCATTCCACTTTCTTACCGACATGTGCGACTGTACTACATGGAAATGAGCTACTTTCGACACAACATCGTCGATAACGGAAACTTTATGACCTTCTCATGACAACAAACCACAGGAATCGTCTCGAAGAAAAACATCCACATACACATTGGAGTATTGTATGGCGGAATGTGCACAGCGACATGTTACCATCACGCGTCATAGCCGACTGGTATCTAACAGTCAACGATAAAGTAGCAACAAATGAAAAGCTACAGAAGTAGGCCATCATCTAACGCCCAACTGTGACGCATGCGGAAGAGTCGATACGCTTATTCATAGGTTCACGTGCGGACATGCAGAAGAAATAACAAAATTTCATCGTCAACGATTGTCGGTGATAGACCGTACGACGCCCAGACCTTTTAGAGATCAGTCAGCCACAAAAACTGAGATATTCACGAGCAAAAAACAACGCTGCAACGTGGATCATGGGCCACACAGCATCATTTATTATGCAGAATAAGCTGGCTGTTTTCCTAGACTATTATTCTTACATAGAAACTGAACACTTCAAAATGAGCCACCATTGTGACTACAGGAGGATATTTGGAAATATGTTGAAAATCATAATTAACGGTTAAAACTTCCAATACGATATTTCGGATAACAGAGGTTGCTAGTGATCTGTATGTATGAATCCTAATCGCTTCCTGGGACTATAGTTCTTGTCGAAATTTTAAGATAATATCCAGACGCTCACCAATGCAGAAGGCATTTTTTCTTTCCCACTTTCGTTTTAACATTTTCCTTCTCTCGTAGAGCAGCGGAGCAACTTTCCTTCAACAATGAAGTAATAGTCTTTTGTGCACCATAAAATTTTCTGTTCACTACTTGACAAAAAAAAAGCACTCAAGAAGACATTTCCTTTCTTATATTGCGCAACAGCAGCCTCGAAATGATATATACTTCGTTCATTCTATTTTCATTACAAATGGGAACAAATGTTTATTTTCCCTTCCTTATAAAAAATAAAATAAAATAAAATAAAAAATTAAATAAAAAACAGAAAAAAGTAGCGTAACGGTAAGCGTCGCGCACTGTAGATAAGACGTCGCAAATTCTGTTACATTCACTGCTACATTTTTAAAACGCAATTCTGCTGTCTGCTGAAGTTATCAATCTAATGGGAAAAAAAAGGTAGCTGAGTGGTCAGCGCGACGGAATGTCGTACCTAACGGTCCGGGTTCGATTCTCGGCTGGGTCGGAGATTTTCTCCGCTCAGGGACTGGGTGTTGTGTTGTCCTTATCGTCATCATTTCATCCCCATCGACATGCAAGTCGGCGCAGTGGTGTCAACTCGGAAGACTTGCACCAGGCGAACCGTCTACCCGACGGCAGGCTCTAGCCACACGGCATTTCCATTTACCTAAGCGAAAACATCATTGTTACTGGAGCCAAAGACATTCAGTTAATATTCGTGATATGCTCATTATTAACAATGTCACAAATGCATACTGCACTTAGGCAAAACATATCGCTCAAAAAAGTGACCTCCATTCCAAGGACGGTGAATTGGAATTTCAGTGTGTAACGAAAAATTATGGACGACCGGTTTCTCAAAATCGGTGCGTCCTTGGCCAATCAAAAGCCGCTAAAAGGCGAGATGACCTTGGCTCCAGGACACATCTGATTACGGGTCACGCTTGAACACGACCCAATGGAAAATTTCCACGGTTCTACACAGAAAGAGGAAGAAACTACTCTGATATCTACCAGTGCATATGCACACTCCATTACTGATGGATCCACATATTATACAGTTTATTCACGATGGGAAGTGTAGAAGGGTAAGAGGTTGCTGATCTGAATCACAAAATAAAACAAATTGGGCTCTAAGATTTCCTTCTCCAAGCATAGGATAGAAGTATGATAAAAAGACAGCAGGAAACAAAGCCGCTAGACTGCAACTAAAATAAACAAAGTATAAACAGCAGAAAAGTTCTCCAACTGGAGCATAAAAAGACGATAACGCTCCTGTTTATTAAAAGACTGACTGGAAAGTGTTGTGTCAGCTGCCTCGTTTTACCCTCCGTAGCAGCGTTAAAAATTTTCCCAAAAATTTTGGCATGTGAACATATTCACACTCACCTCTGAGCCCCGTAACTGCAACTTGCTCATAGCCACTACTCCATCACTGTAAGTCGCTCATACCCATCACTCTCCCCTTGTCCACCCTGTCATTCATTCAGCCCAACTCACTGTCATTCTCTCTTTGTGTCCCTATCTCACAGCCACACTCTCCTTTGTTGTGTTCTACTAATACTGTCTTCTCTCACTGCCACTTGTCCTTCTTGCGCTCTCTTACTGCTTCTACCTCATTCATACTCTCCCACTCCTGCTGTCCCTTCTCACTGTCACTAACTCTCTCTTCTTCATTGTCATTGACCCTGTCTCTCAGTATCACTGGCTCTCACCCACTTCCACTTTCTCCTTTATTTTTCTCCCACGTGTTCCTTCGCCTTCACGCTTATCCTAGGACTGATCTGACACTGTTAACTATGTTCCTCTTTTTCCCACACTGGCATTGTCTCCTTCGCTCTTTCTATTCCATAACCACTGTGTACGGTTTTCCAGTATTTATCACTTTCCCATCTCTTTCCCACTGTCACCGCCTCCTCCTCTCTCAGCATAAATAAACGCGAATATGTCGTAAGCCATAATTTTTCGAAATTTTTTAAAGGTGCCGAGGAAGATAGAAGGCGGCAACTGCTACCCCACTTTTCAGCCAGAGTCTTTTAATAAAGAGGAGCGTATTAGCCTTTTCTTTGTGCTCCAATAGGAACGTTTTTCCTCTGGTTCCCTTCTTTTCCCGTGCAGCAGTGAAAACCGTTCCATGTCCAACTTTTGTATCTCTCTCTTGTTCCGGCCGGCCGCTATGACCGAGCGGTTCAAGGCGCTTCAGTCCGGAACCACGCTGCTGCTACGGTCGCAGGTTCGAATCCTGCCTCGGGCATGGATGTGTGTGATGTCCTTAGGTTAGTTAGTTTTAAGTAGTTCCAAGTCTAGGGGACTGATGACCTCAGATGTTAAGTCCCATAGCGCTCAGAGCCATTTGAACCAAGTGACACCATCGCCATCTAGTGACAAAAGTGATCGATTATCGTAAATACATAATGATTCTATGCTGTTATTTGTTCAAATGGACATAAGATAAAGATCATCTCAAAGAATTTTCTGGCTTCCAGTAATTTTTGCAGTGTGGTACACTGATTTGATTCAAGCTATTATGCACACATGGCACACAGTTCCTCTTATAATCTTGTTTGTGTGTCCAGCAGCAATACTGTTCACCTGTATGTCAGTCTGTTGTTCTATGGCACCATGTCTTGCTAGTATATGACCATGCACCTGTTTCAACACTTTATTTCACAATGTAGCAGGCATCACAATATGATGTCCGAGAGTTGTTTACCTAACCAATCTTCATGCTCAGTGTACTGTGGTTCCGTTATAAATAGCTGATATTCCGCATCAGCGGCTTCTGCCTTCGGCCATTCCACTTTACATGACGCATACATTTCCCGACTCAGGCCAGGTAGCTTTCCAGACCAATAGAGAACCTCAAGTGAAACACA
The DNA here is from genome assembly GCF_021461385.2 of Schistocerca piceifrons. Taxonomy (NCBI): domain Eukaryota; kingdom Metazoa; phylum Arthropoda; class Insecta; order Orthoptera; family Acrididae; genus Schistocerca; species Schistocerca piceifrons. The sequence continues at coordinate 87,539,378 of NC_060143.1, read as the reverse complement.
CAGTTTTTATACCCAACGTGTTAACTGGCTGGATGGAGCTTTCAATCCTGTTAGACACTTCTGATAAGAGATTTTCAGTAATTTTATAAGTAATAATTCTGACTCATGTAGTAGTCTGGTGGGAAAATTACGTGTTGTAGTTGCACGTAAATGAATAAGGGCGACGAATTTCGCTTGAGTGGAAAGAGGGATAATATCATCTTCCCGAGAATTACAACTATTCCTAGGTGGGATCATTTTTTACATTACGTTTTGTTGATGTTGTTGTGGTTTGTCTGTCTGAGGTATTCCTTTTGGGCTTGATGCTGCGCTGAGTTTTGTCGAGCTGCGCCTGGGGTTAGTCAAAAGTGCAGTGAAGAGACCAGCCCAAGGAATATCAATGACCCGAATGCCGACGGACAAGAATATCAACGGCATTACGATTTCTTTGTATTCACGTTAAGAGCTTGTATGAAACCGCTATGAGAGTGAGACTTTTAAAGACTGAAGATGAAATGGTGTTTTATCCACCAATAGTTTACTTGCTCCATCAGAAGAGTTACGACTGTGAAGAGTATCTGTCGGAAAACAATTAGATCCGTCCATACGTTGCAAAGTTTGTTTCGGGTACGCTCCAGAAGTTTTGCCGGGAAACCCTTACACATCCTCCCTATGGTCCGATCTCCACCCAAGCGATTTCCATGTATTTGTAGCCCTGAAGAAAGACATTCGTGACCGACGGTTTGCTTCTCATGAAGAGGTGGCTCCACAGGCAATGTCAAACATTGTTCCACGAAGGCACCGACCATCTTGCCTCACGGTGGGATAAACGTATTAACAGATATGGAGATTACTTTTGAAATAAGAAACAGTTTACTTTCTTTTTCCCATCTGTCCCGTCTTCGTTTGACTGCCCCTTGTGGTTTGATCGGAACATCCCTGTTGGTCAGAATGACCTACACAATTTTTTATTCTCCCCAACACAAACCTATTAGGCGTGGTAATTCTCTGTTCATCATCATTGCCCATTGGTGTTACACTCATCTAACAGATATTGGAATTCTTAAGTAAGGTTGTCCACGTGTCTGCTGAATTATATGGTAGTGTGTCTGTCCTATGTCCTATTGTGGTTATCAAGGCGACAAGGCCAGTTTCTGGTAGCTAGAGAAAGGGACTTTGTTCAAATTGGGAGTGGGGTGGAGGTGATAAGGTGGTCTTTTCTTAATCCTCCTAAATGGGTACTAGGCTAATTTCAACGACAAGTAATTTTCTTAATTGTTCAATATTTTTCAGTACTTGATGGAAATATTCAGTATTTCCTGACAGAAAGCAGTATGTTCTAGAGAAGTTTAATTAGTGGTAGCTGGAATAGGCCACTAAATATACCTACATTCAGCTGTAGTTACTGACTGGCTGAAAGGACTAAATGTTCGTGGAGCAATTTGGAACTCTCCAAGTCGGTAGCCAGCTCAAACAGGAGCAGAGATACAAGTCAAAATGTGTTTTTGTAGCCCTTGCCATACAGGGTGCCCTTGATGACAGACATGTTGTGTCAGAGTAATAGCAGCCTGCCTTTTTCATCTAGTTTGGCAGGCAGCCTACATACCAAGGGCAACAAATGATTTTCCTGCACACATGTTTAGGCTGCATTACACAACATTGAAGTGGTATTTGCCTGCTTCATCGACATGTTCCACATGGAAGTCTGCATGTCAGGGACAAAAACGTTTTCCAAGCCCCTGGTATGTAGGTTGCTCTGCATGACATGTGTGTTGTTTGTGGAGTATTGGTCTGCTTTATCAACCAGTTCTACCAGGTGCTACACATATAGATGGGAGTGGTTGTGAGGACGTTGAAATGGATAGGGAGTGGATGGACAAAAAGAGGTACAGGACGGGGTGGATATGGAGAGTATATAAGAAACTATCAGCCTCGATTGCAGTAATGAAATCAACCTTCACCTAAGTTTCAGTCCAAGTAATAGAGCCTTCTTCAGAAGAGATAAAATGGTTCAAATGGCTCTGAGCACTATGGGACTTAACTTCTGAGGTCATCAGTCCCCTAGAACTTAGAACTACTTAAACCTAACTAACCTAAGGACATCACACACATCCATGCCCGAGGCAGGATTCGAACCTGCGACCATAGTGGTTGCGCGGTTCCAGATTGTAGCGCCTAGAACTGCTCGGCCACCCTGGCCAGGTCAGAAGAGATACCTGAATCTATAATTTGTCTAAGAGGGCATGGTCTAGAAATAAAACTAAATAGCCTCTTAGACAAATTACAGATTTAGGTATATCTTCTGAAGAAGGCTCAATTATTTGGGCTGAAACCTAGGTAAAGGTTGGTTTCATTACCGCAATCAAGGCTGATAGTTTCCTATATATGATATTATCACGATTGCTTACTGGCTGCAATGTTGAAAGTACAAAGATATGGAGAGTGTTTGTAGGAGGGAATGGATAGAGAGAGAGAGAGAGAGAGAGAGAGAGAGAGAGAGAGTGGGCGGGAGGGAATAGAAAGAAAGAGTGAGCAGGAGTGAATGGACAAGAGATGGGGCAGAGAGGAGAGATAGTAAAAGAGGAAGAGGAGATGGAGAGGAGAAGGAGATGGATAGGGAGTAGGAGGAGGAGGAGATGGACAGAGTGTAGAGGATGAAGAGGAGGGGCAGGAGGTGGAGAATGAGGAGGTAGAGAGAGAGAGAGAGAGAGAGAGAGAGGGAGGGGGGTGGTGCAGATGGAGAGAGAGAGAGGGGCAAGGAGTGGATAGACAAAAAGGGGAAGGTATATACTGAGAGAAGAGGGAGGAGGATATAGTCAGAGAGAGAAGAAGGTAGGCATGTACAGAAAGAGGGAGGAGAATGGGGAGGTACAGTATGCATATGCACAGTGTTGTGGGAGAGTAGGCTGGTGGAAAAGGAATAAGAGTGAAGGGCAAATGACACAGAGAGAGGGGGAGGACGGTATGGATAGAGGGAGGAAAGTATGGTCAGAGAGAGAGAGGGTGGGGAAATGGAGTATGAGAGGGAGGAGGAGGATATAAAGAGGCTGGGGATGGGGATTCAGATAGACAGAGGTGAGAGGATGAGATGGTCAGAGGTTCCGGAGGGTGGAAGAGGTGGTTACGGGGAGCAGTGGGCGGCGTAGGAGGGGGGGGGGGGAGGGGTGTTGTGTGCAGTGTATGTGTCCAAAGCACACCAGGTGCGAAGCCGAGGAAAAAAAAGGAAAGTTTATGTAACAATTAGGTCAGGGTGGAAGAGTATTTCGCAAGTCTTTATCAAACCGATGGGCATTAAAATCTGATACTTTTCCTAGTGGCACGAGTTAAAACAATGTATTTTTCTTAACGCTCAAAATTGCCAACAAATCAAATATTTCTGGGGGAGTACAAGAAACATCATCACTTCAATGTTATATAACCCACGTGGCCAAGTTTCGATAGCCAACAGAAATCCAGAAAAATACGAATACACAAGATTTTTTCCTTCCCTATTTTACAAAAAAAAAAAAAAATGGTTCAAATGGCTCTGAGCACTATGGGACTTAACTGCAGAGATCATCAGTCCCCTAGACTTAGAACTACTTAAACCTAACGAACCTAAGGACATCACACACATCCATGCCCGAGGCAGGATTCGAACCTGCGAACGTAGCGGTCGCGCGGTTCCAGACTGTAGCACCTCGAACCGCTCGGCCACCCCGGCCGGCCCTATTTTACACTCGCCCACTATTGTATCATTATTCATCGTGCACAATACGTTTTCAGACGGAAACTACAATTTATCAATGTGGCGATTGCTCCAACCGACCACGTGGCGCGAAAGTAAGTTCACAAAGAAAACATATGGAAATAAATAAAAATCCCCAGAAATATTACTAGAAATGAAAGAGCAGATTAAAATACATTGAATGAGTGAATTTGCGTTAAGCACAGAGCAATAATATGACCGTGAGCCTAAGCCCCATAGTGCGTGGCCTGACCAGGGACACAAACGCAAAGTTCTACTGAAATTCGAATAAATTATGAAAATAAATTTAGGTTTAGTGGTAATCTCGCACCTGATTTCAACATCTGGACTTAATTACCGAGCAGATTTTAGACAATCTAATACCTTTGTTAACATTACCAAAACGAGAGCTGCGTCTCCATGTCTGTCCAGCGCCGCGACCCAGGAACAAGTACTCGACCGGACACCTCGCCTAACCGTTCTTCGTTCAAAAGGTGGTGGAGGGCATGGTTCGCCAACATAACAGAGCCAATCCTCTGGCTTTCGCGATCTCTCTGACCTGACTTGCCCACCATCTTTGCTAAACTTGTTCACGTTTAGGGGTTGGTACAATCCTACCACTGAACGACTCTGCACATGCAATGCTACGACCTCTGACCAGAGCTTTCTGCTATATTACATACTATCTCATTCATGCAGTCCAAGGTCGTGCACGGGAAAGGATACAAGGAAACATGGCACACATGAAATAAAATGAATAAATAAATAAAAACCATTCGGTCCATTCTCTTCTGTTTGTTATACACGGTATTTTCTTCTGCGAAGTCTAAACTCTCTGGCTATAGTTCTCCTGTACCGGAATTTATTGGAAAAATGTGGAACGGGACAAGAAGTTCCGTTTCAGGATGACTCGGGCACTGAGTACCTCCCTGGCGATTGTTCGGTCCTCACGTTCTCTCTAGGACGACCGAAGCTATCTTCAGCTGTGGTTCATCCAGTCCTGCCAACATCGTCGATTAGTGGCATCGGTCCTATTCAAATGTGAAGTGATTCGCCGATTACTCCAAGCGGTTTCTTTGTGCCCAATTACACGTCCTCTCTCAAATGCTGACATCCGTGTATACTTTTCATTCGCCTGTCTGAGAGGCGTAGTTACTGTCCAGCTGAGTACACGGAATGAAATTCACAACGATTTTGTACCCTGGTATCGACATGTCCCTGTTTACTATTCTTGCCAGCTGCGAGATGAAACTGCGCTACAGCGTCACACATTCATCCATCGGCCACCAAAGTTTACAGTTTTCCATTTTCCGTCAATACCTGTATGAATATCGAATGGTTCAAATGGCTCTGAGCACTATGGGACGTAACATCTGTGGTCATCAGTCCCCTAGAACTTAGAACTACTTAAACCTAACTAACCTAAGGACATCACACACATCCATGCCCGAGGCAGGATTCGAACCTGCGACCGTACGGTCACGCGGTTTCAGACTGAAGCGCCTAGAACCCCACGGCCCCACCGGCCAGCACGCGTTATTCACTTGCTCAGTTTGTGAAGCTCCTTTTCTTGAATGTATCATTCAATTTTTGTGAAATTGTAATCATTTGTTTGTCTATAGATTACATCTACCGATTTCCGTCCCATTCGGATAATTCCTTCATGGTGCATCATTTTCTTTTTGTCTGAAGTTTGTACGGAACCCTCAGAGCAGATGGCCTATTCGCACTTGTCCGGATCTTTGTTCTGAAACTGGTAAATACGGCTGGTCTTTCGGATGAAGAATAGCATTCCACACATCTGATATGGTCTTTCCTCTTTTGAATACATCGTCATTTCCCCATTTTTCTGTTTCAGAGCAACAATTTTTATATAGCTATTTTAGAGGGATGAGTAGAAGACACTTTGACCATACTGATTTTGGTGATATTTCACGCTTGCAGTGATAATATTTCAGCATCATCTTTGAAATTAGAGAAGTTATGTGTGTGCGCTGGAAGTACATGGAATGGGTTGATAGCGTTACGTGTTTCAGCAATATTGTGCAAATCTTCCGGTACGTACGCGTTACCTGTCTTTCTTTGTTTCTCTATAACTGCAAAAGCTCTGTCGCTGCCCAAACGCCTGCGCCCTCTAACCAGTGATTTATGATGTATCTCTTACAAACATTCCAGGATAAATGGAGGAGACGGTACTTGGATCTCCATTGGGAAGCACTGCTTAGTACAAAGTCCACCCGGCACCTAGTTATGAATAATCGAAATATTTTCTCCATAATTTGACACGTGGATCACGTCTAAGGACATGCAACACAGTGCTCAGAAAAGAACAGTACTGAAAACGCATCTTGTGAAAAAAGTGGAATTTAGAACATTTTCTATCTCCACTGTTCGTATGGTTGTGCCTAAACGGGAGCTGTTCGTCGATAGTTCTGACCTAGCAGCACGTTCCAAAAGTATTTCCGATCATCGTCGGCCCTACATGAGACATCCATCAACAAATTATGTCAGTTACGATGATCGGTTACCCTACTTTTCAGTTTTTTTATGCTTTCTTAGTTTTCGAGATTTCCAGCTGTTCATTGTGGTATTACTAACTGACTGTTGGTAATGTCAATTGAAGATTGTTTACGGTGACATGATGAAAGACGTAACAAGCGTCCCGGATAAGTATTTGTTACCACCAGGGATCATCACACAAATAACACAGCCTCTACCCATGATTATCGAGAAGAGTGTCTAAGGGCTCCCCACAGTCACTCGTTGAACAGTCTGGTGTGGCAGTAGAAGTAAGCAAAAGGAAAGCTAAAGTTTTAAATTCCTCGTTTAGGAAGTTGTTCACGCACGCGAATCGAAGCATACCGTCGTTTGACCATCGCACAGATTTTCCATGGTGGCTATAGTAATGGGCATCCCTGGTGTAGAGAAACAACTGGAAGAGTTGAAAAGATGAATAGCTATCTTTGGATAGAATACTAATTCAGTTTTGCAGAAAGTATTCTCTACGGTATTGAGCCCTTACTTAGTTTGCACTTCTCGCGGATTTCTCTCACCTAGCACAAAGTCCCAAGTGCAGGAAAAGAGCGCTGGTGCCTGCTGTATATAAGAAGGGTAAACGAACGAACATGCGTAATTAAAGACCAATATCATTAACATCGGTATGCTGCAGAATTCTTGAACATATATTCAGTTAGAGTACCATAAATTTCTTTGAGGCAGAAAAACTTTTGTTGTGTGATGTCCTTAGGTTCGTTAGGTTTAAGTAGTTCTAAGTTCTAGGGGACTGATGACCATAGATGTTAAGTCCCATAGTGCTCAGAGCCATTTGAACCATTTGAAAAACTTTTGTCCGCGAATCAACACGGCTTTAGAATGCACCGCTCGTGGGAAACCTAGCTTGCCTTTTTCTCACATGATATACTCCAAGCTATGTATGAGGAGCGACAGGCTGGTTCCATACGTATTTCCAGATTTCCAGAAAGCGTTGATACCATGCCTCACTGCAGACTGTTAAAGAAGGTACGACCATATTGAATAGATTCCCAGATTCGTGAGTGGCTCGGAGACATCTTTAGTAATAGAACCCAGTATGTTATCCTCGATGACGAATGTTCATCAGAGGGACACTGGTATCGTCAGGCGTACCCGAGCCAACTGTGACAGTACTGCTATTATATTCTACAAACATAAATGATCCAGCGGACAGGGTGAGCAGGAATTTGCGGTTGTCTGCTGATGATGCTGTGATGTATAGTAAAGTGTCGACGTACAGTGATTGTAGGAGGATACAAGACGACATAGAGAAAATTTCTAGTTGGTGTGATGAATAGCAGCTGGCTCTAAATGTAGGGAAATGTAAAATAATACAGATGAGTACGAAAAACAAAACGGTAGTGTTAGAATACAGTGTTAGTAGGGTGTTACTTAACACAGCCAGGTCGATTAAGCACAGAGGCGTCCAGAAAAATGTAGAGACTCTTCCATAGTCGATACTAATGGAGAAAAATAACACGCCGTTATAATTCCTGCATAGGAGAAGCGGTTATTTTGTGTGTTCAAAGTGACCGCATTAGCAACTAAATAAAGTCGATGCCGCTGAACTGTTGGCCGAGCTATGGTTGTCAATGTTGCCGGTGTGACAGCCGCACAGGACGCCTCGACGGTTTTTCGTAGCTCGATCAGCTGCTGTTGATACACTTCATTTTTCAAAGTCACCCGTAGATAGAAATCAAGAGGTGTATGGTCTGGAGGCCGTGGCGGGTAATCAACGGCTCATCTTCGACCTATCCGTCGTCCATGTAGATTTTCATCCAAGTAGACTCTGACATCTCTGTGATAGGAGGAGAGTCATCCTGTTGAAGGTAAAAATCTTTAATTTCCAAACACTTCTCATATGGCAGGTAATATTGATGTTTGCGGCGTATAAAGATACACCTGACCATTTATGGTACTTTCAATGGGCCAATCAAACCGCCCTATGGCAGATCACACCACACATTAACATCAGGTAGATTAATGTGTTTGTCCACGTGAAGGGGGGTATCAAGAAGCGTAGTACACGCAGTTGTGGAGGTTTAAGTAGCGTTCAGTTTGAATTGCGCCTCGTCAGGTGATATAACCTTTCCTGCAAACCGTTCATACTTGCGAAGCAGGCCTTCAAACCACTCGCAGTACTCCATCCTTCGATCTGAGTCGTACACGTTCCTAGCGTGCAGTGGTCTTGGAACGCACACTTTCCGCTTTGCAGCCTTCAGAAGTCGTCGTACGCTTGATCGGCTTACCCCGGCTTCACGTGTACCCTGCTTCACTGGTTTCTGAGATGACCCAGTTAAATGTTGCAACATAGCAGCGCTGGAATCTGGACTTCCTGATGTGTATGGTCGACCAGACATTTTCTTACGCAGATCATGAACAATACCGTCGGCTTCAAATTTATCCCGGATACGATAAATTGTTGCACGTGTTGGTGGTTAAATTCCGTACACATTATGCCATTGCTGTTGTACCTCCACCACGTTTGCGTAATTCCAGCACCACTTCAATATGGCCTTACATTGGTCTAGCGACAAACTTACAGGGTGCCCCACTGAAACCTCCCTAATTTCAAAGACGCATGAAAAACACCACAGTAGATACAACAATGAAAAATTTACCACATTGTAGAGCATCTCAAAGAATTTATTTATTTATCATCAATACACCTCTACATGTGAACCATTTGTAGCAAGAAGAATATTGAGTCTATATTCAATTTCTTGCCAAGTTCTTTGTAACATTTCCTCTGTTCTTGTTGCAATCGCATTAGTGATACGATGTCGCAACGTAGGAATATCGTCCACTTTGGTCGCATACACACGGTCCTTCACGAATCCCCACATGAGAAAATCAAGTGGTGTAATGTCGGGTGAACGTGGTGCCCAGGCAATGGGTCCTCCATGTGCGATCCAACCATTGGGGAATTTCATATCCAGGAACTTGCGAGCAGCCGTTGACCAATGCGGCCGAGCTCCATCTTGTTGAAAAATGGTGTTGGGTTGCAAGTCTTATATATGAGGGTACACAAACTGCTCCAACATGTTCAGATACACTGACCCATTCACTGTTTGTTCGGCAAAGAAGAACAGTCCAACAATGCTGTCGTGCATTAGCCCGCACCAGATGTTTAGTTTAGGGCTATCACGAACATGTCCAATGATAACGTGCGCATTTTGCGAACCCCAAATCCGAACATTATGCCAATTAACCCTTCCTGATATATGAAAGGTTGCCTCATCTGAGAATAAACATCTCTCCAGGAAGCTGGCATCCATATCAATACGCAGCAAATTGTTGTCGGAGTGCTTTGTCGTTCGGTATCAGATGTTGCATAATTTGCACTTCGTAAGCACACATACGAAGAAGCTGGTGAACTACAGGATACAATGTTGATCGAGGTACATCAAGTTGCCTAGATGCTTGACGAATTGACCTACGTTTGTCTGATGTCCTCCACTTGCTATTCTGGAACTCCGTAACGTTCACCGCCAGAATGTTTCAGAACACTTCCTGTTGCCAGAAACTTCCTATACCATTCCTTAATTGTTTTCACGTGAGGTAGATCATGTTAATACACACGACGATAATTTCTTTGCACAATAATCGGCGATTTTGTTTCTACGCGCGCTGCTGTGGAGTCGCCATTTTCACTTCACGCTACCATGCTGCACTCTGGCGATGATACTTGGGACTTCTGATGTGGGAATATAAATTCTGTAAGATGCTCTACAATACTGTGCATTTTTCACTGTCGTATCTACTGTGGTTTTTCTCTCCTGGGTCCGTGAAATTAGGGAGGTTCGATTGGGACACCCTATACTTCATTCACTGCTGCACTGTCATCTGCTGGAAAACGCATTCCAAGATCTGTTGAAAAAGCAATGGAATATGCTACCACACAAAACTGCAACGATATTTCATTTTGTTCCGAAGATATTAACTATAAAAAACTGTCTACGTTATTCTGGACCCCTCTATAAGTAGGCGTAACACTGCAAATATATATAAAATAGAACGATCATGTTAAAGATTGTAGTAGAGAAGACGAATGTTCTACTTCGGTTTATTGCGAGAATGCTAGGAAAGTGTGGTTTATCCGCAAAGCAGATCTCATACAGGACGGTAGTGCGACATATTCTCGAGTAGAGCTCGAGTGTTTGGTATCCGAAACAGGTCGGATTAAAGGAAGGCATCGAAGCAATTCCGAGACCTGCTGGTAGATTTGTTACCGATAGGTTCGAACACCACGTTGGTATTACGGAGATGGTTCAGGAACTCAAATGAAAATCGCTGGAGGGAAGGTGACATTCTTCTAGGGGACTGATGACCATAGATGTTAAGTCCCATAGTGCTCAGAGCCATTTGAACCATTTGAAGGTGACATTATTTTCGAGGAACACTAATGAGAAAATTTAGAGAACCGCATTTGAAGCTCACTACAGAATGATTCTGCCACCAAGATACATTTCGCATAAGGGCCACGAAGATACGAGAAATTAGGGCTCATACGGAGGCTTATAGACAGTCGTTTTCTGCTCGCTCTATTTGCGAGTGTAACAGGAAAGGAAATGACTAGCAATGGTACCTTCCGACATGCACCTTACGGTGGCTAGCATAGTATGTAAGCAGATGAAGATGTAGATGGTGTTATTTCGACGAGTTCGATAGTTCACAAGTCTCTTCAGGCAGTGCATATCCAGCTGGAGCCACGCATTGATGGTTAGAGCTCTTAGAGCCACCAAATTTCGTGGTGTTGATTGTTATATTTTATCCGCTCTTTCAGTGCCAGATTGTTTCTAGGTGATTCCTGATGAGGTGCGATAGGACACCTGACTGATCGTCAAAGAAGAAGCGTATGCATGCAACTCTGTGGGCATGGGTGCTCTGTCATTTTGCAAGACTGAAGTGTCCATAGAGTACTAATCATGAACATTTTAAAGCAAGGGCAACATTTGGTTACCGAGAATTTTGAAATAAACATCTTAGTTGATGTTCACGGTAACTTGAATGAGTGAGCCCAAGTCCCGGTACACCTCTGAAACATCACACAACCACCACTGGCATGAACGTAACCCACCACACTCTACACTGATTAAAAGCATCATTGGGTCGGCGGTTCATTCGACGCCTTGCATCATTCTAGAAGAGGCGAAATCGGGGCATGTCGAACCACAGTTCACACCTAGAGTCAGCTGCTATCTAGTATCTTCGCAGTTTGAACCACCGAAGATGTTGACTTTACGTTGTGTTGTGAGCAATGGTCTTCTGCGAAATATCAGACTCCAAATGTTCGCTAGTTAGTTAGCCACATGTTTCATAGATCATTTGATAGATTCTTTTATCGAAATGATGTGAAACGAGTTAATTTACAGGTTACGTAAACATAATTATTGTTAACATTAATGAACACATTTCATCAGGATACGTATACATAATTAGTGTTAACATTAATGGAACCATTACTATTTTGTTTCTACTCAGCAGCTACATTTAAGAGCAAGACTATTTTTACTTTTATTTACTGGCTACCAGTTTTTAAGAAGAAATTCGTCAGTGGAATAGAAAGTTGTCCAGGAGAAACGATTTAAAATTAGATTTAAAATTTGATTCCCTAGCTGCTAGACATTTTATGTTATTGGGAAAATGACCAAAAATTTTTATTGCAACATATTGAACTCCTCTCTGAGCCACTGGCAGCTTTAACAGTGAGTAATAAATGTCATTTTCCGCTATAGTGTTGTAGATATGTACATTACCGGTCTTCTCAAATTGTAATGGGCTATTTATGACGAATTTCCTTAGCGAAAATACGTAGTGTGATGGCGCGGTTAAAATGCCTGTCTCCTTGAAGAGGTACCTACATGACGTCTGTGGGCGAACACCACGTATTTTCTTACTTCTCGCTTTGTGCAATCAACACTTTCTTTCTAAGTGATCAGTTACCCCAGAAAATTATTCTGTTCGACATTATTGAATGGTAATATGCAAAATATGTAAGGAGTCTGATATGTTTGTTTCCAAGATTAGCAGTTGTACGAAAAGCTAAAAGTAGCTGAACTTTACTGTTTGAAACGCTCAGTAATATGCTTCATCGAATTCAAATTTTCATCAATACGTAAACCCAAAAATCTGGAGCAATCTAACCTACTTACGGACTTCTTATCATGTGCTACGCCAGTTGTTGGCATGACTCTGTTAGTTGTAAAGAATTGTAAGTAGTGTAGTTTTTCATAATTTAGGGAGAGTCTATTTTCAGAGAACCACTTATTAATTCCTTGGAAAATGTCTTTTAATAACAATTCTGTTGCTTTCTCTCCAGTGGAATTTATAATAACACTAGAACTGTCTGTAAAAAGTGCCAGTTGTACTTGTTGAATGTTAAGTGGAAAGTCATTCACAAATATAAGGAATGGGAGAGAATCCGAAATTGAATCCTTTGGGACTGCCTTTGTGATTTTATCCCAGTCACTAAAATTTTTTACCTTTCCAACATTGTCTGAATTATCAGCACAGCCTTTTGCATTCTGTTTGTCAAGTATTATTCAAACCAGCTGTGTGTAAAACCACAAGTTCCATAAAACTTGAGTTTTTCTAAGAGAGCATTATGATCTACAGAATAGAAGGTCTCGGTGCGATCACAAGAAATACTGGCTGGCTATACATTATTATTTAAGGCTTGTACTGTTTGATGAGCGAATGCATAAATATCATTCTCATTCGAGCAATTTTTTTGGAACGCAAACTGTGATATGCATAGTAAATTGTTACCACTTCAGCATGCGACTAGCGACTACTGTTGAGTACATTACTTTTTCGAATCTTTGGAGAAGATGTCAGTAAGGAAAGTAGACTATAATTGTTTAAGTCTGTCTTGTCACCTTTCCTATGAAGTGGTTTATTAATGGCATAATTTAACCCGCCTGGAAAAATTACCTGTGGCAGTGGTGGACTGCATATGTGACTAAGGGCATTACTTATTAAGTTGGAACACCTTTTTCAGAATTCTGTTTGAAATTTCACCAGCCCCACAATAACTTTTGTATATGAGAATTTTTATAATTGTATTAGTTTCAGTGGAAGATGTTTGTGCTACTTTTGGTTCTTTTAAGTTTTGTGGGACTACATTTTCAATGTATTATCTTGCTTCCTCAGCTGAATCATTTAATGCTATATTTTCTTTGCGTTTATAAAGTGATTGTTAAAAGTACTTGCAACTTGTGAATTATCAGTCACAACTGTCTTATTAAGTTCAATTGTTATGGTAACTTGTACACTGACTGGCTGCGTTTTCTCCCGTTTGACAATGTCCCATATAGTATTGTATTATATACAATGTTTATTTGTGTCAGGACGTGCATTCTGCTGGACATTTCAATGAGGTTTATTAATATGCTACAGTACTTTCTGTAGTATGAAAATAATGTCGGATCTTGACTTACATACATAAATTTCCATCTTCCTCTTACAAGAGATTTTAATTCCTTTATTTTTTTTTTAACGGGTGTCCGCTGTGTGAGGTTTCCTTCGGAATCTTCGCCCAGAAACTGTTTGAGGTGGCTCAGCATTCACTGACAGCAGCAACCACTGTCGCGTTTGAAACCGGCTGCCCTTGACAAGACGTAACACTGGTGTCTGGTACCTCTCGCTTAGTGTCTTTTTACTTCTGCCATTCTTACGTCGTCTTATACATCTGTGGGTGATACACCATTGCTTGTAAACACGATGAACACTTTGTGCTGATGCACCTGCAAAATGGGAGACATAATTTACTACGTGGTCACGAGCACGTCCTAGAACGATACCTTGTCCCTGTCATCTCTCCTCTTTGTCTGGTTTTACTGCGCTGCTTCCATACAGCCGACTGTTAGACACATACCATTTCACTGCCGTAACTTACGCTATCTGTGGATCTCACACGACCGGCTGTTACTAGTCCTACAGGAGTGATGTAGTTGCGGAAGGATGAGGGAGCAGTTAAAGATGATAGATGTCGTGCACATGTTTTTCCCTAATATGAGAGATTGGCTGCAGGCGAAACAGGAAACTCCCGGCCGGGGCATGTTTTTGATTCTTAACCGGTCAGGGCCACGCATCGGCTGCGTGCAAACCGTGATCAGGAAGCTAATTGTGTCTGTGAAGAGAGGACGACCGCAGAACCCACCCCTACACTGTGACAGTCGGTCGCAAATAAAGACTACCAATACACTCACACGAAGACGTGACACAATCAGCTGGAGACCAGACCTTGCAGATCGATCTCAGTGAGTGCGCAGGTACAATATTTAGAGCGCTACATAAAGAGTACTTACAGCGACAACAGCGCGAGCAATGAATGACTCCACAGACAATACAAGTGAGATAGTAGTAGTAGTATTAGTAATAGCAGATGAAAGCAGTACAGGCGAAGATGGAGAAACATAGAATAAGGATTAAATGGAAATTACTAAAATAGGTTAGGTGATACATAATACTCAAGTGTGTTTCACAGTGCTCTGAGACTCCGTAACCACTCTGCGAAAACAATATCAACCTAAAGAGCACAGAACATCAAGTCTTGTCTTACAATCAGAAAAAGAGCTCTTCTAAATATTATGTGGAAGGAAAACATAGAAAATGGAAAGGCTAACCAAAGACTACGTTTTATTGGCAGGACACTTAGAAAATGTAACAGACCTACTAAGGAGACTGCCTACACTACGCTTGTCCGTCCTCTTTTAGAATTCTGCTGCGCGGTGTGGAATCCTTACCAGGTAGGACTGACGGAGTACATCGAAAAAGTTCAAAGAAAGGCAGCACGTTTTGTACTATCGCGAAATGTGGGAGAGAGTGTCACAGAAATGATACAGGCTTTGAGCTGGAAATCATTATCTCACGAAATTCCAATCACCAACTTTCTCCCCCGAATGCGAAAATGTTTTGGTGACACCGACCTACATAGGGAGGAATAATCACCACGATGAAATAAGGGAAATCAGAGCTCGTACGGAAAGATATAGGTGTTAATTCTTTCCGCGCGCTATACGAGATTGGAATAATAGAGAATTGTGAAGGTGGTTTGATGAACCCTCTGCCAGGCACTCTATGTAGATGTAGATGTAGATATATCAATGTTGGTTGCATCTAAGTCTACATCATACTCCCCAAGCCACCTAATATTGTGTGGCGGAGGGTACTTTCGGTACCACTATCTGATCCCTCCAACCCTGTTCCACTCGCGAATAGTGCATGGAAAGAAGTATAAAAGAAGTTATTTTTTCCTCAGTAGGTAATAGATGAAAATGAGGTGACAAGCAGCGTAATAAATGTGCAATAATTCTACAGTCATAAACTAAAAGCAAAAGAATTTACATTGTACGAGTGGCAACTTGATACTGGGCATTGTAATATTTCTGAAGGGCCTCGATCACACATTTCTTTATTAAGCGTTACTCTCTTGAAAATTTCACTATCAGACAGAAGTTGTGGGATAAAGTGTACAGAGGAATTAACGATCACAAATGTATACACGGTGCTTCAGAAGTGATGGTCAATATTCACGGATATGACAGGAATGATCATTCGAAACAAAAATGTCAAGTAGAAATGTGCTATAAAACGCATACCCTAACAGCCATGAGCAATTCTTGATCATCGATACTGTGAAACAAGTCTCTCCTACTGGAATATCTTTGCTTTCCATATTTTGGGGAGTCATAATATGGACCAAAATAAAAAAAAAATGTCCAGTAAACGTGTGCTTTGAAATACATACCTTCAGAGCTATGAGCACTTGTTCATCTTCGCTAATTATAAGCACTACTCTTCCAATGAGCAAGTATATTCGACAGTGTGCTTGTCTGTTCGAAGGGAACCAGTGCCAAACTGACTCTGGCCATTAAGCTAGCTACGATGTAAATGATGGCCGGTAGGTGGCGCTAGCACTGACCGTAGAAATGAAATCGAAGAGTAACTGTACAAAGAAATCATATATAGGGACGAACTATATGTTAGGACATTATGACAGACCTGACAAAACTCCCGTCGGATGTTCGAGTCACCCTCGGACATGGGTGTGTCTGTTGCCCGTAGCGTAAGTTAGTTTAAGTTAGATTAAGTAGTGTGTAAGCTTAGGGACCGATGACCTCAGCAGTTTGGTCCCATAAGATATTTTTTTTAAAAGATAAAAAGAACTTGACAAAGATATATTTGTGCCACTTATACAGGGTGAGTCACCTAACATTATCGCTGGATATATTTCGTAAACCACATCAAATACTTACGAATCGATTCCACAGACCGAACGTGAAGAGAGGGGCTAGTGTAATTGGTTAATACAAACCATAAAAAAATGCACGGAAGTATGTTTTTTAACACAAGCCTACGTTTTTTTAAGTGGAACCACGTTATTTTTGTTAGCACATCTGAACATATAAACAAATACGTAATCAGTGGCGTTTGTTGCATTGTAAAATGTTAATTACATCCGGAGATATCGTAACCTAAAGTTGACGTTTGAGTACCACTCCTCCGCTGTTCGATCGTGTGTATCGGAGAGCACCAAATTACGTAGGGATCCAAAGGGAACGATGATGGACCTTAGCTACAGAAGAGACTGGAACAGCACATTACGTCCACAGGCTAACACCTTTTTATTGGTCTTTTTCACTGACGCACATGTACATTACCATGAGGGGTGAGGTACACGTACACACGTGGTTTCCGTTTTCAATTACGGAGTGGAATAGAGTGTGTCCCGACATGTCAGGCCAATAGATGTTCAATGTGGTGGCCATCATTTGCTGCATACAATTGCAATCTCTGGCATAAAGAATGTTGTACATGCTGCAGTACATCTGGTGTAATGTCGCCGCAGGCTGCCACAATACGTTGTTTCATATCCTCTGGGGTCGTAGGCACATCACGGTACACATTCTGCTTTAACGTACCCCACAGAAAGAAGTCCGGAGGTGTAAGATCAGGAGAACGGGCTGGCCAATTTATGCGTCCTCCACGTCCTAGTCGAACATCCTGTCAAGGGTCAGCCTAGTGTTAATTGCGGAATGTGCAGGTACACGATCATGCTAATACCACATACGTCGACACGTTTCCAATGGGACATTTCCGAGCAACGTTGGCAGATCACTCTGTAGAAACGCGATGTATGTTGCAGCTGTTTGGCCCGCTGCAATGAAGTGAGGACCAATGAGGTGGGCCCGCATCTCGTGGTCGTGCGGTAGCGTTCTCGCTTTTGCCTCGTGATGGCTGGGTGTTGTGTGATGTCCTTAGGTTAGTTAGGTTTAAGTAGTTCTAAGTTCTAGGGGACTGATGACAATAGATGTTAAGTCCCATAGTGCTCAGAGCCATTTGAACCATTTTTATACCAATGAGGTGGTCGCCAATGATTCCGCACCATACATTTACAGTCCACGGTCGCTGTCGCTCTACGTGTCTGAGCCAGCGAGGATTGTCCACGGACCAGTAATGCATGTTCCGTAGATTCACTGCCCCGTGGTTTGTGAAACCCGCTTCATCGGTGAACAGGTAGAACTCCAACGCATTCTCTGTTAATGCCCATTGATAGAATTGCACTCGATGATTAAAGTCATCACCATGTAATTGCTGATGTAGCGACACATGAAAGACATGCGATTCGTATTTAATATTGACCAGTAAAATTCATTACCTTGTTTGATGTTATTATTCTACGTCTGTCGACTGCAAAATTAAACTGTCAGTTTTTAAAGAGACAATGAAGCGTTGGCTTAAAGGTGCTACAAAGAACCTTGCATCAAACGTTTAAATATGGTACGCTCAGAGGATGCAGCATCAACCTCAAAGACTTCTAATCAAGGGTATGAGATTGACGAAGGTGACGTAAGGGCTTCAATCTACATTGTTTCAAACAGTAAGTTATCTAACGAATCACCAAAAACGAAGAAAAATCTTACATGAATCTTTGATTTGTTGAATCTAAAGGTTCGCCTATCTGTATGTTGTGCAGCAAGCTACCTCCGAAAAGTTCCGTGAGACGTGTTAAGATATGTCGACATTTGAAAACTATACATCCGGAAAGCAAGGACAAGAAAGAAGAACTTTTTACATATAACAATGAAAAAAACTAGTCAATAGTCAATAAACCACGAGATACACGATCCAATCTGTGAATGAAAAAGCCGCGGAGGTATCGTATTTGTCGAGCTATCGCACGTCACAAGCTGAAACTTCCCCTCTGAATGAAAAGAAAGACTGTGCTGGTAAACTTCTACGTTATTTGATACAGAAACAGCCGAGTAAAACTGAACGTTCTCAGACAGTTTTCTCTGTACTTATTCTGATCATTTCTAAACTGGCACACAATATTTTAGCGCAACGCAATCTGATTTTTAATAATCCCTACAAAAGAATAGCCCCAACTAACAAAAACCTATACCCTTCATGAATCACCTACCTCACAAAAATCTTCATTACTCGAGCTACTGCAATACAGCGAGCGCCAATACTGCCAGCTAAATAAAAGATTCTAACTACTGAAGGCACAAACTACTGATAGGCATATAGTTAGCAAATGAAAGATTTTGATAGAGAACAAACACTGTACTTACCGTAATAGTGTTCAAAAGTCATTTTATATATATATATATATATATATATACACACACACATATATATATATATATATATATATATATATATATATATATATATTCTTGGCATTTATTTTGACAAATTCCCTTTTTCTGACTGACACACGTCCAGATCGTCCGCTCATATTAACATCTCAAAACTCTGGGATCTCTCTCCCCACATCCACCACTGCTGGCAGCTCACAATCAACTGCCCAACGCTACGCGCTGTTCACATCCAACTGCGCAACACTACATTAGCGAATAATTCAACAATTAGTCCAACCAGCCACAGACTGCACACAGTGCAGTCAGCGAATTTAATACAGAGCGCTATGTGGCGTCACCAATATATAAACCTAAACAACCTACTTACAAAGCGAGCGAAGCGCGCACTAACGCAGATAATTTAATAAAACCATTTGTGGCAAGACATAACACATGATATGCTCGATGAAAAATCTGCAAAGGATCTTTCTATAGAGCTACTTTCAAACGACAATGTTTCGTACTTTGTATCAAACAAGAACTAGTTGGTAGCCTGCAACACACCAGATTCGTCTTGCAAATGGACGAATGGACTGATGATAGACTAGCCGTCTTGCAGGTAACTGTACGATATCCATATAGATACTTACGTGCGCACCAGTGCCAACTAACACTGTCAGAAATTTTTTTTTAATACCATTAACATTTTTCAAATAAATTATCTCGACTGCAACGATTTTATCCATATTTGCAGAGATGGAGGCAAGGAAATGACTAGTGAAACAGCAGGAGCGGTATCACTAATAAAAGGTAAAGGTCTAAACTATAGTTTTAGCTATTGTATCCTGCATATACAAGCACTGGCGATAAAGAAGATGCTGCCAAATCTACAACTGGTCCTTGATGAGGACGTAAAAATAATCAGTTATGTTAAATTACTTCCTCTTCTGTGCCGATTGTTTTCAGTGTACTGTGAAGATTATGGGAGCTTTACATTGAAGGTAGATGGTTATCTCGGAGTAAGATCTTAACAAGATTGTCCGAATTAAGAGCTGAACTGAATTGCAAGCTTTTATAACTGATATTTCTTTTAATTTAAAAGACTGTTTGAGTGAAGTGACTTAGTTGTGCTGACTAATTTTTTGGCAGATGTATTTGGAAAAATTGGTTAATGAATTCTATCTATACAAGGAAAACAGACAACCGGTTTCAATATTAATAACAAAATAACCAGCTTACAAAAGTAGATTATTGCATTGTTTGTGTTGACAAAAGACTATAAAGCTAACAATGAATGTGTTGAGGACTCAGTCCATTGTCTCCATGATATGGGTGCATCTTTTCTCCTGAAAATAATAATACAGAACTGAAAATAATTTCGTGGGTGCACAATCCTTTGTACCGAATTTCCAGAAGCCAGAAAATATGTCAAACGAAAGCTGTGAATCCTTTTCGAAATGACATGAGGTTAATCAAAGTAATGATATCGCTTGACGATGAATATCCACAGTCTGCCGCGCAGGCTCTGTGGTACTCCTGTTCCAAACAACAAACTTGTGAAACGGGATTCGCAGGAGATGCAGCTACAAACACAAAACACCGCAATAGACTGGATGCTAATCCCGACATGCGTCTTCAACTCCCTCCTATCAAGTCAGACATTAAACAGATGGTCAAAAATAAAAAAAACCAACTTCATACATCTTACTAAATGGAAACAATTCTATCAGTTAACAGTGGAATTAATACAGTTTTATTTTGTGTACTGTGTTACTCTGTGTTGTTTTGTATATTGTTTTAGACGCCAGTAGTGTATAATGTATAAAGGGTGTAAATTTTAAGTTGACAAACCAGAATAACTCGAAAAATAAACTTCACACGAAAAAATGTGTAGAATCCAAAGTCGATTATTTTCGAGGAGCACATCTGTGATGCTAAAATTAGCCATCCACCTCAGCCCCCTGGGGGTGGGGCGGAGGCAACGTTAAAATTTCAAATGGGAACTCCCATTTCTTATTTCAGAATCAGATTCTACATAATAAACTACGTAAATTCTGTCTTAAACATTTGTTTTGATTCTTGGCAGTTGGCACTGTAATTCCAGAAAACCTATGTTCTCATTTTTGAGTGGAAAATGGTTACGGTTAAATAAGAAATACTTATTTACTTCGTAAATTTTGATTCGCTAAAACTAAAACTCTCCCTCTCTCCCCATAGGGTGGCGTCTGAGAGAGAGGAATTAGAGTTTTAGAAATTTTGACCCAAATATTAATTTTTTCCGCAGATTCGGATAAGTTTTGTTTGTTTCGTGGTCATGAGGCCACACAAGTTTTAATTATCAAACAAATCATCTGACTAGCTAACTAACTAACCAAACATCCTACTTACTAACGAGTGAACTCATTAATTCACAGAGTAAACAAAGTAAAAAACTAACTGAGGAAAAGACTAACCCACTCGCTAACTAAAGATGAACGTATTCCTCTTCAAGATTTTCTTGAATTACAGCGCCAACTACCAAGAATCAAAACAAATGTTTGAGACAAAATGTACATAGTTTTTTATGTAGAATCTGATTGTGCAATAAGAAATGGGGGTTCCCATTTGAAATTTTAAAGTTGCCTCCCACCCTACCCCCAGGGGGCTGGCGTGACGGTCTAATTTTAGCACCAACAGATTTCCACCTCGAATATATTCGACTTTGGATTCTACACATTTTTTCATGTGAAGCTTATTTTTCGAGTTATTATGGTCTGTCAACTTAAAATTTACGCCCTGTATATTATGTACCTATTTCGTATGATTTTCATTAAATAGTTGTTATAAAAGAACAGAACATAAAGCCAGGTTTGCTTATTTTAGGGCTCTGTAAAATATTTAGTATTTCAAAAGGATCCTATCACCAAAAATATTTTAGAATCTCTGCGCCATAATACACTGCCGGAAAAAAAAACAGTACACCTGTGAAGAAGGCGTCGATGTTGATCCGATGATGGCATATGCCACCTATTGGATAGTAGTTGCACTGATAATTGTTTCAACGTCGTAATCCAACAGATGCTCACAGCCTGAAAGTTCAGAGTGGTGCAAACATGTGAAGAAATTAGGCAATCATGCCAAGGAGACGGATTCATGTTACCTACAGGCAACTGAGCGAGTTGGAAAGTGGTAAAATTCTGGCCTCCCGAGTGGCGGGATGGTCCTTAGGAGAATTGCCACACAAGGTGAACGTGTTGCGTCAGTTGTGCAGCGATGCTGGTATCAGTGGTCACGCGAACATTCTCTTACCGGTAGACGAGGTTCTGGACGTCCACGCAGCACAGACACCCGCCAGGATCGTCGTATTGTAGGGCAGCAAGGGCATATCGTACAGCTACCACAGCCGTCCGGCTATCCTGATTTAGGTTTTCCGTGATTTCCCTAAATCTCTCCAGACAAATGCCGGGATGGTTCCTCTAAAAGGGCACGGCGAATTTCTTCCTCATCATTCCCTAATCCGGTGAGACCCATGACCTCACTGTCTGGTCTCCTTCCCCAACCAACCCAACCCCAACCACAGCACAGGTAAGAGGGCTTGTGAGCCCAGGCGTGTCAACACAAACTGTCACGAACCAGATATTAACAGTAGGACTATGGGCACGCACAGCTTTAGCCCGTCTTCCACTCACGTCACAACATCGGTGTTCACAGCTCGACTGGTGCTGTCACATGATTACATCTACATCTACATCTACACCTACATGGTTACTCTGCAGTTCACACTTAAGTGCCTGGCAGAGGGTTCATCGAACCATTTTCATACTACTTCTCTACCATTCCACTCTCGAACACCTAAATCTTCACGTTCGAGCTCTGATTTCTCTTATTTTATTATGATAATCATTTCTCCCTACGTACGTGTGTGTCAGAAAAATATTTACGCAGTCGGAAGAGAATGTTGGTGATTGAAATTTTGTAAATAGATCTCGCTGCAAAGAAATCCGCCTTTGTTTCAGTGACTGCCACTCCAACTCGCGTATCATATCAGTGACACTCTCACCCCTATTGCGCGATAACACGAAACGAGGTGCCCTTCTTTGCACTTTTTCGATGTCCACCGTCAATCCTACCTGGTAAGGATCCCACACCGTGCAGCGGTATTCCAGCAGAGGACGGACAAGTGTAATGTAGGCTGTGTCTTTAGTGAGTTTGTCGCATCTTCTAAGTGTTCTGCCAACAAAGCGCAGTCTTTGTTTCGCCTTCGTCACAATATTATCAATGTGGTGTTTCCAATTTAAGTTGCTCTTAATTGTTATTCCTAGGTATTTAGTCGAATTGACAGCCCTTACATTTGTGCGATTTATCGAATACCCAAAATTTATCGGCTTTCATTTAGTACCCATGTGGATGACATCGCACTTTTCTTTGTTTAGTCCCAATTTCCACTTTTCCTACCATACAGAAATTCACTCTAGATCATTTTGTAATTGGATCGCCTGATGATTTTACTAGACGGTAAATTACAGCGTCATCTGCAAACAATCTAAGAGGGCTGCTCAGATTATCATTTATATGATCATTTTTATAAATCAGGAACAGCAGAGGGTCTATGACACTACCTTGTGGAACGTCAGTATCACTTCTGTTCTACTCGAAGATTTACAGTCCATCACTACGAACTGTGACCTCTCTGGGAGGAAATCACGAATCCAATCACACAACTGAGACGATACTTCATATGCACGCAATTTCATTAATAGTCGCTTGTTAGGAACGGTATCAAAAGCCTTCTGGAAATCTAAGAATATGGAATCGATCTGAGATTCCTTGTCGACAGCACTCATTACTTCATGGGAATAAAGAGCTGTGTTGCACAAGAACGATATTTTCTGAATCCGTGTTGGTTATGTATCAATGTCATTTTCTTCAAGGTGATTCGTAATGTTCGAGTACAGTATATGCTTAAAAATTCTACTGCAAATTGAGGTCAGTGATATGGGTCTTTAATTCAGTGGGTTACTCCTATTTCCTTTCTTGAATATTGGTGTGACCTATGCTACCTTCCAGTCCTTAGGAACAGACCTTTCGTCAAGTGAGCGGTTGTATATAATTGCTAAGAAAGGCACTATTGTGTCTGCATACTCTGAGAGGAACCTGGCTGGTATACCATCTGGACCGGAAGACTTGCCTTTCTTAAGTGATTTGAGTTGTTACTTGGAATATGGAATGCGTCGCCGTGGTCTTCAGCACTGAAAGCAGATTCTGTCTGTACGCAAGTGATAGTCGTTTGGGGTAGACCTATATGGACTTGGTGAGTGCTGTCTCTTAGAGTGCAATAATTCAAGACACACGGGTTCAACCCTGGGGCTTATGTCTGGGTTGCGATATTCTGCATCTCTCGTCCACAGTTGGTGTTTCTGAAGGGAACGCTAACCAGAAATCGGTACGTGCAGTATGTTATCAGACACGTTCTTCCGCCGTTCTTGTAACAGGAAGGTGATGCGTTGTTCCAACAAGATAATGCTTGCCCAGTTACTGTCCACGAAACTCAACATACTCTGCAAGACGCGCCGCAGCTTCTCTAGCTAGCACGATCTCCGGACTTGTCTCCAATCAAGCACATGTGGGACGAGAAGTAACTCGTGAGACTCATCAACCAGCAACTCAAACAGAAATACATGAACAGGATGACCAGGAGTGTCAAAACGTACCCCTAGACAGTATTCGCCACCTGCACGAAATAGACTGGACACCAGAGTCAGCGCCTGCATTGCCGCCCGCGGAGGCTACACCACATACTAACATGGGTAAATGAACATGCATTCATTTCAGCTGCCATATTTGCAACAGTACATCTTGAGTGTGTTGTTAGCTTCTAGATGGGGTACTATTTTTTTTCCGGCAATGTATATACACTACTAAATGGTTCAAATGGCTCTGAACACTATGGGACTCAACTGCTGAGGTCATTAGTCCCCTAGGACTTAGAACTAGTTAAACCTAACTAACCTAAGGACATCACAAACATCCATGCCCGAGGCAGGATTCGAACCTGCGACCGTAGCGGTCCTGCGGTTCCAGACTGCAGCACCTTTAACCGCACGGCCACTTCGGCCGGCTATACACTACTGGCCATTAAAATTGCTACACCAAGAAGAAATGCAGATGATAAACGGGTATTCATTGGACAAATATATTATACTAGAACTGACATGTGATTACATTTTCACGCAATTTGGGTGCATAGATCCTGAGAACTCAGTACCCAGAACAACCACCTTTGGCCGTAATAACGGCCTTGGTACGCCTGGGCATTGAGTCAAACAGAGCTTGGATGGCGTATACAGATTCAGCTGCCCATGCAGCTTCAACACGATACCACATTTCATCACAGTTCATCATCACGCTTAGTGATTGGCGTATTGTGACGAGCCAGTTGCTCGGCCAGCATTGACCAGATGTTTTCAATTGGTGAGAGATCTGGAGAATGTGCTGGCCAGGGCAGCAGTCGAACATTTTCTGTATCCAGAAAGGCCCGTACAGAACCTGCACATGCAGTCGTGCATTAACCTGCTGAAATGTAGGGTTTCGCAGGAATCGAATGAAGGGTAGAGCCACGGTTCGTATCACATCTGAAATGTAATATCCACTGTTCAAAGTGCCGTCAATGCGAACAAGAGGCGGCCGAGACGTGTAACCAATGGCACCCCATACCATCACGCCGGGTGACACGCCAGTATGGCGATGACGAATACACGCTTCCAATGTGCGTTCCCGCGATGTCGCTAAACACGGATGCGACCATCATGATGCTGTAAACAGAACCTGGATTCGTCCGAAAAAATGACATTCTGCTATTCGTGCACCCAGGTTCGTCGATGAGTACACCATCGCAGGCGCTCCTGGCTGTGATTCAGCGTCAAGAGTAAGATGGCTGTCATTTCGACTGCTAGCCATACGAGGCGGTTGGGATAAGGCACGGCGTTCCGTATTACCCTCCCGAACCCACCGATTCCATATTCTGCTAACAGTCATTGGATCTCGACCAACGCGAGCAGCAATGTCACGATACGATAAACCGCAATCACTATAGGCTACAATCCGACCTTTATCAAAGTCGTAAACGTGATGGTACGCATTTCTCCTCCTTGCACGAGGCATCACAATAACGTTTCACCAGGCAACGCCGGTCAACTGCTGTTTGTGTATGAGAAATCGGTTGGAAACTTTCCTCATGTTAGCACGTTGTAGGTGTCGCCGCCGGCGCCAACCTTGTGTGAATGCTCTGAAAAGCTAAACATTTACATATCACAGCATCTTCTCCCTGTCGGTTAAATTTCGAGTCTGTAGCGCGTCATCTTCGTGGTGTAGCAATTTTAATGGCCAGCAGTGTAACTGTTAACGAAAGTGAATTCTGAATCTTGTGCATGAAACCATACTGCCTACTTCATTGTACATGACGCAACAAACACTGGTAAGCCAAAACGTTGTGATCACTGTCCACCGTGACGTTTGACGCCACCTGGTGGCGTTGCGGGCACGTGAAGCAAAGCAACAAAAGTATGTAAGAGGAGCTGACACTGACGGTGGATCAACTTAGAGAAGATGTGGGCAGCAAATGGCGAAATCCATTGAGATAAGCGACTTTGTCAAAGGGCAGATTATTATTACACACAGCCTGTGAACGAGTATCTCGGAAACGGCGGAGCTGGTCGAATGTTCAAGTGCTACTGTCGTGAGTATCTATGGAAAGAGACAGAACAGTGAAACAACCACTAGGCGCTAAATGGTTGGACGTCCACGACTCTTCACGGAACATGGCGTTGTCTGCTCTGTACTGTGGGATGTGTGGCTTCTCTGCCGAAAGTGCACAATGCTCGTACACGCTCAAGTGTTCCGGAGCACACCTTTCATCGTAAATTGTTGAACATGGAGCTCCGCAGCTGACCACCTCTATGGGTTCTCATGTTGACTCAACGACATCCTCTATTACGACTGCAGTTGTCACTGGACAATAGGGACAGTCGATCAATGGAAACGTGTCGGCTCTTCGGGTGAATCACATTTTTCATACTTAGGTTGCTGGTCGTCTCCAAAAACTCCGTCATTGAGGTGGACGGCGACTCGAAACGTACAGCATGCTACGGACGCAGGCTGGTGGGAGCAATATTATGCTATGAGAGACGTTCTCCTGAACTTGCATGGCGCCTGTGGTAGTAAGCGAAGACACGCTGACAGCTGAGAACCGACTGAATCCTTTCTCGTTTGACGTCTTCTCTGACGGTGATGTCATATTTCAGCAGTATAACTGTTCGTGTCTCGGAGCCAGAACCGTGCTACAGTGATTTGAGGAACATTATAGCGAACTCTCGTTGATGTCTCTGGGACTAAATTCGTCTGATGTAAAGCCTACGAAATCCATCTGGGTCGCTGAAGGGCGCCATCAGCGCGTACGCAAATCAGCGGCCCGTTATTGACGTAAATTACATGACCTGTGCGCAGACCTCTAATACCACGTACCTCCACAAACCTATCAACAGATTCCCGGATCCCTGATACGCAGAATCAGTGATGTATTTCGTTCCAAAGACGGACAAACAAGCTATGAAGCAGGTGGTCATAATGCTTTGGCTCATCAGCGGATACACGCATACTCAGATGCTAAAAGTCTAAGGAACCCAGAATGTTGAGAAACATAATTAAACTTGGCCGGTGATTGTCACCAGACCATCACGGAGGAAAGTGTTCACTAGGCCATAACATCAGGTTGTAAGACGAACGTGTAAATTGGGGACAGCATACGCTGCCTCGTAGTGCAGATGAAAAGTAGAATATAAATGTAGCATAACGCCGACTGCGGGCTAGAGGCTCAAAGCTGTACCCACCCCTCCCCCCTTGGACAGCACTGATAAGGCAGTCTGCAAATGTAAACTATTTCCTATACTCTTAATGCCTCAGTTGTTAATTTTAAGCGTTTTCGTTTCCTAATTACTTTTAAGTTTCAAAAAATATACGGCTACAAGTTTCTTAAGACACCAAGAAAACTAAAAAGCTTCAAATTAAGTACATGTACAATTTAATATTGTGAAAATGGGACCTGTAAGAGTTGCTCGGTGACAGGTAAGATTTAAATTTCAACAAATAAAATGAAAACAATCGCATATACACAGAGATTCACCTAAAACTTGTTCCACAAATATTGCGGAAATGGAAACTGCTACTGTTTGCGAATCAACAGATTGTGACAGTACTTAGTAAATGTACTTTTTGTGCAAACATACCCTTTTTTAAAAGGAACAATGTCTATTGACATTAACAAACTAAAAGTAGGGCCTGTTGGGTTACGACAGCGGTAAGTGTGTGTGTGTTGTTAGGATGTCAGTGGTTCTGTTGCAGGATTCTAGAGCGAGTTGTTTACGAAATTCTGTATTTTGATATGTTCCGACGTCGATACTTGTACGAGGCGTGTTTTTTAAGTAAGGTCTGTTTGAACATAAGTACACAACAAAAGGTTATTTCAAAAAAGTAAATTCATTTTCAGAAAGCACATACTTCACCCTATTTTTCGACATAGTTGCGAAGTTTGTCGAAAGACGTATCACACCCCTCATCAATTTAAAAATACTCCCTTCATAAAAACTTGCCGCCTGCTCCGACAACCAAGAGCTCACTGCCGTTTACACGTCGTCGTCATAATTGAAACGGTTGCCACTGAGGTGTTGTTTGAGGTGGAGGAACGGATGAAAATCGTTCGGTGCAAGATCAGAACTGTAGGGTGGGTGGTCTAAAACTTCCCAACCAAAGCTGTCCAATAAATCGCGGGTCTGACCTGCAGTGTGAGGTCTTGCATTGTCATGGTTTGGAGAATTCCCTTTGTCAGCACTCCGCGTCTTTTGTTTTGAATCGCTCTGTGTAGCTTTCTCATGGTTTGGCAGTATGCTTCTGCATTGATAGTGGTTCCTCGCTGCATAAAGTCGACCAACAAACCACCATGCGTATCTCAAAACACCGACGCCATGATTTTGAGTGGGACAGAGTCTGTTTGACCTTCACCTTTATAGGCGAGTGTGTGTGTCTCCATTCCAGGCTCCGTTGCTTCGATTCGGGCGTGATATGCGAAACCTATATTTCACCTCCGACTCAAGAAGCCGTCACCTTCTTCGTGATAACGAGCCAAGAACTTCATCGCACACTCAAATTTTTGGTTTTTGTGGTCCTCTCTTAAGTTTCGGGACCCAACGGGAG
The DNA here is from genome assembly GCF_021461385.2 of Schistocerca piceifrons. Taxonomy (NCBI): domain Eukaryota; kingdom Metazoa; phylum Arthropoda; class Insecta; order Orthoptera; family Acrididae; genus Schistocerca; species Schistocerca piceifrons. The sequence continues at coordinate 87,510,323 of NC_060143.1, read as the reverse complement.
CACCGTTTCCTCAACTTTAGGTGTTCAGAAACAATGTTGTAAAGCACTCATCTCGACACGAAGGAAATTCATTTGAGAAACCTGTTATTGTGAAGCGCCTGTTCTCACGAATCCTCGCTTGAACTGAAGCCACCAAATCGTCTGTAATCAAAGAAGGGCGACCGGAGCGGTCCTCATCATGGACATTGTCACGGCCATCTTTGAATTCTCGTACCCACTTACGTACTTTGCTTTCACTCGTAACAGTATCTCCGTACACTCTGCAAATCTGTCGATGAATTTCTGCAGCAGACAGGTTCCTTGCTGACGAAAACCGTACCACTGAGCGAACCTCATACGCGACATTTTGAAAGCACAGAACAGAACCGTACAGGTTAGCTAAAGAGCTGAAACTGAGCACAGTTATTACCGAGGCACGCTCTAGTTGCAGTATGCGAGCGAACTACTAGTGTCTACAACAAAACGGATCTTACTTAAAAAACACGCCTCGTATAATACGTGTGGTAGCGCAAATTAAAAAACAACGCAGTTGCATACACTAGATACGTGGATTCCACCAGTAACGTCGGAATTAACCATCACAGGTTGTGTTTAAAATGACCACCGACAGCGGCAATCACGCTTCCAGTCTTGTAACGTCTGCTGCACACTTGCTAGCATTTCAGCGGTGATGTCCGAGCACACCATAGCGGTACGTCGCTGTACATCGTCGTGCGCAGATGGTTTGTCCTTGTAGCGTCTTTCAGCTTTCCCCACAGTAAGAAGTCTACAGGCGTCAAATCCGGAACAGGCTGGCCAAGATACAGGTCCTCTGCGTGCAATCGAACGATATGAAAACAATTCGTGAAGACATGCTTTAGTACTTCCTGTACTAAGGGCTGCAAGCCCATCATGTTGGTACCACAGGTTCCTCCTAGCCTGCAGAGGAACGACTTCTAACGTCAGTGAAAGATGCCCTGTTATGAGGCTGCGATACTTGTGCGCATTCAGTGCTCCGTCTATGAAACACGGGCGTATGAGTTGATGGTTCACTATCCCACAACACGCGTTTACACTCCATGGACGCTGATGTTCCACCTCACGAAGTCAAGGGGGATTGTCGACAGACCAATAGTGAATGTTTCGGAAGTTTGCCTGGGAATGATAGGTAAATGTGGCTTCATCATTAAACAAGGTGCATGATACACCTGGAGTATCATGTCTCAGTGCCCACGAGCAGAATCTAACACGAATTCTCGTAATCGTTTCCATGAAGCTCTTGATGGAGACAGATGTGATAGGAATTGGACATATGTCGATGGAGAATGCGTTGGACACGTGCCACACTCATTCCGCTTCCTCGTGCGATTGCGTGGGAGCTAACGTGCGAATGAACTGCAAGAACAGCAAGAACATTTATATCTCCCTCTTCTGTCGGCACTTATTTCCTTCTATTGGGTTGTCTATATGTTACACTACCACTTTCACGTAACTAGTTGAAGAGGTTGATCAATAATTACCGAGATGGTTCTCGTTTATTGGGATATCTTGCCGCATAACAAGGTACAAGAACGAACGGCAGTCTTGCTACACTCTCCATGCACCATGAGCATGTCGGTTTTTTTGTGTGCTGATAAATCCCCTCGTCCACTCACGACTTACTACTTGTATTGTCACCGGCTGCTGTGGCCGAGGGAGGTTCTAGGCGCTTCAGTCCGGAACCGCGCTGCTGCTACGGTCACAGGTTCGAATCCTGCCTCGGGCATGGATGTTCTAAGTCTAGGGGACTGATGACCTCAGATGTTAAGTCCCATAGTGCTTAGAGACATTTGAACCATTTTTTACTTCTGTTGTCACACGCGAACTGACTAGCAAGTCGCAGTGCACTCAAGAAACACGCAAGCACATCGAAAACAAACACAACAGTATCGTACCCAGCAACTATGCTCTTTGAATGGCACATAGAAGTGTCGGTGTGCAAACTTTCAAAAATAAGATATCTTGTAGGCATTGTTTCATTTAAAAAGTGTATGTTTGCACAAAATTAAACTTTCTAAGTATCATTACAATCTGTTTATTGGCTAATAGTGTGAGCCACTGACTACGAACCCATTCTGTGAAAACCACACGTCCATAGCACTTTCCATTTCCGCAATATTTGCGGTGCATGTTTTAGGTGATTCATCTTGTATATTACAAATGCTAATGTTTGTGTGTGAGTCTGTTTGTTACTCCCTCACGGTGAAACGGCTGGACGATTTTTGTAACAAATTTGGAACGGAATTAGCTTATACCCTGAATTAACACATGGATTACTTTTAAAAGTGTATAGGACAAGATATTATTTGATTTGAAGAATATAATGCGAAGTTTGGAACAATAATTACTATTAGAAAAAGTTATTTATTCTTTGACTTTCGAACAGTAGCGTATTTGTGAAAATGCTTTTATTGTTTTATGTCATACATAATACAATTCAACGTAATGAATACCATGCTTACAGAATCCTCAAAGTGTTTAATTTACACTTCTATACTATCCAGTTGCACTTCAGCCGCTGAAAGGCAGGTGTATCTTGTGGCTTCTGAGACGCTCGAAGATTTACAACGGGGGTGTCATTTATAAGCTGTACGACAGGGAGATGTCGTACCTTTACATACAGAACTTGACAGGCTTTCAATGATGCTGGATTTGATTATGATCTGCGAACATATCCGCCAGTAACAAGCACGCACGTGGGAGCAGATGACGTTATTACGCTGTAAGTAATATAACATTTGCGCTGCACAGAACTAAAAATTACTTATTTTCTTTTTTCGTCGAGTTTTTTACTTCTACACACTAAAGCGGCTGGACGGGTTTGGTTGACCTTTGGAATGGAGATGGCGTATATCCTGTAATAACACACAGGCTACCTTTTCTTCCGATATAAATCTCTGGTCCCTTGGAATAGACAAAGTGACTGCAGTGTTCCGTTTTCTATGGCTCTGAGCACTATGCGACTTAACTTCTGAGGTCATCAGTCGCCTAGAACTTAGAACTAATTAAACCTAACTAACCTAAGGACATCGCACACATCCATGCCTGAGGCAGGATTCGAACCTCCGACCGTTGCGGTCGCTCGGTTCCAGACTGTAGCGCATAGAACCGCACGGCCACTCCGGCCGGCGTTCCGTTTTCTTTTCTTCCTTATGCTGCCAGGTACTTCCTTAAATAAAGGCAGGAAAACTTTAAATTTCACGAGCGCTTGTGCATCGCTACGATTTCTTTGCGGTGGTCTTAGAGCTCTTTTTATCCCAGCGGACAAGGAACTATTATTGAGTGATGTACTGGTGATACGTTTTAATTATGTGCCAAGCAGCTCTTGTACGCAGATGTTCCTTGCTCTATCCGCCAACGTTTTGGAGATGCCCGCTATTGTTGGGGGTGGTGGTTCGAATCCCAGTGTAGGTAACGGTATGTGTTCGTGGATTTTCGGTAAACCGTGTGGCCTGTGTGGAGTGAGGTCAGTCGCTTGACGGCGCGTTTCGGCGCGGCCTGTCCGTTGCCGGCGCGCCGTAAGGCAAGGAAGCTCGCACTGGGGCGTATCGCTTTCAGTCGGGTGTGCCGCGGCAGTCCTCACAGGGGAAGTGATGCGTCTCTTATAGCCTCTCCTTCCCAAGTGGCTCTTTCCGCCTTCCCGTGGTGCCAGATGTTAAGCTCGGCATTCTGCCTTGCGACAAAAGGGAGAGCTGCGACCCAACGCGATGCGAAAGCGAAGGGAGCGTGGCACAGGGGGAGCTGTGTCAAGGGACCGAACACCAGTCCCTCTCTGTTCGCAGGGTACAGACCATCGGGTGCTCTGCATGCCGGAGACCTCGTTTGTTGGCGTGGGATCGCGGCGCGAGTCGGCAAGGGTGCTTCGCCGCACCCCTGGGTAACCGGGGCGTGTTCTGCCAAACCCAGGAGGTGGTGACATCGCCTGGGCTAGGTTAGATGGGTCCAGACCGCTGAACGACTGGATGACCGACCCACCACCTGAGTAGGAGTGGGTCCTTGGCCGAGAGGTGGAAGCTCGGACTAGTAGGCGGCGAAGGGCGAGGGGTGCATCCGCCTCTCCGGAGTGTGGGGTGCACTTACCGAGAAGCGTCGGGTGAAATCGACGATGACGGTACCACCGAAGGGGACCAGTGCGCTGGCAATGGCGCGCTGAACCCTGCAGTTCGAAAAGTGCCCTTGGCCTTGGGGCGAGGCCGGTGGGCGAGCTGCAACAGTCCCCCCCCCCCCCCCCCCCATGCCAGAGGAGCCGGTCTGGGGCAAGAGACGGGCTCCCAATCCATTTTTCGCTTGTCGACAATATGGATGAGACAGAGACAAGCGATTCATGTGCGCCTTCGAGGGCTTCTTTGCTTACTGTTCCCTCCCCATCAGGGGGCACGGGGCAGACCGAGGAAAGAATTAGTGAGAGGCATGCCAGGATTACACAATACCTGGAAGCCAATGTGAAAAACGGCAAGATAAGCCAGGCTGCGATCTTGACTTTGAAAAATGAACTCGCCTCCTGGGCTATTGCTCATGCGAAGCTCGAGGGGCGGGTCGAAGAACTACAGAAGGAGAATGAAAGGCTGCGCAAGCAGCCAACAAAATCATGGGCTAGTGTAGTCGCTCAAGCTGCACCTAAGAGCCAAACTACAAGGGACACCATTGTTAAAGTATCACAAAGACCGGACACTGCTGTCTTTTTGAGACCATTGCCCAGTCAAGACACTAAGAAAGTGCAAGAAATCTTCACAACAATGATCAATCCTGCAAAGGACAAAATAAAAGCAAACAAAGTGAAAGCTACAAAGAACGTAGTAATAGTCGATGTGGCAACAGAAGATGACAAGAATAAAATATTAAATAATCAGAAACTGTGCAAAGCCGTAAAATGTGAACCCCCGAAAAAGAGAAATCTGCTTGTGATTATGTATCATGTACCAATCACTTTTGATAATAACGAGCTACATGAAACAATCCGAAACCAGAACTTTGACGATATAAGTACAGACGATTTCAAGAATGAATTCAAACTTAAATTCAAAATGGGGCCAAGAGACAAAGACGTTGTGCATCATGTGGAGGAAGTCTCTGGCCAGATGTGGAAGAAACTAACCTCAATGGGTAAGATCTACATTGGCTTCCACGCCATTAATGAGCGGGACTTTTTCGTGGTACCTCGCTGTCATAATTGTGGCGATCTTGATCACGTGCATAAATACTGTGAAAGGAAGTCGGCTTGTTCCAGCCGTGGAGAAGAAAATCACATCAGAAAAAACTGTACAAGATCTGCAATACGTATCCCCTGCACAAGGAGAGGCAAAAAGACCTGCAATGCCTCTGGTCGAAACTGCCCAACGTACAGGATGCTCGAACAGAGGTTAATATCAAGAACTGACTATGGCTGAGTCTACTACGGCACCCACGATGCCTAAAAGAAAATCCCCATGCAAGAGGAGAAGGGACGCGGCAAGAGCAGCCCAGTTCAAACAGTTCCTTGCAACACTTGCAGAAGGAAGAGATGGCAGGAGGGGAATGAAGGATGCATGTGTCCAAACGGACCCACAAGAACAAGCGGCAGCTACCTCTCCCTATTGCTGGGGATCGCGAACGCCAGGAAATAAGGCAACTCGAGACAGGCGTCCTGTAGCGGTGGGCCGACCAGCATTCGTTCAAGGGAGTTCTGTACTGGAACCGCCGGTGCAGGTCAACACAATTACGAGCTCAAATACAGAAACAACGAATAACACCAATGTCAGTACTGACTCGAGACAACCAACAGCTGTGAGAACAGCGGTTGATCCGGTCAGAATATACCCCAATTTGAACATTCTCTACAATTATCCCGCCTGGAGGAGCCGGCTGTCCTGACCACCGCACTGCGACATCTAGTGCGGGTAGGACACAGGTACAGGCGTAAGGTCGCCTTCTTGGCCATGGAGGCTGTTGACAGGGTACGACTAAAGACCATGAATCTTCCCACCGACTTCGGCACCCTGCGTGACCTAGTAAAAAAGGTGTTTGAGAGAAGAAATGAAACCTTCAACTTAAACGAAATATACAATCAGTCTGTCCTATCCAATGGGAGAATTGCTTACGACTGGACGAAAACCTTCCCAGAATCATATGTACACACATATTTCTCATGACTACAGAAATATAGATAGGGCAGCTAAACGCACATAACAGTAGGCTGGTCATGCAGGAGCTTCGGAGGGTGGTGGAGGAGAGGAGCCTTGATGTGCTCTGTTTGCAGGAGCCATACTCTCTTGCGGGGAATGTAGTCTTCGCTGCCAAGAGTTGGCAAGTAGTAAGCTTCGGGGACGACCCGAAAGCCACCATCACAATAACAAACAAGGCACTGCGGGTAACAGTGCTCTCACATCTTTTGGACGACCATTGCAATTTCATTGAACTTCAGTCACCAATTGGCGTCATATACCTAATAAATATGTACTTTCAGTACGGTACAGACATTGACGTGTACCTCGACCAACTCACGCAGGAAGGGGAGGAGATGGAACCAACATTGACATTACGATGATGACAGCCAACATCGCTGCCAATGTACAAAATTGGATTGTTACTGATGGAGACACAACCAGCGATCACAATTTGATCACATTTACAATCTCAGATCGGGAGTGCCACTGGGACATAGGGTGGGAAGTACAACTAAACTACAACAGGACCAACTGGGAGGGCCTTGCAAGAGAGTTTGACCCTCCGACATGGCCAGAAGATGACGATGATATCAATAAACACGCCGAAGATCTGGTGGGCGCTCTTACCAGGGCGGTAAAGGCTGCTGTACCAACCAGGAGGAGAGCCGTTGCGGCTTCTCCATCACCATGGTCTGCGGAGCTAGGGCAGATGCGTCAGTCTGTAAGGAGGGCGAGGAGGCATTACCAGCGAAGTGTCGTCTGGGAAGAAAAACAAAGATGGCTACAAACATACAGGGAAGCCAAAGAGCAGTTTCAAAAGGAACTGCGAGCAGTCAAGTTGGAAAGTTGGAAAAAATACGTGCACAGCCAATTGGCTATGGATCCCTGGGGCACTCCTTACAAAATAGTAAGGGAAAAATCAGGTCGCCAATGGTGCTCTCCACTATCAGGGACGGAAACTGAATGACTGGGACTTGGCAGGAAACTGCTGAGGTCCTCCTCCACTCACTCATCCCTGATGATAAAGTGGAAGAGGACACAGAAGAACAACGCCTAATTAGGCAGGCTATGCAGGTAGACTACCAGAATGTACCCTTTCTCAGAAGAGGAAGTGGCAGCACACATAAAATCACTAAAGAAAGGAAAGGCCCCGGGACCAGACTACATAATCACGGAGGTGGTGCAATACCTCGCTCCTCAACTGGTGACACCTTTAGCAAGAATTTACAATGAGGCCCTGCGCCTCAGAACATTCCCCACAATCTGGAAACAGGCCAACGTCGTAATTATCAAAAAAGGGCAGGACAAAGACCCTAAAGAAGCAAAGTCCTATAGACCTATCTGTCTGTTGGACCTGTTAGGCAAGTTGCTGGAGAGGTTACTAGCTGATAGACTGACAGCACACCGAGTGCTGTGCGGGATGAGTGACAGACAATTCGGTTTTCGGCAGGGGCGATCTGCGTGTGACGCAATTGCCCTCGCGTCCGATGTCTGTGGGTCGTCTCTGCACAAGTACATAGTTGGCATCATGGTGGACATCAGTGGCGCCTTTGACAACCTGTGGTGGCCTTCGCTCTTCTCCTGCCTGCGGGAGAAGGAGTGTCCAGGGCCGCTATACGGCTGTCTTAGGAGCTATTAAAGAGAGGTCTGGCAGTCGTCCCCTAGCGGGCGAATTGGTAAGAAAATCACGAAGGGGTGTCCACAGGGCTCTGTCCTGGGGCCACTCTTTTGGGATATAAATATGGAGCCTCTCCTGGAGAGCTTGGTGAACAGTGTGGATGTGCTAGAGGCGTTAGCTTACGCTGACGACCTCCTTCTGCTGGTTGGCGGCCGAAGTCGCGAAGATCTTGAACCCAAAATCAATAGAACACTAGCAATTCTCACATAGTGGTGTCAGAACACGAGAATGACTATTGCGCCTAACGAGTCGACATATCTATTACTGAAAGGCCAATTGGCCAGGAATCCAACGGTAAGAATCGAGGGCTCACCGGTGATTCGGCGTCGTGAGGCCCGGTATCTAGGAGTAATAATTGATGAAAGGTGGAACTTTGCCAAACATATTGAAACAGCTACACAAAAATCACTAGAAGCCCTAAATAGTTTAATCATGATAAGACACAGCAGATTTCATCTTCCACCAGAACTCATAAAACTGTACCATAACACCATTCTTGTTTCCATTGTGGGTTACAGATCCGGAGTGTGGGCACACAGGCTCACGAGGGTCGTGCCCGCTATGTCTGTGAGGAGGGTGCAACGCAACATGCTTCTACGCTCCACTGGAGCATACAGAACATCTCCGGGAGGGGCACTACTAACACTCATGGGGGTTTGTCCCCTGGACATCAAAATCCGGGAACAGGCAGCTTGGTATTGGGTGAAAAGGGGAGAGGTAGAAAAGACTGAGAGCATCTTGGGAGTGCGGGTGGGGGACAAGTTTGCAATCAAGAGAAGAGGAGAAGAGCTATGGCAAGAACTCTGGGATGCAGAGGCAACAGACCAAAGGACTTACCAGCTGCTCCCAAACATCAAAGAACGCCTCCAACTTTCGCATTTCCAACCGAGTAAGGGACTGTTGCACTTCCTCACAGGTCACGGACCGTATACGGCATATCTTTGCCGATTCGGGAAAAGGGCTACCCCCTCGTGTGACTGCGGAGCCGAACGGGGTACTCCGGATCACGTGATCTACGAGTGCCCTATCTTCGATGACGTAGCCAGTGATCTAAGAAACCAGCTACCTAACAACAACACGTATCAGCTAATCAGAGACCCTACCACATTCAATATAATAAACCGCCTTGCCAGCGAGGTATCAGCAAAGGTCCTGCAAGAATATCTAAGGGAAAATATATGAACTATCAGACATGGCATGACTTAAGGCGACCCATCCCATTCCGCCGGGGCGTGGACTGGCCAATCGCCGTGACGGTAGGAATCCGCCACGCTCTGGAACAGGGGGAGGGAGCGCTAACACCCAAATTTGACAACTGCGCACAGATAGTGACTTAGTAGTTATCTAACCTTTACGTAGATAGTAGAAAGAAGACCCCAAACAGAACCTGCAGCGATCTTCGAAAAGGCCAGCTCAGTGCCAGGGGCATGCTCACTGGGATTAGCTCAGTGGGCACGGCCACATAGTAGGTTTATATGCAACAACTGGGACGCCTGTAACGCTGCAGGAAGTAGCTCCTAGAGTAGTTAGTTAAGCCTAGACACTAGATCTTACCCATTAAGAAACTAACTCATTATTTCCTGTAGCAAGTAAGCTTACTAATACCTAGAAATAGAAGTAAAAATGCTGCTAATACTAATAAAATGTAATGTAGATTGAAGACCCACTATTGTATAAGGTGGTGGGTTATGATTATGAAATAATTGGATAGAATAAAGAATTTAAAAAAAACCGTGTGGCCTAAGCTACCATCTTCTTTCTTGGAAACTAGCACCTCAAGAAAATTTAATCTTGACACTGCCTCTTCCTCCATGGCAAATTGAATCTTCGGGTTAACTGCGTTGAGATGTTTGTGAAAACGACGTAGTTCCTCTCCGCCGTGCCTCCACGAAAGAAAAGTGTCATCGATGTCCCGGGACCAAATATTCGGTTTTTTGTTTGCGGTTTCCAATGCCTACACCTCGAATTTTTCCATAAAGAAATTTGCCATAACTGTGCTTAAGGGGTCGCCAAAGCCACTCCATCCGTTTGCTCATAGAAGTCATCGTTCAATTTGAAATATCGGGAGGAAGAATTCTATTCCGCTGTAGCATCACCTCACTGAGCAGAACTATAGTAAATGGTGATACCATATCAAGTTTTTATGTACATTTGAAGAAGAAGGGGGGGGGGAAGGAAAGAAAGGAAAGCTATTGATGTTACCTGCACTGGGATTTTATGCGGAATCAGCGGCGACGAGTGAAACTATGTGTGGGACCGGGATTCGATCCCTGGATCTCCTACTTAGTTTTTCTATCTGCAAAAAATTTAAGTTTTAACAAGGAAGAGGTTGAAAAAATCAGCCAACCAGTTGCAAAACAAAGGTTTAGTAGCCCTTGACCAAGGTATCGATATTTCTAAAAATATCTTCATCAGAAGAGTGGGCCCTGTTACATCACATGATGGTACATTAGATTAGCTGAAGCCAAGCGGCTCTTGTCATATATAAAATTGACAAAAACGAAAATTACCCCAACCCATGGCTTTAGATAGATGTTCAAATGTGTGTGAAATCTTATGGGACTTAACTGTTAAGGTTATCAGTCCCTAAGCTTACACACTACTTAACGTAAATTATCCAAGGGCAAACACACACACCCATGCCCGAGGGAGGACTCGAACCTCCGCCGGGACCAGCCGCACAGTCCATGACTGCAGCGCTTTAGATAGAGGCTGATTAGGTTTAGCATACTTCAGAATGAATGCTCACAAGTAGACGTCACACTAAAATATGACTTTTCCAAAGGAAACGGCCGAATAGTTGTGTCAATTTGAGGGCCATCATTATGGGTAGAGGGAATATTTATGCAACATACTACATTCTACTGAAAATGTAGGAGTCTGAGACACATACTTTGTGGAGAAGACTGAGGGAACAGCGTTTGTGTTTACGAACTGCCGCTTGAATTAATCCATCACCTCCCACCAATTGACTGCCGCCATTTTCATCGAGCAGCGGTCATGGTAATCCCTAGCGATTTGTGACAAGCAATCACAGTTGCCCATGGAAAGACAACTTGATGAAAACCCCACTATGTAAAAGGGTACATTTTCGTTCAGTAATGCGTTCCGCAGAGAGACAACAAAAGGAATCAAATGCGTCTTTGAGCAAAGATATGTCATCGATATGACGTCTTTTCTTTCTTTCTTTTGCTACTGCCTTTATCCTGCATTGTGCGCAGGGTCGGCAGGGTTAAGTACGGATTTGGGATGGAGAATTTTAGGGGGTGGCCGGATGCACTTCCTGCCGCCACCCCATACCCCCCAGGATGGAATTAGTGTACCCCAGCTGTCTGCGTCTAGTGTAAATCACGAAATAGTGTGAATGTGTGTCAAATGTCTATGAGTCGTGTAACTGAGGCGGCACGTGGGGACCAGGCAGGTATTCACCTAGCAGGATGTGGAAAACCGCCTAAAAACCACATCCAGGCTGGCCGGCAGACCGGCCGTCGTCGTTAATCCACCCGGCGGATTCGATTCGGGGCCGGCGCGCCTACTCGAGTCCAGGAAGCAGCACGCTATCGCTCTCGGCTATCCTGGCGGGTTATGTCATCGATATGACGTATCAATACCATAACACAAACAGTGTACACCCGTACCGAGAAGGTTTCTGCCAATATCTTCAAGCATCATAATTGATTGACAATACGGCGAAGCAGAGGTTCTAGGGGCAGGACAAAAAGCGACGTGGAGAGGGCGCTCCCTTGCGGTAATCACCGTCGGAAATTGTCCATTCATGGCGACAGGTGCTTGAACACCAGAACAAGGATTGGACAATACTTGAGTGAGACCGGTCGTCTTGAGCATCTGCATCTAGAAACTGTGGGTGACGTGGTCAAATGCGTTATTACAATCAATAAAAAGTATGGCTTCAGAAACAGAAGTCGCTGCAGCCACATCTGACGAAGGTCAGAATCGTACGACCAAGCAGGCAGCTTTGGTGGACAACGAGAATTTTCTCTAGCAATATCGACAAACGTCATTAACCGCCAGGGCGACAGTTTCATAATCGAAATTAAATAGTATCATCTGGCAGAATTTATCAGTGGCTACATGTTCGGTTGTCTCCTGAATTAGAACGATTTCACCAACCTTGAAAGGGTCAGGAATAAAAACCCTCTGTATCAACTCATTTACCAGTGAAGTAATGGTATCACCTACAAGAGGCCAAAATTGTGCATAAAATTTCTTGGGAATACCGTCGAGTTCCGGCGACTTTTGCGTTGGGGAACCAGTAATAAGGCGATATATGTCATCTCGAATGATTCCACTTAGAAACTCATCATTTAATGCAGGAGTAACCATGCAATTCAGGAGTGGAGTAAATGTATCCAAGACAGTCGTATGGATAGCGCGGACATAATAAAGGTCGGTAAAGTAATTACAGATTGCTCAGGAAATGTCACGTTGGGACGTCAGTACGTGACCATCCGTGTGTGCGAGGGGCGCGATACGTGCTCTCTGTCGACGCGCTCTCAACCGAATAAAATGATATAAGAAGGTCAGTTCATCCTGTAGGAATGAGCGGGATTTGATTGCATCCTGAGTCCTTCCATTTGTTGTCTCTCTAACTGAAGAAACTTCGCCTTCATATGGCGGACACCCATAATCAGTAATGGAGCTTGTCTGGGACCTTCACAAAGCCCCCTCAACGCCGTAACGCATTAAAGCTATCCGGAACAATGGTTTTGCATGCCCTGAACACCGTTCCATAAGAGAAGGATAACGGTTCTGCGAGCGCAAGCTACAGCCCCAACCTTTCGAACGATAATCTTGAGGGAAGGATCCTTTAGGAGTATGTGTTCAGCATCCATGGAAGGCGACACAGTTTTACTGGCTCCGGCACGTGATTCAAGGTTACAGCTACGGCAAAGTGATCAGTGTAACAGGTGATTATCACGTCTATCGCAAGAACCGTAAAGAAAAAAACGATCGAGTCTGTTGCTATAAAATACCTATTCCTGACGAGAGTGAGACAGTGACAGATTCATGCATCGTCTAGTTTTACGGAATAAATAAACTACATACTCCTTATAAAAAAACGAGCGCGATCTGTGGAACGGCTAGATCCTGAGGGGGCATAAAGATGAATTAAAGTAAGGTCACAAAAATTGCAGCCTATCCCTTGGCCTTATCAAGAACTTCGAAATGAGTCAGTGGTATTACCTATTTGTAAAATAATGCAGTACCAGTAGACGGTTCAGGAACCACATTAAAAAAAAAAGCAGAAAATGCAGACTTTCAAGGCCGGAAATATCATGTCCATTATAAGTATCCGGGCTGTTATGCCGTGGTCGGTTGATGAATTCTGTGTCGATTCCCAACGTTTCGTCTCCGACTGCGGGAGACATCTTCAAGGGGGTCCGTAGCTCAATGGAAGGTTCAACACACCCACTGGCTCGCTAGCATAACAGCCCGGATAATTATAATGGACATGAAAAGCAGAAAAGCCGAAAATAGAAAAATGATCAGATACCATTTCTTGCAAAAATGTCACGTCTGCAGTTGAAGTGTAAAATGTCACAGCGCCACAAGTATAAGCTCGAAAGTAATTCTGTTGACATTCAAGGCAAGAAAGGTATAGGCCTGCATCTAGTTATTACCAAAACAGTTCAGTTGGGTTACTTGCAAGTGATCTTCAAAATCGTGTATCACGGTTAGTGGCAGAATCGACGGATGAATCTGAACATGAAGTGTTGGATCCCTCTCTTCCATCCTCTTTCTGTATTTCTCTTTCCGCAATGCAGCACGCTCAGTTTGAAAACGCTGTTTATTGCGACTTTGCGGGAAGGCGACTGCCGCATGGGACGAAGCGAGGGGGTCCTGCGGAAATCGAAAATTCAGTATCAGGTGCAGGGACACACCCTACTCTTTCTCAGGTGGGCAATGCGGCTGTTGAGAACCAACCGAAACGAAAACTGACGGCATGTCTTTCACCATCACCACGTGTTGCACTGACACACTTGCGCCGATCTGGATCCGATCAGCAGCGGCCTGTGGCATGCTTCCATTCGTGGGCGTGGGAGAAGATCGGAAATACACTCATACTCATAAATTAATCATGCTGATACATGGTGAAACAACGCTCTGGTATGAGGTTTACGGGTTTAAATCACCTTGGGCTAAGACCATGCGGTGCATTTCACCTGCGGTCGTCGCACGGTGGTGCTGGCAGCCGTCCACATACACAGAGGTGTGTTGGTGCATGTCAGAGTACGGTGCAGCGAGTAAGTGTGCAGACGTTTTCAGACGTGCTAGTGGTGACTGTGTGTTGAAAATGGTTCAAAGAACACATATTGATGACGTTATGAGGGGTGGAATACTAGGGCGACTGGAGGCTGGTGAAACACAGCAGGTCGTAGCACGGGCCATCTGTGTGCCACAAAGTGTGATGTCAACATTACGGCAACGATTCCAGCAGACAGGAAACGTGTCCAGGAGCTACAGTACGGGACGTACACAACGTACAATACCACAAGAAGACCGGTATCTCACCATCAGTACCCGCAGACGGCCACGGAGTGCTGCAGGTAGCCTTGCTCGGGACCTTACCGCAGCCACTGGAACAATTGTCTCCAGACACACTGTCTACAGACGACTGAACAGACATCGTTTATTCGCCCGGAGACATGCAAGGTGCATTCCACTGACCCCTGGTCGCTGGAGAGCCCGTAAAGACTGGTGTCAAGATCACAGTACCTGGCCATTAGAACAATGGACCCAGGTTATGTTCACAGACGAGTCCAGGTATAGTCAGAACAGTGATTCTCGCCGTGTTTTCATCTGGCATGAACCAGGAACCATATACCAACCCCCTAATGTCCTTGAAAGGGACGTGTATGGAGGTCGTGGTTTGATGGTGTGGGGTGGGATTATGATTGGTGCACGTACATCCCTGCATGTTTTTGACAGAGGAACTGTAACAGGTCAGGTGTATCGGGACGTCATTTTGCGCCAGTATGTCCGCCTTTTCAGGAGTGCAGTGGGTTCCACCTTCCTCCTGATGGATGATAACGCACGGCCCCACCGAGCTGCCATCTTGGTGGAGTACCTTGAAACAGAAGATATCAGGCGAATGGAGTGGCTTGCCTGTTCTCCAGACCTAAACCCCATCAAGCACGTCTGCAATGCTCTCGGTCGACGTATCACTGCACGTCTTCGAACCCCTACGACACTTCAGGAGCTCCGACAGGCACTGGTGCAAGAATGGGTGGCTATACCCCAGCAGCTGCTCGACCACCTGATCGAGAGTAAGCCAACCCGTTGTGCGGCCTGTGTACGTGTGCATGGTGATCATATCCAATACTGATGTCGGGGTAGACGCGCAGGAAACAGTGATGTTTTGTAGCACGTTTGTTTCTGGACGATTTTCTCAACTTATCACCAATACCGTGGACTTAAACATCTGTGTCATGTGTGTTCTTTATGTGCCTATGCTATTGGCGCCAGTTTTGTGTAATGCCACGCTGTGTGGCTCCACATTCTTCAATTATCCTTAATTTGTGAACATGAGTGTAGTTTAGAGACTCAGGGATGCCCGGCAAGTCCGTCAATATAGTACGAAAATCCGGAACAGTTCTATCCTTATGCGATTCCAAAGAGGTGGTCTCCATCTCGGAAGACACATCGGAGGGTGTGCTGGACGCTTTCGTATCTTGAGCAGCAGCTGTTACCATCTGCTCTGAAATTGGGGAAGGGAGAGGACTCTTTTCAGTAGAGCGGAGAAGGGAAGAGGAATCTTCTGACTACTCACCATCTTCGCCTACACTTGTTCTGAAGTGGAAGTGGCGACGGTGAGGAAGCTACAGCGGCAAAGTCCATAAGCGATGTTAACGGCGGAAATGCACTAGGACAATCAAGCAATGGCTTGCGTTGCTCCTCAAAAAGTTGGTGAGGCACAACGGCTGTCACTTGGGGAAATGGGTCTGCTAAAATGAGCCTCTTACGATGTTCGTAAGAGGATCTTAAGATTGTGGCATGACGCGGGCAGTTTGTGCTGAGGTGTCCACTCTCACTATAAATAAAACAGGTTCCTTCTTGTTCCGCGTAAATTATATGTACCCGGTAGCGTTGGGTTGGGTTGTTTTTGGAGAAGGAGACCAGGCAGCGAGGTCATCGGTGTCATCGGATTAGGGAAGGACGGGGAAGGAAGTCGGCCGTGCCCTTTCAAAAGAACCATCCCGGCATCTGCCTGGAGCGATTTAGGGAAATCACGGAAAACCTAATTCAGTATGGCCGGACGCGGGATTGAACCGTCGTCCTCCCCAATGCGAGTTCAGTCTGCTAGCCACTGCGCCACCTCTCTCGGTCCCAGTAGCCACACACCTGCAAATGAATGGGGAATTCCGTTTGACCAGCACGTTCATGAAATGAACATTACTATAACCTTGCAAACGACGCTGAGTTCTGTCGTATTGCGTATGTCCCCAAACGGAAGCAGCACTGTCAAATTCTGGCGGAAGGTTAAACACCGTGACGTTCGTATATTCTACCTCTGCGACCGACAGAATAACTATGCTATTGAAACTATCATGATGTGTGAAAGGGACTTGTTGTCTGTGTTGCAAAGGCATCCTATCAACTTGATATAAAACTCATACGATTCAGAACCGAAGGGAGCCGTGTGAACCTGTTCTGAAGGTACCATGAACGTGTCAACAAGCCAATCGTGAATTACTAACAAACTTGGCTGCATGTGCCATGTGCACTTGTCAAAGTTAAGACTGGAGCATGGTTCCTCGGAACCATGGACGACATAACAGTGGAAGACAACGCAACGTCAAAATAGAGGCACAAACACGAGACACTGGGATACAAACACCAATGCAACGCACACAAGGATTGACACGACACTGAGGGAAAACAAGAAATTTTAAGCGGAATATATGACCGTTGCAAAGGTCTCATGAATGTTCCATATGGAACAAGGGGAGGGGGTTGAGACCAGGTTACACGGTGTAAGACGCACACTGGATAATGTGTCGCGATCCATGCTGAAATACCTGTGGCTTCAAGTGTCCAGAAGCAAGACTCTGGGTTAGAGACCAATCGATCAATTATTTGTCCTTTATCATATCAGATTACATTATCCATAGTGGGCTGTGGACACTAAAACGCCCCAAGTAGAAACAGTGTTAGTAGTTGGTTGCACAACTCGTAACTTGATTCTATCTGTTGCACTCTCGATTTATAAGATAAGCGCAAATAATAACTGACAATGGTTATTAGAAATTCAAATTTGTGCTTCTGTTAACAGATCTATACGCTAAGCATACAAAAAGTACCAGCGTTATTTCTCAGGAAAAAGTGTGGCCGAGAAAGCGAGAAAATTACGGTCCTATGTAAAATCGCTAAGCGGGTCTAAGGCTTCTATCCAGTTACTCGTTGGCCAGTCTGATGTAGGAGGAGAAGATGTCAAAAAGAATGCCGAAATTTTAAATTTCGCGTTTAAGAAATCGTTCACACAGGAGAATCGTACAAACATACCGTCGTTTGACCATCGCACAGAGGCACTTATGGTCTACGCAGTAATAAGCGACCCTGGCGTAGAGAAAGAACTGAAAGATGGAATCCTAATTACGTTTTACAAAGAGTACCGTACGGCATTGATCCCTTATTTAGCTTGCATTTATCGCTAATATCTCGCACAGTGCGAAGTCCTATGTGACTGGAAGAAAAGTGCAGGTGCCTCCTGTATGTAGGAAGAGTACAAGAACGGACCTGCAAAATTTCAGACCAATATCCTTAACATCGGTTTGCTGCAGAATTCTAGAACATTATCTGAATTTGAATATAATAAATGTCTTAGAGGCCAAAAAGCTTATGCCCACGAACCAGCAAGCTTTTAGAAAGCTAGCTCGAACAAAACTCTGCCATTCCTTTTTTCACGTGGTGTTCTGCGAACTGTGAATGAAGGGCAACAGGCAGATTCCATATTTCCAGATTTCCGGAAAGCATTTGACGCGGTGCCTTACCACAGGCAGTTAACGAAGGTACGGGCAAATGACATAGTTTCCCTGATATGTTAGTGGCTGGAAGACTTCTTGCGTAATGGGACCCAGTGTGCTGTCCTCGACGGCGAGTGTTCATCAGAGACAAAGGTATCGTCAGGAGTGCCACAGTGAATTGTGATAGGACCATTACTATTTTTTATAAACATAAGTGATCTGGCAGACAGGGTAGGCAGCAACCTTCGGCTGTTTGGTGATGCTGTGGTGGGCGGCAAGATATCGAAGATGAGTGAGGAACGAGGATAGAAGATGACAGTCAAAATTTCCAGTTAGTGTGATGAATAACAGCTGCTTTAATGTAAAAAAAGTGTAAGTCAATGCAGATGTGTAGGGAAAACAAACCCGTAATGTTCGGATACAGCGTTAGTAGTGTCCTACTTGACACAGTCACACCGTTTAAATATCTGAGCGTAACGTTGCAAAGTTATATGAAATGGAAGGAGCATGTGAAGATTCTTGTAGGCGAGATGAATGGTCGTCTATGGCTTATGGAGAGAAATCTGTGAAAACGTGGTTCATCTCTAAAGGAAACGCTCATAGGAAGCTAGGGCAACCTTTTCTTAAGTACTGCTGGAGTGTTTGAGCTCTGCGCCAGGTCGGATTAAAGAGAGAGATATCAAAGCAATTCAGAGGTCGGCAGCTAGATTTGTTACCTGTCGGTTCGAACAACTCGCAATTATTACAGTCATTCTTTGGTAACTCCAAGGGGAACCGTTGGAGGGAAGGCGACATTCTTTTCGAGGACCTATATTGAGAAAAATTAGATAACTGGCTTCTGAAGCTAACAGCAGAACGATTCTACTTCCGGCAACACATATTTCGCGTAAGGACCACGAATACGAGAGAAATTTTGGCTGATACGGAGGCGTTTAGACAGTCGTTTTTCAAAAACCAAATGGTTGAAATGGCTCTGAGCACTATGGGACTTAACATCTGAGGTCATCAGTCCCCTAGACTTAGAACTACTTAAACCTAACTAACCTAAGGACATCACACACATCCAAGCCCGAGGCAGGATTCGAACCTGCGACCGTAGCAGTCGCGCGGTTCCGGACGGAAGCGCCTAGAACCGATCGGCCACCGCGGCCGGCACAGTCGTTTTTTCCTCGCTCTGTTTGAAAGTGAAACAGTAAAGGAAATGACTACTAGTGGTACAGGGTACCTTCCACAATGCACCGTACGGTGGCTTGCGCAGAAGATATGCAGCAGTAGATGTATAGGGTGAGAGGAGGATTAGGGGGACTTGATGTAATAAACAGGTGCAAGGTAGAATAACAATAAGCAAGTACTATAATTTATCTTTGCATACGTGTTCCACGCCTCCATCATCAGATGTGTTACTTTGGAGGTGACGTAATGTCAATACGGTAGCAAAACGCGGCCTGTAATCACTGTTATTGAACCAGTCACTTACTTGTGGCGTCCTTGTTCTCATTTACACTTCAGTTAGCTCGATTTGGGATTGGTTAGTCCTTGGTAGCTGTGTTCTTGCTGTTTAGCCTCAATAAACATCTAACGCTCCAGCACGTTACCTTGAGGTTCTTGTCTTTTTATAGTCGTTTTTCCCGACCTCGTGATTCGAATATTTAAGCTAGGACACCCAGAATCAGAAGCAATTTACATGTTCGAAAACGAAACCTGCTTGTACCAAAATTTGTTGACCCTTTGGCAAATCGACAATAAATGAAACTGGTCTCAACGGTGACAATTTGTTATTTTAAAAAAATTTTGAGTGCCTGAAGTTTAGGATCACTTACGTATTACGTTATGCATAATGACGAAATGTATCATTCCTAACGACAGATATCCTTGTTACAATGAAAGATATAGTGTTACATTAATATCAAGTTACTGTGAGTATTTATTCATTTGTGTGAGGAAAGGATCTTTGCTCCAGAGAGAGAAACACAACAGAAAATAGCAATGAATTAGGCATGTTAAAATAGCAAACCATAGGGAGTGCCAGGAAAGTGTAAATGACTAGTTACCGAATAGCATAATAAGTAATAGCGTCGAAGACAACGGAAGAACCATAAAGCGGTGTTTGAAGCATAAAAAAAAGATCGTCATAAAATGGAATGGAGTAACGATTTGCAACGGAAAACTCGAAGAAGCGACAGGGAAGAAGCGAATTTTAAATGTCGACGAGCGAAAAAGGGAGTGTAATCGCCAGTGGAACTAAACTAAACGAATAATCAGAAAGCATACATAAATTCTAAGGTTAAATTCATTATAAAAATTGGGAATGTCTTGCAAGGACATCAAGAACTAACCTACAAACTAATGCTTTGCAACAAAGAAGAAGAAGCTGCCTAATTGAATATAATACGTGAGAGAAGTGGCTGCTTTCCTACAGGAATGTTTGACACAGTAACAATGAAGAGAAGGGTGTGGTAGAAGTCCAGTAGGGGAATTAATACATAGTTACAGTAACTGAGCAAGAAAATTCACTGGTGTTGAAACAAATGAAGTGCAAAGAATCACCCTGTTCAATGTACCATAAGAGGATTAGTGATAACGGACTTACGGAAAGAGGCTATGTCCTTCAAATGATGAGAACGGCTTGGGAAAAGGGTGATTCAGAACATATACACATCAAAAAAAGTTTTTCATCACTCCGGTTCCCAGAACTCCTGAAGATAGACGTTGACTAGGGATATTGTATTACAGACACAGTCCCTGTGACTGTTCATAGATGTCACTAAAAGCGCCCAAAGATGTAAACAACCACACATGATCAGTGAGTATTAGACGGAGGGGGACATGCAGTCAATCAGTCCAGTCATTCCACCAGGAATGAGGTACACGGCTCGTGTTGTCTGTAGTTCAGCCACGCCTAGACGGTCAATACTGCGGTTCGATCGCGTCTGCATTGTTACTTTGTGCCAGGAAGGGATCTCAACAAGGCAAGTGTCCAGGCGCCTCGGAATGAACCAAAGCGACGTCGTTCGAACATGGAGGAGATACAGAGAGAAAGGAACTGTCGATGACATGCCTCGCTCAGGCCGCCCAAGGGCTACTACTGCAGTGGATGGCCGCCGCCTACGGATTAAGGCTCGGAGGAACCCTGACAGCAACGCCACCATGTTGAAAAATGCTTTTCGTGCAGCCACAGGACGTCGTGTTAGGACTCGAACCGTGCGCAATAGGCTGCATGATGCGCAACTTCACTCCCGAGCAGGCCTGTGTGGCCGAGCGGTTCTAGGCGCTTCAGTCTGGAACGGCGCGCCGCTACGGTCGCAGTTTCGAATCCTGCCTCGAGCATGGATGTGTGTGACGTCCTTAGGTTAGGTTTAAGTAGTTCTAAGTTCTAGGGGACTGATGACCACAGATGTTAAGTCCTGCAGTGCTCAGAGCCATTTGAACCATTTTTTTCACTCCCGACGTCCATGGCGAGGTCCATCTTTGCAACCACGACACCATGAAGCGCGGTACGGATGAGCCCAACAACAGTCCGAATGACCACTCAGGATTGGCATCACGTTCTCTTCGCCGATGAGTGTCGCATGTGCCTTCATCCAGACAAGCGTCGGAGACGTGTCTGAAAGCAACCCGATCAGGCTGGACGCCTTAGACACACTGTCCAGCGAGTGCAGCAAGGTGGAGGTTTTCCTGCTGTTTTGGGGTGGCATAATGTGGGGCCGACGTACGCCGCTGGTGGTCATGGAAGGCGCCGTATCGTCTGTACGATAGGTGAATGACAACCGCCGGCCGATAGTGCAACCATATCGGTAGCATATTGGCGAGGTATTCGCCTTCATGGGCGACAATTCGCGCCCCCACCGTGCACAGCTTGTGAATGACTTGTTTCAGGATAACGACATCGCTCGACTGGAGTTCCCAGCATGTTCTCCAGACATGAACTCTATCTAACATGCCTGGGATAGTTTGAAAAGGGCTGTTTATGGACGACGTGACCCACCAACCACTCTGAGGGATCTACGTCGAATCGCCTTTGAGGAGTGGGACAATGTGGACCAACAATGCCATGATGAACATGTGGATGGTATGCCACGACGAATACAGGCAAGTGTCAATGGAACAGGACGAGCTACTGGGAATTAGAGGTACTGGTGTGTACAGCAATCTGGACCACCAGCTCTTAAGGTCTTGCTGTATGGTGGTACAACATATAATGTGTGGTTTCCGTGAGTAATAAAAAGGGCGGAAATGATGTTTATGTTGATCTCTATTCCAGTGTTCTATACAGGTTCCGAAACTCTCGCAACCGAGGTGATGCAAACCTTTTTTGGCGTGTGTATAACACTACTGGCCATTAAAATTGCTACACCACGAAGATGACGTACTACAGACGCGAAATTTAACCGACAGGAAGAAGATGCTATGACATGATTAGCTTTGCAAATTATTGACACAAGGTTGGCGCCGGTGGCGACACCTACAACGTGCTGACATGAGGAAAGTTTCCAAATGATTTCTCATACACAAACAGCAGTTGACAGGCGTTGCCTGGTGAAATGTTGTTGTGGTGCCTCGTGTAAGGAGGAGAAATGCGTACCATCACGTTTCCGACTTTGATAAAGGTCGGAGTGTAGCCTATCGCGATTGCGGTTTGTCGTATCGCGACATTGTTGCTCGCGTTGGTCGAGATCCAATGACTTAGCAGAATATGGAATCGGTCGGTTCAGAAGGGCAATACGGAACGCCGTGCTGGATCCTAATGGCCTCGTATCACTAGCAGTCGGGATGACAGGCATCATATGCGCATGGGTGTAACGGATCGTGCAGCCGCGTCTCGATCCCTGAGTGTACAGATTGGGACGTTTGCAAGACAACAACCATCTGCACGAACAGTTCGAAGACGTTTGCAGCAGCATGGACTATCAGCTCGTTGACCATGGCTGCGGTTACCCTTCACGCTGCATCACAGAGAGGAGCGCCTGCGATGGTGTACTCAACGACGAACCTGGGTGCACGAATGGCAAAACGTCATTTTTTCGGATGAATCCAGGTTCTGTTTACAGAGTCATGATGGTCACATCCGTGTTTGGCGACATAGCGGTGAACGCACATTGGAAGCGTGTATTCGTCATCGCCATACTGGCGTATCACCCGGCGTGATGGTATGAGGTGCCATTGGTTACACATCTCGGTCACCTCTTGTTCGCATTGACGGCACTTTGAACAGTGGATATTACATTTCAGATGTGTTACGACTCGTGGTTCTACCCTTCATTCGATCCCTGCGAAACCCTACATTTCAGCAGGAAAATGCGCGACCGCATGTTGCAGGTCCTGTACGGCCTTTCTGGACACAGAAAATGTTCGACTGCTGCCCTGGCCAGCACATTGAAGCGGCTGGCCAGCCGCTTCATCGTGTTGAAGCTGCATGGGGAGCTGTACCTGTACACGCCATCCAAGCTCTGTTTGACTCAATGCCCAGGTGTTTCAAGGCCGTTATTACGGTCAGAAGTGGTTGTTGTGGGTACTGATTTCTCAGAATATATGCACCCAAACTGCGTGAAAATGTAATCATATGTCAGTTCTAGTTTAATATATTTGTCGAATGAATACCCGTTTATCATCTGCATTTCTTCTTGGTGTAGCAATTGTAATGGCCAGTAGTGTAATTAACTAATTAATTAACTAATTAACTAATAATTAGGCATAGTGAGGACGTGGTGAAATTAATTACATAGAGGAATTGCACAAACGAATTAATTGTGAAAAAAGCGCAACACGTAAATATTAAAGTGGAAGACGAGAATAATAGTTTTGAAAGGAATAGATGTAATTACCACGGAGCATTGAACTGTAGAAATGTGGTGCACTTTAATTATCAAGGAGGTTCGATATGAACACTATAATAGACGGATTTCACTATTTATGTGGTGCAATAAGCTAAATATTAACGAATATGACGTGTAGCAACAGATTTATTAAAATCGATAAGACAACTATAATGTCTACAGTATTTGACAGATTTTAAAACCTAGCCCAATTAAGAGGAAAAATATTTAAATATACAGACAGCTGAAATTAACTTCCTTTGAAGATTGAAAAATTACAATTTGCAAGAGATTGAAGAATAAAGGAACAAGAGATGCATGTATCCATTTTAAATGATGAAATGCAGCAACACAGGTGGTAATATAGGTCATTTGGAGCGAGTTAAGAACGAAAAATTAAACAAGTAATCTAAAACCATCCATAAGGGCAGAGGAACGTAGGGAAACAACGTGCAGAAAGTACGATGAAGTTATCTGTAATGAAATACTGTATGAAAAAAACTACACGAATATTCGGTCAGGTCTCGGTAACATTTCAAAGTGCTGAAAAAATTGGCAACTTCGTTTAAATGTTCAAAAATGTGAAACTGTGCACCTTAAAAACCGAAAAACAAAGCGTAGTATCTTATGACCACAGTTTCAAGGAGCCACAGTTGAAATCGGTCAACTCATACAAATACCTGATTGTAACACCTTCTAGGTACATGAAATGGAAATATTACATAGGCTCAGTCGTGAGTAAATAGGTGGTGGATTATTCGGTTTATTGGAAGAATACTAAGGAAGTGCAGTTATCCGACAAAGGAGATTGCATACAAATAAGTCCTACGACCCATGGTAGAATACTGTTCAAGGAAGTACAGGACCTGTACCTAATGGGACTAACAGGAGATATTGAATACATACAGAGAAGGGCAGCACGAATGGTCACAGGTTGCTATGACCCATGGGAGAGAGTCACAGAGATGCTGAGGATACTGAACTGACAGGCTCTTGAAGACAGACGCAAAATACGATGAGGGAGTCGATTTAAAAACTTTTAAGATCCAGTTTTAAATGAATCCAGGAATATACTACAATTTTTGACGTATTGCTTCCGTAGGCACAGTGAGGACGTGGTGAAATTAATTACAGCGCTCACAGAGATTTTGAAACAATCATTCCTCGCGCGCTCCATACTTCGATATAACAGTCAGAATCCCTAGTAACTGGTACGATGAAAGATAATCTCTGTCATGCACTTCACAGTGATTTGTTGAGTGTGACTATAAGTATAAATGTAGGAATACGAAGCGGACTGCCAAACTGAAACAGACTGTTGTCTAGATCTTGAAGTGCAGAAGGAAAAGAAGAAATGACCAATCCCAGTCAACTGTTCCAGTACTTGCGAGAATCTCGGTTGAAAATAAATGTGTCGGGAAGCTAAATAATCGTGCTTCCGTCAGTCAAGCGGCCAAAGTTAGAAATCTAATCACACTTTCCTAATAGTGCTAGTATATGCAACCACTACTCAAAACATATTCGAGTTATCCTGGACCACTCGTTAGCATTCTCAGAATATGCTTCCAGGAAAGCTAAAACTGAAATCCCGAAGCAGTCTAGCTGAGAAGCATATCGTAAGAAACTGAGGTGAAGATGCTTCAGTGCTGTGAGCTGCGACTCCTTGAGATTTGTGTCTACACCCATCTGCGGAGTACCGTAAATCTGTAGCGCCCACTCAACCAACGTCGAAGTGCAGGAGGATTCGGCTATGATGACGAACAGAGTCTCATATAATATTTATGAACCCGTTGCTCTTATCTTTAGAATATGGATGGTGTAAAGATTCAATTGATGTCTGATCGTTTGCTTCTGATTCAAAGCTCGCTTGTTCTCTCGTGTAAATACCTACGTATAAAAGGATATGTTGTGACTGATTCGCTGACTCATCACGCCCAGGCCAAATCGCAAAGGATGGAAGCTTGAAATATGCATAGGGTGTTGATCTTACACTGTAGGCATCGTTTAGGAAGGGATTTTTTTGAAATTCCACCCCTAAGGGGATAAAATAAGGGAAAAAAGGTTTATGAAAATACGTCGCTGTTAAGGTAATTTTGACGCTACAATTACGAAATTTGGTATTTGGTTCCTCGATAAGAAATAAAAAATATATACATTTCAGAATGTTTGTAAATTCAGCCCTAAGGGGATGAGAAATATTGAGTGAAATACTTTTTAAAATAAATCGTTATTAAGAAACTACTAAAACACTTTTAAAGCTACAACTTTGAAAATTGGTATTCGACTTCTCTGTTGAAAATTTAAAAAATGCGTGTTTCGGTGGTATTTTAAAATTCAACCCCTATTGTGATGAATTAGCAGATGAAAAGTTTTAGGAAAACAGGAGTCGATTTAGAAGAGATAGGGGATCCAGTATTAGAATCGGAATTTAAAAGAGCTTTGGAGGACTTACGGTCAAATAAGGCAGAAGGGATAGATAACATTCCATCAGAATTTCTAAAATCATTGGGGGAAGTGGCAACAAAACGACTATTCACGTTGGTGTGTAGAATATATGAGTCTGGCGACATACCATCTGACTTTCGGAAAAGCATCATCCACACAATTCCAAAGACGGCAAGAGCTGACAAGTGCGAGAATTATCGCACAATCAGCTTAACAGCTCATGCATCGAAGCTGCTTACAAGAATAATATACAGAAGAATGGAAAAGAAAATTGAGAATGCGCTAGGTGACGATCAGTTTGGCTTTAGGAAAAGTAAAGGGACGAGAGAGGCAATTCTGACGTTACGGCTAATAATGGAAGCAAGGCTAAAGAAAAATCAAGACACTTTCATAGGATTTATCGACCTGGAAAAAGCGTTCGACAATATAAAATGGCGCAAGCTGTTCGAGATTCTGAAAAAAGTAGGGGTAAGCTATAGGGAGAGACGGGTCATATACAATATGTACAACAACCAAGAGGGAATAATAAGAGTGGACGATCAAGAACGAAGTGCTCGTATTAAGAAGGGTGTAAGACAAGGTTGTAGCCTTTCGCCCCACTCTTCAATCTGTACATCGAGGAAGCAATGATGGAAATGAAAGAAAGGTTCAGAAGTGGAATTAAAATACAAGGTGAAAGGATATCAGTGATACGATTCGCTGATGACATTGCTATTCTGAGTGAAAGTGAAGAAGAATTAAATGATCTGCTGAACGGAATGAACAGTCTAATGAGTACACAGTATGGTTTGAGAGTAAATCGGAGAAAGACGAAGGTAATGAGAAGTAGTAGAAATGAGAACAGCGAGAAACTTAACATCAGGATTGATGGTCACGAAGTCAATGAAGTTAAGGAATTCTGCTACCTAGGCAGTAAAATAACTAATGACGGACGGAGCAAGGAGGACATCAAAAGCAGACTCGCTATGGCAAAAAAGGCATTTCTGGCCAAAAGAAGTCTAGTAATATCAAATACCGGCCTTAATTTGAGGAAGAAATTTCTGAGGATGTACGTCTGGAGTGCAGCATTGTATGGTAGTGAAACATGGACTGTGGGAAAACCGGAACAGAAGAGAATCGAAGCATTTGAGATGTGGTGCTATAGACGAATGTTGAAAATTAGGTGGACTGATAAGGTAAGGAATGAGGAGGTTCTACGCAGAATCGGAGAGGAAAGGAATATGTGGAAAACACTGATAAGGAGAAGGGACAGGATGAAAGGCCATCTGCTACGACAAGAGGGAATGACTTCCATGCTACCAGAGGGAGCTGTAGAGGGCAAAAACTGTAGAGGAAGACAGAGATTGGAATACGTCAAGCAAATAATTGAGGACGTAGGTTGCAAGTGCTACTCTGAGATGAAGAGGTTAGCACAGGAAAGGAATTTGTGGCGGGCCGCATCAAACCAGTCAGTAGACCGATGACAAAAAAAAAAAAAAAAAAAAAAAAAAAAAAAAATTGCAGAATCGCTTTTTGGTTAGAAGTGCGCTTGATAAAAGAGCATGCTTCTATGGCCTTATTTAGCGTGAAAATTTAGGAGCTGTTGCAATGTGTGACTAAATCAAAGAAAGGTATTTAACAGTGATAGTGAAAAATCTGCTTTGTCAGTATTGCCTAGAAAAAGTGACAGATATGATTTGCTTCCTTTTTTAAATGCGCTATAAAAAATTAAATTAAACCCGTTATGAAAATTTAAGTCTGCAAAGACTGGCAACAATATAAAGGTTCACTAACTCTTTTACAGTCTGTAGACTTACACATGAACGATGGACGTATGAACATAAAAATTTGATTAAAGAAAAACAAAAGAAATCTGTGCAGACCACACAGTCTGAGCGAGCGCAGCAGCATGTGCTAAACTAGTGCTGATACTTTATAAGTTTATTCTGATGTACACTTTTTTCTTCATGCCAATATTCTACCAATATTTATTTAATGCAGCAATTGTAAGTATGCACGTCCATCCAAAATCTTCAAAAATGTCAGCGCTGTAACTACGGTCGCAGCTTGAACTGCGAACTGTAAACAACAGATGTGCACTCGACCAGTCAGACGTGAGAAAGCAGTGTTAAGTATTGGGCGTGCAGCCGTAGTATATCAATGTTGTGTCACAAATCGCAATAGAGCAACGAACTGAACATTCCTAAATCAAGTGTTCAAGCATTCCTCAAAATGTCTGAAGAATATAGAAGTGTGTGGGAAGCTTGTCCTCGTGGAACCCCGCCGCGACTTGAGTGAAAGGCAAAACACGGACAATTTTTTTCGAAAAAATCATTCGGGTTACGAGACTTTTTGTTATCAACGCAAACATACAACAAAACGACAAAGTGCAGAATGGGTCTCTGCTGTTTCACCAAGACCGAAGAAAGTGCGAATGTGACGCGCGAGTTGTCCTACAGTTTCATGTGGTTGTGTGAACCTTTTGTGCATTGTATTCAAGTGGGGTAGCCAATGTAGAATACGTGAAGCGTTAAAATCACCCTCTTAACTTTTCTATATTTTCTTATTAACCCAGACTCGATACTTTTCAATTGACGGTTTTTGATTCAGATTCTCAGTTTTGGTCTACTTTTTTAGAAATTATGCTAACCTTTCTTGACGGTCAGAGCCACCTTCTTTTCTCAGGGAGGTAAGAGTTTTCAGTTTTTATGGGGCACTATTTCTATGAACGAATATCATCGAAATAGGCAAAAAGCACCACTTCCTTTTCGAAAATTTTCAGTAACAACTTTTTTGAAGTTACTGAGCCAGCTAAATGGTGAAATTTCTTAATAAAAATTTTCACTTTAACTGAAATAACTGAGAAGATGAAGCTTCATTATTTAATTCTGAAACTGCAGAGTGAAATTGAAGTGCTGTCTCTTTCCTTGTCCTTATCATTTCATGTCTGACCTACAGAATTATTCCTGACAAATGCAACTCAAACGAAATCTGACTGCTCAAATAATTAACACAAAAGAATGACCCTGAATGAGAAGAAATCCTAGCAATAACCTATACATTTCATGAGACACTAACCTCGCAAAAGATTACACGAAATACTGCGATACAGGAAGCACCAATACAGCCAGCTAAATAAAAGGTTCTAACTACTATAGATTCTAACTACTAATAGGCATGTGCTTAGCAAAGAAAAGATTTTGCTGCAGAGCAAACAATGTATTTAGCAAATTTCACCTTAATAATGTGATATCCAGTTCAAAAAATTATATAATCGTCCGTGACATCCAACTCCAAAAAATTATATAATCGCCAATAAGTTTAAATCTCTACGAAGGACAGGTTCAGACCGTCCGCTCGTGCTAACACTTCAGACCTCTAACCTCCATCTCTGCTAACTATAAACTTGCAACTTCCATCACTGCTGGCTAGTAAGTCCTAACTTCCATCACTGCTGGCTGTACACCTCCAACTGCGAGTCCGACCAGCCATAGAGTCTCTTACAGAGGGTGCACAGCACTCTCACCGTCATTAATGACGTCTATCGCGCTGCCAACATACAAACATATAAACAGGCTACTTACAATGGTTGGAACACGTGAGGCAATACTAACCTTACGACTTATCTTAGAAGAAAGATTAACAAATGGCAAACCTACGTTTCTAGCATTTGTAGACTTAGAGAAAGCTTTTGACAACGTTAACTGGAATACTCTCTTTCAAATTCTGAAGGTGGCAGGGGTGAAATACAGGGAGCGAAAGGCTATTTACAATTTGTACAGAAACCAGATGGCAGTTATAAGAGTCGAGGGGCATGAAAGGGAAGCAGTGGTTGGGAAAGGAGTGAGACAGGGTTGTAGCCTCTCCCCGATGTTATTCAGTCTGTATATTGAGCAAGCAGTAAAGGAAACAAAAGAAAAATTCGGAGTAGGTATTAAAATTCATGGAGAAGAAATAAAAACTTTGAGGTTCGCCGATGACATTGTAATTCTGTCAGAGACAGCAAAGGACTTCGAAGAGCAGTTGAACGGAATGGATGGTGTCTTGAAGGGAGGATATAAGATGAACATCAACAAAAGCAAAACGAGGATAATGGAATGTAGTCGAGTTAAGTCGGGTGATGCTGAGGGTATTAGGTTAGGAAATGAGACACTTAAAGTAGTAAAGGAGTTTTGCTATTTGGGGAGCAAAATAACTGATGATGGACGAAGTAGAGAGGATATAAAATGTAGACTGGCAATGGCAAGGAAAGCGTTTCTGAAGAAGAGAAATTTGTTAACATCGAGTATAGATTTAAGTGTCAGGAAGTTATTTCTGAAAGTATTTGTATGGAGTGTAGCCATGTATGGAAGTGAAACATGGACGGTAAATAGTTTGGACAAGAAGAGAATAGAAGCTTTTGAAATGTGGTGCTACAGAAGAATGCTGAAGATTAGATGGGTAGATCACATAACTAATGAGGAAGTATTGAATAGGATTGGGGAGAAGAGAAGTTTGTGGCACAACTTGACTAGAAGAAGGGATCGGTTGGTAGGACATGTTTTGAGGCATCAAGGGATCATAAATTTAGCATTTTAGGGCAGCGTGGAGGGTAAAAATCGTAGAGGGAGAGGAAGAGGTGAATACACTAAGCAGATTCAGAAGGATGTAGGTTGCAGTAGGTACTGGGAGATGAAGAAGCTTGCACAGGATAGAGTAGCATGGAGAGCTGCATCAAACCAGTCTCGGGACTGAAGACCACAACAACAACGACTTACAGTGGTAGCAGGAGGTCCAAATATCTTGCTTCAGATATCTTTCCACACAGGACACTTTTTTCAGTTATGTGTATTAGTAACTTTATCCAATCAGAGAGAATGATTACCTTTTGTAGACATTGCCTGTAGTGTATCTGGTCCTAGACGTATATTCCCTTGATGAAATGTTACCATTTGACATGTGGGACCATCCTATTTAATTCATTTTTCATGTCGGTAATAACCGGTAACCACCAACCCCATTTCTTTAAAGAATCTACATGCTTTCATTCCCAAAATACGGGATGAATAAAGTCTTTGTAATTTACACGTTGTGATTTACGCTGCCTGGTGACTCAAAAACAGTTTGTAATTTGTATACTTGAGTCATTGTGTCAAATATTTAATGGAATACTATACTTCTTAATTAGTAGATAATAGCTGCATTCTAAGTTTTTAATTTCGATCAATAGTTAAATGTTTTCGAGGTCTTCAGTCTGAAGACTGGTTTGATGCTGCTCTACATGGGACTCTATCCTGTGCGAGACACTTCATATCCAAATGACTATTCCAACTATTTCTGAATTTGCTTACTGTATTCATCTATTGGTCTCCCTCTACGATTTTTACCTCCCACTCTTCCAATACTAAATTGGTGATCCCTTGATGTCTCAGATTGTGTCCTATCAACCGATCCCTTCTTTTTTTCAAGTTGTGACGTAAATTTACTGTCTCCCCAATTCTGTTCAGTACCTCCTCACTAGTCAGGTGGGCTACACATCTAATCTTCAACATTCTTCTGAAGCACTACATTTCTAAAGATTCTATTCTTTTTTTGTCTAAACTGTTTATCGTCCAAGTTTCACTTCTATACATGGCTACACTCCAGACTAATACGTTCAAAGACTTCCTAACACGTAAATTTATGTTCGATGTTAACAAATTTATCTTCTTCAGAAATACTTTTCTTGCCATTGCCAATCTACGTATTATGTCCTCTCTACATCTGACATCATCAGATATTTTGCTGTCTAAATAGCAAATCTCATCTACTACTTTAAGTGCCTCGTTTCCTAATCTAATTCCCTCAACATCACATGATTGAATTCGATTACAATTCCACTACCCACGTTTTGCTTTTGTTGATGTTCGTTTTATATCTTCCTTTCAAGACAATGTCCATTCTGTTCAACTGCGCTTCCAAGTCCTTTGCTGTCTTTGACAGAATTACAATGTCACCACCAAGCCTCAAAGTTTTTCTTTCTTTTCCCTGAACTTTAATTCCTACTCCAAATTTTTTGGACCCTTTTATTGCTTGTTCAATGTACAGATTGAATAACAGTCACTGCTTCCCTTTCATGCCCCTCGACCGTTATTACTGCTGTCTGGTTTCTGGACAACTTGTAAACAACCTTTCACTCCCCGTATTTTACCCCTGCTACGTTCAGAATTTCAAAGAGCGTTTTTCTGTCAACACTGTCAAAAGCTTTTTCTAAATCTACTAATGCTATAAATGTTTATTTGCCTTTCCTAAATCTGTCTTTTGAGATAAGTCGGAGGGTCAAAGTTCCTACATTTCACCGGAATGCATAATGATCTTCCCCGAGGTCGACTTATTTCAGTTTTTCCATTCTTCTGTGAAGAATTTGTGACAGTATTGTGCAACCATGACTTATTAAGCTGACAGTTCGCTAATTTTCATACCTGTCAGCTACTAATTTCTTTGGAATTGCAATAATTGCATTCTTCTTGAAAACCGAGAATGTTTCATCTGTCTCATACATCTTTCATACCAGGTGAATAAGTTTTGTCATGGCTGGCTCTCCCAAGAATATCAGTAGTTCTGACGGATTATCGTCTACTACGGGGCCCTTGTTTCGATTTAGGTCTCTCAGAGATCTGTCAAATTTTTCACGCAGTATTATATCTCCCATGTCATCTTCATCTACGTCCACTTCCCTTTCTACAATAGTGCCTTCAATTTTATCACCCTCGTTTGGACTCCACCTCAGCTTTCCCTTCTTTGCTTACGATTGGTTTCCCATCTGAGCTCTTAATACTCATACAGCTGCTCCTCTTTTCGCCGAAGATTTCATTAATTTTCCTTTTGGCGGTATCTACCTTTCTCCTATAGAAATATGCTTCTAAATCCTTACATTCGTCCTCTAGACGTTCCTACTTAGCCATATTACACTTTCTGTCAATCTCATTTTTTAAACGTTTGTATTCCCTTTAGCCTTCTCCAGCTGCGGCATTCATATATTTTCTCCTTTCATCAATTGAATTTAAATATCTTGTGTTATCCAAGGATTCCTACTAGGCCTTATCTTTTTACCTATATGATCCTCTGCTGCCTTCACTATTTCATCTGTTGAAGCTACCCTTTCGTTCTCTACTGTATTCCTTTCCGCTGTTCTAGTCAGCTGTGGCCTAAAGCTCCCTCTAAAACTCTCAGTAGACTCTGCTTCTTCCATCTTAATGTCCTACCTTCTCTAATTTGTTCAGTTTTAATCCACAGTTCATAACACATAAATTGTGTTTGGAGTCCACATCTTTCCCTGGAAATGTCTTAAAATTTAAAATCTGGTTCCGAAATCTCTGTTTAGCAATATACAATCAGTCTGAAACTTTCATGTGTCTCCTGGTCTCTTCCACGTACACAGCCTTCTTTAATGACTCTTAAATCAAGTGTTAGCTATCATTAAATTATGCTCTGAGCAAACCTCTACAAGGTGACTTCCTCTTTTATTCCTTTCCCCCAGTCCATAATCACCTACTATTAGTCCTTCTCTTCCATTTTCTATTATCGAATTCCAATCCGCCATCAATATTAAATTTGCGCCTCCCTTAAGTATTTGAACAATTTATTTTATCTCGTCATACATTTCTTCAACCTCTTCATCATCTGCGGAGCTAGTTGGCATATAAAGTTATGCTACTGTGGTGGGTGTGGGCTTCGTGTCGATCTTGGTTACAATAATACGTTCAATATGCTATTCGTAGTAGCTCATTCGCATTCCTATTTTCCTACTGATTATTAAACCTACTCCTGCATCACCCCTATTTGATTTTTATTTATAATCCTGTATTCACCTGACCAGAAGTCCTGTTCCTTCTGCCACCGAACTTTACTAATTCCCACTATATCTAACACCAACCTATCCGTTTCCCTTTTTAAATTTTCTAACCTACCTATCCATTTAAGGATCTAATATTAGAAGCTCCGATCTGTAGAATATCAGTTTCATTTCTCCTGATGACGACATACTCCTGAGTAGCCCCGACCTGGAGATCCGAATGGGGAACTATTTTACCTCTGGAATATTTTACTCAAGAGGACGCCATCATCAGTTAACCTTACATAGCCTTAGGAAAAAATTACGGCTGTAGTTTCCCATTGCTTTCAGCTCTTCTCAGTACTAGCTTATCAAACCATTTTGGTTAATGTTCCAAGGCCAGATCAGTCACTCATCCAGACTGTTGCCCCTGCAACTACTGAAAAGGCTGCTGCCACTCTTCAGGAACCACACGTTTGTCTGCCCTATCAACAGATCCCTCTCCGTTGTAGTTGCACTTATAGTATGGCTATCTGTATCGCTGCGGTACGTAAGCCATCCCACCGACCATTGTTCATGGGGGGAGGAGGGGGGAGGGCAATATAAGCAGTACTGAAAGTCAAATTTTTAATGCGACAGAAGACCGTTAGCTAGACAACCTGTGACTGGGACGGGTGAATATTTTAGCTATTTGGTGATACAGATATGGTTTTATTTCCTACCGTTTTGACCAACTACGAACTACGAGACAGTTCCATCTCACTTTCTCTTTTTTTCCGCCAAAATGCTTTCATCTATTCGTCACATATCCTGTCTCATTCTTCAGATTACGTCGCATCTGTTCTCCAACAGCTTCTACCTTGAAATCCTTTTACACTTAACACTATAATTCTGAAAATTTCTCTTTCTTCTGCTTCATCTGCTTTTCGCTCATACTCATAAACCGTTCTTAACATCACGAAACCAGCTTGTTGTTGATCACTTTTCCCAGAGGTACATCAAGATCTACTGTGTTTAGGTGATTTTTCTTAACTTTCCAGTAGAGCTCTTTTTTTCATGTGAAGCAGTATGTTACAAACGTGATTTACAGTCATATAGAACCATCATTCCGTAAGAGACCCCATTTTACACCGAAGAGTCAAAGAAACCTCTACACCCGCCTACTATTGTGTAGGGCCCCCGCGAGCATGCAGAAGTGCCGCAAAATGACATGACATGGCGTCGACTAATGTCTGAAGAAGTTCTCGAGGAATTGACACAATGAATCCTGCAGGGCTGTACATAAATCCGTAAAAGTACGAGGGGGTGGAGATCTCTTCTGAACAACACGTTACAAGGCATCCCAGATATGCTCAATAATGTTCATGTCTGGGGTGTTTGGTGGTCAGCAGTAGTGTTTAAAATCAAAAGTGTGTTCCTGGAGCCACTCTGTAGCAATTCTGGACCTGGGGTGTCGCAATGTCCTGCTGGAATTGCCCAAGACCGTCGGAATGCACAATGGGCATGAGTGGACGCAGGTGATCAGACAGGAAGCATACTTACGTGTCATCTGTCAGAGCTGTATCTAGACGTAGCAGGGGTCCCAGATCACTCCAACTACACACTCCCCACACCATTACAGAGCCTCCAACGGCTTGAACAGTCCTCTGCTGACATGCAGGGTCCGTGGATTCATGAGGTTGTCTCCATACCTGTACACGTCCATCGGCCCGATACAATTTGAAACGAGACTCGTCCGACCAGGCAACATGTTTCCAGTCATCAACAGTCTAATGTCGGTGATGACGAGCCCAGGCTTTGTGTCGTGCATTCATCAAGGTTACACGAGTGGACTTTCGGCTCCGAAAGCCTATGTCCACGATGTTTCGTGAATGGATCCAACACTAACACTTGTTGATGGTCCAACATTGAAATTTGCAGCAATTTGCGAAAGGGTTGCACTTCCGCCACGTTGAACGATTCTCTTCAGTCGTCGTTGGTCCCGTTCTTGCACGATATTTTCGGCCACAGCGAGGTTGGAGATTTGATGTTTTACCGGATTTCTGATATTCATGGTGTAACCTCCCCAGCAGAAAATGTTAATGAAAATGTGCCAAATGTAACCTCCCCACAAAATAATAATTAAATGAATTTGAGCCAAGCGTAGCCTCACCGCAAAAAATAATAATTAAATGAATTTTCCTAATATTGTAACCTCTGAACAAAATTGGCTCCAATTTATTGTCTGTATGCAGAAATGCATTCACACTTAATATTCCCACAAAATTCTTTCCTCATTTAATGTCAAGTTCGAAACAGAAAAATTCCTAAACACCAAAAATAATAAAAAATTTAGTAACCTGATAAATTTATAAGGACAGCAGCGCTGACCTTTGGCCCTGTATTCTGAATAAAAAAAGCAAAAATTCTTACCTCAATAAAACTGCAATTATATCTGCTCTTAGTTAGTCATTTTTCGACACAGCTTCGTGCAATGCTGGCGTATTTTTTTTTTTTTTTTTTTGATTCTTGGAAGCAATGATAATGCATTGGAAAAATTCTTTAAATTGAAATGAATGCTTTTCTTTAAAAGAGTTGCTTTATATTGTAAAAATTATTATTGGGGATTTTTTTAACAAATTAAATTACAATTAACAATCATTATTAAATATGCGCAAGGCTGCTTCTTTACCTTCTACAACAATACTCATCTTCCAAAATCCTGACCAGAGTCGCGAGCAGAGCACACAGCCGACGCATGCCGACTCCCGCCGACTCACGCAGACTACACCAGACTACTCTCTACTAAACCCGACCGACTACTACCGTCGACTCGCGCAGTCAAGCACAGACTAG
Source organism: Schistocerca piceifrons (assembly GCF_021461385.2). NCBI lineage: Eukaryota > Metazoa > Arthropoda > Insecta > Orthoptera > Acrididae > Schistocerca > Schistocerca piceifrons. Next base: position 87,473,634 of record NC_060143.1, on the reverse strand, counting down.
CGACAAGCAACAACTAACGATAAACTACTCTCTGGTCACAGATTCTGTCATGCCTCGCCCATCGCCGGCAAAGCAGACGTCTTACATAACCCTCCACTGTGTGGGGGGGGGGGGGGGTCAAAAATTTGGCAGCGATGGTGAGTCAATTGGACTTGCCATGAGCAACAAATTTTTCTTAATTAACTAACTTTACAATCACAGAATATTTACATATATATAGATGCAGAACATGAAATAAAATATAGTGCACATGCACTGAGTACAGAACATATCAAGCAAAGACAAAATGTATACACAATGAGTACAAATCAAATGACATGAAGTGCACACACACTGTAGTTTAGAATATATCAGCAAATCACAAAAATGTATATGCAATGAATACAAATCATGTTAACAAAATGACGAAAGTGCACACGCACTGTAGCACAGAACATATCAGGAGATCACAAAATGTATACATAATGAGTACAAATGGCATAAAGTGCACACTCACCAAAACTCTCTAGCATTTTTACAACAAATAAACATATCAAGGAGCGAAATAAAGTGCTCACGCACTGTAGAAGTCTTTATCATTTTACAAGAATTAGGAAAGGAATGGGAAGGATTGTGTTATGGTTGTAGCACTTTAGGTTGCACGCAGCAGCACTGAAAGTCCATATCTTTCTATAGAAGCACAACACCAACTGAGACAATGTGAAGTTCTTTTCCTTGAAGTATTAATCAGTGTAGGCAAGACACAGAAATGTCGTAATAATATTCCATGCTATCATTTTGGTAGTACACTAGGTACACCAATTAGTGGGACCATAATAACATCTCCATCGCTCAAGGTGGTGCACAGCATGTTGTGTCAACACCACGTTCTTGTAAAGTACACCAACGTAGAATTAGTGCAAAAACCAAATATAGTGCTCCATGATCATGAGGGTAGACAGGACAAACGGATATTGCAGTAATTTGTGGTAATTAGGTCAGAAGGTGAAGGACATTAAGTCACATAGTAGTCTGCATTGAGAATTACACTAGTCTAACAACTGATTTGAGTAATTGGTGGCACTCATCATCGCCCAGTTACTGAACATTTCTGTACCATGTATGTAGTATTACAGAATAATGTTCATAGATCATTTGTTTACAGAGAACATTGGCACTCATTGCCCAGCTACAAACCGTCAGAAGTCATCATTCAAAACAGGAGCTAATGAATGGCATAGTATTAACATAATTCACTTAATTATAGTAATCATTGACATCATAGGTCATCTTATTACAGTAATCAGTGGCATTCATTGGCCAGTTGCAAAGCATTTTTTTTGCATTATTCAGAAGTGATCATTCAAAATGAGTTAATTATTGGCATAGCATTTATACATAATTAATCTAATTATAGTAATCATTGGCATCATAGGTCATCTTATTACAATAATCAGTGGCATTCATTGGCCAGTTACAAAGCTTTTTTTTGCATTATTCAGAAGTCATCATACAAAATGAGTTAATTATTGGCATAGCATTTATACATAATTAATCTAATTATAGTAATCATTGGCGTCATAGGTCATCTTATTACAGTAATCAGTGGCATTCATTGGCCAGCTACAAAGCATTTTTTTTGTATTATTCAGAAGTGATAATTCAAAACAAGCGTTAATTATTGGCATAGCATTTGTACTTAATTAATCTAATTATAGTAATCATTGACATCATAGGTCATCTTATTACAGTAATCAGTGGCATTCATTGGCCAGTTACAAAGCATTTTTTTATGGATTATTCAGAAGTGATCATTCAAAATGAGTTAATTATTGGCATAGCATTTGTACATAATTAATCTAATTATAGTAATCATTGGCATCATAGGTCATCTTATTACAGTAATCAGTGGCATTCATTGGCCAGCTACAAAGCATTTTTTTTTGCATTATTCAGAAGTGATAATTCAAAACAAGCGTTAATTATTGGCATAGCATTTAAAGAGTATAACAAAAATATTATTTACAGAAATTATGCGCATACTATTTATGCATTATTACAAAGCATTATTCAGTATTATTCAGAAGTCATTATTGAAGTGACATACTATTCAGAGCTGATCAGTATTACTCAGAACTTTTTTTTTTTTTGCTAGCAATGCTTTGCGTTAGGATCGATAATTAATTACTTGGGGATAACAATATTTGCTTTTGAGTTATTGCTGCAAATGAAGATGTGTACCGTCATTCGTCATGAGTCAGCTGTAGCAAGGTTATGAAACAAGTAGAGTATATGTGATCACATTCATAAATGACATGGCTTTAATGAACAACTGCTTATAGCACATTAATTTCATGAGTAATCTCTCCTGCAAAATATACAAAATGGATTATTAAACTGAAAGAAGAAACTCATATTATGCTGAAAAGTAGTGAACTTCGAATTAACTCCATTATTATCATCACCTGTAAAGAAAAACCTCATTATCCATAGTAGCATATTTTCATCATTATTCTTTATCATCTGCAAAAAAGTCACTTCATTATTCATTATACAACTATTCCTTATATCTAGCATATTTCACCACTAAAACTAAGATGTGTAGTTCTGTCTGACAGCCTGCGTCAATCGCCTCGTATTCTGAAAGAAAAAATTAGTTAAGACTGCTCTTCTACGATGTCTATAGTATATACTTGTTAATGCTTGTTAATTCTGATCCATTTACTCTTCGTCACGAAGTATTGCATCTTCTTTCGTTCATTCCGAAGGTGAAATTGCCATTTCTGTTTAATTTATTTCGTTTACACGTTATTGCTTTCTGAAAATGTTGAACAAACATTTAAATCATATAGCCACTAAGTAAAAACTGGTTTATAGTAACATAATTGTACACAGTGTATCACAACGTAGCAGCAAAAAAAAAAAAAAAAAAAGTAGTCACGATATTGAGATATCATATGGCAAAAATGTTAAAGTCAACTGGTGTATGTTATATCTTAACTATTTCATAGTGCATACAAACAAAACAGGAAAACAATCATACATACATAAAAAATGGAAAATATGGACGGTCTGATGTGTAACGACAAGAAAAGCGACCTGCTAACCTTACCTTGCCGGCCACTTGCCAAGAAAAAATACGACAATCATCAGTAAGTGTTCATGTGGATATAAAAAATTAGGAAATGGCATTACAGTGTGATAAATAATAAAGTATCTTCATTCAATAAAAGGTTTGATGTTCGACATGTGGTGATTCCCTTTGGTTTTTCTGGTTCTCAAAGTTTCGACGTGTACTACATTGGGGTGAGGAATGCTGCGAATCCGATATGGACCTGCGTATAGAAGCTCAAATTTACTGCACCTACATTTTGCTCTATTGGATAATTAGTGTGTACGCACTAATATCTTCTGTCCAATGTGAAAGTCTCGGCGTGTACAAACCTGTTTTTGCTGTCTTCTCCGACGCTCTGCGGCACGTTTGATGTTGTTCAGCGCAATGTCAACTATTTCATGGTGTCGTAGTCGACGAGATGTAGGAAAGGTTACTAATTCTTTAATTTTGTTAGGTGGTTCAACATTTTTCAGTATAACAGACAGAGATAGCATAGTAGATTCATTTGGTATGGAATTAATTACATCCTGGAATGAGAGTATGTGTGTGTCTCAATCAACATGTTTTTTATGGCAGTATATTCTACACAGTTTACCAATTTCTTTCATTAAGCGTTCACAAGGGTTCGAAGAAGCATGGTACCTGGATATATAGATCGGAGAAATGTTTCTAGCTCGTAACATACGTGTCCATATAGCAGATCGAAACTGTGGTCCGTTGTCGGAAATTACTTTCAACACATGCCCTACATGAAACAGAAAATGTTTTACAAATGCTTTCGAAACAGTTTTAGCAGTAGCTTTGCGTAACGGAGTGAAGGTAACAAATTTTGAAGTGAGTTCGACAGGGACAAAGATGTAGCAAAAACCTCTATTTGTTCTGGGAATCGGACCAAAAATGCCTACAGCGGCCATATGTCTCAATTTAACAGGTACAATGGGATGTAATGGAGGAATATGTGAAGTCGTGTCTGATTTAGCTTTCTGGCAGATTTCACATGACGCTAAAACTCGTCGAATACGTTTCTCTATGTTGATAAAATAACAGTTCTGTCTCAGTATAAGAAAACATTTTCTGGCTCCGCAATGTGCGTAACTTAAATGAGTACACCAGATTAATTTGTTAACAAGTTCGTCAGGAATGCGTAATAGCCAATTGTTGCTGTCAGGATGAGAGCGGCGAAACAGAATGCCATTGCGTACAGTGTAATGGTTTCTAATGGTAACATTATTCCTATCTTGCCAAAGGTGTTTGATTTCTTTCCACACGTTGTCTTTACTCTGCTAATGACGACGAAATGAAATTTTCAAATGCAACTTGTTGAATGTACATGACTCTGAAATTTGCTTTGCAGAAGTTGGTTGCGATGTCTTGCTGATTGTTGTTAAGAGAACGGGATAGTGCGTCTGCTACAATATTTTGTGTACCGGGAATGTGAACAATTGTAAAATTAAATTCCTGTAAATAAAGTTTCCATCTACTTAATCTGTCGTGTGTAAATTTAGCCGAAAGTAAAAATTGTATCGCTCTATGGTCTGTATAAACGGTAGTGTGTCTTCCATAAAGAAAATGCCTAAATCTGGTAAAAGCCCATACAACACATAATGTTTCAAGTTCTGTAACAGAATAATTTCGTTCAGCAGGTGACAGAATGCGACTTGCTAAAGCGATGTTTTTAATTACTGTACAACCATCTTCGTCAATTTCCTGAAAAATATGTACGCCTAAAGCGGTGTTAGAACTGTCGGTGGCAATAGAAAAATTTCTGGTAAGATCTGGGTGCGATAAAAGTGGTGCATTCAACAAAGCTTCTTTCAGGTTCACAAATTCAGAATGTGCTTGCCTATCCCAGGACCAAATAGTGTTTTTACCTGTCAATTGACATAATCTAGGGGTGTCTAAAGCAGAGTAATGAATAAATTTACGAAAAAAGTTAATTAAACCGAAAAAGCTGCGTAGTTGTTTCTTCGTCGTAGGAACAGTAATGTCACGTAAAGCTTGAAGTTTTTCCGGGTCAGGCGTAAGGCCCTCTGCTGAAATTACATGTGCAAGAAATTTTATAGAAGTTTTACCAAAGTGCGATTTACTGAGATTAACTGTGAGTCCTTGTGCACGTAAAGTTTGCAACAGTCGTTCAAGAATCAGATTGTGTTCACACCAGTTAGCTTCTGCAATAAGAATGTCGTCTACGTACGTTGTGATTCTGTCTTTAAGTTCTGTCGGAAGTATTGTATTCAAACCGCGAATAAAAGCTGCTGAAGAAATTGTTAAACCGAACGGTAATTTACAAAATTGATAACAGGCACCAAAACAGAGAAAAGCTGTGTACTTTCTGCAGTTCGGATGGAGATGAATTTGCCAAAATCCAGATTTCAAATCTAATGTGGAATAAATACCAGTACCATGAAATTTATTCTAGTGTTTGAGGGCGATCTGTTTCATTAATAATGATGTCATTGATGTGACGCGAATCAAGTGCGAGGCGAAGTGAACCATCCTTTTTCTTAACAATATGGAGCGGGTTTATGTACGGACTAACTGCCGGTTCAATAATTCCTTGGTCAAGCATAGCTTGCAATTCTTTCTTAACTTGTTGTCTGTGAATGTACGGAATGGGATAATGTTTGGCTTTAAATGTGTCGTGCTGTTTAACTTGAAATTCATACATAAAACCGGACATAGTACCAGGAACGTTGTCAAAAACTGGAGCTTGCTGTAAAAGAATTTTGTGTAGTTGCGTGCGTTCGTCGTCTGTATTTGCACAGCTCTGTTTAACTTTATCGGAAACTATCTGTATAACGTCATAGTCGGCTTCGTCTTGAGTATCATAGTTGTGTACGTACGTATCTGTGAACAATGTGGAATTACAGTCTATGTTACATGATGCGGAAATGACCTCTGTACGATTAATTGTTTGTTCTTCTGCAGATAAAGAATGCTGAAATTCTAAAGCCAATTGTACATTTTCATCCTTTAACATTAAATATGAGTTTTGAAAGTCAATAGTTGCGTCGTGTTGTACCAGAAAATTCGTACCTAAAATAACGTCTGTTGTCAATAAGGGAACAATCCAAAAATTTGAGTGAAATGTATGACCCGCAATACAAAATGATAAATGTGTCTGTAATTTTACATCTACTCCTTTACTAGATACTGCTCCTTTTACTTTCGTTTGCCTAATGGTAACGTAGGATAGGTATTCTCTTTGTTACACTCGTTGAAAGTTTCTTCATTTATAACTGACATAGGTGATCCAGAATCGATTACTGCTGAAAATTTCAATGATCCAAATTTAACTCTGATGACAGGGTGTGAAATGGTTTTTTGAACAACTGGTCTTTCCTGCAAAAGAGTGTCTCGGATGTCGTCAAAAGTTATAACATTTTCGTGAACAAGATTCTGTGTATCTGAAGTATTGCTTACGTTGCTGGAAGATGCAACCTGTACTGTATCTAGTCAAATTCTATCTGACGTGTTATTATTTTCGGGAGGATGCTGTGGCATTTCGACTATCTGTACTGTTCTGCTATATCTTCCAGACGTATTACGCTCTGGATGATACCTACTGTCTGGTTCATTCATGATAATATGTTGTTGCTGATGTTCTTGCTGCTTATAAGATCGACTGTTATTAAAAGTACGCTGAAAATTGTGCTCATTACTTTTATGTCTGTCATTATAGTCATTTCTATACGGTGCATTGCGATAGGAATTGAACTAGTGTGTTTTCTGTACGTACTGGTTTCCTTGTTGCTGTGCATTACTATTTGTTGGGGGCGATGCTATACGCGTACGCGGCGAAACATTAAAGCTTGGTTGACCTTGTAGACTACATTGTTGGTTAGGTATGCTAACCGGCTGGCTTTCACGCTATTGCGGTGAAAAACGTCTATTGTTACCAAAATGTGGTTCCTGTTGCTGATAATTTTGACGATACTGATAATTAAAATTTTGCCTGTTATTAAAGTTCTGGTGGTTGTCGTTCCTGAAGCGTTTATTACCTTTGCTATTGAAATTGCGTGGCTGATCGTAATTGCTATATGCTTGTTGACCTCGTTTATTATATGAAAAATTTTGTTTATGAAGGAATAACCCGATTGCTGCACTTCCAAAAGCTGTAACAGATCTCTGAATGCCGAAATATTTTCTTTCTGCTGACCCGTTAAAAGTGACACTCTTAATGATCGTGGTAATTTAGAAATACATAACTGAATAAGTGCAGATTCACTATATGGTTCACTTAAGTACTGGTTTTGTTTGACCATGTGTTCAAAAAATTGCATGACAGTGGAAAAATCTGAGTTCTCATAATTTGGAAAACTAATTAATTGATCCTTGATACCGTGCTGTGTCGTCTTCGACCAATACGCTGACAGAAAAGCATTCTGAAATTCTTCTACCGAGTAGCATTGTCTCGCGATCGGTCTCATACGAGTTGCCGGTTCGCCTTCCAAAAAAATGCTAATAAATTCAAGTTTATGCGTTAGAGCCCAAGTCGGTGGAAAAGCAAAGCTAAATTGTTGTATCCAGTCCAGGGGGTGAATCTGTGTTCTGTCATTTTTAAATACTTTAAATTTTCTCACTGATAGAAAATGTTTGTAATCAAAATTATCGCCTCTGTATGTCTGAACAGGTTCACGATTGTATGAGAATCTATTTTTCTATGACTGTTCTGAATCTAACTCATGTACTCTCTGTAAATTACCTAAAATATACTGGCTGTGTGAGTCTGACAAATGTTCGCAAAGTGGCGTCTGCTGTGACGTATTAAAGGCTGAAACATTTTTCATCTCTGTTACCTCTTGCTGTAAAGTTGACAATTTTCTACGTAATGTATTATTAGACGAATCTATCTCACTGATCGTCTGCTGTAAATTTTGGAATTCAGGTGTTTGATTAAACGAAATCAGTGAAGTATCGTCTGATTTACTGTTATTATTACTTTCAATAACATCAATACGACTGACCAATTCATCATATTTTTCAGTCAGTGTTTTAACCCGATCATCGTTTTTAGTGTCAGAAGCATTAATTTGTTTTTGTATTTTACGTGTGGTTTCGTTCAATTTTTTTAACGTCAGCTTTGATGACGTCGCAATCCTGTGTTAGTTCTAATTGTTCGAGTCTGTCGGTCACTGTCTGAAAGCCTACTGTGTGTGTATCTGTTTTTGTTTTAAGATCGGAAATTTCATCACGCAATTCGGTGTTCAACTGTTTGATTGTATTAATTTCGTCTGATACAGTAGCAATATTGTTGTCTACGCACGTTTTTGCTTTCGTAAACAATTTGCATTTATCTTCCTGTCTCTGTGCGGTAATTGTTTCCATAACTTGTCGCTTTACTTTATTCTGTTCCTGTATAAATTTACGGAAACGCGTTTCACTGTTTTGTAGGTGGTGGTTAAAGCGTTCGTCAATTTGACTGTTCTGTTGGTCGAATTTCGCATCTACTTTTGCATCCAATGTGCGTGAAAGTTCTGCTGACATTAATTTAAACTCCTCGGGTAACTGTGTTGTGTTTTCAGAGCATTGTTTAGCGACTGCACTGATTTCGTGTCTAAGTGTTTCTGTTGTAGCTGTTTGCATATCCCTTAATTCTTGAGCAACATATCTAATTTCTTCACTACTTTTCCTAGCACAAGCCTCAATTTCCTCACGTAATTGTTCTTTAGTATCACGACATCGCGCGGCAATGGCTGTAATCTGTTCACTAAGCTGTCTGGAATTGTAGTCTAATTTTTCATTCAACTGTTTTTAATTGTTGTCTAATTTTTCATTAAGTTGTTGTTTGAGATTTTCATTATTTTCATTAAGTTTTTGTTTGAGATTTTCGCTAAGTTGTTTGTGATTGCTGCCTTGCCTTTCATTCTGTTGTATGGAATTTTCATTAAGTTGTTATTTGAAATTTGCACTATGTTGTAGCAATAGTGCCATAATTTGATACAAGACAATATTACCTACTCTATTCTCTGTGCTGTTTGATGGCGTACCTGCAATTGTCACGTTTTGTGTAACCATTCGGTCATTTTGTGATTCTTGAAAAGGTTTGCCAATCGGATGTGCACTGTTAGTCACTACCTCGGAATCAAATAAATCTGCCATACTTTGAGTACACTGTTCATTTTCGTTAGAAAAATTTGTCTGTTCATTACGTAAATTTTGTAAACCGGGTGTGTCAAGCTGGGCAGCGTTCATTGTAACAGAACGTGCCGCGTCATCCAGTGTCGTTAAATTAACAGACGACACAATTGAATTTATCTGCTCATCACTAGGATCAAAATCAATATTAGTTGTCGGTACGCACTGATTGTCTGTAAATGGAGGATTGTCATCATTACACTGCGTGTCGCAAGTACTATCGGTCAAATTATTTGAGTCGGCTATTTCACTCATTACACATCGCGATGAACTGTTAAAAGTTTTTCGCGGCGTTTTCACTAATCAAAATTATTCACAAATGAAACAAAGACAATGCAAAATGCAACAAACACAAATACAACAAAGAGCAACAAATTGCCGATGATCTGTGAAAGAAAGAGTGACAAATTAGTAAATGCGTTGTGCCAGATGCAAACTGCGTTTAAGTAAATAAGAGCAGATATATGACTACTTCTCAGAAGATTCACAAAGAAATACGATCCTGGTCCGGATGTCGCCAAGTGTAAGCTCCCAAGCAGAAAATGTTAATGAAAATGTGCCAAATGTAACCTCCCCACAAAATAATAATTAAATGAATTTGAGCCAAGCGTAGCCTCGCCACAAAAAATAATAATTAAATGAATTTTCCTAATATTGTAACCTCTGAACAAAATTGGCTCCGATTTATTGTCTGTATGCAGAAATGCATTCACACTTAATATTCCCACAAAATTCTTTCCTCATTTAATGTCAAGTTCGAAACAGAAAAATTCCTAAACACCAAAAATAATAAAAAATTTAGTAACCTGATAAATTTATAAGGACAGCGGCGCTGACCTTCGGCCCTGTATTCTGAATAAAAAAAGCAAAAATTCTTACCTCAATAAAACTGCAATTATATCTGCTCCTAATTAGTCATTTTTCGACACATCTTCGTGCAATGCTGGCGTATATATATATATATATATATATATATATATATATATTTTTTTTTTTTTTTGATTCTTGGAAGCAATGATAATGCATTGGAAAAATTCTTTAAATTGAAATGAATGCTTTTCTTTAAAAGAGTTGCTTTATATTATAAAAATTATTATTGGGGAATTTTTTTGAACAAATTAAATTACAATTAACATACATTATTAAATATGCGCAAGGCTGCTTCTTTACCTTCTACAACAATACTCATCCTCCAAAATCCTGACCAGAGTCGCGAGCAGAGCACACAGCCGACGCATGCCGACTCCCGCCGACTCACGCAGACTACTCGCTACTAAACCCGACCGACTACTACCGTCGACTCGCGCAGTCAAGCGCAGACTAGCGACAAGCAACAACTAACGATAAACTACTCTCTGGTCAGAGATTCTGTCGTGCCTCGCCCATCGCCGGCAAAGCAGACGTCTTACAACGGTACAATCGTGAAATGGTCGTACGTTAAAGTCCGCACTTCATAGCTATCTCGGAAATTCTGTGTCCCATCGCTCGTGCACCTGCTATAGCACCGCCTTCAAACTCAATTAAATCTTAATAACCTGCCATTGTAGCCAGCAGTCAGCGCCTAACAACTGCGCCAGACACTTGTCTTACATAGGTGTTGCCGATCGCAGCGCCGAGTTGTTCCTGTTTGCGTACCTCTGCATTTGTGTGTGTGAAATCTTATGGGACTTAACTGCTAAGGTCTTCAGTCCCTAAGCTTACACACTACTTAACCTAAGTTATCCTAAGGACAAACACAGGACTCGAACCTCTGCCGAGACCAGCCGCACAGTCCATGACTGCAGCGCCTAAGACCGCTCGGCTAATCCCGCGAGGCAGCAATGAAAAATAGACTTCGCTATGTTTTTGCGCTTGGTGCATATTACATAATATGTTATTGTGCACGAAATTTAGGTAACATATTGAATTTTTCGTTAGACTTGGGTAGACCTGTCTATCTCTTACCGATCTAGAGACAACTGATCTGATGTAGCACTCTAATTTGCGATCGCGGAGTGGCAGCAACAAAGCCAGAGTGAAATATCCACAACATTCCGCACATTTCATAAACGGTTTCAGATACTGAAATGAGATTTCGGCAAATGATATCACGCAAAGAGGAGAGTATTTCGGATGAATCCAGGTTCTGTTTACAGCATCGTGATGGTCGCATCCGTGTTTGGCGACATAGCGGTGAACGCACATTGGAAGCGTGTATTCGTCATCGCCATACTGGCGTATCACCCGGCGTGATGGTATGGGGTGCCATTGGTAACACGTCTCGGTCACCTCCTGTTCGCATTGACGGCGCTTTGAACAGTGGACGTTACATTTCAGATGTGTTACGACCCGTGGCTCTACCCTTCATTCGATACCTGCGAAATACTACATTTCAGCAGCATAATGCACGACCGCATGTTGCAGGTCCTGTACAGGCCTTTCTGGATACAGAAAATATTCGACTGCTGCCCTGGCCAGCACATTCTCCAGCTCTCTCACCAATTGAAAACGTCTGGTCAATAGTGGCCGAGCAACTGGCTCGTCACAATGCGCCAGTCACTACTCTTGATGAACTGTGGTATCGTGTTGAAGCTGCATGGGGAGCTGTACCTGTGCACGCCATCCAACCTCTATTTGACTCAATGCCCAGGCGTATCAAGGCCGTTATTACGGCCGGAGGTGGTTGTTCTAGGTACTGATTTCTCAGGATCTATGCACCCAAATTACGTGAAAATGTAATCACATGTCAGTTCTAGTATAATATATTTGTCCAATGAATACCCGTTTATCATCTGCATTTCTTCTTCGTGTAGCAATTTTAATGGCCAGTAGTCTATGTAAACCACTCCGTTATGAAAGCACGCGCAAGAGAAAAAGCCAGAAATAAATAGTTACTAATCCCACGTTACTAAACCGTTTGAGATACTGAAACAAGATTTTTGCAAAGGCAGATTTAAACAGTGTGCCGGACCGAGACTCGAACTCGGGACCTTTTCCTTTTGCGGGCAAGTTCTCTACCAACATTTTTTCTATTTAATTAAAGAATGTCTATAGTATAAGATCCACACACTTGCCAAATTTCAAGTTCCTTAGCTGTTTTTGGCTGGGCCACAATGAGTCAGTTAATCAATCAGGTCCTATTTTATCCCCTTTTGGGATTAATTTCCAAAAAGAGTGAAACACGTTTTTTTTCTGACCAGAAAGCCAAAACACCAATTTTCAAAGATTTAGCTTTAAAAACGTTTTCGCGATGGAAAATGGAAATGAGCGTTGAGCGTCATTGGCCGGGAGGCCCCTTGCGGGGCAGGTCCGGCCGCCATGGTGCAGGTCTTATTACATTCGACGCCACATTGGGCGACCTGCGCGCCGAATGGGGATAAAATGATGATGAACACAACACAACACAACATCCAGTCCTTGAGCGGAGAAACTCCCCAACACAGTCGGTAATCGAACCCGGGAACCTTAGGACGGCAGTCCGTCACGCTGACCACTTTTTTTCTTTTTTCTTTTTCTTTAACAGTAGCCGGGGTGCTAAGGATTTTTTTTAATGCTCTGACCACTTTTTTGTGTTAGGAAAAAGGCTTCTTTCACTTACGACAAACAGAATTAGAATTAACATCCATATCAATAACAAAAGTAGAGTACCTTCGAAACTATGAAATAGAATTTGAAACTTATAGTAAAATGATAGATAACAGAAAAAGAAATGTAAGCAGATCTTGCACGCCATTCCATGTGCATGGCCCATCTGCGCAAAACTGCCACGTTCCAGGTTGATAAACATTTCGCCGCGTGTGGAGCTTCATGACGGCGGTCATCCTCTGCCCGGTACTCTCCAACTGTAAGGGGCGTTATCGAAGACACTGTGCAAATACACTCCTGGAAATGGAAAAAAGAACACATTGACACCGGTGTGTCAGACCCACCATACTTGCTCCGGACACTGCGAGAGGGCTGTACAAGGAATGATCACACGCACGGCACAGCGGACACACCAGGAACCGCGGTGTTGGCCGTCGAATGGCGCTAGCTGCGCAGCATTTGTGCACCGCCGCCGTCAGTGTCAGCCAGTTTGCCGTGGCATACGGAGCTCCACCGCAGTCTTTAACACTGGTAGCATGCCGCGACAGCGTGGACGTGAACCGTATGTGCAGTTGACGGACTTTGAGCGAGGGCGTATAGTGGGCATGCGGGAGGCCGGGTGGACGTACCGCCGAATTGCTCAACACGTGGGGCGTGAGGTCTCCACAGTACATCGATGTTGTCGCCAGTGGTCGGCGGAAGGTGCACGTGCCCGTCGACCTGGGACCGGACCGCAGCGACGCACGGATGCACGCCAAGACCGTAGGATCCTACGCAGTGCCGTAGGGGACCGCACCGCCACTTCCCAGCAAATTAGGGACACTGTTGCTCCTGGGGTATCGGCGAGAACCATTCGCAACCGTCTCCATGAAGCTGGGCTACGGTCCCGCACACCGTTAGGCCGTCTTCCGCTCACGCCCCAACATCGTGCAGCCCGCCTCCAGTGGTGTCGCGACAGGCGTGAATGGAGGGACGAATGGAGACGTGTCGTCTTCAGCGATGAGAGTCACTTCTGCCTTGGTGCCAATGATGGTCGTATGCGTGTTTGGCGCCGTGCAGGTGAGCGCCACAATCAGGACTGCATACGACCGAGGCACACAGGGCCAACACCCGGCATCATGGTGTGGGGAGCGATCTCCTACACTGGCCGTACACCACTGGTGATCGTCGAGGGGACACTGAATAGTGCACGGTACATCCAAATCGTCATCGAACCCATCGTTCTACCATTCCTAGACCGGCAAGGGAACTTGCTGTTCCAACAGGACAATGCACGTCCGCATGGATCCCGTGCCACCCAACGTGCTCTAGAAGGTGTAAGTCAACTACCCTGGCCAGCAAGATCTCCGGATCTGTCCCCCATTGAGCATGTTTGGGACTGGATGAAGCGTCGTCTCACGCGGTCTGCACGTCCAGCACGAACGCTGGTCCAACTGAGGCGCCAGGTGGAAATGGCATGGCAAGCCGTTCAACAGGACTACATCCAGCATCTCTACGATCGTCTCCATGGGAGAATAGCAGCCTGCATTGCTGCGAAAGGTGGATATACACTGTACTAGTGCCGACATTGTGCATGCTCTGTTGCCTGTGTCTATGTGCCTGTGGTTCTGTCAGTGTGATCATGTGATGTATCTGACCCCAGGAATGTGTCAATAAAGTTTCCCCTTCCTGGGACAATGAATTCACGGTGTTCTTATTTCAATTTCCAGGAGTGTAGTTCGCAAATAGCTGTCGGTATCGGGGTGTACGCTCAAGTGTGCTATGACTGTCCTGGAGAAATTGCCAGTAATCAAGGACCATCTTCTGATCATCTCGAAAGAGGCAGGAGATGGACATGCCTTTAAACCAGAGCGTGTGTCTGCGCAGGCGGGAAATAAGTATCCTCCGGACAAAGGATGAGCTGTGACTCAATTGTGCGAGGCGCGATACGTAGGTCGCAGGCGAGGATCTTCTGCACTAGCAGCCATACCTCTAACGCCGATCCACATGTTAAACGGTGTTCGTCAGTATCCACGAGGTGGCAACTCGGGCAAAGAGAGGAATCCGTCTCCCAATAGCATGCAGCCTTTGTCGTGTTACAACTTTCCCGTTCGCAACCTGGTACCACGTGGCTCGTACCCGCGTGGGGAGGAACGGCTTCTGGACCGCACTCCACACTACAGGCCATAGTGTGGTCGGGCTTTTCCGCTCAGTCACATTGCGTGGGATGGACCTTAGCAGCAACCTGTAAATATCGCTTGCCTTGGGAGTGCGAGTGTTGGGAAGGTCTGGGTGTACGTAACTATACTCAAGAATAGACAGGTGAGCGAGTGAGGGAGTAATATGCGCAATCGTGACAGGTGGCAGAAGAGACGCCGAGGCGGCTCATATCGATAGTGCCACTCTGGTGGTTTATCTTTCCTGCCACGGTCAGGGCGGTAAGCAGCGCCCTCTGGGGCCTACGCGAGGAGTAACGAGGTACGGTCCTGCGGGGGGAGGGGGAGGGGGGTTCTCCGGGACGTGGTGGAAGACGGTTGTCGGGTTGACGCAGCGAGTGTGGGACCGGACCTGTCGCATGGAGATATACAAGTTGGCTCTGAAAGGAAGGCGCCGTAGCAAGAAGCGGGAAGCGGGCGTTCCGTAATTTGTGTGAAGGAGTAACAATTTTTGCATTGGATGTCCCGGTGGTTCCCGAGAGTTGCGGTGGCTGCTTTCGGAGAAGAGAATTGGTCTGTACATGGAATGATGTAGATATTTTGTCGATTGCGGCAATAACTTACTGTTTGGGGAGATCCTCTGAGGGACTTGTATTGTAATATTGCAGTGCAGTCCATCTGAAACGTGCTGCTTAAAACTTGGGAATGCAGCTCTCTGATGTTATATATTACTGTTTAATCTTAAATGTCTTGCATGATTTATAGTTGTTGAGGATTATGTAATTAATTTTGATCGCTGGCTCCTTAAAGGAAGTATTTCGATTTAAAATATGTGCTCGGTCAGAGCCTATTTAAATATGATTTTAACTCATCATTCAAATTTTCTAGTCTTGCTTTCTTAAAAGGCTTTCAGTTAAATGATTGCTATTTGCCTGTTTAAATGTTTGAGTGGCTTAATCGAAAAGAACATTATTTTGTAATTTGTACTGATTGTTCCTTTTGGGTAATACCTGACTTATGTGTTCAATAAATGAGCGTCTAGTCAATGGTGATGCACTGTTCTATTGCTAGCCTACCGCTTCCACTCCACAGCCTATTGAGCTGCTTTGTGTCGAAATTGTGTTCAGAACACCCCTCTGACCTGACATCTCAGACGTCCTGTAAGGGAAGCATTTTGATCGGTCCACAATTTCTGCATTGTGCACAAGTATAACGCTATAGCTTTCGCACGGACATGTATAAGTCCCAGTCCACCGTCATGCAGAGGGAGGGTGAGTGTTTTATAGCGGACTTTGAATAGGAGTCCAGCGGTAAGGTAATAACCAAACGCTGCTTGCAGTCTGTGTGCCATCGCTGTCGATATTGGTAGGACCTGAGCCATGTGGATCATCTTAGCTGCCACGTGAAGGTTGAGGTATCCCACATGCTGCAGAAGGTCCAGCTATCGAAGTAGGTTCCGGCGAACTTCTGTGCATATCGCCTGTAGTAATCGTTTATAGTTCATGGCAGCTGTGTGGCGCACATCCTGTGTAAATGTTATGCCCAAGAAACAGATGTTGTTGAGTAGTGGGAGAGGGGCTAAAGCGCCATCCAGTAGACCTCTCCCAATAGGCATCGCTGCTGACTTGGCCACATTCATGAGACTGCCCGCTGCCAATCCGTATCGATTGATCCATTGTATTACCGAGCGTGCCTCCTCACCAGATCGAACAAGTAGTAGAAGGTCATCAGCATATATCCTGCAGTGAAAGGTGTGATCCCTCAATGACATGCCCGAGAGCCTGTTTTTCAACCCTCCGACATGTGGTTCTAGTGTGATCGCGTAAAGGATCGTGAAGAGTGGGCATCCTTGGCGAACTGACCGTCGGATCGGCAAAGGACCCGCAATCCGTCCATTCACCAGTACACGGGATGCAGCTCCACGGAGAAGGCGCTGAAAGATGTCGAGAAAGTCAGGCGGAAAGCCCATGTGGGTCATAATTGACAGAAGGAACTTTTGATGAACTCTGTCGAAGGTGTGGTCGAAATCTATGGAGTCAGAGCAACTCGAAGGCGACAGGATGTAGTGATGGCTATTAAATCCCTGCATTCGCTGGTCGCCGTTTGCATGTTGGTCACTCCGTCCTGTGTCGTTTGCTCCAGGGATAGGAGTAGTGGCAGAACCTTGTTTATACAGCCGGCGAGTAGTTGGGCGAAGATTTTATAGTCCGCGTTTAGCAATGTAATTGGCCTGTAGGCCTCGACTCTCTGACCTCTGGAAGGCTTGTGTATCGGTATGAGGAGACCTTCGACGAATCCAGGTGGCACTTGGAAACCGGGGGTCATCAGTTCCTGGTACATGGTGATCCTTCGGGGCATCATTAGATCGCGGAAAGTCCGATAAAACTCGAACGGCAGTCCGTCTGGTCCGGGCGACTTGTTGAGTGCTCCCTTGTTAAGTGCGTCCTCGATGATGTTCCGTTTAAGTCCAGTTAACAGCGACGCCGCTGCTGCGTTGTCGAGGGTGTTCGACACGTGCTGTAGTATGTCGTGATCTTCGTAAAACCGGCGATAATGATCTGAAAGCCGGCCGGAGTGGCCGAGCGGTTCTAGGCACTTCAGTCTGGAACCGCGCGACCGCTACGGTCGCAGGTTCGAATCCTGCCTCGGGCATGGATGCGCGTGATGTCCTTAGGTTAGTTAGGTTTAAGTAGTTCTAAGTTCTAGGGGACTGCTGACGTCAGATGTTAAGTCCCATAGTGCTCAGAGCCAATGATCTGAAAAGGCTTCTGCAACCGCCGCCTGAGTCATTACGACCCTACCATCTGGCAATATGAGGTCCGTGGTCAGCTGCTGGCGGCGTCGGCGGCTGTCGAGCACGATAAGATGCATAGACGGCTTTTCTCCTCCCGCTCGGTCTTGACGTCTCGACCGCACGACGACCCCCGCCAAACGGTGCCTCGTAAGAGACAATATTTTACCTTTAATTCGGCGGCTTTCCATTTGTCTGTCTGGTGACGGTGGTTGGCTGGTTAGTTCGCAGAGCATTGTGTAATAAAAGTCCAATGTGTGACGGTGCCACGCTGCAATGTCTTTTCCATATTGTGTTAGCACACGCCGAAACGCTGGTTTGGCACATTCCATCCATCATGCTAGAGTCGAAAGATATCGGGGAAGACGACGTTCGCAATCCATCCATGTGCTGGCGATAATGCGACGGCATTCCGTGTCTTGAAGGTTCCAAGGTCCACGGCTGCGCCATATCCACTGCTGCTGTAGAGTGACCGTGCATATGAAAGCGCTGTGATCGGAGAAGGCAAGCGGCCAACGTTTGGCGTCCAACACTCCCGCCGCTAGAGCTCGTGGGACATAAATGCGGTCTAGGCGACTGGCTGATAGACTAGTAAAGTATGTGGGTCCGGGACGGTCACCATGCATTTTCTCCCAAGTGTCGGTAAGAAGCAGATCTCGAACCATTAGACGAAGATCTTGACAAGTCGAGAAATGTGGGACTTGGTCTTTGGGGTGGAGCACATAGTAAAAGTCGCCGCCGAAGATATATTGGTCGAAGCGACTAATAAAGTGGGGGGCGATATCCTCCGAGTAGAACTGCGATCGCTCGCGGCATGGGTCAGTTCCTGACAGAGCATAAATGTTAATGATGCGCGTGCCCAGCACAGTGATGGCCAGACCCCTGCCTGAGGGAAGGTAAGTCACTTCTTCGATGGCAATGCCGTCGCGCACTAGTATTGGTGTACCGCTGCCATTTCGGTCCGCCGGTGACATATATGTCACATAACCGTAGAAGACTGGGAGGGCCGCTACCTACCCTTCTTGCAACAGAGCAATGTCAACATCTGAGGAACGAAGCATCTCACGCAGCAACTGGATATTTACTGCCGTTCTTATCGTACTGAGATTAATCGTGGCGATACGATACGCTTGTTGTCGAACCGCAGGTGCTAAGTTAACCATTAAGGTTGGAATTGTCTATGGAGCTTCCGACTGTACAGGCACCTCCGCATCTCCCCAAACCTCACCTGCAGTCGTTTCTAGAGAGCCGGCGCCAATGGCGTGGGCCCAGTTGGCGTGACTTGAATGGTGCCGTCGTCGTCGTGGTCATCCGTCCACACCGGGGAACTCAGAGCAAGATCGGCTTCCCTAGCTGTCTCAGGACATGGTGGCGGGGGGGGGGGGGGGCAGCATCTGTTCGGGGTATCGGCATCCGATTGTGCCTCTGTAAATGTCTACATCTACATACATACTATGCATTCCACCATACCGTGTGTGGGGGAGGGTACCTCGTACCACAACTAGCATCTTCTCTCCCTGTTCCACTCCCAAACAGAACGAGGGTAAAATGACTGCGTATATGCCTCTGTACGAGCTGTAATCTCTCTTATCTTATCTTTGTGGTATTTCCGCGAAATGTGAGTTGGCGGCAGTGAAGTTGTACTGCAGTCAGCCTCAAATGCTGGTTCTCAAATTTCCTCAGTAGCGATTCACGAAAAGAACGCCTCCTTTCCTCTAGAGACTCCCACCCGAGTTCCTGAAGCATTTCCGTAACACTCACGTGATGATCAAACCTACCAGTAACAAATCTAGCAGCCCGCCTCTGAATTGCTTCTATGTCCTCCCTCAATCCGACCTGATAGGGATGCCAAACGCTCGAGCAGTGCTCAAGAATAGGTCGTATTAGTGTTTTATAAGCGGTCTCCTTTACAGATGAACCACATCTTCCCAAAATTCTACCAATGAACCGAAGACGACTATCCGCCTTCCCCACAACTGCCATTACATGCTTCTCCCACTTCATATCGCTCTGCAATGCTACGCCCAAATATTTAATCGACGTGACTGTGTCAAGCGCTACACTACTAATGGAGTATTCAAACATTACAGGATTCTTTTTCGTATTCATCTGCATTAATTTACATTTATCTATATTTAGAGTTAGCTGCCATTCTTTACACCAATCACAAATCCTGTCCAAGTAATCTTGTATCCTCCTACAGTCACTCAACGACGACACCTTCCCGAACACCACAGCATCATCAGCAAACAGCCGCACATTGCTATCCACCCTATCCGAAAGATCATTTATGTAGACAGAAAACAACAGCACACCTACCACACTTCCCTGGGGCACTCCAGATGATACCCTCACCTCCGATGAACACTCACCATCGAGGACAACGTACTCGGTTCTATTACTTAAGAAGTCTTCGAGCCACTCACATACTTGGGAACCAATCCCACATGCTCGAACCTTAGGAGTCTGCAGTGGGGCACCGAGTCAAACGCTTTCCGGAAGTCAAGGAATATGGCATCCGTCTGATACCCTTCACACATGGTTCGCAAGATATCATGCGAAAAAAGGGCGAGTTGCGATTCGCAGGAGCGATGCTTTCAAAAGCCGTGCTGATGCATGGACAGCAACTTCTCTGTCTCAAGGAACTTCATTATATTCGAACTGAGAATATGTTCGAGAATTCTGCAACAAGCTGATGTTAAGGATATTGGTCTGTAATTTTGAGGATCCGTCCTTCTACCCTTCTTATATAAAGGCGTCACTTGCGCTTTTTTCCAGTCGCTCGGGTCTTTACGTTGGGCAAGAGATTCGCGATAAATGCAAGCTATGTAAGGAGCCAATGCAGTAGAGTACTCTCTGTAAAACCGAATTGGAATCCATCAGGACCTGGCGATTTATTTATTTTCAACCCATTCAGCTGCTTCACAACCCCAGGGATGTCTATCACTATGTACTCCATACGGGAATCTGTACGAGACTCGAACGGCGGTATGTTTGTACTATCCTCCTGTGTGAAAGATTTCTCAAATGCTAAATTTAAAAGTTCATCTTTCGTTTTGCTGTCTTCCGTTGCAGACCAGACTGATCAGTGAGTGACTGGATGGAAGCCTTCAACCCGCTTACCGATTTTACGTAAGACCAGAATTTCCTTGGGTTTTCAGCAAGACCTTTTGCTAAGGTATGACGGTGGTAGTGGTTGAATGCTTCGCGCTTCGCTCTTTTTATAGCAGCACGAATCTCTACTAACTTTTGCCTGTCCTCATTCTCCCGATCTTTCTTGTACCGCGAGTGCAACTGCCTTTGCTTCCTGAGAATTCTCCGAATTGCGCTGTTAAGCCTCGGTGGGTCTTTTCCGTCCGCAACCCACTTTTTCGGCACATATTTGTCCAATGCGTGATGTAATTTGTCCTCAGTTCCATTCGGTGGTGCCACACTGCAGCAAATGGCGGCTGCCTCTGTGGTAACGCCGTCATTGAAGGTGGAGTCGTCGTCCTCTGGAGGCTGTGTCACATCCTGTTCGGAAGTTGCTCTACGCCTCCGCTTCTGTCGCTTCGGAGAGCGTTGCTTCCTGGTGTGTCCTTCTGTGTCAGACGATGGCAACGACACACGACGTTCCGGCACAAGGGCCGCCATTGGCACAATAAGAGAGTCTACTGCCAAGCTATCGTCATGCCTTGCGTCTTCCGTCGACGGGGGCGGCGCCATCGGAGTTGAATCCGTAACTTGTAGAACGGATGTGTCGTCATCGCCCTGTATTGGAGGATGGAGCTGCGACTCAACAGTAGATATCGGTCGACGTGGTGAAGTGGTAGCGGTTGTGAGGGCTACTACGTAAGTCACAGGAAGCAGCGTCGGCTGCGAAGGCGGGTCCGCGTCAGCCAGCGCCAATTGAGTGATTCGACGTTGGATACATTCTGATCTGAGGTGTCCCTCCTTCCCACAACCAGAGCAGGTCTTCGGTTGACCGTCGTAGATGACGATGGCACCGCAACCACCGATATTCAGATATGAAGGTACATGTCTTTTAAGTTCTATTCGGACCTGGTGGACTCCGTTCAGTACAGGATATGCCTGTAATTGCGTCCATTTTCCGCAATATGATTATGCACCGTGCCGTAGGGGCGCAGCGCTGCCACGACTTCCTCCGCCGGTAATTCGAATGGGAGTTCGAAAATTCTGATCGTGCGGAGTCCCATGCCAGAATAATCGACGTGCACAGTCCCCACATTGCCATCAAAACGGAGGCCCTGTTTCGTCTCTCGAAGGATCCGTTCACATGTTGCCTCGTTGATGAGCTTGACATATACGATTCTACTCACAATGGACAAGTGAATGCCATGAATGTCGGTCGCCGGGATTTTTGCCTCTTCTCGTAGGAAGCCAAATTCGTTGCGGAACGTAAATTTGAGCGTCGGTTGTCTGTATTGGTGCGCCATGGTGATCTATATGCTGAGTACGGCACGCGCGAAACGGCCGAGTACGATGTAAACAACACGAGCGCTCGCTCCGCGGCAGGAACACAGCGTTTCCTCACCGCAGCACTGCCAAAGGCCAACCGTCGAACTGCGATACCCATGCACGACTCACAACCCGTCCTCACAGCTTTAATTCCGCCAATACCTCGTCTCCTACCTTCCAAACTTTACGTAAGCTCTCCTGCATACCTAGCAGAACTAGCACTCCTGGAAGAAAGGATATGGCTAGAGCACTTGCCCGTGAAAGGCAAAGGTCCCGAGTTCGAGTCTCGGTCCTGCATACAGTTTTAATCTGCCAGGAAGTTTCATACCAGCGCACACTCAGCTGCAGAGTGAAAATTTCATTCTGGAAACATCCCCAGGCTGTGGCTAAGCCATGTCTCCGCAATATCATTTCTTCCAGGAGTGCTAGTTCTGCAAGGTATGCAGAAAACCATCTGTGAAGTTTGGAAGGTAGGAGACGAGGTACTGGCGGAGTTAAAGCTGTGAGGACGGGGCGTGAGTCGTGCTTGGTTAGCTCAGTTGGTAGAGCAATTGCCCGAGTTCGAGTCTCAGTCCGGCATACAGTTTTAATATGACAGGAAGTTTCACACCAGCGTACACTCCACTGCAGAGTGAAAATTTCATTCAAGATTTTTGCAAATAATAGCACACAAAGAGCAGAGTATTTTGCCATATGATTAATAAGCGAGACTTTCATATCCACCGCGATAATAAAGTAACTACAACTTTTTCCAGTGAAATGTAATTTTTAAGGATCATCGATAGCTAGTGAAATGAGAGCAGCTGTGAGTTTTGTGACAATATAAGTGAAGTTAAGCGTTTATTTTATTCCGAGAATGGGCTGTTTCATAAACTACTGACCAGACTTGCTCTCAGTTACTAGTTTAATAACACACTGTTTGATGATTCTGTCGCTATTTCAACTGCATTAGAATATTAGTGATATGAATATTTATAGTCCACCCCAGGTAGCTGAGTGGACAGTCTGCTTTAGGCGGTGGCGCGGCACGGACCTGCTGTCCCGGCCACGGGCGCGCGTGGGCGAGGAAGTGTTTACACCGCCGGTACTCGCGCGTGTTGTTGTCTGACTCGATCGCCATGGCACACAATTTTCGAAAGACGACGCTCCAATTTACGTTCGACAACGAATTTTCCAGACCAAAAGCTTTCGAAATAGAGCGTTTTTTGAGGGAAGAAGTTCGTTTACCTGCTGCAGACATAATTGGAATACACCTGTCCATTGTAAGCAGTACAATGTACGTCAAGATGACCGATGAAGCTGCGTGTGAAAGAGAATTTAAATTTCGACACTCTGATGGCCATATCAGCGATGTAACAGTAGCTCCTTCAGGCTTGGGTCTGAGGGTCATTCGGATCTTTGAATTGCCGTTTGAGGTGCCAGAATCGATGGTTACTGAATCGCTGCGGCCATATGGAGCGGTACTTAGTCATACGCCTGACCGCTGGGCAAGTTTTAGCACCTATCCTGTGCTAAACGGCGTCTGACAGGTGCGGGTCGTCCTTACTAAACATATCCCTTCCTATTTATACATTGGAGGATGTCGAGCTACTGTGTTTTACGATGGCCAGCCACGCACCTGTTCTGGCTGTGGTGGAGAAGGACATATCCGCTCGGAATGCATACAACGCCGCGTCGTGCAACTGCCACATGGAGAAGCGTCACAGCGAGAAGTTCCCACGCAACTGCCAATGACGTACGTGTCGGTGGCCCGCCGGGAGGTGTTGCCAAGTTCGGAGCGTGACAAGGACGTGTTGATGCAAGAGCAGACCGAGTTACGGGAGCATGGAGGTGACTCGGAGAATGTCCCTACACCCACGTCATGTCAGTTGAGGGAGGAACCTTCCGAAAACTCACATGTAGCACGCGGCGTGGAAGTAGAGGTCGAGACAGTGGCGTCGGCAACGGACCAACGAACGATCGACGAACACAGTGAGGCAGCAGAGGGCAGTGCACGCAAACAGCGATCGCCGAAGCGTCACAAAAAGCGTCGCCATAGTTCGGGTGACGCGCCCCCCCCCCCCCCCCCCCCCCCGCCCTAGCCTAGGGAACACGGAAGGTATCCTAGCCGAACTGTCTGACACAGATCAAGTGCCTTTAGAGGACGCTGACAGGATTCCGTCAGATGGTCCCTCTTCATTGACACCAACTGACCCAGCGCTGCCGACGAAGGAGTCAGGGTCACTAATGTCCCGGCAGTCACGTCGAAATACATCAGAGGACGTTTCTCGGATGGATAACCACTGCGACTGGGCGGAACGAGTCGAAGACATACAGGAATTTCCACCCCCAAATGATGACCACTCACAGCATGCACACCACGGAACGACAACAAAGGAGGGCAACCCGTTTGCGGGCACCCCTCTGAGCACGAATAGTGGAGTAGAGCCCTTAGATTTCTCAATGACATGACACGAGCATGACAACGACAAATTACCAAGCATATAAGGTGGGCACAGTGAACATTAACACCGCATGTTCGCTTGCAAAGATGCAACTTCTCCGGGACATGATTTACGCCACAGACGTTGATATACTGCTGATGCAGGAAACCTGCAATGCTGCTTTTCCCGACGTGCATGGATACAACACTTATCTAGCGCCGACTCCAGATGGAGGACGTGGCACAACGATACTAGTCCGGGAAGGGATTCCGATGTGTGATCTCGATTACCTTCCTTCGGTTCGGGGTTTGGTTATGACCGTGAACGGCATTCGTATCGTCAACATCTATGCACCCTCCGGATCTGACAATCGACAGGCGCGTGCACGTTTCCACTCGGAGGAGCTTGCCCCCCCCCCCCCATTCCATGGGAGGTATGACCACATCTTGGCAGGGGGGGATTTTAACTGTGTACTCACACCGAAGGATCAAACTCCTAATTTCAGCTCCTGCCACGCATTGAACACGATCTGACGGGACATGGCCCTAATGGACACGTGGGAAAAGATCCATGGGCAGCGAGAAGGCTACACGTATTTTACTAGCCACTCGCCGAGCATGCTGGATCGGATTTATGTTTCTGATGGATTAAGAGATCACGTGTTGGCTGCTGAAGGTTGGCCCACAGCTGTTACGGATCACCTTGCATATTTATGCACGTTAACCCTCCCACGGCAGCGGGTCTGGCGGAGTCGTAGTTCCTGGACACTTATTTCATCCTTATTGGCGGATCTCGAATGTCGCCAACGGATCGGAGAAACATGGCAGACTTGCACTTGCCGTCTGCCGCTGCACCGTACGGTTCTTTCATGGTGGCTGCAGTGTGCAAAACCGGCGATACGAAGAGCTCTCATAACGTATGGCAAGGAAAAAGCGAAATGGCTCCGAGATACACTTGATTATTACTACATGGTGCTCCGCGACCTGTCCTCCAGGGCTCCATCGCCTGAGCGTCAAGCGGAAGTCCATCGCATTCAGGCCTGCATATTATCGATAACGAGACGTCGACTCGAGGGACTTTCGATCCGTGCTCGGTGCTTGGACAACGTCGATGGAGAACGTATTAGCATGCATCATGTGTCCAAGGGATAAGCGCGTAATCGCCTATCCCTAATCACAGTGCTCCATGATGACGATGGTCGGCCCTTGACGTCACAACAGGATATTGCTGCTGAGTTTCTGGAGCATTACCGCCTCCTTTTCACTGGGACGCCGACGGACAATCGGACAGGAGAAGAAATTTTGCGACAGATGCAAACGGAGGTGGATGGTCTGGATGCAGAGGTGCTATTGGAACCCCTAGCGGAAGATGACATCCGGGGCGCACTCGCGAAGGGTGCGGTGCGTAAATCCCCTGGCCGGATGGATTAACACTCGAATTTTATAGCACATTTGCGGATTTAATGATGTCCCAGTTGGTATTGATGTATAATGAGTTATTGAGCCCTGACACGGACGCTCCGTCGCAGTTCATGGCGGGACTGCTTATACCAATACCGAAATCGACTGCGAGTGTCAGCGCACATCAATTTAGACCGCTCACGATGCTCAATACTAACTATAAGATCTTTGCGCGAATGTTGGCGGCAAGGCTCAAGATTGTAATATCCAAGACAATACCACCAGACCAGGCTTGTCTAGGGGTTCGGAGCAACATACATTCTATCCTCGGCGAATACCGTGACGTAATTTCCCTGACGGAAGCTTGTTGCGTGCGAGCGGTGTTCGTATCGGTGGATTTTGATCGTGCCTTTGACAGGATCAACCACGAATTCCTTGACTCGACCATGTGACGCATGGCGATACCACAGGATTTTATTACCGTCCTCATGCGCGTCCTTCGCGGAGCTTCTTCGACTTTGAGAGTCAATGGCAGGGAGGTAGGAACGATTCCTGTTTGCAGCTCAGTTAGGCAGGGATGTCCCTTGTCGACGATACTGTTTACAATAGCGCTCGAACCATTGATGCAGACTCTTAGACGGACTCTAACAGGCGTCCGACTCCGTGCGAGCTCCTTCACTTGTCGTGCATATGCCGACGTCTTCATGATACTCGTCCGGTCGGAGAACGAAGTAAGTAAGGTGGTTACCCTTCTTACTACGTACGGAGTAGGTGCGGGAAGCAGGGTCAACATGAATAAAACCAAGATCAAGCACATCGGTCGAGGGCTGGACGCTCTGCACAGTCCGTTTACGACGGTGGACATCTTGGGATGCTTAGGTGTATTGTTCACCCGATCGCTACGGCAATCAGCGGCGGCGAGCTATCGACGTCTCCTCCAGCACGTCCGACTGCACATACGCAACAATTCACTCGGAACGCACTACCTGCTCCAAAGGGTGGACTACACTAATGTTCACCTGGCCTCGCGACTGCCGCACCTGGCACAGGTACTGCCAATGCCACATGGTATTGCTGACAGATTAATGGCGGCCTTTGGATACTATGTCAGCCGAGGAATGTTGTTTAAGATCAAATACAAGACTTCAACTCTCCCACACCATTCTGGAAGACTTAACCTCACGGATGTGCGGAACAAGGCTCTAGCTCTATACCTGCGAGCGACGCTACGAACTTGGAACCACACGTCGGCCATCCTAGATGTGCTTCTTCCCACGTCCTTTGAACCACCGGTGGCAGTAGGCACAATCTCGCCCTCTTTTTCTCACGTCGCTCGATTTTTTTGTTGATTTTAGTTATGTTCAGTTACAGACACCTTCTACAAGAATCCCCACTACCCGTGAGATATATCGATACTTGCGGCGTCATCATGGCAGCAAAGTTGTCGAACTTAAATACCCAACACGAAACTGGCGACAGATTTGGCGAGCTGTCCATACACCTCTCCTCACCACAGCAGCGCGATCGTCATGGTATACATTAATCAACCGCAAGACAGTCAACCGCCAACGATTGTACGACATTCGCATGGTAGATTCCCCGCTCTGCCTTATATGTGGCATGCAGGACACCGACGAACATTCTCTGCAGTGCGATGAGGCAAAGGATGTTTGGCGGCTGACGCAACGCATCATGGCCCTCCTCCGACGCACCGACGAATCCACGATCACGACGGACGCTTTATTTTTCCCTGACTCTGTCTTTTTCCCCTCACAAAAAACATCGGCAATCCGATGGATTGGAGGACACGCATCGCACTACGTGCTCTCACGGACCTTGATATCGGGCATGGACTATTGGCATTATCTACTTGAACAACACGAAATCTTCCGACGCCACTCTAAATATAAAACGCATTTTGCGAACTTTCTAGGCAGCATGTTTCGAGGGATAGGATTTACTCCCAGTGAAGTGACGAGGATGTCACTTCGGCCCTATATTTCTTTTTCTTCTTTTTTATATATGATTTTTCTTTTGGGACATTAAAATTAAATGAATAAATAAAATATTATTGTTACTACCAAAAAGAATTACAATGTACAGTGTTCCCTCCCTGCTGGCTCTCCCTTATCCTGTCTCCTCAGGAGACGGGGACACTGTGGCCAGGCCTCCAAGTACGACCCCTGCCCACTCTGCCCCCTGACCTACTTCATCTAAAAAAAAAAAAAAAAAAAAAAAAAGTGGTCAGCGTGACAGAATGTCACTCCTACGTGTCTGGGTTCGATTCCCGGCTGGGTCGTAGATTTTCTACACTCAGGGACTGGGTGTTATTTTGTCCTAATCGTCATCATTTCATCCCCATCGACGCGCAAGTCGTCGAAGTGGCGTCAAATCGAAAGACTTGCACCAGGCGAACTGTCTACTCGACGGGAAGCCCTAGTGACACGACATTATTATTATTTAATATTTGTAAACTATGCTCTGTTTTGAGAAAAGAAACAGATTTTAACGTGGCAAAAAGAGAAGTTACGTATTACTCAAAACACGTCGTAGTCTTTCGTGATTCCATCTCTCTTCAACTACCTCCTCGGTATTGCTAACAACTGAAGACCTGTCCTGTGGTGCAACGTTTCAAATGGCTTCTTTTATCAGCATTTTAGCCTAACTGAGCGCATTATCAGTCGGATTTAAATTAGCGTGATACGAAGCCTGATTAAACTATGATCTTTAGCGCCAGCCAGTTTGTTGACCTGGTTCAGTGGGGTTTTTGGCTTGTGCAGCATTTCAAGTTCCATTAACTTCGCCTTATACATGATACGTTAACTTCATCCAGCGGAACATTTATTTGGACCCAGAGTGAAACATCCGCTTTCAACCACTGGATTGCTGTAGCATCCATAACAACAGATTGATATGGCGCAATGTCCATTATTATTGTCGAATTATTTTGCAGCAGACCATTATTTTCGAAGCTACTGAATGTGTTCCTGAACGACCGCTTTCATTATGAATCTTGTGTTTTCAGACGTGGTGCACTGTTTTCATTAATACAAATCCAACACAAAACACTACTTCACAATACCTAATGACGGCATAACGCTTCAGTGCCTGGAAATACCGCGCTCTAACGAGAGATGACGAACGTGAATGCATCTGTTGCGCGACACCATGTGGCAATTTTATCCACGATGTGGCAACAGAGACGCTAAAACAACCGAAACGCTGGCGGCATGGTAGGGAGAGCTGGTCCGCCATTGTTGTTACCTGGGCAATGGCGTAGTGTCCTCTCCACTGAGCCAAACGTCAAAAGTAGCAACTAATTTTAAACACACTGTAGTCAACGCTAAGCGTCGGTTAAGGTGGCGTAAAGAGCGACGTTGCTGGACAGTGAACGACTGTAAACGAGTGAATGGAGCGATTAGTGCCTGGAGAACCTTACCTGCCAACATGTATAGCGTTAACAGTGAAATATGGAGACGGTGATGTTACCGAATGGGTGTGTTTTTCAGTGTTAGAGTGTGGTCCTCTCCTTACGCTTAAGAAAACACTAAGTGTGGGAAGATATGAACACATTTCACAGCATTTGTGCTGTGTAAAGTAGGAGAACTGTTCGGAGACAGTGATTGTACCAATATGGCAATGCACCCTCTGATAAAGCGGCATCTGTAAAGCAACGGTTTTTTGACACTAGCATTCCTGAAAATGACTCACCCGTCCAGAGTCCCGACATGAAGCCAACGGAACACTTTGCAATGAGTTCAAATATCGACTTCACTCCTAATCCCAGTGTCCAGCATCACTACCTTCTCTGGCTTTGACTCTTAAGGGTAGAATGGGTTGCCAATTCCACAGACATTCAGATACATCATTGGAAGCGTCTCCAACGGCGTTCAAGCCTTAATAAAGGCAAAGGGTGAACACATCCCATGTTAGCGTCCACTAACAGGTGTCTGTATACTTCTGAAACACTGTAATAACTGAAGGAAAAGTCAGGTCTCATTAAGACTTCTAACTCGTTTGATGCTCGAAGAATGAATTCACGAACCATTAGTTAAGAGATGCAATAGGTTAGTATAATCATAACGTATAGGCTTTCAGTGCTGGCGTCTTCATTAGTTAAAACTTCAGAGCTGAGAGGCCGTGATCGATCTGTAAAACTTCTTCTTCCTGACGTTTCGTTTCTAACTGCGGATAACATCTTCAAAGGTGAGTCAACGATTAGCTGCTAGGCCGTGGAGGTCCCGTTCATACGGAGCGCATAGAGGGCAACACAATACGTTATGTGGGGCCAGCTGTAAGTCTATCTCTGACTAACGTCATTATTTCTCGATTGAAGGTAGTCGATTGTCACACCGTCGGTGCAAAGTCGACCGCCATATCTTATCTAACTTTAAGCCTTCCTCTTTTCTATTAAAATTATTGTGGTGTTTCTGAATCTCTGTAGCTCCTCTATGCATCCGTACATAATAATGCGTGTTCTGATTATCTCTCACCCCCCTCAACCCCTGGTTGCTCCTCTCCTCTCCAATCCCCACCCCCTGCTGCACCTTCACTGTTGTGTTCCCCTACCCTCCATTTCTACACACTTCATCTCTTTTCCCAAGGTGGCTTCCATCAACTCCCCCTCCTGGATGATGCCCTCTCTCCCTCCATTTATCCCTCCTACCAACTCTGATTTTCACCTTCCCCTCCTTTCCTCTGTCCTTTTGCTGGGCTCCCTCTCCCCCCTTCCATCCTGTTTTTTCCCCACCTACCCACGCTCTACCACCCTTCTCTCCCCCCACCCCCCTTGAGTCCTTTTGCATTCCACTCCTCTGCTTTCCCCTCTCGCATTTACCAAGCCCCCCCCCCCCCCTCTTGTGAGTCCTCATCCTCCGTCGGCTCCTTCCCCCCCTCCCCATGCACTTTAGTTTTTTCTCTCCTTCCCCCTTTACTTTCCCATCATCTGTCCAGGTTTCCCTCATCTGCCCTCAGCTGTGATGTGTCATATTTGTGCCAACTTTTTAGTGCAGAGTTCAAGTGAGCGTTCAGTCTTGTGCATCTTTTCCAAAGTCTTGCGAACAGAAATAATGCTGCCGCTGGGTGTGATTTTTATATCTCCTGCGAACAGAAACCAGACTGTCGCCATGCTTTTAAATTGTCTGTCTATTATTTTACCTATCTGCTTCCTGTGTATTTTATTAGCTTCGCCAACCCTTTGTTTTATGTTTCCAATTCCACAATTTACCGCCATTTTACTAATTAAGTCTCCCATTTTATCTCCTGCTTTTATTATTTATTATCTTCATTAAAAAAAAAATTCTGGTGGCTCAAGAGCGGCGTACTAAGCTGCTGCCAGCCCGCCCCCTTCGGGGGGAATCGAATCTCAATAACGGAAAAAAACAAAAATTAGCTCTTGTCTCACTAAAGTTTGTTTCATATCACCGACTTTAAAAACATGATCCGCTACATTTCATTTGTTGGTAAGTCCCAGTCGACAGTTCCTTTTGTGTTCGGTTAAGTGGGAATTGATACTTCTTTTTGTTGCTCCAATATAAACCTTCCCACGGCTACGCGGAATTTTATACACACCAGGAGTTGCTAAGGGGTGTCGAGCGTCTTTCGCAGATCTTAAACACTCATTAATCTTCTTGGTAAGTATAAAGATTGTTTCAATATGAAACTTGGTCAGAACTTTCCCAATACGGTCCGTAATACTGCGAATAAATGGAAGAAGTATTTTTCCAGGTGACAGCTGTTCTTGTTGAATGTTGTCAGACACTTTTCTTCTGGAATGGAGTGCTCGATCTATCTCGTTGTCAGCGTATCCATTTTTCTTAAAATTCGTTCACAAATGATTTAGTTCATCTTGGAAATAAACACGCTCACAGATTTTATTAGCTCTGTCCATCCCTGTTTTAAAGGCACCTCTCTTCCGCCTGGAATGGTGGTTGAGTTCTTATGAGGGTAACGGTCGGTGTGTGTATTTTTTTCTTTACTCTTTATGCCCTAGACTCCCATCTGCTCGTTTAATTACTGATACATCCAAAAAATTAAATTTTCCATTATTCTCTTTCTCCACAGTAAATTGTATTTTTGGCTTAATACTATTTGTGTGTCCTCTTCGCCGTGATTCCATACCACAAAAGTGTCATCCACATACCAATACCACTTCAAAGGGCCTTTACCAGCAGACTGCAGGACTTGCTGTTCAAAAAATTCCGTCAATAAATTAGCAACAGCTGGACTCAGAGGGCTGCCCATGGATACCCGTTCGGTTAGTTCGTAAAACTCATTGTCATACTGGAAATAAGTCGTGGGGACAGGAAAAGTCGAAACAGAGCTACTATATCAGTGGGAAACATACCAGCTAAGTACACGACTGGCTATTAAAATTTCTACACCAAATAAAAATGCAGATGATAAACAGGTATTAAATGGACAAATATGTTATACTAGAACTGAAATGTGATTGCATTTTCATGCAGTTTTGGTGCATAGATCCTGAGAAGTCAGTACCCAGAACATCCACATCTGGCGGCAATAACGGCATTGATACGCCTGGGCATTAAGTTAAACAGAGCTTGGATGGCGTGTACAGGTACAACTCCCCATGCAGCTTCAACACGATACCACAGTTCATCAACAGTAGTGACTGGCTAATTGTGACGAGCCAGTTGCTCGGCCATCATTGACCAAACGTTTTCAATTGGTAAGAGATCTGGAAAATGTGCTGCCACGGCAGCAGTCAACCATTTTCTGTATCCAGAAAGGCCAGTACAAGACCTGCAACATGCGGTCGTGAATTATCATGCTGAAATGTAGGGTTTCGCAGGGATCGAATGAAGGGTAGAGCCACGGGTCATAGCACATCTGAAATGTAACGTCCATTGTTCACAGTGCTGTCAATGCAAATAAGAGGTGACCGGGACGTGTAATCAATGGCACCCCATACCATCACGTCGGGTGATACGCCAGTATGGCGATGACGAATACACGCTTTCAATGTGCGTTCACCGCAATATTGCCAAACACGGATGCGACCATCATGATGCTGTAAAGAGAACCTGGATTCATCCGAAAAAATGACGTTTTGCCATTCGTGCACCCAGGTTCGTCGTTGAGTACACCATCGCAGGCGCTCCTGTCTGCGATGAAGCGTCAAAGGTAAGCGCAGCCATGGTCTCCGAGCTGATAGTCCATGCAGCTGCAAACGTCGTCGAACTGTTCGTGCAGATGGCTGTTGTCTTGCAAACGTCCCCATCTGTTGACTCAGGGATCGAGACGCGGCTGCACGATCCGTTACAGCCATGCGGATAAGCTGCCTGTCATCTCCACTGCTAGTGATACGAGGCCGTTGGGATCCTGCACGGCGTTCCGTATTACCCTCCTGAACCCACCGATTCGATTCTGCTAACAGTCATTGGATCTCGACCAACGCGAGCAGCAATGTCGCTATACGATAAACCGCAATCGCGATAGGCTACACTCCGGCCTTTATCAAAGTCGGAAACGTGATGGTACGCATTTCTCCTCCTTACACGAGGCATCACAACAACGTTTCATCAGGCAACGCCGGTCAACTGCTGTTTGTGTATGAGAAATCGGTTGGAAACTCTCCTCATGTCAGCACGTTGCAGGTGTCGCCACCGGCGCCAACCTTGTGTGAATGCTCTGAACAGCTAATCATTTGCATATCACTGCATCTTCTTCGTGTCGGTTAAATGGTAAATAAAAGGGAAAGTTTTAAAAGGTGAGCATGCTGGCCGTGAATGTTGTCGATTTTTGAATCTACAAATTTATGTTCGCGTGGACTCGACATACTTGACAGTAAACATAAGGTAGACCAAAAGCGGAACACTTGTCTTCTACGATGGTCTGCTGAATCGCAGCGAAAATAGAGATCCGCAATTCATCTGGAGGCAAACGGCTTTTACATTTTAAAAAACGTACAAGAGGGTCTGAGGCAATGAGGGCCTTAATTTCACCTCAGTAGTATAGGAACTTCTTGGAGGACACCTACTGTCGAGACGTTCACCTTGCGCCGAGGCAGAAGAACGAACGACGACGTTTTTGTGAATACCGAGTGGATGAAGGAATGGAGTCAGACAGAACTTGCATTGATGGAACGTAGGGCGTGATCTATCACGACTGCACAGCGGAACAGAAAATCATCCAAGGAGGAACTTTTTACTCTAGCGAATGGACTGTAACATCAACATAATGTTGAATACTTCGTATTGCAAATGATACAGATGGACATTACTATTTAATGACACTGGTGTGCCTAAATTTTGTTAGATGACGATCACTTTAAAGGCGGCAACGAGTGAGTTCTGACGTAGTGTATGATAAGTGGGAGCAAGCCAAAAATCAATGGAGTATCATAAGGTTCGCCGGCCAAGAAAAAAAGAGTTCGACTGATGACACTACGGATGTCGTTTTAAGCAACACGCAATGTTATATCTAGCCTTCAAAGAAGAAAAAAGAATAAAGAATGAAAGAAACGCACGAGATTTTCATATTATCTCGCTCGCTAAGCACAAATTATTAGTCCTACAGAAAAAATGAACAGGAACTTTTTGTAGGATGTGTAAAGTAGTTAAAGTTATCCCTGGGATAAGCGTTAGCTGGAGGCCATGGTTTACGAGTTATTAAAAAAAATGTACAAAAGTGAACTTCCAACACATCCACTCCACAGCCATCCCTCACCATTCACGATTTCTACCTTGTCCATCATGGAACCTCGTTCTGCCACTATATAAAAGTTTCCGACTACACGAACTATTCCGGTAATTAGATGTCTTTTGCTCTCTATTGATCGGCATATTGCGCCACCAGAATAGTAGGCTATTTCGTTTTTATTGTTGCGATCTTCAGTCCGGAGACTGGCTTGATGCAGCTCTCCATGCTACTCTATCCTGTGCAAGCTTCTTCATCTCCGGGTAACTACTGCAACCTACATCCTCCTGTATCTGCCTACTGTATTCATTTCTTGGTTTCCAACTACGATTTTGCTCGCCACACTTTAATGCGATTCTGTCTGTTTTAATTATTCGGGAGTTGGCCGTCTGGTTTTAAACTTTCTTTGCTTTTTGCGTTTAATTTGATTGGGGAACCGTTGAGATTGAACTTAACATATACATGGATGGACATGATAAATGAAAGGTTGCAATAAATTTTTATCTGTGATTACTACTTCACGTATGAAATATTCTGTTGCAGATTAATAAAAATGAATTTCTTTGAATATTCCAAAATAATGATTAAAGTTTTACTTTTATTCAAGTACTTAAGCTGTTTGTGCAAGAATGAAAATATTATTGTCTATCGAACTTAGAAAACATTTTCACGTTGCAGTGGATTTTTGGTTAACTGGATATACCCCGACTAGCTTTGAAGCATAGGACTATCTTTAACATATGAAAATGTTTTCTTTTTTTTATATTGCTACGCTCTCATGAAAGTTATCCCCTTTTAAATACACTTTACGATATGTTCAGAATTTATCACCTTTTTGAATAAAAATTTACGAAGGCTGCAGCTTGTATCCACCTGTGAATACACAAGATAAAATCTACTATCTCTTTTTATTCTGCGTCTGGAATGCTGTGAAAAGAAACACTTTATTATTTTCCTTCACCTCTAAATGTACGCTTTTTAGGATGTGGTCGTTATTGCGATCGTATATTTAAATCTACTCCTGCTGCAGACTGCTCGCTCACGGCGCAGCTCCGTACAGCCAGAGATATTCAATGAAATGCTGAAATTTCTTAAATAAAATGGGTAATGTCCGGTGCGAACTTTGCAGTAATTGTGACAAACAGATTTTACTAGGTAAATATATCTTAACAGAAACAATTAAAATCTTTACACACCTTTTACAATCCCAGCTACAAATGGCGTCGACCATCGACTTATGACAAATGAAAACTACCTAACAGCCTAATGCAAGTCCGTGCAGAAGACAAAAATGGTTCAAATGGCTCTGAGCACTATGGGACTTAACATCTGTGGTCATCAGTCCCTAGAACTTAGAACTACTTAAACCTAACTAACCTAAGGACATCACACACACCCATGCCCGAGGCAGGATTCGAACCTGCGATCGTAGCGGTCACGCGGCTCCAGACTGAAGCGCCTACAGCAGAAGACAAGTGATTCTATTACAATATATTGACTATTTATATCTTAACTAATTCTTGTACAGTCTTTGTACCTAAACTGTTTATGATCCATGTTTCACTTCCATAAATAGCTACACGCCACACAAATACGTTCAGTAAAGATTTTCTGACACTTAAATCTGTATTCGATGTTAACAAATTTCTCCTCTTCAGATACTCTTTTCTTGCTATTGATAATCTACATTTTATATACTCTCTACTTCGACCATCAAAATTCATTTTGCTGCCCAAATAGCAAAATACATTTACTACTTTAAGTGTTTCGTTTCCTAATCGAATTCCTTCGGCATCGCCTGATTTAATTCGACTGCATTCCATTATCCTAGTTTTTCTTTTGTTGATGTTCACATTATATACTCCTTTCAACACGCTCTCCATTTCCTTCAACTGCTCTTCCAACTTCTTTGCTGTCTCTGACAGAATTATAATGACATGGGCAAACCTCAAAGTTTTTATTTCTTCTTCCTGGACTTTAATTCCTACTCAATATTTTACTTTTGTTTCCTCTACTACTTGCTC
The DNA here is from genome assembly GCF_021461385.2 of Schistocerca piceifrons. NCBI lineage: Eukaryota > Metazoa > Arthropoda > Insecta > Orthoptera > Acrididae > Schistocerca > Schistocerca piceifrons. The sequence continues at coordinate 87,436,946 of NC_060143.1, read as the reverse complement.
GATTTGCAGATTGAATAACATCGGGGATAGGGTATAACCCTGTCTCACTCCCTCCTCAAGCACTGCTTCCTTTTCATACCTCTCGGCTCTTGTAACTGTCATCTGGTTTCTGTGCAAATTGTAAATAGCCCTTCGCTCCCTCTGTTTTACCTCTGCCACCTTCAGAATTTCAAAGACAGTATTCCAGTCAACATTGTCAAAAGCTTTCTCTGAGTCTACAAATGCTATAAACGTAGGCTTGTCTTTCCTTACCCTATCCTTCATTATCAGTCATAGGGCCAGTACTGCCTCGTGTGTTCATACACTTCTCCGGAAACCAAACTGATCTTCCCCTTCTACCAGTTTTTCCATTCTTCTGTAAAGAATTCGTATTAGTATATCGCAACCGAACTGTTAGTTCGATAATTTTCACATCTGTCAACACCTGCTTTCTTTGGAATTGGAATTATTATAATCCTCTTGAAATCTGAGGGTTTATCACCTGTCTCATACCTCTTGCTTTTGTCACGGCTCGCTATCCCAAAGTGAACAGTAGTTCTAACGGAATCTTGTCTACTCTCTGGGGCCTTGCTGTGATTTAGGTCTTCTAGTGCTCTGATAAATTCTTCACACAGCAACATATCTCTCATCTAATCTTCCTCAACCTCCTCTTCCATTTCCATGATACTGCGCTCATCTCCATTACGGTCTCTTTAATTTTCCTGTAGGTGGTAGCTATCTTTCTCAAAAAAAAGTTCAAATGGCTCTGAGCACTATGGGACTTAACATCTGAGGTCATCAGTCCCCTAGAACTTAGAACTACTTATTTAAACCTAACTAACCTAAGGACATCACACACATCCATGCCCGAGGCAGGATTCGAACCTGCGACCATAGGGGTCGCGCGGTTCCAAGCTGAAGCGCCTAGAACCACTCGGCCACACCGGCTGGCTATCTTTCTGTTAAGGAAAAATGATTCTGAATCCTTACATTTGTCCTTAAGCCTTTCCTACTTAGCCATATTGCACTTCCTGTCAATCTCATTTTTTAAACATTTGTATTCCCTTTCGCCTGCTTCATCTGTTATATTTTTATATTTTCTCCTTTCATCAGTTAAATTCAAAATCTCTTGTGTTATCCAAGGATTCCTTCTAGGCCTTTTTACCTATATGATCCTCTGAGTAGTATGAGAACATCACCTGAAATGTGCTGGTCGCCTACCCTTCAGGGGCAGTGTGCGGGTTGCCTACCCTTAAGGGGCAGTGACACCATCCAAGATGGTTGCCATGACGCCAGCTGATGAAGCGGATGCCCTATCCTTAATGGGGATCTGGTTGCCTACCCTTAAGGGGCAGTGACGTCATCCAAGATGGCTGCCATGACGTCAGATGACTGATGTCTCCACTGGAATTGTCTGTCACTTCTAAAACCTACGTATAAGCTCCCACCACACAAGAGACAACTTTTTACGATCCACCAGACCAAAGAACCGAGGAAGTTGGCGAATTCACTGCTACAGGACGCCGAGATAGGTCACGTGATTGTGCAGTTCAGTCCATAGGAGCACAGCTCATAATGATGTCACATGTTTTTCTCAGCTGCTCGTCTGCCCCAGCCTCCTCATCCCTCCGGCGATCTGGAGCAGAAAACTGGTGGGAAATGGAATCAGCCTGTTCTGGGCTGCTGGAGAGAGGAAAAAGTGCACTTTATTTATTTCTTGAACAATTTATTTAGGGACGAATTTCACCTAGTTTATTTATTACGCTGATTCAAGCCACTCACCCTGCCGGTGATCTGGAGGGGGAAAACTGACGGGAAATGAAATCAGCCTGTTCTGAGCTCTGGAGAGAGGAAGGAGTGTACTTTTTTTTTTAACCATTTGTTTAGCTAAGGATTTCACCTAGTTTATTTGTTACACTGATGCAAAACACTTACCCTGATGTGTTTGGAGTCACAATATAAAGTTTACAGACCTGGAAACTACTCGTAAATAATGCATACACTGATTTGCAGAGCCACAAACAACTCGTACATTACCGAAATAATCCAGTACACAGTAAAAATATGTGCAAACTACTCATAGATCACCGAAATAATGCATGCAAACACGCTCACAACGCTTAAACACCCGAAAATAATTCAGTGGACAAACACTCAGAGCACATAAAAAAAACGCAACTTGTCAGCGACTCGAACTCTGATTCTACTGGATGGAAAGCCTAAGTGCATCCCCCCCTAGCACATGGAAACTGTCCAGATGTGAGAGAGGAAGGTTAGGTTAGTGTACGTTATCTATTTTTCTCGGGAAACTGACGCAAATATCCATCCTAATTACGTAATTAATCACAAAGATCGGTCTTAATTACACAACTATATGCAGAGCGCTACACAAGGACGGCCTGAAATCGCAATATATCGCAAAAACTGACTATACCATACATCTGGTGTTATCCTGCTGGGAAAAAAGAATTCGCAATACCACTACAAACTTATGCAAATATCGATACTAACTACGTAATTAATCACAAAGATCGGACCTAATTACCCACCTACATTCGTAGCGCTTCACAAGGACGGCAATACGCCGCGAAAACTGACGATGCCATACAACTCGTGTTATCCTGCTAGGATAACACTCGAAACAAGCGACAGAAACACTCAAACTCTATCCCACACCTACAAGCTAGGGGGGAAAAAGGCTGGGGTGTAAGGTACAATCTTTATTCTTTCTGGTGGGAAATACGTTCAGCTGACTAATGCTGGTGTTGGACAGAGAGGAGTTTTTTTTTTTTTTTTTTAAAAAAACGTGTATTACCTGCAAGCATATAGCATCTATCCCTGTTTGACGTCTGAGTTCACTACACACGCCTACTAAAAATCACCCTACAGCCCAGCTAACTGAAGCCAATACATGCTGTCACAGCTGATGGAAAAAAATGCGTCACAGTTATAATTACACTTCGAAATTGTCGCGAAAATGAAACAGCACTCGTATTGAATGCATCATAATGTATCACATGTACTGGGGAGAGTCGTCGTTCTAAAACACTGCATTTGAACATGCGTTCTCCTCATATACAATCACAACCTACAAGTTGGAGCTACTCAGCTGAAAGCCTCGCGGCCCGTGCTGGCCGCTACCCACATCGATACGATCACGCTTCGCCAACACAAAAGCAGGTATAGTTAACTAGGAAATTAAAGGGAAGTTTTCCCCCAAATGCATTTTGGTCGTCTAAAGTATATTGGCGCAGCCGCCCCTAGTGGCTAGAGGCGCTACTGTCACATATAGGCAGGTCCCCGACGCCTCTCGTTCTGGGGTGCTAAACGCTTTTTTTTTTTGTGTTCACGTAGGACGCTTCAACAGGGGCCGCGCTCTCGTAGGGGATTCGCCAGCCGTTCTGCGCTCAATAACTTGATATCAACCAGACTCTTATAATAAAGCAAGCATTAAAAAAACATTCGCGACGATAATAACTTTCCTATTTCCACGAACATAGACACAGTCCATTTTCATTTAGTTTTATGAGAAACATCGGTATAGTTTCTCACGTTCGACCACACTTGCATATCATTATTTTCTGACGTCCAGCTATGTGTACTGCCACTAATCACAAATGATCAGCAGAGAGAAACTTATCACATACGCAAAGACCTTTACGTGGCAACTCGAGAAAAGTAAATAGAAGAAAGTGAGATATCCACTTACGAATATCTATGTCGGTGATGTAACAGATTCTAAATCACCCCTGTAATTTACAAAGTCAAATGAGGTGTTTCTCATGTCTAGAGAACCAGCAAACGTGTCTTCCGTCTGCTAGATGCACACACCACAATCGATGTTCTCTCAACTAAATAAAGAAACGAAATGTGCAGAAGCAGTCAGCCGAACAATTTACATGGGAGGGAATAATGGCCCAACGCAAACACACGCCCATATTGAATCTTTTCAAATTTCCACTTGATTACCAAAGCTGTCCAACACATACTGAGTATTACTTCGCTAGTCGCCACAGGCCTTCGCCACGCCAAGCACGCAAAGACAGAATCAACCTACTAAATCGTTCACACACACACACACACACACACACACACGTATATATATATATATATATATATATATATATATATATATATATATATATATATATATAAACAGGATGAGTCACCTAACGTTACCGCTGGATATATTTCGTAAACCACATCAAATACTGACGAATCGATTCCACAGACTGAACGTGAGGAGAGGGGCTAGTGTAATTGTTTAATACAAACCATACAAAAATGCACGGAAGTATGTTTTTTAGCACAAACCTACGTTTTTTAAATGGAACCACGTTAGTTTTGTTAGCACATCTGAACATATAAACAAATACGTAGTCAGTGCCGTTTATTGCATTGTAAAATGTTAGTTACATCAGGAGATATTGTAACCTAAAGTTGACGCTTGAGTACCACTCCTCCGCTGTTCGATCGTGTGTATCGGAGAGCACCGAATTACGTAGGGATCCAAAGGGAACGGTGATGGACCTTAGGTACAGAAGAGACTGGATCAGCACATTACGTCATTACATCCGGAGATATTGTAACGTAAGGTTAACGCTTGAAACCTCCGACGTTCAGTTGCGTGTTGTAACAAACACGGGCCACGGTCGGCGAGCAGCATCTGCAGGGACATGTTTACGATGACGACCGTGTTTACGAGTGTGGCTGTAGTGCACTGTTGTGGTTTGGTCTAGCTGTCGCAGTGTCCGCATGTAGCGCTTGCTGCTATTGTTATTCTGCATTCGTCTCCGCACGCAGACCAACTGTAGTACACCGTGTTACCAGACGTCTGTGATAGTGTAGTGTTGTAGGAACTGTGACCATGGTGTATTCGAACTCTGAAAAGGCGGAGATGATACTCATCTATGGCGCGTGTCGACGAAATGCAGCTGAGGCCTGCAGGGTGTATGCAGAACGGTAACCGGACAGAGAGCATCCAACGTGCCGCACATTGCAAAACATCTACCGCCAACTGTATGCAACAGGTATGGTCGTAGCACGCAAACGGGTCCGTAACAGGCCCGTCACAGGAGAAGCGGGTGCAGTTGGTGTGTTAGCTGCTGTTGCCATGAACCCACACATGAGTACATGGGACATTGCGAGAGCCGGTGGACTGAGTCAAAGTAGTGTCATGCGCATACTGCATCGTCACCGCTTTCACCCGTTTCATGTGTCACTACATCAGCAATTACATGGTGATGACTTTAATCATCGAGTGCAATTCTGTCAATGGGCATTAACAGAGAATGCGTTGCAGTTCTACCTGTTTACCGATGAAGCGGGTTTCACAGACCACGCGGCAGTGAATCTACGGAGCATGCATTACTGGTCCGTGGACAATCCTCGCTGGCTCAGACAGGTAGAGCGACAGCGACCGTGGACTGTAAATGTATGGTGCGGAATCATCGGCGACCACCTCACCGGTCCTCACTTCATTGCAGGGGCCCAAACAGCTGCAACACACACATCGCGTTTCTACAGAATGATCTGCCAACGTTGCTCGAAAATGTCCCACTGGAAACGCGTCGACGTATGTGGTATCAGCATGATGGTGCACCTGCACATTCCGCAATTAACACTAGGCTGACCCTTGACAGGATGTTCGACGGGAGTTTCATAGGACGTGGAGGACGCATAAATTGGCCAGCCCGTTCTCCTGATCTTACACCTCTGGACTTCTTTTTGTGGGGTACGTTAAAGGGGAATGTGTACCGTGATGTGCCTACAACCCTAGAGGATATGAAACAACGTATTGTGGCAGCCTGCGGCGACATTACACCAGATGTACTGGGGCGTGTACGACATTCATTACGCCAGAGATTGCAATTGTGTGCAGCAAATGATGGCCACCACATTGAACATCTATTGGCCTGACATGTCGGGACACACTCTATTCCACCCCGTAATTGAAAACGGAAACCACATGTGTACGTGTATCTCACCCCTCATGGTAATGTACATGTGCGTCAGTGAAAAAGACCAATAAAAATGTGTTAGCATGTGGACGTAATGTGCTGTTCCAGTCTCTTCTGTACCTAAGGTCCATCACCGTTCCCTTTGGATCCCTACGTAATTCGGTGCTCTCCGATACACACGATCGAACAGCGGAGGAGTGGTACTCAAGCGTCAACTTTAGGTTACAATATCTCCGGATGTAACTAACATTTTACAATGCAACAAACGGCACTGATTACGTATTTGTTTATATGTTCAGATGTGCTAACAAAACTAACGTGGTTCCATTTAAAAAAACGTAGGTTTGTGTTAAAAAACATACTTCCGTGCATTTTTTTAATGATTTGTATTAACCAATTACACTAGTCGCTCTCCTCACGTTCGGTCTGTGGAATCGATTCGTCAGTATTTGATGTGGTTTACGAAACATATCCAGCAGTAATGTTAGGTGACTCACCATGTGTATATATATATATATATATATATATATATATATATATATATATATATATATATATATATATATATCGCTATACTTGCAATTAAATGTTAGGATTGCGATTTCAGTTGAACGACATTCGACAATGAGCGAAGTATCGGAAATGCACCCTGCTGAAGGCTGCGGCTCTGGAAATAGAAATATCTCTACCATTCTTATGACTTGACATACTCATCCATTTGCTATCGCAATATTCCACGTCAAATCCATGTCTTCCTTACAACTGAACATAGTCATTTCCTTTGCACATGCCGGAACACAAACACATACTTTATAAGCCTGATGCTCAAGGTGAACTTACCACACATCCCCTACTACTAAGTATAATTCTTCGTCAATAACTGATTGCCGGCGATACGAAATAATGCTGACCGAAAATCAATGATGGTTGGACATGTCTCATACGTTTTCTTGCAAGTGGTACCACTGTGGCCTAGAAAGAGAGGTGTAATCGTCTTACAAACAGCGAGAAGTTAAAAAACGCTACCAATTATCATCAAAAGCGGCCTTGATTCTATAGGTGCATACAAATATCTATGTTAAAAGCTATACCCGCTTTATAATTCGAGGTATGGCATTGCCGCTGAATGAAGTGTATATTTTTTCCAGACAAATACTGTGACGCTGAATATAGACGTTGATCGCTGTAGCGTATAGTATCAGACCGACAGCTCGGTTACATGTCACCGACGGTGCAACCTCGTAATAAAATTACCGAATTTTGAAAGTGATTCGGCTAAGGAGCGTGATATGAAACTGGTATTTGCATATCCCTCACGCCGCCGCCGCTAGATATTTCTCCACTATTTGTAATGCATTCTGCCTTGGTGCCATGTCAGAGGTTTGGTGATATATCTACTGGGTTATAGGCGATGGTAGATTGAGAAGGATCACTAACAGTAGTAGATGATGTTATGATTGAGGTCGTAAGGAATGTACTCTAGCGTTTCAGGTCTCCAGTGCTACGCTTTCGGTAGAATCGCTGCTTCAAATGGCTTAACATCTTAGGTCATCAGTCCCCTAGAACTTAGAACTACTTAAACCTAACTAACCTAAGGACATCACACATCAATGCCCGAGGCAGGATTCGAACCTGCGACCGTAGCAGTTCCGCGGTTCCGGACTGCAGCGCCTAGAACCGCACGGCCACCGCGGCCGGCTAGAATCGCTGTCTAGGATTTGGAGTCAAGTCTTTTCATTCAAGCACATACCTGCATTGGAGCCTATGGAGAAGTCCTGTAATGATTACAGCCACTAATGAATCGTGTTTCTGGGACTCTTATACCTTGAAACGAGTCACCTCTCTTGAACCCATCTGCTACAGTAAAATTCCAGCCTCGTTTTAGGTAGTCCCTATGCATCTTTCAACTGCTGTCATTTCTGCAGCTTCACGCATGTGATCGTTCGAATTCAAGTCGGGAATGATTATAAGTTGGAGAAAATTATATCTACCACCATCTGCAACCCATGTAGAAACAGGCTAAGCTGCGTTACTGCGACACGACTGCGTTTTGACCATTCAATGGAAACTGGGACTGGAAGAAGGACGAGGATTTTTGCTACTGCACTGTGGTCGGTTCCCAAAATACATACAAGTACTACAGAGTGGTTCTAGGCGCTACATTCTGGAACCGCGCGACCGCTACGGTCGCAGGTTCGACTCCTGCCTCGGGCATGGATGTGTGTGATGTCCATAGGTTAGTTAGGTTTAAGTAGTTCTGCGTTCTAGGGGACTGATGACTTCAGAAGTTAAGTGCCATAGTGCTCAGAGCCATTTGAACCATTTTGATCTGTGCCCATTCACATCGATCTCGTTATCCTGTACCATTCAACAGAGAAAAATTACGAACTATAAAAGCTCCACTTACTTCATCCAATAGGGAACTCAATAAGATTTTTACCGCATCTCTGTCCTCCCGTATACCGAAAACAAATACCGCATACATGCCGGCATCGAGGACATGTGACGATCCTATTAAATATACAGGTATTGTTCAACTACACAGACCAGTTTAAAGTTTCATCACATCCACTGTAGGAGGATGATCGTATCCTGTGGACTACACTGTAAGTCGCAAGAGGCACTCCCTGTGGCCCTGTCTCATTGTTTGAAACGTTATTTTTTTTCTGCTGAAACATGCTTTGTACACTGCCATACATTTTGTTTTTCCGCCACTACTTTGAGGTCTGTGCCAGACCTGATCCATGGATTCTCGCGGAAAACTGGATGTCGCTTGGTGCAAAATCATGTTGTTACTGCTGCTACCATAACACACCATACACACACTTGATGATTTTAAATAAAAGTCAGTTACAACATAAGGAAACTGGAAGAGTTTTGTGGTGTTGTGGAGAGTTTCCAAACTACAGTCCGAAGGTGATTGACAAGCTTTGCATTTAAAATTATCTATCACAGTGACGGAATAGCTGATGGATCTGCTTTCCATTTCGACTGATTCCTCGTGTTGCAGTCATGTACGCGATCACTGTTTCGGTGCTACCCAGCCCCAGAAGGTGTTATCCCTCCACAAAACTCTTTCTCCAACTCAAACAAGCGTTGTCAATCATTATGTGGCATCCAACAGTTTGCCAGTGGATGGATGGGATGAAAAAGTCACCTCTGATGTACTGAAGTAATAACCATCACAGTTGATAGTGCAAATAGTTTTACCGATTTTACAGGAACTTCAACACTGGCCAATCATGCGATAGCATGTTTCCCAATTTCAGTATCATAGCTAAACATCCCCTTCTCCACTTTGTGAGTGTCATTGCGAATGTAGATAGATGGCTGTGCAGTACATCCATTCATTGTTAATTCTCGAACACATACATCATCAAAGTATACCAAACAGCACTCTACATATTTCTAACACCTCGAGCACAGTGTTTAATTTACGATCTATCTCTATGTGGATGGGAGTCACAGAGCATTCTCACAGTCTTAGGATAAAATAAGAGTCTGAAAGACCCCCTCACACTGTCATTGACCAACCCATCCTGCAGCGCCATTATTGATTTAATCTGCAGCCGACCAGAAGTAGACCACTACATTCCACATCTCATGAATGAATGGAGCTTGCCGAGTCCTCGCCCATCCAAGTGCACAAGATTTCTTGAGATGCGCACATGTCGGGGAGCTTAGCACTCCTTATAGATGTGTAGTAACAGATTTGAAAGTGTTGTTATGTAATAGCAGACGGTTAAGAAGTACAAGAAATGGGTGATTTTTATGCGTGTTGGAGCTCCAGATGGATGGGGTTCGAAGCATTTTTACGTAAATCAACCGAGCTATCAATTTTAAAGTATTATTCCAGAGTCTCGGATCAGTACCTAGAAGGTATTGGTAAGATAGACCATAAACACACGTACTCCTAAGGTTACAACGTTCCGCACTTAAAACGGGCTGTAATGTTAGATCGCCTATGTTTCCAACCTATCAGTGATATGGAATGTAGCGCTGTTAATATTTCAATGTAAGAAATATACTTCAATCGCATGACATACATCCATCTTCCTGGTTTCTTTACAATAAAGTATGTTACCGAACCGTGAAACAAAAGAACTACTTCCTTGAAACATTGATTCTGTGTGATACGAGCACATTATAGCTTTTCAGAGATGTATAGCGTCCACTGTTCACATCCGATCATGGTTCAGAAATTATACTATGCCCGCATCAGTCCTATATAAAATGATTATTAGTAATGGAGAATGTCTCTTACAAGGAAACAGATAAACGCATAGCAGCAGTATCCGAATGTGAAATTACAAGTCATTCCGCCACTAACTCTGCTAACAGCATATTTGTCAGGCAAATGTATACATGGGGATTGCAGTGCCTCACAAACACCTATCGGTAACTTAGAATCATCTTAGTTATTAATCTGAAGTCTCGATTTTACAACGCACAAATCATAGTTCGTTTAGAGGAATGTGTCACATTTCATCACATATGACCGATAGGTTTGCCCTTAACGATCACAAGTACACAGTGCTCTAAATCACATATAGAAAACGTGGTTGTATACGAGTCGAACACAGGCTATGTCACGCGACTGATGCATTCTGATAAAAAGGCAGAAAAATTGACCTGCAGCAACTTCTCTCTCTCTAGAATGCATCATCTGTCTACCATTAAAACGTAACTCGTTGCAGCTCCATCTCAATCGATCACCCTGTCCACTCTCTGTTATACTTTGACGCAGATGCATGTAAGTTTAGAGGCGGATGGTTCTCTGTCTTCCAGAAAACATCAAATACAGTAGTCAACTCGAGTGTATCCCTGGTACCTCAATAGACAAACAGTATAATGCTGCCTCGACAGAAAAAAAGTATGGTTCTCTTCGCATCCACGTCTACGTTTTCTCGGATTCCTCTTGCTGTCGCATACTCGCTCCCATGTACAAATTGTTCTGCGCCAACCAGAAGATACGCAAGTATTTCCTCAATTTCCCGTCATTTCGCTGTGTGTTCGATCAATTTATATGTACTATCCCGTCATTTTTCTCAATTATATCGATTTTATGTCAGTTCTATCCATGCTATCATGACATAACCTCTCGTTCTGTGTTCTAAAATGGCTTGTAAATGTAGTACAGCTACCAACGCCTAGCCCAAATGCACTGATCAGGATGCGTTATATAGCACTGTACTCGATTATATTCAGTCGCCTTCACCCCACATATTCCACATTATATAGCACTGTACTCGATTGTATTCAGTCGCCTCCACCCCACATATTCCACATTTTGAGAGCGTTTGCTCTGTTTTCTGTATATCTGTGTATATGCATGTGCCGCGGATGGTTCCCACGACCTGAGTTTGCGTTCGAGTGTTGATCTGCCGTGCACTATATACCCGGACTGATGTTCGGAGGCGGATCCACCACACGTCACATCTGCGATAGGGCTCGCAGTTGGACCAATCACGCATTACGCCCGGACACGTGTTCTATGTTCGAAGTTTGGTCCACCAGCGGAGGGACCTGCTAGAAGTCATCGTAAGTTCACGATACAGGGTGATCAGACCAAAAGATCTCCGACATTTGGTTGATTTGATGCCACACAGAATCGATGCAGTGTGTAAGTAGGCTGTTTAGGTTTTCTTATTGGTAACGCCACCTCTGTATAAAAATCACTGGCTGTGCTGTGTGAAGTCTGCGGCTAGTTTGCATTGTTGTCTGCCATTGTAGTGTTGGGCAGCGGCAGCTGGATGTGAACAGCGCGTAGCGTTGCGCAGTTGCAGGTGAGCCGCCAGCAGTGGTGGACGTGGGGAGAGAGATGGCGGAGTTTTGTAATTTGTCATGAACTGCTATATATATTATGACTATTAAGGTAAATACATTGTTTGTTCTCTATTAATATCTTTCATTTGCTAACTATGCCTATCAGTAGTTAGTGCCTTCCGTAGTTTGAATCTTTTATTTAGCTGGCAGTAGTGGCGCTCGCTGTATTGCAGTAGTTCGAGTAACCAAGATTTTTGTGAGGTAAGCGATTTGTGAAATGCATAGGTTAATGTTAGTCAGGGCCATTCTTTTGTAGGGATTTCTGAAAGTCAGATTGCGTTGCGCTAAAAATATTGTGTGTCAGGTTAAGCACAGTCCTGTACAATTTTTCAAAGGGGACGTTTCATTTGTCGACCCTTAGCCGAGGATACCTCACTGGAATCTTCTGATTTTTTTCTTGTAGTTTGTGTAATTAGTGTAGCTATTGTTTATTGCTAGTGCGTAATTGTAGAGAGAATCTCCTTTGTAGTTGCAGTCTTTCATTGTTGTACAGTAAAACAGTTGTGGCATGCATGTAGATTTGCACCAAGTATTTCGCTGCTGCGCTTGCAATTAACGAGATATTATTTTCAGTGCTATGTTAATGTGTTCTCTTATTTTTGCTCTTCAAATTGTGCTTTTCTGTGTTATCGTGTGAAATATTGTGACAATAATGGCGTGTGAAAAACGTAATACTAGGCTCCAAAGTAAACTGAGAAATGACAGTGAAAACGAAAGCAGTGTGTTAGCGCCACCGAGTAATGAATTAACTGATGTTCAAAGTAGTAATTTGGTAATTGTGCATAGGGAAATGGAGCGGGCTGCAAACATTGGTGTAGACAGTGAAACAATTAGTGAACAGGGAAGCATTATCGATCGATCGGTCGGCAACAGCTTGCCTCAGGAATCCGAAATGACAGGAAACAATCTTGCAAATACTGTAGATTCAGGTTTTGCGTCCTCACCGTTTTCTCAAATAAGCCAAGACACATTTTCTGCTTTTCCAACTGCGAATATTGCCGGTTCAAATGCATTGCCAAATAGCACCGAGGAACATGTTTCAAACACCAGTGCATTGTTATTACAATTAATGCAACAAATGGGACAAAAGCTTCAAAAGTTAGACATAATGGAACAAAATCAGAGACAAACACAGCAAAAGCTTCAAAAGTTAGACACAATGGAACAACACCAGAGACAAACACAGCAACAGTTAGACACAATGGAACAAAATCTTCAAAAGTTAGACACAGTGGAACAAAATCTTAAAAAGTTAGACACCACACTTGAACAAACACGTGAAGATTTAACTACTGAGTTACATAACATTGAATCGAAATGTCAAAAAGTCGGTAATGACGTAAAAACACAAATTTGTGAGCATTTCAACCTATTTTTTCGCGGCATGAAAATGCATTACAGAATCACGAAGCAGCCATAAAAGAACTGCAAACCATTGTTCATGAAAATCATGAGACCTTGTGGGCTAAAATTGACTCAGTTGCATCTACCGATTCGGTTACGCAACTTGCAAAAACTCAAGAAAACTTAAAGGACACAGTAGATACGATTTCAACACAAATGGACACTCTGAAACTTGGTTCAGAAAAACACACTGGGGAAATAAGTACACTATTGGAGAAAGTAGCCGAACTTTCGGATCAGTTCACTAATTTATCTACGAAGGTAGATGATAATCTGAATGACTCAAAACCGGTAGTCTTTAATGACACAGAGGAGTATGAACAAATTAAGAAATTCAAACAAAATCAGAATCAAATTAATACGCAATACAAAAGAGAAATCCGGGAAGTACAAGATCAGTTGGCACAAGTAATACAAAAATTTTATATTTCAGAGGACACTCGCGCTCCAACACGGGAAGAGGAACTTAGAAATACGGGAAAGCCACAAAATAATAACACAGGGCATTCCGGAAATTATGAAAGAAATTGGCAAGGTGCACCGAATTTTGAGATGGAACCGTCGACACGACGTAACAATGACCGATATGCGACTCGCCGACATGATGATTTTGACTATAAGCTGTTCATTACTACACGTAAATTCAAAACATTTAAGAATTCTGGCAACGACATTCATCCACAAGCATGGCTCCATCAATTCTCTCATTGTTTTCCTCCCAACTGGTCGTTAGAACACAGATTAGAATTTATGTGTGGCTACTTAGAGAATGAACCAGCTGTAAGAATGCGATCGGTCATTCACGATTGCCACAGTGAAGGAGAGTTTTACCATGCCTTCCTCTCAGCATATTGGTCTCAAGCTACACAAGACCGAGTAAAACATAGCATCATGATGATGAAACACTTTGAACAATCTGAATTTTCCAGTCTTGTCAAATATTTTGAAGACATGTTGCATAAGAATCAGTATCTTTCAAACCCATACAGCCCCTCAGAACTCATCCGCATTTGCTTACTCAAATTGCCTGAACACTTACGACATATTATTTTGGCAGGACGTTGCAAAGACGACACTGAAGCTTTTCAAGGACTCTTACAAGAATTAGAAATTGACACAAACAGTCGCGGGATGCGAAAACAGGAAAACAATCACTACAGGTCACATCCGTCACAATTCCGTGACGACAGAAGCAATAACTGGACACGACAAGCCTATTCTTAAAACGTAAATCGTGACCAAAACAGACACCACCCGTATGACAACCACTTGCAGAGTAATACTAGTTACAGAGAAAGATCGCATTTCTGTAGTAATGAATATGACAGAGATTACCATAGAAACAGACAATATGGGAACCAAAATAATTATTATCAAGGGAGACAGAATAACTTTAGATGCAATGGTCCAGCGCGCAGTTACGATTCAGGGAGAAATTCTCCACCACATGACCGACAAACAAGAAACTATGTAAACTACCGACAAAACAACAGACGTGAATTTCATCAGAACTGGCGGGATTCTAACAGAGCTGGGCCCTCTCGGCAAGGCGAATTTGTAGAAATTAGGTCTCCTAATCCCAATAACGGCGCGCGCCAACAAAGAGACAGACAATGACTCGCACAGCAGGCAGCCGCTTGCGCCAGCTGGCTCAGAGAAAAATAACACAGACGCTAACCTTGAGAAAAGATTTAGCATTCCTTACCAACGTATAAAACATGACAATTGCTTTTCAGTTGAAAGTCTGTGTACTAGTAAGAGTAAAGGTTTACACCACATTTCACATGTAAAACCGTTTATCGAATGATAATCTGCTTTTTAACTTTGTCTTTGCCATAAAACTCTTAACTTCACATTTCTAGTATGCATTGTCAGACTTAGAAACTGTTACCATGCAACAATGTTTGAAGTTAAATATCCAATAAAGAACCTAGGGAAAATTTTTAAACAGAAATTACGAATGCATTGTTATCGTGAAGAGACGACCCAGTGTTATTGCGTGTGTGCATTCTTGCTTGTTAGTTGCATCATTATGTAACGACTATAAGGCTTACATACTTAGAACATTTACCAGTACTGCTAATGAGATTTTAATGCAACATTTTGGTTTACTTGAAAATACATTCTGGATTTAAAGTACTTTCAGTGAGATACCAGATGACACAGTGGTTAGTTTATGTGACTGCTACACGATTTTATCACGACGCTACTAATGAGTGACAATTTACAGTGTTGCTTTTGCAGTGTTTCTGTTTTATATCTGCACAGTTTTTCTGCATTATTCTGGAAAGTAAAACATGTTTTAATAGTAAATTTTGTGGTATAGCTACAATGAGACTGCCTTTTCCATAGCACAACAATGTGTTACAGCACAGTACTTTCTTCATCACGGCAATAAGCGTAATAACTAAGATATCTATACGCAAACCATTTCACTTTTGTTTATTATGAGGTAAGTACATTGACTTCTGCAGAACTTAGCTTCCGGAGGACGACAACTATGACACTTCCACAGAGATTATCTTACAACAAGACACACAGTTTAGCGCTACAATACATGTATTTGAGTGATTAATTTTATACTTAAAACATTTATTTTTAAAGGTTTTTGAATTACAAAGAAAGTTTTCTGTGATACATTTTATTCCATTGCAATAATCTGTAACACCTGAGGGTATAATTACATTAATCCTCAGGGGGGTACACGCATACTTTGTGTACCATGTGTTTGGCAAGCACAAGGAGCCCTAGCTAATATGGTATTTGCTTATACAACTTTACACATCGGTACTATATTTCTCTAACACAGAATTACACAGCTATCTGATTATTTGACAGAGAAACAAAAATTCTTTTTACTACGTCAGTGACAGATATTATCCGCAAGACACAGTTGGATACCTTCACACTTATGAAATTGTATTTTGTCTGTACTTTGTGAACTGTTCATATTTTTTCGGAACCATTGTGATACTATGAGAGCTTTGAATGATGTATTTGGTAAGGGAGCATGATTTTAAAGTACGTTTGAGGTAGATGACACTATTGAAATGAGCAGAGAATTTTTTTTAGGTTTTAAAATTATTGGAGGAAGCTACGACGATTTTGAGAGTTGACTGAGGTGTTATGATGTTATTATTACGATGACTATGTGTATTATGCTGTTGCGGTATGTTTACGATCAATAAGCTGATGCTATATGAGTTATTTGAGTATGCTGCGTATTTATTAAGATGAAATATTGAAGAAGTGTCGACGAACAAGGTAAGGAGTAATGAGCAGTGGTTAGGGACTCCGACTTGTGAAGAAGTATGTTGGAAACCAAGAATCGTACTTTAAGAGTTATGAAATGTGTGTAAATGCGTGACAGTATCACAATGCTGATGAATATTATTTTTGGACACTTATATTTATAGGATTTTGTTTCTACAGATTTGCAACGCAAATTCTCGAACTGTGAAATTTTCATATGAGACTGTCACTGTAGCGGAAACTGGTGTCGTAAATATTTCGGTAAGAAAGTTAAGTGACCACCTGCACGTAATGCGTCGTAGGCACCCAGCTGGGCGACAGTCGCCTGAAAAAAAAAAGCCATTAGCATGTGCCCCTTTCAGAGGTACAGGTGGAGAAAAAAAAGGGAGGCCATTATCCTCGCTATTGACGTTCCTTTGTAGAAAGCATCACAAAAACGACATGGTCGAACTTGAAAACATATGATTACACTGTTGAGTTCTTAATTTATGATATTTACTGAAATGCCTAATGAAATGACGAGAAATATTTTTATGTCTATACATCTGATTATGATCACTGTCTCTCTAGTTGAGAGATTTTTCTACTAACTTATGAAATGCCTCATGACTACTGAATGATGTTCTTATGCTTTACTTTGTACATAATTGCTCATTGTGTTTAATATCTAGTTTCTAGCTGCACTGCAGCATTGGTTAAAATAAAATTTTATAGATCTACTAATATAAATATTTTCTGTCTACAGACCGAGTAAATAATAATTTTTTCGAAAAAATGAGGGAGCACAAAAAGACATTTACCTTCACAGGAACTGCATTCATAATTTTCTTTTCAACTACTTGGTAATATCTTTTGTAGAATTAGTTTTGTGGTGCACCACTGTAATTACATAGTTATTAAGATGTGAATAGACATTTCCCTTATCTGCATTGTTGTCTTTAGTGTACTATTTTTTCTGCTTGAGCTTTGTCATGCTTAGGTATAAGTTATAGCATTTGCTGCTGCTGTTTGCCAGGCATAGTGTTACTAAATTTCACTTTGTATTACTCTTTTAAGCCAGTTTTACTACAAATTTATTTTTCTTGTTTGCTGCACAGTGCCTTACATTAGTTGCAATATTGCGATTGCTTTGCCAATTTGAATTTTTTGTCATTGATGTTTGTGTTAATTGTTTTGTGCTGCTGCATTGCCTCGTCCCTTAGTTTAGCATCTGAGCTCAGTAGATTTAAGTTAGCTTAAGAGGGGGTAGACTATATAAGAGAATGAGTTGTGATGAATTGGAAGAAATGCATTGAGAAGCTATAAGAAAATAGTTTGCCCAAAAAAAAGTATTTTGAAAGAGGATATGAACAAAAAAGCAGGGTTTAGGGACAACAGCTTTAGGTAGGATTTTCTTGGAAATACATGATGAGGTAAGGTAATGGAAAATAATTAATGAGATAAGAAATATGAGAACATATAAATACAGAAAGCATGCTTGAATAGGATTTTTTTTGGTGGAAACAAATGTTGAAATAAGACGAAAGATCTATGGAATGAAGTTTTGGGTTGGACTGCAGTACCAAAGGTCACACTGAAAACGAACCCTGTCCTTTCCTTTTGTATTATTCCGCTATGTGTTTATGTACCCTTGTGTATTTATCTTTTTCCTGTCTTTATGTGTTTAGCTAATAAGATTTATGTTGTAGAATTTTTCAAATACTATGTTATTTTCTTTGTAAAGATGTTTAGACATTGTTTATTCTGTTTTATTTTAATGCTCATGTGTGAAGTTGATGTTTCAAAAGTTATTCTGATCTTTTGTGTATGTACTTATGTCATAATTCCTGTAACACTGATGTATATGTTTATTTCTATTCTTTTGTAAAGCCACTATTACTACAAATGTTATCTGTATTGTTATGTTCTTTAATGATGTATTTTGTACCTTTGTTATTGTATTTTTATGTTATCAAATTGTAATTGTTACCAGTTCTTCAAATTAAGTTCCATTTCACTGCACACGTTTCTGTTGGTCATAGTATATGGACAATATGTGAGGAGTAGGGACTGATAGTGTTTGCACGTGTGTTAATAATTCAGCAAGGGACTGGATAACAGCATTGCTGGTTCTAAGGACATTTCAAACAAATTTTTTGTGAGTGGACTTGTGGTGGGTTATGGACTTGCTATATTATCTGCAAGACTCTTCAATGGTGATTGTGTACCTGCACAGTCACAACAGATGGCTGCTGGCCATCTCTACAAGGACTACAGTGGGTCTACACCTTTGGTGATCCACCAATACCACAATCTCTACCAGGACTACAGTGGGTCTGCACCTCTGGTGGCCCACCAATACCATTATTTCTACAAGGACTGCAGTGGGTCTACTCTGTGATGACCAACCTACCAATATTCTTCAAACTTCGACTGACTCTGCTGTGGGTTTGCTCTGTTGTGGCCCATTACCTATCAGCATGTCAAGAGTCAGCACTGTCTTTCCGTTGGAAGGACAACGCTACTTCTTCAAGACTGCATGGACATCCACTACTTCCGTGTGCATTGTCTTTTACTGCTCAGATATTGAGAAAAGTAACGGCAGTTTTACTGTGATGAATGATCAGGATTGTCTTTATGGACTGTGAGAAAATTTTAGCTTTTGACCAACATTGTATTAATAAGTGTGTGCATTTGATATCTTTCTTATTGTAATTGTGAAAAATTTTTTCAAATCATTATTGGCCACTGCCCAAAACAATTTGTAAAATTTTTTGTGGGGAGCATGGGGGCTATGTAAGTAGGCTGTTAAGTTTTCTTATCGGTAACGCCACCTCTGTATAAAAATCACTGGCTGTGCTGTGTGAAGTCTGTGGCTAGTTTGCATTGTTGTCTGCCATTGTAGTGTTGGGCAGCGGCAGCTGGATGTGAACAGCGCGTAGCGTTGCGCAGTTGCAGGTGAGCCGCCAGCAGTGGTGGATGTGGGGAGAGAGATGGCGAAGTTTTGTAATTTGTCATGAACTGCTATATATATTATGACTATTAAGGTAAATACATTGTTTGTTCTCTATTAAAATCTTTCATTTGCTAACTATGCCTATCAGTAGTTAGTGCCTTCCGTAGTTTGAATCTTTTATTTAGCTGGCAGTAGTGGCGCTCGCTGTATTCCAGTAGTTCGAGTAACCAAGATTTTTGTGAGGTAAGCGATTTGTGAAATGCATAGGTTAATGTTAGTCAGGGCCATTCTTTTGTAGGGATTTCTGAAAGTCAGATTGCGTTGCGCTAAAAATATTGTGTGTCAGGTTAAGCACAGTCCTGTACAATTTTTCAAAGGGGACGTTTCAAGTGGTTTAATATAAAGGATACCTCACGAAAAACTAAGAAACATTGCAATAAATTTTGTACCAAGAAATTTGTAATTTTCTAAGTCTGATAGGTTACGAGTATTTTGTTTGATTTGTAATATAATTATATTTAATTTTTAAATGTTAATTCAAATTTCCAATGATGCAGACAATAGGGCTTGCTTCCTAAAAATTTGTCTAAAATTATAATGTACATTTCGTCTGAAATAATCTTCTGAATGAGATATTCAGTGAATCTTCGCGAATTATGCAGTACAATTGGGCAAATATTTAAAAAAAAATTGGTAACAGCGTTATGAATCTTGTGCTGAAGCCAACCTTGAGGTGAAATAATAAATGTCATACTTTCTTCTGGTGTTGTAATTATGTACCACCATGCTCAAAAGTATCCTAAAGACCAGAATTGTGTTCCATCGCATTTCTATACAACCGGCATAACGTAGCTGTCTTCCAGGTCCTATGCTCTCTTTACGCTAAAGTCGTTTAACTTTCCAGAATGGTTACTATGAAGGGTGACCAAAGATTTTCCGTTTGAGGGCGTTGCTGCAGCGTGTGTGCAACGTAGCGCTGCGGTTATATAAGCACTGACGAGTACATATTGGATTAGTATGGCACTGACTTTTTCCGACGCTTGGACTGTAAATGAAGACGCCTTAACTATGGCGAGGTTGCTAACAAATGCGTTCAAACAAATTCAAAGTGCAGTTAGAGTTTTCTTGGCCGCCGAAGGACAAAAACAGGTGGACATCCGTTGGAGAATTATGGGGCAACATGTCTGTCGAAAACCACAGTTGCAGAATGGTGCAGTGGGTTCCGTGCGTAATGTACAAAATGTAACGCGCCCGGGAGAAAGTTCTGCCCAAGTACTCGCTAAACGCAAGAATGGTGGCAGAATATTTAACGACTGCGTGCCTATACCCCACATTTCTGGTCTTACTGAGGCGGTTGCTCTTCTCTCTTTGCACTGCCTGCTTCGATGTGTCCTGTAATAATTATTATCTAACAGGGTACGTATATTCTGTTAAACACACATAAGATTGGGTACGCAGATCACAATTAACATTATTCCACAATTTACATAGTATTTGCATTCGACCAGCGTAATCCGTTGTGACATACTAAAGTTATTGTTGAAGTTATATTCTCCGATTAAAACATGTGCAACACAGGACACTCACACGAAATTTAGTGATCAAAAGGCGCTTTGTAAGTCGACGAAAAACACAATTCTTCCAGTCAGTACTAAACAGTTTCTTCGTTCGTTATACGAGCTTGCTTGTGACCGAATCGTGACGAGGATGTTTCAAAAGGTCGGTGAGCGAGATACGAAACGAGCAGGTACCTTCACTCTCGATATTCAAACAATCCAGCAATGCATGTTTCTTTCCCTTGGAACTTGTAATCAGTCAATCCAATCCATAATTTCTTTCCGTAAACATCCCGATGAGGTTGATTATTGATCTTCCTACATGACAAACGAAATTGAAAGTCATCGTCTTTTAGATAAACATTAATCTGAGCCACGAACACTGATACTAAGCGTACGAACTGAATGTCAAACGTTTCTAAATACATACCAATAACTTGAGAAATGCGTTCTGCAGCTACGGCATCAGCACTACACAGTGCCCACGTCAGATTGTGACTGTTCCGACTCTTGCGCTCTATACTCGCCAGAGAGGCGACTATCTATAGGTCAGCGGGACAACAGTACGCTTACAAGTCTTACAAGCAGACGGCACGACTGTGGGGCCGGGGATTTGTCCGCAATTTTGTGTGGTGAAAGAGGACCTCTAACACCTCACGTGGTTAAAGTATTAGGACGCACTACCCGGAAAATCCCGGGAAAAATCGATCCAAAGTTTGTTAGGTGCCTTATGAGTATAAAATGTTAACACACTGCCAAGCCGCCGTCTGGCCTCTATGGTTAGCGCTCGGACCCTTACACCAAAGGTCTCGGGTTCGGTTCCTCCTCCGGCACTTCTTTTTTTTCCCTTCTGTTGCTTGCCAAATTGCAGCCCATTGTTACAAGAGAATCGTGAAATTAATTCCCGGGAAGACTGTATAAATATTCATTCTATAATTCGCCACCAATTATCGTCACCAATATTCTGAGACATGATTCAATATGCCTGGTTTGCCTCAAAAGTGTCAGAAACTCGAAACATTTTCGTAAATGTTAATGGGGCATGTTTTTGTACAGATTTATTGCAAACGCCCTGTGGTTGCAAAAAATCCGCTTTTATATGTTGCGCAAGATGTCGCAATAATTATTGCTTTGTTTGTTTTTACGAGAATTACCACTGCAGTTCTTGTTTGTAATTATTATATGTATAAAAATTGAATGTTTTCCAATCGACTTTGTTATTCTGACTAAAAAGGCAATGTTTCTCCTCATATACTTTACAATGAAAAATGGAAAACCCACCGCCATGAATTGTGTTGTTGGACAAAAAGAAAATAATTTTTATTCAATAATGAAACTAATTTGTTAAAGATAATGTAGGTTTGGGAAACTTTGTGAATAATTGGTGAAATAACGAAAGAAGATGAAACAGAAGAGAAAAAATTGCCAGAGGAGGAATCGAACACAAGACCTCTGGCGTAAGAATCTGAGCCCTAAACACCTTTTTTTGTTCGTTTTCGTTCGTTGTATCTGCTCGGGACGGACGTCGCAAGTCACCCGTTTCAGTTCGTCGGTGATCCCTTAACTAAGTTTTTTTTATTACAGAGGGCAGCTAACCCTTTGACCGAACATGCTGAGTTACCGTGCCGGCTGACGGCGGCTCGGCAGTGTATTAACATTTTATACTCATAAGGCACCTAACAAACTTTGGATCGATTTTTCCCGGGATTTTCCGGGTAGTGCGTCCTAATATTTTAACCACATGAGGTGTTAGGGGTCCTCTTTCACCACACAAAATTGCGGACACCTCCCCGACCCCACGGTCGTGCCGTCTCGTTGTTAGCCAAAACCCAGCCGTCAAAAAGAGAAGGTCAGAGTCATATACGTAAGGCGGCCGATATAACCGGCCGCCCTTTTTTAAGTCCAGCGATATGGTAGATCTGGCAACACTGCAGAACATGGAAGCCTATCGAGGACATGCTGCAGAGTTGTGTCTGCTCGTGATGTAGTACTAAACTTCGCCCAGTGTAGATGTAAAGTCGCGTTTTCGAGATCCCTAGATGCCTTATTTTTTTAAAAAATCGTATTTCGGGTGTTTGCTACAGTTCTGTCTGATGGAACCTCAAAGATAATTCACTTCACTGTCTATCGCAGCAGTAATAACAAAATTTTCCAGAAACAATTCCACCAAACAGCTCGTGGCTGCATCAAGATCAGAATAGTTCATGCTCGAGAGTTTCCTTGGCGACTGTGACCACGGAACACCGACCACACTCCACCCACCGCCAAACGCCAGGCGCCGTCCGAACAGCCGACCGCTGCGCTTTGACTGTCTTATCAGCCGTCATTTTCTTGCACGCACAGGTGGAATTTTGCATGCCAAAGGAATTACTATTGCCGCAATTTTGCTTGAACGTCATTAGTTAGCCCAATGAAAATTCCTATGGATCATTGTTATGGAATGATGTGTTACGGTACCCTTATGTTAATTTATTACGAAAAAGTAAATAACTAAGCTCTAATGAAAGACATATACTCGAGCAAAGGTCAGTCTAAAGATAACATTTTTCATCCAGAGCACTACGAGCTTCTTCACAGGGGCGTGTCTATCGCAGTTGGTATTTGTTCCCAACAACTAACGCACCTTTCGGTCGCAGTGTAATAAAAACAACAAGCAAAACTGCATCACATTTTGCTACTCTAAGAATAAATTCTGCTGATTTCACAAACAAAACTATTCAGGAGTTTATTTTAAAAAGTCATCACTTACG
Organism: Schistocerca piceifrons; assembly: GCF_021461385.2. Lineage (NCBI taxonomy): Eukaryota > Metazoa > Arthropoda > Insecta > Orthoptera > Acrididae > Schistocerca > Schistocerca piceifrons. Next base: position 87,413,284 of record NC_060143.1, on the reverse strand, counting down.
AATTTATTCTTCTGATCTGCACCCTCAAATATACACCATTCTCACTCCTTATCGAAAAACCCTCAAGAAAATACGATTCTGGAAGAAAATGAACTTCCAATCTGTTTTGACTACATCTTTAAAACCTGTGGAATTCTATAGGCATGGAGTCGCTAAACTACCTGATCATCTTATGATTAAGTCTCTTTTTATTATTTGCGGTACTGTTCGAAGCAGACGAAATGAATTACAATATGTAAGGGAAAAATGAATTGAAGGTTGTGTTCGGGAGGGCACTCGGCTTAGGTGGGTGGTGCAGCAATGTTGATTATGGTGCTGTTGTGGTGTAATGGCTAGCATTTCTGCCTAGCAAGCAAGAAGACCCGGGTTCGAATCCCGACCGCAGCACAAATTCTAATTCATTTCGTCTGCTTCGATCATCCTCTGTCTGTTTTAGATAATGTGACAGAATAGGGAATCAATGTCTGTCAGATGTAAAATAATGGAAAGCTCTATGAGATTGTGCACTGTACTAATACAAATGAAATGCTGCTTACCGCGTAAACCATATACCGAGTGTCTGTCGTAATAAAACACGAGGCATCTGTAACACTAACAAACCTACGTCGGCACAAATTAGCAACAGTGGACTTCGAAATGGTCTATGATTACTTGCTCTCCCGTGTCACTCTCAAGTAGCGTAGAAATGTGGTAGTTCATAAATAAAACAAACAAGTTTTCCTTGTTGGTATTAGATACGGCTGCCAGCAGCTCTTTCACGAAACTGATGGAAACATGGCACTCAGCGAGACGGGAAACGTGAGCCAAAGCTTCACAAGCGACCAGGTCAATTCCTTTTTTTTTTTTTTTTCTTCTTAATGAAACCTTTCTGGCGCTGAAAGTAAATGGTAGGAGAATGTGAGCAGAGATAGCAACCTGAGGCCTGGCTATAATGTCCCTTTCGCTCCCACAGGGAGCAACGAAAGCATGGGGAACATGGAGTAACAAATACAAAGTACATCAAGGATACAAGGTTTATTTTTTTTCTATTTTTTATGTTTTATAGCATTACCATACAGCGTATCAGGAAACCGACGTCGCTGAGAAGAACATTGCAATGACCAGAGAATAAGCAGTACCGAGAGTGGAAAATGTGTGGAACAACTCCCCATTGCAGTAACACGTCTCCGGGGTATGTTAAGAAAGACGCTGGAAAGAAATTTAGACAAAAATTGTCTGTATTTGGGATTGCGGGCAGCTACACAATGGAATTCATTAAGGAAGCGCCAAAAATCAGACGTTTTTATCGCCGTCAGTAGACAAGCAGTGAACTGTACGTCCACAAATCCACTTCACGGAGTCCATCTTCGTTTGTGGGAAGTATCCCGATTCCGGTAGGAGGAAAAGGCGATGAGGCATCCGACGGGAGTCGTACTGGTAACTGGCCAGCACTTGTCGCACAAGAACCATGTAACCATGTAACCGTCGCCTTCGCCATCGTCCTCACCATCTCCGGCGCTGACTTCAGCACCAGGACATGCCACTCCCCGCCACATTCCAGTCACTCCCATCCCCCACACCTCTTCCGCCGCCGTCAAGCGCCCCAGTGGCACCCCTGCCTCCTCTACTCCCAAAAAGGCTCCACCTCGTCCCCCTTCCCCAGCCCATGATGCCGTGGATGTCTCCCCGCCTGTCCCTGCCCCCTCCTCCTCCTCCTCTACCCCCTCCTCCTACCGCTACCTCCTCTACTGTCCTGATCCCTCCCTTCTTGAGGCCTGGAACCTCACCCTCTGCCTTCGCCAGAATTTTCCTGGTGCCCCCATCTCCCTCCTCACTCCTCGCTGTGATTCGGTGCTCATCTCCTCCCCCAGCCCTACCCTCTACACAGACCTCCTTTCCCGCATCCCTGTCACCCGCTTTGGCCCTCATGCCTCTCTCACCCCTGCTACTTCCCTGCCTTCCTCCCACCAACCCCAACACCCACGTCGCCCGCCGACCCTCACCGCCGTGATCACTCGGCTTAGTCCGACGATCACGGAGGAGGAGGTGTTGGCGGAGCTTCAGGCACATCCCCATCTGGAGGTGCGTGTGGTTTGTCGCATCCACAACGCTGCCGGCCCCACCCGCCTTATGCGGGTCTTTTCCGAGCACGCCCCCTCCATAGACCGTCTCCTGAAGGAGGGTGCCCTCCTTTTTAACCAACGTTATAAAGTTGACCCCTCCCGTTCCCCTCCTCAATCCCTCCCCCTTCTGTACCTTTTGTATGCGGCGGACATGCCGCCGCCGTCACCCCCCGTCCACCTTCTCCAGTTTGCCGATGACAACGCCTTCCTTGCCCTTGTCCCCACCCTGCAGCGCTCCCAACACCTTCTCCAATCCCATCTTGACTGGTTCACCGCTTGGTGCAACCGGTGGTTGCTCAAGGTCAATCCCTCCAAAACCGAGGCGATCATTGTAGGCAAAACCACCCCTTCCTTCTGCCTCCTTGATTTCTATCTCACCATATATGGCCGTCCTATCGCCCTCACTCCCACCCTTAAGTACATTGGCGTCACCTTCGACCGTCGCCTCTCCTGGACTCCCCATCTCTGGACAATCCAAGCCAAGGCACGCTCCTGACTCCATCTCCTCCAGCTCCTCTCCGGCCGTACGTGGGGTCTGGACCCCTCCACCATCCTCCACACCTATAAATCCCTCATCCGCCCTATCCTTTGTTACGCCCATCCGGCAAGGCTCTCCGCCCCCCCTACCTTTTATAAATCCCTCCAAATCCTTGGATGCCATGCTCTCCACCTCACCTATCGCATCCGTCTCCCCTCCCCCATGCGGATCCTGTACGATCTCATCCCCTTCCCCCACCTCCTCCTTTTCCTTGAAAGGATACGGATCCTGTACACCTCCCTCAAACTCGATCCTCCTGATCTGCTTGTCTCACCCATCCTCTCCCAACCCCGCCCACTGCTGCGCCTGTATTTCCACATCCCACCCGGTCTCCATCTCTCCACACTCCTTACCCTCTCCCAAGGTGGCTTCCGCCAGCTCCCCCTCCCTGATGATGTCCTCCTCCCCTCCATCTACCCCTCCTATCAACTTTGATCCTCCCCCCCACTTCCTGTGTCCTTTCCTTTAGGCACCCTCCCTTCCCTGATGATGTCCTCCTCCCCTCCATCTACCCCTCCTATCAACTTTGATCCTCCCCCCACTTCCTGCGTCCTTTCCTTTAGGCACCCTCCCTGCCCTGATGATGTCCTCCTCCCCTCCATCTACCCCTCCTATCAACTTTGATCCTCCCCCCACTTCCTGCGTCCTTTCCTTTAGGCACCCTCCCTGCCCTGATGATGTCCTCCTCCCCTCCATCTACCCCTCCTATCAATTTTGATCCTCCCCCCCACTTCCTGTGTCCTTTCCTTTAGGCACCCTCCCTCGCTTCCTTTTCCTTTTCCCCCGTTCCCTCCCTCCATCCCCCCTTCCCCCGGGCTTCCCCTCCCCCTTCCTCCCTTTCCCCTGTCTCCCCTGCCCATGGCATCTGCTCTCCCCAATCCCTCTCCCACCCCCCTCCTCCTCTCTTGGCAGGTCCCCGGACTCGTACATGGTTAGTGAACGTTCGCGCGCCAGAGATCAACGCCTCGTGTTCTGTGTGTGCCGTCGTTTTGTGCTTAAGTGGTTCACTGTTATTCGTTTTGTGCACCTACGTTCACGTGTGACAATTTTCGTTTCTGTCTGTGCCGAAGTGTCTGAACAATTTTATCTTGGACTCTACGCCCGTGAACGGCACCTTGTATTTTAAAAAGTGTTCGTCTCCGTTTATATGTCCACCATCTTTTTTCTCTAATTGTCTTCATTGTATCTTTGTGTTTTTCTGCGGCCAAAGAGCGGCGTAGTATGCTGCTGCAGGCTGCCTGTATACAGGTTTCCAAATGACAATAAAGAAAAAAAGAAAAGTTGCTCTGTCGGTCATTCGGCTCACTCTGAAGTTGACTGGACGATACACAGCCAAAATATCAGAAGAAGATGCGGAATTTATGCAGCTGGACGCCTGAAGTTCAACGGAGCAGTCAGCGTGCCGCGGAAACATGAAGATGCACAGTGAATTAAGTACACTGGACCAAAAATTTATTATTAGTAGACATGACGCTAATATCTTGTAACAACGCTTCTAGTGTTGATTGGAGCCTCACTTCGATGATGAGGAAAGTACTCGTCTTGTTTCAGTTGCGCAATACGCAGCTGAAAACAAACTTTGATGATAAAATAGCATACAACCACCAATTTCGGAGATTTTGATTTCTACATTTCAGTCGCGTCTCCAAATAGACCCAGACATTTGCTATGGGATTAAGATGGGGTGAAATACCGGGCGAGCCGAGGTGAGGCAAGATGCCAGGATGTTCTGGCAAACCAGGAAAGTACGCGGGCAGCCAATGTTCACAGCCGTGGTCGTTTTGGAAGAAAGGAAGGACCACAACACACCTATGAAAGAAATTTAGAGAAAAGGGCAGCACGAGGTCAAAGATAATTCTGAAGTAAACATCCTGTTCCACGTTCACTATAACCTGGATGATTAGGAGACGTCGTGGTACGAAAAAGATTAAATAACCACCTCCGGCCTGGAATAAACTCTCCAAGAACTGCCGGTTAAACTCCTCATTCGGCCTCTGATTCACTTGACACCTTGCTTCGTTTGAAATGGGACAAAATCTTAATAAAAATATAGTAAACTTTATGTGAGTCGAGTACGTGTTTATGTGTGTGTGTGTGTGTGCGTTCCCTTTTGTGGGTTAGGAGCGCTAAACGGCGAGGTTATCAGCGCCCTTACAAAATTAGTAGACATGAATGTGGTTAAAACGTAAAAAATGCGATTGAAATAAAAAGCAATAAAAGGAAAAATCGTACTCACTCTGACCCAGAGTGACCCATGATCACCCTAGGTCACATCATGGAATATAGCATCAAAATTGTTCAGATGATCTGTGATGTCGTCAGTCATACGACCACACTGAACAGAAGAACGGCTGTGCTAGCCAAAGAGTACACAACCAGTCGCAGTACTTATGCTGGCCGCTAGGCTCCGCTAGGCCACCTTATTTGTAGCAGGAGTGTTGTGCAGTTGTGTCAGTCTACAGTTCGTAGCCGCGCTCAATGGTCAGCCAGCGCAGATGTTAGTCATCGTCTGCAGCTCAGTCATGGCTGCCATCAAGTCTTTGTAGCCCAGTTCCAAGTTAGTCTTCAAATTCACCGGATTCGACATTCAAGATTACGAGAGATTGATTCGTCACTGCAAGATTTGTGACTTAAAAATTATGTCATTCTACAGTCTAGTCGCGTCCTTTATAATTGTCAACCAACAGAACATGGACTACAACAAATTTAAGTAATAAATACTTTCGTATTTTGTACTCCAGCTAATTGAGTTTTCCTGTTGTAGCTACCAATCAGTCTTGGTATAGTAGAACCCACGTTTCCACCTCTTTGGCTACCTCATATTTGCTACTTTAAGTTGATGGACTCGGTTATGGTGGAAGATCGAGAACCATCAATGATCTAAAGCTGTTAAGTAAAACTAAGTGAAACTCTGAAATATATGCATAGGATTGTATGGTTGGCTGATCACTTAGCAAAACACGGATCAGCCAACCACCTTCATCCCACGTTATAAACGTTGCACTAAAATTTTGGGGAACCAGTCGAACAAGTCACAAAATTTTAAACGTCGTACCACGTTCGTTTGATTGTTAGCTAAAATAGAGATCAAATCTGTCGGCAAATGAGTTTTCGCCCTTTGGTTCGATAATAAAAAACAGTCTATTAAAACATGGCGCACTGTGATCTGTACACCACAAGCACCTCACATTGGAGAGTCATCTCCCGGAGCAGGGAGCCATGCGTCATAGGGCTGAGGCCTATGCGAAGACAAGTGAGAAGGACCACATTCCGCCTACGCGGCAGGAAGGAGGTACGCCACGGCCGCGTTGTGGATTTTAATAGACGCAACTTTTCATCTGTCACTGCCAGCCAATCTTCTTCCCATTGGCATATGACACTGTACCTCAACAGCGAACTAACAGCATGCAGGGGGATGGCACACTGAACTAATTGAGGAACGCGACACAGCTTTGCTGCTGCATTCTCCCTTTCGTTCCCGCAAAACCCGTGTGCCCTGGCACCCGGCAGAAAGACACCTCCTTCTCCAGCCTTTGCAGTCGTAGGAAGGCATCCAGGATGTTCTGGACTACCTTATCTGCTGGGTACAAGCGTTCTAGAGCGTGAAGGTCACTCACTGAATCGGAATGAACAAGGAAGCTAGCATTCGAAACACGTTTCATCTGGTCCAGTGCCCGCAAGATCGCAAATATTTCCACGTCGAAGACAGTAAAGTCGCGAGGCAGTTGCACCTTGAAGACACGATCAGGAAAAACAACAGAGTAACCAACAGAATCCCCTTGTATCGACCTATGCGTGAAGACAGCTGATGAGTTATGCGCTCAGTTAAAATGTCATAAGATACTGTATTAAAACATATGCAGGAGTGCAACCTCTCGTGTTCTGGACCAAATCTAAAATTAATCGGGGACCCTGCAGTGACCAGGGTAGCAGGGAGTTAAAATCCTGGATTTGGGAAGGTACATGCTTCATTCTTGAGACTCTACCACACGCTGCGCGCGCGTCCCAAGCGCCATTGTTGCTCGTGTATGATGAAAGAAAAGGCGTTCCACAGACGGAAGAGCAACAGTGTGGTATGCTGCTGAATTTCGAGCAGCGAGGAACTTACATGTCTGACGTACCACGAGGAGCTGCCTCCGGATGGTGAATGGCACCTTAAGATACTTAGGGCCTTCTGGGCTCTGTCTTTCACGATCCTCAGATGTGGTAACCACGTCAGTTACTCAAAAATGAGGCCCAAAAACTTCAAGGAGTCTTTAAAATGTAGAATGGTGTTCCTCATATGCAAATCAGGGAAATTACAAATACCAGCACCATTACAATGAACAAACACATACACTTATCTGCAGAAAACTGAAGACACGTCTTTGCAGCCCACTCCTCTAAACTCAGCATTGTAAGGTGGAACTAACGAGTCGCTGTTGCAACACTGGAAGAGGAACAGAACACCGCAAAATCTTCCACATATAGAAAAGAGGGCAACACTTAAAACACTGCTTTGGGGAATACTATTTTCCTTCACATATCGGGACACAAAAAAGTGCTTCCATAGGAAGGACTATATGAAGATAGGGAGGTGGCCACGAAACCCCCGTTAGTGGAGCTGCCCCAGAATGTTGTGGTTCCAAATTGCGTCGTACGCCTTACTGATGTCAAAGAATATATCGAGGCAGCGATGCTCACACAGGAAAACCTGCTGGATAGTCAACTCTAGCAGCGTCAAGTTGTCAATAGTGGGTCGAAATTTCCTGATTCCATACTGCGAATGGTTAAAGAGTTTCCAGTTTCTATCTCCTACACTAGATGACGGTTAAACATTCGCCCCAGAGTCTTTATTACACACCTCGTTAAGGCAATACACTGATAATAGGAAGTTGTTCTGTAAGGCCCGCGAAAGCCTCAGAATCCAACAAATCCTTGGGGGGGGGGGGGAGGAGGGGGGGGGGTAAATACAGTGAGCTGAGAATGATATCATGACCCACAAGAACTTCAGTGGTTGCCGTGTGGGGGTCAGAAGCCAAGGAGAGAACAAGGAGTAGTATGCATTATTGATAAACACAGCAACATCTCCCTTGTTTCTTTCTCCAGTCATGTCGTCATTGTGGTAGAGGGTACAGCCTTGTAGTACAGGGCATCAGCGGCTTTAAAACGTGTTTCTTATAAACACAAGAACAAGACTGTGCCTTTGCTAGGAGTTTCAGTTCCTCGACGTGAGTCGTCCACCCCTTCATTTTCCACTTTAGTATGGAAGCCATTCATCACAGGGGTTGCATTTTCACCCTGTCTCTCCACCAGGGTGGAGGGCTTGCAATGGGTGGAGGTTGTCTTGGGGTGAGATGATTGCCCTGGACAGACTTCACATACCACTGGCTCTGAAGCACAAGCAGTGAAACTGCCAGATTGAATGACGCCGACATGGCCTGACGTTGTACTCCCTGTTTTTCGCCTTTGGTAGTAGCTTCTCGTTTGGTTTTTTTGGCCTGGGAAGGCTTCGTAGGAACTACCACAGCAGCAGTAAAGGCATTGTTAGCTTGTAACTAGATTCTGCCTTTAGAGGTGTTGGGAGCTCCTCAGTGTTATCAACTGGGGCTTCAGCTGATATTCTTTGTCGGAGTAGGGAGGGGTGATACGGGCTGTGAAACAACTGGCGGTCTACACGTACACTGATGAATTTAGGTAGCAGAGCTGACACCAGCAACTTCCTATCGTTTAGGGGCGTAAGCTGTTGGAATTGCCTTTCTTGGGGTTGAAGTGAAAGATGTAGTAATGTGGGGAGCTCCATGGCTATAGAACTTCCTGACCTCACCATAAAGAATGTATCTCTTTCTTTCTTAAAGGTAGATGTTGCGGTCTGTACTCCAGACAGGATAATCCCAGCGTCAATTTACACACTTTGAGGAGGTGGAAAGATGACACCTTCGTGGGTAGCCTCACCACATTTGTCACAAGTGGCTTCTCCCTTACATCCTAGAGCGGTGTGCCCAAAATATTGCGTTGGCTTGGGGACATGGGGCCGCACGCTTATGCGAAAGAAATCTGCCTTGATGTGCATTAGAAGTTGCATGCTGTTGAAGGAATAGAATTTTAACAGATCCCCATCCAAACTTTTCACATTATTTTGCAAATGGGCGACACATTATTGAACCCATTCGTCTTTCAGTTCTTCTTTGAGAATGTCGACAACATCTCTACGTGACATAAAACCTTAGCTGTAGCTCACGCTGTCGTGGAACACCGTTTCACTAGCATATCCCCCAAGGTATTCAACTTTCTGGGAGTTTATCAGTTGTTGGGAACTAACAGTTTTAACCAATAGTACTCCATTTCAGAGCCACTTGACTGATTTTAAAGTGCCAGAAATACTCTATAAAGAATTTTAAATATACACTACTGGCCATTAAAATTGCTACAAAAAGAAGAAATGCGAATGATAAACAGGTAGTCATTGGACAAATATATTATACTAGAACTGACATGTGATTACATTTTCACGCAGTTTGGGTGCACAGATCCTGAGAAATCAGTACCCAGAGCAACCACCTCTGGCCTTAATGACGGCCTTGATACGCCTGGGCGTATTGTGACGAGACAGTTGCTTGGCCACCATTGACCAGACATTTTCAATTGGTGACAGATATGGAGAATGTGCTGGCCAGGGCAGCAGACGAACATTTTCTGTATCCAGAAAAGCCCGTACAGGACCTGCAATATGCGGTTGTGCATTATCCTGCTGAAATGTAGGGTTTCGCAGGGATCGAATGAAGGGTAGAGGCACGGGTCGTAACACATCTGAAATGTAACGTCCACCGTTCAAAATGCCGTCAATGCGAACAAGAAGTGACCGAGACGTGTAACCAATGGCACCCCATACCATCACGCCGGGTGATACGCCAGTATGGCGATGACGAGTACACGCTACCAATGTGCGTTCACCGCGATGTCGCCAAACATGGATGCTGTAAACGGAACCTGGATTCATCCGTAAAAATGACGTTTTGCCATTCGTGCAACCAGGTTCGTCGTTGAGTACACCATCGCAGGCGCTTCTGTCTGTGATGCAGCGTCAAGGGTAAGCGCAGCCATGGTCTCCGAGCTGATAGTCCATGCTGCTACAAACGTCGTCGAACTGTTCGTGCAGATGGTTGTTGTCTTGCAAACGTCCCCATCTGTTGACTCAGGGATCGAGACGTGGCTGCACGATCCGTTATAGCCATGCGGATAAGATGCCTGTCATCTCGACTGCTAGTGACACGAGGCCGCTGGGATCCAGCACGGCGTTCCGTATTACCCTCCTGAACCCACCGATTCCATATTCTGCTAACAGTCATTGGATCTCGACCAATGCGAGCAGCAATGTCGCAATATGATAAACCGCAATCGCGATAGGCTACAATCCGACCTTTATCAAAAGTCGGAAAGGTGATGGTACGCATTTTCCTCCTTACACGAGGCATCACAACTACGTTTCACCAGGCAACGCCGGTCAACTGCTGTTTGTGTGTATGAGGAATCGGTTGGAAACTTTCCTCATGTCAGCTTGTTGTAGGTGTCGCCACCCGCCAATCTTGTGTGAATGCTCTGAAAAGCTAATCATTTGCATATCACAGCATCTTCTTCCTGTCGGTTAAATTTCGTGTCTGTAGCACGTCATCTTCGTGGTGTAGCAATTTTAATGGCAAGTAGTGTAGAAAGGTGAAAACATCTCAAAGCCTCCTTTTAATAATCAAAACACATTCTGTCCAGTTGCGTGGATTCTGTTACAATGAACTGAAGAGCCCTGAATAATCCTTGTGTCAGGAGGGTATCTACAGGAGCCCTCTTGTTAGATTGGGTGTTGATATCTACCAGCGGCCCACCCATTCCGCTGGTAGAAGGAGAAAATTCGAAGGTTCCATCTCGGTCCCACAAGCAGCTGGAGAAGTAAGGGCCCACCCAAACAGAGCCCCACGTGCATGGCTAAGCTTTATAAAACCGGGGTGCGGCAAAGCCACCAGAGATTGCCCACTAACGACTGTTCCACCTCGACAGCCATGTATCTCATCGGCGCGCGGCACACTTTACAACTGCGGTTTTTTTTCTAGAGGTTTTACTATACTTCCGATCCGGACAGTCACGCCATGATCCCTGTTGCCTGTGGCACGCAACGTTCCACCGCTGCGTCACACAGTGATTGCTGAAGCAAGCCCAGAGCTTTCAGTGACGGAGCACTGGCGATGCTTACCAGTCCCCAGCCCTGGTGTCACAAGCGCGTACCCAGCAAACAAATACTGTGTCCTTGATACCAAGTATTGTAAACTAGCACGTAGGATGTATATTACAAATGGTTGTCATAGTCATTCATGTAAGTGAAAATTAGATTTGAAGCGGTCCATTGTTTATGAGGACTCGGACTGGAATGAATAACTATGTTAAGATGTTTGGCTAACATGCAATTGAGAAAACACTGATCTGATGTAGCGTTTGTACGGCCCATCCTCTCCCTGACTGGTATCAAAGTCTTACTAGAGGTCAGTAAGCGGGCTATTATGGTAGTAAGCGAGCTCTTATGGTCGTTAACTGTTTCTTTTTCTCACCGTCAATATCTGTCCTCTCAGTGTGGAAAGTACAGAGAGAGGCCATGTTCTAGCGACCAGTTTACGACAAAGTCACTAAATACCTCGAAAGTCGTTAGGTTAGAGGGGTAATGGCTAGAGGAATCGTCTATACCTGGTTGAAGGAGTCATCCCAACATCTGCCCGCTGAAAATTTAGGGACATGCTAAGAATCCTAATGTAAGATTAGTGGTTGGAAATTTAACCATGCTCCCATCGAATATTACCTATGTGTTGGACTGAAAAATTTTTTGTTTGTGGACTATTCAAAATTTTGAGTTACAAGCCATCGCTGAAAATGTGAAATGGCTTCTGAGATGCCCTTTTTTGTTGGCTTTCGGGACGTGCTCATATAGCCATCTCAACAGTGGAATGTCATTTGTGATGATACAATCCTAAGGACAATACAACACCCAGTCCTCGAGTGGAGAAAATCTCCGATACCGTCGGGAATCGAAAGTACGCCCCCGAACGGTGTAATGCCTTGCTGACACATGATATCGACGTCTGGGAGTTACACACTGGAAACTGCTGGCATGGTGTCTTGTGTCCAAGTTACACAATAGACCATGACTGTTGGCACAAAGGTACTGAGTTGCCGGAAATTGCAAGAGTTTAGATATATTACTTCAAGGGATTGCTGACCCTAGTGAGTGGAAGTGAAATGATCGTATGTGCAGCATTGGCTGGGAGACGTCGTCTGGTTTTGAATCAGGTGCTTGATGCAAGTTTTTCTATTTGACGCCACTTTGGCGACTTGCGCGTCTTTGTGATGAGGTGAGGTGAAATGATTACGATAACACAGCATCCACACCGAGGGAAGAAAATTTCCCACTCTGCAGGGAATCGAACGCAGGACCTAGAGATATAACGGCAGCAATGCTAACCGCTAGACACGAGCTGGGGACGTACTAATGAACTACCAGCTGAGAGAAGTATCGTAACAGAAGTCGTAGCAGAAGACGAGCAAAAAGTAGTGATAACAGATGAGTAATTGATTAAGGGATCAGTATTACACTGAAGCGCCGAAAAAACTGGTATAGGCATGTGTGTTCAAATACAGAGATATGTAAACAGGCAGAATACGGCGCTGCGGTCGGCAACGCCTAAATAAGACAACAAGTGTCTGACGCGGTTGTTAGATCAGTTACTGCTGTTACAATGGTAGTTATGAAAATTTAGGGGAGTTTGATCTTGATATTATAGACGGCGCACGAGCGACGGGACACAGCATCTCCGATGTAGCGACGAAATTGGGATTTTCTCGTACGGCCATTTCACGAGTGTACTGTGGATATCAGGAATCATGTAAAACATCAAATCTCTGACATCGCTGCGGCCGGAAAAAGATCCTGCAATGACGGGACCAACAACGACTGAAGAGAATATTTTAACGTGATAGATGTGCAACCCTTCCTCAAACTGCCGCAGATTTCAGTGCTGGGCCATCAACAAGTGTCAGCGTGCGAACCTTTTAACGAAACATCATCGATATGGGCTTTCGGAAGCGAAAGTCCACTCGTGTTCTCTTGATGACTGCACAACACAAAGCTTTACGCCTCGCGTGAGCCCGTCAACACCAACACTGGACTGTTGATGACTAGAAACATGTTGCTTGCTCAGACGAGCCTCGTTTCAAATTGTATCGAGCGGATGAATGTGCACGGGCATGGAGACAACCTCATGAATCCATGGACTCTGCACATCAGCAGCTGGTGCAGGCTCTGTAATGGTGTGTAGTTGGAGTGATATGGGACCCCTGATACGTCTAGATACGACTCTGACAGGTGACACGCACGTAAGCATCCTGTCTGATCAACTGCATCCATTCATGGTCATTGTGAATTCCGACGGACTTGGGCAATTCCAGCGGGACAATGCGACACCCCACACGTCCAGAATTGCCACAGAGTGGCTCCAGGAACATTCTTACGAGTTTAAGCACTTCCACTGTCCACCAAACACCCGAGACATGAACATATTGAGCATATCTAGTATGCCTTGCATTGCGCTGTTGAAGAGATCGCCACCCCCTCGTACTCTTATGGATTTATGGAAGCCCTGCAGGATTCATGCTGTCAATTCCCTCCAGCACTACTTCAGACATTTGTGGAGCCCATGGCACGTCATGTTGCAGCACTTATGTATGCTCGCGGGGGCCTACAAGGTATTAAGCAGATTTACCAGTTTATTTGGCTCTTCAATGTAGTTTTGTGTTGCTAGGAAGCAGGTTTTTGTTTTGAAATTTATTTTTTCAGCCTTGGTATTTGGCAAGTAGTAATGTTGACTATACACAGTAATTTAGTATGCTTAAATTTGTCTGACCTGAGTTGCCTATTCAAATAATAGATCGAAATTTTGATGATACATAAATAATTGTTTCCAGTTTCAGCGTTTTGCTGATACGGGGCTAGCGAACTTTTCTAATATTTCATGAAGCGTTTATTAACAAATGTGTCACAGTTGCAGTAAATATGTCTGGCGACTAGTTTCGAACCAGCTGGTTCATTCTCAAGTGCCGGCCGCGGTGGTCTAGCGGTTCTAGGCGCGCAGTCCGGAACCGCGCGACTGCTACGGTCGCAGGTTCGAATGCTGCCTCGGGCATGGATGTGTGTGATGTCCTTAGGTTAGTTAGGTTTAAGTAGTTCTAAGTTCTAAGGGACTGATGACCACAGATATTAAATCCCATAGTGCTCAGAGCCATTTGAACCCATTCTCAAGTCTGACGTACTGAGGAGGCACTGAAAGTTCCACATTTTAAAGACGAACGTCAAAACGGCAACACATGCTTTACAAAGTTTTGATATTCGTCATTAAGATGAGGCACTTTCGGTGCAGCCTCAGTAAGTCGGGCTTGAGAATCAAACCAGTTAGTTTGAAACTGGTCGCCAAACATATGTAGGGCAACTGTGACAGGTTTGTTACTTAATGCTTTATGATATTAAAAAAAAAAATGTAGCGGTCCACAGTCTACAGACTGTATTTCATATGTGAGACCTCAGTACATTCCCGGCGAATACAGTGTCAAAGTAATGTACAGGAACGCTGCGGGGCGAGGTTGTCACAACCGGCGATAATGCGACATGTGACGACCCTGTCATTCTGAAGGCAAAAATCAAGCAAGTTCGTGCTGTGCAAGAGGATTTAAATCATCGGTTTGAGGAGAAATTTCACAAAGATGACATACACACACACTGTAAACACTAGCGCCACCATGTAACCAATAATGAACGGCGCCAGACGTTACCGTTAGTGAAAATTACCATGCAATGGGTAAGCTAGCATTGACTGTATCCTTCTGTTTTTTGACAAGGGAGAGAACAGGATTACACGCAGAATTTAAGCAAAAAACCTCCATCTCTGTTTTCAGTGTTACTTACTAATTTAATTTCAGCTGCTTCCTTAATAGACTATCCAAATAGCTGGAAGTGCGTTCCAGAATCTCCGTGTTGTTATAGGATGACCAGTCCCAATACAATGTTCTGCAATAGTCGATTTGCTCGCCTTTTATAACCTGACAAACTCTCTGACGCTGAGAGTTTGTCAACTGAGTTAACCCATGTTGCGATCACCTTTTGCCAGAATGGAATAGCGAAAGACAGATCAGACGTGGATTGCGCTATAGACCAGCCGTGTACCGGATGGGTGGCGCTTTAATTTATTGGATCCAAGATCTATGGTCGTCCTCCCTTAAACGGGGAGCATTTCCAACAAGTCTGGCCGTATTTTGCGGAAATATAACGATGAATGTGTTTTCCGACCTCCACCTAAGATTAAGGACCTTTTTGGCTCCGTTAAGGATGAACTTGGGTGTTTATAGTATTCCTTGCAGTTGCGGCGTGTTATACATTATAATATTGTTGCTTTAATTTTCTAGGAAAGCAGTGGTGATAGACAATAAAAGCGGGTTAAAAGCTGTGAGCTGTCTGGGGAAGTTAATCTTGCATTACTGAGCAACTGTTTCACCAGGTATCCTGTCTAGCTTACCAAATTCCCAACCAGACGAACATTAATTATAATCTTTTAATAGTCATACGACAACCGGTGATACTTATATATATATATATATATATATATAAGAGAATTTAAATAAAAAGAAATAAATCAGTTTATATTTGGAAATTTATTTTAACATTGATCATTGAAATTTCAGCATATTTAACGTGAGTCATAACTGAGCTGGTGCCTTATTTAGGACTGTGAAAATGTGAGTTTGTAATCTTACGGAACACATCAAATATGGAGCCAAGATTGGGAGACTGCATACGACACTGCATTCATAAAACAACACACAAAGAACGTTGAAACATATGCAAGAGAAAATTAACCACTACCAACCGATTCAATTTTCAACCAAAGAAGTTACGTTCGTAGCACAATCCTGTCCGTCATATAATTACCACACACTGGTATACTAAATTCATACTAACTCTCTGTGAAATCTTCCCAAAAAGAATAGCTGAGGGCTACTTTCATGATTACACCACATGCTTCACGTGGTCAACTTGGTTTACACAAAGCGTGTAACTCCACAATAATTTTGATAATTAAAATAAATTAGATCGAAAAGCAATTTACAAAAGAAAAACCTCGAACTGGTTACTAACGTCTTACTATTAACCTGATGCGTCAAACAATTATATAAGCACGTGGTAGTGGTCTCACAAAGTACACCCCACGTGGGTTGAACATAAAGAAAAGTTGCTATATTGAAAAATACTGTCAAGACGAGACGTTATAATCTCACGCACATTCACATTTAAGATTGATGAACTTAGTTAGAGTTACTGATCAACACGTGGTTCCACTTTACTCACAAAGTAGTGACAAAGCAACTACCGGAATATATTCTGAACTTCACACGAGAATTACACTGCGCTGCAATTTAAGATAACATTAGATATTTTAGAGCTAAACCTGAAATAAAGGTGATTAAATTTTCAGTTAGGCTGAACTTAAGAAATCCATTGTCCTACGGACTTAGCAGACACGCGCTTAGCCGGAGATCTTACCACTTCAGACGCTCGCCACGGACAGACTGACCTGGTCCCTTTCTGAGGGTGGCTCACAAATACAAACGGAAGTGGCCAGAGGGGCAGCTTCCTATACCAACATGACAAGAGACGGACAGGACCATACTAAGGATAGAAATCTCTCTGCTTTTAGAAAGCGTAGCTACCTGTTCCGACGTTGGTCCTACTGTTCTCTAGCAGACAGGCTTGTCTGCTACCCTCAAGCATGCAACTAGAAATACGTTTGCTCATTCATCCTCTCACACAGAAGGGAAGGGGAATGACAGTATCTTATCATATACAGTATATAAAAGAAAGCGGATGTAGGTTCCGTATGAGACTGTGTGACATGAATTACATATAAACTGTGTTTTAAAGTGTAGTAGTGTGACAGATCGTTCTTGTTTATGTGTGAAAGTAACACGTTCCACTACTCAGTCTCCTCCCAGTTAGTCAGAAACGCCACAGTAAATTTTAGAAGAGGAATTTATGCCGTAAATGACAACAGATTTAAGAAATTAACATGAAAGGAATCCAACAGAGACCTTTCAACATTGATGAGACTATCAGGACCGTGTCGGACCGGTGTACTGAACATAAGCGTCACACCCGCTTACAACAGCCGAGGAGATCAGCTATTGCAGAACACTGTTTGGCACCGGTCATCCTATGGAATATAACACAACACGGATATTCTGGCATTCAATTCCAGCTATTGGGATAGTGGTATTAAGGAAGCAGCTGAAAGTAAATCAGCAAGTAACCTTGTAAGTAGAGATTCTGCGTGGAATGCTGCTCTCTCTCTTGTTAAAAAGTAGAGGGACACTGTTAACGTTGCCTAACATATTGTTTAGTGATTTTCAGTATCGGTAATGTCTGGCGCAGGTCATCTTTAGTTATGTGGTGGGGCTAATGTTTACAATGTGTGTGTGTGTGTGTGTGTGTGTGTGTGTGTGTGTGTGCGCGCGCGTGTGTGTGCGTATGTGTGCGTACGTGTGTGTGTGTGTGTGTGTGTGTGTGTGTGTCTTTCCGGAATTGCTCTGCAAACCGATGGTTTAAATTGCCTTGCACGGCGCTTAATTGCTGGAGTTTTGCTTGCAAACTGACAGGGTGGTCACCTGTCGAAATATAGGCAGTAGTCGACGAAGTCATCCGGGTGCATTCTCGTAATTTGTTTGAACGATATTCTACATTGTAGACTTGTGTTCCGGTCCTCTAGAGGTACCATCCGTCGACGTTTTTGTTCGTTATTGATGAATACACAATACAACGGCCTCCACATGATTACGCAATGGATACCACCAACGATTGTAACGTAGCCGCACGTAGATGACGAAAATCGTCTGGACAAACGGAGTTGAGAGAAGACAATGAAAGGACACACGAGGAGACTTAACTGCACAACCAGCCGTCTGGAAAATCCACTGCTCCACGGTAGTTAGTTTCGCTGCTGAGGTCACCTGTGGCGTTCCAGACTCGGACACGTGCTAACCGTCTCCTGGCCAGATCGCACGAGCGTGCGTGACGCGAGGTCGCCCACCAGTGAAACGTATTGTCGAAATAAGGTGTCGGCATCAACTCAGCAATGTGTCTGCAGCTGCGTGTCTTGCAGGCCAAAGGATTTGTGCAACCTTCCTATCCTTGGACTGGCGTAACGTCATAGTTCCACATTTTGATCACAACACTGATATTGCAGCGTTTACTGTGGCTTGTGTCTTTTATCAGCAGAACTGAGGCATTAGCACTGGAAACAGAACAAATGAAAAGAATTCATTTTTCTGATTTTTTATCGAAAATGTAGTAACACATGTTGTCAGTTGCCCAGAAGCAGCAGAATGTCAAAGTGGTGAGCGATTGGTTCCTTCAAACGGCGGAAGATGACAAATATACACTACTGGCCATTAAAATTGCTACACGACGAAGATGACGTGCTACATACGCGAAATTTAACCGACAGGAAGAAGATGCTGTGATATGCAAATGATTAGCTTTTCAGAGCATTCACACAAGATTGGCGGGTGGCGACACCTACAACAAGCTGACATGGGGAAAGTTTCCAACCGATTCCTCATACACACAAACAGCAGTTGACCGGCGTTGCCTGGTGAAACGTTGTTGTGATGCCTCATGTAAGGAGCAGAAATGCGTACCATCACGTTTCCGAGTTTGATAGAGGTCGGATCGCAGCCTATCACGATTGCGGTTTATCGTATTGCGACATTGCTGCTCGCGTCGGTCGAGATCCAATGACTGTTAGCAGAATATGGAACCGGTGGGTTCAGGAGGGCAATAGGGAACGCCGTGCTGGATCCCAACGGCCTCGTATCACTAGCAGTCGAGATGACAGGCATCATATCCGCATGGCTGTAACGGATAGTGCAGCCACGTTTCGATCCCTGAGTCAAGAGAGGGGGACGTTTGCAAGACAACAACCATCTGCACGAACAGTTCGACGACGTTTGTAGCAGCATGGACTACAGCTCGGACACCATGGCTGCGGTTACCCTTGACGCTGCATCACAGACAGGAGCGCCTGCGAAGGTGTACTCAACGACGAACCTGGTTGCACGAATGACAAAACGTCATTTTTTCGGATGAATCCAGGTTCTGTTTACAGCATCATGATGGTCCCATCCGTGTTTGGCGACATCGCGGCGAACGCACATTGGAAGCGTGTATTCGTCATCGCCATACTGGCGAATCACAAGGCGTGATGGTATAGGGTGCCACTGGTTACACGTCTCGGTCACCTCTTTTTCGCATTGACTGCACTTTGAACAGTGGACGTTACATTTCAGATGTGTTACGATCCGTGGCTCTACCCTTCATTCGATCCCACCGAAACCTACATTTCAGCAGGATAATGCACGACCGCATGTTGCAGGTCCTGTACGGGCCTTTCTGGATACAGAGAATGTTCGACTGCTGTCCTGGCCATCACACTCTCCAGATCTCTCACCAATTGAAAACGTCTTGTCAATGGTGGCCGAGCAACTGGCTCGTCACAATACGCCAATCACTACTCTTGATTAACTGTGGTATTGTGTTGAAGCTGCATGGGCAGCTGTACCTGTACACGCCATCCAAGCTCTGTTTGACTCAATGCCCAGGCGTATCAGGGCTGTTATTATGGCCAGAGGTGATTGTTCTGTGTACTGATGTCTCAGGATCTATGCACCCAAATTGCGTGAAAATGTAATCACATGTCAGTTCTAGTATAATATATTTGTCCAATAAACACCAGTTTATCATCTGCATTTCTTCTTGGTGTAGCAATTTTAATGGCCAGTAGTGTATTCGTAATAACGTCACATGAGCTGGCACGGACATGGGTGTAAGTCAACAAGCCAGTACCAACTTTTGCTGTGACCAACCGTTCAGTAATGTGTTATTGAATCAGTATTAATATTAGCAGTAGTCGTTAGTATGACAAAATGCCTCCGGAACCTGTTCCATACAAATTGATGTCATGTTTTCCGTATGCAGAGAAATTTGCTTGATTAGATTCAATGGTAACACCTAGCTTTGTGTTTTAGTATAACGTAACCGATCTGTATACTTCCTTTGTGCAGATTACTTGTAAATGCAAATGCAGCTGTCGTAATTTTGAAGAGAATAACGTACAGATGCTGCACTCAGAATTTTGGAAGCAAAATTGGGTAAGTCAAGCTAATTTTCTTTTCGACTTAATCAATATAGTGCAGACAAAACAAAGAAGGCTGCGTGATATCAACGATCCTGCTTTGAGCAGAGGACAAATATCTGTAACTGACTCTGTGTGGTGTGACAACTGCGCCAGCCAAAATAAAAATCAGAAGGTTTTAAGGGCTTTAACCTACAAAGTGGTAAACAGTATGGTTGATACTGTCAGTTTGAAATTTCTAGTGTCGGTACATTCGTATGTGCCTTGTGACCGAGATTTCGGCGTAACAGGGAAGAGGAAGAAGGTTTCACCACCAATGACTCCTGACGAAATAGGTGATACGATTAGAGAAGCAAAGAATGTACAACAATTCCATGTTCTAAAGATGATGGAGGAAGATTTCTATGATTTTGCCTCGATATGCGATACATTATTGCATACAGCACCCTGAAGATCAGTTCCGTTTTTTGGATTACAACTGTGAGCCCATCGTAGAAATAAAATATTCGTTCGATGAAATGGAACCGTGGGGGAAGCACAACGTTCTGAAAAAAAGAGCAAGTCTGTCAAGAACATCTCTGCAGTTCGTTCTCAACCATCAGCTGAACGAAGGGCCATTAGTAGCAATGCTTAAAAAGATTTCCTAGAACTGTTTGACTATATAGACATTAATACCGTGCGTTTTACCGCAATATTTGTACATCATAATTAAATTTCTTATACAAATGTGACAGTTGGCTGTAAACATATTTGTAAAGTTAATTTGGGCTTTCTGTAACCACAGCTGTAAATACAGCTTAGTATTTCGTAGTGGCGAGACCGCTTTTTTCTTCTCTTGTAAAATTTGCTTTTCATGACCTGTTCCCTTTCCCATATCAGCGCACAGTTGTCCTAAGCCAATTAGGGATGACTGTGAAGTAGTCGTTGAAAGTCCTCAAAACTAAACTGTCCCAAGTATTCGTGGTAATGTTATCTATCTGTTTCGTCACATTTTGGCAGTGAAGTCTAGGTATAGGATACCTTTTAACTTTTAGCAATTGTTAATACCCGTGTGTGACTTGCCTCTGTAACTATGTAAGGCGCATACTTGAATAAAATGGCAGCCACGTATCTTTAAAAGGGCATATCAAACAATAACAAAGACTAGGACTGGTTATTTGTTAACAGATCTTCCAGTTTAAGGTGAACAATCCAAAGCCATTGAAAGAGACGCTCCATGTGATTATACGATATTATGAGTGGTTAATGAAATATGTGGTTAACGTCGGTAATGACGCTACGACACTCCACCCTGGTTTATGGGTGGTGGTTGGAACAATATCTGGGACAGGAAGTCTGCTATGAATCTGTCTAGCAGTTGGTCAAAGACTGCTGTAATACGCTCCAGTAACTACACTACTGGTCATTAAAATTGCTACACCACGAAGATGACGTGCTACAGACCCAAAAATTAACCGACAGGATGAAGATGCTGTGATATGCAAATGATTAGCTTTCCAGAGCATTCACACAAGGTTGGCGCAGGTGGCGACACCTACAACGTGCTGACATGAGGAAAGTTTAAAACCGATTTCTCATACACAAACTGCAGTTGACCGGCGTTGCCTAGTGAAACGTTGTTGTGATGCCTCGTGTAAGAAGGAGAAATGCGTACCATCACGTTTCCGACTTTGATAAAGGTCGGATTGTAGCCTATCGCGATTGCGGTTTATCGTATCGCGACACTGCTGCTCGCGTTGGTCGAGATCCAATGACATTTAGCAGGATATGGAATCGGTGGGTTCAGGAGGGTAATACGGAACGCCGTACTGGATCCCAACGGCCTCGTATCACCAGCAGTCGAGATGACAGGCATCTTATCCGCATGGCTGTAACGGATCGTGCATCCACGTCTCGATCCCTGAGTCAACAGATGGGGACGTTTGCAAGACAACAACCATCTGCACGAACAGTTCGACGATGTTTGCAGCAGCATGGACTATCAGCTCGGAGACCATGGCTGCGGTTACCCTTGACGCTGCATCACAGACAGGAGCGCCTGCGATGGTGTACTCAACGACGTACCTGGGTGCACGAATGGCAAAACGTCATTTTTTCGTATGAATTCTGGTTCTGTGTACATCATCATGATGGTCGCATCCGTGTTTGGCGACATCGCGGTGAACGCACATTGGAATCGTATATTCGTCATCGCCATACTGGCGTATCACCTGGCGTGATGGTATGGGGTGACATTGGTTACACGTCTCGGTCACCTCTTGTTCGCACTGACGGCACTTTGAACAGTGGACGTTACATTTCAGATGTGTTACGACCCGTGGCTCTACCCTTCAATCGATCTTTTTCGAAACCCTACATTTCAACAAGATAATGCACGACCGCATCTTGCAGGTCCTGTACGGGCCTTTCTGGATACAGAAAATGTTCGACTGCTGCCCTGGCCGGCACATTCTCCAGATCTCGCACCAATTGAGAACGTCTGGTCAATGGTGGCCGAGCAACTGGCTCGTCACAATACGTCAGTCACTACTCTTGATGAACTGTGGTATCGTGTTGAAGCTGCATGGGCAGCTGCAACTGTACACGCCATCTAAGCTCTGTTTGACTCAATGACCAGGCGTATCAAGGCCGTTATTACGGCCAGAGGTGGTTGTTCTGGGTAGTGTTTTCTCAGGATCTATGCACCCAAATTGCGTGAAAATGTAATCACATGTCAGTTCTAGTATAATATATTTGTCCAATGAATACCCGTTTATCATCTGCATTTCTTCTTGGTGTAGCAATTTTAATGGCCAGTAGTGAAACTTTGAAAAGTGGCAGGAATGAGAACAGCGAGAAACGTAATTTCAGGGATGGTGACGTTATCGAATTCTACTACCTAGGCGGCAAAAAACCCATGACGGACGGAGCAGGTAGGACATAAAAAGCAGACAAGCAATGGCAAAAGGGGCTTCCTGGCCAAGAGAAGTCTTCTAGTATCAAACATAGGCTAAACCTGAGGAAGAAATTTCTAAGAATGTACGTTTGGAGCTCAGAATTGTATGTTAGTGAAATACTGACTGTGGGGAAACCGGAACAGAAGAGAACAGACACATTAGAGATGTGATTCTATAGAAGAATGTTGAAGACTAGCTGGCCTGATAAGGTAAGGAATGAGGAAGTTCTGCAGAGAATCGGCGAAGAAAGGGATGGATGGAAAACATTGACAAGAAGAAGGGACAGGATCGCAGGACACATGTTAAGACACCTCGGGATAACGACCATTGTACTAGAGGAAGCTGTACAGGGTAATAAATGTTTTGGAAGACAGAGATTGGAATACATCCAGCAAATAAATGCAACTAGGAGATGAAGAGATTGGCACAGCAGAGAAATTTGTGGCGGGCTGCATCAAACCAGTCAGAAGACTGATGACTCAGAAAAACTAGGTGCAGGCTGAAATTGATTTGATGTGACAGGCGGACTTTAAATAACAAAATGCGCGGATGGGCTGTGTTGACGTTAAATAAACGTTAATTTTATCCATCACAGGAAATCATAACAATGATCAATGAATCAAGGAATTAATGTCAGAGTTTGTCATATGTTAGACTCTGCCTAAGTTCCACGTGCTGTCTCACAGATAGCACAAGTCCATTAGCAAACACCTGCGCTATAATTTTAACATACCAACTGTGTCGGAAAATGCAGAAGTAATTCGTTACTGTACCACATTAAATTGTGGTATTCCACACACAACACGCGACTGTCAAATTATACGAACTATAAACTTCAGCCGCGTGAGTGGCCGCGCGGTTTGAGGCGCCATGTCACAGATTCCGCGGCCCCTCCCGCCGGAGGTTCGAGTCCTCCCTCGGGTATGGGTGTGTGTGTTGTCTTTAGCGTAAGTTAGTGTTAGTTAGATTAAGTAGTGTGTAAGTCTAAGGACAGATGACCTCAGCAGTTTCGTCCCTTAGGAATTCACACACATTTGAACATTTATTTGTTTACTTCATTCAATTATTGCAAGGCTAAGTGAGTTGCGCTCACAAAAATCTCTAAGTATGTGATAGACTAAACTAAATTGTAAGTGCATGAGTGGAAAATTTGGTATCTAGCGTGTAACAAGTTCTGCTTCCCATGACAGATGCAACTAGAATGCTCCCGTGCTTCCATCCTCCAGAAACATACAGCCTCCCACACAACACGATTTCTCCTCACAACCTTCTTTACAATAATTATTATAACGTTAAGTACTACTGAAGTAGCCCCGCTATTAAATTGTTCGCGTAGGAGTACTGATTCGACAGCACCAGACACCAGATATCTAATATATTTATCTATTGCATATGGATTCTTCCAATTTTATTTGATTTTTGGCTGAAATTTTCTTGCAATTGTCATATATTTTTGAGAAAAGAAATTCTGTGGATAGGAATAAACATACGAGGAATTAATTCTATAGAATATTTACTTGTGGCGTCCACAGAATCATGATATCCAGCATGATTTGGATTGCGATTTGCCATTTCTGTTATCCTTAATTGTTATAAAAACATAAAAATGTGTAAATATAAATTTAATATCTTCGAATCATCATATTCGCCATCATTTGTTAAGTTATTGCGATTTGCCTTTTCTGTCGTTCTTATTTACTATAAGAATATAAAAATCTATAAATATGAATGTAATATTTTCGACCTTAGCATTACGTTACAGTATTTTCGTGTGCATTGGATTTGTATTGTCTTAAAAGGTCATTAGGATTCATTATTAGAAAAATGCGCCTAACTGCTAATACGTAGTTGTGAAAGTGATTGGGAAGTAACGTTTGACGGCGCTTGAGGACCATAACCAACCGACATTTAGCTGTTTGTTTTATGTTATTGTAATCATTATTTTTATGTTGACATGTGTGTTAAATCTTGTGGCACTTAGCTGCTAAGGTCATCAGCCCCTAAGCTTACACACTACTTAACCTAAATTATCCTAAGGACAAACACACACACCCATGCCCGAGGGAGGACTCGAACCTCCGCCGGGACCAGCCACACAGTCCATGACTGCAGCGCCTTAGACCGCTATTGTAATCATTAATTCTCAGAGATATTACATATTAAATCAACCTTAATCAGTAATAAATTACAATTATAAATTGGAAAGTTTGGGCACGTGTTTCATTAGATCAGGTTCAATGTTTCCTTTCTATACGTCGTCTTGTACTTTGAACACGTCACTTGGTTCAGTGTCTGTATAGCCCCACAGACATTAAAATGTAGGTAAGCTCAGCGTTTCCCACCGTCCAGCAACCGGAGAAGCTTTGGTGTTTCATGCCTGTGACTCACCTCCTTACGACAGCAGCGACCCTCTCATGAACATTCATTTATTTATACTTCACGATTATCTTTTTATCTGGGAAACTAAAATAGACCATACAAATAACATTTTCGTTGATAATAATAAATTTTTATATTGATTATTTATTCCTCGTTTTAATTAAAAATCTAATGCTACAAAAACGCTAATTCTACCGCTACTTCTATTGCAAAACTACAATAAAACACTCAACCAATTACCCAGCTACAAAGACTATTCTTAGCATTAAAAATCAGTTTTGTTTTCGTTCATTTACTTTGGTACGTTCAAACTGTAAATGGTTGTTTCCCCTACTGGATCCGACCTCATCCTGCCCCCGTTAACAGTCGTTATCTTCTTTGAGCGTAGGGCAACACGTTTCCGCCCTAACAAACAACTCCACGATTCACTGTTACGTCGTAGAAACCACAGTTCCGTGATCACTTATGCAAGCGCAATGTAAATTCTTGAGAAAGCATTTCATTCAGTGGTCGCCGACCTCAACTGTATTCTCTCTACATCTGCAGAGTAGGCCTATATTGTCTAGCCGGGATAGCAGCATGATAACGTGCGATTGGAAGCCTCGTGAATTCTTGCTTGGCCTTCCTGGGTACTGCCGCTGCACTACCGTCCAAGATGCGTCAGTTCGACTCGCTCCTCAGTACTACTTGGAATTCATCATCCTTAAATCCTGACGACCACTACCGGTCATGTCTTCATAGAGCGAAAGTTCCAGAAAGCGTTCTCAGGGGTGCCCACACTGTCGCAGGAGCAACTGTCTTTTTTAATTTTGTATGGATACGCAGTATACGGGCCACGATCGAACGGGTAACGGGGATTAAAAAATCTCATTTTTAGTCTCTTTATGATGTTAGGGAAAAATTCATATGTTCTTCAGCCTGTGTGACAAGTGTCCCATTCATTTTTCCACATTTTTAATATGCGATCTGTTATTGATTTTCGCGTATTGGGCTCAGTTCCGAGTATTCTTTCTAGATGTATTTGTTTGCCCTTCTTTAACCAACGAGGATCACCCTTGTTCCTAATTTCCAAGTCCAGTGGGTATATTCCTAGAATTAGCAGCAATGAGTCCCTTGGAGTAGCGCAGTAGGCACTCGTTAATCTTAGTAGCACTCTTGGTCGAACTCTTTTTTTCTAATGAGACTGGCCAGTCGTTGTGGCCGAGCGGTTCTAGACGCTTCAGTCCGGAACCGCGTGACCGCTACAGTCGCAGGTTCGAATCCTGCCTAGGGCATGGATGTGTGTGATGTCCTTAGGTTAGTTAGGTTTAAGTAGTTCTACGTTCTAGTGAACTGATGACCTCAGATGGTATGTCCCATAGTGCTCAGAGCCATTTGAAGCATTTTTTCTAATGAGGCGGTCTTCAGGATCTGAACTCTATGAGCCCAAATGCTCGCACTATATCCTACGGTTGGTGCTAATATGGATCGGTGATATACCCTGATTGTTTCCAAGTGAAGCCGAAATTGTCTATTTGCAGTAGTTAAAATTTTGTTCATTACCTTTGTATCTTTTCTGCCTGCCCGTCTATGTGATGTGCAAAGTTACGACGTTCGTCCAGGAATACGCCTAGATATCTCGTGACTGCCGTGAAGGACTCAGGCTCAGCGTGTCTTCTGACAGCTATCACTGACCTCGTAACCTGTGGCTGATTGTTTTTTCTCCCAGAAAACGGACCACGCCCACGCCCAGCAGTGCACATAAACCACACGTCGTACCGAGTTCGTCACGTCACAACACTAGATTGCATGTGTGTCTCATATCCTGCTAAACTATACTTGCATGACTGACAAATCTGCCAATGAGACGTCGTGTCACGTATTCCAGAATCCTCTGTGAAAAAGAATGGATTATTAAACAGGGTGATTATAACTGAAGTTTTAAACCGTTGTAGAAATAACACCACTGGTGAGAATAACTTCAAATTGCAACGGAATATTATCGGAGAAGAGGGTAAACGTATGGCAGAAGAAAAATAAATAGTTGCAAAATGGCGCTGTAAGCATCATAATTTAATAGTGGTAACTACAAATGACAAATGAATCATACAACTATGGCTAATGTGTATTTTTGATGTTAAACGAACTGTACTACTTACAAGGGAACCTCCCGATCGCACCCCCCTCTGATTTAGTTATAAGTTGGCACAGTGGATAGACCTTGAAAAACTGAACACAGATCAATAAAGAAAACAGGAAGTAGTTGTATGAAATTATGAAAAAAATTTGTAAAATATACAAACTGAGTAGTCCTTGAGAAGATAGGCAACATAAAGGTCAGTTGGAGTCTAGGTGCGTCGTGGTCCCGTGGTTAGCGAGAGCAGCTACGAAACTGGAGGTCCTAGGTTCAAGTCTTCCTTTCAGTGAAAAATTTAATTTTTTATTTTCAGTTTATGTGACAAACTCTTACGTTTTCAGCACTATTTTGGGAGTGATTATCACATCCACAAGAAAACCTAAATTGGGCAAGGTAGAAGAATCTTTTTACCCATTCGCTAAGTGTACAAGTTAGGTGGGTCGACAACATATTCCTGTCATGTGACGCACATGCCGTCACCACTGTCGTATAGAATATATCAGACGTGTTTTCCCGTGGAGGAATCGGTTGACCTATGACCATGCGATCAAATGTTTTCGGTTCCCATTGGAGAGGCACGTCCTTTCGTCTACTAATCGCACGGTTTTGCGGTGCGGTCGCAAAACACAGACACTAAACTTATTGCAATGAACAGAAACGTCAATGAACGAACGGACAGATCATAACTTTGCGAAAATAAAGAAAGTAAAATTTTCAGTTGAGTGGAGACTTGAACCAAGGACCTCTCGTTCTACAGCTACTCACGCTAACAACGGGACCACGGCGCTGCTGAGCTCACATGTACCTTGATGTTGCTTATCTTGCATATGGACTACTCAGTTTGTATATTTCACTAATTGTTTTCACGGTTCCACACAACTTCTTCCTGTTTTCTCGATTGATCTGTGTTCAGTTTTTCAAGGCCTATCCACTGTGCCAACTTATAACTACATCTGAGGGGGGTGCGATGGGGAGCTTCCCTTGTTAGTGAGCATGGATGTACAGGCGTGATACTGTGAAACTGTTAGTTACGTAAGCCCATCCACCATGGAAAGGTCTATCACATCGGATGGGAAAAATCGGTTTTTAATTGTTACGAGACCAACAACCGTATAAAAAGCATCAATCACATCGGTTTTTAATTGTCCTGAGGCCAGAAACCGCAAAAAAAGCATCAATCAAAATCAAATCGGATTATTAACTTCCGTGTGACTGACGCAAAACATGTTCAATCTGCTGTCCACCGTTTTCTGCAACAAGTTGAAATCGAGAAACATCATGTTCCACAACATGTTTCCGGAGTCGCGTACAGATTGTGTAGCGCAATGCGTGCCTTCAATGCAGCTAAGTTTGCAATCGAAACACTGATCACAACATCTTTCAGATAGCCCCACAGCCAGAAGTCACACGGGTTTAGAGCAGGTGACTGGGACGGCCATGATGTAGGGAAATGGCGGCTGATAATTGTAGCATTTCCGAAATGGTGCTTCAGCAGCAGCTTAACTAGATTTGTAATGTGTGGAGGTGCGCCATTTTGCATAAAAATGATCGCATCCACACATCCACGCTGTTGGAGAGCTGGAATGACGTGGATGTGCAAAACACACTCATAGTGTTTACCAGTGACAGTACAGGTAACAGTACAGGAAGCACCTCTCTCTTCGAAAAAATATGACCCTATGATAAACGATGCTGTAAACCCGCACCAAACAGTGACCTTTATAGTATGAAGTGGTACTGGTTGATTTGCGTGTGGATTTTCCGTTGCCCATATTCGACAATTATGTGTATCGACATATCCTGTCACATGGAAGTAGACTTCGTCTGTCCATAAAATCTTCCACAGCCAATCATTGTCAAATTCCGTGCGAGAGAGAAATCCTAAAGCAAAGGTCTCTCTTGCTGGCAGGTCAACAGGAAGTAACTCACGCACATGGGTAATTTTGAATGGATAGCAAAGAAGGATGTTTCGTAGGATTTTACGCACCGTACTCATGGGTATGTCCGATGTTCGGGCAATTATCAGTTCACTACACATTTGCAGACCACCACTCGTCTCCTCCTGCACTGCTGTGGCCACTGCTTCCACTGACGTCGAATTAATTAGTTTCTTCCCTCTACCAGGCAGCACACCAAAAGAACAAGTCTTTTCGAATTTCCGAATCATTTTCTCCAGACCCACGGCAGTCATCGGACCAACGCCTTTTTTCAAACGCTTCAGTGTCCGGAACTTCTGCAGAGCGACGTGTGCATAATCATTATTCTTATAATACAGCTTTACAAGCAGAGCGCGATCCTGCATTGAGACAGTCATGGCCAGAGTCTCAGACGCAAAAGGAGGAAAATCCATGTATCCGGCGTGTTCATACCAGGTCTACGCCTGACAGCTGATTTCATTTACGTATTATGGCACATAAAGCGCTATCTATTGATCAGTTTTCTCTTCTGCCATACGTTTCCCCCCTTCTCCGATAGTATTCCGTTGCAATTTGACGTCATTCTGACCAGTGCTGTTATTCTTACAGCGTTTTGAAACTTTAATTATAATCACCCTGTACATCACACCTAGCTTTGAGACTACATCGTAGGTAATGCTGCGGGCAGCAATGAAAATTTACACTTCTCATAAAGCGCCTTAGGCAGAAAAAGTGCAGGATTTCAAAGGATTATGATACAGTTAACGAAATGTACCACTTTACTTTTCGTGTACAGTAGAAATAATTTATGGGACCCAGTTTATTATATACTAAGAAAAAATGACATAAATGACAAAATATCTTTAGAATTACGCGACTTGTCATTTTTTCTATATCAAAAATAACTTGGAGCCCACAGATTATTTCTACTATCCTACTTTCTTTCAACTTATTCACCTCATCCTAAGAGAAATAAAAATGTAAAAGAGTAGCTAAATGACGAATTTAAGAAATAATATATATTTTACTTTATGTTTTTATATGTTATCAGTGGTAAGTGGACACACTGAGTGCATTCAGGAGCTATTCATGAGCCCACATTTTGTGAGCAGATAAATGTAAAAGCTTAGGTATGATATATATGTTAAGATTAATAAGGTATAAAAAAAGGAAACTCCTGGATGGAAAGTAACAATATTATGAATAGGATAAATGCTACTCACCAATAGCAGAGATGCTGAATCACAGATAGCACAGAAAAACGACTGCCACAAAATGAGCTTTTGGCTTACAAGGCCTTTGTCAGAGATAGAACATACACATATATGTTCTATCTCCAATAAAGGTCTTCTTGACTGAAGGCTCGTTTTCTGACAGTATTTTTGGTGTGCCCATCTGCAACTCAGCATCTGTGCTATATGGTCAGTAGCAACTATCCTTTTCATAATATTGCTATGTAGAGTATATATACATATATATATATATATATATATATATATATATATATATATATATATATAAAGAAAGATGATGAGACTTACCAAACAAAAGCGCTGGCAGGTCGATAGACACACAAACGAACACACACATACACACAAAATTCAAGCTTTCGCAACAAACGGTTGCTTCGTCAGGAAAGAGGGAAGGAGAGGGAAAGACGAAAGGATGTGGGTTTTAAGGGAGAGGGTAAGGAGTCATTCCAATCCCGGGAACGGAAAGACTTACCTTAGGGGGAAAAAAGGACAGGTATACACTCGCACACACACACATATCCATCTGCATATACACAGACACAAGCAGCCATTTGTAAAGGCAAAGAGTTTGGGCAGAGATGTCAGTCGAGGCGGAAGTACAGAGGCAAAGATGATGTTGAAAGACAGGTGAGGTATGAGCGGCGGCAAATTGAAATTAGAAATTAGCGGAGATTGAGGCCTGGCGGATAGCGAGAAGAGAGGATATGCTGAAGGGCAAGTTCCCATCTCCGGAGTTCTGACAGGTTGGTGTTAGTGGGAAGTATCCAGATAACCCGGACGGTGTAACACTGTGCCAAGATGTGCTGGCCGTGCACCAAGGCATGTTTAGCCACAGGGTGATCCTCATTACCAACAAACACTGTCTGCCTGTGTCCATTCATGCGAATGGACAGTTTGTTGCTGTGTTGCCGTGTTTGCGCAATATACGGCGTAAAGACGATTTTCAAACCGACAAGGAAGATCAAAGAGTGTCTTAGATCGGCGAAGGAGAAAAGAGACCCACTTGCAATGTCGGGAATATACCGTATACCATGCACATGCGGAAAAGTTTATGTCGGAATGACTGGACGATCAATTAACACCAGGATCAAAGAGCATAAGCGACACTGCAGGTTGGGGCAGGTGGAGAAATCGGCCGTGACAGAGCATGCACTGAATGAGAGCGACCACGTAATAAAATTCGCCGACACGGAAGTTCTGGCTGTAGAGAAGCACTATCACACGCGCTTGTTCAGAGAAGCTGTAGAAATCCAAAAACACGCGAACAGTTTCAACAAGGAAGAGGAAAGCCTTAAGGTAAACGGATCCTGGCTGCCCGTACTGCAGCGAACGACCGTCGCAGGTAGCAAGAGGAGAACCGCACCGGAAATGACCGCGGAGAAGCCCTCGGACGTTGGCGCGCCAGGTACATATAGTCTGCGGCCGCGAGCTCTCCTCCAGTTCACCACTGGCAATGGAGGGTGAAGCTTTGACAATGCCAGCCACTCGTGCTGACGAAACATCAGAAAAATCATTAGATGAACGTCGGCCAAAGAACCCGAGACAGAAGGTAATAGGCAGTTTGTCAACAAGTGGCCTCGAAAGCCTTACCAATTTTATATTAGAATTGCTTGCATTATTGATTTTTTTCAGTAGAAGCTCCATATACACAGAAAAAATTATCATTAATACAATTTAAATTTATTTTCATTTTGTATTTTTATTATTAATTTTTTCTATATACATGGGAAACTCAGGAACCAACAATGAAAAACCTGTAAGGCTTTATTTTGATGAAGAGATAGAAAAAATGATATGTAATAAATCTGAATTATACTATTCAATTTTTAAAGATGAAGAACAGGAAGAAGTCATTCCAGATTTTGTTTTTGATGATGACGAAAATGATAGTGGCAGCAGATAAGGTGACAGCTAAAGCAATCTTTGGACTGCATAATGTCCATATGGCAATGTATTTTTTTTTTATTTTCCAAAATGTATCTTTAATGATCATGAGAATACAATGATTTTTTATTTACCTCAACTGAATAAATTTCATAATTAATGCTTCCTATTAGATTCATAGTTCTGTATTGTTCAATATTATTAAACAACCTATCTTTATAATCTAAGTTTATTTGTGTTTAATATCACTTTTCTTGACTCCTTTCGATTTTTCTCCTTTGTGTCACGAACTTTATAAACTAACTATTTTGCTCTCAAACTACAAAATTCTTCTATTCTGTTTTAATTACATTTATCTTTCATTTTTCCGAAAACTTTTGTTGTTTGATCATGGAATATTGTATATATTTTCTGTCGGATACTCACTAATATCAAATTTATCAGTCACTTATTTCATGTCTTCATTGAAATCCTCAGTCTGTATGTTGTAGATAAAACTGTCCATATCTCCATATCAAAGCTCAATATTTACACATGTATTTTGTTTTTGTACGTCTATGGTGAAATCATACATAACTTGATTAGATAAATCAAGTCTACTGGTATTAAAGTGAATTGGTTTATTAAATACAAATTTTGTTTTATTCATAAGAATTGTAGGAATATTTTCATTAACAATTGTTCTTCCTTTGAAACTAGGCTTTGCCACAAGTCTCTCACATTTTCCTCCATTTAAAACTAATTTTATATCCACTCAGATTCCAATACTTTCCTTTGGTTTCCAAATAAGAGTTATTCATAATTTTGTATAAAACCGTTCCAAAATTATTCTATACAGAGTTATTCATCAGTTTGTAGAAATATTTTCTAAAATCATTCTTTACTTTGATCCTCAATTCTATATTCAAATTTGTATGTATTTATTCAACCAATGAGATTGTTTAAATTTTAAAACTTTGTGTATTTTTGTTACCTTTATTCTTAGAGACAGACACTGTTTATGATTTCTAAGTGAACTGCATCATTATTTGTAGCATCCAGAATAGTCTACAACTTACTTTCTCTCATTCCAGGAACAGCTTTATTTTTGGGAGTTAATAGTATATCTTAGTGTAAATCATGCAGTTCTCTAGGATATTCTAGATCAACTTCAATTATATAGCCAATTTCAGGAGTGTCTGATAGCTGACTTACTTTTTTAGAATCAAATAAATCTGGTTCATAACTTTCACATTCAGCATGTGGTAAAAATTGACACATAGCGTAATCATACAGATTGTTTGCATCTAAATATGCTCATTAATTTGATAATTATCAATGTTTTGATGTTAAACTTTTCCAAAACTGATTTTCTATGGTCATAACCTTCATAACTTACATCACAGTCATTCAGTTTATTGTAAGATTATTGTCTAATTGGCAACTTTCTTTCTTCAGATTTCTTCCAACTATCCATAGAATCATAGGAATAGACATATTTCTCGATTAGGCTAGATTGATTAGATTTTCTGGAAAAGTCCTTTTAATCTACATGAAATAAAACAGCCCACAGAAAATATTTTTTAGCGTTATTTTTCATATTAATACAATCTTTCATATATTTTATTGTTTTTTACAAGCCAGTATAACATGAGTCTCTTCACGGAAAACATATACTAATTCCTTGTTGCAAGACTATAATTTTATTTAGTGATCAACTTTATCTTTGTGCCTGAAAATTCACCATTTCTGATAAAATATTTTGTCAAACTTTCTGGGGAAATCTAAGTGGTCTAACATTTCCACCTGCCTGCATTCTGCACCACCAAAAATTAATTATATTTTATTTTAAGTCCACAATGAAATTTTAGAAAATACCACACTATTTCATAATTTTGGGCTTCGAAGCATTCAAGACAGAATTGGTCTGAATTAAGTTTAGATTATTTTCGTAATTTATAGTCAGTAATCTGTCAGAAAATTCTTTATCAATTAGATAATCTCTAACTGTTCTTCTCTCTTGGTTTTTCAAGTACATGAATATAAAATGGAAATATTTCTTTCAATGGTATAGTTTCATTGTTATGAAATCTCATCATCTTCAGTTTTAGAATAAGGAAATTGTTTCCAAGAATACCTATTAATACATGTATTTAGATCAGCTTTATTTAATGTACTATGTTAGCCAAATTATTTGTTCCTCAGTAATCACGAAGATTGTGAGCTGCTCCACTTTAATATCTTACTTAATAGAAATAAAAATTAATAGGATAAAATAAAACTAACAGGAATCATGAGCATCAGCCTTTGGGCTGCACCTAGATTCGTTACTTCTGAGATTTTCCAGAGCAGATTAATGACATGCTTTTGAGTGGTTTTTCTTTACATTGTTCAAATGGCTCTGAGCACTATGGGACTTAACTGCTGAGGTCATCAGTCCCCTAGAACTTAGAACTACTTAGACTTAACTAACCTAAGGACATCACACACATCCATGACCGAGGCAGGATTCGAACCTGCGACTGTAGCGGTCACGCGGTGCCAGATTGTAGCGCCTAGAACTGCTCGGCCACTCTGGCTGGCTTTCTTTACATGATAAGTTTGAATAGGAACAATACAAATCGTTAATTTCTTGACAACCACTGAATTCAGAGAAAAATTAATTATATTTCAATTAAGATATAATCATGAAATAAATGGTGAGTTAAACAGTTAGACTAAAAAATTTATGAATAATCCTAGATGTGAAGTAAAAGGCATATAGACACAGTAAGTAAAAATGAATTATAAACTATGAAAAATGAAGTATAAAAGAGCCGATAAAATTATTAAAAGTAACAGAAGCATCATTTTGTTTATGGCCAAATTATATTGATTTTCAGTTTGTTCATGATAGCAGTAATCCTGACATTGTAATTACAAGCAAAATATATGTGTGTATGAACTATATGGTCACCGATGTTCAAAAGATCTATATGGAAAAGGTAATGCAATATGTCTTTTTTTCCAAAATATGAACAATGAACCAATAGGGATATATGCAGTTAAAGAAGACAAATGATACTTGGAGACTGATGAGAATATGCCAAAATACCAAACGAATCTATTTGATTGCAACAATTCATCAGCATTTGTGACTGAGGTAATTAATATTTTAAATGATGCAAAACTGAGAAATCTGTCTATAATTTTATTCACAGAAATGTACAAACAATGGTTATTGAACAATATGTAGACAATGTAAAAATGAATGCCATACAAGAATATAAACAGCAAACAAATAATTTGTGTATGTGGAAAAATGTTTCAATATATTATTGTATTAGCCACTTGAAATGAATTCCGAGTGATCAACATTCCAAGATATTGTAACGATTGAAAAAAAAAGATGGACAAAAAAGTGAATGTTATAAAATAAGAAAAATGTATCTGTTGTCTAGAAATTAAAGATTTGCATTGTTTCTATTCAAACTTATCATGTACAGAAAAACAATTCAAAAGCATGTCATAAATCTACTGTGGAAAATCTCAAAAATAACAAATCTGGGTGCAGCCCAAAGGCTGATGCTCATGT
Organism: Schistocerca piceifrons; assembly: GCF_021461385.2. Taxonomy (NCBI): domain Eukaryota; kingdom Metazoa; phylum Arthropoda; class Insecta; order Orthoptera; family Acrididae; genus Schistocerca; species Schistocerca piceifrons. The sequence goes on along the minus strand of NC_060143.1, from coordinate 87,377,361 downwards.
TTCCTGTTAGTTTTATTTTATCATGTTATTTTTTATTTCTATTAAATAATATACTAAAATGGAGCAGTTCACAATTGTTCAACTTAGAGATCATTCTGGAACAAATAAGTTGGCTAACATAGTAAATTAATTAAAGTTGACCTAATTACATGTATTAATATGTTTTCTTGGAAACAATTACCTTATTCCAAAACTGAAGATGATGATGAGAGCTCATAATAATGAAACTATACCACTCAAAGAATTATTCCAATTCATATTATTGTATTTGAAAAATGAAGAGACAGAAGAACAGTTAGAGATTATTTAGTTGATAAAGCATTTGCTGAGAGACTACTAACTATAAATTACGAAAATAATCTGCACTTAATTGAGTCCAGTTCTTTCTTGAAAGCTTTGAAGCCCAACATTATGAAATAGAGAGGTATATTTTAAAAATTCATCATGGACTGAAAAAAAAAATTTAATTTTTTGAGGTACTGAATGCAGGCAGGCGGAAATTTTATGCCACTTAGCTTTCACCAGAAAGTTTGAAAAAATATTTTATCAGAAATGTCGCATTTTCAAGCACAAAGATAGCGTTGATCATTAAATTTTTGGCACGACACTTAGAAAATGTAACAGATCTACTAAGGAGACTGCCTAACTATGCTTGTCCATCCTCTTTTATAATACTGCTGTGGGTGTGGGATCCTTACTAGATAGAACTCACAAAGTACATCGAAAAAGTTCAAAGAAGGGCAACACGTGTTGTATTGTCAAGAAATATGGGAGAGTGTCACAGAAATGATACAGGATTTGGGCTGGACATAATTTAAAAAAAGGCATTTCTCATTTTGATGGAATCTTCTCACGAAATTCCAATCACAAACTTTCTCCTGTGAATGCGAAAATATTTTTTTGACACCGACCAACACAGGGAGAATTTATCACGATAAAATAAGGGAAACCACAGCTTGTATGGGAAGATATAGACGTTTGTTCTTTCCGCGCGCTATGCGAGATTGGAAAAACAGACAATTGTAAAGGTGGTTTGATGAACCCTCTGCCACGCACTTAAATGTGATTTGCAACGCAACCTGACTTTCAATAATCCCTATAAAAGAATGGCCCTGACTGACAATAACCTATACCTGTCATGAATCACTTACCTCACAAAAATTTTCGTTACTCGAACTAGTGCAATACAGCGAGCGCCACTACTGCCAGCTAAGTAAAAGATTCTAACTACTGAAGGCACTAACTACTGATAGGCATAGTTAGCAAATGAAAGATTTTGATAAAGAACAAACAATGTATTTACCTTAATAGTGTTCAAAAGTCATAATATATATATATATATATATATATCAGTTCATGACATCCAGTCTTACAAATTTACTCTCTCTGATGGACACACGTCTAGATCATCCGCTCTCAAAATTCCGCCATCTCACTCCCCACATCCACCACTGCTGGCGGCTCACCTCAAACTGCGCAACGCTACGCGCTGTTCACATCGTACTGCCCAACACTACAATATCAAATTCCAACAATGCAAACCAGCCACAGACTACACACAGCACAGTCAGTGATTTTCATATAGAGCGCTACATGGCGTAACCAATATAAAAACCTAACAGCGTACTTACACCTAGACCTCTTTTGATCACATGTTCCTCGGCTGCAGTGGCTGTTGGGGCGTTTGAGGGTAGGGGGAGAGCAGTAGGAGGCCAGAAATCGATGTCCATTGTTGTCTTCTGCTGTTGAGAAGCAATGCCTCGTTATTGTGACTGATATCACAGCCTGTGCAGGACGCAATTAGTTTTTCGTCAGTTGTTATGACGTGATCATCATGTGATGTCCTTTTTATATGACAGTTATTTACTTACGACTTCGATATCCCATCGCAGGTGCACTGGCGGAGCTGTTGTTCAAAATTCCACAACAGTTCTACTTAATTTACATTATTTCACTGTACAAAATTGTCTTCACAGACGTAAACAGTATGTGTCAAGTACAGTATGGCGGCCTTACAGCATGTGGATGAGAATCGATTATCGTTTCTTTCAGTGATATTTGCGATATTGACAGTCTGATATCGTTTGAGACAGCACATCTTTAATCTATTGCGTTAGTAGTACACTAGATTAAGGCAATTGAAGGATTCTCAGTTTTTGAGTTCTATTATCTCATAAAGAATATTATCGCCATTTCTTGTATTGTGAATGAAAATTTCAATTTCTTTCTTTTGTGTTAGCAGAAGAGCCAACATCGTGTTACGAGTGGAGGCCGAAATGCACGCGTTTTAGCTCAAGCAGGCTAGCGTGAGGAGGGAAGAACTATACTGACGTGAGGTCTGGAACATGACAACGAATGAGAATTCAGAAAGCGGACGTAATGAGTTTGATACTTAACTTAAATCCATTAATGATGAACGTCGCTCTTCACGGTACATGATTCACAATATTATCTGTTCAGAATACATTCCTGAAGTAATTATAGTAACTGAATATGGCACCTTGCTAGGTCGTAGCAAAGGGCGTGGCTGAAAGCTATACTAAACTGTCGTCTCCGCAAATGAGAGCGTATGTAGACAGTGAACCATTGCTCACAAAGACGGCTGTACAACTGGGGCGAGTGCTTGGGAGTCTCTCTAGACGAGACAAGCCGTGTGGCGGCGCTCAGTCTGCAATCACTGATAGTGGCGACACGCGGGTCCGACGTATACTAAGGGACCGCGGCCGATTTAAAGGTTACACCTAGCAAGTGTGGTGTCTGGCGGTGACACCACACTTTCATGGTTTTTCTCTTTTACTTATTTCGATTTCTGTGCAAAATTTCCAACTTGTTTTCGATTTTAAGACGTTGACCTGTGTCTTTACTATGTGTTTCTATTGCTGATTTGTTACATTTCTTAGGTCTGTAGCAGCCTATATGTTCCTTAAATCGAGATCTGAATTTTTTGGATGTCTGTCCTATATATTTGTTGCAATGACTGCAGGTAATTTAGTAAAAGTCCAGATGCGTAAAGCTCTGTACCTGTAGCCTCCTACTTAGCTCGTTGGATCTGCTTAAGCAGATTGTCACATCTTTGTTTTTGAATAATCTAGTCAATTTTACAGACATTATACCAAGATATGGTATTTTTACATATTTCGGTGCTGGGGTTCTGCGAGCGTAGTTTTATATTGTCTGTTAAGTTTATTTTTTATCTGTTCTGACATTGTATTAACGACTTAGAGATCATATCTGGTGTTTATTGCAATACATTTTTGGTTTCTTTTTGTTGTTGGAGGTCTTTATGTTGAAGTGGAAATTTGTAGGCTGTCTAACACTGATCTACACTCAGCTTGTGGGAATTGGGATGTATCGAGGAGTTTGGTGTAGTGCTGTCTGCGCCAGTAAGTTTTCCATGAACATTGAAAGATACCTGCTGGTTCTGTTTTGACATACCAGTACGTGCAGACATGTCAAGAAAATATGTGGTATTGTTCTCTTCATGTGAAAGGGAGAAATGAATATTTATTAAACAAGGTTGCTACTTCATCAGCTGTTCCATCACTTAGAATAAGGGTGTCATTCACATACCTCTATAGAATTTAACTTTGCTTGTGATATTATCTTTTAGTTTCAATATTTTTTCTCGATATTATGATTAATGAATATTTTGCCAATTAGGCCAAAAAGAGGGCTTTTCATTGAAAGTCGTATGTCCTGCATATAAATTTTGTTATTGAAAGAAAAGTACTCATGTGGGAGTACTAAATTAAGTATATCGATAAATTCTATTATTTCTGGTTTGCTGTTTGTCTTGTTTTTGGTTAGGTTTCTTTTTTATTAGGGTAACTGTTTCATCCACAAATAAAAAGCAAACTGAACAAACAGCAATAAGCTACACTCACGACTGAAGCACCCCAGCAATGTTATGTTGTGGTATAATCTCTGAAAAATTAGCTAGATTATTCAAACACAAAAGTAAAAATCAACTTCAGCACCACCAGCATCTAACCAGCAGGCTTATACAAAATATAAAACCGACAAATACAAATACTAACGCATCTAACACTTATAATATTATCTGTGGCCAATGCAAAAATATTATATAGGTCATACTGGTAGAAAATAGGCCAGACAGATAGAATTTCAAAACTCGATTTAATGAACATACAGACTGCTACAGACTACAGTTATGTAACAAAACAGCAGAAGCAATACGCATTGAAGACAGAAGTCCCACTTTGAAAATAGGAAAAAGTAAAGAATTGGCGTTACGGAAGAAGTGAAACGTGTTGCGGCATGGTTGACTCATGCAGTGGATAATCCGAAACTAATAAAACCAACATAGTTAGGTCTTTGTGTCCTGATCCATATATGTTTCACATACTTAACGTCAAATATTTAACACATTTCCTAATTTGAAAAGTAACCCGACCTTTGAAACTTTTCTTTAGATTAGAAGTATCAAAATCTTAGACAAGTGGTGGTCAGTAATGGTCAGTAATGTTGAATACAGCAGTAAAGCAATCTTTATTTATTTTGTTTATTAATTAAACCTATTATTATTAGGACCATCAAGACCTCTTTTACATCAGACCAGTGTTTCACTTTTTTTTAGTTACCTAAAAATAACAGTTTTAATATGACAAATAGTATTAACATTATCTGAGTGTCTATAGAGACAATGTGAGTAAATAAAATAGTACCAGCAATACTTCTATTACTGCTGCTGCCACTAATAACGATAAGAATAACAACAACAACAATAATAATAATAATAATAATAATAGTGACAGATAAAAAAGAGAATTTATAGATGCACAAAAGAGATATTTTTTGTTACAGCGTGCTCTGAGGAAAGGGAATTTAAGGAGATTCCACGGGCTAAAATACTGGTAAATGAAGACGATCTAGTTGAAAACAAGGAATGTATAAGGGTAACGAGTGTATACAGGGACAATGATAGTCATTATTGTTGCTTCAGTAGATATGTCTTTAACTGCCTTCTGAGACTGGCAGTGTTATTCATTTCTCCAACATAATGAGAAAGGTTATTCCAGATTCAGGTTCCTGCTACTGAAAAGGAGTTCGAGCTAAAAATGTTGTGTGTCAGTTTAGTGTTGATCAGAATAAGTAAAGAGAGAAACGTCTGAATACGTTCAGTTCTTCTCAGCTGTTTGAAAATCAAATAAAGTAAGAGGTTTATCAGCACAGTTATTCATAAATTTTTCTAAGGGGGCGTTTCACAGGTTAATGCAGGCTAAGATATTTTACGTGTCAATAACGTCTGGATGTACAAACACCTGATTATGAGCTAAATATGCTCGAAACGTGTTGCAGCGTATTAAATGAAACAGAAAATAAATAAATGTCGTCTGGTAGCAGAACAATATAAATAATTATTCCACACTGTCCCGCTTCCTAAACTTAGTCAGCATTATTATAGTTTTGTCTGGCTGGATGGCTTGGCGTAAGTCTTTCAACTGGACGCCACTTCGGAGACTTGTGTGTCCCTAACCAACTCCAGTTATCCAGCCAAGGAAATGGAACTTACAGTTTAATGTCCAATCAGAACTATGTGTCGTTTACGGACACTCTCCACGTCGTCGAGAAGTGAATGGCGGGTTAAAACGCAGACGGAATGATGCGTGATCTGATCATAATTCGATCCTGCGACCTTCTGGTTTTCAGATATGCACTATTCCGCTAAAGCACCAGAACTGGCACAGGTTCTACTCACTCTTTGTTGCAGTGGCTGTTTAGAGCTTTCCCTCCAGATATTGCCTCCTCTGCAGCTGATCAGCTCGTAACTTCCCTCATTGCCACGAGGTCTCACCCCAATTAAATATGGTACACCGAAGCATTTCTATTGTGCCATGTCGGCAGTGGTGACGCCTATTTTCTGTCCTCCTCCTCCTGTAAGGATGGCGTTCGTGGTCTGCGCCCCCCGATGGCCCGATGCGGTCTTGTGGCGCCGGCGCACACTAGAGGGCGCTTTGGCTGGTGGAGCGTGGAGTGACAGCCAGGACGAAAGTGGACAGAGACGATGTGACAGGGCTGTGGATTGTGTTGTGTGCCCGACCTGCTGGTCTGTGGAATCACATGCCCAAGCTGTCTATAAGTCCTGCTGGTTGGGCAGAACGGCTTCGAGAACTGTGTGTGAAGGCTATACTCGGAGGAATGCATTATCTCTAGCTGAATTGGTATCGTTTATCCGGTGGGGCGCCCTATCGCCCTTCAGACTTGCAAGTGGTGGACGCACATTATATTGGAGAAGTAGGACATGTCATAAATTGTGTAGCTTCCGTGAGACCCGACTGGTGTTGACCTGTTGTGATTGTGAGAAGAACTTGTCCTCTTGCCACCACGCAGAGAATTAGGGAAGATACGTTTTGCCTTTCAAACATTAGGGTATTGCTTTAGTGTACGCTTGTTCTGGAAAGTCTAATTCATGCAGTAGTGAAGTTGACGACGTACAACGTTTGACAGAATCATTTTAATGCACTCGTGTTATTTACCTGTCATGGATTCTTAAAGACGGTGAATTTCAAAGTGTTCGTTGTAATGTACAGTTACACTGGTGTCCAAAATTAAAGCAAGGAACGGAAATTTTGCAAGGTTGCGTTTATTTTGCCACAATACAATATAAACATGTATAGTAAAGTAGAAACAATGTAAAGAATTCAGAATGTAAACGACTGCAACATCCATGACGGTAGACAATTTTGTTCTTCGTTTTTTCAAGCTTAACGGATTTGTACACACATTGCGATAAATGGTTAATTTGCTCAGTATGGGGTGTGACCATCTCTGGGAGCAATATAGGCCTGACAACAACGGAGCATGCTGTGAATGACATCATGAGTTTCACGTTGAGGCAATAACACCCATTCTCCCTGTAGAGCTGCTCACAAGTCTTGAGGAGTGGTTGGTGGATGCCGACAGATGCGACCCGGTTCCCTCGTGCATCCCATACATGCTCCATGGAATTAAAATCGGGAGAGCGAGCAAGCCAGGCCATGCATGTAATATCTTCTGTTTCCAAGAAAACGTCAACAACCCTTGCTCTGTGAGGTAGAGCATTATCGTCCATCAGTATGAAGTCTCGGCCCACAGCATCTCGCAACAACCCAAATGAGGTCCCAAGATCTCGTCACGATACCTGACAGCAGTTAGACCTTGCCGATTCGCCGGTGCAATTTCATGAAGAGAGTTTGGAATGGTCAACATAATCCCTGGCCACACCATTAGGGACCCTCCTCGATATCGGTCTCTTTCTACAATCTTTGGACCCCGAAATCGTGTTCCACGTTCCTTCCAGATGCGAATCCATCGATAATCGCTCTCCAGACCAAATCGGGACTCACCTGTGAAGAAAACATTGGCCCCCTGTTTGACCGCCCAGGTGACATGTTGATTACTGCACTCTAAGCGTTCCCTTCTGTGAAGACGCGTCTGGGGTACTCCTACAATAGCTCTCCGACAATAAAGGCCTCTCTGCCGAAGCTTTCTGTACATCGTTTGCCTCGATACAACACGTATAGTAGACGCTGCGAGCTCAGATGCCAGTTGCTGTCCAGTACTAAGGCAGTACTGTCGTACCCTTACAGCCAAATAACGGTCCTTTCTTATGTCACATGTGGTCGGCTCTGCCCTGTTCCTCGGGATACAGGTTCGATTTCTATAAACTGTCGCCACAACCGAGAAACAACAGAACGATTCACATTGCGCCATCGGGCCACATCAGTTTGTGACTACCCTGCTTCTTTTCTTTCTATGGCCCTCCACCGCAGAGTGTCTGGTATGAGCCTTCTCTGCACCATACTTCATCGTCTGTGACTGTATATACAGCGACTGTAGCTGTGGGGCTACACGGTAAACACTACTTCGTTTCATAAGGGCCCTAACGTCATCTTTATCATGTTTTCCGTTGACTGGAATGCCGTCTTTCATGCAGAAACCGACATCTGATTGACAATTTGTATGACTATATCGTGAATTAGAGACAGGTCGGGGAAATACCTGTTTGTTGCTTTAATTTTAGACACCTCTGTATTCAGCTAAATCTGATTTGCTGAGTGGTTGACGTGATGATTTTCCTAACAGTCGTTCTAACGCATTGATGTTAATTATTGGTTTTCCAGTTTCAGAATTGCTACATTTCAAAGATTTCGTTAAATCCATTTCTCATGCTTATGAGATTAATGATCATATGAGCTGTGAGTAATTTTATAACCTCTTGTCAAGATTATTGTTAATGTCAGTTAATGGTTAATTTTCAGCTAAATGTGTGTTTTTACAATTATTTGTTCGTTTCCGAAAAAGCTTATGACTGATATGTTGACAGATCCTTTGGATCTGCTGTGTCAGTGGTTATTAGCTTACGTGTTTTCATATCGGCTCGAGTATTTTCAGTTTGTTCGAGTCTAGTCTGTACTTACAAAATGTGATATTTTATTGCTGCTTTGTTAAGATTGTCTCTACTTGGTATATTTTAATAAATATATTTCAGAATTGGATCCCAACTCACGCTTAATCAATTGCTTAGCGCCTTTTCAACCACCTTCCTGTTACATTATATAAGTCGCTTTACTGACTTTCAGGGTTGATACCCACTTTTACATTTCTGAACAGCATAATTAAGGTGTCGGTAACTCTTCCTTCTGGTGCGCAAGATGTATGAGAAACATTAAAAACCCTCAAACTCCAACAAGAATGTAGTAATTCCAGTTCGGAAGAAAGCAGTTGCTGACAAGTGTGGAATTACCGAACAATCAGTTCAAAAAGTCGTGGATGTAAAATACTAACATGAATTCTTTACAGAGGAATTGAAAACCTGGTAGAAGCCAACCTCGCGGAATGTCACTTTGGATTCTGGAGAAATGTAGGAAAACGCGAGGCAATACTGACTCTACGATTTGTCTTCGAAGATAGACGTATAACATTTGTGGACTTAGAGAAAGTTTCTGACACTGTTGACTGGAATACTCTCTTTAAAATTCTGAAGGTAGCAGAGGTAAAATACAGGGAGGGAAACGCTATTTACAATTTGTACAGCAACCAGACGGCAGTTGTAAGAGTCGAGGGGCATGGAAGGGATGCAGTGGTTGAGAAGGGAGTGAGATTCGGTTGCAGAGTATCCCAGACGTTATTGAACAAGTAGTAAAGGAAACCAAAGAAAGGGAATTTGTTAACATCGAACATAGATTTAAGTGTTAGGAATTCTTTTCGGAAAGTATTAGCCTGGAGTGTAGCCAGGTATGGAAGTCAAACATGCACGATAAACAGGTTAGATACAAAGAGAACAGAAGCATTCGAAATGTAGGGCTACATAAGAATGCTGAAGATCAGATCGATCGATCATGTAACTAACGATAAGGTACTGAAGAGAATTGATCAAAAGAAGGGATTGGTTGAATGGACACATTCTGAGACATCAATGGATCACCAATTTAGTATTGGAGGGAAGTGTGGGCGGTAAATATCATAGAGGGAGACCAAGAGGTGAGTACAATAAGCAGAGTCTGAAAGGTGTAGGTTGCAGTAGTTATCAGGAGATGAAGAGGCTCGCTCAAGACAGAGTAGCATGGAGAGCTACATCAAAACAATCTTTGGGCAGAAGACCACAACAGCAACAGCCCATCCAATGGCACCTTGTCTGTTAAGGAAAAAAAATAAATGTAACAATAATTTTGTTTTTAAAGCCATTATGAGAAGAATATATTTTTTGGTTTTAAGATGATATTGTGAGTACTTTTGCATGTGCTCAGAGGTAGAGATGGGTGATGAAATTCGACAAGGAAATATTATCCATATTTATTTTACAAAAATTTATCTGTGCTTTCTTTAGTTAACATTCTAATTGTAATCTATAACTAAAATGTTAAGTGCTTCGTGTTCCACTGTCTGGTGAGACATATGTACATACATACATACATACATTAGTCCTTGTTCCATAAATCATGAATCCGACATTTCATAATGATGTGGAAAGTGTCACTTCAACATAAGTTTTCTTTGCACAAAATAATTAATTAATTTTTCTGTTTTTTTATTTATTTATCTTTTTTTAGTTACTACTTCATATCTATGAATTCATCTATTGAGTAGAATGAGTTGTCATTCAGAAATTCTTCTAATTTGCTTTTAAATGTTGGTAGGCTATCTGTCATACTTTTAATACTATTTGGCAAACAACAAAAAATTTTGAGGCAGCATAATTCACCACTTTCTGTGCCAAAGCGAGATTTAATTTAGAATAGTGAAGATCATCCTTTCTTCTAGTGTTATAGCTATGCACTTCACTGTTATTTTTGAACTGGGATGGGTTATAAATGATAAATTTCATAGGTGAATACAAGTATTGTGTAGGTACTGTGAATATCCCAAGTTCCTTAAATAAATGTCCACAAGGTAATCTTGGGTGGGCTCCAGCTATTATTCTGATTACACACTTTTGTGCAATGAATACTTTCTCTCTCAATGACAAATTGCTCCAAATATGATGCCATATGAAAGCACTGAATGAAAATAGGCGTAGTAGGCTAATTAACTGATATGTTATCACCAATTTTTGCAATAACCCTAATAGCATAAGTACCTGAACCTACCCATTTCAGCAAATCAGCGTTGTGTTCTTCCAATCCAACTTCTCATCAACACATACACCCAGAAATTTTGAGTATTCCGCTTTAGCAACAGACTTCTGTTCATAGTGTATATTTATCAATGGTGATATGCCATTTACTGTAAAGAATTGTATAAACTTTGTTTTCTCAGAATTATTGAGATTCGACTTGCAGAGAACCACTTAATTTTCTGATAGGCATTATTTACAATTTCCTCAGATGATTCTTGCTTGTTGGGTGCAATTACTACACTTGTATCATCAGCAAAAAGAACTAGATTTTCATCTTCATGAAAATAGGGTGACAAGTCCTTAATATATATCAAGAACAATATGGGGCCCAAGACTGAACCCTGTGGGACACCATTCTTGATACCTCCACAGTAATAGGACTCTGCTGGTTTTTGCAGACTATCTGCACTGTTAATTTCAACCTTCTACATTCTTCCAGTTAAGTATGAATTAAACCATTTGTGAACTGTTCCACTCATACCACAATACTCAAGCTTATTTAGAAAAATTTCATGATTCACACCAACACAAAATATCCCAATGGGTGATGTTTAGTTATTCAATGCATTTAATATTTGATCAGTAGAAACATGTACAGCATTTTTTTTTTGAAAAGCCTTTCTGGAAACCAAATTGACATTTTTACAAATATCTGATACTACTTTTGAATACATTACTTTTACAAGAATTTTGGATAAAACTGTCAGAAGGGAGACTGGGTGGTAGTTGTTAGCATCAGACCTATCCCCTTTTTTATGCAATGGTTTAAGAATAGTGTATTTCAGTCTATATGGAAATATGCCCTGTTTCAGTGAGCTACCACATATATGGCTCAGAATCCTACTTATTTGTTGGGAACAAGGTTTTAGTACTCTGTTGGAAATGCCATCGATTCCATGTGAGCTACTTTTGAGTGAATTTATCATTTTCCTAACTTCAGTGGGAGAAGTGGGTTGAATTTCAGTTTTATCAAATTTCGTAGGTACTGCCTCTTCCATATACTGTCCTGCATTTTATAATGAATAGTTGGATCCTATTTTATCTACAACACTTAAAAATGATTATTAAAAATGTTTTCTACTTCTTCTGAATTCTTGCTAAGAAATTTTTCATTGAGTTTGATGGAAATACAGTCTTCCTGTGGTCTTGGTTGCCCTGTTTCCTTTTTAACAATATCCCAAATTGTTTTAATTTTATTATCAGATGTGCTAATCTCAGATATAATGCATGTACTTCCGGACATTTAAATTACTTAATTCAATACAGTGTAGTAGTTTTTATAATGTTTCACTGTTTTGGTATCATTACTCTTCCTAGCTTCCTAGCAATAAGAAACGTTTCCCTTTTTTGTTTACAAGGTATTTTTATCCTTTTAGTAAGCCATGGCTTTTTACATGGTTTCTAACAATTATCTTTCACTGTTTTCTTAGGGAAACTGTTCTAAAATATACTCACAAAGGTATCATGAAATAGGTTAAACTTTAAATTAGCATCATGTTTCCTCTACACCTCATCCGAGTCTAACTGTTGCAAGCTTACCCTAAAATTTTGAATTGTTAAATCGTTAATTGAACCCACTACTTTGGAAGACTGTTTTGCATTACTGTATGGAGGTATATCGTATACTGTAACTAGCTGTACATCATTATCAGACAGACCATTCTTAACAGGAAAAGTTTTTATTTGAATAAAATTATCTTGGTCTATGAATATTATCTATCAGTGTTCTGCTTTCCTGTACCACCCAAGTTGGAAAATCAATAATTGATGTCAAATTGAAAGAACCAAGTAATACTTCAAGGGCAAGCTTTCTATTGGACACTTTCAGAAAATCTACACTGAAATCCCCACAGGCAATAATTTGCTTTCCTCTGTCTGACAGATAGCACAACAAAGAATCCAAGTTATCCAAAAATAGTTGAAAACTTCCCAGTGGGTATCTATACAGGACTACAGTTATAAAAGTGCCATTATTTAGTTTAAGAAGACACACTTATGCTTCTATATGTTGCTCTATGCAAAATGTTTTAGTTTCCAAAATTTTCAAACTATGACAGATTTTAACACACAAGGCAACTCCTTCTCTCTCCACAGTGTCTCTACTTACAGAAAAGTTACATCCACATGCATTTACCATTTCAATACCTGTGACTATATGTACTTGCTGTACTTGGTCATTTAGTGTTTCTGACAAAAACAAATAATTTTGGAAATTTCTTCAATTAATGAACGACTTCTTGTAGGGGATTTGTACCTTTTGTGTAACGTTTATGCAATCCATCACGCTGTTTCAGGTGTGAGGAAGATGGACGCAGCCGCAATCCTGCGAACAGCGCTGCCAGTGGCGGCCCCTGGAATTAACCTCGCAAGTGGCTACACGCCTCCCATAGACCCGCAGCTGCTCATGACGACGGTGAGCTCACACCACATCTCTCTCCTAAACCAATGTGCGCTAAGACAGTTCTCACCTTTTTTTTTTTTTTTTTTTTGCTTCTGGTGTTATGTCACAGGTAGAAGGATTACTTGCAAGTGGGAATAAAGCATACACTGCTGGCTTTAAAAAACAATTGTCTTCATTTGATTTGAGATATCGTACTGGCTAGGTTGGTTGGTTGTAACTTTGCTGTTGTTTAGCTAAAGTGACTACATGCATTTCCAACAGCGAGAGAAACCCAATATATCTCCCTGAGAAAATACAACATGAATTGGGTCCCGTTTTCTAATCTTTATAAAAATGTACAAACTCATTAAATCCTGAATTTTTCTATTATTTTCTCTAAATAAAGAAAGTGGCCCCTGTGCTTTAATGATCTGCCTAATCATGCTGTTCATGAAATGGTTCGTGTGATTGATAATTTGCGTAGCAAACTGATGCTGAAATGAAAATATCTTACCTCATAATGTAAATGTTTCGAAATGTGGTGCTTGCTGCTCTCTGTGCGTCAGCAGCACATTGCTAACTACAGTCGCTGAGAGCTTAATGCAAGGCTCCAGACAACAAGAAAACTATTTTGGAACCATCACTGAGCGAGACATTCCTTTAAATAAAAATGGCTTTGATCGAGTACGTGGACAATGCTGTTAGGTGAAATATTCCTTTAACACACAGTTTTTAAATTATATGATATATTACTACTTGTATGCAATTCATGTTACAACACTCATTAACACTGACAAAGTGTAACATTTGATATCAATCTCTTACTATCACAAAACTCAGACAAATAACTGATAAATATAAAAAATACCTTATAATGAAAATTACTCAATCTTTAATGAAAAATCTAAAGCTACCTGATGTGGATGTCTCGTTCAACAATGAATTCTGGCTACTCGCGACTGCGGTGCCAACAGATTAAAATATTGCCTTCATTCATCTTCATACTCTTTTCATTCTAAACCATTAATCAAATCCTCCTCCTCTGTTTCACAACACTCAAACACAAATCATTTTGCTCAAACACAGACGCACTTAACTTTACGTCTACATTACCACAAGTCTTCTGCTGGTCGTCTGTCTCACTATTACTCTAACGATAGAACTCTCACACTGCTCGCTGCCAAACAGCAATGGCAAAAACAAGCACATCTTCCAGCGACACAGCTACTCTGACAAAGACTGTGCGCGAATAATAAGCGACTCAAAACTGTCGCTTAGATTGTAAGACATACGTAATACGTACAAATTCCAGAAACGCAAATAACCAACTCCCAATAGACCTGTTTCAGCTTGTACATCTGCAACATAACGAATATGGCTTGCAACAAACGTCAAATTACAGTATGGGGCCTGTTACTTCGGACTTGTCCAAAAGAACAGACACCAACGATCGACTTACGCAGTCTTGTATTCACAACAAAAAGGAAGTGTGTATGATGTAGCTGATTTGGTCGTTGAAAATAATTCAACAACTACATTTGAAAATTTGTGACTGATATACAAATTTCCCTTTAGTTATGAATATAAAAAAAGAGTGTGAAGTGTACTGTATGCTTGTATATGGAAATGATTAGCACGTTATCACAACTGCGCCGAGTGGGTAGGGGTGACTGCAGCTCAGAAATCGCACTTCTTGTTGTCTGTTGGCAGATCATGTTATCCCTCGTGTAAGATGGATAAACATATACCAGTACACGTCAGAAATAGACGTTGGCAGTATTGAGGCTTGTTAAGATTGCGATTTATCTGCGTCTACGTCAATACTCCGCAAGCCACCTGACTATGGAGCGGAGGATTTTTCTGGTACCACCAATTCATTCTCACTTCAGTCGTTCCATTTGCAAATGGCACGTGGGAAGAATGATTGTCAGTAAACCTCTGTATTAGCTCGAACGTTTCGAATTTTGTCGTTGTGATCGTTTCGCGAGACGTATGTAGGAGGAAGTAAGTGTTGTCCGAATGTTCCCGGAACGTACTCTCTCTGAATTTCAAAAGTGACCCACTCCAAGATATACACGCCTCTCTTGTAGCTCTGCTACTGGAGTTTGTTGAGCACTTCTGTATCGCTCCCACACAGACTAAGGGATCCCGTGACGAAATGCACTGATCTTCGTTGGATATTCCATTAGGCCTACCTGGTAAGGATCCAAGAATGATGAGCAATATTTCAGAATCGGTCGAACAAGTATTTTGTAAGCCTCTTCTTTCGTGGATCAATGACATTTCCTTAAGATTCTTCCTAAAAATCTTAGTCCAGCATCTGATTTTCCTAATGTTTGATTTATGTGGTCATTCCACTAAAGGTTCCTCTGGATGGTTACTAATAGATATTTTACAGTAGGTACTGCTTCTAGCAATTTGTCATGAGTGGTGTAGTTGTACAGTAGTGGATTTCTTCTGCTATATGTTACAATTATTTACTTTCCTGGCCAATTGCCAATCCCTGCACTGTTCATCAATCCGCTGCAGGTTATTTTGCAAATCGCTACAATCTTTTGGCGTTGAAAACTTCTTCTAGAGGAGCGCATGACCTGCAAATAGCCTTATGAACCTTCCGGCATTGTCTACTAAATAATTTATATGCGAGGGCGTGTTGAAAGGTAATGGCACGGGATCTTTCATGTGAAAACTCTTAAAGCTTTTTTGTTAAAACAGACTTTATTAACATTCTGTATCTTTATTATTTATGTCTACATACTTATTTCTCAACATAGTCACCCTCGTGACGAACACACTTCTCCCAATGAGAAACTAATTTGTTGATACCGTCACTGTACAATGTTTGACTTTGTTTTCAGAGCCATTACCTGATCTCTGCTTGCACCACTTCATCACTTTTCAAATGAATTCCTCGAAGGCGTTGTTTCAGTTTTGGAAACAGATCAAAATCAGATGGGGCGAAGTCGGGACTGTGCGGAAGTCATCCTAGAGAGTAAACACAAGGCTTTGGATTCTTGCAGATGTTGCAGCGCTCGCGTGTGGACTGACATTGTCATACTGAAGGAGATCGTACTCCATGTGCGGACGAACTCATAGTATTCGAAACTCAATTACAGCACACTAAGCATCGCCATAGTTACGTTACACGCCGCCATGTCACGCGCTGTAATTCAGAGTCCTCTAGCGGCAGAGGCTTGCAACTTGTGCCAGCGAAGCGAAAAGGTCGACCGAGTAATATCCATGACATATAATACCTCAACTGATAATGAGAATGGGTCAAAAAATTCAGAGGCCTTACTTTTCAGCATGCACTCGTCTATTGTAAACAATAAAGGCGTTCTCACATTCCCTTAGATTACTCTTGAAATTACCTTAGCATCTGTCGATTTTGTTCCCTTAACAAGGCAGTGTTGAATGCAGTCGCAAATCTGGTCCGGTACTCGGTAAACTTGAAATTTTGTACTAAACGGGAGTGCAAGACAGTGTAAAATACCTTCCTGAAGTCTACGAACACAAGATCAATCTGAGAGCTGTTGTCTACAGTACTGTGGGTGTCAATGGATGAACAGAGTGAGCTGAGGTTTCAAGATCTCTGTTTGCGGAATACATGTTTATTTTTATGGATGAGATTTTCGTTCTCCAAAACGTCGTAATACGTGAGGATAAAACATGTCCCACAACACTGCTGCTCGCACTGGTCAACGTTCCACGACTGCTGTGCTAATGTGAATTGAGTTCAGGAGCCGGCCGGCGTGGCCGAGCGGTTCTAGGCGCTACTGTCTGGAACCGCGTGACCGCTACGGTCGCAGGTTTGAATCCTGTTTCTGACATGGATGTGTGTGATGTCCTTAGGTTATTTAGGTTTAAGTAGTTCTAAGTTCTAGGGGACTGATGACCTCAGAAGTTAAGTCCCTTAGTGCTCAGAGCCATTTGAACCATTTTTGAGTTCAGGAGATCCACACTCGACGCTATGCACAAGCTCAACAGTCCCACGCGTCTAGCGCCTGAGAGGACAGATGTAGTTCACTCTTCCATGCAGGATTGTACAGCCACATGAAGTGTCACGAAATAGGTTGTCTGTATCAAGGTAATGTCCATAAGGACAGTGGAGCTCAATGGACAGGCAGTGCAGAGACCCTTGTTGTGGCTTGATGTGACTGCAGAGTGACGTGCTCCGGCAATAGTGCGCCCAACGACGGCACTGGACACACCAGTGGCACAATTTCGTCTTTGCTTATCAGTTCCACGTACAGCATCACTACGGATGAATACATGTAGGGAAGGTCTAAGAAGATTGAACGTCGCCAGGCTGCATTCGTTATCGTCATACAGGCCTAGAACCTGGTGTAGTGGTACGGGGTACCAAAGGGTACACATCACAGTCGTATCCAGTTCACCCAGCTGGTAATTCAGACAGCAGCCATGTAATCCCAGGTGACTCTCTGAGGTCTCCGATCTTTCAACCGAAAGTGGCTCTACTCTATCTCCTAGATCTCCATGACGTCATCTTTCGACAAGATAATGCAAATCCGCATGTTGCCCGTAATCTACATCGACAGAGAGGGTGTTCGACTGTTGTCTGCATGTTCTCCAGATATTTCGCTCACTGGAGACATCATGCCATAGGCTGCCAATAGTCTGGCATGCTTCACTTGCTGCTGTGATTGATGAACTGTCTTAGAGTTGATCCATAATGGGATGATTTACCAGCCTGTGTTATTATAGCTCAGTTTGACGCAATTCCCAGGCTGGAAGGAAGGAAGATTAATGCTCAACAGCCAATCGACAACGAGCTCATTAGAGGCGGAGCCAAGTGGTGAAGGAAACCGGCTATGCCATTTCAAAAGGCCAGCCAGTTTGAGCTGACATTCCTGCAACGCGTATCAGCACTGTGTGCTGAATTTCGCCTGTAAATGCAATCGTTTATTCTACCTGCTATGGACCTACCGTATATGCACCATAAGTAACAGTTCACTATTTGGAATAATGTTGCGTTTTTCTACAGACATGCAGAACTACATATGATATAGTAACTGAAGAATTTGGTAGACGATACAGACAGTTTTTATAAAATTAATGCTTTAATAGATTATGAGCATGATTTTACACAAGTCATCCAGTATGCAAATACACTGTAAATTAACATTATTTGATATACATCCTAGATGGAACATCTATAGCCTATAGGGCATGTATGACATGCTGTGTGGAATGGAGAAGTACATATTTTGGTAACTATTGCAGCCATTTGTACAGGCAGTAATGTGTTGTAGTTGCAGAAACGTAGTTATGTATTTAGTTTAATGCTTGTTAACTTGTTTTGCTGTAGAATGTGTCGGTAGGTTTACAAATAAAATGTACATTCTCTGTGAAACTATAGTTATATGTCAGCCACTTGCATTTTTTAAGACTTTTATTTTCACTCAATTATAGAACTGCAGACCAACCACATGAGAGTATCATCTAACCAGAAATTCATTTGTGTAGTAACAGGTGATGTCAAGAAGAACTGGTTTACTTGTTTTTAAAACATTTATTATGTACTGTTATCCTTAATTTACAAGGAAAGTGATAAAATAATTTTATAGATGCATACTTTGGCCTGGACTATGGTAGAGTAATGTGAAGTTATGCTTAGTGGTAGCCATTTTTATTCTTAATCTTATCTAAATGAATGATAGTAGTTTTCATGCTATGATTATTTCTTTTCAACTACTTCATAAAAAATTTTTTGATGATGTTGTTAGTATCCATAATTTTTGTAATAGTTACCTATATGAGGTTTGTAGTAGCTATTCACATACTGCACTCACAACAGGTTTCTGTGCAGTCAATTATTTGTGTCTAATTATGGAACTGGTCCAGGAAATTATATCATTAACGAATGTAATCAGGCAGCAAAGTGAGCTTTCATATGCTTTCGTCACCAACCACACACAAAAGAAGAAATGTTACTGAACTCAAAAGTGTGAGATTTAGGACATGTGAATTCCAATTCAAAGTGTGCCGTTACATGTTTCCTTCCCCTTGTCCTTTATGGTTATTGGTGATCATATAATCTCTATTATCAAGAATTTAATGAAATGGGGTTTTTCTATATAAAGTGGTAAGCTGTTTCCTAAGAACCAATCCATAATCTATTTCAGTATTTCATTTATCGTTTCTTCTCCTGTTATGCATCTACTGCACTTGACTATGATGCTTACATCACCAGCAAAGAGCGGTGCTTTTGCTTTGTCAGTGTGAGATGAAGGTCATTTATATGTCGCAAAACAAGGAATGGTATCATTATCGAACCCTATGGAACACCATTAGTAATTTGCCCCTTCTCAGGAGAAGACTTGTCATGAAAACTGCATTAGCTATCTAAAATGATCCTTTACTTTCTATCCATTACGAGTGAAGTGAACGACTTACTGATTGCGCAATTAAAGCCCTAAAACTGAGTGAGGTGGCGCAGTGGTTAGCACCCTGGGTTCGCATTCGGAAGGACGGCGGTTCAAACTTGCATCCAGGCATCGTATTTAGGTTTTCGGTGATTTCCCTATATTGCTTCAGGTAAATGCCGGTATGATTCGTGTGAAATGGCATAGACGACTTCCTTCCCATCCATCCCTAACCCGATCGCATCAATGACGTCACCTAAAGAGAATCAAGCAACCACCCATCAACGAACCAATCAACCAAGCAAAGCCAAAAATTTTCAAACACCTTCTGTGAATGTCGTTCCACAGCTTCTACAACTTTGAAAAAGGAAGACACAAGTGCTAGAAAGCTGAATTACTGCCGTGCCGGAGAAAGGGATAAGGTGTGTGGGAAGACGTTCACTTTGTCCACAGATTGCAAGGCAAGTTTATGTGGTGGAAATCTTTGAAATTGCACTGATAGCACCACTGCAAACAGCCATCATCGAAACTGTGGTGCTCCATGTGCCATACACGGCAGAAGTATAACGTTGACTATAGTAGTGCGCGAACTTACGTGTACCAAAATACACTACTGGCTATTAAAATTGCTACACCACGAAGATGACGTGCTACAGATGCGAAATTTCAGCGACAGGAAGAAGATGCTGTGATATACAAACGATTAGCTTTTCAGAGTATTCACACAAGGTTGGCGCCGGTGGCGACACCTACAACGTGCTAACATGAGGAAAGTTTCCAACCGATTTCTCATACAAAAACAGCAGTTGACCGGTGTCGCCTGGTGAAACGTTGTTGTGATGCTTCGTGTAAGGAGGAGAAATGCGTACCATCACGTTTCCGACTTTGATAAAGGTCGGATTGTAGCCTATCGCGATTGTGGATTATCGTATCGCGACATTGCTGCTCGCGTTGGTCGAGATTCAGTGACTGTTAGCAGAATGTGGAATCGGTGGGTTCAGGAGGGTAATACGGAAAGCCGTGCTGGATCCCAACGGCCTCGTATCACTAGCAGTCGAGATGACAGGCATCTTATCCGCATGGCTGTAACGGATGGTGCAGCCACATCTCGATCCCTGAGTCAACAGATGGGGACGTTTGCAAGACAACAACCAGCTGAACGGACAGTTCGGCGACGTTTGCAGCAGCATGGACTATCAGCTTGGAGACCATGGCTGCGGTTACCCTCGACGCTGCATCACAGACAGGAGCGCTTGCGATGGTGTACTCAACGACGAACCTGGATGCACGAATGGCTAAACGTCATTTTTTCGGATGAATCCAGGTTCTGTTTACAGCATCATGATGGTCGCATCCGTGTTTCGACATCGCGGTGAACGCACATTGGAAGCGTGTATTCGTCATCGCTATACTGGCGTATCACCGGGCGTGATGGTATGGGGTGCCATTGGTTACAGGTCTCGCTCACCTCTTGTTCGCATTGACGGCACTTTGAACTGTGGACGTTACATTTCAGATGTGCTACGACCCCTGACTCTACCCTTCATTCGATATCTACGAAACCCTAAATTTCAGCAGGATAATGCACAACTGCATGTTGCAGGTTCTGTACGGGCCTTTCTGGATACAGAAAATGTTCGACTGCTGCCTGGCCAGCACATTCTCTAGATCTCTCCCCAATTGAAAGCGTCTGGTCAATGGTTGGCCCAGCAACTGGCTCGTCACAATACGCCAGTCACTACTCTTGATGAACTGTGGTATCGTGCTGAAGCTGCATGGGCAGCTGTACCTGTACACGCCATCCAAGCTCTGTTTGCCGCTATTACGGCCAGAGGTGGTTGTTCTGGGTACTGATTTCTCAGGATCTATGCAACAAAACAGTGTGAAAATGTAATCACATGTCAGTTCTAGTATAATATATTTGTCCAATGAATACCCATTTATCATCTGCATTTCTTCTTGGTGTAACAATTTTAATGGCCAGTAGTTTAGTTTATTGAATCCTCACCCGTAGAGGGCTCTCAAGAATTCATATAGACTTTTAAGAGTAGAGTGCTCAACCTCATCTATCAGTAGGACAGTAATATCTTCACTGCGAATCGTACAATATTTTTTCTGTTATCTGAACCATTTACGGGTGTCAGGGCAGTCAGAATGCACTGTATCACCTATTTATGAGAAATCTGGGAACATTGTAGACCTGCCTGTCATATAAGGCTAAAAAGTTACTAGTTTGTGGAGAGTTCAGTGTAGATTTTTTAAAAGATGCAGATGGGAATAATGTATTTGAATAGTTATTTGGGTGTTTTAGTCTAATATCAGTGGTTAATTTGCAACTCATGTGGTTCAAGATAGTAGGACCCTGATTAATAATTTTTTATAGACAGTGCTCATGATGAAACAATTAATTTGTGCTCAGTAGTTACAGGACTATGAGATCATGATGCACAAATAATAGAAATAAACTGTACACTTTACACCCATGGAGCAGGTTAATTCAAAGTAGTGAGGCTTATTAATGACAACAGTAAGTTGAAAGAGATAGTATGGTATGAGATATATATTGCAAGATATGATAACGTCAAATTCTGTTTCTTAGTACATTTGTGTCCGTATTTGAAACTAATTTTCCTAAAAATTTATCCCAAAAATCCATTAAAAAAGTAGTAAGTCATGGATAACTAAATGAATTAAAATCTAGAGTAAGGGAAAAGGGATTTTTTTATAAACGCCAGAATGAATCAAGAGCCGGTATTAGTTGGATACTACAAAAATTCTGCATTAATATGTTCTGAAATATGCACATCCTGTCAGAAATTAATAATTTAGAGAATGAAATTAAAATTAAACTGAATTGTGTCAAATAGGAGACAGGACAATCAATGATTAAAAAGATCCCATAACAATTAAACTAAATGACAGTGTTGTGACTCACGATTCTCACGTTGTAAGTACTTTCAACAAACACTTCAAAAATGTTGCAGTAAAAGTAGGATTAAGTGGTTCAGTTGAAGTGGCTAGAGAATATACTAAAAATGTGATTCCACAAACCTGCAAACAAGGCGAAATAGCACCACCATTCATGACAAAAGGTAACAGAATTATAAAAATTGTGAAAAACTAAATCTCACGTGGTATTGATGGAATCTCAAACAGAATTCCAAAAAGTTGTTCTAACTTAAGATGTAATGTCTTTCGTAATACACATGTAATGCATTTTATTTTGTTAAGACTCTACACAAGAAAGGTCACAAGAAAACTAATATACTTGAAAGCAGCCTCACATTTAAATAGGGACAATTATCTTAACACAGTTTGTATTCGAGAAAATTTACTCAACTGAGAATGCTACTTACACATTCATCCATTAAATATTAAACGCCTTAAATAACTAAATAGCATCAATTGATATTTTCTGTGATATTTCCCTAGCTTTTGATGGAGTAAATCACGTTACACTTTGAGAAAAACTTAAGTTGTATGGAATTGATGGCTTTTCACGCAACTGGTTTTAATCAATCTTAACAAATAGGACGCAGAAAGTTGCGCTGAGTAATTCAGACAATTTTGGAAAGGTAGAAAATTTTAGAGACCAGGAAGAAATCACAAAGGGGGTCCCCCGTGTTTCAGTTTGTATATGTGAATGACCTTCCACTTAACATTCAACAAGCAGGTCAGGTACTTTTTACCGACGATGCTGGTGTTATAATAAATCCCATTAAACAGAAAGCAACAGAACGGATTATTAATGAAGTTCTACGAAGAATTATTAACAGGTTCTCTGCAGAGGGACTTCCCTGAATTTTGAGAAAACACACTATATTTAATTCTGTTCAACAAATAGAGTCCTACCAACAATTGATGTAATCCGTGATCAGGAGTCAGTAAATAGAATATAACGCTCAAATTTGTTGCATGTATTTACTGATGAAAACTTGAACTGGAAACGGCATATTACTAAGCTTGTCAAACAGTTAAGTTCAGCTATTTTTGCGCTTCCTATAAATGCTAGTCATGTAAAAAAACGAATCACCCTTCTGACCTTTTTGGATAGTTCCACACAATGATGTCTTAGGAATAATTTCTGTGGCAGCTCACCAATTAGAAAGAAAGAAAGTAGTGCTTGCGCATAAGCGAACTATAATGATAATTGTCATTTTTTCCCGTTTTCCATCGTTCCTTGGTTGCTTCAAAATTCGTGGAGATGTGTTCCTTCTGTGCAACTAAAGGAAAGGCAGTTTGTCTTTCACCATACGCGTCTCACTGCTTTTATTTATGAAGCATCTTCAGTGGCCTGTAATAACGTAATAAGAGTATTTGTAGTAGCTACAATATGCTACTTTTAGGGCTACATTCACTTTTTGACAAATGATTGGTTACGTATTCCTGCCACATAGGCATCTCGGATAAAACTTTCTCCTTAATACGATTGAATTCTGCTTTTATTTGTTCCATGCAGTCTACCTCCTAGCGTGGCAGCGCATTTGGTTTATTCTGTTAATTCGATTTCTCGATAGCATTCTGAACTTGCGCGTGAACTTCTCCCGCCTTTGCTTCTAAGCGTTCTGACAATTCCTCCTCTGTCTCAGTCGTATGTTTAGTAAGACAGTCATCAATAAGCACCTGTCCTGTAATTTTTAAATCTTCTACTTCTTTAGCTCCTTTATCGATCTGTTCACCTATTCTAGTCTGTTCTTTATTTATTGCCTCCACATTCCCCTCCAATTTGGAGACCGAAGTTTGCAATGTCTCGTTCATTTCATTAGAAGATTTTACACTTAATGTTAATTTATCTATCTAGGCAAATAAGTATTCATCCCCTTTTCTTAGTACGTGATTGTAGGTCATTAACAATCTGTAATACTTCTATCTTAAATTCTTGTTCTTGAGGATCTCGTTGTTTCTATGATTCTATCATCTCTTCCCGGAAAGCTTTTTCCGCAAATTCGCGCCGTTTGTCTTGTCCTAAAATTTCCACTCTAAAGGCTTTATCTCTAAGATCACGTTGTTTATTTAACTCTATTTGTTCCTGATTTGATTTCATTAGAAATTCTAACGGCTTGTTGATACTGATATCTCCAGATGGCATATTGACACCACTGATAGGATTATTTTCCTCACAAGTACCTACAATTTTAACCTCGTCACTTTCGCTATGGTCATTACTCCTCACCAAACTTATGCTACTCATATTAGACATTTCGGGCTCCCACCAGCCCTCTGTCTTAACATCTAAAGTTTCCACATGGTTTTCATTCTCTCTCGTATCTTCTCTCCCCAAAGTCCGTCTGCTTGTGTCTATATTCGATCTTAAATGACATCCCCGTTTAATTGTTAGCAATATACACTCTACATCTACATCTACATGCATACTCCGCAATCCACCATACGGTGCGTGGTGGAGGGTACCTCGTACCACAACTAGCATCTTCTCTCCCTGTTCCACTCCAAAACAGAACGAGGGAAAAATGACTCCCTATATGCCTCTGTACGAGCCCTAATCTCTCTTATCTTACCTTTGTGGTCTTTCCGCGAAATATAAGTTGGCAGCAGTAAAATTGTACTGCAGTCAGCCTCAGCTGCTGATTCTCTAAATATCCTCAGTAGCGATTCACGAAAATAACGCCTCCTTTCCTCCAGAGACTCCCGACCGAGTTCCTGAAGCATTTCCGTAACACTCGCGTGATGACCAAACCTACCAGTAACAAATCTAGCAGCCCGCCTCTGAATTGCTTCTATGTCCTCCCTCAATCCGACCTGATGGGGATCCCAAACGTTCGAGCAGTACTCAAGAATAGGTCGTGTTAGTGTTTTATAAGCGGTCTCCTTTACAGATGAACCAATCTTCCCAAAGTTCTACCAATGAACCGAAGACGACTATCCGCCTTCCCCACAACTGCCATTATATGCTAGTCCCACTTAATATCGCTCTGCAATGTTACGCCCAAATATTTAATCGACGTGACTGTGTCAAACGCTACACTACTAATGGAGTATTCAAACATTACGGGATTCTTTTTCCTATTCATCTGCATTAATTTACATTTATCTATATTTAGAGTTAGCTGCCATTCATTACACCAATCACAAATCCTGTCCAAGTCATCTTGTATCCACCTACAGTCACTCATCGACGACACCTTCCCGTACACCACAGCATAATCAGCAACCAGCCGCACATTGCTATCCACCCTATCCAAAAGATAATTTATGTAGATAGAAAACAACAGCGGACATACCACACTTCCCTGGGGCACTCCAGATGTAACCCTCACCTCTGATGAACACTCACCATCGAGGACAACGTACTGGGTTCTATTACTTAAGAAGTCTTCGAGCCACTCATTTATTTGGGAACCAATCCCATATGCTCGTACCTTAGTTAGGAGTCTGTAGTGGGGTACCGAGTCAAACGCTTTCCGGAAGTCTAGGAATATGGCATCCGTCAGATACCCTTCATCCATGGTTATCAAGATATCATGTGAAAAAAGGGCGAGTTGCGTTTCGCAGGAGCGATGCTTCCTAAAGCCGTGCTGATGCATGGATAGCAACTTCTCTGTCTCGAGGAAATTCATTATATTCGAACTGAGATTATGTTCGAGAATCTTGCAACAAACCAATGTTAAGGATATTGGTCCGTAATTTTGAGGATCCGTCCGTCTACCCTTCTAATATACAGGCGTCACCTTCGCTTTTTTCCGGTCGCTCGGGACCTTACGTTGGGCTAGAGATTCGCGATAAATGCAAGCTAAGTAAGGAGCCAATGCAGTAGAGTACTCTCTGTAAAACCGAATTGAAATCCCATCAGGATCTGGCGATTTATTTATTTTCAACCCATTCAGCTGCTTCAGAACCCCAGGGATGTCTATCACTACGTCCTCCATTCGGGAATCTGTACGAGACTCAAACGGCGGTATGTTTGTACGATCCTCCTGCGTGAAAGATTTCTCAAATGCTAAATTTAAAATTTCAGCTTTCGTTTTGCTGTCTTCCGTTGCCAGGCCACACTGATCAGTGAGTGACTGGATGGAAGCCTTCGGCCCTCTCTTAGAATATCACCAAAATAATAATACACAATAAATAAAATGTAACTGAAGCCTTCCTAAGAGACAATCTCCATTCCTTCCGAACTGACTATGCAAATGTAGACGAGATGTGGCTCAAATTCAGAGATATAGTAGCAACAGCAATTGAGAGATTCATACCTCATAAATTGGTAAGAGGTGGAACTGATCCCCCATGGTACACAAAACAGGTCCGAACTCTGTTGCAGAGGCAACGGAAAAAGCATGCGAAGTTCAGAAGAACGTGAAATTCCGAAGATCGGCTAAAATTTACAGGCGTGCGAAATTTGGCACGGACTTCAATGCGAGGTGCCTTTAATAGGTTGCACAACGAAACATTGTCTCGAAATTTGCTAGAAAATCCGAAGAAATTCTGGTCGTATGTAAAGTACACAAGCGGCATGACGCAGTCAATACCTTCGCTGCGCAGTGCCGATGGTACTGTTACCGACGACTGTGCCGCTAAAGCTGAGTTATTGAATGCAGTTTTCCGAAATTCCTTCACCAGGGAAGACGAATGGGATATTCCTGAATTTGAAACACGAACAGCTGCTAGCATGAGTTTCTTAGAAGTAGATACCTTAGGGGTTGCGAAGCAACTCAAATCGCTTGATACGGGCAAGTCTTCAGGTCCAGATTGTATACCGATTAGGTTCCTTTCAGATTACGCCGATACAATAGCTCCCTACTTAGCAATCATATACAACCGCTCGCTCACCGATAGATCTGTACATACAGACTGGAAAATTGCGCAGGTCGCACCAGTGTTTAAGAAGGGTAGTAGGAGTAATCCATCGAACTACAGACTATATCACTGACGTCGGTTTGCAGTAGGGTTTTCGAGCATAGACTGTCTTCAAACATTGTGAATCACCTCGAAGGGAACGATCTATTGATACGTAATCAGCATGGTTTCAGAAAACATCGTTCTTGTGCAACGCAGCTAGCTCTTTATTCGCATGAAGTAATGGCCGCTATCGACAGGGGATCTCAAGTTGATTCCGTATTTCTAGATTTCCGGAAAGCTCTTGACACCGTTCCTCACAAGCGACTTCTAATCAAGCTGCGGGCCTATGGGGTATCGTCTCAGTTGTGCTACTGGATTCGTGATTTCCTGTCAGGAAGGTCGCAGTTCGTAGTAATAGACGGCAAATCGTCGAGTAAAACTGAAGTGATATCAGGTGTTCCCCAGGGAAGCGTCCTGGGACCTCTGCTGTTCCTGGTCTATATAAGTGACCTGGGTGACAATCTGAGCAGTTCTCTTAGGTTGTTCGCAGATGATGCTGTAATATACCGTCTAGTAAGGTCATCCGAAGACCAGTATCAGTTGAAAAGCGATTTAGAAAAGATTGCTGTATGGTGTGGCAGGTGGCAGTTGACGCTAAATAACGAAAAGTTTGAGGTGATCCAGATGAGTTCCAAAAGAAATCCGTTCGCATTCGATTACTCAATAAATAGTACAATTCTCAAGGCTGTTAATTCAACTAGGTACCTGGGTGTTAAAATTACGAACAACTTCAGTTGGAAAGACCACATAGATAATATTGTGGGGAATGCGAGCCAAAGATTGTGTTTCATTGGCAGGACACTTAGAAGATTCAACAAGTCTACTAAAGAGACAGCTTACACTACACTCGTTCGGCCTCTGTTAGAATATTGATGCGCGGTGTGGGATCCTTACCAGGTGGGGTGACGGAGGACATCTTAAGGGTGCAAAAAAGGGCAGCTCGTTTTGTACGAGGGCTATCCACAAAATACATTACGTTTTGGAATTAAAAATAAAGTATTGGAATTTTTTTTATTATATACAGATGAAAGCCACAGTTAAATACTACTTTTCTACATAGTTGCCATTTAAATTAAGGCACTTATCGTAGCGATGGACGAGCTTGGAAATTCCTTCGTCGTAAAATTCGGCCGCCTGCGCCTTCAACCACGTGGTTACCTCTTCCTGAAACTGTGGATCGTCATCAAAACGCTGCATAGCCAACCACTTCTTCATTGCTGGGAGTAAGTGGAAGTCGCTCGGTGCCAGGTCGGGACTGTACGGCGGATGAGGAAACAACTCCCACTTAAAAGATTCGAGAACTTCACGAGTGGCGCTTGCCGTGTGGGCCCGGGCTTTGTCGTGAATCAGCAAGATCTTTGAGCC
Source organism: Schistocerca piceifrons (assembly GCF_021461385.2). Taxonomy (NCBI): domain Eukaryota; kingdom Metazoa; phylum Arthropoda; class Insecta; order Orthoptera; family Acrididae; genus Schistocerca; species Schistocerca piceifrons. Next base: position 87,348,761 of record NC_060143.1, on the reverse strand, counting down.
CAACTTTCCCCTGCGCTTGTTTTGTACTGCTCTTCTGAGGTTGTGCAGAGTTTGGCAGTACCTTTGAGAGTTTATTGTAGTGCCTCTTTCTATGAAATCCACAAAAATCACAACTTTTCTGTCCCGAAAGAGGTAACCACGTGGTTGAAGGCGCAGGCGGCCGAATTTTATGACGAAGGACTTTCCAAGCTCGTCCATCGCCACGATAAGTGCCTTAATTTAAATGGCAACTATGTAGAAAAGTAGTATTTAAGTGTGTCTTTCATCTGTACGTAATAAAAAAAATTTCCAATACTTTATTTATTTTTAATTCCAAAAAGTAATGTACTTTGTGGATAGCCCTCGTATTATCACGTAATAGGGGAGGGAGTGTGAAAGATATGATACGCGAGTTGGGATGGAAGTCATTAAAGCAAAGACATTTTTCGTCGCGGCAAGATCTATTTACGAAATTTCAGTCATCAACGTTCTCTTCCGAATGCGAAAATATTTTGTTGAGCCCAACCTACATAGGTAGGAATGATCATCAAAATCAAATAGGAGAAATCAGAGCTCGAACAGAATGGTTTAGGTGTTCGTTTTTCCCGCGCGCTGTTCGGGAGTTGAATAGTAGAGAAATAGTGTGATTGTGGTTCGATGAACCCTCTGCCAAGCACTTTTTTAATGTGAATTGCAGAGTAATCATGTAGATATAGATGTAACTATTTATACAGTTTCCATGTCACGGACTTGCCTCATTTATCGATGCAATTAAAATTAAAAGGAAGCCCAATGAGTTACTGTTCAGCCACTAATCAAATGTCTTTACACATACAAGCCCGAGCCGCAGTAACGCAAGTCAGTTATTTCCTACCTTCCGTACAACTTCTGACATCTTGTAGTTCCCGTAGGTAGGCGCCTCGTTCTCGGCCGCACTCGCAGATGCGATCTTCTGCCCGCAATCAGCGTCGTGGATTGTCCTAGTGGAGAATATGAAACATATAATTGGAAGTTTTCAGTCACTGTTCATTACGCAGTCACAAAAATTATACTTCACCACTGTTTATTACGGAATAAATGATTTCGTACCTTTCTTCGAGCCACGTGTTTGGCGCCAGTTGTAGCCGCCCTCCTTCGATCTGCTGTCGTCGACTTCTCGGACGTAAGATATTGATTGTTCTTATCTACTGTATATGCCCGACTTTTCGTTATATCTACGTATGGGATGGAGCAGCCACAGACATATTCACTGAAGCGGAGGCTAAATTTCGGGTTTTAAAATAATAATTAATGTAGACTTTTTGCATAGTCGATCACCCTTCATTTGTTGCTGCATTACCGAAGACAAGATAGTTAATAACGTCTTTGGATGTTATTATTTCAACTTCCTATTTCCGATGTTACTACTTATCCGCACTGTTTCTGATTTTGTATTGTTTCTATCCGATTGGAAATGAAATGTTAAATAGCTTATAAGTCTCAATTTACGTTTCGTAATATTTCATACTATTGCAGCTTGCCTATAATTATCGTTGACTGATACACACGCTATTGTGGAAATCACTTTAGTTTTTTATTAACATTTAATAATAACTAATGATCATGAACGATTACGTTTTGTATATAGAGAGAAGGAGGGTTGATCCCACAATTACTCTCAGCAATTACGGCAACTAAAATGTCCTTGATTTTTATAGTTCGTCACTCAAAGATATTATAGCAAGGACTATGGTCCATTACTACACTTCGATACAGTCATTCAAACTTCTTACGCTTTTACTTTGACAGAGGTAAGTGTCCAATTCCGTTCTTATATTCAGTTTAACGTCCTTTCCTATAGTCCACGGATCCCATTATCAGTTATTCAGCATGTAATAGAATTTAATACTGACCACTACTTTTTCTCACGCACACAATTCCTCAGATATTCTTAGACCGTGACCACGGAAAAAGTCTGTCCCGTATAAATTAACCATAGTCAGTTTTCTTGCAGCTGAACAAAACTGCCCTGAACCATTCCGTAGCATATCACAAGGAAATGCCAGCTATATCGCAGACCACGGCTACGTAGACTTAGTCAGAGCTAAGAAAACAAGACAAAAGAACTAACAATGCCCACGCGTGGTTTATATAGTAGAATTTAGAAACAAAAGTAGCCGAGTTAAACCCTCTTTGATTTCCCTGAAGCGCTACTTTGCTGCGGACGTTATTCTGATGAGAGATTATATATCGATAATTTTAATTATAACTTTTCTATGTTGTTAATTGTTTCCGATGTTATCGATCACCTCTCGCTTATATGAGAACAAGCCTGATAATCTTGTTCCTATTAAAAGAGGGGTTGTACTTTGGGCATGGGAGTTTTACAGCATTCAGTTTTCGACGGCATTAAGTTGTGGTGTAGGGAGCAACGAAGTGTACATTTGTAAACTATTGGAATTATTTGTAATCTTTACCGCTGGTACCACCTTAGTTTCACTGCAATTAATGTTGTAGCCTGATACTTTAACTGGCTCTTTATGTCATTATTACGTGAGTGGTCGTCCGGGTAGGTGCTCCTTGAGCTTTATTTATCTACTTCTTTTTTAAGTGTAATTACTGTAATAGAGCAGTGCAAAAAAGACGAATTTTTTGCGGGTATTAATACGCTGGGAGACTGGAAACTTGATGCAGCTGTGCACTGTAGTAATATGCAGTCAAGCTGTGACGATATAGCTTTTTCTTGGTATTAATCTTGACTCGTGTCCGTAACATGTAACGCATTACGGAAAGCAATACCAAGTCATGTAACATCTACGGCACGGTACTACATTCTCAGACAACGCGGACCGCCCTTGATTTGATTTATCTACATTTTTCAGACGTAAAAAATAAGGAAAGTTTACTAGAATTTAGTTGCCGGTCATTAAATATGAAGCGTAAGCTGAAACTGAACGATAAAATCTAAGGAAATTGTCCCTGTCCTTCTCGTCGTTCCTCTTTGGCATTCCCATTTGCTGAGTGGAAAAGATCACGGAAACCAAAGATCCAAAAGGCAACACAGTGATTTGAAAGAAAACTCTTCTGGGTGCATAATCACGGCCTTCGCCTCTGTCAATATGCACTCGGTTCATCAACTGCTCCGTATGATTCTGATGTTATTGCTGTTCTGCATTCGTTCATTCGTTGCTCTACCATGAAGAATGGCCTTGAGGCTGTGGAAAGAGCCAAGCCGTATATTAACATGCAGCAATTACATAGCCTCCTTTACGTATAAAGAGGGTATAATTTGTTTTATATTTCTGCCAGCAAGACAGCCAGACCCTCTAGAGACGTATAGTTGTTCAGTACATTCTCATATTTAAGGTCATTAGGATCCTGAATATTCTTAAACTATCAAAAAGCAGCTGAAAAGGTTATGTAGCTCATACAGGTTTGCTTACAACGAATAGGTAGTCATACTACATATAGTCCACAGTAGAACTATCAGCATAGATGTTTGGCAACTCATGTCATAAGTTTCCAGGTTAAATAATTAAACTATGGACAAATAGAGCAGAGAATTATAACCAATAATCGACTCCGATTATATGGATTGTATGCACAGCCAGAGATGCCAACAGTATTTAATTTCCCGGAAGAGGCCGATTTAGACCTCACATTAGTCTGCATTAGTAATCGTAAAAAAAGTGTATGACAAGCACTGTAATGCGTCTTGGCTACAGAATATGACCACCAACAGAAATTTATTTTTACTAACTGCAGTAGCAAAAAACCACCGGTATTGGTCATTATGGCTACACTTCCAGTCACTTGATCTTCTACGCGTGACTGAACTCACGTTATAATGAGTGCGCTGTGACGTGGATATCTCAGAGTGGGAGCGTGATGTCTAGCATAGATGAGCAACATGTATAGTGCTACCCAGCACACATAGTTGTTGGAGTATAGTAAAGTATTAGCCCTGCTGTCTTTAAGAAACGGCGAGATTCATCTCTCAAGCCCAAGAACCATATGGAAGAATGTGGTAATGCTACTCTGACATGGGAGGGTCATCATAACATATAGATGACTCTGATATCGTTTTAAGTAGAACTAAGACGTGTATTTTGATACAATAATACGCATTATCGGTTCTTAGGTTTCAGTACAGTGCGTATGCAACCTCTGTAGTCGTAGTAAACAGATCATAATATATACACTTCCGTTTGTGAAAAGTGCAACACCAAGAAGGAATTACCCAAATAGCGCCACACTTGGTGGAAGTGGCGACGGGTGCGCAAGCAATACGTGATACGTTTTGCAGTGAGGTAGGGTACACGTAGGCCGAGCAGAGCCCTCTCGTGTCTGTCCGACAAGGTGGGTGTTTGCTCCAAGTGTAGTCGGTGCAGAGCTATCACACAAGGTAGAAACAATACAGTGAGTTCCAGTATGCCTCTTCGACGTCAAAGGGAGGCATACCGGCATGTGAGGGAGTTCGAACGGGGCAGAATGGTCGGTCTCCGGGAAACGGGATTGTCATATCGTGACATTTCGCCTCGCACAGAGTATGCTGCTACGACAGTGATGCGTGTGTGTGGAAGCAGTGGATAGATGAAGGTCGTACGCAGCGACGAGCGAGAACTCGTCCCCGAAACATGGCCACAGCACGGGATGACCATCGTCTTGTCCGCATGGCCACTATGGACCGTGCAGCGTCATCCACAGTGTTGGCTCGTCGCTGGAGCACTGCAATTGGTGTGAACTTGTCTGCATCAACGGTTCGTCACCGTCTGCTGCAGGTTGGACTGGTTGCACGCATGCCATTACGTAAACCACAATCTCCTCCGACTGCTATGGGCACGTGAACAACCTCACTGTGGTGCTGAGTGGCAACATGTAATCTTTTCGGATGAGTCCCGCTTCAACGTGTCCTGTAGTCATGCTCGCATACTCGTATGTGTCCGTCAGTACCGTGGTGACCGCAACCTGGAGGGCTGCATTTCGGAGGGGCATAGTGGACAAACACCAAGTGTGATGGTTTGGGGCGCCATTGGTTACAACAACCGATTTCGTCTCGTACGTATTGCGGGCACTTTGAACAGCAACGGGTACCTATCGGAGGTTGTGGAGCCTGAGGTACTCCCCCTGCTTCAGGCATCTCCACGAGCTACATTTCAACAGGACAATGCCCGGCCACATATTGCGAGGAATGTACAGGCCTTCTTCGAAGAGCGACGAGTACCATTTCTTCCCTGGCCTGCACATTTGCCAGACATGTTACCCGTCGAACATGTCTGGGATGTGGTTGGTCAGCGCCTGGTAAATCATGGTCCTCCGGTAACTGGTGTCACAGATTTGTGGGCTCGCATACAAACTGTGTGGAGGGAAATCCCTCAGGAACATGTTCAGAACCTTATTGATTCAATACCATGGTGTATAGCAGCTCTAATTGCAGCGCATGGTGGCCACATGACATACTGAATAGTAGGGCTCAAAGGACATGTACAGATTTGAAAAGGTAGTCATTTGTTACTTGTCATCTACCTAACCTGTGGTATTAAATTAACTGAATTCATGCGTTTCCTTCTTGGTGTTGCAATATCTACAAACGGTAGTGTATATACTATTTGCATAATCGGTTTCCCCGTTAAATAATTAAATAATTAAAAATTGTAGATGGATAATATTTTGCAGACGTCAGACAGTCTATTATTCGTATAAAACATGAGTAAAGACTGCAGATGACAGCACTTTCGGTCATAATCTCAAAGTGTGGTTCTAAATACACTCTTTTAGTTGGCTAGTCAAGAACAAGGATACGTTGAATACGACTTTATTGTCTGTGTGCATGATGGCATACTAATGGAGCAAATCGACTTGAAAGACATCCAAGCCACTTTATACCAAGTGAATAATTGCTTACGTTTTTAGTAATAATTGTATTGTATGGAACTGGGGAACTAGAAACGACGGAATGGCTTCGTCCCCGCCGTAGCCCGCAGTGATACACCCCCCCCCCCCCCCCACAACAGGCTACAGCAGTCCACTCAACCCACCGCCGCCCCATAGCGAACCCAGGGTTACTGTGCCGTTCGGCTCCCAGTGGAACCCCCCCCCCCCCCCCCCCCCGTAACGTCTCACACCAGACGAGTGTAACTCCAATGTTTGCGTGGTAGAGTAATTACGGTGTACGCGTACGTGGAGAAAGTATTTGTGCAGCAGTCGCTGACATAGTGTAACTGAGGCCGCATTCGCCGAGGCAGATGGAAAACCGCCATAAAAACCATTCGCAGACTGGCCGTCACACCGGACCTCGACACTAATCCATCGGCGGATTCGTGCCGGGAACCAGCACGCCTTCCCGCCTGGAAAACAGTGCGTTAGACCGCAGGGCTAATCGGGCGGACTAAGTAATAAATAATACCGTACGACGGTAAAATTCCCAACAGCGGAAGGCTACCGAAGGTCGCAGTCGCAGACGGGCAAGCAGGTTATCTATCTGGTCGACCGTGACGAGTCAGCCGGGTAATAGTCCTGATCTACCGCACAGAGTCCTAGCGAAGAGTAGGTCCGCTGCCAACACCTACATCATTTCAAGAGGCTCACTCGATCTACAGCGAGCGTTAAATTTCCTCAAAAGCTCTCAGTGTATATTACGTCGAAAGCAGTAACTCTTTCACAACTGATATCACCGGAGAGAACAATCGAATAAACAGGCAAATTGTACCTTAGAAGGGTTTAACATTAGACAAAGACCAAGTAACAACGCAACCGATTCCTCTCCCTCCCTCCCCCCCCCCCACCTCTCTCTCTGTCTCTCTCTCTCTCTCTCTCACCCACACACACACACACACACACACACACGCTGCAGTAATGCCCTCAAACGGAAACTTATATATATATATTCTACTGGCCATTAAAATTGCTACACGAAGAAGAACTGCAGATGATAAACGGGTATTCATTGGACAAATATATTATACTAGAACTGACATGTGATTACATTTTCACACGGTTTTGGTGCATAGATCCTGAGAAATCAGTACCCAGAACAACCAGCTCTGGCTATAATAACAGCCTTGATACGCCTGAGCATTGAGTCAAACAGAGCTTGGATGGCGTGTACAGGTACAGCTGCCCATGCAACTTCAACACGTACCACAGTTCATCAAGAGTAGTGACTGGCGTATTGTGACGAGCCAGTTGCTGGGCCAACCATTGACCAGACGCTTTCAATTGGGGAGAGATCTAGAGAATGTGCTGGCCAGGCAGCAGTCGAAGATTTTCTGTATCCAGAAAGGCCCGTACAGAACCTGCAACATGCAGTTGTGCATTATCCTGCTGAAATGTAGGGTTTCGTAGATATCGAATGAAAGGTAGAGTCAGGGGTCGTAGCACATCTGAAATGTAACGTCCACAGTTCAAAGTGCCGTCAATGCGAACAAGAGGTGAGCGAGACCTGTAACCAATGGCACCCCATACCATCACGCCCGGTGATACGCCAGTATAGCGATGACGAATACACGCTTCCAATGTGCGTTCACCGCGATGTCGCCAAACACGGATGCGACCATCATGATGCTGTAAACAGAACCTGGATTCATCCGAAAAAATGACGTTTAGCCATTCGTGCATCCAGGTTCGTCGTTGAGTACACCATCGCAAGCGCTCCTGTCTGTGATGCAGCGTCGAGGGTAACCGCAGCCATGGTCTCCAAGCTGATAGTTCATGCTGCTGCAAACGTCGCCGAACTGTCCGTTCAGCTGGTCGTTGTCTTGCAAACGTCCCCATCTGTTGACTCAGGGATCGAGACGTAGCTGCACCATCCGTTACAGCCATGCGGATAAGATGCCTGTCATCTCGACTGCTAGTGATACGAGGCCGTTGGGACCCAGCACGGCTTTCCGTATTACCCTCCTGAACCCACCGATTCCACATTCTGCTAACAGTCACTGAATCTCGACCAACGAGAGCAGCAATGTCGCGATACGATAATCCACAATCGCGATAGGCTACAATCCGACCTTTATCAAAGTCGGAAACGTGATGGTACGCATTTCTCCTCCTTACACGAAGCATCACAACAACGTTTCACCAGGCAACGCCGGTCAACTGCTGTTTGTGTATGAGAAATCGGTTGGAAACTTTCCTCATGTCAGCACGCTGTAGGTGTCGCCACCGGCACCTACCTTATGTGAATGCTCTGAAAAGCTAATCATTTGCATATCACAGCATCTTCTTCCTGTCGGTTCAATTTCGCGTCTGTAGCACGTCATCTTCGTGGTGCAGCAATTTTAATAGCCAGTAGTGTATATTTCAATATAAGCGCACTGTATACGTTAGTCACCCCTGGGAGTTATCGCACTAATGCCAGTGTCATCACCCCCAGTTTCATGGTGTCACTTGGGCGACGAAGAATGTTTCTTCAGGTGTGCCATGTCCAGCCTAAAGCCAGCGATTGATGAATAGATCTCATAGAGAAACCAAATTGCGCGGATGGTGAGTACCACTTTCCACCCGCTGCACCGCACAGTTCCAGACTTTTTCTATGAGCTTGACACTGCGTGGCTTAGCTAGCCACTCGAGGTTCTCCAGGCTGCCTGTGTGTTCGTTAGACCAGGATCGTACGCTTGCAGCCCTATGAACACGGATTTTGTCGCCTTGGGAAACGGTAATGTCTGTAGTAGAGCCATCTTGAAGATGTTGAAGAAGGGCAACATTTAGTAAGCTTAGTCTTGAAATAAACGTTTTTATTGTATCCTAAATAAGTGGACCCAGGTCCTTAGTTTACATTAGTTTAGATTAGATTCAATTTTCGTTCCGTACACAAGAAAATGAGATGATTCTTGTAGATGTCGGAAAATGTCAGAAAGTATAACATGAAAAACACAGAAAATTAGAAAATAATACTCTCTTCTACGAGCATTTGTCAGAAGATATGTGAATACATTACAGTAAACTGGAATTGCTAATATTTACAGAATTAATGCACTATCAGAATGAAGCATATTAATACACTGTTAATATTTTTATCATACGCAAAGTACTTAATCTTGACTGTTGTGACCTAATGCTGTCAAATCCTAAATCTAATGGACGTTTTTACTTAAGCTGGTCGTACAGTCGCTCTTAAGATATTCATCTATAGACTAGATGGAGTTGCCTACCAAAAAGTCATCAAATTCTGTTTAAACTGTGCTTTATCTGAAACCAAGTTTTTAATGATTGTTGGAAAGTTATTGAAAATGTTTGTTCCTGAGTACTGGGCCCTTTTTCGGACCAAGGTAAGTTATTTTAGGTCTTTATGAAGACTGTTCTCATTCCTAATACTGATATTATGTACTGAGCTATTGGCTCGAAACAGAGACTTTTTTTGCAACAAATTTCATTAAGAAATAAATATAGCGATAAGTGATGGTTAGAATACTCAGTTCCTTGAACAGATTTCTACATGGTGATCTCGAATTTATAACACAACTGAGTCTTATTATACGCTTTTGCAGTTTAAAAACTTGCTCGGTTTGACGAGCTCCCTCAGAATATGATCTCATATGACACAATAGAATGAAAGTAAGCAAAGAATGCAAGTTTTTTTTATATTTGTGTCTCCTACATCTGACATTATTCGCATTACAAATAGAGACTTGTTTAGGCGCTTCAGTAGTTCTGTACTATACGCTTCCGAACTGAATTTATTATGGAGTTGTAATCCCAGAAATGTAAAACAGTCAACCTCTTCTCTTTCTGTGTCTTCGTACCTTATACACTTTCTGGAAGGAAATCTCTTACAGGCTCTGAACTGAATATATAGGTCTTTTCAAAGTTTAATGACGGTGGATTAGTTTTAAACAATTTATTAATATCAGTGAATACCTGATTAGCAGCCATTTATAAGTTTGTCCCGAATTGCTATTTATTGCAGTGTTTGTATAACCCGAAAGCAAAACAAATTTAGCATCTGGCAATGTAACAGACGAGGAATTGTCAATGTACACAAGAACAAGCAACAGACTCAAGATAGAACCTTGAAAAACACCACATGTAATTAATTACCAATCAGACGAAGACTTCATGGTAAGGCAAATACCGCCATGAATCACGGAAGTACCTCTGGACTGAAATACACGCTTTATACTTTCGGACAACGCTACACGTGTCCAGTCAGCTGTTGCCCAGTTATCGGATTGCTTAGGCCGTCGAGGACGTGAAGTTTTGTGTACCGTTTTGAGCAGAGGCCTTCTGAGAGATGTCCGACTCCAAATATGCATTGCAAGAAGTTCGCTCGGTGACTACGGTAGTTGAGATGGACCTTCATTTACTGACTACAGGGACTGGTATCGGGTTTGAAGCCGATGTAATTTACAAGACATGACACACTTCTCAAGTTCTTATAGGATGGGATCATTTTATGACCACTGTTATCACGTCTTGTTACGTGGCTGGGAGTTGTAAACCATTCCTTGTAGATGGGAGTTGTACACCATTCCTTGTAGACACCTCGGACATTTCTACATCTGTATCTACATCCACGTGATTACTCTGCTATTCACAATTAAGTGCCTCCACTCGCGAACGGGAAAAACGAGCATTTAAATTTTTCTGTTCGAGTCCTGATTTAACTTATTTTATCGTGATGATCATTTCTCCCCAAGTAGGTGGGTGCCAACAGAATGTTTTCGCAATCGGAGGAGAAAACTGGTGATTGAAATTTCGTGAGAAGATTCCGTCGCAACGAAAAAAGCCTTTGTTTTAATGATTGCCACTCCAATTCACGTATCATGTCTGTGGCACTATCTCCCCTCGCGATAATACAAAACGAGCTGTCCTTCTTTGTACTTTTTCGATGTCAACCATCAGTAATCCCTAAGTATTTAACTGAATTTACAGCCTTCACATTTGTGTAACTTATAGGGCAATCTAAATTTAGCGGGTTTCTTTTAGTAATAATTTGAGTAACTTCACACTTTTTTTTTTCAGGGTCAGTTACCAGGTATCTTACCTAAATCATTTTGCAATTCATTCTGGTCATCTGATGACTTTACAAGACGGTAAATGACAGCATCATCTGCAAATAGTCTAAGACGGCTACTGAGACTGTCTCCTATGTCGTTAATACAGATCAGGAACAATGGAGGGCTGGGCTTATAACAGTTCCTTGGGGAACGCCGGATATTACTTTTGTTTTACTCGATGACTTTCCGTCAAATACTACGAACTGTGATCTTTCTGACAGGAAATCACGATTCCAGTCGCACAACTGAGGCAATATTGCAAAGGCACGCAGTTTGGTTAGAAGAAGCTTGTGAGGAACCGTGTCGAAAGCCTTCTGGAAATCTAAAAATATGGAATCAATTTGACATCCCCTGTCGATAGTACTCATTACTTCATGAGTGTAAGGAGCTAGTTGTGTTTCTCAAGAACGATATTTCCTGAATCCGTGCTGACTATGTGACAATAAATCATTTTCTTCGAGGTAATTCATAATGTTTGAATACAATAAATGTTCCAAAGCCCTTCTGAAAATCGAAGTTAGTGATATGGACCTGTAATTCAGCGGATTATTCCTATCACCCTTTCTGAGCTGTTCTAACCAAAACAAACAAAAGCGTGCACGATAGGAGGGTCGATACAAGGGTCGATAACAACGGCTATTTCGCACTGATTTCAACAAATCGGGGAAATTCATTTACGGTGTGACCATGGGAAAGCTCCTTTCCAGCGTTCTGTCAAATTTCCACGTCGATCCATCTTGTTACACTGATTCTATACAAATGTCTAGAACATACACACCACGCCACTGTTGTAACTTATGCAACACGACAGCCTTGTATCAATTCTTTGAAGGACAGCCAAATGAAAACCGAACATCCGCCACAATAGGACCATGGAATGGTTCCAGTCAAAAGTAATGACCACACGTGTTAAGACGTTTATCTCACTGGGGACGGGACGATCATTTACTGTTTCGCCGAAAGCGTTTAGCCGCTGACGGACACACACCCGCACACATTTTTGCGCTTCCTCGTCCGACTGAGATCGAGGTCCACACACGTCTTTCTTCAGGTCGCCAAAGATGTCAAACTCACCCCATGAAAGACCAGGGCCGTGTGGGGGATGTTGCATTACTTCCCAATCAAATCGCTGAAGCGTAGCCTTAGTCCGATTGGCAGTGCGGGCGTTATCATGCGTCATGGTGATTCCGTCCGTTTCTCTAATGTGTCTTCATAGTGCTGCGCATTGATTGTGGTTCCACGCTCGAGGAACTCGACGAGACGAGGAATCGTCCTGTTGCACGCTAACGCCAGCCTCCACACTGCCCATCAGATGAGGGCTACGCTTCAACGATTTGATAGGGAAACACCGCAACATCCTTCAGATGGCCCCCATTTTCCCCCTAGTGATTTTCACTTCGTTAGCGACCTGAACGAAGACACGCGCGGACGTCGGTTTCCGTGAACGAAGAAGTGCAAGAGACGGCGCGGTTGAGGATTCGCCAGCTGCCGACCGCGTTCGGCGAGGCAGGAACTCATCGTCTCGTCTCCCAGTGGGAGAAATGTCTTAACGTGTGTGGTGATTACTTTTGACTGGAACCATTCTACGGCCCCTTGTGGAGGGTGTTTAGTTTTCATTCGACTGCCCCTGTACACCATCTGAAGCACTTCAAAGCGAGTAGTGTCCTCTGTTAGGTGCACGACTAATGTTTCAAATGGTTCAAATGCCTCTGAGCACTATGGGACTTAACATCCGACTTCGTCAGTCCCCTAGAACTTAGAAGTACTTAAACCTAACTAACCTAAGGACATCACACACATTCATGCCCGAGGCAGGATTCGAACCTGCGACCGTAGCAGTCGCAGAGTTCCGGCCTGAAGCGCCTAGAACCTCTTGGCGACCGTGGCCGGCAACTAATGTTTCTATGGTGAAATCAAATACGCCTCAAGATGCACTGAGCCATCGCTATTAATTCTAAATGTTGTCCTGTTATGCATAGCACTTTGGTTTTTTATTGTTATAGGAAACTAATGTCTCATATTAAACTGGCTTCCTATATTTTGATGAAAAAGTCGAAAATGTACTTGAGTTTATCTATTTCTACTGTCAGAGCTGCAGATTTTTTTGTTTTTCCGCCAACTGCCTCTACACTTATGAAACAGATCCGTTTTCCGAAAACACGTTGAAACCAGCCAGCTAAAAACATTGGAACATATAGGGGTAGGACATCAAATGCTTTTCAAAATGAATCTCTTACCTAAAACTTCCCAATATCGCCATCCCATTCGTAGAGGGACCGAGTGAGGCAACACGCATCTGTCACATCTAGATATCATCATCTCATCCTTAAGCCTCTACTGATGTGCGAAAGAAAGCTTCATTCAGGACGTGCGACGACGATGCAAGAGTGTCACAATCTTCGCATTAGTGTGGGGAGTATTACCTGTGATGGACCTGATGTCATCCTCTTACCCATAATTGAGGTTATGGGAAAAATTGAAAAATTGTTACGTCGCCTCACTCCCCAGTAAGCACTGAATGATTGTCTTTAGCAACGTTTTTCCCTAAGGAATCTAAATCGCAGTTGACATCGCTCAGACGCGCATTTGAGTCAAAATACTAATTACTTGGCATTCACTGGACAGAGAACTCCGTACTAGTTTCGAGATTTTCCTTGTAGTGGAACTGATCAGTAGCCCATTTCCGTTATATTTTGTACTTGATAATACACACGAAGAATGGGAGTACACAATACATACAAACAGTTAGAATAACTGTTACATTAATACAACCAGATCACATGACGCACAATTTTTTTCTGAAATCACATGTTGTTGTTGTTGTAGTCTTCAGCCCTGAGACTGGTTTGATGCAGCTCTCCATGATACTCTATCCTGTGCAAGCTTCTTCATCTCCCAGTACCTACTGCAACCTACATCCTTCTGAATCTGTTTAGTGTATTCATCTCTTGGTCGCCCTCTACGATTTTTACCCTCCACGCAGCCCTCCAATGCTAAATTGGTGATCCCTTGATGCCTCAGAACATGTCCTACCAACCGATCCCTTCATCTAGTCAAGTTGTGCCACAAACTTCTCTTCTCCTCAATCCTATTCAATACCTCCTCATTAGTTATATGATCTACGCATCGAATCTTCAGCATTCTTCTGTAGCACCACATTTAGAAAGCTTCTATTCGCTTCTTGTCCACATAAATTTGGGTAAAAAAATAGTAAATTATTATTCTCCAGAATGAGATTTTCACTCTGCAGCGGAGTGTGCGCTGATGTGAAACTTCCTAGCACATTAAAACTGTGTGCCCGACCGAGACTCGAACTCGGGACCTTGCCTTTCGCGGGCAAGTGCTCTACCATCTTTTTTTTTTTTTTCTTCATCTCTAACCATTTACTCGAAGGTCGTATTACTCGACATCCAGGAAGATACAGAGAGCATCCAGAAAGTGTAGTGCTTTTTCCACCTTCCCAACAACTTGGTGAAGTGTTACTTCACATTATTTGCTTCGCAAGTATTATGAAAATGTTGCAGTTCATAGATAAAATTATGTATTCACAACAACAAAAAATATGGCGGCAGAAAACAAAAACGTGGCATTATGAATTTGACAGCACCTCAAGGTTTTCGCTTTGACACTAAGGGTTACTAAAAGAAGCAAGACGAAATTTGCTAGAACGTTGTCTTACGATTCCCTCATTGAATTTGTATCTGCCTGCTTGTAGCTCTGCTACAAAACAATTAAAAATCTGGCTTTCGGCGAGGCTCGAAAGGCGAACAGAGGCAGCATGCACTTGGCAGGCAAGCACGTTACCTTTTTTTTTTGTTTTTGTGGTGGGCGAGTGCTCTACCAACCTTTTTTTTCTTTGTTTTTCGTTTGGGAACGTAAATAAGTAGAGTTTTCTTACTTAATGGTGTAACAATAACAACCATAAACTGCTCCTTGCGTTTTCTTAATATGTAAGACGATGACGTGTATAAAATAAAACATTTCTGGGAAACGTAAATAAGTGGTCTTTATTTTTACATAATAATGAAAAAATATCCTGCTTCTGTCAGTACAAAACAATAACGGACCACGTTCCTCATTGGGTGCGTACCTCGCTAATCCCGTTATACCTCGCGTTGGTGTCGGGTACGTCTTCACGTGTGTTTGTGGATCCTCTCCACTGTCCTGGTCCTTTCTTGTTATAATACTTATAGGCAATAATTACATTCTCCTACCCGGGACACCCCAACTGGGTGGAGGATCAAGCAAGGCACTCCCTAAAAAATTAGCGTAATATGTTCGATATCTCGGATGTCTCATAAGCTGTGAGTGATGTTCTTGTAGTATGGCCCAAAAGTCGAGCACATTCTTACCGCCGACTCGGAAAAGATAACGCACAGTCAAACTTCGAATCCAAGTCACTGCGTTTGTCTTCGTTCGGGGATAATATGTCCTATCTGGGAGAAGTAGTGTGCGTGGTTCTATTGTTTGCGGCCCCACCCGAAGGAGGAAGGCGATCAGTTTTTTGACCAAACACCATACGTCCGCCGAAGGCCCGCATATCAGGCGATGCTCCTCTGTGTCTATAACATTGCACTGCGGACACAGTGGCTCATCAGCCATATGAATTGTACGCAACGTGGAACGAGTCACGTATTTCCCATTTACCACTTGATACCACAATGCGCGCGTTCCCGTATCAAGGTGTGGGTGGTGCACTGTATGCCATACCACTGACCACGTAACAGTTGGATGGCGGCGCTCTACGGCATTATTCGGCCGTCGTCGAGTCAAGATGTGATATATATCACGTGCCGTTGCCGTCCTGGTAGTCGGTAGTTCCATAGGTAAATAACTGTGTTCCACAAAAAAGGTTCGCATATGGGCTAGCGATGGTGAGATGCGAGCCACCGCTACCGGAGCCGAACGAGATGGTGGAGCGAGTTCGTCTATCAAGCTGCCCGTCAGACTTGACTGGTGTCGTGTCCACATCTTTATCATTGTGGTTACATAAATAGCCACTGCTCGGTCACGTACGTGGACTAGTCCAAGACCGCCACGACTACGAGGAAGGGTGAGGGTTTCATATCCGACCTTAAAAAAAAGCAGACCTGTGCTCACAAAATATCCTAGTGCCGTCAGGATTCGGCGGCCCAACACCACCGGCATAGGAAGAACTGGCGCCAGGTGGGGGATGAGAGAAGCTAGATAAGTGTTGGCAAAGGTGACCCGTTGTATCATATCCAGTGCCCTTAGCCTGTGACTACGGACACTCGCACGAATTGTTTGCAGAAGATGTCTGTAGCTCAGTGCCGCCGTGTGTAGAACGTCTGTAGTGAAGAGAATTTCCAGGCATTTCATCGTGTTGATCGGCTGTAATGGTGCTACACTTCCTGTCTGGAGTCCTCTCCCGGTGTTCATCGCTCCCGACTTTGCCATGTTCAGGCGACTTCCCGTAGCCATACAATACAAATTAATCCAATGCAGAGCCGCTCTTGATTCGTCGCCTGATGTGCTAAAAACAGTAGGTCATCCGCGTATGGCCTGCATAAAGAACTTGTTGTGCCTTATGGTCATTCCTTGGAGTCGATTGCGGAGCCCGCAGAGCAGCGGCTCGACAGCGATGGCATACAATATCGTTGACAGCGGGCACCCTTGTCTGACCGAACGTGAGATGGTGATGGGCCTCACTAAGCGTCCGTTGATGAGCACTTTGGATGCGGCTCCGTGGAGTAGTCGCATGACGACGGTGACAAAACTTTCCGGAAACTTCATTTGCCTCATCACTTCCGTGAGATAAGCATGGCTCAGCCTGTCAAATGCGGGATCGAAGTCTATCGATGCCAATGCACCCCAGAGACGACATGTTGATGCCAGTGCGATAACATCGCGGTAGTCGCTGAGTGCCGTTTGTATATTGCTATCTCCTCCTAGCTGGGTTTGGTCGAGTGATATCACTTGGCGGATTACGCGTTTAAAGCGTGCTGCAAGTATCCTGGTGTAGATCTTGTAGTCGCAATTAAGAAGGGTCAGTAGCCGGTAGGCCTGTATCCCTGTGCCGCCGGATGGTTTGTGGATGGGGATGATCATTCCTTCCACGAAGGAGGGTGGAAGAGGCACGTTGGGAGACATCAATTCGCAGTACATGGCAGTCCATCGTGGAGTCATGAGATCTTTAAATGTACGATAAAACTCTAACGAAAACCCGTCGGGCCCCGGCGATTTGTGCGACGCTCCCTTATCAATCGCTTCCATTACGTCGTCAACTGTGACTTCACTTGTTAACTCCCGGTTGGCCGTCTCGTCGAGACACGCTGAGAGCGTTCGTCGGACCTCATGAAAGGCTGCCTGATCGTGTTGCGCTTCTTCATAGAGATGACCGTAGTGTTCCACAAAAGCGTTGGCAATGTCTTTTTGCGTTGTCATACGGCGACCATCTGGCAGTGCGACCGTCTGTATTAAGGTTCTGTGACTGCGTTGTTTTTCTCTGATGACGTGATACATCGACGGTAATTCTCCACGGACTCGTTCAAAGGCCCTTGCACGGATTGCGACACCCTCCAGACGGCGGCGGGTTATGGAAATTATTTGGGCCTGTGCTCGTTTTATACCGGCACGACGCTCCTGTGAAGGTGCTTGTACAGAAAGTTCGCGGAGCATCGTGAAATAAAATTCCGTCGTGTGTCGCCTCCACATCATCTGCTCTCTTCCGTATGCAATTAACGCTCGGCGCAATGCAGGCTTAACGCATTCGAGCCACCACTGCAACGTCGTCGGATATGTAGGGAGGCGTCGTTCACACATGATTCAAGTGTCTTCGATTAGGCGTCTGCACTCAGGTTCCCTGAGGTGTGCTGTGTTCAGTTTCCAAACACTGCGACTCCTACACACTTGTTGACGACTCAGGGAGACCGTGCATATATATGCTATGTGATCTGAAAAGGCGACAGCCCACAATTCCCCATCGAGGATCGCAGGTACGAGACGACGTGTTACGTAAATGCGATCGAAACGACTTGCAGAGTGACTCGTGTCGTAGGTGTATCCACGTCTGTCGCCATGTATCTTCTCCCATGTATCAATAAGATTCATGTCCTGTATGAGTTGCCGCAGCTCCGGGCATGAAGTATAACGTGGGTGTTGATCTCTTGGTGCGAGCACGCAGTTGAAGTCGCCTCCAAATAAGACATGTTCATATCGACCTAAGAATAGTGTTGCAATCTACTCTGCGTAAAATCGGGATCGATCGCGCCGTCTGTCGGATCCCTATGGTGCGTAAATGCTAACGACCCGTACTCCCAGCACTGTGAGCGCCAGTCCTCGCGCTGACGGCAGGTACACCACGTCCTCGGCTACTATGCCGCTACGTAGAAGTATCGCTGTTCCGCTGCCGCCGTCGGTAGTAGGTGTAATGTATGTATCGTACTCATAGAGGTCGGGAAAGCTCTCATCACATACTTCCTGCAGAAGCACGATGTCGACGTCTGACGCATGCAACATGTCTCGTAATAATTGCAATTTGACAGGCGTTCGGATCGTATTAATATTAATAGAGGCTGTTCGATATGCCTGCCGGTGTTCCTCAGTGCGTAAAGAGCACATGAACGCTTACGTTATTTGTGTGCTGCTGCTTGGCGACATGCAGTCTGTGCGGCAGTCCGCGTCTTCTGCGTGGTTAACATCCGGTGTACGCAGCACTCGCCATTGCGGGTGCGTCGTCGGTCTGTGGTTCAGTATCGGATTCGTCGGCCCAGTTCCTGTGCTGGAGGTCCAGCTCCCGTCGTGTTTCTCCGTCCTGGCTGACCGGTGACGTTGCTCCGGTGGGTGGAGGGACTCCTTCCGTCGGCTTTCCGTCCGGTGTGTCTGTATTCAACCCCTGTCTAGCATCATAAGCGTCGTACTGCTGCGTGGGAGGTAGAACCTCCCGTTGCGCATCCGGATGCACTGTATCCAAGTCACACCCAAGCCCGTCTGACGTGGACTGCAGTAAGCAGGTATCCGACGGTGCTAGCCGTCATTTCTTGTGGCGTTTCGGCGATCGTTGTTTGCGCGTGTGCGCCTCTGTATCCGAGTGTGGAAGTGACTCCCGGTGCTCAGGGACGAAAGCAGCTGTCGGCACAACAGCAGGATCAATTTCCATACCTCCTACCGATCCTTTCCGCTCGGTTAAGGGCGTCGTCGGCGCCGGAGCGGCAGAAGTGTGCGTCGTTTCGTCACTGGAGGCGGTCTCTGCTGCAGTCGGTTGCCGTAAACTGTCAGGATTCTGTAGCTGGTCTGTCTTTGGGATGTGATCTGTTCGAAACGCGTCCGCATACGTTAGTGTCAGCGGCGTCAACGTGGACGGAGGCACGGGTTCGCCGTTTGGAACTTGCACTATCCTCCGCTGCATACATTCGGAACGGACGTGGCCCTCTTTCCCACAGCCTGATCATGTTTTGGGTTGTCCATCGTAGATGACTATAGCTCTACATCCACCGATGAACAAGTACGAGGGTACATGTTGTGTCAGTTCTATTCTGATTTGACGCACCCCATTGAGAACGGGGTAAGTCGTGAAGTTGGACCATTTTTCCTCAACGTGGCTGAGCACTCTTCCATATGGGCGTAGGGCGTCAATGACCAAGTCAGACGGAACCTCGAAGGGAAGTTCGAAAATACGTATGTTTCGTATGCCCAGTCCTGCGTGATCAATAGTTACTTCTGAGTGACGAAATTTGAGTCCATGTTTAGTATCTCGGATGATTCTGTCACATACTACATCGTTAATCAGTTTGACGTAAACGACACTGCTCACTATGAAGAGGTGTATTCCGATAAGTTCGTTGTAGTCAAGTTTAACTTCGTCTCGTAGGAACCCTTCGATTTCGTAGGCTTTCGGTCTCGCATATTCATTCGAAAAACTAATCTTGAGAGTCGACTTTCGGTATGCATGTGCCATTCTATATCGAGTCTTCTAAACGCGCGAGTACGCCGATGAGGTAAACAACTGCGCGAGCGCGAACTTCCCCGGCAGGGACGTAAACAGGCGTCCCTGCCGTAGCACCGCCGAAGGCAGACGGTACCATCTGAGATACCGAAGCACGACTCACGCCCGGTCTCACAGCCTTACTTCTGCCAGTATCTCGTCTCTTACCTTCCAAACTTTACAGAAGCTCTCCTGCGAATCTTGCAGAACTAGCACTCCTGAAAGAAAGGATATTGCGGAGACATGGCTTAGCCACAGCCTGGGGGATGTTTCCAGAATGAGATTTTCACTCTTCAGTGGAGTGTGTGCTGATATGAAACTTCCTGGCAGATTAAAACTGTGTGCCCGACCGAGACTCGAACTCGGTAGGTCCCGAGTTCGAGTCTCGGTCGGGCACACAGTTTTAATCTGTCAGGAAGTTTCTATTATTATTCTGTTTACATTAGAATAAAAAATTATGTTCAAATCATGAATTGAACATAAATATTAATGATTTATTTATTTTGCACAGCGAATAACAATTTTTCATATTTTCGATTTCATTCAAAATTACAATTAAATTTGAAATTATTATCATTATTTTTATTCTTACAATTCATTACCGCGCGGTGTAGCCACGCGGTCTTAGGCGTCTTGTCACGGTTCGCGCAGCTCCTCCAGTCGGAGGTTCTAATCCTCCCTCGGGCATGGGTGTGTGTGTTGTCCATAATGTAGGTTAGTTTAAGTTATATTAAGTAGTGTGTAAGCTTAGGAACCGATGAGCTCAGCAGTTTGGTCCCGTAAGATCTTACCACAAATGTCCAATTTTTAATATTTTATTCTGGATGAGAATTCGAAAGAATTTGTAAAAGTAATTATTAAGTATGTGTACATTCGTTTGGATGTAAGAAAATCGATACTCGTTAGGATCACTGTGCTGCGAGTTTTTGTGTCTCAGGTCTTCTTCGAGTAACATCTTTTGGTGTGTGATGATGGTGGTCTGGAGTCTGTTCTGTTCTGTTGAAATTTGAAATAGCCGTACGTACTTGACGGGAGAGTCATGTTGTTGTTTAAATATACTCCCATGTTGAACGTCTGTAATGTCATCATTGTGGAAATATAAAAATATCGAATGCGATACGGAGGGAAAAAATCAAAGGATGAATATAATTTAACCACGAAGTGCTCTTACTCGTACCTGACAATGAAAGCAAGATGGTTCAAATGGCTCTGAGCAATTTGCGACTTAACTTCTGAGGTCATCAGTCGCCTAGAACTTAGAACTAATTAAACCTAACTAGCGTAAGGACATCACACACATCCATGCCCGAGGCAGGATTCGAACCTGCCAGCGTAGCGGTCACGCGGTTCCAGACTGAAGCGCCTAGAACCGCACGGCTACACAGGCCGGCTAAAAGCAAGAACCTGTATCATATATCATAGAAACAAATTATTGTTGCAACAACTCTTGTGTTTTCAGCGAGTCAGATTTTCTTCTAGCAGCCACGAGAAACAGATGAGTAATACAATGAATTGTTCACGATCTTCCTTCTCATTTATTAGATGCACTATACTATCGTTGCCATTGCTATAAATGTGAACATGATTTGACGTTTTTCAAATTCGAAATTTTTAATGGTTACATTGCAATAATAAAGTCCCTGACATGTCACCTCTTTCCTGAACCGCTGGTATTGTCCGCACACTTTTCTTACCTTATTTCTGTCAACTGCAACGTTCAACTGCCCTAATCCTTGACGATGTCTGACGTGGACGCCATGAGGGTGAAGCTATACAGAAGTTTTTGTAGTATTTGAATCAATGTTTGACTGAGAAATATCTTCTTTCATTACAAGAACAGATCAATAACGATTGGATGAAACTGTTTAAATAAAATGGTGTAGAGCACCAAAAAATCACAGCGTCAGGAATATTGTTCATGACAAAGCTGTAGGACAAAAAAATTTGTTCGTGACCAATAAGGTGGGGCCAGTGTCATCTTACTGTCATAATATCTGGTTCCTTTAGTGAACAGCTCAAATACCCTAGCAACAGTAGGTGAAGTACTACATAAGAGCACTCTTGATTCTGTCCACTAATCGTCACAAGCAGCTTTAAAAAAACATATTTTCGATCCTAAGGCCGATCGGGAACGTTCTATCTGCTGTGTTACCTTATTAGGAAATGAATGCGCAGTTTCAAAGCTTGCCAATGCCTGCTTGACCATTCAATAAAATATATGGTCTTTGCACAGCATTTATTTAGATATCACCTTTTCTTCGCAATTCCAAAGTTAGACAACTTGCATGATCTCTGTTATTAAATAAAAAGATACGAATTTTGACACTGTTTAGCGACAGCCGACAGATAACACAACAGACAAGTCAAATATCGCAAATTCACAAGAATATAGCTTTAAGAATAAGCAATGCCGAAAAAAATAATTCACATGTGGAGAGACAATATTAAAAGCTGCTTTAGTTGTGAACCCACTCGGGTGAACCAGGATTACGTCATAAGCAAATATACATGTTGTTATAACGGAGCCAAGGTAGCCCCTGAGGGACGGCAACCTATATAACACCAGAGAGGACGAGGTTGTCTATGCCCAAAGGCGTACCCAGAAGCACCATGGTAAACACTTGCTATTTACACACAAGATAACGGAAACAGACATTCCGAGCGCTACTTCCAGCAGGGGGAGTTCGAGCCACGACCTGCAGGAAGTATCACTACACCGAAATCTGATTGGCTGGAGACAGCTATTTGGGGGCTAGAACCAGGCCAGAAGTTCAGTTCACGCCAGATGCTGACTTCGTGTACTGCAGCCGTCGAAGATTACGTCTTCGTCTCGGAATTGGACTATTACTAGTGTGTGTGTGTGTGAGAGTTACCACTAACCTTTGTGAAAAATATGAAGTGAACTTTTGTTTGCCTCAATTAGGAGACTTTTTTCGTTATTGTTACCTTTCGTTTGTATGTTCAGTCATCAACCTTGTGAACTTACCTCAATAAAAATAGTGTTGTGAAAAATTGCTAATTATCAGTCACAAGACATGTGTAACCCTTTAATCATCCTGGTCTCCAACGCTTCGTGGTTGCCACTGAAGTTTGTGAGTTACAGTCTTCAGATGATAGACTAAACCCTTTCATGTTTTCATTTTGAAATATTAACGTCACCGAGGGTAGTGTCGCTGACACCAGATACTCCTTGATCTGGTACAAAAGTAGTGCTGCTCTCCTTGTATTAAGACGCTTAAAAATGAATGCTCGTGTGTGCAGGATGACATATGCCGGAGCAACGGCTACCGCTGTGTAGTCCACCCGGTTACGACGGAAGACGGTTACGAGCTGACCATGCACCGTATACTGCCGTCAGCGCCTTTCAGAGCTGCCATATTGGTGATGTCTGGACTCATTGGATGCTCCGACAACATCTTCGCATTCGGCAACAACAATTCACTGCGTGAGCACAGTTTTTTTTTTTAAGTTAGACGTATTTCAAAGCTTCGTACAGTCTACCACCGTTTTAAACTTTGCGTCTCTAAACACTTGCTAGACAAGACGATTTCTATAGTCTGTTCCAATTAATCTAATTCTTATCTGATTACACAATGTTCTCTACTGACGTGTGAAAGTGTTGTCGGGAAACGACTGAATAACTGTCTCTGCAATCCTGGGCTTAAAATTCGCAGTTTTTGCACGTGAGCACTTGCTCCGATCAGCGTAACTGCGACATTGGGGAGTGTGGAAAATGCGTGCGCACCACATGGTCTTCATCTACTTCGTAATCATGTAAAGTTTCTCGCTGTTCTCATTTATGCTACTTCTCAGTACTTTTGTCTTCCTTCGATTTACTCTTAGTCCATATTCTGTATTCATTTGACGTTTATTCCACTCAACACACCCTGTAACTCTTCACTCTCCCCGAGGATAGAATGTCATCGGCGAATCTTATCATTGATATCCTTTCACTGTGAATTTTAAGCCCACTCTTGAACCTCATTGCTTCTTCGACGCAAAGATTGAGCAGTAGGGGCGAAAGCCTACGTCCCCGTCTTACACCCTTCTTAATCCGAACACTCCGTTCTTCGACTTCCACTCTTATTGTTCCCTCTTGATACTTGTACATATTGTATATTATTCGTCTTTCCCTATAGATTATCCCTATTTTTTCGGAATTTCTAACTCTTGCCCCAATCTACACTGTCCAACACTTTTTCCATGTGGACAATTCCTGTTACAGTGTCTCGATTTTTCTCTAGTCTTCCTTCTATTATCAACCACAACGTCAGGATTGTAGTGCCTTTACCTCTCTCAAAGCCAAACTGATCGTCAACTAACGTATCCTAAATATTCTTATCCATTCTTCTGCATATTATTCTTGTTAGAAAATTGGATATACAAGCTGTCAAACTGATTTTGCGATAATTCTCCCACTTTTGGCTCTTGCAATCTTGGGAATTGTGTTCATGGTGTTATTCCGAAACTCAGATGGCATATCGTCACACTCATACATTCTACATACCAGAATACCATACAGTTGCCATTTTAGAAATTCTGGTGGAATGTTGTCTATTACTTCTATCTTATTCGATCTTAAGTCTTACAGTGCTCTTTTAAATTCTGATTCTAACGCTGGGTCGCCTGTCTCTTCCACATCGACCTCTGTTTCTTCCTTTATCACTTCATTAGACAAGTCTTGCCCCTCATAGAGGCCTTCAATGTACTCTTTCCCTATCCGCTCTCTCCTCTGCATTTAACAACAGTATTACCACTGCAGTCTTAATGTTAACACTTTTGCTTTTAATTTCACTGAAGGTTGTTTTGAGTATTCTGCATGATGAGTCCAAGAAGCTGGTCCAAGATGCATAGCTGAAACAAAGCTTATATCTTGGCCTCTAAGATCACCTGACCTCATTTCTTCGGATTTTTCTGTGTAGGGTCATCTCAGAAGTGAAACCTACAGCACTCCCGCTGATACGGTTGTAGAAATGGAGTAGCGAATTTACCGGGATGTCAACATTTCCGAGATGTACCTGTGTCTTAAAGATTTCGTAACTCGGTGCATAGATGGGTGGATATTGCTACAAAATGTAAGGATGACACGCGGAATACATCTTTTGACACGCACGAGTTACTGTAATTTGTGACAAATGACACGCTGCAGTAGTATTGTATCTCTAGTTAAGACAGCCGCAGGCTGAAAATTGCGCCCAGTTACATTCAGATTTCATCGAAAAGTTTACTTTTCCAGTACAGTGTCGGTGTGTAGCCCCACTTTTCCAATCATCTCGGGGATGGGTCGTTTACTGGAACATTTTTGCTTCTACGACTGTTTTCATATACTTTCACCTTTGTCAGCTTTCTCTGCTAAATATTTTTTATCTGCGTACAAATTTTTGCACTTCGGTGCCCTTGGTCCACTCCTCAGTTTGGCACCCCAAAATGCCGCTTGTGTTGTTTGGGTCTTAACTCGGCCATGTTTACCAGTCAGTTTCCTATGCCTTAAGAAATGCGGTCAAACGTATCTATAGTCATAAGTTTGATTGCCTGGCCATCCTCCGCAGCAAGCATAAAAATACTTGTTTTGTAAATTAAACCACCGTGCGCTGTGGCCGAGCGGTTCTAGGCGCTTCAGTCCGGAACCGCGCTGCTGCTACGGTCGTAGGTTCGAATCCTTCCTCGGGCATAGATGTGTGTGATGTCCTTGAGTTAGTTAGGTTGAAGTAGTTCTAAGTCTAGGGGACTGATGACCTCAGATGTTAAGCCCAATAGTGCTTAGAGCCATTTTTGAAATAAAACCGCCTTTTCCTGTTGCCACAGCTGCAGCAGGAAAATGCGGTTTTATTCACAAAACAAGTATCTATAGTCATATGGTGGTAGATCTTGAATTTATCTGGGTAATTTCGTAAAGATTGTGATGTTTCAAAAAACTCCATACAGATCTGACTTCGATAAAACTGTACATCCATAACTTTTTTCTAAGTATTTTACTAAGAAGAACGCCTTTCTCCAGTAGAAACCGACACAAAAGCGAACACATGGCACATAATCGCTCGGCGTCGGCTTGGGGAAAATACGAACCCAATGTAGGCACTCATGAGGCCTGACTTTTGACGATATTAGATCACACAATTGCTCTACATTGGATCGGATCGGGAAAAATACCGGTGCAATTTAGATGTAGCATCATGCGTGCCTGAATTCTGTGGCTTATGACCCCTTTAATCGCCGAGATTGCTACGAAACATTGTTGGCTTCAGCGATTATATGTAAATGAATTATTCCATTGCATTCCCCCACAGAAACTGAAACTTTTCATACAAATTTAATTGAGAAATAAATTTCAATCAGCCATTGCAATAAATTTCAAGACAACGACCATCCTTTACAATTGATATCTACACATAATTTAAAATTTCCTTCAAAAATTAATTTGAACACTGTTCGCAGTTTCTTTTCTATTCAGTCCTAAACAACACTGCATCCAGTTCTATAAGAAGCGTGACTATCGCAAGTAGTTGTAGCAGTCATGTAATGCTACGTTGTATTCTCGGATCCATCCATCGACTGTGTTGAAGTGGGCAACCTGTCACGGTCACCATGTTTAACGTGTTTTCTTCGAAGACTAACAGCGAATTTTTTCCTTCTGTTCTTTAGTGAGCGCCACTGATCCCATATTTACTCCTAATGTGAAAGAGGGTTCTTGAACTATTAAATTACCAAAAGCTTGAACACTATTTACTAACAGAAATCATCTTTCCGTCGTACAAACACTTCAAAATGCACATTTTTGCTAGTACTGTGTGCCGCAGACTAACTCTATAACCGCGAAACAGTCTTTTCACCTAACTCACTCGTGACTCACAACGAAATCTGGGCGTATGCCCCTTTGTTTGCCGAGCCTGCTACGAAGCGTTATTAGAGTTGTTGGCGTGTAAGGCTACTGCACCTTTACATACTTTTACACAGTAAACAAAATGTCCTTCTGTCATCCAATAAAATACCGGGATAAATAAATAGAGAGACATCGTCGGATATTCATCTAGTAAATAAATAAACGAAAAATCATCCTGCCGTTGAAGCTCTTCTGTCTGTCTTTACTTAGAAATTTAATGAAGGCGGACCCCCCTCAAAACCATAAAAAATAAAGTAAATGAATGTTGAATAAAGTCTAAAATTACTTTTGGATACATAACACTTGCCTCTCGGTGAATATAATGCAAGCTAAAACACTTAGAGTTATATTCGTTCACTGATTAATTCACAGTACATCATTCCAAATAACCTCAATGCAATATGATGGAGGTGCTGTTGATCACGATGGAATAAGATGATTTGCGGATAACGTTTGTCGCACTATGAGGCTATCTGCTAACAAAGTAGTTGTTTGTGTACAGGGAGGTAACTTGGTGACTTTGTTACAAACTTACTACGAAACGCAGAGAAGTGCAATACTGCAGGTTTTGTGTTACTTTCTATAAACGATTACTAACTGCCATTTATGGAAAATGGCTTCTTCAATTTCTGCCGTTATGCGCTAAAACATTTGTAGGACATAATAATGTATTTTAATGTAAAAATGGAATTTCGCTTAAAAGTACACTCCTGGAAATGGAAAAAAGATCACATTGACACCGGTGTGTCAGACCCACCATACTTGCTCCGGACACTGCGAGAGGGCTGTACAAGCAATGATCACACGCACGGCACAGCGGACACACCAGGAACCGCGGTGTTGGCCGTCGAATGGCGCTAGCTGCGCAGCATTTGTGCACAGCCGCCGTCAGTGTCAGCCAGTTTGCCGTGGCATACGGAGCTCCATCGCAGTCTTTAACACTGGTAGCATGCCGCGACAGCGTGGACGTGAACCGTATGTGCAGTTGACGGACTTTGAGCGAGGGCGTATAGTGGGCATGCGGGAGGCCGGGTGGACGTACCGCCGAATTGCTCAACACGTGGGGCGTGAGGTCTCCACAGTACATCGATGTTGTCGCCAGTGGTCGGCGGAAGGTGCACGTGCCCGTCGACCTAGGACCGGACCGCAGCGACGCACGGATGCACGCCAAGACCGTAGGATCCTACGCAGTGCCGTAGGGGACCGCACCGCCACTTCCCAGCAAATTAGGGACACTGTTGCTCCTGGGGTATAGGCGAGGACCATTCGCAACCGTCTCCATGAAGCTGGGCTACGGTCCCGCACACCGTTAGGCCGTCTTCCGCTCACGCCCCAACATCGTGCAGCCCGCCTCCAGTGGTGTCGCGACAGGCGTGAATGGAGGGACGAATGGAGACGTGTCGTCTTCAGCGATGAGAGTCGCTTCTGCCTTGGTGCCAATGATGGTCGTATGCGTGTTTGGCGCCGTGCAGGTGAGCGCCACAATCAGGACTGCATACGACCGAGGCACACAGGGTCAACACCCGGCATCATGGTGTGGGGAGCGATCTCCTACACTGGCCGTACACCACTGGTGATCGTCGAGGGGACACTGAATAGTGCACGGTACATCCAAACCGTCATCGAACCCATCGTTCTACCATTCCTAGACCGGCAAGGGAACTTGCTGTTCCAACAGGACAATGCACGTCCGCATGTATCCCGTGCCACCCAACGTGCTCTAGAAGGTGTAAGTCAACTACCCTGGCCAGCAAGATCTCCGGATCTGTCCCCCATTGAGCATGTTTGGGACTGGATGAAGCGTCGTCTAACGCGGTCTGCACGTCCAGCACGAACGCTGGTCCAACTGAGGCGCCAGGTGGAAATGGCATGGCACGCCGTTCCACAGGACTACATCCAGCATCTCTACGATCGTCTCCATGGGAGAATAGCAGCCTGCATTGCTGCGAAAGGTGGATGTACACTGTACTAGTGCCGACATTGTGCATGCTCTGTTGCCTGTGTCTATGTGCCTGTGGTTCTGTCAGTGTGATCATGTGATGTATCTGACCCCAGGAATGTGTCAATAAAGTTTCCCCTTCCTGGGACAATGAATTCACGGTGTTCTTATTTCAATTTCCAGGAGTGTATGTAACAGTCGGCGAGAGAGAATTTTAAAACGTATCAATGGGTCGCTGTAAGTTGCAGTAACAAAGGTGTCTGGAGGGTCGTGCATAGAGATTATTGTCCTGTCGGGGCATGAGAGAGAGAATTACGTGTTCACAGCAGACGGTGTAAAACTGCACTACTGGCCATTAACATTGCTACACAAAGAAGAAATGCAGATGATAAACGGGTATTCATTGGACAAATATATTATATTAGAAATGACAAGAGATTACATATTCACGCAATTTGGGTGCATAGATCCTGAGAAATCAGCACCCAGAACAACCACCTCTGGCCGTAATAACGGCCTTGATACGCCCGGGCATTGAGTCAAACAGAGCTTGGATGACGTGTACACGTACAGCTGCCCATGCAGCTTCAACGCGATACCACAGTTCATCAAGAGTGGTCACTGGCGTATTGTCACGAGCCAGTTGCTCGGCCACCATTGACCAGACGTTTTCAATTGGTGAGAGATCTGGAGAATGTGCTGGCCAGGACAGCAGTTAAACATTTTCTGTATCCAGAAAGGCCGGTAGAGGACCTGCAACATGCGGTCGTGCATTATCCTGCTGAAATGTAGGGTTTCGTAGGGATCGAATGAAGGGTAGAGCCACGGGTCGTAACACAATCTGAAATGTAACGTCCACTGTTCAAAATGCCGTCAGTACGAACAAGAGGTGACCGAGACGTGTAACCAATCGCATCCCATACCATCACGCCGGGTGATACGCCAGTATGGCGATGGCGAATACACGCTTTCAATGTGCGTTCACCGCGATGTCGCCAAACACGAAAGCGACCATAATGATTCTGTAAACAAAACCTAGATTCATCCGAAAAAATGACGTTTTGCCATTCGTGCACCCAGGATCGTCGTTGAATACACCATCGCAGGCACTCCTGTCTGTGATGCAGCGTCAAGGGTAACCGCAGCCATGGTCTCAGAGCTGATAGTCCATGCTGCTACAAACTTCGTCAAACTGTTCGTGCAGATGGTTGTTGTCTTGCAAACGTCTCCATCTGTTGACTCAGGGATCGAGACGTGGCTGCACAATTCATTACAGCCATGCGGATAAGAGGCCTGTCATCTCGACTATTAGTGATACGAGGCTGTTGGGATCCAGCACGGCGTTCCATATTGCCCTCCTGAACCCACCGATTCCATATTCTGCTAACAGTCATTGGATCTCGACCAACGCGAGCAGCAATGTCGCGATACGATAAACCGCAATCGTGATAAGCTACAATGCGACCTTTATCAAAGTCGGGAACGTGATGGTACGCATTTCTCCTTCTTACACGAGGCATCACAACAACGTTTCACTAGGCAACGCCGGTCAACTGCTGTTTGTGTGTATGAGGAATCGGTTGGAGACTTTCCTCATGTCAGCACGTTGTAGGTGTCGCCACCGGCGCCAACCTTGTGTGAATGCTCTGAAAAGCTAATCATTTCCATATCACAGCATCTTCTTCCTGTCTGTTAAATTTCGCGACTGTAGCACGTCATCTTCGTGGTGTAGTAATTTTAATGGCCAGTAGTGTATTTTTCGGTGTAACAAGGACGGTTTCGATACCTTTAGCGGACTGTGAAGCTAAAACTACACAGGAAGTGATTCGCGATCTGCCGGTTATCAACTCGTGTCAGTGGGGATCTCATTTGAGTCGCTCCCTGTGCGGAGGGCCTAATACGGATTGTGGGCCGACAACGAGGGATAACGACACCCTATTTCCTTCACTTGACAATATGACTGTTGGGGAGCTCTCCTCTGCAAATCTATATAATAAAAATATAATTATTGCAGAAGCTGCAGTAACTGTTTCCCATTGGTGTTACCTGTCTCACTCACCTTAAATCGCAGCCATTTTTAATAATATTTTCAGTAATTACAAAATATTGAAATGAAATTAATTTCATTTATTAAATTCTCTTTCATAGTAAAATGCTGCAATGCGCGAACTTCTTTTCTTTTTTCGTCTCCTGGATTGATGTACCTTTTACGTGCACAGAGGTATATTTTTTAAAATTTTATGGTTTTTCCCCTCTTTTACTGTATGAAAAGATATGTCGTATTTGTGAGTGGTGCTGCTTTATTCTGCATGTTTATGCATGTTTCATGTTGAGTTACGTCTTGTCTAAGACAATGTGCTAGTAAAAAACGCGCGTCGTGAAGTGTCCGCAATCAAGCGATTTTCTGCGATCAGTCCGGAAAGAATAGATATATAATTATTGATGAATCACTTATAGCTCGTGAGAATTTTAAATCTGACAGATGGATGTTGGATGACCTAAGTTTACGTACCAGAATTCGTCATATTATTATATTTCAGAGCCATTGTGGAAACTCACTGTTTTGATGAATGTTAGTACTTTTTTCTGTCCAAGAGAGAGTAATATTCAGTGAACTGTGCGAACGTCAAAATTTTCTGTTTTTTAGTTACTCCAAAAGCACCGGCATGGGGTTTTATTCTCATTTCATTAGAAACGTATCGAGTTTCCTCCACTTTTAATATACTTTTGGGCTCAAATTATGCTTCAGATTGAAAGACCAGTTATTGAATTTTTTATATAAACACGGCCATTTCGAGTACAAGGAACTAATATTATGAAGCTCTCTGTTTCATTACAGGTTCCTGCATACGGTAGACAGTGTGGGTAAACAGTGAGGATGCTATGCTGACAAAGAGAGGGAGCTGCGGGATATAAATAAACTTAGACCTCTTTTTTAGTCACAGTTCACAACAGGATTACAATCTTCTTCCGTGTAATGCTACAGGGGATGATAGTGACGTTGCGGCTTTTCATCATATTGAATCAGTGCAGGAGTTACCTACTGTGCTGAAGTTTAGGTGTGCTATAAGGAGCCACAAAAAATGCGTGCCCCTTAATTACATTAATTGCAATGTGATCCACATTTATAATTGTGCCGCGTTTTGTTGGAGCATGAAATCATCGAGTAATGATTTCATCTTCCTTAAATGTTTGAGGTCGACTGGGTCTGATAGTACGTAACATGTTCATGTTTACAAATTCGGACTGCTGTTTTTAGCGCTCAGTTGCTTCTGAATCATTGCCTTATAATAGTTAATTGTGAAGAACGATAGTGAGTGCCATATTGTTCATTTTTAGTGTAAAGAATCCCGAGTTTCCTACCCCATACGCTACTACAGTAACATCAGTTCTTGCTATTTTTAGTGACTACAGTGCCCCTTTATTGAATATGCAGACGGTAAGATGCCTTCTCCATTTAAGTACTGATGGTACAGCAACCACATACAGCGCTGAGTTACTTTAGTTGCCTACTTTCCAGTGATGCACTCCACTTGTCAATACATATAAACGTTTATATTTAGCAAAGCGTCTGGGTAAGCTGACACAATGACAGAACAAAATTTCCGTCTTTCGTGAAGATTATGGAGAGACAGTGAAAAATTCACTAATCTAACTGCCTACAGCTTCATTATATCCGTATATTCTCACAAAAATATGTCTATTGATTTTCAAAGAAGATACCAGTGAAGGTGATTCCCACAATAAGCAGGTATCTTGCACCGCTGTGATTTGATTTTCACTAGAGCTCATACGTGTTTTCCATTTATTTAGCAATGTAATACCCCTCAGATGCAAATGCTTCACCAACCATTGGCTGAAATTTGGAACCTCTGACGGAGATTTCCCTCTCAAATATGCACACCAAATATAAATCGAAATACAGAGTATCTGCGAAATTTTATCTAAAAATATACATCTCCCACACGGCATACGACAGCCTTATGTATTCCTTAAAACCCAGTAAGTACTATTTGAACCTTTCCCAGTTGCTAAGTTTGTGTTCATTAGCGATGTCAGAGCACAGTATTCTGAGAAGGGAATGTACCCATTTCAATTCAATAATTGCTTCTCTAAAACTTTACTATTCGTGACAAACACAGAAACGTGCTATTAAATTTATTTTCTTTATTTCTGTAAGAGAAGTACCAAAAAATTAAGATATGTTTTTCGTGAAAATGTTTTCCTAACTCATACTGTCACTGAGAGGTAGTAGTGAATAGCTTTGGTGTATCATTATGTGACATGTGAATGTTTCATTGCAGGTGGTGTCATCTTTAAACGTTTGGCACGATGTTCCCAATTGTATTTAAATAATAATTATAAAGTCATTTCAGACGATAGCTACACAAACTGTTTAATGTTTGTACCAGTTTCAACTGAACAGCCTATAAATATTTCTTACCCATTGCTAAG
Organism: Schistocerca piceifrons; assembly: GCF_021461385.2. Classification (NCBI taxonomy): domain Eukaryota; kingdom Metazoa; phylum Arthropoda; class Insecta; order Orthoptera; family Acrididae; genus Schistocerca; species Schistocerca piceifrons. The sequence goes on along the minus strand of NC_060143.1, from coordinate 87,315,591 downwards.
TTAAAACATGCTAGGAGTCAACAGTCAATGAAGCTCCTCGTAATAGAAGGCTCACGAAAAAGTTTTTCAGTCGAAACCGGCATAGTCATACAACAATTTATATGAACATCGACTGAAATAAACTTTATAGTTTAAAATAATTTGCTTGCTAATGCTATTTGTCAAAAACATAAGAAATAGGAACATGTAATAGTGATTTGTCGAATGCTGTTTTGTTGACTTAGCATAGGAGGATGACTGTGTAGCGAGAATTCTTGTTCTAAGATGCAGGTACATGCGCTATTGCTCTGTAGCAGTTAATTTTTATGTTTCCAGAATGAGTTTTTCACTCTGCAGCGGTGTGTGCGCTGATATGAAACTTCCTGGCAGATTAAAACTGTGTGCAGGACCGAGACTCGAACTCGGGACCTTTGCCCTTCGCGGGCAAGTGGCTTTTGTTCGTTGTATCTGCTCGGGGCGGACGCCGTAAGGCATCCGATGAAGTTCGTTGATGATCGATTAACGCAGTTTTTTTTTATTACAGAGGGTACGTAACCCCTCTGACCGAACACGCTGAGCTACCGTGCCGACGTCCAACTGATCTACACAAGCACGACTCACGCCCCGTCCTCACAGCTTTACTTCTGCCAGTACCTCGTCTCCTACCTTCCAAACTTAACAGAAGCTCTCCTGCGAACCTTGCAGAACTAGCACTCCTAAAAGAAAGGATATTGCAGAGACATGGCTTAGCCAAGCCTGGGGGATGTTTCACGAGTGAAAATCTCATTCTGGAAACAGCCCCCAGGCTTGGCTAAGCCATGTCTCTGTAATATCCTTTCTTTCAGGAGTGCTAGTTCTGCAAGGTTCGCAGGAGAGCTTCTGTTAAGTTTGGAAGGTAGGGGACGAGGTACTGGCAGAAGTAAAGCTGTGAGGAGAGGGTGTGAGTAGTGCTTGGGTAGCTCAGTTGTTAGAGCACTTGCCCGCGCAAGGCAAAGGTCCCGAGTTCGAGCCTCGGTCCGGCACAGAGTTTTAATCTGCCAGGAAGTTTCAATTTTTATGTTGCGAGATTTGCAATGTTCGATTGATATTTAATATTGTAATATTTTTCCCAAAATTGTTCACTAGTTCTTATTGTTTTTGAAGAAGATAGTCATTGTTTTGTCCGGTGATGAATTTATAAGCTGTAAGCTATACATAACATAAACAATTATTATAGCACATGTTCTATCTCGCTTGTAACAATAAAGACTATTTAACAAACCGGCTGTTCACCAATTACAGAAACGTGCTATAAGAAAGGCTGTCACCGATGAAGTCTGCGATGAATGAATGTCATAGAACGCTCTTCTGGTGCTACCTGAATTGACACGAATTACATGATATGATATGAAGGTACATAAGAGGGTAGAGAATCTATGTTGCCTCTTATTCGGTTGCGTTATAGGTACTGGCATTGATTTATCTGAGTTGCTAAACGGGTTTGACGGTTTCCCGGTCAATCTACATCTACATCGACATGGATACTCAGCAAATCACATTTAAGTGCCTGGTAGAGGATTCATCGAACCACCTTCACAATTCTTTATTATTCCAATCTCGTATAGCGCGCGGAAAGAACGAACACCTACATCTTTCCGTACGAGCTCTGAATTCCCTTATTTTATTATGGTGATCATTTCTCCCTATGTAGGTAGGTGTCAACAAAATATTTTCGCATTCGGAGAAGAAAGTTGGTGATTGAAATTTCGTGAGAAGATACCGCAGCAACGAGAAACGCCATTTTTTTAATGATGTCCACCCCAAATCCTGTATCATTTCAGTGACACTCTCTCCCCTATTTCGCGATAATACAGAACGTGCTGCCTTTCTTTGAACTTTTACGATGTTCTCTCGTCAATCCTATCTGTTAAGGATAGGCACTGGTGGCACTAACGTGCATTTCGTGCAGCTGTTTCAGCGTCATGATCGGCCTCACCTTAATGCGGCTGTTAGGCGCGTTAATGTGGGGCTGGGGAGGGCATTGATGGCGGAGGGCATGGATCACATCTCAGTGGTGCCAGTTGGGTCTAACAGTAGATGGGGTTTCACTGGGCATGGCCTGCACCTCAATAGGTATGGGAAGGGGAGGCTGGCTAAGCTTATAGGTGACAGTGTAGTTGTTGTTGGTGGTGGTAGTGGTATCACTCATGGAAAAATTCCTGTAGTAGTTGGTGTTAGAGCTGCACCTTTTTTAGACTGAAGTCAGCTGATAGGTATACCTGCTTAAAGGAAGTGCCTCTAACTAACGGCTCACCTCCAGAGGATGTAATGTTTCCAAGTAGAGAAGGAATTAGCATATTTCATCAAAATATAAGAGGTATTAGAGATAAAGTTAGTGAACTGCTAATAGATGTTAACTCTGAAATTATTGGTATATCAGAGCACCACTTAAATAATTTGATAATTCAGAGGCTTCCTTTACCAGGCTACAGATTAGCTGGCTGTTTCTCAAGGAGTTCCTTGCAGGGTGGGGGAGTGGCTCTGTACGTAAAAAACAGTATTTCATTTGAGTCCATAGACGTATCACGACACTGCACTGAACAGATATTTAAAAGTTGTGCAGCATTTGTTGAATTTTGTGAAACTAAACTTGTAATTGCTGTTGTTTATTGATCCCCTAACTCCGACTTCAGAGAATTTTTGCTTAAGCTAGAGAGGGTTCTTGATTCACTTTGTAGGAAGTACCAGAAAGTAGTTATATGTGGTGACTTCAATATTAATTTTGTACATGATTGTACAAGAAAAAGGATGTTGGTAGATCTCCTAAATTCATATGATCTGATGCAAACTGTGTTTTTTCCAACTAGGGTGCAGGGGAACAATAGCACAGTCATAGAAAATATTTTTATTCAGTCTTCATTACTAGATGGGAATTCTGTTAGTAAAAGGGCGAATGGCCTTTCAGACCATGATGCAGAAATTTTAACACTAAAAGGTTTTTGTACTCAAACCAATGTCGTATTTAATTACAAACTACGCAGGAAAGTTAATCCAACAGCAATAGAGAGTTTTTCAAAACTTGTCAAGGAACAAGAGTGGCAAGATGTTTATAACGCCGATAATATAGATGATAAATACAATGCTTTCCATAACATATTTCTCATGCTCTTTGAGAGTTGCTTTCCAGTAGAATATTCTAAACGGGGTACTAACAGTAATGGACAGCCCGGTTGGCTGACTAGTGGGATAAGGATATCATGTAGAACAAAGCGGGAATTATATCAAAATGTTAGAAGTAGTCACAATCAAGCTACAGTAGCCCATTACAAACAGTATTGTAAGGTGCTTAAAAATGTTATTAGCAAGGTATGTGGTACGCAAATAGAATAGCTAATTCACAGGATAAAATTAAAGCCATATGGTCAGTTGTGAAGGAAGTGTCTGGTCAGCAGCACAAGGTTGATGATATAAAGTCAGTTCGCAATAATAATATTTCTGTTACTGATAAATCGGATATATTTACAGTATTTAACAACCATTTTCTGAACATTGCCGGTGAATTAAATAAAAATTTAGTTTCAACAGGAAATCATATAAATTTCTTAGCAAATGTCTTTCCGAGATTGACGTCTGAAATACTCTTCTGTGATACAGACAAGAGGGATATTGAGTCAATAATTAAATCACTGAAGACTAAGGACTCTCATGGTTATGATGGAGTGTCTAGTAGAAGATTAAAGTACTGTGCTGCACATATTAGCCCTGTATTTAGCCATATTTGTAATTTTTCCTTTAGGAATGGTCAGTTTCCTGAGCGATTAAAGTACTCAGTAGTAAAGCCGCTTTATAAAAAGGCAGAAAGAGATAATGTAGATAGTTTTAGACCTATTTCTATGGCATCAGTGTTTGCAAAAGTTATCGAAAAGGCTGTGTATGTAAGGTTAATTGACCATTTTATATCACACGATTTTCTATCAAATGTACAGTTCGGCTTTAGAAGTCGTTTGACAACTGAAAATGCTATATCCTCTTTTCTCTGTGACGTACTGGATGGGCTAAACAAAAAGTTTCGAACGCTTGGCGTATTTTTTGATTTAACAAAAGCATTTGACTGTGTTGATCTCACAATATTGCTCCAGAAGTTGGACCATTACGGAATAAGGGGAGTAGCTCACAATTGGTTCACCTCTTACTTTAGCAACAACAGGCAGCAAAAGGTCATTATTCACAATGTTGATAACGGCTGTGATGTGGGATCTGAGTGGAGTACTGTCAAGTGGGGGGGGGGGGGGGGGGTGCCCCAGGGATCAGTGTTGGGGCCGCTCCTGTTCCTTATTTATATAAATGATATGCCCTCTAGTATTATGGGTAACTCTAAAATATTTCTGTTTCCTGATGACACTAGATTTGTAGTAAAGGATGTTGTGTGCAACATTGACTCGGTTTCAAGTAGTGCAGTACATGATCTCAGTTCATGGCTTGCAGAAAGTAAACTAACGTTAAATCACAGTAAGACTCAGTTTTTACCATTTCTAACACACAATTCAAAAAAACCTGACATTTTAATCTCACAGAACGGGTATATGATTAGTGAAACTGAACAGTTCAAATTCCTAGGTGTTCAGATAGATAGTAAGCTGTCGTGGAAAGCCCACGTGCAGGATCTTGTTCAAAGACTTAATACTGCCATTTTCACTATTCGAACGGTATCGAAAGTGAGTGATACTTCGACACGTAAATTAGTCTACTTTGCTTATTTTCATTCACTTATGTCGTATGGTATTATGTTTTGGGGTAACTCTTCCCGTTCTAGAAGGATATTTTTGGCTAAAAAACGGGCGGTTAGGGTAATAAGTGGTGTGAGTTCACGAACCTCATGTCGACCTCTGTTCACGAGTCTGGGTATTTTGACACTGGCTTCTCAATATGTATGTTCCTTATTGTCGTTTCTTGTTTCCAATATTAGTTTATTTCCAACAATAAGCAGCTCTCACTCGGCTAATACTCGGCAGAAATCAGACCTCCATTTGGATCGGACTTCCTTAACTCTTGTGCAAAAAGGTGTGCAGTATACTGCTGCATCCATTTTCAATAAGCTGCCAACGAATTCAAAAATCTTAGCAGTAATCCACGCGCTTTCAAATCGAAACTGAAGAGTTTCCTCATGGGTCACTCCTTCTACTCTGTCGAGGAGTTCCTTGAAAAATTAAGCTGATTCTCATTGTATTGCTGGTAGCGTTTGCTTAAACTTATGGACTGATTTTCTTTCAGGTTCATGAACATTTATTTATATCTGTTATTACTTTTATGTTGAAAGTTCATATACTGACACGTTCCATGACCTTGGAAATTTACTCCTCAATTTGGTCCTACGGAACTTGACTTATAAATAAATAAAAAAAATAAAAAAAGGATCCCACACCATGCAGCAGTATCCTAAAAGAGGACGTACAAGCGTAGTATAGGCAGTCTCCTTAATAAATCTGTTACATTTTATAAATGTTCTGTCAATAAAACGCAGTCTTTGGATATCCCCACAACATTTTCTATGTGTTCCTTCCAATTTAAGTTGTTCGTAGTTGTAATTCCTAGGTATTTAGCTGAATTTACGGCCTTTAGATTTGACTGATTTATGACCTCACACTTTTGTTTATGTAGGGTCAATTGCCAATTTAAGCACCATACAGATTTCTTCTTGTTTTGATCTTCTGATGGCTTTATTAGTCGATAAACAACAGCGCCATCTGCAGACAACCTAAGAGGGCTTCTCAGATTGTCTCCCAAATCGTTTATGTAGATAAGGAACAGCAAAGGGCTTGTAACACTACCTCCGGGAACGCCAGAAATCACTTCCATTTAACTCGATGACTTTCCGTCAGTTACTACGAACTGTGACCTCTCTGACAGGGAATCGCAAATCCAGTCACACAACTGAGACGATATTCCATAAGCACGCAATTTCAATACAAGCCGCATGTGTGGTACAGTGTCAAAAGCCTTCCGGAAATCCGGAAATACGGAATCAGACTGAAATCCCTTGTCAATAGCACTCAACACTCATTGCGAGTAAAGAGCTAGCAGAGTTTCAAAAGAACTATGTTTTCTAAATCCATGTCGACTGTGTGTCAACAGACCGTTTTCTTCGAGATAATTCATGATGTTGGAACACAATATATGTTCCAAAATCCTGCTGCATATCGACGTTAACGATATGGGCCTCTAATTTAGTGGATTACTCCTACTACCTTTCTTGAATATTGGTGTGACCTATGCAACTTTCCAGACTTTGGGTACGGATCTTTCGTCGAGCGAACGGTTGTATATGTTTGTTAAGTATGGTGCTGATACATCAGCATACTCTGTAGGGAACCTAATTGGTATGCAGGCGCTTCAGTCTGGAACCGCGCGACCGCTACAGTGGCAGGTTCGAATCCTGCCTCGGGCATGGGTGTGTGTGATGTCCTTAGGTTAGTTAGGTTTAAGTAGTTCTAAGTTCTAGGGGACTGATGACCTCAGATGTTAAGTGCCATAGTGCTCAGAGCCATTTGAACCCTTTTTTGGTAATCAGTCTAGACCAGAAGACTTGATTTTATTAGCACTCCGTCTTCAGGTCACGAGTGCCTACCGGGACCATCCGACCGCCGTGTCATCCTCAGTCGAGGATGCGGATAGAATGGGCGTGGGGTCAGCACACCGCTCTCCCGGTCGTTATGATATTCTTGACCGAACTTTTTTTATTAAGTGATTTAAATTGCTTCACTACTCCGAGGATATTTACTTCTACGTTACTCATGTTGGCAGCTGTTCTTGATTCGAATTCTGGAATATTTACTTCGTCTTCTTTTGTGAAGGCATTTCGGAAAGCCGTGTTTAGTAACTCTGTTTGGCAGCACTGTCTTCGATAGTATCCGTTGCTACTGCGCAGAGAAGGCACTGCCGCTAGCATACTTGACATACGCCCAGAATCTCTTTGGATTTTCTGCCAGGCTTCGAGACAAAGTTTCGTTGTGGAAAGTATATTAAGCATCTCGGATTGAAGTCCACGCTAAATTTCGAGCTTCTGTAAAATATAGCAAATCTTGGGGATTTTGAGTCTGTTTAAATTTGGCATGTCTGTTTCGTTGTTTCTGCAAGAGTCCTGCTTTGTGTACCGAGGAGGATCAGCTCCGCCATTTATTAATTTATCTGATATAAATCTCTCAATTTCTGCCGATACTGTTTCTTTGAATTCATCCCACATCTGGTCTAAACTTATATTGTTAATTTGGAAGAAGTGGAGATTATCTCTCAGGAAGGCGTCATGTGAACTTCTATTGCTTTTTTGAATAGGTATATTTTTCGTTCATTTTTGGAGGAATTGGGGTTTACAATATTCAGACTCGCTACGGCAACCCTGTGTTCACTAATCCTGTCTCCGTTTTGATGCCCATTATTAACTCAGGATTATTTGTTGCTACGAGGTCAAGTGTGTTGTCACAACCGTATACTATTCGCGTGGGCACAATTCCAGGTGATCTTTTATGCGTATCTCCGGAATTAAACATTTATTTTCGCCAACATATCAAGGGTAAATTAAAGGCACCACCAACTGTAATCGTTGAGTCGTGTACGTATTTGAAATCAAACTCAAGTTTTCTTAGAACCTTTCAGTAATTGTGTCATTTGAATTGGGAGATCGGTAATAGGATGCAATTATTATTTTATTCCGGTTGCCGACAAGGACCTCTGACCATACTAACTCACAGGAGCTGTCTACTTCCAATTTGCGACAAGATAAACTACTTCTAACATCTGGTCCAAACTTATATTGTTAATTTGGAAGAAGTGGAGATTATCTCTCAGGAAGGCGTCATGTGAACTTCTATTGCTTTTTTGAATAGATATATTTTTCGTTTATTTTTGGAGGAATTGGGGTTTACAATATTCAGACTCGCTACAGCAACCCTGTGTTCACTAATCCTGTCTCCGTTTTGATGCCCATTATTAACTCAGGATTATTTGTTGCTACGAGGTCAAGTGTGTTGTCACAACCGTATACTATTTGCGTGGGCACAATTCCAGATGATCTTTTATGCGTATCTCCGGAATTAAACATTTATTTTCGCCAACATATCAAGGGTAAATTAAAGGCACCACCAACTGTAATCGTTGAGTCGTGTACGTATTTGAAATCAAACTCAAGTTTTCTTAGAACCTTTCAGTAATTGTGTCATTTGAATTGGGAGATCGGTAATAGGATGCAATTATTATTTTATTCCGGTTGCCGACAAGGACCTCTGACCATACTAACTCACAGGAGCTGTCTACTTCCAATTCGCGACAAGATAAACTACTTCTAACAGCAACAAACACGCCACCGGCAACCGTGTTTAGCTTATCCTTTCGGAACACCATTAGGTTCTTCTCAAAAATTTCGGCTTTGGCCATATTTTAATGCCTATAATGATTTGAGCATCAGTGCTTTCTATTAGGTCTTGGAGCTCTGGTGCTTTCCCAACACAGCTACGACAATTTACTGTAACACTTCTGTCACTAAATGTGACTGGGTTTTCTCTTTCGATGCTAGTCAGTTGTCAGGATGAGCATTACTGCAAAGGGCATTTGATTCTAAAGAATTATATCAGGGTGAAAAACACTAAATAAATTACTTTTTCTTTCTTAACAACATGTGGCAGGGTGGGTTCTTCCTTGGCTCGGGTATGAGGTAGAATGAAACAGCATTTTTACATAAGATAACTTTTATTGATAGTTTTGTACAACTGTTTCCTTACTGGATGTTCTGGCTGGGAGAGCGGTAGCTGTGTCGTTTGCGAAGCCTTCTGCTGCGGCAGCGGCGGCGTCTGATTACGCGTGGCGGTGTGTATCTTGTGTTGCCCTCTCGCCCAGTTGACTGGAGACGCGCCTCGTGAGGTGGCCCGTTTAATTATTGAGAACGAAGTCGTGAATCGGATGGTGATACCTTGGATGTGGCGTCCCAGTGTTTCTCTTCTATAAGCGGCCGCGTATGTCAGTGTTGTGGATCGGCCAGTAGTGCGGCGTGGCGGGGGAAGGCCAGTGTCCCGGACTCGAACAACGGACTCCAGCTTGCCAGTCTTCGGCTGCCCGATCTTCATCCCAGTTCACAGGTGACTGCTGATGTGAGGCCGTCTCCTTCCCGTCCTCACGAGTCACCCAGGTACGTAAAAATCAGTCTTCAAATACCTTCTAACTTATGTCTTCTGGCGGCGAGGCTGCTGCTTGCTATTCCATTACAGCGACGGACTTGGTGCTTCTGGGTACGATGTAGTCTCTTCCTGCATGACGGTCTTCAGAACCGAAACTGAACTGAAAACTAATACTCTTCTTGTCGGGCCCACTGCATCTCGCGTATTTATTCACTTCAGTTCACTGGAGGTGAAAGACTTCACGGTCATTGCCTCTTCTGTCACGCTGAAAAGCTTCTCGAAGAATCTTCTTAACGTCGGTCATTGGCTCTTGGAATGTAAGCGAGGGCCTTTGATCACATGTGACAATTGAGAAACACGTGAGCCGGTCGGGCGATGCCCTGACGGCTGAATCAACAGCTTTCTGAATGTGCTGACTTCATGGTCATTGGCTCTTCTGTCACTGCTGCTCTTCCTGCTGTTTGCCAGTGTGTAATTCTTCTAAACTAAACTAAGTTTTTCATTTATTTTCTAATTTCTACTTCACTTCACATTGATTCCACTAATTAATTTACCTGTCTTAAGTACCACTCAACATTACAACTGCTATACCGATGGTTCCCTTATCTACGTTCTTTCTATGTTCGGCCTGCACCCTCTTTGACTGAAGCCATTTTTGTGTTTTCTCGAGGACCTCTAACCTAAAAAACCGCCCAATCTACGTCACACTGCTCCTGCTACCCGTGTAGCCACCTCATGAGTAAAGTGGATTCCTGACCTATTTAGCGGAACCCGAAATCCAACCACCCTTTGGCGCAAGTCAAGGAATCTGTACCCTACACGGTCGCAGAACCATCTGGGCCTCTGATTCAGACCCTCCACTCGCCCCTGTACCAGAGGTCCGCGGTCAGTCCTTTCGACTACGCTGGAAATGCTCAGCTCTGTTCTCATCTCGCAAGCAAGACTGGCAGTCTTTACCACTTCTGTTAGCTGCTCAGAACCAGAAAGAATCTCTTCTGATCCAAAGTGGCACACTTCATTGGTACCAACGTGAGCCACCACCTCCAGCTGACTGCATCCTGTGCTCTTAATGGCATCCAGGAGGAACCGTTCGACGTCTGGAATGACTCCACCCAGTATGCACGTGGAGAACACATTGCCTTTCTTACCCTCCTTGGCAGCCACGTCTCTAAGGGGCCCCATACCGCGCCTAACCTTGGAGCTCAAGTGAAACTAAAAAATTCGCCCCTGATTAGGAACTTCTAATATGTCTCAGAATCGGTTTACTTTCCGACGCAAACCAAAACGCGATAACTGTGGCTATCAGATATTAAATTAACATGCAGAAACTCAAGAAAATAAACTATTAAAGCACACAGATGATATTATAAAGTTCGTTCCTTGTTAGGAAAAGTCACAAAATCGGTTACTTCCCTGTTGCTGCATCTGTCTCCGCCGGCTGCTCCTGCCTGACTGGCTGACATTACAAAAGACGGCTCTGGCCCTTGGGTTAATCGAGTACCATTATAGCCGCCATCTGTTAATTTCACAAATTCATAGCAATGTCGTAAACTATCTCAATTACAGCAGGTTCCCAAAGTTTTACAAAGGTCACAGGCAGAGACAGATATAATTCCTACTGACTTTATGTAGTTCATCTAGTCTCTGGTCCTAACGTAAATCGGGCTGCTGCAAACAAGAGAATATGTGTAAAACCATCGAACATTGCCGTTTTCATAATCACACTACGTACGAGAGTATGCTTAGTGGAAACATAAACTTTTCGAGTGAAACTTTATAGACACAAGTCGTTAACCATCAGCAGGATCCTGTCCTTCTCACAACTTACATGAAAGTCATGAGTAAAAGGGCTACTTAAAAGAATACAGGTTCAGTTAAGTTTACAGTTGATTTTCATTCAAGTAATTAAAGTGACAGAAAACAGTAAAAACTGCAGTTGTTCATATAGTGCTGTACAACTATGCCAAACACTCAGTCCAGTCTAAAAGTGAATTAAATGCAATTCATATTTCTGAGACAAAAGTATGATGGCTCCCTTGTATTTAAAATAATCTTACAAATTTACGTTGTGTTTCGGAGTATTATGTAACATTAGTATTGACAAATAGTTATTACAATGAATGAAAGTTTTTACTGCATTAATTGGAGAAGTAATCATTTTCAAAGTAAATAGTAAAGAATAATAATAAATTTTGGTCCCGACAAAGGATATTTTCAAACAGACAGGATTATTGTGCCTTACGTAACACAGTACAGTTTCCATGTATTGTTGCTATTATTGCACGTTGTTGATGATAGTTGTTACAATTAATAACATTACATTCCAAATTAATGTCTTCTATATTCATGTTACATGTGTTTCCTACGTCAAAGCTCGTGCGAGTGCACTTTGTTTAGCTGCTACAGTTTCTTGCCCAGTATTTGTGTAATTTCAAAGTCATTATTTTCATTTACCAAATTTAACTTCTGCTGGATTTGGAACTGGCTACGATTTTTATTCTGCAATCCAAATTCATTCAAACAATTTTGACATACAAAATTACGACTATCTACAGTGAAACTTTAATTTATTATCTTTTTCTTTATATTTCAATGGATCAGTTTATAACTATCTAAATTCTTCCTGTAAGCATTGCTCTTCGGATTCAATGCCTTGTGTCCGTTAATCACGGAACATTAAGAATACGTGTAAAAGATATTTCCATACACCGGAGAGTACAGATACGTTATACGCGTTTCTGAGTGTCCGTATTCGCATATGGTCTCGTCATGGAGGTCCCCTCCAGCCCATTTCTCGTACAGAATATCTTTCTAGCGATGTCTACAACAGAGAAACATATCGTTTGTTACTTGCACGATCTTTATTTCCAGTACTTGATTATTTTGGAGTGATTTTTACCAACGTTTTACATCTTCAACAGCGTGACAGCACAGTAGGGGCCTTTGTAGCCGCAGTAGGGGCCTTTGTAGCTCACAACTCAATTGATTAAGTGTGCCATCTGCTGTATGTAGCATCCTAATCTTATGTGGATCCTGTCTTCTTCGTCTCCAAGTGCACACAGAGTGTCACCAACCAGTCCCAGCAGATGTAGATATTTTATTAACCAATCACAATTAAGTTATTTACGTGTTAATGCTATGGATGTATGGGATTCTCTCGACACCGTTTGCGTGATACACAAATGAGTTGTAATGTTCGCACTATTTATTTATTTATAATCGAGATGTCTTTTTGGTTAGGTTTTTTAACCTAAGGTCATACAATCATTCATAGCTACTTCAGATTTCTTATCAAGTCATCATCAAATGATCTGTGCAAAAACATCTTACAAAAGGAGGACTACAATAATATGAAATGAAAGTCATCTACAAATCAGACTGACTTTTTTACACAGTTGCACAATTTGAGTACATTATATAGCAACTCGTCAAAGTACCACTGAACAGGCCAGGAGAACCACTCATCATGTAAACGTATCATAGTTATGACTGTTGGAAACGAAGGCTACATTAAAAAAAATAAAAGCGCTGATATGACATTAAAATATTCACAATATAAAACTGATAGGAAGATATGCATTTCTGAAGGTGAAACCTTCGGTACCCACTATTAGTGCGCAGATATGTTTAGATTGTGAGCACATCTTCCGGCCCAATCAGCTGCCCGGTCCTCCGCCTACCCCTGCTGGGTAGACATCCCTTTTATTACGGCTGTGTTTCGGGTTGCCTGACCCGCAGGCAAGACCGTGAGTTGCACAAGCGTCGGCGGCAATTCACAGTGGTCACCTACAAATGATGGGCTCCTTTGGCACAGCCACCACGGACGCCATTCAGAGGTTTCATGCTGCCAGGAGACCCGAGGGTGAGGAAATCGTTATCACCGACAGCTGCAACCAATCGCTCACATCTGATGTAGCAATCCACGCAGTGTTATAACCTGCAGCATGATTCTACTCCGGACTGAGTTGGTGTCATAGCCACGATGTTACCAACAAGTGTGCCGTAGACTATTGAGAGACACCATACCGTGAGATGCCATAGTAGTAAACAGACTTTTTACTGGAAACAATATCACCATAACGCTGCATCGAAAAAACGGACTTAGTTTCTGGAGGATATTTACTACTGGAACTGATACGTTGTGTAGCAGTTCCAGAAGGCTACAGTGGCGGAGCCGTTAGTAATGACGCAGGTCAACGGTAGTAGAGAGCACATCGCAGCACTACGTAACTTATTCAAGTGGGTGCAGTTATGTATAGAAAGTGGTTTGATTTTGTAATCTAGCTCTCTAGCGTTTTAATGTTGTCCTTTTTCTTATTTTTTAAGTAAATTATCTGACGGTGACTTGCTACGAAATCGAAACTGGTTATGATGGTAACATTTGAGTGACGTCAGGATTAAAAATACAAATTAAAGAAACATTTAGTTTTCGATATGTTCACTATATTTCTCTATAATGTTTCCCTACGTTATTAGTTCTTTTCCTCCATTGTTTATCCCATCTCACACGAAACTTTATTGGGTGAAGTAAGTGTGCAGTGCTTTTGGGTGACATAGTGTGCCTGAAGTTCGACTTTGTTTAACCAGTTGGTCTGTCTCCCACGCGGGATTAGCCGAGCGGTCTCAGGCCCTGCAGTCATGGGCTGTGCGGCTGGTCCCGGCGGAGGTTCGAGTCCTCCCTCGGGCATGGTTGTGTGTGTGTGTCCTTAGGATAATTTAGGTTAAGTAGTGTGTAAGCTTAGGGACTGATGACCTTAGCAGTTAAGTCCCATAAGTTTTCACACACATTTGACATTTTTTATTGGTCTGTCTGTTCGTCGGCGCAAATGTCACTACGGCATTTGACTCGGTTTAGTAAGATTTCCTTATGCTGATTTTTCATAATGACTACCTGGAAAACGTCATAGACGACAGAGTTGTTATCTATTTGTGCGGCATAATTTCTCCTGGCCAAGTCTGCACCCTTGGAATCGTTTAAGATAATAATTTTGTCGTTGCTGGAGTTTGCAGCGTACGTAAATTCATTTAAAATAGCTAGTAGCTCCACCGTCAAAGCACACACACCCACAGATAATTAATAATAATAAATTACAGCTTGTGCTGTCTGAACTATTAATGCGGATATGACGCTGTTAGCTTCCATGGCTCATTCATGGTACAATACTTTGGTGTCCATCCTGTAAACCCAAAGCAGTTCTTAGAAAGGAAGTATGTCCAGTTGTATTATCTATGATTAGATTAGATAAGAGTGGTTGTACTTTTCGTTCCAATAGATACATAGTGAGGAGATCCTCCAGGTTGTAGAACATATCAGAAAACATGCACTGACGAGATCATTGCTCGTCTCGCCCTAGTTATATATATGTGGTGGCTGTTCTTTCGTAAATGTCCGAAAAACAGACACCACATAAAAAAAGCATATGTGCTAGCGTACCTTCTACAGATTCCAAGCGAAATGGTCCTCATTTATGTGGAATAAGTAGAAAAGAAATCTTAAATATACTTTTATTTTAAAGATAATAAATAACTTGTCACAAAACAAGTAAATGTTCAATAAACTGATAATTCTTAGACTTTTGTAGCCGTCCATCATCAGGTAAAAAAATAACTTTACGGTACTTATTTACAATAATTCCATTACTTCACTGAATTTGTACAGAAGTCAGACTGTAACAGATTCGATTTTGTTGAAATAATCAGCACCCAGTTGTACAAAAGAAATTTTATGACACATAGTGCCCTTCTCCAGAAGATTTTAAGTATCGTATTATTAGCGAGCGTCAAATATAAGCAGGTGTATGCAGCTTATTACTGTAGTTATGTGGATCAAAATGTCTGCACACTATACGGCAGTAGTCATCTACAGTTCGGTATCTCCGTTGTTTGGCTAACTAAAGACCCGCAGTATTATATGCTGCTGATAGAAATATCCTTACGTAGTCTTGCAGAACGTCCGATATGTACTTAATCTGCTATTTGTTTGCCACATGAATGGTCTTACTTGATAAAATAACAGACACATACAGCGGGAACAATCACAGTGCATAATAAGTTTTTGTGTTATATCAGCCAGGTAATCATTCAACAGGAAGGGCGTTTTCCAAATAACAATTTTTTAACTGTTGGGAGTTTTAGGATACCATAGGGTCATTAGTTGTGACCTCCAGTGTGATTTCGGAGTATACATAGGCTTAGTACAGAGTCTGCAATCAAATTGTTAGTCAAAATAAAAAGCCCCCTTCTGTGACGACAGACGAGTTTCTTAGTGATGTGTCGAAAACTGAACCATCACAGATTCCACAGCGCCTAAATCTAATATTTTCATACATGGGCTCCGTCATGAGAAATGAGTTTGCCATCCTACTGAACCTACTGAGTACTCCTTAAAAGCAGTCCGAGCGTCCACCTTTCGCTGATGGCTAATGGACTGCGCAGCTAATTACCTTACTGAACAGCATCCAGATAAACGTTGAGACCACCACACCAAAAAAAATGCAATTCCGGAATAGAATTCCCTCATGAACAACTACCGAATTGTCGTCTCACAAAACATAGAGATCGTTTTCAGCGTATTTATCTGACACGGCCTCTATACGTTGAATATATTGTCAACTACAGGGACTATCCTTGCTTTAATTTATGTTAGCATTATGTTCACTTGTTTCAAATTATATAACTGCTTATTTACAATGACATGGTCTTGATCAACCAGATCAAAACACCATTTACATCGATATGAGTGAATAGGATAGGACGAACAGGGAACGTTGAAAGGATGCAATGAAGGGCAGCACAGATTGTCACAGGTTTGTTATATCCACAGGAGAGTGTCATGAAGATGCTAAAAGAACTGACCTGGAAGATGATTGGACGCAATACATTATGTGAAAACCTACGGTACTTAGAATACTTCCAGAAGCAACTTGAAGTGATGATGCTCGTATCATTATAATAGGG
Source organism: Schistocerca piceifrons (assembly GCF_021461385.2). Lineage (NCBI taxonomy): Eukaryota > Metazoa > Arthropoda > Insecta > Orthoptera > Acrididae > Schistocerca > Schistocerca piceifrons. The sequence goes on along the minus strand of NC_060143.1, from coordinate 87,299,512 downwards.
ATCGGGGAGAAAAGATTACATTACAGTTCGCTTTGAGGCGTCTAAGCATTTTTCCCGTGTTCCATACGTGAATGAAACGGAAAGAATCCCAAGTATCTGGTACAATGGGGCGTACCCTCTGCCATGCACTTCACAACAGTTTGCAGAGTGTAAATCGCGATATAGATGCCACCTCTGTAGAAACCAGAGAGATTTATCTCTTGGCGTCGTAAATGTGGAAACGTCGGGCATCGGCTATACACTTGCCAGACTACCGCTCCAACTCGTAATCACAAACTTCGTTCAGATTTATGCGACACGCAGAGCTCGACGAGAGTGAATGTGATAGCAGTGTGAGCTTCAGATGGGCAAGTTTTTAGACACAATGGAATTTTTGGCGTGAGTCGGGCGAGGTATGTGCCGTTTGCGTTATCCTAACTCGTAGGCAACGGCTGACATAGCAAGATTCAGAGCAGTAATCGTAGCGTCGTGTGTCCGAGTCCTTGTGCGAAAACTTTTTTTTTGTTTTTGTTTTTTCTCTCTTCTTGTTTAAATTTTTGGGTAACTTACCCTGCAAACAAACTGAAAGCTTCTAAGTCCGCAGCTCGTGGTCGTGCGGTAGCGTTCTCGCTTCTCGCGCCCGGGTTCCTGGGTTCGATTCTCGGCGGGGTTAGGGATTTTCTCTACCTCCTGATGACTGGGTGTTGTGTGATGTCCTTAGGTTAGTTAGGTTTAAGTAGTTCTAAGTTCTAGGGGACTGATGACCATAGATGTTAAGTCCCATAGTGCTCAGAGCCATTTTTTGAAAGCTTCTAAGTCAGTGGTGTCAAAAGATGCTGCCATTATCTCACATATTTTGACTCTCGCGAATTCACTCATCAAAATGTACAGGGTACTTCCCGTTGACCTAGAATCGTGATTTTGCCAAAAAACAGGGTTTCACAAGGTACAAGTAAAGAAAAAAATCTGAGAATTGTTAAGTTGTGATTACGTCCCATAAAAAATATATAAATTTTTGCGATTTGTTGTCCGTCTGTCCGCCCCTTTAAGACCACATTTTGTCAGAAAGTGGTAGAGGTTTCAAGCTGAAATTTACGTCAAATACTTGGATCTACGATCCCTTGGCGTTCACCTCTCGACGACGTGAGGCGTGACCAGAAACAACGCCTGGTCCGAATTCCACGTTAAAATGTAGGTGCTGTCTCCCAGGTGGATAACTGGTGAAGGTTAGGGAAGCGCAAGTCGCCGAAGTTGCGTCCAATAGAGGGACTTGCGCCAGGTGTGGGGTGTCGCCTGTGCTAGGAGCATACACAAAACTAAATTATGGCGCCCAGCAGAACGAGGAACCATCCCAAATGTTCGTGCAAATTAATTGAAAACAACTATACTGTAACGCAACGGAAAACGCCTAATTTAAATAAATATTAATAGAGGACGCCCAATTAAACATGAAACCAACAGGCATCACACCACCCACATAGGTATGTTAATGGGAGGAGGGATATTTTAGTTATGGATGGAAACAAAAAGACATTATAACAAATACACTATGTGACCAAAAGGATTCGGACACATGGCTGAAAATGACTTACAAGTTCGTGGGGCACTCCATTGGTAATGCTGGAATTCAATATGGTGTTGGTCCACCCTTTGCGTTGATGACAGCTTCCACTCTCGCAGGCATACGTCCAATCAGTTGCTGGAAGGTTTCTTGGGGAATGACAGCCCACTCTACACGGAGTGCTGCACTGCTGAGAGGTATCGATGTCGGACGGTGAGGCCTGGCACGAAGTCGGCGATCCAAAACATCCCAAAGGTGTTCTATAGGATTCAGGTCAGGACTCATTGCAGTCCAGACCATTACAGGGACGTTATTGTCGTGTAACCACTCCGCGACAGGCCGTGCATTATGAATACGTACTCTGTCGCGTTGAAAGGTTCATCCGCCATCCGCCATTTGCTCTTCAATCGTGGGAAGCAAAAAGGTGCTTAAAACATCAAAGTAGGCCTGTGCTGTGATAGTGCCACGCAAAATAAACGGGATGCAACCCCCCCCCCTCCCACCCCCCATGGAAAATACGACCACAGCTGACATTCACCGCGCATTCGCCATACCCACACCCTACCATCGGATCGCCACATTGTGTACCGTGATCTGCCATTCCACACAACGTTTTCCCACTGTTCAATCGTCCAATGTTTACGCTGCTTACACCAAGCGAGGCGTCGTTTGGCATTGACCGGTGTGATGTGTGGCTTATGAGCAGCCACTCGACCATGAAATCCAAGTTTTCTCACTTGCCGGCCGCGGTGGTCGAGTGGTTCTAGGCGCTACAGTATGGAACCACGCGACCGCTACGGTCGCAGGTTCGAATCCTGCCTCGGGCGTGGATATGTGTGATGTCCTTAGGTTAGTTAGGTTTAAGTAGTTCTGAGTTCTAGGGGACTGATGATCTCAGAAGTTAAGTCCCATAGTGCTCAGAGCCATTTGAACCCTTTCTCACTTCCTGCCTAACTGTCATGCTACTTGCAGTGGATACTGCTGCAGTTTGGAATTAGTGTGTGATGGCCTGCATAGATGTCTGCCTATAACACATTACGACCCTCTTCAATTGTCGGCGGTCCCTGTCAGTCAACAGACAAGGTCAGCCTGTACGCTTTTGTGCTGTATGTGTCCCTTCACGTTTCCGCTTCACTATCACATCGGAAACAGTGGGCATACGGATGTTTAGGAGTGTGGAAATCTCGCGTACAGACGTATGACACAAGAGACACCGAATCCCCTGACCACGTTCGAAGTCCGTGAGTTCCGCGGAGAGCCCCATTCTGTTCTCTCACGATGTCTAATGACTACAGAAGTCGCTGATATGGAGTACCTGGCAGTAGGTGGCAGCGCAATGCACGTAATACGAAAAACGTTTGTATTTGAGGGTGCTCGGATACTTTAGATCACATAGTGTAGATTTATTGGCTTTGAATATGAAAATTACTCAGTGACATCTTAAAAAGAATCATTAATAATAGGAGGAGGTAATATAACTCAAACATAGCCTTAGGAGGTTAGGAGGATAAAACACGGATACGTTAGCACTTCTGGAACACAGCCAGCGACTAAAGTACACGGAAAGATTGGAATGAATGCCACGAGAGTGCCAAAAAATTAGCGTTAAAACCAACAATCTGAATGCGTGACTTGAAGATCACGTGCTCGGCTCTTGAAGGGAGCCAGTGGGACTCAGTTCTAAACCGCTTCTTTGCCATCTTATTAATCAGTCAGTGATTCCAGCTCTCCTTTAGTACTTATAAGGGGAGATCCCCAGGGGTGGGGTCGACTTTTTGAAATCATCTATACGGTGATGTATATACCAGGCATCACAACATGCAGGCATTCACCATGTGGGGCCTTCGTTTAAGAACAATCGACGAAAAAAAAAATCGGCGCTTTCTGTGACAGTAGCTTTAAATGATTAGCATTGAACCGACTAGTAGTGTGGTGCAAGGGATAGGGTAAGGACTTCGCATGGAGAAGGTTGTTGATTTGAAGCTTGTCAGCATTTTATTTTTAAATCTTTATGGAAATAATTTTGATCATTTCTTTGTGTTCAATTAATTGGTTGAAATGTTCTTTTATTTATATTCCGTTATCATGTCATTTTAATCATTATATCATCTTTTAAATTGCTCTACCTTTTTTCCTACCATTCTTTTTCCACTTGGAATCTTTGTTCATGTGTTTCTAATCATTTTTATATGTTATTTTGATTTAATTTGTTTCATTTCATCATCCTATTTGTCGTCAATGTTATTGGTTTCATTAATTCTATTCCTCATTTTGCTTGAATTTCGCCTTACTTATAATCCCTTCTTTCGTTTCAGTCCTCAACTGCGTTATTTGGCGCCGGCCGAAGTGGCCGTGCGGTTAAAGGCGCTGCAGTCTGGAACCGCAAGACCGCTACGGTCGCAGGTTCGAATCCTGCCTCGGGCATGGATGTTTGTGATGTCCTTAGGTTAGTTGGGTTTAACTAGTTCTAAGTTCTAGGGGACTAATGACCTCAGCAGTTGAGTCCCATAGTGCTCAGAGCCATTTGAACCATTTTGCGTTATTTGGCCATAGTGCAGCAGGAATGTAGTCTAGATATGAAATGACTGCATGACGATTACCATCCAGAAAAATGCATAGCTTATAAGGAAACATCAATGTTTGATACCATTGCACACTTAATGTAAATATATTATTTCGTCGTTTGTTTTTTAATCGATAGATCGACATTCTAAAGTATTTCAAAATTAAAATAAAACATAATTAAATTCATACTGACAAAAAATCCTAACAGAAAAAGAACGATTTAAAGAAAATATGAGAACAATTACAAATGTTCGTATGGTGATTAAAATGATGTGACAAAGGGACGGAAATAAAAAATTGCTTTTCAGCCAGTTCACCGATAAAAGATAATGTGCAAAGTCATTTCAATGAAGATTTAAAAACAAAAAATTGAAAGCACCTAGCGAGAATGAAACTCACGACTTTCCACAAGTGTAGCCCTTACGCTATTTATTCCACAACCAATCTACAAATTTCTCGTTTTTAAACTCTATTGAGGATCACGCAAAATCGCGAAACTTTTTCGTTAATTACTCACAAACCAGTGCCCACTGGGGTGAATGGCTGCACGCTGTGATACCTGGGATCTTAACCGATTTCAACGTACAGATGATTTCGAAAAGACAATCCCACCGTTGTGGACTTCTGTTTATTAGAGCAGAAGTACAGATACCTTCCCGCTGGCAGCAAGAGTCGTCTCATGAGTTACCTCTTCTGGCCAGCACCTAAAGCAAAGTCATCACTGAACGAAGACGTAAACCAAAGTGTTTTCTCCAAGATTCATCTGAAACTCGGCTGTCTTGCCGCTAGAACTGGAAACCGCTGGCCAGCGAGCGAGGAGGTTCCGTGTTCCCACAAATGAAAAATGCCTAACAGCGTTAAACAATCTCCTACTCTTTCCTGTCACATTGAACCGCAGAGGCGCGCCATTACAACAAGATTTCTCCCTCTCCACGACGTGATTCTGAGGTGGAGGAATGAGAAGCTCTGCACGTAGGCACGGCGCAAAAGCGCGGGCACTGACAAAAATGACAGCGTGAGCCAATCAGGATGCTGTAACCTGGAAATTAAAACTGAACGTTACTCCAAGGCATCGTAACGAACATTCATACCCCTGAGGAGCAGCGCATTTGTCCAGACACTTCTTATCTGGCTAAAAAGTCTCCTGAGAAGAAATCCTTCGATGATGGAATATGTTCTCCCCATCCCATCTGGAAAGTGCGGAAGGGGATGAGAACGCCAGGCTCGCTACCTGAAGACGGCCCGCTGTCCGAGGTGCTACAATTTTATAGCGGCAAAACCCTCTTAAGTGAGACATCTTGCGCATCCACCTTGTACGCTTTCCAGTCTCTGGAACCACCACAGACTGCAGAAATGAGGCAGAACAGGTAGTGAAAGCGAAATCAGGCATTAGCAATGCTAATACAGATCTGCTGTCAGGAACAGTGTACTGATTACTTCTCGATCAAGTCAATTTGCGTGTCATCCTCCGAAACATGTTACTGAACAATTTCATCGATAAATGTCCACGTTGTAAAGACACTGAGCCACACGAAATTATTATTACACTACTGGCCATTAAAATTGCTACTCCACGACGATGACGTGCTACAGGCAGGAAGAAGATGCTTTGATATGCAAATGATTAGCTTTTCTGAGCAGTCACACAAGGTTGGCGCCTGTGGCGACACCTACAACGTGCTGACATGAGGAAAGTTTCCAGCCGATTTCTCATACACAAACAGCGGTTGACCGGCGTTGCCTGGTGAAACGTTGTTGTGATGCCTCGTGTAAGGAGGAAAAATGCGTACCATCACGTTTCCGACTTTGATAAAGGTCGGACTGTAGCCTATCGCGAATGCGGTTTATCGTATCGCGACATTGCTGCCCGCGTTGGACGAGATCCAATGACTGTTAGCAGAATATGGAATCGGTGGGTTCAGGAGGGTAATACGGAACGCCGTGCTGGATCCCAACGGCCTCGTATCACTAGCAGTCGAGATGACAGGCATCTTATCCGCATGGCTGTAACGGATCGTCCAGCCGCGTCTCGATTCCTGAGTCAACAGATGGGGACGTTTGCAAGACAACAATCATCTGCACGAACAGTTCGACGACGTTTGCAGCAGGAGGGACTTTCAGCTCGGAGACCATGGCTGCGGTTACCATTGACGCTGCATCACAAGCAGGAGCGCCTGCGATGGTGTACTCAGCGCCGAGCCTGGGTGCACGAATGGCAAAACTTCATCTTCTCGGATGAACCCAGGTTCTGTTTACAGCATCGTGATGGTCTACACCGTGTTTGGCGACATCGCGGTAAACGTACATTGGAAGTGTGTATTCGTCATCGCCATATTGGCATATCACCTGGCGTCATGGTATGGGGTGCCATTGGTTACACGTCTCGGTCACCTCTTGTTCTCATTGACGGCACTTTGAATAGTGGACGTTACATTTCAGATGTGTTACGACCCGTGGCTCTACCCTTCATTCGATCCCTGCGAAACCCTACATTTCAGCAGGATAATGCACGACCGCATGTTGCAGGTCCTGTACGGGCCTTTCTGGATACAGAAAATGTTCGACTGCTGCCCTGGCCAACACATTCTTCAGACCTCTCACCAACTGAAAACGTCTTGTCAGTGGTGGCCGAGCAACTGGCTCGTCACAATAAGCCAGTCACTACTCTTGATGAACTGTGGTATCGTGCTGAAGCTGCGTGGGCAGCTGTACTGTACACGCCATCCAAGCTCTGTTTGACTCAATGCCGAGGCGTATCAAGGCCGTTATTACGGCCGGGGCGGTTGTTCTGGGTATTCATTTCTCAGGATCTATGCACCCAAATTGCGCGAAAATGTAATCACATGTCAGTTCTAGTATAATATATTTGTCCAATGAATACCCGTTTATCATCTGCATTTCTTCTTGGTGTAGCAATTTTAATGGCCAGCAGTGTATTACCATCCATATACATAATTAAGTATGTACGGAATCCTCAGAGTGCACCTGTCGTTTTGTATTGGGGGACGGTGTGTTTACGAAGCAGCGCTAGTTCCGCGGTCTGCCGCAGGCTGGACGACTTGGCGCTGTACGACATGCCGGCGCTCGTGTCGCTGGCGCAGCGGCTGTCGGGCGGGTGGCGGCTCTTCTGCGTGGGCTACAGCGCCGGCACGCACTCGCTGTACGCCTTCCTGCAGCTGCGGCCCGACCTGCGCCCCAGCCTCAGGGCCGCCTTCCTGCTGCCGCCCGCCGTCCTCTTCACCCGGCACCACAACCCACTCATCAGGGCGCTCGCCTCATTCCCCGACCGCACGCTCGTAAGTGGCACACCTACCATACAGTTACCTTTCGCCGAGAACCTACGAAGGACGTTCGAAATGTAATGCATCCCCCCCACCCCCCCCCCCCCAATATTTTCTCGGCCAATTTCACTTGATGAAATGCGGAATTTGTTTGCGCACATCATGTAACATTCCCGCTTCAAGCTCTATAGTTCCATGGTGTTCCGATAGGAGTCCACGCTGTACGTAGTTTTCAAAATGGGTTCTGTAACGGAGGTACGTTCGAAGCAGAACTGTCATTGAGCGTCGCAGATGTCCATAGCCGCTTGCAGAATGTCTGTCGAGACCTGGCAGTGAACAAAAGCACCTTGCCTCGTTGTGCGAAGCGTCTCTGATCACCGTAACAAGGTCGCGCAGACCTGACCGATCTACCGCGTGCCGTCCACAGCTGCGATGTCTGCAATGTTGGAACGTGCGGACACTCTCATTCGAAGTCATCGACGGATTACAATCAATCACTTTGCTGCCCAACTGGACGTCTCTGTTTGAAGTGCTGACGCACTCGTCCACCAGGTGCGGTACTCAAAGATGTGTGCCCCCTGCGTTCCTCGCAGCCTAGCAGAAGACCATAAAGAGCAACGAAAGGCTATCGGTGTGGAATGCTTGCGCATTATGAGGCTGATCATGCCAGTTTTTTGTCGAACATCGTCACAGGCGGTGAACCATCTGTTCATCAGTTAGAAACCGGAAACAAAAGGGCAATCCAAGGAGTGGCGCCTCACCACTATAAGTCCGAAGAAAAAGTTCAAAGCCGTACCCTCAACTGGTAAAGCCATCATCACGGTGTTCTGGGACTCCGAAGGGTTTCTTCTGTTTGAAGTCCTCCCTCATGGTTCAACGATCATCTCTGAAGTGTATTGTGGCCGGCCGCTGTGACTGAGCGGATCTAGGCACTTTAGTCCAGGACCGCGCTGCTGCTACGGTCGTAGGTTCGAATCCTGCCTCGGGCATGGATGTGTGTGATGTCCTTAGGTTAGGTAGGTTTAAGTAGTTCTAAGTCTAGGGGACTGATGACCTCAGATGTTAAGTCCCATAGTGCTTATAGCCATCTGAACCATTTTGAAGTGTATTGTGCTACGCTCAGGAAATTGAAGAAAGGACCTCAGTGTGTCCGTCACCAAAAAGAAATGCAAACGAAGTTTTCCTTAATCATGACAATGCAGCGCCTCACATAAGTCTGCGCACACGAAAGGAGCTCACAGAACTTCAATGGACTGTTGTGCTTCATCCACGCTACAGCCCGAATCTTACACTTTCCGACTGACCTCTGTTCGCTCCAATGAACGATGCACTCCGCAGGATTGATGCAGCAAGACGTTGGCTCTGACGTCGACCAGTAGAGCAGTACCACGTGGGCATGCAGGCCCTGCCAGTAAGGTGGCGTGAGATCGTCACATTGACCGAAGATTATGTTGAAGAAATAGGGTGTTTTAGCCAAAAGAATGGGGAGAAATACGGTGTGTTGGAATCTTGAATGAAACCAACCTGCTTTCAGAAAAATTGTTGCATTACAACTGAAAGCCCCTCGTATCACCTGAATTAGTCTTTTATTCGTGATAAGGATATACGACTTTCAGCTCACAATGTCTTTCAGCAAAAACTGAGAGACCATCGACTCGCAAATAATTCGTTGTGATTGCACGTTAGCTTTCAGATCACATTCCAAATAAAATCTTTTTACGTCACAATAGTTTCGAAATTCCTGACACGATTTCTTTATTAGCCGCGTCGGTAGTGTAACTGCTAAGGACTTACACCTGTAAGTATTTTTATATTTTATTTCTTACGTTGAAAGTCAAGTCAAGCTGTGCTGAACTCCAAGGTTGGTTTGTGTTTTCATATGCGTCGTGGTGTTCGCATGACGTCGTCTCATCTCTGAACAGTCTCATATAGCCAGTTAACCGAGCGAGGTGGCGCAGTGGGTAGCACACTGGACTCGCATTCGGGAAGACGACGGTTCAACCCCGCGTCCGGCCATCCTGATTTAGGTTTTCCGTGATTTCCCTAAATAGCTCCAGGCAAATGCCGGGATGGTTCCTTTCAAAGTGCACGGCCGACTTCCTTCCCCGTTCTTCGCTAATCCGATGAGACCGATGACCTCGCTGTTTGGTCTCTTCCCCCAGACACTCTAATCTAATCCAATCCAATAGCCAGTTAGGGGGGACCAACTTTAGAACATGTACTCCGAAATACAGTGCAACTTGGCTTGGCATATTGTCATTGTTATAGGTGAAAAAAAGCGATGAGAAACATAAAATAGTATGATCAATCGAGAATCGAACTCCAAACGTTTTGTTTTGCAGTCTGAAATTTAAGCCACTGAGCCACCATGGCACATTTCTGGACAGATCGTTAATACGTAAACAGAGATTTTCGTAGTGGCTGTCCACAGCTGTTAAATAATTTGGCAAAAAACATATTTTTCCCGTCAGCTGTACAAATTTATGTTTATCCACTACCCGTTTCGAGTGTTACAATCATCTTAAAGGAGAAAAACGTTGTGCAGCGTACAGTTATCACCAGATGTGCACTCGTATAATTGTGCACAGCGGAGTTATATGGACTGCGATAAGATAGACTATTACGAGAGTTGTATATGTTCTACATTTATATGGTTACTATGTGACGGAAAGGTACGTTTGATCCATTGATGTTCCATTTTTTTTCCTTCCTGAAGATGGATGTGACAATTAAAACCAGTAGAGAATAAACATAAAATTGGATTGGTGATGGCACAAATGTGGTTTTCCCACGTTAATAAGTTATTTATCAAAGAGAAACTGCACTGAGATAAGGGAACAAATACGAGTTATAGAAAGGTGTACAAGAGGTAAACAAAGAAACTACGCTGGCATTATATGTTATGCGTTATTTAAGCTATAAATAATTTATTGCCAAATAAATGTATTTAAATGATCTGCTTATTGGAATAATTATCCAGACAGAAATTTACTCGAATAATGCACTTCTCTGCTTACCACTAAACGTTACGCTTCCTTTCTGGTTCCATTCATTGCAGTTCATATTAACAACTATAACGAGTTCTATTAAATCATTTGCTCGATTTACTCACGAAAGCCTACAGTGTAGTTGGATCGAAGTTTATTTACCAATTTAAAAAAATTTGGTAGACATAGTCTGTTGCGACGCTCCTCAATGTAAATATTTTTGGTTTTTTCCGTCCAAAATAAGTCTCACAGTCCGTGCGACTTTGGCAACAGACTGAAAACGAGCATTATTTCACCAGCGGAGAAATGCTTCTGTTGGAGCACAAAGAAGGCGAGTATGCTATTGTTTAAAAGACTCTGACCGAAAAATGGGGTAGCATCTGATTCATTCTACTTACCTCAGCATCTTTAAAAAAAATTCCCAAAAAATTTTGGCAGGTAAATATATTCGCGCTCTTTTTAACATGCAACTCACCTGTCACTCCCACCGCTCCCCTAACTGTAATTCGGTCACTCCATCTAGTCCATTGTTGCAAGTCCCCCATATTAATCCACTCCCATTTATAATACCTCACTTGCTCATTCACCCCAACTCAGTGTCATTATTCCTTTGTGCCTCTCTGTCAGTGTCTCCTGTCTCACAGCCATAGTCTCACTCGTTCTGTCCTACCACTACAGTCACCTCTCACGGTCACTTTCTCAATCTTGCTCTCTCTTACTGCTACTATCTCATTTGTTCCTTCCCACCGCTGCTGCCTTTTCTCACTGTCGCTGAATCTCTCTTCCTCTTTGTCATAGTCATATACTCTGACCCTCACAATCACTGGCTCTCGCCCAATTCCCCTTTCTCCTTCTCTTTATTGCTGCCCCACTGCACTCTTCACTCTTTTCCTAGCAATGATTTGTTACTGGCAACTATGTTCCACTGCCACTGCGTCCTTCTATTTCTCTCACACGGCTCTCGCCCACTTCTCCTTTCTCCTTCTCTTTTTTGCTGTCCCACTGCATTCTTCACTCTTTTCCTAGCAATGATTTGTCACTGGCAACTATGTTCCACTGCCACCGCGTCCGTCTATTTCTCTCACACGGCATTTTCTGCTCCAGTCTTTCTATACCACAACCAAAGTCTTCTATCAATATCTGTTGATTCATCTTGGGCAGGGGTCATCAGCTGGTTAACTAACTGTCAGTTTCAGTTCCAGGCAAGTCCTTCATACGAAGACTTCATAGCAACTCTTCGTATGTATATGGGACCCGTGTGTAGCTTAATGGAATGCAGAAACTGGTAGTCAAAACAAAATAAAATAACATGTCAGTTACACGGCTGTTGGCCAATTGTTTTGATGTTGACAATGTCTACTATCTTCCAGTATTTATTACTTTTCTTCTCTTTCCCACTGATACTGTCTTCTCTTTCTTTCTTTCTTTCTTTCGCTATCGCCTTTCTCTCGCATTGTGCGCAGGGTCGGCAGGGTTAAGTATAGATTTGGCATGGTTAATTTGAAGGGATGGCCGGATGCCCTTCCTGCCGTCACCCCATACCCCCTGGGACGGAATCAGTGTACCCCAGCTGTCTACGGCCAGTGTAAATCGTGAAATAGTGTGAATGTGTTTCAAAAGTCTGCGAGTCGTTTAACTGAGGCGGGACGTGGGGACCAGCCCGGTATTCACCTAGTTGTTGTTCCCTTGCCACCTACAACAGTCGTTCACTGCAGCACAGGAATCCAGGTTCCGTTCTCCTTGAGGTTTTCTTCGTTCTCGTTGAAGCTATTGTCATGTTTGTGTATTAATGTTGCTTCTCTGTGTAAGTGGGTGTGATAACTGTCCCCTACAGCAGGAATTTCCCTGTCGGCTAATTTCACTGTGTGGTTGGTCTCACACAGCGCAAGTTCCGTCAAGGCCGATTTCTCCACCTGTCCCAACCTGTAATGCCGCTTGTATTCGGTGACACTGGTATTGACTGATTATCCAATCATTTCAACAAAGACTTCTGCACATGTACGTAGTATGCGGTATATTCCTGACATTGCAAGTGGCTCCCTTTTCTTCTTTGCCAATCTGAGACACTCTTTGATCTTCTTTGTCGGTTTATAAATAGTCCTTACGCCGTGTTTGCGGAATATGCCGCCAATTTGCACGTAACTCTGGGGATATGTGGCAGAAAGGCTGAACCCGATATTTCTATTCCCAATGTGCCTCTTCGCCGAGTGCTTGATTCTGTAATATTTCTTATATACTGTCTTCGACCTAAGAACCGACAGCTGGCCGGCCGCCACAGAGACTAAGTCTGAGTCGTTCACTTAATGTGGCCAATAAAACGGACCGCCTCTGACAATGCTAAGTCCAGCCATCTGCACAGTGTGTCAACATTGTAAGATGCGGAAGTGTCAGAAGGAAGTGTTGTGTACTTACGAGATATTCTGGCGTTTGTGTTAGCGCGTGGTCTATTGGTAGTCGGCTTTCAGCCTTGATACCGCGCTGATGGGCTCGGCGCTCCGAGCAGCGCTCCACAGGCATTGTTGTTTACCCGCTAGCGCGCGGTTGCGTCGTTGTATTGCCTTATAGTACCGGTACCGAACCGACATAGAGCTCTCATATCGACTAGCTACAATCAAACTAACGTTCAACGCATCGCACACGAGACCGAAGGCCCATGAAATTGAACGGTTTCTTCGAGACATCATGCACACAGAACCGCAAGAACTGATAGGCATTCATTTGTCTATTGTATCCAGCACAGTGTACCTCAAACTGATTGATGAAGCGGCCTGCGACAGACTCCTCCAACGATCTGCAAACGGCTTTCGCTTCTGTCATGCAGACGGTAATGTGAGCGTGGTAGGAGTTGACCATGCTGGTCTGGGGGTGCGTACCGTGTGCATCTTTGAACTACCGTTCGAAATTTCAGCCAACCTTGTCATTGATGCGCTCCGGCCATATGGCATAGTTCTGAGCTACACAGAGGAGAAATGGAATACATTCGAAACATACCCTGTCCTTAACGGGGTACGACAAGTGCGCATAGAACTTAAGAAGAACGTTCCATCACATGTTTTCGTTGGCGACTGCCGCGCAATTTTTATATATGATGGCCAACAGAGGACCTGCTTGGGCTGCGGCCAGGAGAGTCATGTTAGAACTGAGTGTCTGCAGCACCGCCTCGTTCAGGTGCCCCGCAATGAACTTCCCCAACGATCCACGATGACCTCTCCCCCGCTACCGTATGTGGAGGCGGCACGACATGATGTGATGGATGATCAAAACCTGCTACCACCTCAAGCCGCTGCGAGCTCAGTTGGAGAGTCAGCGCCGCCGCCGACGACGACGCCACCGCAGCCAAACGGTTCAGAGGTTGCTGCAGCCTCTGCCCACCGCGGCGTCGTGGGCACCCAGCCGCCGTCACTGTCTGGATCGGACACAGGGATTCCCGATGACCGAGACCGTGTCGAGCCCCGTCCTCCAGTGGATGTCGAATCTCGGACCCGCAAGCAAAAATCACCCAAGCGACACAAGAAGAGTCGGTTGTCAGTTGAAGAACGGGGCAGGGATGTGCAGCTGGAGGAAGACATCGACTTCGTTGACACGTTTGCAACGGATTCCAGTGGCCTCATTCACCAGAAGGCGGCTGAAGATAAGGAACACTCTCCTACATCTGGTGACCCTGAAAACGAGGCGCATCGCGTCTACTCCCAAAATGTGGTCTCCTGTGAAAGCGACCAGCCACCACTGACCTCCCAATCCTCTCTTGGTGATTGGGCAGACGATATGGAGGCCGATGATGCACAGCACACATCGATAACTCCACCAGAACCCATGGCCGACATTGAGCCTGGAAGGCTCTGCCAGTCAGGGGATCATACGGCACAGTAATGCACGGCATGCAGGTGGATGGCTGTTTGGTGTGCGAGATCACCGTGGGCTTGCACCAGCACACTGCCTCCACCACTGTCTGTCATACCGTGTGCGAACAGTCAATGTCAATGGTGTCCACTCCACTGTTAAGATCCGCATGTTACACGACATGATCAGAGCGGCAAACTTGGGCAATGCCCTTCTCCAGGAGGTCCGTCCTGAGCTGCGTTTGGATCTGTATGGCTACACCACCTACAGCCTACCCTCTGGTGTTGGCGCAGGAGGAACGGTCAACCTTCTCCGAGATGGCATAGACGCGACGGACGTGACATATTTGCTGAACGGGCGAGGCATCGCTCTCACACTTGACGGAAAAAAAGAATCGTTCGAATGGCTCTAAGCACTATGGGACTTAACATCTGAGATCATCAGTCCCATAGACGTAGGCTACTGAAACCTAACCACATCACACACGTCCATGCCAGAGGCAGGATTCGAACCTGCGACCGTAGCAGCACCGCAGTTCCGGACTGAAGCGCCTAGACCCGCTCGGCCACAGCGGCCGGCACACTTGGCGCAGTCCGCCTCGTTAACGTCTACATTCCCTCCGGTAATTTGCTCCGCGGTGACAGACATGTCTTCTATTTGGAGGAGGCAGCCCCACTTTTGCAGGGATATATGGACCGTTACATAGTGGGCGGCGATTTTCACAGTGTTCTGCGGCTCGAGGACCAGATACCGCATTAAGTCCCATGCCCGGCTCTACAAGCACTGATATGTGACCTCACCCTCCACGACACATGGCTCTTACGCCATGGGAACCAGCGCGGTTACACGCACATTACCAGCCACTCTGCCATTCGTCTGGACCGGATATACGTCTCGCGTGCCCTCCACACAGTAATCCGTGATGCAGAACTCTGGGCGACGGCTTTCACGGATCATCTCGCGTATATCTGCACTATCACAAGACGCAGCAGAGGCCCGTGGACGCTGAACGTCTCCCTCCTTCGCGAGGAAGCGTGTCGGCAAGCAGTTACTGACACGTGGCGTCGTTGTTTCAGGCGCCTGCCCATGTATGCTTCCACACTGCTGTGGTGGTTGGGATGTGTCAAACCTGCACTCCGAAAGACCCTAATGGCCTACGGGCGTGACAGATCGAAATGACAAAAGACAACATCGGAATTTTACTATACAGCGTTACGTGAGCTGGCGACAAAACCGCCGTCTCCCGAACGTCAGACGTCCGTACAACGCTTCAAAGCTCGTCTACTTCGTATTAGGGCAGAACAGCTAGAAGGCATCTGCATCTCTGTGCGAGTGCAAGACTGCATACCCAACGAAACGACATCAGTCTATCACATTGTGCGCGAGAGGCGCCACAGCAAACGTCAGCTCATTATGGTGGTAAACACGCAGGAGTGCGGCCGCGCAGGGCCGCAAACGGACATAGCGCACACATTCGCCCGACGCTATTGGACCTTATACATGGAAGATCCGCGAAACGTACGTGATTATGACGAGCTATTGCACGATTTTTCCGCCCCTAGGGACGTGGCACTCGATGATACTCTGCTGTTGCCCTTTACATCCGATGAGCTGATATCGGCCTTGGCACGTGGAGCACGTTACAAATCGCCTGGGCTGGACGGTTTACCCCTGGAATTCTACCGCAATTTTTATGACCTTATGGGCGACAAGTACCTCCAAATGTTTCAAGAAATGATCCGCCCTGATTTCACTGTCCCCACAGAATTCAGACATGGCATCTTGATCCCAGTGCCAAAACCAAATGGTGGTTGTAGGTGGCAGGACTTTCGCCCACTCACTCTCCTCAACGACTACAAGATCTTCGACCACATCCTCCGCGCGCGTCTCCACACCGCTATTGGGAAAGCCATCCACACCGATCATACGTGTTTAGGTGGTGTCAGCAACATTCATACAGGCATTTCCATGCGGGACGTGACTTTTCGTTGTAGTGCATTCGCAGATGACGTGGTGATCCTGGCCAAATCAGAGGATGAAATGCATATGGCGCTTCAGTGGCTACGCCAGTACGGCGGTCGCTGGGAGCGTCATCGACGTGAAAAAGACAAAATACATGGATGTCGGAAGCGGACTTTCCCAATCAACGGCGGTGCCCTTTGACAAGGTCCCCATACTTAAATGTTTAGGAGTGCAGTTCTGTAGCAATGTGCGCCGCACGGCGGCGGCTACGTACCGCCGGCTTTTACACTAAACACGTGCTCTGCTGCAGGACAACAAATTGCGTCGCATGGATATGCTCCTAAGAACACGTTATGTCAACACCTATCTTGTCTCCAAATTGAACTATTTTGTCCATGTCCTTCCCTTGACGGCTACTATGGCCGACGGATTTCAGGCAGCATATGGACATTTCGTAAGTGCCGGCCTTGTTTTTAAAGTCCGGTACGCCACCCTGACACTGCCGCAGCGGGCGGGCGGTATCGGCTTAATTCATGTATATAACCCTGTGCGATCGCTTATCTCAAAACTATGCGTCGCACGTGGACCTCTGCCCACGCCACTCTGACGTGCACCCTGATAGCGGAAGTGGCACCACACCCTGTGCATCCCCCGGTTTCTGTAGGACACATTTCACCGGTACTCGCCCACATCAGAGAGTTCTTGATTGACTTCAGGTACTTACGGTCAGAACTTCCGACAACACGGATGCGCAGCACGAAAGACTGTTATCGCCTCTATCAACAGCAGCAACCAATCAATAAGGTCGCACACAGACATCCTGAAGTTGCCTGAAACACGGTGTGGCGAGCGGTACACACGCCTTTTCTACCTACGACGGTGTGTTCTTTGTGAAACGTGGTTGTGAATGGGATGTTCGCTACTGGTCAGAGGCTACATTCCATTCATCTGACGGACGACCCCTTGTGTCCGACATGCTCAGTCGTTGACTCGGATGCACACCGTCTGACTTGTGCCGCGACCAGCGAGTGCTGGCTACTGACGCAGCGCATGCTGGCATTACTCTTGCGGCGGTTGCCGGAGTCTATGTCCCCTGATGATATATTACGCCCCGGCGGAGTGTACTTTCGACCAACAAGGACGAACGCCGTTAACTGGCTAAAAGACATGGCCCTTTACTACATATTTTGTGATGCCCACAGAGCCACACTCGATTTTTGGTCCTTACTGATGACGACAAATGCAGCTCTCTGCCGTCACCCGATGTACAGGGCCCATTTCGCAAATTATTTAGGTTCATTATTTGCGGATCTTCCAGCTCACTGGGGCGTTCCGGGTATGATACGCTGCAAATGAAGAAGAATCCTCGAGAATATTGATCCTCTAAGGATGGAATACGGGGGAACCCCTCCCAAACAGACGAGAAGACGACTCGGACCCCCGGCTACTGCAGTTGTAGGATCTTTTTGTAATGAAACAAAAATAAATCCATAAATACAATATAAAAATAAAAATAAAAAAAATTAAAAATGTTATAAAAATTCGAGAAAGAAAGAAATAAAGCTACGTAGACAAACCCGCTACATCCTCTTCCTGATCCTTCGATCCTCGAACACGTTGCTCGGGCGTGGCGGCGGGATGGCCAGGCTTCGGGTGTCGACCCCTGCTCTACCCGTCGTCCTGCTCCTGCAGCGGAACCTTAAAAAAAAAGTGGTAACCGACGTGCATTCTAAACTTATTGTCGCGTGTTCGCGTCCAACCGTTTACTTCTTTTCTTTACCACATTTCGGTTGTCGTCTAAAGTTATGAGTCTCATTGAGTGGAGAGGAGGCAGCTCGAAAGATCTTAACTGAGTGTGGAGCGAGTGCTTTTCTGAAGTATACTCCACAAAAAGATATTCTTGTTTCAACAAAGACTTTTCCAGCATGAATGATTTTCCACATTACGAAAGTCTCGACTACTGATATAAGTGATGATTACCATTTGACCACCATGCGACATTTGCATTCAACAGGCAAGGTTCAGACGTCTAGTGTAGGAGTCCTGCATGCACTAATTCGAAACAACAAAAATGAACCGAGTGACTATTATTGCAGTTTTGCTTGAACATGATGAGGTCGCTCATTGAGCAGTACTATTACTGGTGACGAGCTATGATGCCTTTATCGTTAACTACCTAACAAGAAATGAAAGGCTGAGCCCCCCAAAAGACGTAGCCTCGAGACAAGAGTAGTGTGAACATAATATTTTCCATCTGATAGCTCCAGAAGTGTGTTTTGCACTACGAACACTTCCCCAAGGGTGTGTCCATCACAGCTGGAATCCGTTGCCAACAACTGAGACACCTTTCCGTCGCAGTGTAAGAAAATCGATCGACAAAACTGCATCACGTACGCTAGTGCATGATAACGCACTCTGTTGATTTGAGAAACAAAACTATCCAGGAGATTGGTAGAGAAGTCACTTGTATTTGTAGGGAAGTCATCTCTCACGCACTTGTCCCTCATATCGTATACTCGCAAAATTTTATCTTTCCCTCTTTTGACCGATCAACCATCAAGGCCATTCATTTCTAGACGAAAATGCTCTTTAAACTGCACTGGTTTAATAACTTTGTTAGAACCAGTAGGTTTCTACAGGCGTAGAATTTGTAAACTACTTCAGCGTTGTCAGATTGTCTTAGATATTGTGAAAGAATATACTGTTGCAGATATAATTGCGTTTTCCATTAGATTATTGAACACAACTGTAATCATCAAGAGAAATTAAATATTCACCTTACTAATACGAATTAAATTCAATCTGCTGCGGAAACATCACGACGGAAGTCTATCTTAATAAAGCATTAAGTGTCTGTAAGACGACTGTGCCTATTTTAACACAAATTAATAGGATATTACCGACTTTTGACTTCGAAAAAGTCTATTTACTTCATGTCCGGTATCATACTCAAGTATTATGAAAATGTGGTAGTTCATACATAAAATTATGTATTCACAGCACAAAAAGTAGATCGGCAGAAAACAAAAGTGGCATTATGAATTTTGCAGTACCAGTTCGCTCTGACACTAAGGGGTACTGAAAGTAGCAAGACGAATTTGAAACTTCCTGGCAGATTAAAACTGTGTGCCGGACCGAGACTCGAAATCGGGATAATGCCCGTCTGCATTCCGCTAGAATGACAGAAAAACACTGCACAGGTGTTAAGTTGGGAAGACATTCCACACCCACCTCATTCTATCACCCTTAGATTTTCGACTTCTCCATTCTCTATCGAGCAATCTTCAATGAACTTCTTTTCCAGAAGAAAATGTGATCTGAACACGGCTTGACAAGTTCTTCGCCTCAAAACTACGTGATTCCTACAGTCGCGGCATCGAAAAGTTATGTCAGCGCTGACACACTGCTGTAAACAGTGAAGGAGAATATATTAGTGATGACTAAAGTCTCTATTACGCAACTTCCTAATACCTCCACGCCGTATTAAATATTCAGCAGTATCTCCGTGGCAATGAGGCAATGACACAGTGTTTTTCTTATACGTACTGAAAGACGCTTTCATTTAGGCATGTGATTTCTCTTTGTGTCCGCAGAGGGAGATGGAGAGGAATGCGGGCGAGCTGATGGGCCGGACGCGCAGTTTCGTGCAGCTGGTTTGGCAGACCTGTAGGGATGACGCGCCCCCATTCCTCAAGAGTGGCTGCCGGTCTTTCACCAAGATGTTCTTCGACCTGACTGCAAACAAAACAAAAGGTGTAAGTACGTCCGCAGGACACACCTAGATCACTGGCGTTGTTACACCTAACGCACGTTTTGTGTCTTCAGTAGCAGAAATCGGGGATTCTTTAACGATTTTGTGACACACACATTTCCTACTGTGTTTGTTACCACCACTTGCGACTTCCCCTGCAACAGTTTAATTCAGGCTCTGTGTGATACAGCGTCATGGGAGGGTTGTGCGGTATCGACTGGCTTACTGTATTGACCACTATTGTGATTTCTCTTTCTGCCTCCGTGTGGCAGAAGTGTACAGCAAGCAGAAGAAAACTTTTGTATCTATGTGCACTGGAGTCGGATATCTTCTTTCTCTCTTCAGTGCTTTGTCTACTCTGAGTGCTAGACGATGTTGCTGTAGCTCTTAGGAAGTGGAAGATATTTTGAGGTTTGTGGAGCCCGTTTTTAAGAAAAGTGATTAAATTCGTAGCCATATTTCGATTATCTATGTCATGTAAGGAATGACATCTAACAAGCGATTCGTGATGATTTCTATAAAAGAACGTACATGACTATATCCTACTGCGTGTTTGTCGTGCAGTAACGGCCACCCGTATCTCTTTCAGTATCAACAAGAAGTAAATTCAATTCTTAAGTTATGTTTACTTCTTAATTCTTTTCAGATTGAAACGGCGTAAAGTGTCAAAAAATAAGACGATAATGGGATGAAGAGTACATGAAAATGGCTGCGAACAAAGTTATGTCTAACAAACTGGCCGCGGGAAAGGCAACTGAAGTATTTTCAACAATTAGTAAAGAAAAAGATAGCCACCGAGTAGGAGAGGCTGATAACAGAAGCAATAAAGTCTGAAAGAGAGTTGAAGAAAGTTGAACTCAGGTCGAGGGTTTCAAAATAAATTAAACGCCCAAATGGTGGCCATGGGAAGCTAATTACGAAGCGGAGAAGAAAACTGGTATTACTGGAAATGATGAGTCAATAGGAGAGACTGAAAAGTATATTATGTGTTTGGAGTCATTTTAAGAAGATTGGATGCTGAACACATATTGGATGTGTGGATCAGGAAAATATTTTGTGTAGCTCTTTTGCTTTCGATGTAATTAAGTGCTGTAAATGAAAAATAAAAATCATTACACTGTGCTATTCATAAAACACGTGTTGAGGAAAGAGAATAGTATGTGAACACTCCGAATAATCACCGCAGTTGTACAGAACAGTCAAAAAATTTAAGCTGACCGATAATGCACTGCAGTCCCCTACACTGCACTTATAATCTCTCAGATCGGCTTCGGGAAAGCATAAGCTGATGGTTGGAGAGTGGAGCAGGACTCTATCATTTCGCTAAAAAAAATCCTTTCACCCGTCCTGTCGTCAACACATATTCTACAGTTCATAGCCTAAGATCACAGTCTGAGACGTACAATCACGACCATCTTGCTCAATTCTGTAAGGAAAGAGTCGTGCAGTATGGACCGGCTTAGGTATTTTTAACTTTACTGTGGTAGTTGATCAAAATATTAATGTACTATTCTCTTACCTCAAGACATGTTCTATGAATAGCGCACGGTTATGGTCGTATTTTGTTATCTATAGTACTCTCTTATATCGAAAGTGAAACTTCTACAATTAGAAGGCTCGTAAAAATATTTTGCAGTACACGCCATCGTATTTTCTATGATAATATCGATAGCCAATGATTCGTTATATTGATACTATTGGCTAATAATAGAACACATAAGCATGGAAACTTATCGTTACTGTTTCATCTCAGTTCACCAATGTTCAGCTCACTGCTTTCCAGTCTTCTTAAAATGACTATAGACAAATAATACAGTTTTCAGTCTCTCCTGCTGACTCATCATTTCCAGTAATACCAGTTTTCTTCGCCCCTTTATAATTGACTTTCCGTGACCACCCTTCGAGTGTTTATTTTATTCTGAAATACTCGACTTTAGTTCAGCTTTCTTCAACTCTCTCTCAGACTTCATTGCTTCTGCTTTAAATCTCTTCTCTTCGGTGGCGATACTTTTTCTTTTCTAATTGTTGAAAACACTTCAACTGCGTTCTTCGCGGTCATTTTGTTTGACATTAACTTGTTCACAGCCATTTCTATGCACTCTTCATTCCATTTTCTTCTTATTTTTTCCTCAGTTTTTACCGTTTCGATCTGAAAAGAATTATGAGAAAGAGAACTTCTGGCCAATACTGAGACAATCGGGTGATTGGTACTGCACGATCAACATGCAGTAACATCTAGTTACGTTGTAGTTTTTTTTTTATAGAAATCGCCATGAAACGTTTGTTAGATGTCATTCCTCGCATGTCGAAGACAATCGAAATATGGGAACGAAATTAATTACTTATCTTAAAAAAGAGTACCACAACCGTCATAATATCTCCGGCTCCCTAAGAGTTACAGCAACCACCATGATGCATTCAGAATAGAGAAAGCACTGAAGAGAGGAAGAAGATATCCGACTCTAGTGCACATGGATACACAAGCTTGCTTCTGCTTAGTGTACACTTCTGTCACTTGTAGGCGGAACGGGAAGTCACAGTAGTCGCCGGTACTGGAAGCCTGCCGGTACTGCACGGCCGTCCCCTGCACACTACGACAGCAGGGCAGCCAGCGGACAGAAAGCCACACTTCTGAATACGACATTGGATGATTACGAATAGGGTCGTTTAAATTAATCTGTAACATAATTTCCATAATATGGAACGTATGCAATACCGTAAAAATTTGCACTACCTAAAAAGTGATACTCCATTTGTTTTTCTTTAGTATCTTATAGACCCTGGGAGATATAAAACGGTACATTGCAGGACAGCTTATTTACTTTACTGTTGTAACATACGGGTATTTACTGAACAAAGTAGTTTTCTTTTAAGAACAAAAATATAGCTAGTAAACAGCGTAAGACCTAATCTTTTGCAGAAAGACGTCGTCTATCTACTCAAATACATGACGTTTGGTTCACTACTCCTCGAGTCACATCACAGACTTATAGAACGCACTACATACGTTATGTAACGTACGAAATAGGCCATTACATATCTGAATGCAGAATCACACTGGCGTGACAATAAAACGTCCAAACCAATAAAAGTGTTTCTCAAGTCAGGACAAGGCAATTACACAACTGTTGCTACATCTGAGCCACAAACGGTAAGAATCTTCCCTTGAAACACAAAAATAATTTCCACTCAAAGGAATTGCAAACGTTGGATGTGAACAAGCATCGATTAAAAACAATGGGAAAGTTGAAATTTTCTGCTCAACTGGGATCTGAACCCAGGGCTCTGGCTAACTGGGCAGATGCTCAAACCAATGTGCTATCCGGAAATAGTGATCGTTGCAACCGCACGGTGCACCCTAACACGCCTTCCGTCAGACACAAACACTGAAGTTGTCCACACACTACGAATGTAGTACCCAAGGCGAGGACGGGCAGTGGCCACTTCAGTGCGGATGCACACCAAGCACGAACTCTTACGGGAACCGGCGAAGTGCTGCGAGCAATAAGGATAATGGGAAATGGGCACTACATTCGTAGAGCGTGGATAAGCTATCAGTTTGGGTCTGACGGAAGGCGTCAATAACCCGTACAGTTACAATTACCTCTGTGCCCTGACAGTCTTCTTTCAGCGGAGGGCGCGTGCGGACCCATGCTGCGAGCTGCGGCCGTCTCGCTCGCCTTCGGTAACTCTCAGCACTTATTGCAACTTTCCGCTGTGTGTTTGTGTTCGTGAATAACGGAAGATGCAAGTATGAGTCAGCTTAATAGAGCAGACACTTAGAAGTACACTTTCGATAGGAACTATTCCTTAATCATGAGAAACATTTACATATGAGTCTCAATCGTGAGTACTAATCTGTGTATCAAACTGATAAATGCCGACCTTTGGGACAAAATTGTCGAATCTAGTGGAGGAACCTTTAGATACAAGCATCCTGACGGAAACATCTACATCTACGTAATTACTCTGCTATTGACAATAAAGTGCCTGGCAGAGGGTTCAATGAAACACCTTCAAGCTGTCTCTCCACTGTTCCACTCTCGAATAGCGCACGGGAAAAACGAGCTCTTAAATTTTTCAGTGCGAGCCCTGATTTCTGTTATTTTATCGTGATGATAATTTCTACCTGTGTATGTGGGTGTCAACAGGATGTTTCTGCAATCGGAGGAGAAAACTGGTGATTGAAATTTCATGAGAAGATCCCGTCGCAACGGAAAACACCTTTGTTTCAATGATTGACAGTGCAAGTCACGTATCATGTCCGTGACACTATCTCCCCTATTTCGCGATAATACAAAACTGAAGAAAATGCAAAAAGGTGGGAATTTAAGGAGATGGGACCTGGATAAACTAAAAGAACCAGAGGTTGTACAGAGATTCAGGGAGAGCATAAGGGAGCAATTGACAGGAATGGGGGAAATAAATACAGTAGAAGAAGGATGGGTAGCTTTGAGGGATGAAGCAGTGAAGGCAGCAGAGGATCAAGTAGGTAAAAAGACGAGGGCTAGTAGAAATCCTTGGGTAACAGAAGAAATATTGAATTTAATTGATGAAAGGAGAAAATATAAAAATGCAGTAAGTGAAACAGGCAAAAAGGAATACAAACGTCTCAAAAATGAGATCGACAGGAAGTGCAAATTGGCTAAGCAGGGATGGCTAGAGGACAAATGTAAGGATGTAGAGGCCTAACTCACTAGGGGTAAGATAGATACCGCCTACAGGAAAATTAAAGAGACCTTTGGAGATACGAGAACGACTTGTATGAATATCAAGAGCTCAGATGGAAACCCAGTTCTAAGCAAAGAAGGGAAAGCAGAAAGGTGGAAGGAGCATATAGAGGGTCTATACAAGGGCGATGTACTTGAGGACAATATTATGGAAATGGAAGAGGATGTAGATGAAGATGAAATGGGAGATGTGATACTGCGTGAAGAGTTTGACAGAGCACTGAAAGACCTGAGTCGAAACAAGGCCCCCGGAGTAGACAATATTCCATTGGAACTACTGACGGCCGTGGGAGAGCCAGTCCTGACAAAACTCTACCATCTGGTGAGCAAGATGTATGAAACAGGCGAAATACCCTCAGACTTCAAGAAGAATATAATAATTCCAATCACAAAGAAAGCAGGTGTTGACAGATGTGAAAATTACCGAACTATCAGTTTAATAAGTCACAGCTGCAAAATACTAACACGAATTCGTTACAGACGAATGGAAAAACTAGTAGAAGCCAACCTCGGGGAAGATCAGTTTGGATTCCGTAGAAACACTGGAACACGTGAGGCAATACTGACCTTACGACTTACCTTAGAAGAAAGATTAAGGAAAGGCAAACCGACGTTTCTAGTATTCGTAGACTTAGAGAAAGCTTTTGACAATGTTGACTGGAATACTCTCTTTCAAATTCTAAAGGTGGCAGGGGTAAAATACAGGGACCGAAAGGCTATTTACAATTTGTACAGAAACCAGATGGCAGTTATAAGAGTCGAGGGACATGAAAGGGAAGCAGTGGTTGGGAAGGGAGTAAGACAGGGTTGTAGCCTCTCCCCGATATTGTTCAATCTGTATATTGAGCAAGCAGTAAAGGAAACAAAAGAAAAATTCGGAGTAGGTATTAAAATTCATGGAGAAGAAATAAAAAACTTTGAGGTTCGCCGATGACATTGTAATTCTGCCAGAGACAGCAAAGGACGTGGAAGAGCAGTTGAATGGAATGGACATTGTCTTCAAAGGAGGATATAAGATGAACATCAAAAGAAGCAAAATGAGGATAATGGAATGTAGTCGAATTAAATCGGGTGATGCTGCGGGTGTTAGATTAGGAAATGAGACACTTAAAGTAGTAAATGAGTTTTGCCATTTGGGGATGATGGTCGAAGTATGGAGGATATAAAATGTAGACTGGCAATGGCAAGGAATGCGTTTCTGAAGAAGAGAAATTTGTTAACATCGAGTATAGATTTAAGTGTCAGGAAGTCGTTTCTGAAAGTATTTGTAAGGAGTGTAGTGAAGTATGGAAGTGAAACGTGGACGATAAATAGTTTGGACAAGAAGAGAATAGAAGCTTTCGAAATGTGGTGCTACAGAAGAATGCTGAAGATCAGGTGGGTAGATCGCATAAGTAATGAGGAGGCATTGAATAGAATTCGAGAGAAGAGAAATTTGTGGCACAACTTGGCTAGAAGAAGGGATAGGTGGCAGGGCATATTCTGAGGAATCAAGGGATCACCAATTTAGTATTGGAGGACAGCGTGGAGGGTAAAAATCGTAGAGGGAGGGCAAGAGATGAATACACTAAACAGATTCAGAAGGATGTAGGTTGCAGTAGGTACTGGGAGATGAAAAAGCCTGCACAGGATAGAGTAGCATGGAGAGCTGCATCAAACCAGTCTCAGGACTGAAGACCACAACAACAACAATACAAAACGTGCTGCTCTTCTTTGAACTTTTTCGAAGTCATACATCCGTCCCATCTGATGCGGATCCCACACCGCGTAGCAGTACTCCAGAATAGGCCGGACAAGCGTGGTGTAAGCAGTCTCTTCAGTATACCTGCTGCACCTTCTAAGTGTTCTGCCAACGAATCGCAGTCTATGGTTTGCTCTACCCACAACATTGTCTATGTGATCGTTCCAGTTCAGGTTACTTGTAATTGTAATCCCTAAGTATTTAGTTGAATTTACAGCCTTCATATTTGTGTGACTTATCGCGTAATCGAAATTTAGCGGATTTCTTTTAGTACTCGTGTGAATAACTTCACACTTTTCTTTATTCAGGTTCAACTGCCACTTTTCACACCATACAGAAATCTTATTTAAATCATTCTGCAATTCGTTTTGGTCATCTGTTGACTTTACCAGACGGTAATTACGATAGCATCATCTGCGAACAATCTAAGACGGCTACTGAGATTGCCTCCTATGTCGTTAATGTAGATCAGGAACAATAGAGGGCCTATAAGACTTCCTTGGTGAACTCCGGATATTATTCTTGGTTTACTCGATGACTTTTCGTCTATTACTACGAACTGTGACCTTTCTGACAGGAAATCACGAATCCAGTCGCACAACTGAGGCGATATTCCATAGGCTGACAGTTTCGTTAGAAGACGCTTGTGATGAACGGTTCGAAAGCCTTCTGGAAAACTAAAATATGGAAGCAGTTTGACATCCCCTGTGGATAGCACTCATTATTCCATTAGTGATATTCTTGAGGGTATTTTAGTTCTGTCGTTGCAACTACAAAAAATGCGTGTTTCTTTCAACATACGCGTTTCGCTTTTTTGAGGTAAAGCATCATCAATGGTCTGCAATAAAGTTATTCACATTTTGATTTGCTTTCAGATCACAAAACGTTTCGTGAATAATGGTTTTTATTTACAGTGATTTCCGCTTGATTTCTCGCTAGTAAAAGTGTAACCAACTAAATTACAGAGCACTGATGATGCTTTACCTCGTTAAAGCGAAAGGCATACGGTGAAAAAACACGCATTTTTGTATTTGCAACAACAGAAGTAAAGTACACTGAAGAATTATAAAGCAACTACCGAGATATGGGCACAAAAATGAATAAATTAGTGAAGTTAGTGTTCATCATGCCAATTTCAGTATAAAAACAGTAAACATTTGCGAATTACCATTCGAAGTTCCGGGCGAGCAAATAAATGCAGTAGTGTCGTCTTACGGGAAAGTGCTCAGTAACGTCCCAGAAAAGTATTCGAATTCACGTAAGTTTCCGTTGTTGAATGGTATCAGACAGCTTCAAATGGAACTACAGAAGCATATCCAGTCTTATATTAACTTCTATGGCTACCGAGCTACCGTCATGTACGGGTTACTCGAAGAGTCATGTGTGGGCCCAATGTATACAACGGCACGTGGGCCGGCTACCGGTCGGCGAAGCTGTTAGACCTGCAGCTATGTCCTCCACGCTGATAACATAATCGGTGGCTGTCACTGGATCCTCACCCGCTGCCCCTTTCTGGCCACTCCTCAAACTAATAATGCTACTGCTAACGGTACTCCAATGGAAGTCACTGGAGTAGCGGACGTCATTCCAGCCGCACCGCCGCCGACCGAACATTTCGAATAACTCCTCACCGAGCCACCGCCGAATAGTATTCCGAAATCGGATGCACCGTCTATTAACGGAATTGCCACTGAACCTGGACAGCATATAGCGGCAGAAAATTCTGCAAGTTCGCCGAAAAGACGCTCCCCCATTAAAAATAAGAAACGAAGGATTGCACTCAGGTTGCTGAGCAAATTGTTCCAATAATTGAACAAGTAGTCCAGAACTTAACTGAAAGTTCGGAGAAATGTTCTAATCGTACTTTTTTTGATCCTGTTCATGCTCCAGTGGAAAATGAGGAAATGAGGGAAACTCCTTTAACTTTCAGAGAAGCACTGTTAGTCTCCCCTCATGAGCGGCTACCCCACCCAGACCAAGTAACAGGAGTTGGATATTTCTCTGACACTTATTGACAGCTTTCATACTGACTGCGTGTGATGAAAGAGTTGAATCTATAAAACGTAGTACATTACGAACCCGTCT
Source organism: Schistocerca piceifrons (assembly GCF_021461385.2). Lineage (NCBI taxonomy): Eukaryota > Metazoa > Arthropoda > Insecta > Orthoptera > Acrididae > Schistocerca > Schistocerca piceifrons. The sequence continues at coordinate 87,271,030 of NC_060143.1, read as the reverse complement.
CAAGCCTACAGAATTTCAACTTTGAACATCAACAACATACGCAGTCCCCTGAAATTGTTGTTGTTGTGGTCTTCAGTCTGCTTTGATGCAGCTCTCCATACTACTCTATCCTGTGCAGCTTCATCTCCCAGTACCTACTGCAACCTACATCCTTCTGAATCTGTTTAGTGTATTCATCTCTTGGCCTCCCTCTACGATTTTTACCCTCCACGCTGTCCTCCAATACTAAATTGGTGATCCCTTGATTCCTCAGAATATGCCCTGCCACCTATCCCTTCTTCTAGCCAAGTTGTGCCACAAATTTCTCTTCTCTCGAATTCTATTCAATGCCTCCTCATTACTTATGCGATCTACCCACCTGATCTTCAGCATTCTTCTGTAGCACCACATTTCGAAAGCTTCTATTCTCTTCTTGTCCAAACTATTTATCGTCCACGTTTCACTTCCATACTTCACTACACTCCATACAAATACTTTCAGAAACGACTTCCTGACACTTAAATCTATACTCGATGTTAACAAATTTCTCTTCTTCAGAAACGCTTTCCTTGCCATTGCCAGTCTACATTTTATATCCTCCATACTTCGACCATCATCCCCAAATGGCAAAACTCATTTACTACTTTAAGTGTCTCATTTCCTAATCTAACACCCGCAGCATCACCCGATTTAATTCGACTACATTCCATTATCCTCATTTTGCTTCTTTTGATGTTCATCTTATATCCTCCTTTCAAGACACTGTCCATTTCGTTCAATTGCTCTTCCAAGTCCTTTGCTGTCTGGCAGAATTACAATGTCATCGGCGAACCTTAAAGTTTTTATTTCTTGTCCATGGATTTTAATACCTACTCTGAACTTTTCTTTTGCTTGCTCAATATACAGATTGAATAACATCGGAGAGAGGCTACAGCCCAGTCTCACTCCCTTCCCAACCACTGCTTCCCTTTCATACCCCTCGACTCTTATAAGTGCCATCTGCTTTGTGCACAAATTGTAAATAGCCTTTCAGAATTTGAGAGAGAGTATTCCACTCAACGTTGTCAAAAGCTTTCTCTAAGTCTACAAATGCTAGAAACGTCGGTTTGCCTTTCCTTAATCTTTCTTCTAAGATAAGTCGTAAGGTCAGTATTGCCTCACGTGTTCCAGTGTCTCTACGGAATCCAAACTGATCTTCCCCCAGGTCGGCTTCTACAATTTTTTCCTTTCGTCTCTAAAGAATTCGCGTTAGTATTTTGCAGCCGTGGCTTATTAAACTGATAGTTCGGTAATTTTCATATCTGTCAACACCTGCTTCCTTTGGGATTGGAATTATTATATTCTTCTTGAAGTCTAAAGGCCCATATTTCGCCTGTCTCATACATCTTGCTCCCAAGGCTGTCAGTAGTTCTAATGGAATGTTGTCTACTCCCCTGAAATTAAGTAGCTTGAAAGTGTGGCCCATCAGCTTTACTGACCACGCTGCATTTCTACGCACAGTTAAAATGGAAAAACAGGGCACCTATCGCTGTAGAAGTTACTGGTAGCTCAGATGGATAGAGCGTCTGCCAAGGCTGTCAGTAGTTCTAATGGAATGTTGTCTACTCCCTGAAATTAAGTAGCTTGAAAGATTTTGTGTGTGCGGCAGATACTGATATTATTCTGCTTCAAAAAGTGACTGACATTGTACTAAGTGATATCTTTGGATAGAGCTTTGTAACTAATAATGAAACTGGAAGTGAACTGGGGACAGCGATACTCTCGAAAGAGGTATAACAGTGAACCACGTCGAAAACCCATAAGTAATAGTGAGATCTCTTGAACAATTTACAACACCCGGGCAGTTGATATCTATGCTCTACATGGTAGCAGCAAATGACGCAACAGGGCAGCGCATTTTTAAATATGAAACTGTCCCCCTCTTTGGAGTTCATTGTGATAATATAATTTTAGCGGGCGATTTAACTGTGTCCAACGTCCCAAAGTTCAAGTCCCTAATTTTAACTTAATTAATATACATAATTAAAGAGCTCAGTTTAACTGACAAGTCGCAGCACGAAAACAGTGACTCTCTTGGTTTTACGTTCATCATTAATTGCTCGGCAAATCACTTGTATAGGATATACGCATCCAATAACTTAAAGACTAATACCCTGCACGTTGAAGTGTGGCCCATCAGCTTTACTGACCACGCTGCATTTCTGTGCACAGTTAAAATGGAAATACAGGGCACCTATCGCTGTAGAAGTTACTGGTAGCTCAGATGGATAGAGCGTCTGCCATCTAAGCAGGAGATCCCGGGTTTGAGTCCCGGTCGGGGAACAAATTTTCATCTGTCCCCGTTGACGTATGTCAACAACGCCTGTAAGCCACTAAGGTTGTTCATTTCATTGTAATTTCACTAATCGACGTTTCGGGAGAAAGTTTTCACATGAAATGAAAGGTTGGAAATTTTGTCCTTAATTAATATATTCTGAAATATCGGTGAACAAGTATCACTGCCAAGCCCTTGATAGTCTTAACACAGTCACTCACAATACCTTTCACTCACGTTAGCAAGTTAATGGTGTTGCATTTCCCGAAAACGTAATAGCTACCAAAATACGGATTGTTGTTGATTGAGAATCCTCGTCAAATATTAAGTCTGCGGTACCTAATACAGTCACAGTTTTTAGCCACCGACCTGCTCAATACGCCTCTCGGAATTTATGTCTTTTCTCGTCAAAAAATTGACTTAAAATTCCGAAATGTCTACTCACCTATCGGAATAATTATGCCGTAAATTTACAACACTTTTGATGTATGAAACACTTCTAGATCCAGCAACTTATCATTTCCATCGGAACTACTACTACTACACACGTCCGAACTGTTTCATGGCTAGGCTCCGACTCCTCTCTAGATTACTCTAAGTCTTCTCTACCAGCAGAGAAAGGCGCACGAAGAGTAATGCTTTACCATTGGTCACTTTACTCAACAGCCAATAGCAAAACAACGTTCTCATGCGTCAGTCTGCGCTTTTCACTAATAACCAATCGCAAAATAGTAAACCTAGCGACTGCACTTTTTACCGACGTAATTATCTAATATGATGAAGTTTTGTTTACGCATAAAGTTAGTTGCTATTGTTATTTGTACCTGAATTAACTTTCCCTTTACCAGAAACTTTCTTTAGAAATCTCATTCTACAAAAATCCCCTTCGTCCACATCCATACTTCTTCGAAATGTTCCCACACTAAATCCCACTACATAACTCGTTAAACAATTATCTTCATATTAACCTTAAACCACACTCACGCATCATTCATACTGCTAAAACACATTTATAAAATTTGACATACACAAAAAGACATAATAACACTTTATGAAAATACTAGAACAGTTTATGAAAAACATTCTATTACTTTAGTACACTCTAATGGGCACAATCGAAACTAAATCACAGTCCCCTATCCGATACTATCGTCTATCGGCTGATACATAAACTACGTGCGCGTCCAGTCTCGTGTCACCATCTGTGGCTATCCAGCTCTGAGACACATCTCCCACGTAACCGCCTCCAACGCAGCATCGGTACACGGCGCTACGGCTCACTCTGTCAAGTTATAATAATGTGACCACCTCTCAAAAGCCTGTATAACCATCTTTTGCAGTGCAGACTCCTGCGAGACGTGCAGGAAGAGAGTTAGTCAGGTTCTGGACGGTACTGACAAGGATGTGGAACCAGGGCGACTCCTGTGCCACTGCCAGCTACGCTAGGATTCTCAGTTGAGGATCCACGGACCATAGAGCTCGATTGAGGTGGTCCCACAGATTCTCCATTGAATTTAAATGCGGGGAGTTTGGTGGCCAGAAGAGTACCATAAACTCATCCCGGTGCTGTTCGAAACACGCACGTATGCTCTTCGAACCACGCACGTACAATGTGAGCTGCGTGTCACATTGCATTGTCCTGCTGGTAGATGCAATCATTCCCAGGAAAAACAAACTAGACATGTTCCCCAAAGGCAGATGCATACTTGTGCTGAGCTATTGTGCCTTCCACGACGACGAGATCACTCAGAGAATGTCACGAAAACGTTCTCCAAACCGTAAAGCTCAATCATCAGGCCGTACCATTCTGACGACTGTTGCAGGGAGTCTGCATTCAGGCGTTTTCACGTCGATGTAGCATAAAACGTGATTCATCAGAAAACGCCATGTATCGCCACTCAGTGGACGTCCAGTTGCGTATTGGCGTGCAGATTGCAGCCTTCGTCGCTGGCTAACTGCAGCCAGTATGGTGCACGAACCAGGTGCCTGCTGCGGAGGCCAGTATGCATAACGTTCTCTGAACGGTCATTGAGGGACTGTTGGTAGCTTCTTGTTTTATTAGGGTGGTCAGTTGCTTACCAGTTGCACGTCTATTCGCCTGTACACATTCTAAGACGTCGTCGTGTCCTGACCTTCATTGATTACATACTCCGCCCTCACAGCCATATTCCGCATATCAAGACACTTCATTCGAACCCAAACTCGATAAGATAAAGTCGATGTTGTACGAATTTATGTAAACGATATGCCAATAACAAGTGCACACCGGGGTTGAAATACTCGAGGCTGGCGTACTCACATACATTCCAGACATGGCGGTCACAGGAGCTTTTAGTTCAAGAGAGGCAGACCACACACCGGGAGGCCGGTCCCTTCAGAGGACGAGTCAACTTCGGCCGCCCGTGGAGCAGACAGCGTGTGCCCGATTGAAAGGGGGAACGACCCCGTGTTTGGCTTAAAAGCTAATTCCACTACTCTGTGTGGGAGCGTCCAACCTACGCATTCTTTACACATAGCACGCAGTTTCAGAGATTTTCACAGGGAGACAGCAAACGCCAAACGCCGATACTACAGATTTCCGGATTGGTCGCCTTAAACGAAACGTCATTCTCCCGTTTTAGAAGAGCAATGCTGATTGGCAGACGATATTTCTGATGCCTTGAGCTGAAGGAGTAATGGAAGAGACCGAAAGATATACCCCTTCACATCTGGCGTCGAGAGGCGCCGTTCCTTTGTCGCTCTTGGAGCGAGGAACAAGTCTCTCCTCAGTACTTCACTGGGAGAGCACCTCTGTCGAGAGCGAACCGAAGTGTGACTCTATTCACTGTGTTGGCTTACACACTTATTGTGCGGAGTGAACGGACAGAGTTATAGTTAAAAGCGTGTGAGCGAATTTTGAGTGGCATCGCGGTGGACTGGTTATCTGACCGGCTTACCACGCCAATAGTTAGACTAGGGGCGAATAGGAATCCTCGACTTCATCAAGGCGCAGGGAGAGTTTGATTGGCGAAGGTCAATCCAGATAGAACGAGAGTTATCTTATTTGTCAGCAGCGAGCGGCGCAGACATCAGTCATCGCAGCTTACGGTATTGTGCGCTACAGCTATCGCGAGCCCCATATTTCCTCCACAACAGTACACTTCACTGCATTTCACACGCGACAGCCTCGACCGTACCTAGCAACATTCTAAAGGATAATTATTCAAGTTGAGTAGGCGCGCCTCTCAGCCATTCTGGCAAGTCAACAACCATCTTAAACTTTGTATAGAAATTTCATTAGCGAATCCTATCCTTGAGAGGTAACTTCACATTCCGAAAAGAACCAGGATATAACTTGCTCAATTCATAACTAAAAGTGCCATTGTGATTTCTCAGAATAATTGCGAAATAAATAATAATTTTCGTTAGTTTCATATTTTTCTTACACTAACTAGCACTACTCCTGTACCCAAGTATCCCACTAGTTACGTAAGAAATTTTGTGAATTTTTGTGTCATTTCCTTACAGTGGACGACTCCAGAAGATATTTATTGCTGAAAGTTTTTCAGGCATTTCTCTTTAGAACGTTAGGAGCGTCTGTCTGACTTCTGTAGTAGTGTGGGGGTGGAAATTGCATCTTGCAGGAGCCACAGGGTAAAGGGTACATCTCAGATTAATCCGTTGCGCAGAGTAACAGAATAGCAGATCAACCCCACACTCACAACATCTCCACAGTCTTCTAGTCTTCTATGGCCCATAGTACAACATAGTGTGACGGCAGTGGTTTTTGATAGCGCCATTTTCACATGCACGTTATACTTAAGCCACGGCGGCATGTGAGCATTTTACCAACTTAGCTGTTTCATCAATGCTTCCACCTTTGGTCCGAAAGCCAATGATCATGCACTTTAAACGTCAGATAAATCGCTCCGTTTCCTCTTTACCATAACGAATGAACTGTTTTCCGTGTACCTCCCGACACTCGTTTTATACCCTCCACTGCTGGAGCTGCCACTTGCCGTTCGTGCGTAGTTATTGCACGCTGTCGTCGAACATAGACGGTCGTTACATTAATGCGCCTGAACGGTGTGTGTTCCAGACATACAGTCGCAGCAATTTGTATCATAGATTTATGTTTAATACAGCAGACTTTTTGGTGTGAGTAAATCCCTCTTTGCTTGTGTTAATCTCTTTATTGCGTCCTCCTTGTTTCTTTCGTTTACGTTATTCTACCTCCAAGATACCAGGACTGGTTCAAATGGCTCTGAGCACTATGGGACTTTACAACTGAGGTCATCAGTCCCCTACTTAAACCTAACTTAACCTAAGGACATCACACACACCCATGCCCGAGGCAGGATTCGGACCAGCGACCGAAGCAGCAGCGCGGTTCTGGACTGAAGCGCCTAGAACCGCTCGACCACAACAGCCTGCGTAGCAGGACTCATTCATTTCATCTACCACGAGGTCTCTATTTTTGTTGTCATATTTGTTGACTGATTAATTTCTACAACCCTTCAGTGCTTTTGTCTTTCATTTATTTACTCTCAATCTGTGATCTGCGCTCAGTAGACTATTCCATTCAGCAGATCCTTTAATTCTCCCTCATTTTCATTGAGAATAGCAATGTCGTCATCGAAGCTTATCACTGATATCCTTTCACCTTGAATTTTAGTCCTTCTTCTGAACCTTTCTCTTATTACCTTATTCACTCTTTCAGTATGCACTTTGAACAGTAGAGAAATAAAGAATGTTTCCTTTCACTTTTTTGAAAGCTGACGCTTCTCTCCTGACTTTCTATCGTCGTTGTGTCCTGTATAAGCTGTACAGTAACCTTCTTTTACTACAGCATGCTCCACGTGCATCCACGTGTCTGATCAACGGCCGTCACATTAATTACGATTCTCCATGTTTCAGGTAAACGTGCCCTTTACGATGGCCCACAGCTTCTGTGGAACGTCAACGATAGCAAGTGCTCACTACATCCAAATGATGAAGAGCAGTGAGTACCACACTCCATTAACAAGAGGCTACACTGAACGTTGAAATTCATGGTGAAAGCCTTCAGCTGACTTTTATTTTGTGCAGTGCTACTAGTTTCGGCCATAGACCATTTTCAACCTTAGCAGGCATAAATGGTAGGCCTGTTTTACCTTCATGAAAACGATTACAAGATGCTATTGCAGTCAAACGATAGCCAATAAAATTGTCAGCAGTATAATCATTGTACACAGCAGCTGCCGCCAGAGGTCTTTTTCACATCTAAAGTCAATAAAAAATAAACCAACAAAAGCTAGTTGCATTGTGCGAAATAAGTCAGCTGTAGGATTTCACTGTCAATTGCAACGATTATTTAGCATCTGATTTCCCCATCCACATGTGTTCATTAGCTATACTGAACGTCTTGTGTCACAGTATGAATAGTTCCATGTTCATTAGCACATACTTACAAGCGATACAGAAGAGAAAACAAGGCACCAATCTCTAAGGGAATTTCAGTGAGATCATACACTGAATATTAAGCAGTCGTCCACCTACCTTGTGGTATTTGCAAGGGTATTTTGTAGCCAAAGTTGAGAAATATATAGTTTCGTTGAGTGGAAGTGAGATATCGTACTAATTTTGGGTAGAAATGAACAAGATTTATTAGTAGAATTATAAGCATTTTTGTTTTCCAGGATAATCGTTCAGAATCTGAAATTGTACTTATTATCTAAGAGAGTGCGAGTTTTACTACTTGTATGACGTAATCCGCCTTATGTCCATGCTGTTACAAGTGAGTTGAGGATGTTTTTGGAGTCTTGATAGGCAAATTAGTCAAAGACAGCAAAGAGTCTTCTGCATCAACCACGCAGTCAACGAATACCAATAACAAGAAATTTATGTCAATAAAGTACACATGTATGTACTGCAAAAAAAAGTTTATTATTCGTTACACAGTAGGTCTCCTGGAATAGGATACTTATCATCTAATAGGTATAGTATTTGAAGACGCAATAAAAGCCTTAAAAGATTGGTATTACCAAGTCCTCGTTTTTAGTAAAATCTAAGTTATTCTACATATAAGAAAAATATTTAATAAGTCGGAGGTTCCCAGACTACTCTGAGGTGAAGACCACATCAAGGTAACTTAAGATATAAACGAATCCTCGAATGTTTCAAAGAATCTCTGACTCAGCGAACAAACACATGTGACGAAAATAGTGTAGCTCATAACTCCTTTTGGAAATCATTAAAGAGAGGTTGTCCAGAATATCCCCAAATATTCCCAGTTGGGATTCACTGTCTCCCCAACAGCAGCTCTTCTCGTACTTGATGGGAAATCACTGGTTCTTCAATAGGTCATTGCATGGAAAGCCCACTCCACCCAGGAATTCAAAAGTATTTCTTTTGAAAACCGGATTATGAACCAATAAACCGTTATAAGTTTATAGGCTTCTATGATCAATGTAAATTTGAATCAAATCATTTTGATCGCTAGGCTGCATCATTATAAACACTAAAACAACTAAAATACCAACTTTTACCCTATATGGGGAATTATTTAAATTTATTATTCCACATTATAAATTTTTTGGTTCATTAGGTAATTCATCAATCATAAAAACGAAGCGAATTTTAATTGTTTAACTAATTCTACTAGATAAGGGACTATTAAACTGTGTGATTATCTCTCTGATTTTTTTTCAATTACTTTCTTTTTCATTGCAAGGTCATATTCTTATATTCATTATTACCTTTCTCATATTTATAACTGCATTTGCAATTGCTGCAGATTCACTATCTAGTGAACAAGAGTAGTTAAATATTGTAATACAGCCAATAATAATGCTAAAAACTCACCTTTATGTTGTGTTAATCCCTTACCATCCTTCTCTTTTGTTAGATACTCAACAGTCTTTTCCACAACAGGAATAGCTAATAAAACAAAATTTTTACCAGTTTTTTTCTCTACCTTTTCTTTTTGTGCATCAAATAAAGATGGTGCAATACTGTTTAAGTGCTCATTATTGAGTTTAACTGATTTGGGTTTAATTTTGCCACTACACAGCAAAGTAAAATCAGTTGTAAAGTTATTCATTTATAAAGATAAAAAATTAATAAAGAATATTTTTGTAGTCCCCATCCATTTTTAACAACATCTAAACCCAATCCTAATTTTCAGTTTCCATATATTATTCCTCTGCTTGCAGTTGCAGCAATTTTTTCTACTAAGGAGGAATCACTTGAATACATTCTCTCTTTTGCAAATAATTGAAGTTTTTCATCAGCTTCATGTCTTTCTTCTAAATCTTTGTTATCTCTATAGGAAATATCACATTCCTTACAAGCTTCATCTAATCAATTAATTGCTTCATCTCCTATAGCTAATCTTTCTTCTAATTTTGTTCCTGGACCACAAAACTGATATCCTGTAAGATGCATTTCGAATGGAAGTTTGTTAATCAAAGTATTAAATAATCCTTTTTCACTCTTTCAAAATGTGTGTGGCAAATTATTCAAAAAACTAATTAACTAAGGAAATCGTTTTTATCATTAATAATAAAACCACTAAATTTATTAGTTAACATTTGATTTATTCCAACTTTTCCATTGTGATAACTCTTATTTCTAGCTGATTCATCTTCATGGATTACTCCAAATCTGTCAGTTAATTGACAAACATCATCCATCCAAATGGATTCAGTTGGTTTTTCTGAATATTTTTTAATTAAACCTTCACCAACTTTTTCAAGTGAATCATTAAGATTTCTTTCTGAAAAAAACTAGAAAATAGTCTTCAATAATGGTTTTTATCAAATTATTTTGTTTATTTCCTTTACTTGATATTATTTTATTTGGATTACAATAATTATATACAGCATTTGTAACACAATTTTGTAAAGCGAGAGAATCAAATTCTCTACCTAAATCATTCATAGTTATTTGTTTTCTAGTTAAAAGTTTCATTAATCCATCTGTTCCTTCATATTCTCTCTCACAAGTTTTTAATTTATCACCATCGAATTCTACTGGAAAATTACCAACATATTTAAATTGGCCAACAGGTCTTAATCCAAATCTTCACTAAGACTGACAAACTCTAACATTGTTTGACTTATAGTTATTCTTGTAACAACTGTTCTTTTAATTTTCTTACTTTCTCATAGCTTTGTAATAAATTATTTATTTCTTATTCTCTTAATGTGTAGTCATACTTAGTGGGATCTCATCAACTAATTTGTATTGTGGAATTGTTGGTATTTCCACACCCAATTGATCCTATTATTGCACATCAAATAGATTTTGGTTACAGTTTACCACATTTACTTTCTGATTTCTTTACTGGAATTCTTATTTTTGATTCCCAATCTCTCGTTAATTGATGTGACTCTCATTAATTATCTAAAATTCTATGAACACAAAAGAATAGGTTATTTCGATTCAGTGATAATTCATTTGTTCTGAAAAAAGAGATTAACTGTTCCAATAATAGAAACTTATAAGAGTTGCAGTACTTGGTTTTTATTCTACCTTTTTTACTCCAAATACAACATCAAAAAATAATAAACTTAACTGTGATGGAGAAACAGTAGAAATTCCTGTTGGTCAATATAGTTTGAAAAATTCAGAAAAATTTATTCATTCAAAAAATCCAAATATTCGTATTAAGGCAGATAAAATTTTAAATAGAATTGTTATTCAAAGTGATAAAGAATTATGCATGGATATAAAAGAAGATAATGTTGCAAGTGTGCTAGGATTTAATAATCAAATTATTGCAGCTAATATAAAACTGTTGCTAAAGATGTATCTAAAATTATTCCATTTGAATTAATATGTATGAACTTTAATCTAGGTGATGGAATGTTTGTTCAACATAATGATCATTTTCTTCGAGAAACTAATATTATTGCTTCATTTAAACCTAGTGCTGTACTTGGTGGTCCTATAATTTATGAACCAAATCATTCTATAAATATTTCAATTTTTGATACTATTTAGAATTTAGAAATAACTACAACTGATGAAAATTATGACTTGATTGACTTTAATGGTGATTATGTAACAGTTTATTTTCTGAAATGAATAGGTTACTCCTATAACAAAACCATGAACCAAATCGAGAATTATCATTTTCTCTCATTTCTTGTTAACAAGAAAACTAAAAATAATTTAAATGTTTCTAACATGGAAACAGAAATTAATATTAATATAGGTGATGGTTGGATTCATCCTAATTGTTTTCAACTTTATACAACTTTTGATGCTATTCACACTGATGGAAGAGATTTTTCATCTTATGATCGTAAATTGAATATTAAACTAATTGATAACTATGTTTTAAAATTGTTTAATGTTGTCACAATTAAAAAAGGAAACAGTATTTTATCTAGAGTCGAACATTTTTTATTTCTTCTTTATCTACTATTTCATTAACCTCAACCCTATCAAAATAACGGAAGACCTTGCAGTTTGGTCCCCTTCCCCCCCCCCCCCCCATTTTAAACCAACCAACCCTATGAAATGAATTAAATATGGTAAGACATATTCTTAACAATGGTAGAATTAAAATTAAACAAAATCAAGTTCTTTATACACTCATCCAAATAATTTCGCCCACATGAGCGAAGTGCACAGGTGCACCATCTTGTTAGTAACACATGTGCTGTCACATGTCGACTAGGATATGTTCCAATGACCCTGGCAGTGTTTCCCTTATGAAGATTAAATATCCGTTTATGTTCAGTCGTCAGGGAATCATGTATGTAGCAGTCAAATTATCGCCTACGTAATTAGCTCAAACGTTGCCGGCAAAGCACTCTCAGTGATCACAATGAAAGGCAGAGGGCAGATTTCCACATGCCCACACGTGTTGATTGTGGCTGTTAAACGCATCTTCCCTTGTAAGGACTGCTCATCCGTAAAACGTACAAAGTGTGAGAATTCAGGTTGAATGGCACACTTCTGCAAAAATCACTAGTAGATGTCAAAGCGATGCGGAAAATCTTCTAGGTTAAGGGCTTGAACTTTCTGAAGACGGTAAAGGTGCAAATAATCTTCATTCCATACACACCAGGCCATGGAATGGCTTACATCTATTTTTCGATTAACAAATGGTTCAAATGGCTCTGAGCACTATGGGACTTAACATCTTAGGTCATCAGTCATCGATTAACACTCCACTAGCATGTTGAGGGCGTGTTTTACAGCAACCTGGTGTACGCGTTGTCTGTTGACGACTGCATCTGTCTGGCCTTCGCACCTACACTCCTGGACACTGAAATAAGAACACCGTGAATTCATTGTCCCAGGAAGGGGAAACTTTATTGACACATTCCTGGGGTCAGATACATCACATGATCACACTGACAGAACCACAGGCACATAGACACAGGCAACAGAGCATGCACAATGTCGGCACTAGTACAGTGTATATCCACCTTTCGCAGCAATGCAGGCTGCTATTCTCCCATGGAGACGATCGTAGAGATGCTGGATGTAGTCCTGTGGAACGGCTTGCCATGCCATTTCCACCTGGCACCTCAGTTGGACCAGCGTTCGTGCTGGACGTGCAGACCGCGTGAGACGACGCTTCATCCAGTCCCAAACATGCTCAATGGGGGACAGATCCGGAGATCTTGCTGGCCAGGGTAGTTGACTTACACCTTCTAGAGCACGTTGGGTGGCACGGGATACATGCGGACGTGCATTGTCCTGTTGGAACAGCAAGTTCCCTTGCCGGTCTAGGAATGGTAGAACGATGGGTTCGATGACGGTTTGGATGTACCGTGCACTATTCAGTGTCCCCTCGACGATCACCAGTGGTGTACGGCCAGTGTAGGAGATTGCTCCCCACACCATGATGGCGGGTGTTGGCCCTGTGTGCCTCGGTCGTATGCAGTCCTGATTGTGGCGCTCACCTGCACGGCGCCAAACACGCATACGACCATCATTGGCACCAAGGCAGAAGCGACTCTCATCGCTGAAGACGACACGTCTCCATTCGTCCCTCCATTCACGCCTGTCGCGACACCACTGGAGGCGGGCTGCACGATGTTGGGGCGTGAGCGGAAGACGGCCTAACGGTGCGCGGGACCGTAGCCCAGCTTCATGGAGATGGTTGCGAATGGTCCTCGCCGATACCCCAGGAGCAACAGTGTCCCTAATTTGCTGGGAAGTGGCGGTGCGGTCCCCTACGGCACTGCGTAGGATCCTACGGTCTTGGCGTACATCCGTGCTTCGCTGCGGTTCGGTCCCAGGTCGAAGGGCACGTGCACCTTCCGCCGACCACTGGCGACAACATTGATGTACTGTGGAGACCTCACGCCCCACGTGTTGAGCAATTCGGCGGTACGTCCACCCGGCCTCCCGCATGCCCACTATACGCCCTCGCTCAAAGTCCGTCAACTGCACATACGGTTCACGTCCACGCTGTCGCGGCATGCTACCAGTGTTAAAGACTGCGATGGAGCTCCGTATGCCACGGCAAACTGGCTGACACTGACGGCGGCGGTGCACAAATGCTGCGCAGCTAGCGCCATTCGACGGCCAACACCGCGGTTCCTGGTGTGTCCGCTGTGCCGTGCGTGTGATCATTGCTTGTACAGCCCTCTCGCAGTGTCCGGAGCAAGTATGGTGGGTCTGACACACCGGTGTCAATGTGTTCTTTTTTCCATTTCCAGGTGTGTATATCACAAAATGTTCGCATCTGGTTTCAATGTAGGCCGGAAACACAGATGCGCTATTAAGATACCTTGATATTGGAGAACTCATCTCAGATGCATATGTCTCTCTTAGGGACCTGTCAATGAGAGTGAAAGTGCATGGATCTGTTTCTCGACGATTCGATGACCGTTGAACGTACTACCGTTGAGAGGCGAGAGCTTTTCCACCCGCCGCCCTACAAGCACAGTGCATGTCAGCCCTTTCCTCCAAAGAAATGTCCTCCACTTTCTATCTGATCCACACACTACCAAATGCAAGGGTGTCACCGTTTGTTGACACGCCGATGTAGGGCGATCTAGACCCTGCAGTGTGCACTGGTGCCAACCTATGTGTGACACTTGTCAAACAAGCACTTGCACTGCCAGACGCAACACGTTTTCATCCCAAAAAATGCCGGAAGAAACTCTGCGGTATTGTCTTGCCCATTATTCCTGCCGACATTTCGACTCGGATGGCTAGTCGTATGCCTACCTTTGTGGCGTTTGCGCGGTGATGCGGACATTTGCTGCTATGTGAAAGTTGCTTCTTATGAGCCACACTTCCACCTTCCTCGTTCGGTTTTCTGCCGATAAGTGTGTTTGTGTTCATTTTAATCGTTCTCGTCGTCTTTTTACTTTGCCTGTCTTGCATATAGGGGATACTGTCCTACATTTTAGAGACACAGGGCGGTTTCTGGGCCTAATTTTTGACTCCCGGTTGTTATGGTTGCCACACCTACGCAACTTGAAATCCAGAACCCTGAAGGCACTGAACATCCTCAAGTGCCTCAGCCACAGGTCTTGGGGAGCGGCCAGGGCGCGTCTCCTTCAGTTTTATCGAGCTTTTGTGCGTTCACGGCTGGATTATGAGTGCACAGTGTATGGGTCAGCGAGGCTGTCTTATTTGCAGATCCTTGACGCTGTCCACCATGCTGGGATTCGACTGGCCACGGGCGCTTACCGGACCAGTCCCATACCCAGCCTCTGTGCTGAGGCTGGGGAACCGCCACTTACCATACGGCGGCAGCTCCTGCTGGTGCGCCAGGCTTGGAAGTTTCTTGCAGCTCCCACCTCGCCTGCTCGCCATCTTGTTGCTCATCCACCTCTGGACCGCCTTTTTTCCCACCGCCCCCGGGCTATGTTGCCGTTTTGGATCCGTGTGCAACGTGTGCTGGAGTCGCTCGGTGTGGAGTCTGTACAACCCCAAATCCTGGGTTTTAACCGCCTGCCACCCTGGTTACTGAAGAGGCCCGGAGGGATTTTAGATTTACTGCAGTACAAGAGAAATTGCACTCCTGCCACCGTTTTTAATGTAGCATTTTCTGCCATTTTATCTGAGCACCACGACTATGTAGCTGTTTTTACAGATGGGTCGAAACAAGGGGATTCCGTTGGTTGCTCTGTTGTTTTTCCGGATCGTGTCCTCAAGGTCCGACTGCCTCAGACTTTTACTGTCTTTGATGCAGAATTGTCTGCGATCTTGCGAGCACTGGAGCAGATGAGACAGTCTTCCTGTCCTAAATTTCTTGTCTGTTCCGATTCACTAAGTGCCCTTCACTCTTTGCAACGTTTGTATCCAGCAGGTAAAATAGTCCAGACCATCCAGGATGCCCTCCTCCAACTACAGCGACTGGGGAAGGTGGTGGCTTTCTGCTAGGTTCCGGGGCATGTCGGCATTACTGGGAATGAAAGGGCAGATCTCGCAGCCAAGGAGGCGTTTCTTGATCCACAAGTATCTCAGTGTGCTATACCCCTGCACGCATTCACCTCGCTGTTGAGCTCACGAGTCATGCGCCGGTGGGAGGATGAGTGGCTGGAAATGATTGCCCTATGACGCATAGCTTCCTGCTCCGGCGGGAGGACCCTCCAATGTGTGGTGCTTGTGGCGTCCAGGTCACTGTGCGCCACGTTTTATTGGATTGCGTTTTATTTTCTGACCTGCGGGCCGCGGCTGACTTGCCAGCGGACCTGCCATCTCTTTTGGGCAACACTCGGACGAATGTGATTAAAGTTTTAAAGTTCTGTGCCATGTCAAATGTTTTTACAAAGATTTTAGCGAGAGGATCTTAATTTGCTCACGGTGTGACAAGCTCGCCCACATTTTATGTATGTGGCCAGCCAATGACAATTTACTGTGGCATTCTTGTTGCCGGCCGGAGTGGCCGTGCGGTTCTAGGCGCTACAGTCTGGAGCCGAGCGACCGCTACGGTCGCAGGTTCGAATCCTGCCTCGGGCATGGATGTGTGTGATGTCCTTAGGTTAGTTAGGTTTAATTAGTTCTAAGTTCTAGGCGACTGATGACCTCAGAAGTTCACTCGCATAGTGCTCAGAGCCATTTGAACCATTCTTGTTGCTACGTTTTCCCTTTCCTTACGTTCTACTTTCTTATGTCGCATTTTCCTTCTTTTCCTACTTTCTTTGCGCGAGTGTTTCAGTTTTATTAGGTCTGTCCACATTCGTTCCCTGTAATGTGTGTCAGGGCGCTGATGATCTCGACGTTGAGCGCCCATAAGCCCCAACACACACTCGTTTTAGAAACACCCTGTATGTTAGATAGCGACTCATTTGATATACTGAAGTGTCGCTTCTGATCACGTTTCTGGCAACATTTATACTGTCCACCAGTGGGGAAACTGTCTGGCTCGTTCAGTAACACTTCTTGTCTTCCTGCCGCGGTGGCACCTTCACGGTGCCAGACGTGGCCTATGCTAGAAATGTACAAACAGCCTCTTCGCTGTAAATGGCATTCTAATATCCTGCATCTGCCAGCTTCCATGGCTCTCCAGACTCGCCAAAAACTAATGGCTCCACTACAGCTAATTGTCAGCATCTGAAGATATCAGAGTATTTACATCATCGCAGGCCTTGGTGGCCGAGCGGTTCTAGGCGCTTCAGTCGGAAACTACGCTGCTGCTGCGGTCGCAAGTCCTGCCTCGGGCATGGATGTGTGTGATGTCCTTAGGTTAGTTAGGTCTAAGTAGGTCTAAGTCTAGGGGACTGATGACCTCAGATGTTAAGTCCCATAGTCCTTAGAGCCATTTGAACCATTTGAATTTACATCATCACTCATTTGACACCCAACTGATGGATAAAGTATTGGTCTATGTTTTTCTGTTCAGTACAGTTTTCCAAGCTACTCTTACGACTTTTTCGTATGTTATCCACCCATCTTCCATTAAATGCGCATCTCAGTCTTTTCGTATCGTTTGGAATCTACATCCACATTTGCATCTATACTTTGATAGTGACAGTGGAGTTTAAGGCATCGAACATTTCCTGTTACACCACATACTCTTCCCATTCCATTTCCGTATGTAGCGTAGTAAGAACATTTGCTTAAGTGCCTCCATGCCCGCTGAAATTAGTCATTATGAGAACTGTTCATAGAGGACTGTAGTATATTCCTAGACCAGAGGAAAATTGATCCTATCGGAGCACAACTAAGAGTAAAATGTTCCTGCTTATTAAAAGATCCTGAGTGAAAAGAGAGATACCAGTTGCCTCATTCTGCTTTCCACAGCACCTTTTACCTAAACATTTTGACAAGCGAACGTATTTGCGCCTTTTTTTAACATGCAACCCCTCTCTCACTCTCACAATTTCCCCCAACTGCGACCCGCTGTTACCCACTAGGCCATCGCTATGCGTCACTCATACCCATCCACTCCCAGTTGCCCTCTCTTAACCACTCATTCGGCCCACGTCATTGTCATTATTTCTTTGTGTCTCACTAACTGCCCCTGTCTCCCATCCCACAGCTACAGTTCCCTTCGTTTTGTCCTACTACTACAGTGTGCTCTCACTGTCGCTGTCATCCTTTTACTCCCTCTTAATGTTAATATCTCGTTCCTACGTTCCCACTCCTGCTGTCTCTACTCACTGTCACTATCTCTCTCTCCTTCATTGTCACAGACTCTGTCTCTCATTATCACTAACTCTCACTCACTTCCAGTTTCTCCTTCTCTTTATGCCTGTCCCCTTGGCACTGTCTCCTTCTGCCTTTTCCATCACTATTCTGTCACTGTCAACTATGTTCCACTGCCTCTGTGTCCCTTTATTTCTCTCACGCTGCCACTGTCTCCTTCACTCTTTCTATACCACAACACTGTCTACGATCTTTCAGTATTTGTTACTTTTCCGTGTCTTTTCTGCGGCCACTGTCTCCTTCTCTCTCAGCTCAAAAAATCAAAAATGTATCCGCAAGATTAAACCTACGGGAAAATTTTTAAACGTGCCGAGGAAGATGGAATGAGGCTACTGGTACCCCCACTTTTAAACAGGACCATATCAGCCTTTTTTGTGCCCATGTAGGAGCAGTTTTCCGCTGATTCCCTTCTCTTCCCTGTTAGTGCTGTACATGTACTCATATGATAAGAACTTTATGGGTCACTAAAATTTTGATAGTTACTTTTGTGACACTGAAATAAACCAAAACTACGTAATTTTACGTCTCCGACCAGATTTTATGTGCAAAAATGTTTTGCGTGTGGTTCAGTACTACGAAGATGATTCAAATAGTAACAGTAAACTATTATTTGTGAAGCATTATATCACTTACAGATACAAACAAGATGTCATTTTCCAACGTAACTATCCTCCTTTTCGATACACTTCTCATACCGTTGCACCAACTTTTCTATGCCATTCGAATAAAAGGTTTTGCGGTTGCGCCCGCAACCAAAAATGCACCGCTTCTTTAACCTCATCATCACTTCCAAATCGTCGTCCTGTGAAAGGTCCTTCAGGACTCAAACGAATGGCAGTCCGAAGGAACGGGCTCAGGGCTGTATGGGGAATACAGTACGACGAGAAATCTGTCTCCGAATGGTGGCAAGAGTTGCAGCGGTGGTGTGGGGGCGGGCGTTGTCGTGAAGGGAAAGAACGCCTGTGGACAGAAGTCCTCTGCGACGGCTCCGTATTCCTGGCTTTAGGTCATTCTCCAAGATGGCACTGTATCGGGCACTGTTCACTCTTTCACCCCATTGCTGACAGTGCTCCAAAATCGCCCATGCAAAATGTTCAAATGTGTGTGAAGTCTTATGGGACTTAATTGCTAAGGTCATCAGTCCCTAAGCTTACACATTACTTAACCTAAATTATCCTAAGGACAAACACACACACCTTTGTCCGAGGCAGGACTCGAACCTCCGCCGGGACCAGCCGCACAGTCTACGACTGCAGCGCCTTAGACCGCTCGGCTAATCCTAAGCGGCCAAAATCGCCCATTAATATCCCAGAAGAGGGTGAAAAGGACCTTTCTGACAGATGGCTGAGACTTGTATTTCATATTGGCTGGAGAAGATGTGTGTCGCCATTCTGAAGATTGTCTTTTGCTTTCTTGTTGATAGTGATGGACACAGGTTTCGTCTTGTGATGAGACGAGTCAGAAAGTCGTGTCCTTCAGCGTTATATCACGCCAGAAATGATGTGGCAGCCTGAACACGCATGATCTTGTGTTCATTGAGCATCCTAGGCACCCATCATGCACACGAGAAATGGTACTTGAGAACCTCATTAACATTGGTATGAGCGGATCCCACATTGATACAAGGGGAGGCCACGACGTTTGGAACGCGGATTTACTGCAAACTTCGTACACTCGTAGTACTCCATGAGGACAACAAATGTGTAAGCAGTAGCGCGTACTTCTCAAGCGTTACTGAGAAAATCACAAGATAATTTCGGTCGTCGAGTGTACCGAGTGATCAAAAAGTCAGTATAAATTTGAAAACTTAATAAATCACGGAATAATGTAGATAGAGAGGTAAAAATTGACAAACATGCTTCGAATGACATGGGGTTCATTAGAACCAAAAAAATACAAAAGTTCAAAACATGTCCGACAGATGGCGCTGGACAGTAAAACGTCAGTGAGCGAACAGACGAACGAACAAACTGAACGGGTGCCATCGGACGTCCGCCCTGAAGAAGTTCAGCGAACAATATAGAACAAAAGTTTTTTTTAAGACGCTATTAAAATACAATTTTTAAGGAAATACTGCGTTATGCATGGTTTACTTCCAAACTATCGTCTGAAAAAGAGGTTTTTGAAAATGTTAACAAGGTTTGTTTTTCCACAGAAAACGTCAAAAAACCTTGTGTATGCGGAAACATAGCATTTATTCAATGGAGCTGGTGCCGTTTAACTTTATGTTTTCCATGTTTTTACGAAAAATACCATCCTGCAACTTGTACTCGTAATGTCGAAAGCGACGACTAATTATACATCTTTCGAAAGCCGTCTGCGCCGGCCAAAACTTGGAGGTAACAAGTCGTTTCGGGCTCCTTCCAGGCATAAGGGATTTCTGAAATAACGGACAAGCATACATTTTCAGTATGACTTCATGCATTTGGTCGTTTACTAGTCGATAGTTATGAATATTACATTATTTGTGATAATAAAAATTAGTAGATTGCCAAAGAACATTGTAAATTTAATAAAATTTCATCCGATTACACGTACTTACCCCATTATATTAGTTGTAATATAAATAATAAAGAATATGACTGTGTTGAAAATAAAAAAAAACTGACGAACGCAACTCGATCCAGTGATCCAGCAGCTTGTACGCCAAAAACTTTTTTTTTTAAATTTTGTTCTATATTGTTCGTTGAATTTGTTCATGGCGGGCGTCCAATGACACCCATTCAGTATGTCGATGATCTGTTCGCTCAGTTTTTTTATTATAAAGGGTAGCTAACGCTCTGACCGAACACGCTCTTTTTTTTTTTTTTTAAACTCATTTTGTTCGTTTTCGTTCGATGTATCTGCTCTGGGCGGACGTCGAAAGACACCCGTTTCAGTTCGTTGTTGATCCATTAACTAAGTTTTTTTTATTACAGAGGGCAGCTAGCCCTCTCACCGAACACGCTGAGCTACCGTGCCGGCTTCTGAGCTACCGTGCCAGCACCCCACGTCTGCAGCCGCTTCATGGTTAAACTGACCACGCGCAGATATATATATTCGACGACCGAAATTATCTTGCGATTTTATGAGTAACGCTTGAGAAGTACGCGCTACTGCTTACACATTTTGTTGTCTTAATGGACTACTACGATTGCACGACGTTTGCAGTAAATCCGCGTTCCAAACGTCGTGGCCTCCCCTTGTCAGTTCCCTGGCTAAAGCTTCTACAGAAAAACACCGGTCCTCACCATCATGGCGCCAGCGCGTCCCACATTCTAGTCAGTAGTGATGGGCTAAACTGCGATTTTCCGATATCAGTGATTTCTGTGAATGATACTTTTCAGTATCTGTTATTCTTAACTGTGATTTGTCGCAGTTAAGAGTCGCAGTTAAGGAACCTAAGTCTGCGATTTCTGCTACTTCCGCGATTTCTGCGACTTCTGTGACTTCTGCTACTTCTGTGACTTCTGCGATTTCTGTGACTTCTGCTACTTCTGCGATTTCTGCTACTTCTGTGATTTCTGTGACTCCTGCGATTTCTGCGACTTACCACCGAATGAAAAAGCTACATCTGTCCACACAGAAAATTGCATCTCAACAAACCTGTCATTGGTAAGTATGTTTTACGTTTGTTCTTCCGTTGGCTTTAATCTTGTATTAAAGAAACAACTGTGAAAATATTAATAGTGTAATTAATATGTAAGTAGCCATACAGTACCGTAATAGTTCGTGTTTAGAAAATGAATTCTAACATATTGTTATGTTCTCAGGTACCCGAACTACATTTCAGTCACTCAGTAAAGTGATAACTCAAAATATCATTGTCAGCAGATCTGGAGAAATTGCCACTGCGTCTTTGGACCGTTTTCGTCAGACGAGAGGTTAGTTTCTAAGTGTTTCGATGGACTTAATTACTTAAGTGAGATCGTTCTTGCAGATGTGAAATATACCCCATTGAGTGGCTTTCATTACAGCAAATATTAGCAATCTACTCTGTCAATTATATTGCTTGTAATTAGTGACAGCAAAAATTGTTTAACAATCCTTGTGATTTTGCAGACACAGTTCTGGTTGCTGTACGTATCTATCCACATCAAGGCTGTTGGGAGAGACTCGTGAAGATTCAAGAGAGCTCTTAGAGGATTTGCAGTTTAAAAGTGACATTATTGCGAAATAAGTGTGCAGATGAGTGATTAAACTGTGTTATATTGAAGTTGTTGTGCGATTTTAAAGGAGTAATAAATGTTAAATACAGTGAGCGAATAATGAAAATCTCATTTCCCACATGTTGAGCCGTCCTGTACCCGTAATTTTCCGCCACATATTTATTGGTAAACACTTGTTGCAGAGTGACATGCCGCCCCCCCCGCCCCCCCCTTTCTCCACAATCTTGGTGTGACACTGACCTGTAACATATCCCGAAGTCTACAATATGCATTTTGAGGCTGTTGATACGAAAGTGGGAAGTACAGATCTTACAATTAAACCAGGAATAGCTTAAGTGAATTACTTGAAAGTAACACAGGAAAACCTTACTTATGTAGGTTGTAGTAGTGTCGGCAAAAAGTTCTTGTGTGTGAAGTTGCCATGTAGAACACCAGGTGTAAAACTTTTCTCCCGAGTCTTGAACTGTGTCGAAACAAAAGTGAGGCATACATATGACACAATAATACTGTTTTTATTTCGTTACACTTATACAGGTGTCTGAGTTCTGCTGTGTTAACATTGCAAAGTCCTGTAGGCATGTGGAGTATTAACCAAAACTGTCATATTGGAAGCAGAATCAAACACATTTGTTACGTTACTTGATATTTGCGGGAGAAAAAGGCAATGTTGCTTCTTATTAATATAATACTTTCAGAGTCACAGCTGTGTTTGACCAACCATAACTGACGCTGAATGTGCATGTCGTCATATAATATGAAGGGCTTATTTCAATAGTGGTACAAGTCCATTATCTCCACTTTTCTGTCTATCTGTCTATAATGCTTCTGAAATTAATGATCCAAACAATCATAAATAAAGGTTCATCTCTAGCAAGAAGCCATATGCTTGAATATTTGTGGTATCTCAACTGCAGATTTTTCAGAGCTCATTTAACTTTACGGCTCTGTATCTCAAAATGAACAAAAGTGGACTTGTACCACTATTGAAATAAGCCCGTTCGTATTCAGTATTATGCACACAGTCACACACAGCACGTCGATCTCGTGAGGCACAAGGCTCTCGTAACGAAGTACGTACGTCGGTTAACAGATGGCACTAGGAAAAAATGTTAACTGCGCTTTTTAGTTGCTACTTGCGACTCTTAGTTGCGATTTGTCACAGAAATCGCAGTTTGACTCGGTAGCGAATAGCATAGTATGAACTTTGCTCAACAGATGGCACTGCTAACTGCGCTTTTTAGTTGCTACTTGCGACTCTTAGTTGTGACTTGTCACGGAAATCGGAGTTTGACTCGATAGCGTGTCGCAGAGATGAGCGTAGTACGAAGTTTGCTCACAGATGGCACTGTTAACTGCGCTTTTTAATTGCTACTTGCGACTTCTAGCCGCGATTTGTCACTGAAATCGCAGAAAGCACTACGGAATTCGGCCAACAAATGGCTCACGGCGTTGAATGTGAAATGCTACTTGCGACTGCTAACTGTGACTGAAATCGCAGTTAGATTTTGTAAAGTTGTTATTGTGATATCTGTGACTTCTCAATCACTGTGATTTCTAACAGATACGCGATTTCCTGCCCACCACTACTAGTCAGTAACGGCCGTGCTGGGACGACCAGAGCGTTGTTCATATGTGACTGACATACGTTCACTTTCAAAGGGATTCACCACTCGTACATTCTTCTGTCACTAATACAGCTATCTCCTTACCTTTCCAAAACCCTTCTATGGAGCTTTCGATGTTTTACGGTCTCGGACCACAAAAATCGTATTACTGCTCACTGTTCTTCTACGGTACACAGAGCTAGGGACGCGGCCATTTTGTTTCAAGTCGCTTTCCTCTTCAACTTGTCATATCATCTTTTGGAATGTGCGGTAATTTTCTCTACGCATGCATCTTCACTTCCGCGGGTTTCAAATACCTGACATGTTAACTGCATTTAATACTGATAGTTTGCTATTACTTTTTGAATTGCCCTCGAACATCGTGTGGTTCCCAGAACCCTTCTGATGATAACGGAAGTATTTTACAGCGTGTTTTTCCTTGCTATGTCGCTTTATAAACTAAGTTTTCACATCACACCGTATTTTATGTGCGTATTTTACACGTAGAAATAGGGTAGCTTTGTACTTCAGTAACTCGGAAACGAATAAGGGTATCAAGAAAGTTTCAAGGCTGTTCGAGATCAGGATTTAGGAACACAGAGCAAAAATTATGGCCATTTGCTGAGCATAGCCGCCTTGGAATCCGCGGCTGGGTGTTGGTACCCAAAAACCATGTTTCCCTGGTTTTCTCTGAAACCGTCCATGAAATAAGTGTTTCCCCTTAAGGCAAACCGTTAGCCAACATGTAATGGAGAAAGAACCAACCGCTTTGCTCCATTTGCCTAAGCTGGAGGAAGTGTGTAATACTGAAACTTCGACCCTGTGCTGTACGATAGTTACAGTAAGACGATCCTTCCGTGGTGTATACAAGTGGTCATAGCCCAGGGGCTATCCACAACACTCGACCTTACTTTTCCCTTATCAATGGAACCCGAGGTACGAGCCCACAGTTTTTATGCGCGGCGTTTTGATACATATTAGGTAGCGGATGCTGTCCCATGCGTACCGGTTTTTCGTTTAACGCTGATCTTGGAGATATGATTGTCGTTTACTCTCAAGTGTCTGCCAGTTTGCATTTTTCAGAATTACCTTCACGCTGTACCGTGAGAGAACAAAGCTGTGAACGGAGCATCCTGACACAATAAAACTGTGTGCCGGACCAGAACTTGAACATAGGACCTTTTCCTATTACGGTCAAGTGCTTTGTTAACTGAGTTACCAGAGCACGGCTCACGACTGGTCCTCAGAGCGTTATTTCCGCCAGTACCACATCTCCGCCGGCCGCGGTGGTCTAGCGGTTCAGGCGCTCAGTCCGGAACTGCACGACTGCTACGGTCGCAGGTTCGAATCCTGCCTCGGGCATGGATGTGTGTGATGTCCTTAGGTTAGTTAGGTTTAAGTAGTTCTAAGTTCTAGGGGACTGATGACCACAGCAGTTAAGTCCCATAGTGCTCAGAGCCATTTTTGAACCTCATCTCCTACCTTCACACACACACACACACACACACACAGATATATATATATATATATATATATATATATATATATATATATATATATATATATATATATATATATAAAATGTTATGACTATATCAATTTCCCCAAAACTCGGCCATTTTGTTCCCTTATCAAGATCATCTTCTGTGCAGGAGGCTGGACACAGGCGGAATTGAAGAATTTGATGAACAGTTTGGTCTTCTCCACATCCACACTGAACTCACCTTAATCAGTGTAGCCACATCTCTCAGTCTATTCAGAGACTTGCGAGCCTTCCATTTCTCATCATAGCCAGAAGATAGCGTTTCTGAAACAGCCAGGTTGAAGGTAGACCATAGCCCTCCATAGCTTTTTCAGGAGTGGATCTAAGCGCCGTGAATTTGTTCGGGAACGCCTACTTGACTTCAGTTGTTGCAGATGCAGTTTGTGCACATACAGAGGATGCGATTCCTTTAACTCCACTTTCTTCCCTCCCTCATTGGGAACTATTTCTTTCCGTACAGCACGTGATGTCATTCCTGCGAGATGGTAGGGCAATTCGACTGGACTGGATTTCAGGCAACAAGTTATGATTCTGAAGAAGTCATTGAGAGATATGTCCAGTCGTTTGCCATGTGTTGAATTATACAACAGGACGCTCATACTCTGCCGCACAATAGCATACTGTCATTGCAGAGGTTCGTATAGTTTCATGTCACTGTCTCATTGTGATCCGGTCAGTTTTCGTAGAAGATTAATCCTGGAGGAAACTTTCCGCTAGCAGTTCATGCAGTGATTCGTGGAAGTAAGAGATGTGTCAAATACCAGTCCTAGATATTTTGGGGTCCCACAGCACTCACTCATGCATGTCTCTCTGATGTAAGATGTAGCACAAATGAATTAATGAGCTGTATGCAAATCGCGACACTTCAGGACTTAACGGAGTTCAAATTGGTTCAAATGGCTCTGAGCGGTATGGGACTTAACTTCTGAGGTCATCAGTCCCCTAGAACTTAGAACTACTTAAACCTAACTAACCTAAGGACATCACCCACATCCATGCCCGAGGCAGGATTCGAACCTACGACCGCAGCGGTCGCGCGGTTCCAGACTGTAGCGCCTAGAACCGCTCGGCCACGCCGGCCGGCACTTATGGAATATCTTAATGCAATGAAACGACCCCCCCCCCATCCAACAGTAAGCTCAGTAGATTACAATGATTATTACATAATGTGTCTTCCAACTACTGATTAAAAAGTGACTTGAATGTGAAAGAGACATTTAAAAACAAAATTCAGTTTCATTCGTCATTACCCATATATCATATCAAGTGACTCTGAATTTTATGGAATATAACGCGCTAGTGTCACAAATACATATTCTATATCATGCGCACAAACTATAAATGCCAGGAGAATGTTCGACAAACACCAAAAGTATTTCGGTCAACAGGTGTTGGACGCTTACCGCCCTTGCACATTCAGTCGATTTTCGCTTGCGTTAATAGGGCAGTTCCGAAGCGACCGTTGCGCAGTTAAAGAAAGAACAATTTGCGTGTTGTGCTATGCCTATGTTCAACGTTTGAGGGCTACCAGCAAAATATATATAGATAAAAACTACAAGCAACCAATTATACACCAATGATTCACTCGGCCGTACAAAAACCCAAGTAACTATATAACTTCTGACTTGAGACCTATAATGTAGATCGAGCCCCGAGCCAGGTAATGCCGTACTCACCTCTCGATGCGAGATCTCCTAGCGATTCATAATGCCTGTAGACGTTCCCAGGTACCAACGTGCCGATATACAATGAGCAAGACAGAGAGTGTATTTCACCACTGAACCTGATTGAAAAATAAGAAAGTAGTGTAATTTGTAACATGCATAACTCGATGATTCAAGAACGGCTTACAGTAATAACTAACTCGGATATGTGATAAGAAGTGGTGTTTAGTGCTGTTGGTAGCAGTGTGTACTTAGTGGCTTGATTTTGTTTGTTTTCCAGGAAAGTTGGAGGGCTTCGGTTGGGTTCCCAAAGAGAACATTCGTAGGTACGGCTCGGAGAAGCCGCCCGAATACCAGCTGCAGAGTATCACTTTGCTAATAGCATCCTTCGTCGGCCGTAATGACAGATACGTCTCAGTTGAGGTAAGAAGGCACTGGAGTGACTCAGTGCAGTATGCTTAAATGTCACAATGGTCGCTGTAATTAGTCTAAACTTGTCTTCGTCATTAACACTGTAGTGACATTTAGGGGATGAAATGTATTCCTAGATTCTCCACGTAACATTGATTCTTGAAACTTTTTAAGTCAGCGTTAGTGACAATGAACTATCTTCGAACGTTGCAAAAAGAGACATAATGCCTGCAGGGATACCGCAATCACTTTTTTATGCAATGTTACGAGGGTTATTCCAAAAGTAAGGTCCGATCGGTCGCGAAATGGAAACGACTATGAAAATCCGATAAAGCTTTGCACAGATGTGTTGGGTAGTGTCTCTAGTATAACCCCAGTTAGCATCACGTCGCTCTTCTCATTTCTGAGCTCGCAGTGAGTGCGTAAAGATGTCTAGAAAATAGTGTCTGCCGCCAAGTACGAGGGCCTGGTGAGAAATTTCGCCTGAAGCTATGCAGCCAACATTACATAACTGTCGTGCTGTTTCGTCTTCACGACAATTCTCAGCCGCATTCTGCAGGGGCAATGAAGATGCTCCTGCATCGTTTTCAAATGGAAATGTTAGATTACCCACAATACAGTCCGCAATTGTCTCCCCCTGAGTTTCATCTCTGGTCACATGAACCGCTGTCTTTGACGACAACATTTTGACACAGACAACGAGGTGTAGGCCAGCGTGGAGAAATGGCGGAAAGCACTGGCGGCTGCCTTCTATGATGAGGCTATAGAAAAGTTGGTACAACGCTATGACAAAAGTCTAAGTCAGAACGGCGACTACGTAGAGAAGTGGCTGAAAGGTGTAGCTAATTGTTACAAGTAAAACATTTCTGATGTTCACTGTGGTTTCAATTTGGCAATCAATCGGACCTTACTTTTGGAATAACCCTCGTACTTATAATCCGTCTCGATTGCAAAATATTTATTCGTATGACCGGTTTCGGTTCTTCTAGAACCATCTTCAGGTCTGCAAATTTCGGTTACAGGAGTAACCCGTCCACACTCAGCAACCTTCACTTGTTGCGTCAATGAATGTTCCTTGTTCGGGAAATCGGCCACGGAAACTATTGTAATACTTAAGGCTGCTTGTGGGGATGCTGCCCTAAATAAAACCAGAGTCTACGAGTGGTTTTCACGTTTTAAAAATGGAGAAATGTCAATTGAAGACCAACCCCGTTCAGAACGAACCTCAACGTGTAGAAGTGACGAAAACGTCCACAAAATCAATGCTCTCGTTCGTCAAGAGCGTCGCCGAACCATTGATCAACTCCATGAGATGTCTGGAATATCATGGAGTTCAATTGGGAGGAATTTATCCGAAGATTTGCACATGAGAAGGGTTGTACCAAAATTTGTCTCTCGCCTTGTCACAGACTAGCAAAGGGGGAGTCGACTTCAGGCATGTTTTGAGCTTCAGAATCAGCTCAAAGAGGACCCTGAATATTTTTCCAAGGTGATTACTGGTGATGTGACCCAGAGACAAAGCAGCAATCAAGCCAGTGGAACACAAGTGGCTCTCCTCGTCCCAGAAAATCTCGCCAAATGAAGTCAAACAGCAAGACAATCCTCATTTGTTTCTTCGATTGCAGAGGTGTTGTGCACGCAGAGGTGTTGTTCCCCCAGGTCAAAGTGTCAACCACGAGTTTTACTTGGAGGTTTTGAAAAGATTGAGAGAGAGTATCCGGAAGAGAAAGGCAGATCTTTGTCGCACAGGCGACTGGTTCTTCCACCATGAAAACGCGCCGGCCCTCACCGCCGTCTCCGTAAAGCAGTTTTGACTGAAAACGGCGTGACACCGATTGTCCACCCCCCCACTCTGCCATATTCACCGGATCTAGCCCCCTGTGATTTCTTTTTGTTCCCCATATCTTCAGGTAGCAAAATAAGGAATAAAATATATGGTACAATAGATGGAAATGAGAGGATATGCATTTCCGGCGTTACACGTGCCCCACATTGTCTGAGGATGTTCGTGTAACCTAAACAGACTCAGAAAATGTCCCAAAAAGGAAAAACAGCGGAAATGCATATGCTCAAAACATCAGGAAAATTTAGCGTTAGGCTAATTAACCATAAATCAATTTTTAGACAATAACAATTGAGTGGAGACACTTCTAATCTTATTCCACTCTGTCATCTTGCACAAAGGAAAACAAGTTGACAACATATTAAAATTCATAGAAAACATAGAAAATGGTTTAGCTATTCTAAAATCAGCATAATTCCTAACAGAATCAAGAAATTGAATACTATTTACAAAATTAATCAGAGTACATGGTCATAAAAACAGGTAGATCAAAATACGCAAATTAATAATTAATTACATAGAATACACATTTTTATATAACCTTTTCATAATTAATATTCTTGTCATGAGGGTTCACTTAACGCTGAACAAGGAAATAATACACAGCAGATCGAAAAAAACATAAATATTGACAGCAGAATTATTTCACATCAGCTGTCCGGGAAGAAAAACAACTCCGCCTTCCGTACCCGCAAGTACAAAGAATGCGAAGAGCGGCACAAGAGCCGACAGCGGCTCCACCTCGCCAATATTGTTGCGCCCGCCTGTGCGGCACGCTTGATCTCACTCTCCTGTGTAACGGCGTTTCCAGAACGTCCGTTTCACTGAATTATTTCGGAAAAACTCACTCCCGAGCAATCTCAAGGAGTCCATTAATACTGTCACAGTGGATAACTCAACACTGTCCATCATCACACGCATGTACTAGCCTGAAACTTAAAACAGCGTCTAAGTACATCGGTAATGACTAGTAAACACTTATTCATGAAATCTTACAGCTAGTTACAAAATCATATTTACATTCCTTAATCTACTGTGACTCAGCTGAAAACTTAAAATATCAGCTTGGATTTTTCAATTGATTAATAATCAGTTACTCTTAAATCATTTAATCAAAATTAATAACTTATTAATTACAACTTCTTTAATGACCTCTTGGTCAGGCAAAAGCATGGCAACCTAGCAAATCCTAAAATCTTACACTCTATATTTACATACTGTACAAATTACCCATTCTGTGGTATTAATCAATCCTTGGTTGGTACAATTTCAAGTCTACAATGTTCCTTATACCTGATAGTTTTCCAGAGCTTGGATACTCTAAGCAATAAGCATTTGTGTGAGGTATACCAATGACTTTATATAAACAAACTTAAATTTAGAGATTTCATTGTCTATCTCGCTCGATTTCTCATGAGCTTTTACAAGTACTAAGTCTCCGACTGCAAACTTAGCAAAACGCGCTTTGGCGTCATGACGACGTATGCGAGCATCGGCTTTTAGCTTCGTTATTTCTCACAAACGATCTTTTTTCAGACCAATACTAATGTCAATCCGTGGAGGGAATTTATTATTTCTTCCACAAGTCCCGGTTTGTGACGTACATGTCAAAGTTTTGCTTTCGCAATTAATTACTGCGCGGTACTTTACTAGCCAATCTAACCCGCTATAATTACTTCCGTAGTTAAGTCTGGCACGACGACAAACTCTTGTTCAAATCGTGCCCCACATATGTCGAAGTTGACAAAAATCTGTTTTGTTAGCGGTTTACTGGCCTTCCCAGTAGCACCGATAATTTTCACTCCTGTTACTGGCATACAGCACTCAGTTCTGCACTGGTGTCAATCAACACGTTTAGTTGTAGGCCATGCATATTAACAGACACTACTATCTGTCTACACCTATCCTCGACTGTTTCTTTATTTTCCCACAATAAATCCTCGTCTATATCCAGGTCATTCCAGAAAAACCATCCGGCTTTGATCCTAAATCCGGATTATCTGGCGGCTTTTTCAGCCTCTGTTCACATCCAGTTTTAATTTCAACACGTTTGTCCTGAGGCTTAGTCTGTAGCTTCGCCTCCAATACCGAAACCTTTTCCTGTAACTCGTCAACTAGTGAGTGTTGATTCCTCTTGATCTCATCTGACAATCTACCTGGAGGAATGTGCCCAGAGGTATCTGCAATTACTTCCTCTGGATCTGCGCAACCTTATCAGAGCATTCACACAAGGTTGGCGCCGGTGGCAACACCTACAATGTGCTGACATGAGGAAATTTTCAAACCGATTTCTCATACGCAAACAGCAGTTGACAGGCGTTGCCTGGTGAAACGTTGTTGTGATGCCTCGTGTAAGGAGCAGAAATGCGTTCCATTACGTTTCTGACTTTAATAAAGGTCGTATTGTAGTCTATCGCGATTGCGGTTTATCGTATCGCGACATTGCTGCTCGCGTTGGTCGAGATCCAATGACTGTTAGCAGAATATGGAATCGGTGGGTTCAGGAGAGTAATACGGAACGCCGTGCTGGATCCCAACGGCATCGTATCACTATCAGTCGAGATGACAGACATCCGCAAGGCTGTAACGGATCGTGCAGCCACGTCTCGATCCCTGAGTCAACAGATGGGGACGTTTGCAAGACAACAACCATCTGCACGAACAGTTGAACGACGTTTGCAGCAGCATGGACTATCAGCTCGGAGGCCATGGCTGCGGGTACCTTTGACGCTGTATCACAGACAGGAGCGCCTGCGATGGTGCACTCAACGACGAACCTGGGTTCACGAATGGCAAAACGTCATTTTCTCGGATGAATCCAGATTCTGTTTACAGCATCATGATGGTCGCATCCGTGTTTGGCGACATCGCGGTGAACGCACATTGGAAGCGTGTATTCGTCACCGTCATACTGGCGTATCACCAGCCGTGATGATATGGGGTGCCATTGGCTACACATCTCGGCCACCTCTTGTTCGCATTGACGGCACTTTGAACAGTGGACGTTACATTTCAGATGTGTTACGACCCGTGGCTCTACCCTTCATTCGATCCCTGCGAAACCCTACATTTCAGCAGGATCATGCACGACCGCATGTTGCAGGTCCTGTACGGACCTTTCTGGATACAGAAAATGTTCGACTGCTGCCCTGGCCAATACATTTTCCAGATCTCTCACCAACTGAAAACGTCTTGTCAATGGTGGCCGAGCAACTGGCTCGTCACAATACGCCAGTCACTACTCTTGATAAACTGTGGTATCGTGTTGAAGCTGCATGGCCGTTATTACGACCAGAGGAGGTTGTTCTGGGTGCTGATTTCTCAGGATCTTTGCACTCAAATTGCGTGAAAATGTAATCACATGTCAGTTCTAGTATAACATATTTGTCCAATGAATACCCGTTTATGATCAGCATTTCTTCTTGGTGTAGCAATTTTAATGGCCAGTAGTGTAGATTCACAGATATGTTAGTGGCTCGATGCCGTCTTAAGTTATAGAACCCAGCATGTTGCCCTGGTCGGCGAGTGTTCATCAGAGACAAGGATATCTTCAGGAGTGCTCCAGGGAAGTGTGACAGGACCGTTGTTATTCTCTATATACTTAAATAACTTGGTGGACAGGGTGGACAGCAACCTGCGGTAATTTTCTGATGACGCTGTGGTGTACGGTAAGGCGTTGAAGTTGAGTGATTGTAGGAGGATATAAGATGACTTAGACAAAATTTCTTTTGGTATGATGAATGGCAGCCAGCTCTAAGTGTAGAAAAAATGTAAGTTAATGCGGATGAGTAGGAGAAACGAACCCTTAATGTTCGAATACAACATTAGTAGTGTCCTGCTTGACACAGTCACATCGTTTTAATATCTGGGGGTAACGTAACAAAGCGATATGAAATAGGAAGAGCATGTGAGGATTGTAGTAGGATAGACGAATGATTGACTTTGACTGATTTTGAAAATTCTAGGAAAGTATAATTCATCTGTAAAGCAGACCAGATATAGGATGCTAGTGCGACCTATTCTTGAGTACTGTTCGAGTGTTTGGGATCCGCACCCGATCGGATTAAAGGAAGATACCATAGCAGTTCAGAGATGGGCTGTTACATTTGCTATTGTTAGGTCCGAACAATACGGAAGTGTTACGGAGATACTACGGGAACTCAAATCGGAATCCCTGGAGGGAAGGCGACGTTCTTTTCGTGGAACACTACTGAGAAAATTTATAGAACCGAGTTTTGAAGGTGACTGCAGAGCGATTCTGCTGCCTCTAATATACACTGCGCATAATGACAACAAAGATAGGATACGAGAAATTAGGGCTCATATTGTGGCATATAATAGTTGTTTTTCCCTCATTCTATTTGCGAACGGAACAGGAAAGGGAATGACTGGTGGTGGTACAGGGTATTCACCGCCATGCGCCCTAAGCTGGATTGCAGAGTATCGACATAGATGTAGCTGTAGGAGGCATTATTACACACCTAGTAATTAGATATCTGTTATACTCGCAGCAGAACCAGGAACTTCTATGTTACTCATTCCGTCAGTTGGTCAAATTTCTCATATCAGCGGTTTTTTTGGTTGGTCGGATGTGTTGGGAGGGAGGAGAGGCGAGTTATTACTGATTTATAGGTACTGAAATATATTTCAAAAACTGAATATTTGTGACAACATTTAGAAGTTAAAGTAAGAATGAAGAAAGTGTTGCTATGGTATCTTTTACTTCGCTTATTATGGGCTGACGGTAAAGATAATTTTCATTAGCATGAAATGTATAATACTAATTAGACAAGTTTCGGATCCGTAGTTATTAAATGTGTCCTCTATTGCAATGCAGTTTCTTCCTACACCTCAATACATGTGTTTTAACATCACCCAGAACTTAGTCTGGAGAAATGCGGTCTATTACAGAGGCCTAGAATTCTGACGATGACCCTGGTCTTAGTTAGGATTAGGTTTCAAGTTCTTCAGCAACGAAGATTCCTCCTCGACTGACACTATTGTCTCGAGAGTGGACACCAACTCGGTATTTTGGCACGAAAAGTACTCAGACAATGCCAGAGCGTGGGAATTGGTGACACACTCTTCCTGCTTGCACTGGCAACGTGAACTTTGAAATGCAGACACTGCTGAAAGCTGGAAACATTTATTGTTTGCGTAACTGGCTTTAACTCACAGTTCAGTGATACATTTGATGTAAGTATATGTCTTATATATTATGTATGTCATAAGTAGCTATGAATACTACGGCTGAAAACAATTACTGATAGTGTCTAGGTGATGTCCTGTCGCATTAAATCGTTCCTTTGTATTTTATTACAGTTTATGAACTTTTTCAAAACACATAACAGTCCTTTCGAAACATTTTCAGTGGTGTCTAAGTCATCTTATATCCTCCTAAAGTCACTCAACTTCAACGCCTTACCGTACACCACAGCATCATCAGAAAATTACCGCAGGTTGCTGTCCACCCTGTCCGCCATGTTATTTATGTATATAGAGTAAAACTCTTAAAGCGTCTCTGTGTAGGCTTATCAATTCAATTCAAACAAAAAAGCGTAGAAAATGTTCAACATTATAATTATTTTAATGAAATTACAAACGACGATGTTCCGAAAGTAAAATTTTGAAGACAGTTTCTAGCGAAATATATGAGCCCAATTGTGCACTGCAGATTTCATATTTCCTGCATGAAATGTTGAAAGAAATTGTCTCTGTCTCTGTTTGTGGACACGCACGTCTGCTACGTCCGCATTGTTCACAGTTTGACAACAGCTTTCCCGAAGTTCTCACCTCGCAGCATACCGATGAAGGCTCTGGGAGTGTTTTCAAAGCCTTTGGTCACAGTCTCCCTGTACTTGATTTTACCCTCTCTGACCCATTTCGTCAGCTGGCTGATGCCCTCTTCCCAGCGGTCGTGATACCGTGCAACCGCGCAACCCTCCAGTCGGAGCTGCTGCGCAAGAAATGTGAAGGGCAGGTTGACCAACTTCTGTTGCTCGAGGTCGTTGTACTGAGAGATGGCGCCAATCACGACGATGCGGCCGCGGTACCGCATGTTGCTCATGACTGCAGTGCTTATGTCGCCTCCCACGTTGTCGAAGTACAGGTCGACACCATCTGGGGCAGCCTGCTTCAGGGCGGTGGACACGTCTGTCTTCTTGTAGTTAAAAGCGTGATGGAAGCCCAGGTCCTCCTTCAGCCATTTCACCTGAAAATAAGAGACATTCGTCATGGGTGTACAAGATGCTGGATCGACTTATTTGCCTAGTTATCTACAAAGCACAGTCCTATACTATAAAACAAGAAGAATTAATTCTGTCTATTTTGAGAAAACAAACTAGAACACCAGGAAGAGTTCCATGACGCGGTAGCTTATTCTCTGTCCCACTCACGCAGCGGAAAATTCCACTGCTCCACAACGTCACCATAATTCACTGAGGTGACAAAAACCGTGAGATACCGATATGGGTATACAGGGTGTTACAAAAAGGTACGGCCAAACTTTCATGAAACACTCCTCACACACAAAGAAAGAAAATATGTTATGTGGACATGTGTCCGGAAATGCTTGCTTTCCATGGTAGAGCTCATTTTATTAGTTCTCTACAAATCACATTAATCATGGAATGGAAACACACAGCAACAGAACGCACCAGCGTGACTTCAAACACCTTGTTACAGGAAATGTTCAAAATGTCCTCCGTTAGCGAGGATACATACATCCACCCTTCGTCGCACGGAATCCCTGATGCGCTGATACAGCCCTGGAGAATGGCGCATTGTATCACAGCCGTCCACAATACGAGCACGAAGTGTCTCTACATTTGGTACTGGGGTTGCGTAGAAAAGAGCTTTCAAATGCCCCCATAAATGAGAGTCAAGAACGTTGAGGTCAGGAGAGCGTGGAGGCCATGGAATTGGTCCGCCTCTACCAATCCATCGGTCACCGAATCTGCTGTTGAGAAGCGTACGAACACTTCGACTGAAATGTGCAGGAGCTCCATCGTGCATGAACCACATGTTGTGTCGTACTTGTAAAGGCACATGTTCTAGCAGCACAGGTAGTGTATCCCGTATGAAATCATGATAACGTGCTCCACTGAGCGTAGGTGGAAGAACATGGGGCCCAATAAAGACATCACCAACAATACCTGCCCAAACGTTCACAGAAAATCTGTGTTGATGACGTGATTGCACAATTGCGTGCGGATTCTCGTCAGCCCACACATACTGATTGTGAAAATTTACAATTTGATCACGTTGGAAAGAAGCCTCATCCGTAAAGAGAACATTTGCACTGAAATGAGGAATGACACATTGTTGGATGAACCATTCGCAGAAGTGTACCCGTGGAGGCCAATCAGCTGCTGATAGTGCCTTCACACGCTGTACATGGTATGGAAACAACTGGTTCTCCCGTAGCACTCTCCATACAGTGACGTGGTCAACGTTACCTTGTACAGCAGCAACTTCTCTGACGCTGACATTAGGGTTATCGTCAACTGCACGAAGAATTGCCTCGTCCATTGCATGTGTCCTCGTCGTTCTAGGTCTTCCCCAGTCGCGAGTCATAGACTGGAATGTTCCCTGCACCCTAAGACGCCGACCAATTGCTTCGAACGTCTTCCTGTCGAGACACCTTCGTTCTGGAAATCTGTCTCGATACAAACGTACGGCGCCACGGCTATTGCCCCGTGCTAATCCATACATCAAATGGGCATCTGCCAACTCCGCATTTGTAAACATTGCACTGACTGCAAAACCACGTTCGTGATGAACACTAAGCTGTTAATGCTACGGACTGATGTGTTTGATGCTAGTAGTGTAGAGCAATGAGTCGCATGTCAACACAAGCACCGAAGTCAACATTACCTTCCTTCAATTGGGCAAACTGGCGGTGAATCGAGGAAGTACAGTACATACTGACGAAACTAAAATGAGCTCTAACATGGAAATTAAGCGTTTCCGGACACATGTCCACATCACATCTTTTGTTTATTTGTGTGTGAGGAATGTTTCCTGAAAGTTTGGCCATACCTTTTTGTAACAACCTGTATGCAGATGGATATAGAAGAGTAATCCCAAAATTAAGGTATCCTATTTTTTTTATAAGTACATAGGCCTGTTTATTTCTACAATGGTGTACATCAGTTTACAGTTTAAACATTTAGCTATTTCTCGACATAATCACCATTTCTGTCGATGCATTTTTGTAGACGCTGTTGCAGTTTTTGTATGCTCATGTCATACCAGGTCGCCGCCATGCTGTTCAGATAGTTATGAACCTCTTCTTTCACCTCGGCGTCGGAGCTGAATCGGTTTCCGGCCAAATGTTCTTTTAATCTAGTGAACAGGTGATAGTTACTGGGCGCCAAGTCAGGACTATAGGGTGGTTGGGTGACTATGTTCCGCTGAAACTGTTGCAGGAGAGCAAGCGTTTGCCGAGCGATGTGGGGGCGAGCGTTGTTATGGAGAATGTGGATACCCCTGCTTAACATTCCTCTTCTCTGGTTCAGAATTGCCCGTTTGAGTTTTTTCAGACTCTCACAGTATCTGTAAGCGTTAATTGTGGTCCCAGCGACACTAAGTTTGTGA
Organism: Schistocerca piceifrons; assembly: GCF_021461385.2. Taxonomy (NCBI): domain Eukaryota; kingdom Metazoa; phylum Arthropoda; class Insecta; order Orthoptera; family Acrididae; genus Schistocerca; species Schistocerca piceifrons. The sequence goes on along the minus strand of NC_060143.1, from coordinate 87,233,335 downwards.
TCCCTTGGTGCCTCAGAACATGTCCTACCAACCGATCCCTTCTTCTAGTCAAGTTGTGCCACAAACTCCTCTTCTTCCCAGTTCTATTCAATACCTCCACATCAGCTGTATGATCTACCCCTCTAATCTTCAGCATTCTTCTGTAGCACCACATTTCGAAAGCTTCTATTCTCTTCTTGTCCAAACTATTATTGTTCATGTTTCACATCCGTACATGGCTACACTCCATACAAATGCTTTCAGAAACGACTTCTTGACATTTAAATCTATACTCGATGTTAACAAATTTCTTTTCTTTAGAAACGCTTTCCTTGCCATTGCGAGTCTACATTTTATATCCTCTCTACTTCGACCATCATCAGTTATTTTGCTCCCCAAATAGCAAAACTCCTTTACTACTTTAAGTGTGTCATTTCCTAATCTAATTCCCTCAGCATCACCTGACTTAATTCGACTACATTCCATTATCCTCGTTTTGCTTTTGTTGGTGTTCATCTTATATCCTCCTTTCAAGACACTGTCCATTACGTTCAACTGCTCTTCCAAGTCCTTTGCTGTCTCTGACAGAATTACAATGTCATCGGCGAACCTCAAAGTTTTTATTTCTTCTCCATGGATTTTAATACGTACTCCGAATTTTTCTTTGGTTTCCTTTACTGCTTGCTCAACATACAAATTGAATAACATCGGGGAGACGCTACAACCGTGTCTCACTCCCTTCCCAACCGCTGCTTCCCTTTTATGCCCTTCGACTCTTATAACTGCCATCTGGTTTCAGCACAAATTTTAAATAGCTATTCGCTCCCTTTATTTTACCCCTGCCACCTTTAGAATTTGAAAGAGTGTGTCCCAGAATTGGCGTAATCTCTCGAAAAACACGTCCAGACTGGTTGGCTCACTGGACCTCGTCGTAAATCCATTAGGAACATTCCATTTTGGGCCAGATCGTCTCCCTGTGTCTCCCAAGCGCAACTTTAAAGCTCTCCGCTATCCAGACAGTTACGAACGGTACCTCTGTTTCAGGATGGGGAATATTATCCTGGCTACTCAACACCTGTATCTATACACAATTGAAGAGCTAAGTAACACATACCTTGGCGTCAGATCCGGCGAATCCGATGACAGTACAGCCCTTGATGCGCGCTATCTGGCCCACTACGCTGCCGACAGCCCCGGCAGCGCCAGTGACTGCGACCACCTCTCCTGGCTTGGGTTTGCAGATGTCCAGCAGCGGGAAGTAGGCGCTGTTGCCTGGCATACCTAGGACTCCCAGGGACAGCGACAGAGGCAGGTCCCCCAGGTGTGGCACCAACCTGGGCGGCGATACGTACAGGGGGGGCTCTGGCCTGCCGGAGCCCACATCGGCCACCGTGCGGTCACGCCACCCCCAGTACGCCACGACGTGCCGCCCCACTGGAAAGCCAGGAGCACGGCTCTCCACGATCCGCGCCACCTGTGGGTAGGCCTCTGCATTACACCATCACACTGCTGCGCTAACACAAGACAGTTGTACAAGTAACAAGGTGCTTCGATCTTCCTGGAAATACGTCAGTAAATCTCTCCATGATACTCAGCACCGTTGCTGCAACATCTGGCAGTGTAATACTGTTAGCATTTACAAACACTCTTGTTCTCGATAAATGAACCTGTGTCAAAATATGCCACAGTAAGGCCTACAATTCTAGATAGTTCATCACAAATAAGAGAAATCTCATCTACAGAGACTGCCTCATTGTGAAATCCCCTCCCACTTACAACACTACCACACAGTAGCAGTAATATACAGTTGAATCACCCCCAAATACTTGAAACATCCCCTTAGAAAAATTTATGAATTACTGTGCTGGTAAACCTCTTATGTTATTTGATTTTCCAACAGATGAGCAGAACTGAACGTACTCAGACATTTCTCTCTCTACTTATTCTGATCAACACTAAACTGACACATAATATTTTTAGCACAACGCAATCTGACTTTCAGTAATCCCTACAAAAGAATGGACCTGACTAACAGTAACCTATACCTTTCATGAATCACTTACCTCACAAAAATCTTCGTTACTCGAACTACTGCAATACAGCGAGCGCCAATACTGCCAGCTAAATAAAAGATACTAACTACTGAAGGCACTGACTACTGATAGCCATAGTTAGCAAATGAAAGATTTTGATAGAGGACAAACAATGTACAATGTATTTACCTTAAGAGTGTTCAAAAATCAATATATATATATATATATATATATATATATATAGATATATATATATTTATCAGTTCATGAGATCCAGTCTCTGATGGAGCAGATCATCCGCTCTCAAAATTCCGCCATCTCTCCCCCAACTGCTGGCAGCTCATCTGCAACTGCGCAATGCTACGCGCTGCTCACATACAACTGCCCAATACTACAATGGCAAATATTCCAACAATGCAAACCAGCCACAGACTGCACACAGCACATTCAGTGATTTTCATACAAAGCGCTACGTGGCGTTACCAACATAAAAACCTAAACAGCCTATTTACATACTCACTACCTCCACATGTCCGGATGCTATACTAATGCATCCCAACAATTCTTCCTGTCTCACTGCTACAGCTGATGACAAAATACTACGTCTTAGTATCCCATCAGTCCAAAAAGTTTCAAGACTGGATTCAGAAAAAAATAGAAAAAAGTTAAGATGGTTGTTTTTGTGCCTCAGTTGACATTATAGCCTCCCAAAGAACGGTCATAGAACCATGTGAAATGGTGAGAAAAGTACTTCTTTGGGATGTTGCTCACCTCGCTCGACGCATTGGCTTGAATGTCGGTTACATCATCAAAGCATTGAACCTTGATGTGAGTATATGCACTTTGTCGTTTTGTGATAGATCACCTGTGATGAATTTTTCCAGAAAATGACTGTCCGGGTTTTGCATTTCAGTCATGTCACAGTTGGTGCCACGCATTGTTGTTCTTCTCAAAGAATCTAGGTGTGGCTTAGACTCTGTATATACTCTTATCTTCTTCAAAACATTGATGAGAACGTCAGGAAACACTTCATTTGGAGCTGTTGCACCACTGCAATTTCTAGCACAATAACATTGGAAACAGGACGTTTGCGCGACCACTACTAAAAGGGGAAAGGGAAAGCAAGTAGGCTTCAAAAATTAGATTTTCAGATTTTAGCATATTTGAAATGCCTGGTCTTTCCTGCACGAAACAGTTTTTGTTTTATACAAATAGGACAATTTTTTCGTGAGATATGATGGTTTTCCCGATTCTCTGTGCAATCTGGCATTCAGATGCCATGCCTTCCTTTTTGCGCCATGCAAAGATAATGCACAGCATTAAATTAAATTAAATTAAATCAAACCCATATTTATAGACCTTTGTAAAGATACCTTGTTGAAGAAATGTCTTCATGGGAAAACCCAAAATTTAAATAAATGTGTGAATTCTGTCATTTGGAACCGGTTACCGAAAACTGTATTTGTTCAGCTTACAACCCTCAAATTTGGTGTTTATAATGCTATTTTATGCTTCAGTGATGGTTTAATTAGAAAACTGGATGTATTGGAAGTATTGGGCATAAAATATAGTGGAAATACTGCGTGATCCTTGTTGCAAGTAGATAAAGAGAGAATCCGCAAAGCAGATATTGCTAATTTAGAATGCACAAAAGAAGCCAGACAGAAAAGAAGAGGGACCAAGAGAAGAAAAGAAGATCAGTATGATTCAGATGATGCTCATCATGTTGGAAAAAAATATTAGTGGTAAGTAATTCTCATCAATGACTATACTAGAATTGCAATATTAAACATTAAATGGATTTTTCTCAAAACTACATTTTTTTTACTTTCAGGTACCATTATTTGATAAACTAATGGGACTAGAAACATGAAATTTGGTCAATTTGTACTGCAGATGGTAATAAGTTATGACAAGTAAAGTGAGAGCCACGAAACAATCAGAAACTGTTTTATAATAATTAATGAACAAAAATAGTTAAATTTTACTACTGAAAGAATAAAAAAATGTTTTTTTCAAGACCATGAGGTATTATGTTCATTTTACTTGTATATCGAGGCATGTATGTTATTTATATGCAGTAAGAATTTCATTGTTTTATCACTTATAGTTCTTTTGAAAAGTGTACCTAATCAATGGGTATAATAGCATCGGCAGAATAGGGATAAAAATTGCCTTCCATCTCCCCTTAACATTGCTTGCACACAGCTGACTGGTCCAGTGCACATCTGTTGTTTACAGTTGTTAGTTGGATTTGCGGCCGTAATTACTGCGCTGATATCACTCGTACACCAACAACAAAACCAGGTTCGGAAGTTTTTGGACTAATAGTGTACACACTTTTCAGATTCCCACTGCACTACACTCTTATCCAGGTGCAAGACGGAGCTGACCCCATCGAAGCAGCAGAGTGATGTCCTGGAGGAGCACTTTGGGGATCGCATTCTGGCTCTGGGGTACCCACAGGCTACTGGCATGGTCCTCAATTGGTCGCCATATTATACGGGTATGAAAACATGCGACTCGTTTTTGTATATTAAAGACAAGACGTACAGCAATAACCCCAAAGCCATATCTGAGCTTAAAAAAGCCATTCCGGAGGTCATCGACAACATCGATGTTACGAAGCTTCAGCGGATCTTGCAGAATTTCGTTATTCGTCTGCGCCACATCACCGCCAATGATGGTAGGCAGAGCGAACATGTCATAACCTAAATTCGAATGTCTGTAGTGACGTTTATAATAATAAAGTGTGTGCACGCCGTTGTTTGTAACTAATTTATGTTTTTTTTCATGTAGTTAAATAATTGTCACCCTGAATGTTAAAAAATCAACCCAGCATACAGCAGTGTCTAATTTTGAAGTTAAGAGAGAGAGAGAGAGAGAGAGAGAGAGAGAGAGAGAGAGAGAGAGAGAGAGAGAGGGAGAGAGAGAGAGATAAATAAGATGTTTTGTATGTGTTGTTGTTGTTGGTATTTTTCTTGTCATTACGTGCATTTGAGTTTTCCCAGTTCGACGATGACGGCACAGCAAGTGACATGGGATCACAAACTGTATCGACACTGTCAGCTGCAGCGTTACTTGCTTCATTCATGTCAGATGGTCTCAACTGAAATCGGAAGGACTGGTATGGCTACCATCATGCTGTTATGACAGCTGTCACAGGAACTAGGTCGTCCGAATAGAGAACACAAATATCGGACCCGAAACTGGATGTTATCCAAAAACAAAATATGGGCACTGAATACACTGATCACGAAGAAAATTCATTCGTTATCGTGCACGAAATTTTGAGCAATCTTGCTTCGTGCAAAATTAGGAAAACAAAGCTTCATTTATTAATTATATCTTTAAGTACAATGTGATATAAACATTTGGCATTTAAAATTTTATGTCGCTATAATAAGAGCTGATGGCAAGTCGGAGCTGTTGTGGCTCTAGCCTACAGATATATCTCTCGTGACTTCAATTTTCTAACCTGTAAGAGCACTTATTTTTTATCGTGTCGGCACCAAAATTTGAACCAGTTAGCAGTAGTATATGATATATTTGATCCAATTTTTGAACTAAGTGGTTGGATAACGACAAGTGTCTTAGTTATTAACTATCTAATCAATTGTTTATCTACACTGAAATTATCAAACACACACCCACACACACACACACACACACACACACAGACACACAAACACACACACACACACGCACACACACACACACACACACACACACACACACACACACACTCACACACTCAACAGAAAACATTAATCTGACACACATTATGTGTTCACAACGGCAAAACACATCATAGAACTGCCTACAAATTTATAGATATTGGTAGGGAGTATAATGCTCTTGTTAACGTACATTCTGATAGTTACTGCCGCCATTGCTGGGACGTACCATACTATGTGAAAAGCTCACATTATTATGCATTAGCTGTGAACGAAGTGACAATAAATCAAATGTTTATCTAAATCTCAAATTATCTCACTTGTTGTTTGATAATTTGCTGATTATCATAAAAACTCGGGGAGTGATACGACAATTTCTGAGAGTGTAATCAGCTGTACATACACGGTTAAGCCAAAACTTTATGACCACTCTCAGCCCGACGCTGCATGCTGCCTGGTGGCATTGAGGACACGTGACGCGGTAACAAAAGTATATGGGGTGCAAATAAGGAAATCCATTGAGATAAACTACTTTGACAAAGGGCAGTTTATTATTAAGCAGAGCCTGTGAACTAATACCCGAAAACGGCGAAGTTGGTCGAATTTGACGTGCTAGCTTCGTGAGAAGCTACGGAAAGAGGTAGGAGGATAGTGAAACTACCTCTAGGAGCTAAATGGTTCGACGTCCACGTCTCTTCACAGAACGCGGGGTTCGGAGGCATGTTTGCGCTGTAGGATACATGATGACGTGTGACATCTCTTTGAAAGAGCACACAGCTGGTGAATCCGCAAGTGTTTCGAAGCATACCGTTCATCGTACACTGTACAACAAGGAGCTTCACAGCAGACCCCCCCCCCCCCCCCCCCCGTGTTCATATGTTGACCCTACGACATAGTCAATTGCGATTGCAGTGGGCATGGGACTATCGGGATTCGGCCGTCACGCGTCGGCTCTTCGGGTAAATTACATCTTTGCTACACTAGGTCGATGGTCGTCTTCATAAACGCCGTCATCGAGGTGACCGGCAGCTCAAAACGTGCAGCGCTCCACGGACGCAGGTTGGTGGGAGCATTATTATGCATGGGTGACATTCTCCTGCTCTCACATAGGGCCTGCGGTAGTAATCGGAGGCAAGCTGACGGCTGCAGACCACCTGCATAGCCTACAACCGTGCTCCTGTTGCTTGCGTAGCATTATAGTGAACTGACGTTGATGTCTCGACGACCAAATTCGCCTGATGTAAGTGTTATGGAACTCAGCTGGGTGTCTATCAGGCGCCGCCAATGCAAATGAGAGGCCCGTTATTTATGCGAATTAGATGACCTGTGCGTAGACATCTAATGCCACATATCTTCACAAATCCAACAAGAAACAGCGGCATCCCCGATACACAGAATCAGTGATGTAATTTGTTTTAAAACTGACCAAAAAAACTGTTAAGCAGGTGGCCATAATATTTTGGTTCATCAGTGCATAGTTGTGAAAGAAAAACAGACCGCTTCAAATTGTGTCCAAAACAGTTCTCAATAAATCAATCTCTCACGCGTTTCTTGTTAACTCAGTCCAAACACAGATTGAAATTATTTCGAAATTCAATCGCCATGTAGCAGGTAAATAAATAAATGTCGTGTGACAAGGGCCTCCCGTCGGGCAAACCGTTCGCCGGGTGCAAGTCTTTCGATTTGACGCGACTTCGGCAACTTGCGCGTCGATGAAGATGAAATGATGGTGATTAGGACAACACAACACCCAGTCCCTGAGCGGCGAAAATCTCCGACCAATCCGGGAATCGAACCTGGGCCCTTAGAATTGACATTCTGTCGCGCTGACCACTCAGCTACCGGAGGCGGACACGTAGCAGGTGAACAACTGTTATCAGTGGTTTCGGAAGGCTAATGGCGTCAGAAAGATAAAATAACATTTAACTCATAATGACGTGTCAAAAAATGACATCGCTGGAGGGCGACGAGCGAAAGTTTGCGTTTTCCTCACGAAACGTCGGTGACGTCACTGGAATGATGCCACTGGCGTTGCATGTGAGTGCCCACCTCGAGGCTCAGGGTAACCGTCTGGATCAGATTATAAACGACGGGAAATGAGAGGTACTTTACCTGAGCGCCGTAAAAGGTGTCGCCCACGTTGTGCATAGCCGTGTGAGACTTCTGGAAGGGGTCGACACTAAAGTAGACAGCCTCGGCCAAGATCTGTCCGTCCTTGACGGGCGGCAGGTCCTCCTCCTCGATGCGGAAGTCCTCGGTTCGAGGCTGCCCTTCGAAGTGTCGAACGAGTACGATTTTGCGTGCCTTCACCATGGTTGCTGCTGCTGTTCTGCAGACGTGTGAGTAACCTGGGCTTTTAATACGATCACCGAGGCCTTATCTCTGTGGTTTACGTCAACATTATATTTAACTTCGCTGGAACCTTACCGCGCTGTTATCGGTGTATCTTTGGTTTACGCTAGCGTGATTGACCTGCGGTACGTCGGACAAAGTAGTACTGATTACGTGTGGTATAGAGGTAAAGCGTCGTATGCCGTCGTAACAGTAAGGTATGTTGTGCAACTCTGGACCCTTACCTAGCTGTTATCAGGATATCTGTAGATCTCCGGTTCATTGTAGCAGAGTAGTAATATTTACCTCCGGTATGTTGTGAAATGTACTGAAAGACAAGTTCTTATTAAGAGCAGATATTCATACTCAAGCTATGCTGCTGACTAATCAATGTTTGCAGAAGGAGAACATCATATTTACACTCCATATTTTCAATTGATTTATCTTACTTTTGGTGTTAATTTTTGACCTCTCTCGAACTTCCTTTCCTGTTAGGATCTCCGTCGCAAGGAGTAAGGTCAGCACCAAAAGTGCAAGAACCAACGCAGAACAAGATTTAACAGTTCAAAAAGCTGAAGTTGGAGAATTTTAGTTCTTGTAATGAGCAATTAAAAAATTTGCTTGTGTTGCGACAATTGCTCAAACTAACAAACCTGCCACAAAGCATTGGAAGCACCAGAGATGAAAATGGGTAAGGTTTCAGTTTTCTCACCAGCAATGATTCCGAGGAAGAACCTCTATGAGTCGACTTATATGATCATCTTGATATGATTGACATAGTGGATGATCAGTCATGGAAATATTTGGGATATATCTGTGGGAAACTATTGCTGAGGTATGCCTCCTTGTCGAACAGCGATTCGACTCTTGCTGAGAGAAACTTACTTATTCTTTGTGTATCAATAATTGACTGAAATTCCCGTTTCTTTAATTATTTGGTTTGATATAAATATGTATCATTTGTACACGTATGTATATGCTATAAGTAGCTATGAACAGTATGAAGGAAATTAATGATCACAGAGTTCATGGTGTCCCATAGGGTTCAGTCTTGGATCCCTTATTGTTTTTAATATATATTAATGACTTGCCACTCTGTGATCATGAAAATGCAAAGCTAGTCCTTTTTGCTGATGATACAAGTATAGTAATCACAGCCAAAAAACAAGAATCAGCTGAGGAAATTTTAAATAACCTCTTTCAGAAAATTATTAAGTGGTTCTGTGCAAATGAACTCTCAATAAATTTTGAGAAAGACAGTATATACAATTCTGTACAGTAAATGGCATAACACCATTGATAAATATGAACAGAAGTGTGTTACTAAGGCAGAATCTTCAAAATTTCTGGGTGTGTACATTCAGGAGAAGTTTAATTGGAAGAAACACATTTCTGATCAGCTGAAACAGTTAGATTCAGCTAATTATGATATTAGGGTTATTGCAAATTTTGGTGATAAATATATCAGTAAATTAACCTTCTATACCTACTTTCATTCAGTGCTTTCATATGGCGTCATATTTTAAGGTAATTCATCACTAAGAGAAAAAGTATTTATTGCACGGAAGAGTGTAATCAGAATAAAAGCTGGTGCCCACCAAAGATCTCCTTGCAGACATTTATTTAAGGAACTCGAGATATTCACAGGACCTTTGCAATACATATATTTACTTATGAAATTTGTTATTAATAATCCATCCCACTTTAAAAAATGTTCAAATGTGTGTGAAATCTACGGACAAACACAAACACACAGGCCCTCCGCCGGGACCAGCCGCGAAGTCCATGACTGCAGCGCCTAACAGGGATAAATCTGACTTTGACACAAAAAGCGGTGAATTATGCTGCCACAAAAATCGTTATTGATTTGCCAAATAGCATTAAAAGTCTGACAGATAGCCAAACAGCATTTAAAATCAAATTTTAAAAAATTCTGAATAATAGCTCCTTATACTTAATTATTATTTTACATAAAGAAAATTTACATTAAAGTGACATGAAATGTTGTATTCATGATCTATGGAACAAGTATTTATGTATATAGGTATAATAGCTAGGTACATGCTGTCAAATATTAATAAGTTAATTTTCATTTTGCTACAGAGCCTACATTTTGTCAGAGTAGGTTAGCGTCCTTCCTAATGTTTCTCAGTTGTTTTCAGTGAAACTATGTGTCTTTAAATCCAGTTCACATCAGCAGTACAGAAAATGGGGCCTCTGGCGCACACTTTATAAGCTAAGAGTCGTACCATTATTAGTGTCATCCCAGTGACGTCACACATCTGGCGAGAAGACCAGCGGAATGCTTTGTCTGCAGTCACAGAATCCACCCAGCTTCATCAGCAGACAGGCACAAAGACAGCCAGCCAGAAGGAGAGGCAGACACACACATACACACACACACACACACACACACACACACACACACACACACACACACAACTACACACACACACACACACACACACACACACACACACACACACAACTACACACACATACATACACCACACATTTTTCTCTCCCACTCACAATCCTACATTTTACTGGCATAAAAACTGAAATATGCCATCGGTATGTAACCCAAGGCCGCCATCATGCTCTGTTAGTTCAATCACTAACCCCTGTTCTCGTACTTCGTTCTATATACCTCACTGCTGCCTTCCTACTCTCATAATTTGATTGTTGATCCCAATATAAGTTGCACTGATTGTTCAGTCTCTGACGTTCTGCTCCACCATCTTTGTTCTGCTAGTTTTATTTCAGTGCCGAATGAGTTTACGCTGATTAAATTGGTGAGCAGCTGCCATCTAAGTTTCAAGGCTCCAAGTGCTTCAAACGTCTACCATATTATAATGCCAATTTACATTCCATTATAGGGAATCTGTGCGTAGGTTGGATGTAATTATGAACTTCAACAGCTGATGTATCAGAATTATTTACCACCTAGGCTAAGGTGCTAAGTGGAGCAATAATATTCTCTGTCTTTTTTTTTTTTTTTTCTTTTTTTCAAGCTTGCTCTCAGACTGACTAAAATCAATATGTCATCTGTCATAGTCCACTGGCCGACGAGAAATGTATGTGTCGATCTGAGTCGTCCTCCTTGCTAGATTTTCTGTTTTCAATACAACTTCCACGAGCAGTAGGTACGTAAATACATATATAAGAATATACAGCCTACAGTTGCAGGTTAACTTTATCGTTTACCTAGGTTTCAACGTTAGAAATAACGTCTTCTTCAGAACCTGCAAAAAGTTAATATCATAATGTGCTAGTAAATTATATTAGATATGGTCATTCTACAGGATGCAACGTGTAGTATTTACATAAAATATTATTTAAATGTTTGCCTAAAACAAGCCATGTCCTAAGTCAACTTTATAAAACTTGATGCATAACCATAAGGTTTTGTCACTTCTATTAAACAAGCTGTAGCAAATTCACTTTAAGCCCGTTGTACGGGCCTCGTCGTGTGACTAGAGACTGCGGACCGCGAGGGCTTCGCGGTCTGCCTCACAGAGGGCGGCGCGCATGCGCGAGACGTATGGACTCAAAATCTTATTACGCACGCGTCGGATAGCATTTTTGCTATGAATTAATTTTATACTTTACTATTGTAAGTTAATTACAGTATCCAGCACGACTACGTTTTACACTCTGCTACAGAGCCTTATAAACTGGCCAACAAATCTCGTATCAACATCTGTAGGAAAGGTTCTATAATTACAGAAACTGTAATGGTCACACGTATTATGAATTATTGTAAACCTGATATAGGCTGGAAGCCTTCGAAGTATGCCCTATTTTTTTTGGATAGAGTTGTTCGTTCAGTAAATTGCCTGCATCTGTAATTAGGTGTGCATAAATTTGTAGTTCCTCAAGCGTGTCGAGTCTATAGCCCTTAACATCATGATGTAGTAGCTCTATGTCACGTAAAGGTTTAGGTGTATGAGCCATTTGCACCAGATGTTCCGAAAAGGCTGACCCCCGTGTTCCTAAGCCCCCTATTGGAAGATGTTCTTTAAACCTTACTGCTATAGCTCTGCCTGTTTGACCTATGTAATAACATGGGCAATCATCACACATAATCTTATATACGCCTGATTTCGCTGACTTATCACAGTCTTTCTCAAGGGTATGAACCAAATTTCGCTTTAAACTATTACTCGTCGAGAAGGAAAGTTTAAAACCTGAATTTTTCAACAGGCGCCCTATCTTGTAGGAGACATTACCTATATAAGGAACCGACAACTATTTCTTGGTCTGATCTTGGGTTTGAGTATTTGTGTTTACTAAAGTCGTTGTCCTTTTTCGCGTTTTCTTATGATACAATTACCTCACTATCTTTGGATCATAGCCATTATTCTGTGCAATACTCTCGAGAATTTGTAATTCTTTTTTGAGGTTGACATCTGACAACGAGCTAGAAATCGCCCGATGGATACTAGAATAGAAAAACGCCATTTTATGCGCTAGGGGGTGGGTTGAATCAGCCGGGATGATGTTGTCTGAATAAGTTGCCTTCCGGAATAGGTTGAAATCTATTTTAGCATCTTTAATAGACAACGTTAAATCAAGATAATTTAGTGATCTATTAGCTGATTCCAATTCTTGTGTGAATTTTATTTTTTCATGTATACTGTTAAACGTTTAACAGCCTTTCGATGGCCGGGTTCCAAGCTGCGCTTAGCTGCAGGCTCCCGTCTTTATTGGTGTTGTCACCCATTATTATCTCGAACGTTTCTTTTTTTACTCTACCTTAGAAACTATTAGTCAATTTAATAGTTGATGTCTCTTCGAATGCAATACGATTTCTGATTTCTCAGGTTACCGAAGACGAGAACATCTCTGTGTTCAACACAATGGTGTTCAATAGTATTCACGGTCTGTCTGACATAAAACTGTCCAAACCCACACCGTATTTCATGTATAAGTTCACGACAGAGGTAGAGGCAGTCGGCGCCTAGCCGCTGCTTGACATCCTCGTCTGCCGCAAAGCGAATGAGTGTTTCAGCGTCAGTATTTCCCGGAAACCCACCCGTACGGATATATCTATCCGCTAACAGCTATTACTATCCATTGCCGAAACACTGTATTCTGAGGAACTTGGCTCATCGAACGGAAGCCGTCTTAGACGCTGAAACCTTGACGAAGGAACTGAACCAGTTACAGAAAGTATTAAAAGAAAACGGCTACAACAACCGCTAGATTTCGCAAGCCACTTTTCCGAAAACACAGAAGCAGAGGGATGTCGAGGAGAAGTCTAGCAAGCTTGCGTTTTTGCCGTTCTGTGGCTCAATAACAGAAAAGACTAGTCGGCATCTGAAGATCCATAAAATATATTCGGTCTTCAGGTTTCCAACAAAACTTCAACATCTCACGATGCCTGTGAAAGACAATGTAGCCCTCAGAACGCCAGGAGCATATAAGGTACCATGTGGGTGTGGACACTCTTATATCGGACAGACTGTGCGTACAATTGAAGAGCGCTAGGTACAACAAGAGAGATGTTTCGATGCCCTGCGACATTATCAGTAGCAGAGAATGATCTAGAAAACGGACACTGCATTGCATTAATAGTTTCTGGGGTAGCGTAATAAAAGAAGCTATCGAAATAAAAATTTTTGATAACACCCTCAATGAAGACGGCGGCATGCAACTAATCACTGCATGGGACTCGTCCATCGAAAGGCTGAAGCGGGCTCGGCGGGCGCGTAACGAAAACATTACCTTATACGGCGCTAGAGCGATCACCAGTGACGTCACGGAAGGCAGCGCTGCTATAGGAGGACGTTAGCAGCAAGCAAAAGGCAGTCACCATGTGAAAATTGCCGAGGGTTATTCGGCCGACAGTTTGTGGATTTTAGAACACTTGACGCTGCTGAACGGTCGTGAGTTTTATCTGTCTTAGCGTTGATTACAAAAAATGTTCAAATGTGTGTGAAATCTTATGGGACTTAAATGCTAGGCCGGCCGCGGTGGTCTCGCGGTTCTAGGCGCGCAGTCCGGAACCGCGCGACTGCTACGGTCGCAGGTTCGAATGCTGCCTCGGGCATGGATGTGTGTGATGTCCTTAGGTTAGTTAGGTTTAAGTAGTTCTAAGTTCTAGGGGACTGATGACCACAGCTGTTAACTCCCATAGTGCTCAGAGCGATTTGAACCATTGAACTTAAATGCTAAGATCATCAGTCCCTAAGCTTACACACTACTTAACCTAAATTAACCTAAGGACAAATACACACACCCATGCCCGAAGGAGGACTCGAACCTCCGCCGGAACTAGCCGCAAAGTCCTTGACTGCAGCGCCCAGACCGCGCGGCTAATCCCGCGCGCCGTTCTTTACAATCACAATGCTTTTAGTGTCCTTGCACACAGAAGGCATTGTCTGACTTTAAGCAATTACGAATTTCCTTTTCGTTAAAAACTCCAGCTAAATCTTGTGGTATATCTGGGGCATAAGGTAGTAGTCCTCTAAGTAAGGCCGCTGCCAAATCCCACATAAGTTGTCCATTAGTACATTCATTTTAACATCAGTTGATTCTATTTTATATGGTATACACACAGGAGTTTTAAATTCCCTTGAAATAGTTTTCAGTGCTTCCTTGTAGATTTTGCCCAGCGTCCCTCTTGCTGTTTCATCGTCGTTCCTGTGTAGGAGGAATGATAGACTTGTCTTGAAGTGTTGTCATGTAGAATGAGCTTGGCAAGCTTGCCCCAAGAGTGGGTATCGGTTCTTCCAGAAGAACTAGGCCAGGGGAAGATACTAGGACTGTTAGACTGAATATGATTATTAGACTGATGACAATAGGAGAAATCTGGGCACAGGCTGCATGCAGGGTTGCCATGCGTTCTTTTTCCTGCTGACATCGTAGCACAGGCAGCAGACACTTGCTTGATGTAGTGGGAGCGTCTGGTGAGTGATGCTCAGCAATGAGTGTCGCTTTTGTTCGTAGTGGTGAGATTGGCACCAACGCGTCTATAAACGGCCAGGTGAAAGGACGCAGAAAACAGCGAGGCCCACAACCACCACCTCTTCAAATCGTAGTGTGGGGAGCTATAGGATATGAAAACGGGGCTAAATTGGTAATTGCTGAAGGGAGGCTGAGTAGTTGCCTACATATGACGAAAATAATCATGAGCAGGGTACATAATTCCATATTACAGCAGGATAACGCAAGAGTCACGCTTCAGTTCAAACCACAAATGCTTTGAGGGACGCACAAATTTTGTGCCGTCCAATGATATGTCAGCTATGGGCAGGTCTGAGACGTGATGGGAGAACGTATACTTTTCCACCAAACTGTAGCCGACAGTCTTCATGAACTGACGCTGTTTTTCTCTGACGTGTTACATGAAATTATTCAAATCACATTCGGGGGTTATTTGCTTTCATACCCTACGATTAGAAGAGCATTTTTGGTGGTAGCTAGAGATCCATAGACGATTCATATTTTACAAAATATTAGTGTCCATGATAAGCTGCTGTGTAAATTTTATTTAAATGTGCTACTAGTTTCTGTGTGTATGGACAATCTTCTGACATCTGATAATTCAAGACAAAGATACTATGACGTCACGGATTGCCTCAAAGAGACTTCTGCTCTTTCTTCTTAAAAAGATAACATTTTGCCAAATGGCTCCTTTTACACTGCGTCTATACGATGTACACTGCTTGATAGTTGCTAAGGAAGAACTGATCCTTGCTAAGAAGCAACCGCCAATTGCTGTGGAACAACCGCCAATTATTACGGAACACTGGACCAACGACAGTAAAAGGAAATGTAGAGGGTGGAACGTGTTAACTGTGCACGAACGCCCTGTATGCATCCGATATTCGGTATGGCGACATGTCTGAAAGACATCAGTTTTAGTACTTACGATCGTGGATGAGAAGTTGGACCGCTGGAAGCCGGTCAATCTGCCACCGCCGGGGCGAGACTAATTTGTGTCCAAAAGCGTCAGTTCGTGATTTGAAAGATCACTGAAGGTAGGAATTCTTTGCGAAAGTGTGCCGGTGGTATTGGACCACCACACCGCAAGAGGATCGATACGTAGCCTCAATGGCAGAAAGAAACAGACATTTCACTCCTAGGCAGATCGCTGTAGACCTTGCAGCTGCTACCAGTACACGTGTCCCTGCCAGGATGTCTCCGCGGCGACTAAATCAGGCTGTTTTGTACGCTCAGAAGCCTGTGAAATGCACCCCACCTCAGCCGCGTCATCGTCGGGAAAGAGTTCGTTGGCGTAGGGAGAATTTCGGTTGGGGTCAGCAAATGTGGTCCAGAGTGATGTTCGCCGGCGAATCCCGCTTTACTGTGGCAAGTAATTCTGGCCACCAGTTACTGTGAAGGGAGAGTGGAACAGTTACACACCACAGAACGATCATGAACGTCATCTGTATGGCCTAGGCGTTATGGAGTGAGGAGACATTATCCACAATGACCGAACATCGCTGCAGATCTTTGCGCTAGGTTCCGTTAGAGCACAGCTACATTGCAAGGAGATTATTCTGAATCATGGACGCCTGTTTAGGGGAGCAGCAGGTCCCGACTTTTTATTTGTGGACGACAATTCCCTCCCACACAAGATCGCTTAGATGTCGGACACATTGGAAAGCAAAGATATTGAATGTATGGAATAGCCTGCGTACTCCCCGGACCTAAACCCTATAGTACAAGTCTGGAACGCTCTTGGCAGACGTGTTTCTCAATGAAGATCTCCCTTCCAAACCGTTAAAGAACTGAAAACCGTTTCGGGAGAGGAGTTGGCCAACAACACCCCAAATACCACTCAGCATTTAGTAGACACCTTGAGTAATAGGCCCAAAACGCGCATATGTGCCAAAGGATGGCATATTCCTTACTGACAGTCCGATATGGACCGTTATACTGGGAGTCTGGCCTGTATCAAACATGAGCGTTATTTATGTCTGCTATCCTGTTTTCCCATGTCTTGAAATCTGTACGTTTTTCGTTATAAATGTACCACTCTACCGCTATTAGATATATATTATGTTTCACGAAGTCCATCATTTCCTCCGATGCTTCCTGTCCAACAATATCTCTGCTCCTCAGCAACTGCTGATCAGAGTACATTCATTGCGCGTGGGATTAGCCGAGCGGTCTAAGGCGCTGCAGTCATGGACTGTGCGGCTAGTTCCGGCATGGGTGTGTCTGTTTGTCCTTAGGATAATTTAGGTTAAGTAGTGAGTAAGCTTAGAGACTGATGACCTTAGCAGTTAAGTCCCATAAGATTTCACCCACATTTGAACATTTTGAGTACATTCATTCTAACGCTTCAGGTGGCTTCATGGTGTTGAAATTGCCTAACTGTATTTGTTGTACATCTGTACGCAACATTTTAGTGTATTCAGCACGTATGGAGACAACAACTACTTGCCGAAACCGCTAATTTCCATATTTGATGTATTTTTAAGTGATTGTGACGAAATAAATTATTGCACAAAAGCCTTCTGCTGATGTATAAGCCTTTAGAAACTGCTTGTAGCAGAATGGTACAGATTTACTTGAACTTCAGTAAAACAACTTGCTACATACAAAAGTGTAAATTTGAAATCAAAGTCTTACACAAAACAAATCTTTACTTCCCTTTAAATAATTTTCTGTGTAGCACCATACAGTATATTAAATATTCGTCGCAGGAAAGCGGTCACGAAAATATTCATCAAGAAACTTCGGTATTATTGATTGTACATATCAGGTTGGGTTTCTCTCGAAACGAAAATATTCATCAAGGAACTTCGGTATTATTCACTGTACATATCAGGTTGGGTTTCTCTCGAAACGTTTCCCTTCTACTCAAAAAAGTCAAATAGGTAGCACAAATACGATCACTGAGAGTTATCGTTCCCGTAGCCGGCCGGAGTGGCCGAGCGGTTCTAGGCGCTACAGTCTGGAACGGAGCGACCGCTACGGTCGCAGGTTCGAATCCTGCATCGGGCATGGATGTGTGTGATGTCCTTAGGTTAGTTAGGTTTCATTAGTTCTAAGTTCTAGGCGACTGATGACCTCAGAAGTTATGTCGCATAGTGCTCATAGCCATTCGTTCACTAAATGTCCTGTAAACATTACAGCACTCGTATCTAGGGAACTGAAGATAATTTTTTATATCATCTTCGTCCTTCCTCACGTCAATTAACACAAATCAGCTTGCAGCAGAAAAAAATATAGATGCTTTTACGCTAGCTATATTATCGAACCTTTCAAGAAAGAAATGACACAAGAGCAGTACAGTTCCCTATCGGTGGCTTTTGTTAGGCCAGACACCGAGAGAGATCTTTTACCATCGGAAAAATAGAACGACAACAGCGCTCTCCCGCTACCGTTCCCGATTTGGAAAACAACGAGAAGAAAAATACTAATCAGTCAACTCTATGGCATAAGTAATACTACTACCTAACATAATAAACTCAATGTAAGCACCAGCATACACAACAAACTATAGTAAGTTAATGAACTTACAATGTTATTAGCACTGAATTTGTAACAGTTTGCTTTTATCATCCAAAGACATACCCGTTTATTATTCAGTCGAATACAAGTCACTAACTTATACATACGTACCAAATGTTTTCTTACCGACAGAAGCACCTTGGACATAAAAATAAGTGAAATGGTTTGGAACTTTGTGAAAGAAGTAAACTGAATTTTTAAAATATATTTTTGTTCTTCATAGTTGATAAGGCTGACGAGACTTCTCGTCCATCAGACTGATAACTGAGAATGATGTCTTTCGAATTTTATTGTAAGTTATTGTGTAATGCAGAAGTGGTTTCCATATGTGGATGACTGCACGCAGGTCGCCCATATGTCTCATGTTGTGCACATGTGACAGTCACAGTGACGGGACAGAAGATAACAGCAGCGTTCACCTACCTGGCATGTGCTCTCCAGATAGTGCGAGAGGCCAGATTACGCTGCAAAAACAAACAGATCTCTGATATCAGCCTTACCAATGTTTCTTTTATCTTTGCGACACTGAATTCCTGTTCGTCTACATAATAACACTTACATACAGTTCTGATACTGAGATTCAAGACTTCGTCACGAGAAATGTTGCAATAGTATAATTTTCAAAATGATTTATTGTAACAGTCCCATTAGCAATTTATCAAACATAAAATCTAATTTCGACCACTTAATGATTATCTTCAGATCTGATTATTCACGAGTTGTGAGAATTCAAAATGATCAACACGGCTATCAAACTACTGCTCTCTGAAGATAAACGTAAACAAGAAAGTGAAATAGCGAAACAAACAGCTATTGGATATAGCCACAAGAGCACCATAGTATACACCCTAAAACAATAATTCCAGAACAATCATATCACAAAAAACAAAAAGAAAATTCGATCTTCCACACAATCAGTTGCGTGTAGTATTTCATATCACATTGCCAATGTCTTCAAAGGAAAAGGCATGAACATATCCATCGACAGTAAGACTGGGCAGAAGTTACCTCACAACAGCAACACAACCCAATTCACCATATGAGTGTGTAAAAATTGAATGTTTGGGCTGTTTCTACGTAGGCTAGACAGGTAAATCGTTTGAGATTAGATTCAAAGAACGCATGGCAGCACTTAAAACCAAAAAATACCACATATCAGGAATAGCTTTCCACCTGCACGAAACAAAACAAGTATCAACATCCTGCGTATCTAAGCTAAAAATGAAAAACTGGACATCCTTGAAACAGTCCAGATGTACAAACACTAAAGAAAACAAGCTATATCAATCTTAAGAGACGAAAAGTGCAATGTTTACAGTAGCATCAAATCTGTTTTCAAGAATGGGCTACATTATTAAATTTGCAATGTGAACGCACACTCACACAACCTCTACCTCCCCCTTCGTATTTACCATAAATATTTAGTTATAATACCATGACATTCCGCAAATGAACAATGGAATGGCCTCATTTGCAAAAATACCAGCACACCAACAGCTTGTACCCTGTGTCTGCTTGAGACTGTATGTATATCAACTAATAGCATAATAAAATAAATTGTATATATATCTGCATATTTTAAAGCATAATCAATATATTACTCCAACCTTTACTTAGTTATAACATGTAACAGATATAGTCTTCAGAACATCCCGCTCTGAAAAACTTTGTTCTCCTCCAATCATTACTTTCACCCTCCACCCTCTCTCTCTCTCTCTCTCTCTCTCTCTCTCTTTCCGACCCTCTCTTTCTCTCTCTGCCTCCGTCCTACCCTTTATGTTTTCCATGAATTAATATAGTTATTTACTCTGTGCCTGTCCGCCCCTTCACACTTTCCATGAATTAATTTAGTAGTTTTCCGGTTTTCTTTGATATTTTCCAATATATATCCAATTCTTTGTCACAATCTTTTCAGCCTCTATTTCTGAGCCCCTACCAAGTCGTTATTCATGTATAATTATAAACTTGACAGAAAAGGATTTGTAAATCCACTCAAAATATTTATTCTAACGTATGTATTCATCAACTCAGCCAAAGCTCCCCACAATCCTTTCAAATTTACTCTGAAATAATACTGTTGTTTTGCTGTATAAACTTGGTACTTTGAGATAATGATTCTGTTTTGCTATATATTCCTTGAACTTAGTAGTTTTCAGACACGTGGCACATTTCAAAATTTCAAAAGTTATTTTGCATAATTATTTAAAACAATGTATGTCAGTAATTTTATCCTTATATTTCTATAAACTTCAAGTGCTACAGTTTTGTTTACAAAGTATGACAGTTTATATGTGACAGAGAAAGGAGCCTGTGACCACTGTGGTATTCTATTTTAGCTGTTTGTTTTCACATTTTGATATACATTTAATTTTGAGTCAAAAACCTTCCCAAAACCATTTCATACAATAGTGTTTGGTTTCTCCACTACACAGTGCCACAGGTTACCCCAAAGTCGTAAAACAACACAAAAGTCGTACTAACACATATACATCCACCTGCTGATGGAGGTTTAAACCTTAAAACTGTGTTGTCGATATGGATAAATAGTGACTGGTAATAATAAACTTGTTGTATCATTCAATTTGAATGCTGGCATGGTTTAGCCCTTTTCGTGTTGGCCTTCCCAGTAACTATAGTTTGAGGATGAAACCACTGAGTTATTCTACTCTCTTTGTGCTTTATGCAAGCACCAGTATGAAGCATCCGTTGAAATTTGGAAGCGGGCTCATACCGTTACGATGGAATTGTATACAGTACAAGGTGTACGTTACTACCTTGCCTAACACAACAACATATTAATCAAAGTTTCGCTCCATAACAAACCAATATTTACGATAATTTCCTGGGGTAACCGAAATTCTCAGCGTCACCGTCTTTTCGATAAAATTTAATGTCATTTTTGGCTACAAATTACGAGTTTCAAGTTTCCCAAATAGTTACGCCATAGACTGGTGCACTTGCTAAACATGTCTTTCGAAGCTTGTCCATAACGTAATAATAAACTTGAATGTTTCTGAGAATTTATGTTGTGATAAGAACATTAATTATCCTATAGATTCGATTACACATGAGTTACAGGAAATATTAACATATTTTCTAAAATTTTATTTAAGTAATTGTTCACGAAATTTATTTGTTGACTAAATGAAAATTTGTTGTCATGTTTCTAAAACCTACTTAACTTATCATAAATATATTAATATGATATAAAAACCTAATTATTTGTTGTCTTATACATTTGGTATATTTCTAAATTTCAAAAGTTATGTTTCAAAATTACTTGAAACAATCAATGCAACTAATTTTTTCATTATACATATATTTTAGTTGCAGCTTTGTTTATATTGTTCTCTATGAAAACAGGAAGACAATATAATTACAACTTTGAACTATCACCGTTTCTGAAAAACAACAGAAGGTCATGTTCTAATAAATAGAACTAAATCCATTCCAGTTCACTCGGCTGTGGTTATTGAGTCGCCATTGTCATGTACCTCGTGCGCCAAGCGCAAGTTCTTTGTCTCAATTTGTAGTTGCGCGAATATTCTTTTGCCTTTAAATACATACTCTATAAAATATGATTCTCACAAAAGAGGTGCGCTTACGGAGAAACTCTCTGTTGTATAAAATGAGTGATTGCTGCAAGTTTTTGATCTGATGGCAACAAACACAGTACAGTGTTATAGCGACAAAGCTTCTTTACCACGAAATATAAAACCCAGGCCCTCTGTTCCATCACTAGACAAAGAAGACATTGAGTCTGAGCTTTTGAAATTTTACGCCGATGAGTATTAAATTTTACTCATAATATTCTTCTTTTATAGTTTTAGTCTACGTCGTCCTGTTTCTGCAATGTTAAGCGTGTACACGAAACAGTAGTGTCTAATGCTGGAAAGACAAGTAGTTCAGAATCATAACTGCAAGACCGATTCTTACATAAAACAGGGAAAGGGAACATTATGTCTCGCGTTCGGCGCATCAAGAGATTAAACATCTGCGAGCTGTCAGGTGAGTAATACTCAGCCATTTTCTAGAACTATCTCACGGTCTTCAAATCGATGTCAAGTGCTGAAAGAGAACTGATAAACTGATAGTCCCATTCACAAGCATCCTCGTTAGCGGTTCTCCTGAAATGGTGATCATCCCATAGCCATAAAAGGCACTCTTTCGTCCCGATTTTGCTGCAGCACGATGCACAATGGCCTGTGCTGAGGCTCAAGTCGTCGACTTCACTGGCGCTGTTTGGCCATTTTCTGATATCAGACATTCCTTTTACAAGGCTGTCCCAAAAAACATTTAGACCATGTGTTGGTAAAGATGTCGAATACACAGCAGTTATCGAAGCTTTTTCTTCTGTCATCTAATTTTAGAAATGGAGTATTCAAGTTGTAATAGATAGATACTTTTTATTTCCCAATTAAAAATGATTTTCTACAATTGTACTTCCACTATTGTGATTTAAGGCATGCTCCTAGAACCAGAATGCTGATAAGATGACAAGTATATGAGTAAAATCGACGTCATCAAGAGACACTAACTTCCGCAATGTTGGAAAAATACATGTTCTTGCTGCAAGGGCGTCGAGTTGATGTTGATGTCTATATTAGTCAAACCAATCCCTAGGCTATTAAGCCGTTGCAGTAATGAAAACTCCCAGGTTTACAGTCACATATAATCGCACGATGTGGCAAGCCAGACAGCTCATTACTTATGATGAAAAATGCACCCACAGCTATGATTCGGTAAACACTGCGACAGTCATCTTCGTGGAGTTAAGGTGATTTCAATGGGGCTAATGCATTTGTGAGAACATTTTTCATAGTTCCAGATTACCATTATCTATCCTATTTTCAAACTTCAGGGAAACGCGAGCACGTTGGCCATAGAGGCACGATGGCCAGTCGATATTATTTTGTTAAACTTTCGTTACATTGCACCACCGATAAAGACGGTTGGTGGCAACAATGCCATCGCCTTTCTACAAACGCGCTAGGGCAGACAGATTCTCGAGCGAGGTAGGTCACACATTTTATATTTTCTTGTTAATGAAAGTAAATTTTCCTTCCTCGATATATGTTGTATACTCCAGGGTAACGCTCTCACAAAACATGCAACTACAACGATTGAAGTCCATAGATTAAGGATTGTTTTGAAATTGTGTACGGTGATAAATTTTTAAAGCGGTTTCGTAAGCGAACTATTATAATTCCGATATGGCGATGGGGCACAATGGCCCACTTAAATAAGGGCACGTCGGCCCACATGGCCAACCTACCTCGCTGTCTTTCTCTAAGTGATTACTGTTATTCATTCATTCATTCATTCATTCACGCGATCTGGCCCAGTGGACCGCTCGCCACCCCTGTTAGAGCTCTCCATCTGTTTCTGTCTCCTGCTATCTGTCTCTAGCTTCCCGTGACTCCCAGCTGCAACAAGTCTTCTGTCACT
The DNA here is from genome assembly GCF_021461385.2 of Schistocerca piceifrons. Taxonomy (NCBI): domain Eukaryota; kingdom Metazoa; phylum Arthropoda; class Insecta; order Orthoptera; family Acrididae; genus Schistocerca; species Schistocerca piceifrons. The sequence goes on along the minus strand of NC_060143.1, from coordinate 87,209,394 downwards.
CTATCGATCCCAGTCTTACTAGGTCTTCCCACTGGTTTGCTCCCCGACGGGATCCAGCCCATTGCAATTTTGAGACACCTTGTTACCTCCATTCTATAACATGTCCAGCCCATTGCAGTCTTTTGGTTCTCATCACTCCCAAGATATTAGCCTCCCTGTACAGCTCCTCTAATTCTGTGTTATAGCGTCTTCTCCATTCTCCAGTAGTCTGATCTCGGATTGATCTACATTTTACTCTTATTAACTTTAAAAACCCAGCGTAGTGAAAGTAAGAAAATTGTGTCCTGAACTGATTTTAAGCTGATAACGTTTTTCGATGTATAATTTTTCTTTTATAACTTCATTCGACATTTCATTTCTTCTTTTGTTTCTTACCAAAACCAATAACTTGTCTTCATGTATTCAAATAAAATGATGCAAATTTGAAATGATTGCCCATTGGATATTACAGGACATATATTCTGAAGTATAAAATCCACTTCTATATTCGAATGTAGTCATGTGTTTACTCATCGTCATTCTGTCATTTCGGTGTTAGTGGTTCGAAATTATGAAAGGAAACAGAAAAAGGCAATGTTTCTGCAACAACTAACAGATTAGCAGTCACAAAAATAAAATGAAATCGAAGTTCAATTAGGGAAGTGAGCAGAGAGTCTAACGTACCTAGAAAAACTTGCGAGAGGTTCTGTAACCAATTCAAAGATTTAGAAACTTTTGAAACACAAACAAACTTCTGTTATAGATTTGGCTCTGCAAAAAGAAACAGCACCATATTACTTCGTTTTGTAGTGAAGTACTCAATATTTTAGCTACGTTAATAATAACCTTGAATATAATGAAATAATGCATAAAACCAAGTTCGCTAACAATTTTCTGAAATATTTTTTATTCCACGATTATTTAAATAGGGCCTACATTCATAAGAAAAAAACCATGTTTTTAAGTATTTGAACCTGAACAGGTAACCTTACTTGAAAAATATCTTACTAATGCTAGTGGCGTGTACTTTGGACTTTCACGAAAAAGAGTTCCATGATTTGTCTACACCTATGCAGTTGCCAGTCAACGCAAAATACCCCAATCAGGACTGACTTTGGAATGGGGGGAGCTGATTGCTGATTGGTTTTTAGGATTGCTGAAACGACTTAAGACATTCATTCGAATTTCACATATAACTAGTTTGGTACGATGTTGTAGCTTCAACAAGCACAACACAGCCTTGTTTACCGACTACCTGAACAATGCTTTCACAAGACAGAAAGTAACGCCTGGTGACATCTGGAATGTAGATGTCACTGGAATCACTACAGTGAAAAGGCGTGACAGGATAGTAACGCGAAGGAGATGACTTCAAATAGAGCGCGTAATATTTTCTGAAATAAAATCACCTATCACTACGGTTTTAGCTGTTAGTGCCGCTAGGAATAGCGTGCCTCCATTTTTCATCTTCCCTGGCGTTAACTTCAAAACCAGTTTTATCGGAGATGTTCCTGTGGGAAGCAATGGTAGTGCCCATCCCTTTGGGTGGATGACAGGAACTACTTTCTTGAAACACGCGCATTATTTTGTATTTCATGCCGCGCAGAGTGGCCGCGCGGTTTAAGGCAACATGTCACGCACTGCGCGGCCCCTCCCGCCGGAGGTTCGAGTCCTCCCTCGAGCATGGGTGTGATCTTAGTATGTTAGTTTTAGTTTAAGTAGTGTGTAAGTCTAGGGACCGATGAACTAAGAATTCACAAACATTTGAACATTATTTTTTTGTATTTCATGTTCGATGTTCCAAAGACCATCGTTACTTGGTACTAACAGACAACCACAATTCCCATTTATCAACTGAAGTCTTAGATTTTTGCGAGGAAAATGGTGCCACAATTCTGTCTTTCCCAAGCCACTGTAGTCACAAACTAGAGCCCTTACATGGAAGTGTTTACGACCCCGTCAAGAAGTTTGTAAACTCAGCTGGCAATGCATGGGTCATAGCACACAAATAACCAGTGACCTACACAGTCTCCCAAGCATTGTGAAAACTCTGCTACCAAACGTAGTTACGTCCCGGAACATAGTGGCTGGATTTAAAGTGACAGTCATCTCCTCCTTAAACAGGAACATTTTCACACATGATGGCCTTCTGCCTTCGTACATAACAGGCAGACCTGATCCTAATGCTGCTGGTTGTGGTTTGATTGCTGAAAATGGTCCTTCAACTGCTCAAGATCACAATGGTAGGCCTGTTTTGTCAGTAACAGGGCCTGTTAAGTTGATCGTCACATAGTGTGAAAAATCGTGTTTACTAACGTCTGAAGATGTCAGGGCGTTTGAGAAGTTGCAACTAAGAAAAAAGATGGCTAAGAAACAAAGAAAATCTCGGCAGTACAGACAGACGCTCCAAGGAAAGATGCATTACAGTGTGAGCAACAAGAAACACTTTGAAGAGAAATACTGATGATCCGTGCAAAACTGACTGAGAGCACGATAAAGCTCCTCAAATTAAGCTCAGAAAGAAAGAGGGCACTCTCGAGAAGGTTCTTCAAGATGAAGAAGATGAGGATTCCCCGTGTCTTAAGCCATTTTCTCGCAACAATACAGATGATGAATAGGTTCAGTGCAAAAGTTGCAAGCGGTGGGTACATCTGTCATGTATAAAAAATCATGTGAAATTACTTTTGTACGAATCTTTGAACTATGTAGATTCTATCGGGCAATCAGACCCCGAAAGATAAGATTTCTGGAGATGCTTTCCTGTCAGATTGTTATTATTACAAAGATAACCCCATTTGTGATTGTCATTTTTGTCATAAAGCTGCAGGAGTTTATGTAATGAGCAATGTCGTAACTGATTGAATGATAAAATCATAAGGGCCTACTTCCCCCAGCGGCTGGGCCAGCTTACCCCTGTGGGTAGGGTGGTGGGCCACTAAATATTTTCTTATGAATTTACAATTAGTGGGATGCCATAATTACTTAGCTTTAAAATTGCTAAGATAATGTACCAATGTTTGCACATAAAAAGATCGGTGCAAATACAAAATACAGGCTGGAAAAGTGCAAGAAAAAAATTGGGCCAACCTGCACCGCTCCGCCCCACCAGTACAGAAAAAGTGGACTGCAGTATAGTCAGAATACGTCGGTAACGGCTTTGAGAGCGAAAGGCAAGTGCTGGGCCTGAGTGCCGTTCAGTCACTCAATTTTAAGTACCGTATACAGTCTACTTATGTGAAATCGAGAGCCGTGGTAAACAGTAATGGCGAGAGATATGGAGTGTGCTCCAGAAAGCGAAAGGTGGATATTATACAGCATTAATACCTCAAATTCCTATAAGACTATGCTTTATGAAGACACATTTAGACCGATTTACGATTTCCACAATCATTCGACTCTGCTTTAACCATGTCTCGTTTACGATTCCCATGCCTGGGGTGTGATTTATAGTCAAAATCTGATTTAAATCACACCTTGTTTTCCTTTTTCCAAATCTGGCAATGAACGGTTGGAATTTCTGAAGACTTTGACGAGTATATGGGTTACCTGCACCCTAAAGTAAGTCTTCTAGACACATCGAAATAGAGTTTTGCATCACCACAGTTCCCAGATCTCCTGGGGACAGACGTTGACTATGGACATTGTGTCACTGACACAGTCCCCTGGACTGTTCAGAGACGTCACTAAACCTGCCCAAAGATGCGAACAACCATGCATGAGCAGCACCTATTAGTCGGAGGGGGTCCAACAGCCGATCAGTTCCAATCATTCCACCAGGAAGGAGGTACTCGGCTCGTGTTGTCTGTAGTTCAACCATGCGTAGACAGCCAATATCGCAATTCGATAGCGTTTGCATTGTTACTTTGTGACAGGAAAGGCTCTCAACAAGGGAGGTGTCCAGGCGTCTCGGAGTGAACTGGTGTTATTCAGACAAGGAGGAGATGCAGAGAGACAGGAACTGTCGATGACATGCCTCGTTCAGGCCACCAAAGGTCTACTACTGCTGCGTATGACCGCTACCTGCGCTTTACAGCTCGGAGGAACCCTGACAGCAACGCCATGATGTTGAATAATGCTTTTCGTGCAGCCACAGGACGTCAGGCAACGACTCAAACTGTGCGCAATAGGTTGCATGATGCTCAACTTCATTCCCGACATCCATGGCGAGTTCCATCCTTGCAACCACGATGCCATGCAGCACGGTACAGATGGGCCCAAAAACATGCCGAATGGATCGTTCAGGATTGGCATCACGTTCTCTCCACCGATGAATGTCGCATATGCCTTCAACTAGTCAATCGTCGGAGACGTTTTTGGAGGCAACCCGGTCAGGCCGAACGACTTAGACACACTGTCCAGCGAGTGCAGCAAGGTGGAGGTTCCCTGGTGTTTCGGGGTGACATTATGTGAGGCCGAAGTACGCCGCTGATGGTCATGGAAGGCACCATAACAGCTGCACGACACGTGAATGCCATCCTTCGACCAATAGCACAACCATATCGGTAGCCTATTGGCGAGGATGAAATTCGCGCCCACATCATGCACATCTTGCGAATCACTTCCTTCAGGATAACGACATCGCTCGACTAGAGTGGTCAGCATGTTCTTCAGACATGAACGCCACCGGACATGCCTGGGATAGATTGTATGGACGGCGTGACCCACCAACCACTCTGAGGGATCTACGCCGAATCGCCGTTGAGAAGTGGGACAATATGGACCAACAGTGCCTTGATGAACCTGTGGATAGTATGCCACGGCGAATGCAGGCATGTATCAATGCAAGAGGACGTCTTACTGGGTATTAGAGGTATCGATGTGTACAGGAATATGGACCACCTCCTCTGAAGTTATCGTTGTATGGTGGTACAACATGCAATGTGTGATTTTCATGAACAATAAAAAGGTTGAAATTGATTTTTATATTGATCTCTATTCCAATTTTCTGTATAGGTTCCGGAATTCCTGGAACCGAGGTGATGCAAAAGTTTTTTTGGTGTGTGTATTTTGGTTTCTAAAGACATTCACCTGAAAAAAGTGATTGTCAATTTTCTCAAGGCTGTAGGGAAATATCTGTATCACTTAGTATTAAATTTAAGATGCTGTGTGAATTGATAACATACATGTCTGGTTTGGTCATCATTCTGTTTGTTAAACATCTGTTGTGGAAGAATATAATTGAGAGATTCATATTTCAATTATGTAAATATGCTTTTATGTATCTTCCCTATAGAAATGTGTACTGTATGTAAACATGTGTTCTCGATGGCTACGTGGAATACAAACTTTGGAGGCCAAATAAAACAAACAGTCTGCAAGGCAGTGTGATAACACTCTATATGGAAAGTGAAAGATTTATTCCGGATGCTTGCTTATCACTGATTGAGAGGATAACATCGTGAGTCTGTGAAATAAGCATAATCTGACATCTCAAAGAATCTGTCCAATCCTGAATGGCATCTTTTTCTGAAGTAGTTCTACACAGTCACTCTCTGTCGTGTGTACGACCTAGGCACACTGGAGTGTCGTGTGCAGCTGTCCATATTCCGCATGTATTTTTCCATTACGCAATCCCTGAAAAACAGACCCAATAAAAATATGCTCATTTCTTTCCGTACGAATGTACAACAGTCACTTCATATTAAGCAAATAGGGAAACCCTTAAACATTTGATTACACACTTTAAAAAATAGTTTACTTCTGTAACACATTTCCACATTATTTCACTTGTTTTTTGTGTAAATAATGCCAATCTGCTTCGATAATATACCAATTCTTTACCTGATAGATGTTATTCTCTTTTATTAAATTACACCGAATAATTTTAAATCTCCATAATGAAGATAAGAACCTTGCAAAAGTAAAGCTGCGTGTTGTAAATCTCCATAATGAAGATGAGGAACTTTCAAACGTAAAGCTTCGTGGACAGGTTGTGAGTCGTGCTTGTGTAGCTCAATTGGTGCAGAACTTGCCCGAGAAAGGAAAAGATCCTGGGTTCGAGTCCCGGTCCAGTAAACAGTTTTAACCTCCCAGTAAGTTTCAACTCGAAACCTGTTTCACTTGTGGATACTAAAAGCACGCCGATGGGGCGATGTAACGTGACATCTAACGCTCCAACAGTGTCGAAGGTGTATACAAGGAGCGGGTTTTGTACCTGATTTAGTCTCCTGACCTCAATCTCTGGATTTCTCTGTCTAAAGTCACCCCATCAGGGGAGCCGTGGGAAAGTTGGACACTTTCGGTAATGTGGTTGAAAAACTACTCTTCCACCAATATTTAGGATATGAATCGTGGGTGCTTGAGAGAATTCGAAACTCACTGCAGAGACGAATACAGAAGTACATTGAAATTTAAGGACAACACTAGAAACACAAACCAAAAGAAGGTTACAGGGAAAGAAGCGGTTCATGACATTTTCTACAAACGTCCAATTTAAATACTATGTGTTACTGTCAATCTGTATCTCAACATTTACTACCCTCGTTGCGAAAAAAGGGGTTCCTTGAGGAGAAAATGACGTAAGGAAAAGGACCGTACAGAAAAAGAAGGGACGCATCGACTTTTTTATTTTAAAAAAATAACCTGGATTATTGCATTATTCTTTCTAAAAATTACAACATGTGGTGAGGTTAGAGCGCAGTGTTAGTTTCTGTTCCTAGCAGTACATAATATTGTCTGCGTTCTTTGTGCAGTGTTTCACTTTTGCCAGCATTCTCAAAAATTTCAGAAACAGTAATGTACAGGCAGCTTCTCAACCATCTGATCACAAATAGTTTATGTAAATGAAATACAGCATAGAAGCGGAAAAGAAAAAAGAAAACGTAAATGGCACTGACGTACTGTGCAGCTATCTCCAGCGAATAAAACCGAAATCTACAGTCATATGAAATTGGAGACGACTATTAACGTACGAGGAAGCACTTTGAATCAGTACCAAAACAAATAAGACACAAAATTTTAAAACAGTTCCATTGCCTAGAATCAGAGGCCGACCACAGTATTTAGACTTCCGGTTTCATTTCTGTGTTGCCACTAAACAGACCTACAAAAGAAGTAGTTTCTCAGCATTTTGGTGCATCTTATTTGTACAACGTTCTTGTGCTAGTAAAAAATCAAAATAAAAAAGACGGAGGAACCTGCAAAATAATTTCAGGTACATCGCAAAACTTGTATGAATATTCATGGAATAAAAACGAAGAAAACTGAATATCTTCTGAAGAGCCTACAAACAACAGGCTGTGCACCGGTTTATGTGTGTGGAAAACATGGCAGTGACCACCACAAACTTAATGTTGAGGTTACAAGTAATATATAGCAGCATATAAATCCCTTTAGGGTTATTCAGCACCACCACAGCTTGCTTGATTCTTCAAAACTGTATCTGTCAGAAGAACTGAATCTTACAGAAATGTTTCAAGAAAAATATCCTGACATAAAAGTGAGCTACGAGACGTACAGGGGCATATTTAATAGAGAGTTCATGGTCGTTTTCCAATGTGTATGACGAGTATATTGTTTAAATGAAAAGCTCAGAAACAGAGAAGAAATTAAGATCTACCCAAGAAGAAATTAAAAGATTGGTTTGTGAGATAACTAAACTGACATTATTCATCACCTGGAACAAGAAAAAAATCTGTAGTATTTTATTCAAGGAAACTGAGAGAATATGAAGCAATTTGCTTCGATTATGATGAAAATTTCACAATGCCTAATGTCTCTACTAACGACGTTTACTGTAAAAGGCATGTATCAACATTTGCATTCAATCACCATGTGGAGTCCGGTTTACAAATTTACACCTCAGTTCCGGAACCTGTACAGAAAATTGAAATAGTGATTAACATAAACATCACTTCCGCCCTTTTTATTGCTCATGAAAACCACATATTGCATGTTGTACCACCGTACAGCGAGAACTTCAGAGGTAGTGGTCCAGATTGCTGTACACACCGGTACCTCTAATACCCAGTAGCACATCCTTTTGCATTGATACTTGCGTGTATTCGTCATGGCATACTATCCACAGGTTCATCAAGGCGCTGTTGGTCCAGATTGCCCCATTCCTCAACGGCGATTCGGCGTAGATTTCTCAGAGTGGTTGGTGGGTCACGTCGTCCATAAACAGCCCTTTTCAATCTATCCGAGGTATGTTCGATACGGTGTGCTAGTCACTCTAGTCCAGCGATGTCGTTATCCTGAAGGAAGCCCGAATTGTCAATGAAGACGAATGTCTCGCCAATATGCTGCCAATATGGTTTCACTAACGGTCGGAGGAAGGCAATCACGTATCGTACAGCCGTTATGGCGCCTTCTATGGCCAGCTTGCTTGCACTCGCTGGACAGTGCCTCTAAGGTATTCAGCCTGACCAGGTTGCTTCCGATGATTGTCTGGTTGAAGGCATATGGGACACTCATCGGTGAAGAGAACGTGATGCTAATCCTGAGAGGTCCATTCAGCATGTTGTTGGGCCCATCTGTACGTCGCTGCATGGTGTTGTGGTTACAAAGATGGACTTCGCCATGGACGTGGGGAGTGACGTTGCGCATCATGCAGCCTATTGCGCACAGTTTGAGTCGTACCACGACGTCCTGTGGCTCCACGAAAAGCATTGGTGGCGTTGCTGTCAGGATTCCTCCGAGCCATAATCAGCAGGTAGGTGTCATCCACTGCAGTAGTAGCCCTTGGGTGGCCTGAGCTACGCATGCATCGACAGTTCCTGTCTCTCTGTATCTCCTCCACGTCCGAACAACATCGCTTTGGTTCATTCCGAGACGCTTGGATACTTTTCTTGTTGAGAGCCCTTTGTGACACAAAATAGCAATGTGGACGCCATCGAACCGTGGTACTAACTGCCTAGGCGTGGTTGAACTACAGACAACACGAGCTGTGTACCTCCTTCCTTGTGGAATGAACGGAACTGAACTTTTCTTGATGTCTTTATTTTATCTACATCCAGAGGATGGCGAGAAAAACAAAGTGATGTTTGCTCTTTGTTGCATTCATTTCATCTACAACTTCCTCAGTTCCGAAGTAAACCTTCTGAGTATCTCCTGCAGCTCGTGTAGTGGGAAACAAAAGAACTTTACTTTCTTCCGGTTCATTTATAATTTGGTGAATGTTGGGAAAGGACGGGAATCAGTCAAGGAACCTTCTCCATACAAGGGCATTCGTATCGTGAAAGTAATCAAAGTGAGTTTCCCTACACGACGACATTCGTATCATGAAAACAACAACAACAAAAAAAGCCTGCAACAACCTTACAAGCTTTTCAGGCAGTTTTTGACCACCTGTTACAGAATAATGCAGTACATTCCTAGATTTCTCACTTACAGATACCAGAATCATCAGGAAAAAGGTTACTAACAATACTGCCTGCCTTTCCCTTATTAATCAAAACGAACAGCACAGACTAGAACGCTCTGGGGCATACCTGTAGTTAACTGTACCTCTTTCAGTGATTCTTCATCAAAGATACCAATTAGGTCCTTCCTGCCGAGGAATCCTCTATCAATTTTGAGTGTGGCACCTCAGCACCTTTTTATATTGCTGATTTCCCGTAGAATTACTTTAAAAAGTATGGTATCTTTTAAATCCAGTGGAGGCAGGTTCTAGGGTGGCAGTCTCATGTGCGTATGAGCCGTGACCATGCCGCACTCAGTACCTTACGGAACTAATGAACTGCAAATCTTAAGTGAGTAGTGAGTTTCCACTACATCTAGATGGGCCTATTTCTCTCAGAGTAAAAATTCAACCAGTTTTTTACTACACGTTAAAAGTGGTACATGCACCAACTAAAGGCAGTACATCAGACGGCATATTCGAGAAGGACACGCAGTATATTTTCCTCCTTGACAGAGACCAGCATTCAGTGTCATACCAAGAGATGGCTTTTAAAACCCGATCACTTCGTTGAGTTAGTCCAGCAGGTACACAAGATAGCACTTTGGTTACAATGTTCTGCATGCCATGTGCAATAAAATAAATTTAACCAACAGTTCAACCGGCTATGTGTCGATTTTGCTGTAATTAAGAACTGTAACTCTTTATGATCACTGTACGATAGGAAGGACTGCCAGCTCAGTTACTGCATAATTTCTGTCGGATTTGTTCATAATTCCGTTCTCAAAAGAACTCTTTTTGGGAACTCTCCTACCAGCTTGTGCCACTTCAGAAAAGAGATGGACACCCATGCCAGTCCACTAACTATCAGAAGAGAGACAAAACTCCTTGCACAGCTTCAAATCGCGGTCTTCCCATCAACTGAAATAGACGTGCGTTCGTTTGTGTCTCTATAATGAATCCCTTACAGAAATTGGTTAATCCTAAAAATGCACACACTTGTCACATGCTGGTGAGCACAGCAGAAAAGTCTCTGGTCGCCTGTTGTTTATGCAGGTCAGGACGAATTCCATAGACTGGTATAACATGTTCTAAGAATTTTATTCCTTTTCACCCGCACTCTGATTTTGCCAAATCTACTGTGTTGTCATGGGTTTTCAATGCTCGTAGCAAACAATCTAATATCAGAAAGGGTTTTCACTCTGCAGCGGAGTGTGCGCTGATATGAAACTTCCTGGCAGATTAAAACTGTGTGCTGGGCCGAGACTCGAACTCGGGACTTTTGCCTTTCGTGGAGACGAGGTACTGGCAGAAGTAAAGCTGTGAGGACGGGACTTGGGTCGTGCTTGGGTAGCTCAGTTGGTAGAGCACTTGCCCGCGAAAGGCAAAGGTCCCGAGTTCGAGTCTCAGTCCGGCACACAGATTTAATCTGCCAGGAAGTTTCAATCTAATATCAGTTTCACTGGTTCACGAGCGTCTCCTCGGATAATGTTGTGGAACCAAAGAAGCAGTTACTACGACGGGAAAGTCTTAAACAGAACGCCGCGCGGGATTAGACGAGCGGTCTTAGGCGCTGCAGTCATGGACTGTACGGCTGGTCCCGGCGGAGGTTCGGGTCCTTACTCGGACATGGCTGTGTGTGTTTGTCCTTAGGATAATTTAGGTTAGGTAGTGTGTACTATTAAGGACTGATGACCTTAGCAGTTAAATCCCATAAGATTTCACACACGTTTGAACATTTTTCTTAAACAGAACATCTGGTACCTCCACGGTGAGGAGATGGTCAACACAGTATGTGAGTTCCACAAACTGTTCAAGAAGGAAAGCAGACTGTTGTGCTCTCTCTTTTTACTGAGATGTCGGGACCATTACATTATTCACTCATTACATAGACTCTGTGGTCACTCAGAGGATCAAACAACGAGCCAGCATGACCCTGTGAAAGAAAAAGAATCCTTTATGCCAGGCGAGAATTAGAGATTCTCAAGAAGCTTGCTTTCCCTACATCTGAATATCTCGTCGCGTTTGTCAGCGCATTCTGGGAGTGGGTGAACGTTGCTACGTGGTCGCTTTCGGACTCGACGCGGCAGTAGGACATGGTGCGTCAAACTTCCAAGTTCCATAGCCTTACACACCAATCATCGCAAGAACGTAAACCACGTAGGCATACTGTGTTTAATTTCACAGATAAACAGCTGAGTGACGCTGTGATATCAGTGTTGGAAAAGGCATAAAAATTTTATACCCACTCCAAAGGTCTCGCCTATTATTTTGTCAGTGCCGTTGAGCAAGGTGTCTTGAAACTTTGGAGTGAGACTGCTGAAGAAATAAGGTGAGAGTTGCAGGGCCATAACCAGGACGCCCGCACTGAAGTAAAACGTCAACACTGAAGAAAGGAAAGCTCTCCGTTCCTCAAGAGAAGATACAGAAATGGTGATTTTACCTGCTGACAAGGAAAACGCTACTGTTATTTTGCCTGCAACATCTTATTTCGGCAAGACGACGGATTTACTGCAGGACTCAACGTATCGCCGTCTCTAACTGACGAAGTACGACGGAAGACATACGTGCTCCTCAAATCCAGCTGAAGACTACAAGCGCCAGTTCCACCACGACATCATGGACTGCCTAAGATCCACAAGGAAGGGGTTCATCTTCGCCCCATCGTAGTAATATAGGAGCCCCAGCATACGAGGGTTGAATGAAAAGCCGGCCGGAGTGGCCGAGCGGTTCTAGGCGTTACAGTCTGGAACCGCGCGATCGCTACGGTCGCAGGTTCGAATCCTGCCTCGGGAATGGATGTGTGTGATGTCCTTAGGTTAGTTATGTTTAAGTAGTTCTAAGTTCTAGGGGACTGATGACCTCAGAAGTTAAGTCCCATAGTGCTCAGAGCCATTTGAACCATTTTTTTGAATGAAAAGTAATGCCTCCACCTTCGTTAAATGGGTTTGGATGGGAATATTTTAATAAATCAAACACAGAAATAATCCTTAGAATGTGATCTTTAATTACCAATATTCACTTTTCCACATAATCACCAGCCAGTTGGATACATTTCTGCCAACAATGAACAAGTTTTCTGAAGCTGTTACGGAAGAAGCCGTCACTCTGTTTCCGCAACCACAGACTCACAGGTCGTAATGATGTACCCACGGTTCGTCTCCTCTCACAATTGAATGGATCAAGGTGTCACCTTCATTCTCGTAACGTGGGAGGAGTTCTTGACAAATTTCAAGTTTGTGCGCTTTCATTTCGGGAGTCAGCATCCGGTGTACTCATCGTGCACAGATCTTCCGGTAGCCAAGCAAAGCAATAATGTGACATACACGTTCTTGTGAAATGCCAATTGTGCTTGCAATTTCTCTCTGAGTGACATGACTCTTGTCCAACTCTTTGTTTGTCATGCAGGTCGAATGTTCCCATCTCAACATCTTTATACTTACTTGCCCAACGACGCTCAGTACTGACATCAACACGATCACCATAAACAGCTTTCATTCTCTGATGAATCTCCTTTGGGGGACACTTCTGCTGTCAAGAATTCAATGGCTGCACGTTGCTTAGATCGCATTGAACGACCGTCTACGCAGGGTTCCATACTTTACACTGTAACAACACAACAGTTCAATGCTGAGGCTTCGCGCCAACTGGAGCTGTAGTGAAGAGGCTACGGAACAAGCCAATGCCTGCCGCATACCAACGCTGCCGACTGTTGAAGAGTTACGAAGGTGGAGGCATTACTTTTCAGTCAACCCTCGTTTTACCTGGCAAAATATCTGGCTTCTCTTCTAAGCCCACTTGTAGGAAAATGTGAACATCACAACGATGTGGTCTCTTTGTTCACACGAATACCCTTGGTGGTTTCATTACTACTTATAGGAACTACGTTGGAGGAGGACATCTTACATCTGTTCAAACATGTGCTTACCTCGACGTAGTTTTTATTTAACGAACAATATTTTCAGCAGACTGACGGTTTTGCTATGGGTAGCCCTTTGTCTTTATGGAAGACTTCGAGTGAAAAGCACTTCAGTTAGTGGTGTTGAAAGCTAAATATTTCTGGAGATGTGTGGACAACACTTTTGTAGTTTGACCACACGGAGCAGCAATGCTTCCTGCATTTCTGGAACACCTTAACTCCTTCCATCCTATCACTTGATTCACCATGGAAGTGGAGAAAAAAGGATACCTCCCGTTTCTTGGTGTCTTGGTCCGCAGAAAGGATAACGGTTCCTTGGGTGACAATGAGTTTCGAAACCTGACTCACACTGACCTATATCTACGACCTACGAGCTGCCATCATCTATCTCAATGCAGTGACGTGTTGTGGACTCTCGTTCATAGGACTAGAATTATTTTTTATGCGAGGAGCTTATCAGCAGAGCTTAGATATCTTTGCTCGGTATTTGTACAAAACGGGTAATTTGATAAACAGATCCATAATGCAATTAAACCTGCATACGCTAAAGCTCAAGAACAGCCAGAACAAACAGAGAATTCCATGAGGATGATTTTTCAACTGTGTTGGTGGCATGTCCTTTAAAATTGACAGGCTGTTCAAAATATATAAAATGAAATGTGTCTTCCGCCTTCCAGTGCTAGTGCAAACTATGCTCGGTTCTGTTAAAGGTCTAAGGAGACCAGGGGTATATAAATTCCATGCCAGTGTGGAAAATCGTACATTGGCCAGACATGTTGAAATGCGAAGGATAGATGTGCTGAACATGGACATCACACAAGATTGGGTCAGCCAGATAATACTGCTGTGGCTGAGCACTATCGTCACATAGTACGCAGTATGAAGCATGGAGAAACAAAGATCCTTTCGTCTGCTTCTACGTATTGGGACTCCATCACTAAAGAAGCAGTCGAAATTTATATATGTGAAGACCTGATCAACAGAGACACGGGATTTCATCTCAGCAAGGCATGGGAAGCCACACTGACGGTACAATGGCGTCGTCGGCCGCAGACGAACGATTCCGAGTCAACACACTCGTAGAATCAAAGTCCACACACTTAAACTGGGTGCCAACACTCTGTTCCCATGCGCTATTTGCGGCCACGCTTTTCCCGCGTCGCGAATGAGAAGTGCATGGCCTGTTTATATGGCAGTGGACACTGGATGTCGCTGTGCTCTATGGTTTATCTACAATGACGTTTTAGTCTCAATCCTTGGGACTTGAGCATTTGTAGGGAGTCAGTGTATATATTGGCAAGCCTGGACTTCCCATGTCCTTACAATCCAGCACAAAGCCCACAATAGACTCCATCTCCTAAAACTCCTGTTTAGCCAGACATGGAGACTGCATCCTTCCACCATCATTCACTCCTACAAGTCCTTGATCTGTCCCATCCTTTGTTACGTCAGCATCGCCTGGATTTCTGCCCCACCCAGATTCTATACAGCCCTCCAAATCCTTGAACCCCATGCACTCCACCTCACCTTTTGTATTTGCCTCCAGTCCCCCACAGGGATCCTCTATGACCTCATCCCCTTCCCACATCTTCTCCTTTCTCTCGAACACATCCTTACCCTGTACATCATACACAGAGTCGATCCCCTCACCCCTGGCGTCCTCTATCCTCTCTACTCCCAGCCTTTTGCCATATGCCACACCTGTACCGTTGTGTTCTGTCCTTTCTCCATCTCCACACCCTCCATCTCCTTTCCCTACGCAACTTCCAGCACCTAACCCTCCCAGATAGTGAACTTCACCCTGATATCTACCCCTCCTACCATCTCTAACCCCACCTTCCCCCTTCCCCTCCTCAGAGCTCCCTCTCCCCTCCTCTTCCCTTCCTGTGAACGGTTTTTTCGTCCCTCCTCCACCCACTCCCTTTCCAGTGCATCCCTTCTGCATCTCTGCACTCCCTCCTGACTTGCATTCCGTTTCCATCTCCCACTTTACCCATCTCCTGCCACTTTGTGAGGCCCCCCGACCTCCTTTCTTTTCAATCCACCCCCTCCAGCCCCACATAGCCACTGCTCCTTCCTCTCCCCTCTTTTTTGGCCCTCTCAGGCAGCCCCTCCCTCAGCAGGTCCCAACTGGCAGTTTTATTGTTTGTTGTGTGTGCTCCATCCCATGCAGTGGTTTTAAAGTGTCTTTGTTCTTGAGTGTTTTTATACTGTGGCCATCTTTTAACTTGTGCATGTGACTTCAGTGTGTATTACATGCTCCATAAATCGCCAATTGTGTTTATTATTCTTATGTGGACTTTAACTGTCCCAAATGAATGTCTCTATGTAAGTGTATATTTTAACCCCCACTGTCTCCACTTATGATGTTCTTATGTCCCCCCCTTTTATCGTCGTTTATATGTATTGTTTTCATCTTTTTGTTAAATGTATCACTCGGCTGAAGAGCGGCGGATTGTGCCACTGCCAGCCCTCCCGTGCCCATATAGGGCATGGGGATAAAATCACAAAAAGGAAGAAAGACAGCAACATTTCAGTAAGCACCCGAAGATGATGAGCTGCTGTTTCATCCAAATATTGTGCAGCTTCCACAACATTATCTGTTGTGATGACCCTGAACCAATGAAGCAGTTCTACGTCACTAAAGTCTTAAACAGCACAATCTAATATCACATTGTGGTCCTTCCATGAGTCTTTGGCAATTAAGAATCATCCAGTACAACGTGACATATTTCCTACAAGCACAGATAATGAAAACGGCAACATTTGGAACTGACAGCATTTACCATGTAATGGGAGGCTGTGAGTTCTTACCATTATAGGTGTAACCTCACTTGCTATTAACTCGCTTTCAGGTCGAATGATGCAAATACTAAGACACCATGAAATCTCGGTAACAGCTCACCAGGCACTTCTGGCTAATCAACTTCTATGTCGTTTATAGTGTTTATCTTCCTGGAATCAAGAATTATAAGGATGGAGCACCCTTCTTGGGCACCGATAAAAGAAAGCTGTTGTATGAAATGACAGCTGCTTCTATTATGATTTGAGTAAGAATCGACTAAAGGCCATCTTCTGCTCTTTTTTCGTATATGAAAGGGATTGTATATGATCTGACAAAGAGCTTGTGGTGCTACTAAATTCTCCTAAACGCCTCTAAATCTTATTGTGAAATTCCGAAAACATCTCTGTGTATAAGTTTAGTATACCTATTAATTAATTTCCTACTTTGACGCTCCTAATGACTCACTTCATCGTTAATCACTGCACCCATCCTGACACTATTACAATTTACACCTTGTTCAATCATACTGTCATCCAGCTCCAGTCCTGAAGTGACTACGAATCCTAATGATCCACCTTTTCTTACACAATCTCAACTTCGACACTGGCTTAAAAATCCAAACCTAGTG
Organism: Schistocerca piceifrons; assembly: GCF_021461385.2. Classification (NCBI taxonomy): domain Eukaryota; kingdom Metazoa; phylum Arthropoda; class Insecta; order Orthoptera; family Acrididae; genus Schistocerca; species Schistocerca piceifrons. The sequence goes on along the minus strand of NC_060143.1, from coordinate 87,192,743 downwards.
TTCCATATGCTGTCAAGGATGGTACCATCGAGATGTTTGAACTGTGAGTCGGATCGCTGATCGCCATCGGCAAATGGTTAGTTTATCTATCCTATTTGTGGCTAGTGATCTTTGTCAGAGAGCTTAGTGAGCGCAGGGGGAGAGTCTTCGGAAGGGCGTGCAGTGGAGAGTGGCGCCTTGGCTGTCAGTGCGAACGGCCATGCAGTGAGTTCTGAATTGGCATGGCACGCGATAGCGTGTATGTTGCGGGTTGTATGCCTTTAGCCGGAAGTAGTGGGCTGTATCAGGAAGAGAGGAAAGTGTACGCCGTACGCCGCTTCTTGTGGAGGTTTCAGTATGGGGTTTTGGCATGGTGCACTGTGCTAGTTGCAACCCATAAGGAACTGTGCGAGACACACAGGCGGGATTCGTTAGAGGCTATCCATTCCGGTTTTGCTAGATCAGCGTTGATATCAGCAGGCTGCTGCTAAGGTGAGCATGATTATCATTTCCTTCTGCAGACTACTGCGAAAATTTGCACCACCTCCTCAAGATTCTACCGCTATCGCCAGCCGTTCTACACTACTGGCCATTAAAATTGGTACACCACGAATATGACGTGCTACAGACGCGAAATTTAACCGACAGGAAGAAGATGCTGTGATATGCAAATGATTAACTTTTCAGAGCATTCACACGAAGTTGGCGCCGGTGGCGACACCTACAACGTGCTGACATGAGGAAAGTTTCCAACCGATTTCTCATACACAAACAGCAGTTAACCGGCGTTGCCTGGTGAAACGTTGTTGTGATGCCTCGTGTAAGGAGGAGAAATGCATACCATCACGTTTTCGACTTTGATAAAGGTCGGATTGTAGCCTATCTCGATTGCGGTTTACGTATCGCGACATTGCTGCTCGCATTGGTCGAGATCCAGTGACTGTTAGCAGAATACGGAATCGGTGGGTTCAGGAGGGTAATACGGAACGCCGTGCTGGTTCCCAACGGCCTTGTATCACTAACAGTCGAGATGACAAGCATCTTATCCGCGTGGCTGTAACTGATCGTGCAGCCACCTCTCGATGCCTGAGTCAACAGATGGGGACGTTTTCAAGACAACAACCATATGCACCAACAGTTAGATGACGTTTGAGCAGCATGGACTATCAGCTTGGAGGAAATGACTTCGATTACCCTGGACGCTGCATCACAGACAGGAGCGCGTGCGATGGTGTATTCAACGGGGAACTTGGGTGCACGAATGGCAAAACGTCATATTTTCGTATGAATCAAGGTTCTGTTTACAGTATCGTGATGGTCGCATCCGTGTTTGGCGACATCGCGGTGAACGCACATTGGAAGTGTGTATTCGTCATCGCCGTACTGGCGTATCACCCGGTGTGATGATATGGGGTGCCATTGGTTACACGTCTCGGTCTCCTCTTTTTCGCACTGACGGCACTTTGAACGTGGACGTTTCATTTCAGATGTGTTACGACCTGTGGCTCTACCTTTCATTCGATCCCTGCGAAACCCTACATTTCAGCAGGATAATGCACGACCGCATGTTGCAGGTCCTGTACGGGCCTTTCTGGATCCAGAAAATGATCGACTGCTGCCCTGGCAGCACATTCTCCAGATCTCTCACCAATTGAAAACGTCTGGTCAATAGTGGCCGAGCAACTGGCTCGTCACAATACGGCAGTCACTACTCTTGATGAACAGTGGTATCGTGTTGAAGCTGCATGGGCAGCTGTACCTGTACACGCCATCCGAGCTCTGTTTGACTCAATGGCCAGGCGTATCAAGTCCGTTATTTGAACCAGAGGTGGTTGTTTTGGGTACTGATTTCTCAGTATCTATGCACCCAAATTGCGTGAAAATGTTATCACATGTCAGTTCTAGTATAATATATTTGTCCAATTTATACCCGTTTATCATCTGCAATTCTTCTTGATGCAGTAATTTTAATGGCCAGTAGTGTAGTTAGTCGTTTTGCAATTTGAATTGCCTGACTGTACCTATTGATCTGATCTGTGTCGGCTCAATCTGCCCCTCCCTATGTTAAAACATTTTATGTTGTTTCTTTAACAACTTCTCGGAGGGGCTGTTCGCTGTGTACCACATGTCTGGCTTGTTGGTGTCTCGTATGTGTGTAACTGGCGCCTGGGACCACGAACTTAAATTTCAGTAACAAAATGTTTTCATGCGGCGCCAGCTTATTAAAGTGTGGCTAGTATCATTAAGTTTAAGTTCTCATTTTTGTTACTATTGTATTTGTCAGTACCGGCTGGTAATGAAATTTTTAGTCTGTTGTAAACTTGTGGACACTCCCACGATTAGCTTACCGGGCAGGTCATGTATGAGTGAAATGTGAAGCAGCTCGCACTAATTTAGAATTGAGAACCAAATATTCACTTATTTCATCGCCGATTGTAATTATCACTTGGGGAACTTTTAAAGTCTACCTATTACGGTGATTCCTTCATTAAACCTTTTTCTTCTGTTTAAAGTGTCTTGTTAACTATTCATTCAAATACCTTGTTATCAAATGGCATGTGTTTACGATAGCCCTTCAGGCCTGTTTCAAAATTAACTTTTAAAGTACTAGTTACTGAGTTCTAATTGAATTTCTTTAATTACCCCTTCAGGCGTTAGTGGTTGCAGTTTGCTATTTGTTGTTCGAATCAGCCCTTCAGGCTTTATTGGCTGTTGTTTGCTGTTCCTTAAAATCAGTTCTTCTGGCGGTTAGCTTTGCGAAATTGTTGTATTTCCTTCTTAGTTTGTTTTTTGTATTCGGCCTTCAGGCTGTATGTGAAAAATTTTATCTGGCTAGGTTGTTATCAGTGTTTTTATAAAAAACTCATAAATTGTTAATGATTACGAGTTTGTACTGTCAAGGCAAACTTTCTGTTCAATAAAGTCTGTTACCTACCCACCAACTACGTGCAAATGAACAAAAACCGGCCCAGTCCTTCCTTTGGTTATTTGGTCGCATGGCACACGATTGGATACTCGTCCGCGTCTTTTAATCTCATTATATGAGATTGACATAAAAATTCAATCCTATTTTGTCTCCTGACTTCCATGCTTTTTCATGTTATGACGCCTCTAAATCTACTTCTCTGAAGAATTACAGGCCATGCCTCTTCCTGCAAAGTTCAAAGATACCACTACTAATGACTGACACAAACTACCTCTGTCTAAAGTAAACTGTATGAGCTTATTCGTAAGAATAAGCAGCTTTCACTCAGTTAATACTCGGCAGGAATCAAACCTACATTTGGATCAGTCTTCCTTAACTCTTGTGCAGGATGGTGTGCAGGATGCTGCCTCATGCATTTTCAATAAGCTACCAATCTAATTCAAAAATCTTAGCAGTAATCCACGCACTTTCAAATCGAAACTGAAATTTCCTCATGGGTCATTCCTATTCTCTCCAGGAGTTCTTGAAAAATTAAGCTGATTCTTGTTGTATTGATGATTGTGTTTACTTACACTTATGGCTTGACTTTTTTCGGGTTCATAAACATTTTATTTTTGTCTGTTATTATTTTTATGTTGTAATTTCATGTACTGACACGTTCTGTGACCTTGGAGATTTGCTCCTCAGTTTGGTCCTACGGAACTTGACTTGTAAATAAAATAAAATACTGTTAATATCTACTCTGAGTGCTCAATGGTTAACTTGCTGTTTCATCTTCATCCTCTTGTGGGAACATCTATTATTTCCTCAAAATGTATGTACTATCATACTAGGCCCTCTTAATCGATTTTGGCATCACCATCTTTATTTTCTAATAGTCAGTTTCTCATATCTTCATTCTCTCCTCCAATTCACCCATTGCTCATCAGATGAGTTGTTTGTATTTCTATGATTCTTGGTGACACATGATGAGTTGATAGCATCCCATTACTGCCAAGATCAAGCCTGTTGTTAAACTTCTTTCGAGAATAGCGACTGTTTTCCATAAGTTATGGCTCCGTTCGTAATTATTCTGACGTGGGGGATATTGTGGTCACTAATTTCTCAGTTCCACAACTTAACAGTCTGTTGGGTAGTTACTTCCCATCTATCACTTCGCCTCACGCACTTCGACATTCTGATCATACCCTAATTCTTGCAGCAAAGAATTAAAGAATCTGATATCATTCATATTAAGTTCTGTGATTACAATCTCCCACTACAGTCGAAATGGAAGTTTCGTTAGAGAAATCGTCACAAACTCAGGAGAGTCCTATGGTATGTCCAAATACTGATTGTCTCACTATACTGACAGAAAATGGGATTACTTTAATGGGAATCACCATATTCCACCATCATTAGGATACTTAATTTCACTTGATCCTGCTCTAAGATCATAATTCACTTACAAAAGCAAATAGAAACTATGCATAACTTCCACATTCTCAGATCAGTGTATCTACTTGGGGTGACACTTCCTCCGAGATGATGCAAACAAATAATATTTTAAGTAAAGGACTCCGTAACATTGGCAAAGCATACTCCAACTGATAAATACATATGTGTGGGTGTTGTTTGCTTGTGGAGTTAGGAAACAAGGTGTTCCTCTAACATAACACAGGTTGTCTCCTACTATCACTGTTATCCAGTTCATTAAATGCTCTGCGTGCACCTACATCAGCATACCGTGTGTGGTGTCACCGCCAGACGCCACACTTGCTAGGTGGTAGCCTTTAAATCGGCCGCGGTCCATTAGTATACGTCGGACCCGCGTGTCGCCACTGTCAGTGATAGCAGACCGAGCGCCACCACACGGCAGGTCTAGAGAGACTTACTAGCACTCGCCCCAGTTGTACAGCCGACGTTCACAGCAAAGGTTCACTGACAACTACGCTCTCATTTGCCGAGACGATAGTTAGCATAGCCTTCAGCTACATTTGCTACGACCTAGCAAGGCGCCGTATTCAATTGATCTTTATTATGTGAAGCATGTATCATCAAGAGAGATGTTCTACAATTGTGGATTAAAGTTAAGTATTACTTCATCTACGTACTTTATTTGCATTTCTCAAGATATTGTCCTGTTCCAGACCTAACGCCAGTCAGCGTGTAATTAAACACGTGCATTTCGGCCTCCTCTAGAAACACAGTGTTGGCTCTTCTGCCAACACTACACCGTGAGTAAGGCGTAATATCTCCTCGAAATCCCTTACTTCTTCTGATTCAGTTTATCTCCTTTTTTGCTCAATGCCAAGTCTTTTGGTGTCATGATTTTCATGCCATCGTGTTTCTTAGTTATTGGTGGTTATTTGTTGCACACTGAATATCCCATGATCCCAGCTATTGATGTCGACATAGTTTTGTTTGAAACACACTAACAATTGCCCTTCCTCACTCTCATTAATCGCAATAGGACATGTGTGGTTTAAATCACCTTCACTCCTGAGTGAAAAGGTTTAACTACAATTGTTAAAACTTCTATTTGATCAGAAACGGGCGGTTCGGGCAATAAGTAGTGTAAGTTCGCAAACATATTGTCGACTCACTTCCTTAGTCTGGGTATACCGACATTGGGTTTCTTTATTCTTAACAGTGTCAGCTTATTCCCAAGAATTAGCAGCTTTTACTCAGTTAATGCTAGGCACAAATCCAATCTGCATTTGGATCGCACCCCCTTGGCTGTCGTTCAGAAAGACGGGCGGTATTTTGTTTTATCCATTTCCAATAAACTACCACAAGAATTCAAAATCTTAGCAGTAACCCACGCTTTCAAACCCAGACAGGAGAGGTTCCTCATGAGTCACGCTCTTATTCTGTCGAGAAGCTTCTTGAAAAATTTAGATAGTTCCTGTGTTACACTGTTGATTGCGTTTGCGTAAACTTATGGCTTGTTGTCTTAGGATTCATACACATTATATCTACTATGTTTCTGTTGTAATTTCATGTACTGACACGTACCATACCCTGGAAATTTACCCCTCAGCGGAACCAGACGCGTAAAACAAAATAAATCAGTGGCTTCAGTAACTTCCTCCTTCCGTTTTTATTTTTGTCATGTGTTGACACTTGTTGGCTTAGACTTTCAAAGACTTTAGTTTGTAACCTCCCCCTAACTTATCGACCCTAATGACAGTGAAAAATTAAACCGCGTGCACCTAATGGAAATTTGGAAAAAGCAATCGTCACCGAAGTTAATTTGTCGGTAAAGAGGGAGGAAAGGGTTACATCTAAATGAAAGGAAAAATGCAAATGAAATCGGTGGGAATTAATTTTGAGAAAAGGGTAAAATTAATAAAGAAAAATGCACATATAATTAGCACTAAAAGCGTGGCAACTGAAGGTTGACACGTGTTGTGTGAAAACTGAATGTTTGTCAGAAGTAATAAATTTCGCTACACTCTGACTTACTTTAGCAAAAGAATCAATAAAACCGGAAAATTGAAAGTTAATTTAGTGACTGAAATTAATAGTGAACTTTGTTTCTGAAGCACTACGAAATTCAATAAAATAAGGTTTGTCATGGGCTACCTCAAGAATCATTTCAAAAGCTGCTTGAATCTACACAATTTAGAAATAAGAGATTTAGCTTTGAACTTGAATTAAATGATTCTGAACAATTAACAACAGTAAGATTTAGTACGTACCAAGCTGAGCTGCAGTTACAGGTAAGCTAAAATATGGTAACAAAACTCGCACTCTTAATTTATGCTTGTGTAATCTAAATATTATAGCCAGCTTTGAACACTTTAACTGAACTTTGAAATTAAAGCAGTGAAATGGAATGATATTACTTTAATGCTGGCGTATGAATTTCAACGACGCTCGGGTTCATTCCGGAAAAGGAAGGGACCCTGCTTAGTAATGCATTTGGGACAATGAGCAACAAAGGTTCACGCTAAGTTGCTGTACTTCTTGATGAAAATGGAACAATTTTAAAAGCTGAGGTCTGCCATACAGTTCTAAGACTTTACATGCTTCCAGTCTTCCTTGTTGGTTGATTGAAGGTTTGAAGTCGTCGGTCGAGGAGGTGGCGACAGTCACTCATTGTCGGCCGTCGATGTTGCAGAAGCTGGATGTTGGCGCACCTTATTCTCGACACTGTCACCAGGCGAAACGGGCTCTTGATGTGCGCCAGCTAATGATTCCCGTCCGCGACGCCGCGTCAGAAACTATCATAGCAAGTCGAGCGCAATTACATGCTGCCAAACCCCAAAAGCGCGGCGACTCGCGGGAGCGTCACACAGCACACCTGCTCCACCGCCCTACTCCAGCCAGACCCCCCTCTACCCGCGCTCCATGCAGCAGAGTTAACACTACCAAACATCCTAAACACTTTGGTTCTCCACACGACCTATCGATGTAATCGTTCGATAGCATAGTTTTCCCTAGGCCAGACCCAGCATATATATAGTAAAACAGTTACAATATATTAAGACACAGAAACGTCATATCTTCAAACAAGTTGACAACATTAAAATTCATAGAAAACATAGAAAATGGTTTAGCTATTCTAAAATCAGCATAATTCCAAACAGTATCAAGAAATGGAATACTATTTACAAAATTAATCAGACTACATGGTGTCATTAAAAGGTAGATCAAAATACGCAAATTAATAATTAATTACATAGAATATACATTTTATATAACCTTTTCATAATTAATATTCTTGTCATGAGAGTTCACTCAACGCTGAACAAGGAAATAATACACAGCAGATCGAAAAAAACATAAATAGTGACAGCAGAATTATTTCACATCAGCTGTCCGGGAAGAAAAACAACTCCGCCTTCCGTACCAGCAAGTACAAAGAATGCCGAGAGCGGCACAAGAGCCGACTGCGGCTCTGCCTCGCCAGTATTGTTGCGCCCACCTGTGCGGCACGCTTGATCTCACTCGCCTGTGTAACGGCGTTTCCAGAACGTCCGTTTCACTGAATTCTTTCGGAAACCTCACTCCCGAGTAATCTCAAGGAGTCCATTAATACTATCACAGCGGATAACTCAACACTGTCCATCATCACACGCATGTACTAGCCTGAAACTTAAAACAGCGTCTAAGTACATCGGTAATGACTAGTAAACACATATCCATGAAATCTTACAGCTAGTTACAAAATCATATTTACATTCCTTAATCTACTGTGACTCAGCTGAAAACTTAAAATAGCAGCTTGGATTTTTCAATTGATTAATAATCAGTTACTCTTAAATCATTTAATCAAAATTAATTGCTTATTGATTACAACTTCTTTAATGACCTCTTGGTCAGGCAAAAGCATGGCAACCTAGCAAATCCTTAAATCTTACACTCTATATTTACATATTGTACAAATTACCCATTCTGTGGTATTAATCAATCCTGGTTGGTACAATTTCAAGTCTACAATGTTCCTTATACCTAATAGTTTTCCAGAGCTTGGATGCTCTAAGTAATAAGCATTTGTGTGAGGTATACCAATGACTTTATATAAACAAACTTAAATTTAGAGATTTCATTGTCTATCTCGCTCGATTTCTCATGAGCTTTTACAAGTACTAAGTCTCCGATTGCAAGCTTAGCAAAACGCGTTTTAGTGTCATGACGACGTATGCGAGCATCGGCTTTTAGCTTCATTATTTCTCGCAAACGATCTTTTTTCACACCAATACTAATGTCAATCCGTGGAGGGAATTTGATTATCTCTTCCACAAGTCCCGGTTTGTCTGAAAACATACTCTTATTCTTCATTATTACTTCATACAGGCCTCGTCTTTGTTCGTGTGTTACGTTTGACACACCATCTGCAATACTTTCCAATTCACTTTCTACACTATTGTCAATGCCGAGATTCCTCATGTTACAGTAGTTCAAATTCATTCCTACGTAAATGGCATCCGGCCAGTTAACAATGTGTATAGGCTGGTATTGCCTATGCACACTGTCTCCTGCCTCGTCAAAACTAACTACTATTGTTCTATCCTGTGACGTACATGTCAGAGTTTTGCTTTCGCAATTAATTACTGCACGGTACTTTATTAGCCAATCTAATCCGATAATCACTTCCGTAGTTAAGTCTGGCACGACGACAAACTCTTGTTCAAATCATGCCCCACATATGTCGAAGTTGACAAAAATCTGTTTTGTGACCAGTTTACTGGCCTTCCCAATAGCACGGATAATTTTCACTCCTGTTACTGGCGTAACTACGATACCAGGTCTGTCTTTCAGTAACTGAAATATTTTCCCAGATACAGCACTCAGTTCTGCATCGGTGTCAATCAACACGTTTAGTTGTAGGCCGTGCATATTAACAGACACTACTATCTGTCTACACTTATCCTCGACTGTTTCTTTTTTTCCCACAATAAATCCTCGTCTATATCCAGGTCATTCCAGAAAAAACCATCCGGCTTTGATCCTAAATCCGGCTTATCTGGCGGCTTTTTCAGCATCTGTTCACATACAGTTTTAATTTCAACACGTTTGTCCTGAGGCTTAGTCTGTAGGTTCGTCTCCAATACCGAAACCTTTTCCTGTAACTCGTCAACTAGTGAGTATTGCTTTGCTATCATTTCACTAATTATCGCCTTCGTTGGTTCCTCTTTGGTCAGATTGATCTCATCTGACAATCTACCTGGAGGAATGTGCCCAGAAGTATCTGCAATTACTTCCTCTGGATCTGCGCAACCCACACTACTACCGTCAGACCGTATAACGTCAGCTCTAACCTCATACACGCTGTAATCTACGTACTTTTCTACCAATCGTGTCCGGCTATCACTAAAATTTTCGTAATTTTTCTCCTTAATACTCTCGCAATGTTTAAACTGGAGTTTTGCGTCGGATGGGTCGACTACTTCCACCACTATAACTTACGGTAAGGTCTGCCGGTTAGTGCCAGAACTTCCCGTTACTACTTCAACATCCAACTCCCGCGGGATGAAACACGAAGAATGTTGCTCGAGCTCCCCATTAATAGCAACTATTTTTGGTAAAGTCTGCCGGTTAGGGCCAGAACTTTCTATCACTTCACAAACACTATCTTCCTGCGGGACGAGACGCGGCAAATCCTGCCCGCGCTCCCCACAAACACTTCTCCCGTACAAGCCCCTATAATCTCTTAGTTCGTCGTATAAGCGACCGAACTGCCTTAACCAGACCTCATCCCTCCCTGCATCCCCTCGCTCAATGACGGACGTGTTATTCTAATGTATTTTCTACTGCCGTGTCTACAGCTGATCTGCTACTTGTGGGCGCACTCCTTTCTCTTAACACTGGCACACTCTCCCGCCGTTCATTATTCCATACGGAATTTTCATAACGATAACACCTGGGTTTTCTCCTGTTATTGGGCCGCCAAAATTTCTCCACGCCCGGTCGGCCCCTCACCGGCGCGGCAAATGGTTTCCCTGTCTCGTCCCAGCAGATATGCTCCCCGGATGCTGCTGAGGTGGCTTATCACACACTCTGGCGTTATTACTATTCTGTGAAGCCCATATCACCTTAGTATGATACTGGTTTCCGTCATTCCTGTTATTATTTGCATTATATCGATTGTTGTTACGGTCCGAACCATTATTGTTATTGCTGCCAGGGTTGCGGTATGCATTATTCCCATGGTTATCGTTCTGAAAGCTTCTTGTAGAGTTCCCAGACTATTTCGGATTCCGTGCGGCGATCACGCAAATATTCCAACTTGCGGATCCAGCCCTCACAAAACTCCTTCATCGAGCCACGCGAATTCGCATCGAAAGTCCTCGATACGATAAATTCGCGCCAGACACTTTGTTGTTTCTGCTCTTACCAGTATTCAGCCAGAAACAAATGTTTAAACTCGTCGAAAGTCAGGTTCGTGATGTTTAGGTTCAAGCCCCAACGCTTGGCATCACCAGCCAACACGTCAATAACCGCATTAATTTTTCTCTCATTAGTCCATGATCTGAGTAAAACTCTTTCACAATTTTTAATGAAATCCGTCGCGTGTATACCGCCTTTTTTCAAGGGATCGAACCGCTCCCCTTTCGTCAACAATTCCGAACTATGTGCACAGATTGGCACATAGCTCTGTTTTTGGTCAAGTTTCTTTTCTAATTCCGACACTCTCGTAATTACTTGGCAAGTGGTTGTCGCAAGCGTTTCCACTTCCCTCTTTTTCCCTTCGCAGGTATTAGCCTGCTTCCTCACTTTAGTATCTACTTCGGACACTAAAGCCTTTAAAGTTTTCACCTTCTGTTGATCCTCTTTTTTCACTAATTGAATTTGTTCCGTCACCTTATTCTCGATGATCGGAGCAACTGCTTCTCCTACACTTTTCTCGATTCTGCTAATTTCCGAGTCAAAACGAGTATTTATGCTCGCAATTTCCGCCTAAACGTCTATCATTTCCTGTTTAAGATTACCGATTTCGGTACTAATTACAACAATATCTTCTTCGATTTTATCAAATTTTGTGTTAACAACTCCAACATTAATAGCTTTGTTCTGATTGTCTAGCTTCCCGTCAATTTTTTCAGACTGAGCTTCTTGCTTGGCAGACTGAGCTTTAATTTCTGCCGATTGAGTTTCTATCTTGCTAGACTGAGCCTTGATTTCGTTAGTCAAAACATTCAATAAATCAGTTAAATTCCCGGAAACCAGCGGTTTTATTTCCGTAGCGCGTGCCTCTTTAATTGTCCCCCCGTATTCGTCGTCAAGGGGTTCAGATTTGATTTTCACTTCCGATTCCGAAAATGCAGTGATAAAAATAGTAAGTCTAGCTGTGTCACAACGCTTCTGTTCTTAATCAACCGATGAGACATCAAAATTCAAATGATAGGTGCCATAAATCATCTTGCTGTGACAAGTTCTGAAAGTGAGCTACTTATTTGGAAGGGTAAGGGGGTGTCAAAATTTGCCGAAAACACACCCCTTAGGTCCATCATCAGTGAGCTTACCTGCAGACTGGTGAAACATTTGGCAGGGTTATTGGCACACAGAGCGAGACATTGTGACGTTAACTCTTGCACATTAAGACAAAGCCGGCCGGAGTGGCCGAGCGGTTCTAAGAGCTACAGTCTGGAACCGCACGACCGCTACGGACGCAGGTTCGAATCCTGCCTCGGACATGGATGTGTGTGATGTCCTTAGGTTCCTTAGGTATAAGTAGTTCTAAGTTCTAGGGGACTGATGACCTCAGCAGTTAAGTCCCATAGTGCTCAGAGCCATTTGAACCATTAAGACACTCAAAAACAAGAAGGTAGGCCAAAATGACAAATAAGTAATGGAAATGGAACACCACAGACCTGTTATTAATCTGACGATTAGTTTTGATCACTACATTTGAGTTTTCATAGTCTGAAAATCTGGCTGTGGTGTTCAATTTCCATCACTTATGCTGTCAGCCGCTGTCCCAACTCCACAAGAAAGATGGATGAAACAAGCTTAAGACAACAGACGGTTAGTCTGAATTTTGTGTCACTTTCTACAATAGTGTCTCCAAAGAACGTACTGGATTTTTGGCCAAGCACTTCAAATCGTCAAGTTGTTCCACCTTACCGTAACGAGAACGTACCTCCCGTACTGTGACAAGGATGAGATCTTCTCTGTCACCAAATGTCAAGAACTTCAACTTCTTCGTGGTACTTTTGAGTGAAAAGCCTGAAATCTGTAACCATTTCATCTCGGAGTAGCAATTGCAGCCTACGTCGTCAATTATTTGCTGGATTATTCCAATCTCTGTCTTCCTCTACAATTTATACCCTCTACAGCTCCCTCTAATACCATGGAAGTTATTCCCTGACGTCTTAACTGATATACTACCATCCTTTCCCTTCTTCTTTTCAGTGTTTTCCATATACTCCTTTCTCACCGAATCTGCAGAGAACCTTCTCATTCCTTACTTTGCCATCCCACCTAATTTTCAATATTTTTCTGTAGCAACACATCTCATTTTTTTTTTACTCTTCTGTTCCGGTTTTTCCACAATCAATTCAGAATTTTTTTCCTCAAATTAAGGTTTACGTTTGATACTAGTAGATTTCTCTTGGTCAGGAGAATGTTCTTTTCGCCGGTGCCAGTCTACTTTTTACGTCCACTTTGCTCCGTTCATCACGAATTATTTTGCTGCCTAGGTATCAGAATTCCTCAGCTTAATCTACTTCGTGAGTACCAATACTGGTGGTTAGTTTTTCACTGTTCTTATTTCCGCTACTTCTTGTTACTTTGGCAACGGCCTTGCCGCAGTGGATACACCGGTTCCCGTCAGATCACCGACGTTAAGCGCTGCCGGGCGTGGCTGGCACTTGAATGGATGACCATCCGGGCCGCCATGCGCTGTTGCCATTTTTCGGGGTGCACTCAGCTTCGAGATGCCAATTGAGGAGCTACTCGACCGAATAGTAGCGGCTCCGGTCAAAGAAAACCATCATAACGACCGGGAGAGCGTTGTGCTGACTACATGCCCCTCCTATCCGCATCCTCAGTGAGGATGACACGGCGGTCGGATGGTCCCGGTGGGCCACATGTAGCCTGATGACGGAGTGCTTTCTATTACTTTAATCTTTCTACTATTTTCTCTTAACCCATATATTTTACTCCTTAGAATATTCATTCCATTCATCAGATCCTGTGATTCTTCCTCACTTTCACTGAGGATAGCAATGTTATCAGCGAATCTTATCGTTTATACATTTTCATCTTGAATTTTAATTCCACTCTTGAATCTTTCTTTTATTTCCGTCATTACATCGTCGATGTATGGATTGAACAGGAGGGGCGAAATGCTACTACATCCCTCTCTTACACCCTTTTGAATATGAGGTCTTTGTACTTGGTCTTCCACTCTTATTATTCCGTCTTAGTTCTTGTACGTATTGTATATTACTCGTCTTTCCCTTTAGCTTACCGCTAATTTTTCTCAGAATTACAAACATCTTGCACCATTTCACATTGCCGAACATTTTTTCCAGGTCGACAAATCCTGTGAATGTACCTCCATTTTTCTTTAGTGTTGCTTCCATTATCAATCGCAAGGTCAGAATTGCTTCTCTGGTAGCTTTGTCTTTCCTAAAGCCAAACTGATTGTCATCTAAAATATCCTCAACTTTCTTTTCCATTCTTCTGTATATTATTCCTGTCTGCAACTCGGGTACATGAACTGTGGTGCTAATTGTGTGATAGTTCACGCACCTGTCGGCTCTTGCAATCTTCGGAGTTGTATGGATGGTATTTTCCAAAATTCAGATGCCATATTGCCAGACTCATACATTCTACATTCCAAAGTGAATAGCCATTTTGTTACCACTTCCCCCAATGATTTTAAGAAATTCAGATGGTATGTTGTCTATCCCTTCTGCCTTATTTGATTTTAAGTCTTCCGGAGCTCTTTTAAGCTCTGATTCTATTACTGGACCTCCTATCTCTTCTATATCAACTCCTGTTTCCCCTTCTATCACTTCATCAGACAAGTCATCTCTCTCACAGAGGCCTTCAGTGTATTCGTTCCACCTATCCGCCCCATCCTCTAGATTTGCCAGTGGTATTCCCATTGCATTGTTTATATTTCAGCCCTTGCTGTAAGTTTCAGGAAAAGTTGTTTTGACTTTCCTATATGGTGAGTCGGTCCTTCAGACAATCATTTCTTTTTCGGTTTCTTAACATTTTCCACGTAGTCATTTCGTCTTAACTTCCCCGCACTTCTTATTTATTTCGTTCCTGAATTTCCTTGAACATTTTTATACTTCCTTCTTTCATTGATCAACTGAAGTATTTCTTGTGTTACCAGTGGTTTGTTCGCAGTTACCTTCTTTGTACCAACTTCTATGATTGCCCTTCTTAGAGTTGCCCATTCCTCTTCTACTGAACTACCTACTAACCTATTCCTTATCACAATGTCTACAGCCTCAGAGAACTTCAAGCGAGTCTCTTCATTCCTTAGTACTTCCGTATCCCACTTCTTTAAGCATTAATTCTCTCTGACTAGTCTCTTAAACTTCTGCCTACTTTTCATCACTACTAAATTGTGATCTGAGTCTACACCTGCTCCAGGGAACGGCTTTCAATCCAGTATCTGATTTTGGAATATTTGTCGGACTGTGACGTAATCAAACTGAAATCTTCCCGTACTGCCCTGCGTTTTTTCATGATCCTTGAACAGAGTGTTCTCTATTACTAGCCGAAATTTCTTGCAGCATTCAATAAATCTTTCTCCTCCTTCATTCCTAGTACCAAGCACATATTCTGCCGTAACCCCTTCTTCTACTCCCTCCTCTGAAAACGCATTCCAATCCTCCATGACTATGAGATTTTTTTCTTCCTCTGTGTACTGATTTACCCGTTCAGTATTCTCATATACTTCCTCTGTCACTTCATCTTCGGCTTATGGTGTCGGTTTGCTGTCGCCTCTGATGAGAACCACCCTATCACTGAACTGTTCTTCTGACTTCTTATGCCGGAAGTCTTCAGCCGCCTCTGCTGATGACTTTTATTCAAAATTTAAGCGGTGGTGGGTTTCGAACCCGTGGCCAAGAACGTTTTGATTACTAATCAGCGCGCTTGTCCGCCCCCCGGTAGCTGAATGGTCAGCGTAGCGGATTGTCAATCCTCTGGGCCCGGGTCAAATTCCCGGCTGGGTCGGGGAATCTTCTCCGCCCAGGGACTGGGTGTTGTGCTGTCCTCATCGACTGCAGGTCGCCGAAGTGGCGTCAAATTGAAATACCGGCACCCGGCAAACGGTCTGCCCGACGGGGTCCCTAGCCATACGTTTAAATAAATAAATAATCAGAGACGCCACCCCCTTTCTTATTTCATTTTGTTCATTACTGTTCGTTGCATTGGCTCGGGAGAGACGTAACATTACACCCTTTCAAGTTCATCGTCGATCCATTCACTCACTTTTTTAAATTTTTTTTACTACAGAGGGCAGCTAACCCTCTGACCGTACACGCTGAGCAACCATGCTGGCAACCCGTAGACCACGAGTGCACCCGAGAACGTTATGCCCATGAATCAGGGGCTGATAACCTAGCGTTGAGCGCATGGTTTTACACTATTGGCCATTAAAATTGCTACACCACTAAGATGACGTGCTACAGACGCGAAATTTGACCGACAGAAAGATGATGCTGTGATATGCAAATGGCTAGCTTTTCAGAGCATTCACACAAGGTTGGCGCTGGTGGCAACACCTATAACGTGCTGACATGAGGAAAGTTTCCAACCGATTTCTCATACACAAACAGCAGTTGGCCGGCGTTGCCTGGTGAAAAGTTATTGTGATGCCTCGTGTAAGGAGGAGAAATGCATAGCATCACGTTTTCGACTTTGATTAAAGTCGGATTGTAGCCTATCGCGTTTGCGGTTTACGTATCGCGACATTGTTGCTCGCGTTGGTCGAGATCCAGTGACTGTTAGCAGAATACGGAATCGGTGGGTTCAGGAGGGTAAGACGGAACGCCGTGCTGGTTCCCAACGGCCTCGTATCACTAGCAGTCGAGATGACAGGCATCTTATCCGCATGGCTGTAAAGGATTGTGCAGCCACGTCTCGATCCCTGAGTCAACAGATGGGGACGTTTGCAAGACAACAACCATCTGCAGGAAGAGACCATGGCTACGGTTACCCTTGTCGCTGCATCACAGACAGGAGCGCCTGCGATGGTGTACTCAACGACGAACCTGGGTGCACGAATGGTAAACGTCATTTTTTTGGATAAATGCACGTTCTGTTTACAGAAGCATGATGGTCACATCCGTGTTTGGCGACATCGCGGAGAACGCACATTGGAAGCAGGTATTCGTCATCGCCATACTGGCGTATCACCCGGCGTGATGGTATGGGGTGCCATTGGTACACGTCTCGGTCACCTCTTGTTCGCATTGACGGCACTTTGAACAGTGGAAGTTACACATCAGATGTGTTACGACTCATGGTTCTACCCTTCATTCGATCCCTGCGAAACCCTACATTTCAGCAGAATAATGCACGACTGCATGTTGCAGGTCCTGCACGGGCCTTTCTGGACACAGAAAATGTTCGACTGCTGCCCTGGCCAATACATTTTCCAGATCTCTCACCAATTGAATACGTCTGGTCAATGGTGCCCGAGCAACTGGCACGCCAGCCACTACTCTTGATGAACAGTGGTATCGTGTTGAAGCTGAATGGGCAGCTGTGCCTGTACACGCCATCCAAGCTCTGTATGACTCAATGCCCAGGGGTATCAAGGCCGTTATTACGGCCAGAGGTGGTTGTTCTGGGTACTGATTTCTCAGTATCTATGCACCTAAATTGCGTGAAAATGTTATCACATGTCAGTTCTAGTATAATATGTTTGTCCAGTGAATACCCGTTTATGATCTGCATTTCTTCTTGGTGTAGCAATTTTAATGGCCAGTAGTGTAGATTCACAGATATGTTTGTGGCTCGAAGACTTCTTAAGTTATAGAACCCAGCATGTTTCCCTGGGCGGCGAGTGTTCATCAGAGACAAGGATATCCTCAGGAGTGCCCCAGGGAAGTGTGACAGGACCGTTGTTATTCTATATATACATAAATAATATGGAGGACAGGGTGGACAGCAACCTGCGGTAATTTTCTGATGACGCTGTGGTGTACGGTAAGGCGTTGAAGTTGAGTGATTGTAGGAGGATATAAGATGACTTAGACAAAATTTCTGTTCGTATGATGAATGGCAGCTAACACTCAATGTAGAAAGATGTAAGTTAATGCGGATGAGTAGGAAAAAGGAACCCGTAATGTTCCAATACAGCATTAGTAGTGTCCTGCTTGACACAGCCACAACATTTAAATATCTGGGCGTAACGTAACAAAACGATGTGAAATAGAAAGAGCATGTGGGGATTGTGGTAGGATAGACGAATGATTGACTTTGATTTATTTTGAGAATTCTAAGAAAGTATAATTCATCTGTAAAGCAGACCAGATATAGGATGCTAGTGCGACCTATTCTTGAGTACTGCTCGAGTGTTTGGGATCCCTACCTGATCGGATTAAAGGAAGATACCATAGAGGTTCAGAGATGGGCTGTTACATTTGCTACAGTTAGGTCCGAACAACACGGAAGTGTTACGGAGATGCTACGGTAACTCAAATCGGAATCCCTGGAGGGAAGGCGACGTTCTTTTCGAGGAACACTACTGAGAAAATTTATAGAACCGAGTTTTGAAGCTGACTGCAGAACGATTCTGCTGCCTCTAATATACACTGCGCGTAATGAGAACAAAGGTAGGATACGAGAAATTAGGCCTCATATTGTGGCATATAATAGTTGTTTTTCCCTCATTCTATTTGCGAACGGAACAGGAAAGGGAATGACTGGTGGTGGTACAGGGTATTCACCGCCATGCGCCCTAAGCTGGATTGCAGAGTATCGACATAGATGTAGCTGTAGGAGGCATTATTAGACCCCTAGTAATTAGATATCTGTTATACTTGCAGCAGAACCAGGAACTTCTATGTTACTCATTCCGTCAGTTGGTCAAATTTCTCATATCAGCGGTTTTTTTGGTTGGTCGGATGTGTTGGGAGGGAGGAGAGGCGAGTTATTACTGATTTATAGGTACTGAAATATATTTCAAAAACTGAATATTTGTGACAACATTTAGAAGTTAAAGTAAGTCAGAATGAAGAAAGTGCTGCTATTGAACCATATTAGTTTTCCTTTCGCCTTCGTCCTCATATGGTATCTTTTACTTCGCTTATCATGGGTTGACGGTAAAGATAATTTTCATTAGCATGAAATGTATAATACTAATTAGACAAGTTTCTGAGCCGTAGTTAATAAATGTATCCTCTATTGCAATGCAGTTTCTTCCTACATCTCAATACATATGCTTTAACATGGCCGAGAACTTAGTCTGAAGAAATGTGGTCTATTGTAGAGGCCTAGAATTCTGACGGAGACCCTGGTCTTAGTTAGGATTAGGATCCAAATTCTTCAGTAGCGAAGATTCCTCCTCGACTGACACTATTGTCTTGAGAGTGGACAGCAACTCGGTATTTTGCCACGAAAAGTACTCAGACAATGTTAGTGGGTGGGAGTTGGTAACACACTCTTCCTGCTTGCACTGGCAACGTGAAATTTGTAACGCAGACACTGCTAAAAGCCAGAAACATTTGTTGTTGTTTGCGTAACTGGCTTTAATTCAAAATTCAGTGATACATTTGATTTAAGTATATGTGTTATATATTGCGTGTGTTATAAGAGGGTATGAATAGTACGATTGAAACCAATTACTGATAATGACTAGGTACATGTGCTGTTGCATTAAATCGTTCCTTTTTATTTTACTACAGTTTCTAAATTTGTTCAAAATACGTAACAGTCCTTTCGAAACAATTTCAGTTGTTTTGAATAAAAGTCTTAAGGCGTCTCTGTGTAGGCTTATCAATTCAATTCAAACAAAAAAGAGTAGAAAATGTTCAACATTATAATTATTTTAATGAAATTACAAACGACTATGTTCCGAAAGTAAAATTTTGAAGATAGCTTTTAGCGAAATATGTGAGCCCAGTTGTGCACTGCGGATTTCATATTTCCTGTATGAAATGTTGAAAGAAATTGTCTTTGTCTCTGTTTGTAGACACGCACGTCTGCTAC
This sequence comes from Schistocerca piceifrons, assembly GCF_021461385.2. Lineage (NCBI taxonomy): Eukaryota > Metazoa > Arthropoda > Insecta > Orthoptera > Acrididae > Schistocerca > Schistocerca piceifrons. The sequence goes on along the minus strand of NC_060143.1, from coordinate 87,173,221 downwards.
GTCCGCATTGTTCACAGTTTGACAACAGCTTTCCCGAAGTTCTCACCTCGCAGCATACCGATGAAGGCTGTGGGAGTGTTTTCAAAGCCTTTGGTCACAGTCTCCCTGTACTTGATTTTACCCTCTCTGACCCATTTCGTCAGCTGGCTGACGCCCTCTTCAAAGCGGTCGTGATACCGCGCATGCGCGCAACCCTCCAGACGGAGCTGCTGCGCAAGAAATGTGAAGGGCAGGGTGACCAACTTCTGGTGCTCGAGGTCGTTGTACTGAGAGATGGCGCCGATCACGACGATGCGGCCGCGATACCGCATGTTGCTCATGACTGCAGTGCTTATGTCGCCTCCCACGTTGTCGAAGTACACGTCGACACCATCTGGGGCAGCCTGCTTCAGGGTGGTGGACACGTCTGTCTTCTTGTAGTTAAAAGCGTGATGGAAGCCCAGGTCCTCCTTCAGCCATTTCACCTGAAAACAAGAGACATTCGTCATGGGTGTATAAGATGCTCGATCGACTTATTTGCCTAGTTATCTGCAAAGCACAGTCTTATACTATAAAGCCTAAAGAACTAATTCTGTACATTTTCCGAAAACAAACTAGAACACTAGGAAGAGTTCCATGACGCGGTAGCTTATTCTCTGTCCCACTCACGCAGCGGAAAATTCCACTGCGCCACAACGTCACCATTCTAGACTGAGGTGACAAAAACCGTCAGATACCGATATGCGTATATGCAGATGGATACACAAGGGTAATCCCAAAAGTAAGGTATACTATTTTATTTTATAAGTACATAGACCTGTTTATTTCTACAATGGTTTACATCAGTTTACAGCTTGAACATGTAGCTATTTTTCGACTTAATCACCATTTCTGTCGATGCATTTTTGTAGACGCTGTTGTAGTTTTTGCATGCCCATGTCATACCAGGTCGCCGCCATGCTGTTCAGAAAGTTATGAACCTCTTCTTTCACCTCACTGTGGTCGACGGCCTTTACTTAACGACCGAGAATAGCGCCGCTTGCATATAGCTGTCAGTGCTAACAGACAAAAAACACTGTATGAACTAATGGCAAAAATCAGTGTTGGACGTACGATGAACGTGTCCTTAAGGACTTTGGTGGTAATAGGCTACGGTAGCAGATGACCAACGAAAGTGGCTTTGCTAACAGCACGACTTCGTCTGCAGCGGCTCTCTTGGGCTCGTGACCATATCGGTTAGACCCTAGACGACTGGAAAACCACGGAGTGGTCAGATGAATCCCGATATCAGTTGGCAAGAGCCGATGACAGGGTTCGAGTCTGGCGCAGATTCCACGAAGCCACGGATTCAGGACGTCAAAAAATGCACTGTCCAAACTAATGGTGGCTTTAACTATATGGGATGTGTTTACCACGATATGGTCTAGTCCAACTGAAACGCTTATTGACTGGAAATTGTTACGTTCGGCTACTTGGAGATCAGTTGCAGTCATTCATGGACTTCAAGTTCCCAAACAACGATGAAATTTTAATGGATAATGTTCCATGTCACTGGGATACAACTGTTCGCGATTGGTTTGAAGAACATTCTGGACAGTTCGAGTGAAAGATTTGGCCACACTGATCACCGACAAGAATCCCATCGAACATTTATGGATGGTAATCAAGAGGTCAGTTGGTGCAAAAACTCTTGAACAGGCAACACTTTCGTAAATATGGACGGCTATAGAGGCAACAGGGCTCACTATTTCTGCAGGTGATTTTCCAACTACTTGTTGAGTCCATTCAACGGAGTTTTGCTGCACTATGTCGGAAGAAAGGACATGCGACATGATATTAGGAGCTATCCCATGAGATGTGTCACCTCAGCGTATGGTAAGGACTTGCAACGATGCACAGGCGTTGCTTTATCAGCCGTACTGAAAGCAACAGAGACATCATTGAGGAAAATACTGTAAAATGTTTAGTATGTAGAGAAGCAGCCTACTCACGCCGTAATAAATGCACATCAGTCTTTCCATTGTGTGCCAGCCAGTCCGCTGTAACTAGCTCTGACGCCATAAATGTTGCGCAATACTTTAAAAATCAAGTAAATAACCTAAAATGTTTCTAGCATGTCAGGAGTAATACTAAATTAATGTGTGTTGAATATCAGTTCGATAACTTTAGCCATTTTCGAAATTTGGACATTTGTCTCTAAAAATCATTGGCGCAACAGAAAAGAGCTAGAGACTTCAAAATTTATAATTAGATTCCTTTTTCATAAATATTTAATAGAAACAGTGTTCTGTATCTCACAAATTAAGATTTTAATTGAAATTCATGATTTTCTGGTTTTTGTCTTAAAAATTAAGGAAGCAAGATAGATTAAGTAGGCTAATAAATAAGGCTAGGATGTTTATATTTAAGCAGAATGGAGATCCGCTATAACCATAAAGAAGTTTCATTTGAATAACTATAAAACTATAGCGATAGCGTATCTCCAAAGGGCCAGTTCAGAGCTCGCCTACTGCGTGCAGGGTAATTAAATTAATTCTCTCGCCCAAAATATTTAACTTAGCCACGTCAAACTTTTATTATGATTACTTACCTGTGTGCTGAATGCACATTTAAATTAAGAGCTTCATCGGCCATCAGCAAAAGAAGCTATGATTTATTCAATAACTTAATGTGGTGCCTAGCGGCTAATCGGGAGAGCCGATTTGATCAGGCGTTCCCTTAGCCGTCCGCACCGCGGCTTTATATATAAGAACGCTGCGTGAGGAAGGAAGGCCCCAGTTCTCTCCAGACGTTGAATAGCACGCCATCTGTGTCGGGAGTCACGTCGCGCCGGTATCATTGCTACAAACAGCCTCGGATGCCGTATTAAGTTACTCGGGATACGCGTAACCATGACATCATTTTCGAGTGAAGTGTTAATTCTGGGATGACTTCAATTATCGATCTTCAGTTTGCGTATTGTCGTATTTTCACGTGCCGCCGCGGGACAAACATTCTACCATTATTTAGCGCGGCGTTTGATGAACCTAATCATCAAATTGTGGCGAGCATTCATTTAAACATTTAATTTGGACATTTATAGTTGCATCAGCGCATTAGACTCTGAACTGCTCTGTTAGTTAGATTGTGTGGATTCTTTTGTTTTCATCTGTGACTTTCAGAATACAGAACGTTTTTTCACGACCGTTTTTGATTATAAATCCCAGACAATCTCCTAAATTCATCAGAGCTATAAGCTGTAACTATAAGTGTATTCTCAGATGAAGTGGGCACTAGGAATTCTAATTACAGGCTTCAAGTTTTGCTGTAATCACTTTCTGGTTGCCAATGTTGTAGTTAGAGAGCCAGTGTTGAGAACGGCAAACAACAGCATAATCAATAGGAACATTTATATAACAATTAATTCCACCCGCCGCCCCTCATATGGATAATCGGCCGGGAAGTGTTTCAACTTTGAAACATTTATGCAACAGTAAACAATCAATTTTCCTAACCTCCGCCCCACATACGGTGCATCGGCCGGGAAATACGACTGAGTAAAAGTGAAAGTGATTTTTAAATATTCGTATTCGCGAGTGAAATGCGACACGCAGCTGAGTAATAGAACAGTGAAAGTGTTACGTGTGCATGTGGACGACGCAATTGGATTAACGACGCATCTGGATTGACGGAGCTGGCACTGAGTCCAGCGGCACTGCCGGCATTGTGAGAAGCCAGTTTCGCTACACCGCAGTCATCCGCCGGAGCAGCCGGAGCCGCGCCTGCAATTGCGGGCCACGCAAGCACACAACAGCCATCGGAGTGCCCTCTGCAATTCAGCGAGCTTTGTCGCATCAGTAATCCTGGTACACCACGCCGGCAACGCCATATGTCGTGCAGAAGGAACTAAGTTAAGTGAAAAGCTGTTAAAATTTTTACTAACCTGCACTAAAACACTGTCGGCGATGGAACCGCCAAAAGAAACTGAGGTTAAACTTAAATCAGAACCTATGTCTGTTGAAGGAACTGTAAATCCAGACAACGGTTCAAGTGTAAATATGCATGAAAATAGTAATGTTAAAGTGAAATATGAAGTATTGTCTTCTGAGAGTAGTGTGGGAAGGGGCAATGATTCAATAATAGAGACCCCTGTAGTAAAGCAGAAAGTGTTAATATATTGGATGATAGTTTCTCTGTTGAATTTAAAATGTATCAGTCAACAGAGGTGGTAGAGTTTAAGAAGGAGAAGTTAGATATGACTAATCAATCAGAAGTTTCGTTTAGTTTTGATGATTCTGGTGTTGGAGCTAGTTTTTTGTCTCCTGAGTGTGATAAAAAGCCAGCTAGTGAGCAACCAAAGAAGCTGGGGCTATTGATTTAAATGTTATATTACAAGCAATAGCTGCCAGTAATGCAAAAATGTCAGCCAATAATGCTAGAATGACAGCTGAATTAAAGTCTGAGATTGTGACCAGCCAAACAAATTTTAATAAACGATTGGAGGTAATGGACGATACCTTCAAGGCTGGTTGCAATAAGTTGAAAGAGGATCTGGACAGCTTGAATTATAAAATTGATTACAATCATGAGGATATTAAGAAAAATGTTGCTCAACAATTTTCTGAAATGTATAAAACAGTAAAATCCGAAGTTGCTGACGTTCGCAGAGACTTCCAAATGGAAGATGCGAAGCTGGAGCACAAGTTAACAGAAAAGATCGAGGCGGAATCTGAACTGTGCTCAGATAGGTTTAAAGATGTTAATATAGAAGTAAACATATGTCAAGCAGAAGTAGATGCAATCAAAACTGATACTACTCATATTGTGCAAAGAGTAGATAATGTTGAAATGAGAGTATAAAATATCAGTACTAACATTGCTAACATTGAGAGTAAAGTAGCTTCAGTAACTTCTGGTAATGGTAGTATACAACAAGTTGTAGCTGCAAACGCCGCTTTTATCGGGTGTCGGCAGTTCCTGCAGTTCGATCCAGATAAAAATATCCACCCGCTAGATTTATGGAACGATTTTGAAGATGTGATTCCACCAACTTGGTCTGAACGAGAGAAAATCTCATTTATTAGAAGCCATTTAGCAGGTGACGCCATGTGTTGGTCAGCTGATGTTATGTTGAAATGTAAAACAATAGCGGAGTTTAAAACAGCTTTCATTAATGAGTATTGGTCTAGCAATAAGCAAAATGAAGTGTTGAGAGAATTTTGGAGTGGAAAACGCTTCAATGCAGGCAAGGAATCTATTAAAGAGTTTGCTAGGTCATGGATTTCACGTTTGTCACATTTGGCCAAAAAGCTGAAACCTGAAATGATTATACTAGGTCTTGAAGCCAAACTGCCATGGTATTGGCAAACTAGAATTATATCTGCCCCTAGAGACAATCTGGATCATTTCATTGAGTATCTGGAACGTGTAGAACGTGTTGCTGCCAATGAGGAGCAAGCACGTAATAACAGAAATGCTAATAACAATAGTAGTAATTTTAAGAACGAGCAGAATGGCAACGTAAACATCAAAACAGTAGGTGTTCGCCATCCTAAGAGAGGTAGGAAATGGAGAAATAATTATCAGAACCAACAATGGCATCAAAATGATAATAATTTTGTTCCAAACAAAATTATGCACGTAAACAACAGTACGGAAAGCAATGCTATGCCAGTTAACTATAATGAAAATAAAGGAAACAGTAGTAGGCCGAGGCAGGAAAACTAGTTCCCGTCTATGAGGACACTGGCGCTCACCAGGCGGTTACTTTTCCTAAGCCAGTGGTTACGGGAATTGGTAAGACAGATCAGAATACTCAGACTGAACATGTGGATGAAGAGTCGGTAGCATCCAAGAATACAGCAGAAATATTAAATCACTCACAGTATTTGATAGATACCGTGTTAGAGACGCTTTCGCAGTGGGAAGAGAAAGAGAAGGCGCAGCAGTGTAACGGTAGGGAAGAGCTACAAAATACTGAATTGTCAGGTGAAGAAGCAGAAGAAATTCATGCTTATATTTACGATGAGGATGATGTGCTCTTATCTAAAGTGCCTGTGCAGGAGGTTGATAATGTACTAGTAGATTTAGGACAGGAGATAAGTGAGAATGCAGAGGGTAGCCTGTTGGGGGTCGATGAACCCAGTAGCTGTGACCAGGAGAAGGAACCTGACGATAATGGTGAAAGTGTTTTAGCTGTAACTAGTGTTATGCCCGGTCTGGAGGCGCAGAATCGCTCAGACTACAGTAATTTGGGTTATGTTCAGCAAACTAAGTGTAATGAAGTCGTGTGGTGTTTCGATTTGAAATTAATAGACCGACTGGAAAAGGCAGCTGAAAATGTAATTCAGGAAACCCCTACACACTTTGACCCAAGTGTAATGAAGACAGATGTCGACCACTTTAGTTGGAGACAAATCCAAAAGGAACTATTGGATGAGTTTGAGGAACCACCTGTACAGCCTAGAATAAGCCACCCTATAATAATAGTGAATATGTTTGGTATCAATGTACGTTGTCTCTTAGACAGTGGAAGTGAAGTGAGTGCGATATCTCAGTCCTTCTTTGATGCATTACCTGGTAAAGACAAGCTTACAGCAATGAGGGTATCATGACTAAGAATAATTGGTGCTACTGGCAAGGTGTCAAAAACAGTAAAGCAAGAAGCTTTGCTGCCCTTTAACATTAATGGTAATTTAATTGATCATCCATGTTTAATTGTAAACAATCTCAGTATTGAGGTTTTAATTGGCATAGATTTCTTGTCGAAATATCAGAGTGTTGTTGACTTTGAAAGAAGCCAGTTAAAGATGGTCTTGCCAATAATCGGAGTAATTACAGTACCTTTTAGTGATAAACATATAGTAACTAATGATGAAACCTGGGAGCTGCCTATACGAGTTCTGAAAAATAGGAGGTATTGGGACGAAGGTGTTAATCTTAGTAAAAATAAGCCGAACACAGAAGAAGAAGAAGCAATTATTTTAGACAAAATAGAAGCTAAATTGCAGGAAATCGATAAAATTTCAGCTAATCAGAAGGAAGAACTGAGACAGGTTTCAAAAGGCATCATAAGGTATTTTCAGATCGACCTGGCGTGGTCAATGGTTATGAATGAACTCTGTAGGGAGGAGGTTGTTCTGTAACCTCTACACAGTGTGGCAGCTGTGCAGTCCCAGCTGTGTGAGATCTTCTTTCCTCTTCAGGTCTCACTCATTCTTCATCTTTCCTATCTACCATAGTTTCGACTCCTCCTTTGCAATACAAAAATTTTCCGTCATGGTTATCAAGCCATGAGTTCTGTAACCATTCTATCTACCGATTAGTGAAGAAAAATACCTAATGTGACAAACCTAACAGTGACATAAACAATAGAGAAGTATGATGTAATTAAGATGCAAAGGTGTTTGAGTAACAATTATGCATAGAACCCTGGTAATATAGTAAGTACGAAGTGTTGTTTTATTGGAAATGGTTCCACAATAATATTTTAAAAAGATATACAAATTCGTGTACAAGCAGGATCTGAAGTGGTAGTGAAACCTAGTGTATGCATTAGAGCTAACTAGGAAATAGTAAGAGAGAGTGCTTAGTGTTATGAAAAATATGCAGACAAGTTGTAAGAATAAAGTCACCTTGTGTAGCAAGGAATGGCAGTGTAATAGAATTAAGCAGTGTTTGTGGTTGAGACGTGAATGACACGTCCCTGAAGTATTTATAAGGTTGGAGCTGGCCGTTATTTGGTGTAGTGTGTGACAGGACACACCTACATGTATTGAGGTTATGAGTTGGAGGCGTGAATGCGACCATAGGTACCCTTATGTTAGATGAGACAGAGCAGCTCATGGTGTCCTACAGGTTTAAGGAATTTAGCATTACGCTCGTCCATAATTACTTAATGCACTTTAGTGGTAGGTCGAGAGAGACTACCTGTGGTTTCAGCGTCTGATCAAGTGGAAATGGATTGCCACGTGAGCAAACTGATCAGCTGCAATACACTATGGATATGAAATAAATGTGCTATCCTGTGCTTTAAATTTTAATGGAGTGAGTATTACTTAAGTACATACACTAGCAACATAATTGAATAACATAATGGCAGACGTGAAACATTATTGATAGCTCAGCATAAATACACTTAAATGAAGTAAGTACGTTATTGCAGATGTGGAACTGACACAGCAGCAGAGGACCAATAAGTGGATTTAGTCGTCAACTAAACGTAGTGTGTTTTGAACACTCAGAACTGTACTATTACCACAAGTTACTCACATGTACAAAGAAGCTGAGAAGACAACTACTAATCAAATATACTCATACTATCTCTAAGAATAAGGTAATCGGAGATGAGTCAGCTAAGTAAATAAAATACAAATGTATCAGAAATGTACCGAGCATTGGTTCAGTGTTCCGGCCCAGAAATAATAAATTCAGATTAAATAGGATTTATGATTGTATGCTTTGAGCATAAATTTTCTCTAGTACGTCACTAACGGCGTTTGAAGCCATTTGTTTACCGATTTTATGACAGTTAAGTAACCACGAGAGTAAAATTGAAAAGTTCTGTTAACTTTGTTCCAGTAACATACTGGAAGATAAAATGTATATATCCCCATTTCATTGTGACCCACCCTTAGATATTAAGTGAACAGAGTCTGAGGCACTCTTTTTGTTTGTTCTACAGGACAAACCAGATAATGGCAGCCTGGTAGCTGCGTGAAAATGTGGAGTGACTTGGACACAACTCACAGTGACCCCTCCCCCTTTCCCCATGTAATTTAGAGTGAATGTGAAGGACGCACACCATAGCAACTTCCCCTCCTCTACCCTTGTGAATGGAAGTGTAGGACGCCAGCCAAAGTGGCTACAACCACATGTGTAAAAATGATTTGTAAAATTCTCTTTCAGGTTTAGAAAAGACTGATAAGATATAATCATCTGTTTATGTGTCATGAATTGTGTTAATTTCTTTGAATTGGTGTATGTAAGCATGTATTTAATGTATTTAAGATTTTCATAATTTTATATATTTTTATGTGTTTGTTTGTCTAAGGCAATATGTATGCCAAAGTGTTTCATTGATTTTGCTTAAATTTTGAGGGATAATATTGCGTAAGAGGCAGTGAACATGCCTGTAATTTAAATAATTGAAGTAGGTAATCAGTTTTCTTTTAATATTTCTATATGTTTACATTTCAATTTTAAATTTTCATAGGGAATTAAGCTGTACTCTTGCTTCCCTTTTTGTAATTAATTTTTTTTTCGTTCATTAACATTCAAAAACAAAAAAATTAAGTAGAGGGTGATGTAGGGAAGCAGCCTACTCACGCCGTAATAAATGCACATCAGTCTTTCCATTGTGTGCCAGCCAGTCCGCTGTAACTAGCTCTGACGTCATAAATGTTGCGCAATATTTTAAAAATCAAGTAAATAACCTAAAATGTTTCTAGCATGTCAGGAGTAATACTAAGTTAATATGTGTTGAATATCAGTTCGATAACTTTAGCCATTTTCGAAATTTGGAAGTTTTTCTGTAAAAATCATTGGCGCAACAGAAAAGAGCTAGAGACTTCAAAATTTATAATTAGATTCCTTTCTCATAAATATTTAATAGAAACAGTGTTTTGGATCTCACAAATTAAGATTTTAATTGAAATTCATGATTTTCTGGTTTTTGTCTTAAAAATTAAGGAAGCAAGATAGATTAAGTAGGCTAATAAATAAGGCTAGGATGTTTATATTTAAGTAGAATGGAGATCCGCTATAACCATAAAGATGTGAGAAGTTTCATTTGAATAACTATAAAACTATAGCGATAGCGTATCTCCAAAGGGCCAGTTCAGAGCTCGTCTACTGCGTGCAGGGTAATTAAATTAATTCTCTCGCCAAAAATATTTAACTTAGCCACGTCAAACTTTTATTATGATTACTTACCTGTGTGCTGAATGCACATTTAAATTAAGAGCTTCATCGGCCATCAGCAAAAGAAGCTATGATTTATTCAATAACTTAATGTGGTGCCCAGCGGCTAGTCGGGAGAGCCGATTTCATCAGGCGTTCCCTTAGCCGTCCCCACAGCGGCTTTATATATAAGAACGCTGCGCGAGGAAGGAAGGCCCCAGTTCTCTCCAGACGTTGAATAGCACGCCATCTGTGTCGGGAGTCGCGTCGGGTCGGTATCATTGCTACAAACAGCCTCGGATGCCGTATTAAGTTACTCGGGATACGCGTAACCATGACATCATTTTCGAGTGAAGTGTTAATTCTGGGATGACTTCAATTATCGATCTTCAGTTTGCGTATTGTCGTATTTTCACGTGCCGCCGCGGGACAAACATTCTACCATTATTTAGCGCGGCGTTTGATGAACCTAATCATCAAATTGTGGCGAGCATTCATTTAAACATTTAATTTGGACATTTATAGTTGCATCAGCGCATTAGACTCTGAACTGCTCTGTTAGTTAGATTGTGTGGATTCTTTTGTTTTCATCTGTGACTTTCAGAATACAGAACGTTTTTTCACGACCGTTTTTGATTATAAATCCCAGACAATCTCCTAAATTCATCAGAGCTATAAGCTGTAACTATAAGTGTATTCTCAGATGAAGTGGGCACTAGGAATTCTAATTACAGGCTTCAAGTTTTGCTGTAATCACTTTCTGGTTGCCAATATTGTAATTAGAGAGCCAGAGTTGAGAACGGCAAACAACAGCATAAATAATAGGAACATTTATATAACAATTAATTCCACCCGCCGTCCCTCATATGGTTAATCGGCCAGGAACTGGTTTAACATTCTACAAACCTAACATTTATATAAACAACATAAAATTGACATAATTCCACCCGCCGCCTCACAAGTACACTTACAACTGTCTACAGCTGTATGTACGTGTATAAGACCATGCCCAACCCTGAGATTGTGATTACTTAGAAAGTGTTGAAACAGGTGAAGGTAAAGTACCCATCCAATTAGAACACAACCTGTCAGCCAGTAAGCATTTGAGCGGGATACAGTAGGCACCCTTTGTCAGAGACGGACAACTGCTCCCGACGTCAGAAGTGTTTAAATAAATTTAAAACGTTGTATGTATGTGAGGATAACGCTCAGATAGAGTGGACTGATACCGTGTTAGGTCTCTGGACTCGTTTTCAGAGGGATGACGACTGAATTCCCCGTCGACCATCCACATTTATATTTTCCGTGTTTTCGTAAATGCTTAAGGAAAATTCTGGTACAGTTACTATGAAAGGCTACGGCTGGCTTCCTTCCCCAACCCGTACCTGTCACCTATTTTTAATGAAGTCATTGTCAACAAGATGATATGTTGTCAAATCTTCTTTCCTTCCTTCCTGCGATGATGCTCACAAGTGTAAGTTACTTTATTACATACCAGCAGTGGCACTTATATCGACAGTGCGTGAAAGTACCATCCCAGTGGTTCATGATATAATACATGCCAGTGACTATACATGGAGGTGTGTGTAACTAACGTTATATGGGTTTATTTTGATGAGTGGTTACTGCTCTGGTATGTCTAATAAAAGGTCCATGAATTTGCAAAAGCAAATGAACATCTGTATCGAAGTACTGAAACTGGGCCGGTAACCTCGCAATACTACATATATGGCCACCAAAAGCACCGTTTCACACGAAGTCTATCTGCCCAAAATCCGCCCAAGTCGTGGAGAGAGTGTTGATAATCATTGAGGTTTTGTGAGAAGTGTAAAAGGTTGTTTTGCCGTTACTTCCATGTTAATGATTTAGAAAGTTTCAGTAAATATACTTATACAAACCAGTCCCTTCTGTCAATATTCCAAAAAGGATATTAGAGTCAGCTACAATTTAACAGCTGTTACAGAATTTTCAAACATTGTGAGAGAAGTTAAGCATAGAGTACTGTGTACTGGACAATGACTGTTGCAGGTCAGTGAAATTAATTACTTGGAAAGCTCATACGTGAAGAATAATGTAAGATTGTGAACTGTACATGATGTTGTCCATCAGAAATTAAGTACTTGAACTATGATTGACATCCAACAAAAGATTCATTTTAATAATTAATATACTTCTTGGGACATATCACTGAGTTCGTTTATTATTTAGACTGTATTGTTGGAAAACTAAGTAATTGTTTCGAAAAGGTAATTTAAAACTGGAAGTTCAACATTGAGAACATCATTGAGACATTATGAATAGCAGTAAACTGGTACTAACAATAATTTGATTGTGTTCTACTTCCAGCTTTAGCGTTAGATGTATCACTAGATTGTCTTCCAGCATTTTTTAACACAGACGTCTACGAAGGAATTATTAACATACGAGGGTTGGAGCTTAACTAGTGGCAACTATTTATTCACAACCGATACAAAAGAGTTACGTGTTTGCAATTGTTACTGTCCCTCAAAGTAGTCACCAGCGTTATGTAGAACCCGTTCCCAAGAATGTGGAAGGCGCAATATACCGTTAGCAGAGTCTGTTCTGTTGATGGTGCGAATGGGGCGATATAAAGTTGTGGTGATTCTCGTGTACGACTGTGATGGTGTTATCCTAACGCATTACGTTCCTCCACAGCAGACCATCAATTCACAGTACTACTGTGCGTTTTTGGATCATCACCTGCGACCAGCTTTGCGAAAGAAGCGGCGACACTTTCTGCTCAACCCACCAATCATTTTGCATGATAATGCTCGGGCGCATACAGCGCAAGCTATGGCTGCTCTGTTCGGTCGATGGGACTGGGAAGTACTGTACCATCCACCATACTCCCCGGACGTAGGTCCTTGTGACTTTGATGTGATTCCGAAGATGAAAGAACTGCTTCGTGGCATTCGCTTCAGAACTGTTCCAGAGATTCGACAGGCAGTAGACCGCCCCATTCGCACCGTCAATAGAGCAGGCTCTGCTAACGTTAAACTACGCCTTCCACATCGCTGGCAACGCGTTCTTCACAACACTGGTGACTACTTTGAAGGACAGTAATATGTGCAAACATGTTATTCTTTTGTATCTGTTGTGAATAAATAGTTGCCACTATTTAAGTTCCAACCCTCGTAAAATCAGAAAAGTTAACCAGGGGATTTTTAAAACTAGAAAGGAATAATAGATTTCAAGATATAAAGCACTGAGGGTTGCATGCCAGGCACAAGAACGACATATTTATTGAGAAAGTGGGTAGTGGTACATGGTCAACCTTTTGTTACAAGGAAGTGACTGTGGAGCTGTAGAAGGAAACATACGAAAAATTTTCTTGAGAGGGTAAAGGCGATAGTGTCCAGTTGACACAGTCATACTTACCTCTTAATTTAGTAGTAGTTCAGTGAGTGATAGGTGGGAAACTCGTACCTTCAAGAATCAAAAAGCGCACTACTCATTATGGGGAACATATTCAAATATGACGCCGCCAACAATGATGATCACAAACTGAGGGCCAAAGAATGTGAAGGCTACACCAGCACCACCCCTAGTACATTCGGTATCAATACTCCCACGGGACCTTAGGATTGTTTTGTATAAAATTCTGCTACATACAGGTTTTTATATGTGACAGTTGTCAGGGGAAACATGGCCAATACACGTACTGATTGTCTAATGCGGAGGGTGGGGGGTGGGGGTTTAAATGGAGCTCTGAAGCTAGATTAGTACATACCATATAGTATTTCTTAATCTACATATGCATCATACTCCGTAAGCTACCTAACGGTTTGTGACGGAGGTACTTCTGGTACCATGGGAGATCCGCACTTCTCTGTTCCAATCGCGAATGGCGCGTGGGAAGAATGGTTGTCGGTAAGACTCTGTATTAGTTCTAATTTCTCGAATTTTCTTGTAGTGGTCATTTCGCAAGATGTATGTTGAAGGAAGTAATATTTTGTCTTCCCGAAAAGGCTCTATCGAAGTTTCGATAGTAAGCCTCATCGAGATGCACAGCTCCTGTCTTGTAGCGTGTGCCACTGGAGTTTTTTGAGCACGCCTGTAACGCTCTGGCGCCGACTAAACGATCCCGTGACGAAACCCGCCACTCTTCGTGGATGTTCTCTGTCTCTTCTATCAGTCCTACCTGGTGGGGATACCACTACTTACCAACACTACTGAAGAATCGGTCGCTTCGTGGGTGAGTTACATTTCCTCAAGATTATTCCTACAAATCTCAGTGTGGCATCTGCTTCTCCTACTATTTGTTTTATACGGCCATTCCACGTAAGATCAATGTGGATAGTTACTACTAAATATTTTACAATAGACACGGTTCCCAGCAAATCGCCACAATTGCGTAGTTGTACAGTGATCTACATCTTTTCCTATGTATGCGCGATATGTTACATTTATTTACGTTCGTGGTGAACTGCCACAACCCGTACTATTCATTAGTCCTCTGTAGGCCCTTTTGCAAATCTATACTGTTGTCTGGCGTTGCTACTTTCTTGTAGACAACCATATCATCTGAGAACAATCTTAAGCAGCTTCCGATGCCTTTTACTAGATCATTTATAATCATTGTAAGGAGTAACGGCCCTGTCACACTTGCTTGGGGTACTCCGGAAATTATCTTTATATCCATCGGTTTTGTTCCGCTAAGAGCGAAGCATTGGGCCCTGTGTTGAATCCAGTCGCAAATCTAGTCCGATACTCGGTAAGTTCGTCTTTTTTTCACTAAACTGCAGTGCGGGACGGTGTCGATTGCCTTCCTGAGCAGCCTTGTCTACAGCGTTAGATCTCGTGGAAGAACAGAGGAAGCCGAGTTTTGCGAGATATCTGTTTGCGAAATCCATGGTGATTTTTATGGAGGAGATTTTCGTTCTCGAAAAAGGTAATAATTTTTCAGTATACAATATATTCCATAATTCTACAGCACATTGACGTCAACGATGTAGGCCTATAATTATTCGCATCTGTCCTACGACCCTTCTTGAAAACGCTGTACCCCAATCACTAGGCACCCTTCTTCGAGAAACAGCTCCTACAAGGTGAGAAAGTTCTTCCGCATAATCTTCCTGAAGTCCTGTAGGTATCTCATCTGGTCCTGATGCCTTTGCACTACCAAACGATTGTAGTTTCTTTCCCATTGCGAGATCAGTTTCCTCAGTATTTGCTATTTAGACGTTCGAACGATAGTTGAAAGGAGAGACCATGTTGCAATCTTCCACGGTGAAACATCCAAAAGGTCCTACTTCAGTATGTCGTCCTTTTCTCTGCTGTCTTCCGTTTCGGTGCCAGAAAGGTCACTGAGTGAATGGAAAGAGGATTTCGAACCTCTTATTGAATTCACATAAGACCAAATCCTAGAGTTTTTATTCATATCGGTTGACCAAATGTTTCTTTCAAAGTCATTGTACTCTTCGCTCATTGATCTCCTTACGCTCATTTTCGCTTCGTTCAGCTTAATTTTGCCAGTTAGGTTTTGACTTCTTTTGAATCTGAGATGAAGATCTCCTTGTTCACGCAGCAGTTTTCTAGGACCGCTATGAAACCGCGGTAGGTCTTTCCAATCCCTTACGACATTGCTCGGAACACACTTGTCTAAGGCATATTGACCGAAGCTTTTGAATTTTTCCTATTCGTGCTCTAGATTTCCGTCCTCAGCAATGAATATTTGATGCTAACTACTCAGATACTTAGCAACTTGCATCCTGTCGCTCTCGCTAAGCAAAAATATTTTCCTTTTTTCTTAGCATTCCCTGTAAAATTCGTGTTCATAGTTAATATCACAGCTTTATGATTACTGATACCTTCGTCTACGTTAAGTGATTCGATAAGTTCAGTTTCAGGTTTGTTTGTTGCTAGGGCGTCTTAGACGTTCACAAGTTGGTTCTCGTATTATCTGCTAGGAGTAGTTTTCGGACAAGACATTCAGAATAATGTCACACGAATCCCTGTCTCTGGCACCAGTTTTGATAGCACGACTCTCCTATTCTATACCTGGCAAATGGAATTCATCCCCTATTACAACGGCATGATCAGGAAAATTACTAACGACATTCTATAAATTCTATCTGAACCACTCTATCACTACAGCTCCTGACGCAGGCGGTCTGTAAAAGCACCAGATTACCATTTCAGACCGACCACTGATGCTAAACTTCACCAAGATCAATTCACATTCCGTGATAACGTCGCTAGGTATTGTAGAATTATTTACTAAAATAAAAAAGCTGCCAACTATCCTTAAGATTAATATTACAATTTGAACTTAGGATTTCGGTGGTGCTCACTTCCGATTTAAATGAACTTTCTGTTCCTAATACTATCTGGACAGTATAGTCTTCAATAAGCGATACTAATTCTGGAGCCTTTCATTGGGCGCTCCTGTAGTTTACTAATATCAAATAGAGCGAGTGAGAAGGAAAGGTACATGGTTTGAGGGGTGATAGTATTACAGATTCTGAACAAAAACTTCATATGGACATATCCCATATTCCGAATGGTTTCCGAGGTTGGACACATTTAGTTTCACCTTTGTACGGTTTTCTTGAAAACCATACCCTCGAGCGAAAACGTGTAACAGTACAAAGTTAAATTACATTAAATTTCCTTCAAAAAATATCCTATTCACTTTTTCTCCAGGACTAATAGTTAGCGCGAGTATACTGAAAATCTCGCAGGCCAATTTGAGGTAGTTTCCCGACTTGACAGACCACATGTGTTCTTTATCAAAGCGTTCGTCTCAATTGCCTCTGCGCTACTATGGCATGTTGTAAACAGTGACAGTCTTTGAATAATACAGAAAATAAATAACAATGTGCATTAAATGTGTTCTGCCTTGGGAACCATTCGGAATAGAGCATATGTCCTTATGAAGTATTTTGTTCAGAATCACTAGTATTACCATCCCTCAAAGCATGTACCTTACCTCCTGACTCAACATGTATTAACCCTTTCCATATCCGATCTGGAAGGACAAGTATTCTCTGAGATCGTCGTGGCTGATGTAACTTCGATACATGTGCAGGCCACATGTATTTCGCTACCTTAGTAGCCGCATCCCGCGTTTACTGTCTGACTGACCTATGATGGGGAAACTTATACCTCTCCACCTGATAGCGTAGGTGGGGAAATTAGCAGCCGTTACCGTCACAGACACCCACTAGTTTAGACCTTATACTCTGGTGAAACTCCAACTGGTAACAAGAGTACCTTATATCCAAGAGAAGACCATGTGATCGGCCAGTGACTTGTGAAAGAGCTCTAGATCATCACGCAACTGATATATCAGCAACTTGAGCACAAGGGTGTTGCTGCACAACGCTGCCATACGCCCACACCTGCTGCTGGATTAGTGTTCTACCTTCCAGCGTACTAAGGTAACTTTCGTGTATATTTTGGGCCAGGAAAAAGACAATAGTACAGTACCATCGAGAGCATCTGGAAGAACAACAACTAGGACTGCAACGCCACCATATGGCCACACCTGCTGCTGGAATACGTTCTATCTTCCAAGATATTAAGTCAAACCATGTGGCCATTAGTTTCAAATAAAAGCAGTATCATCAAGAACGTCCTCAAGAACAATCAACAGGACTACCTTTCATAACTGGAGAAAGCCAAGGCTTCTTGATGAGAATATTCCAAAATCAGCCAAACATTCCTCAGCTGTCGCTAGGTGATGGCAGCAAGCCTCGTCGCCAAGAACCGTGCAGAAGAAACGATTCAACCTGACAGAACTCCTGAGGGAAACTTGAACCACGTTAGCAGCACGAATAATCTAGAATCACATAACAATAAGATTATTCAAACGGCATTCGTGTTTCTTCTTGTTTTACTTCTTCTTCTTCTCTCGTTTCCTAAATGTTTGCATAGAGTGTATCTAAGGCGGGGCTTGATTAACAATCAGGTATTATTCTAATTGAATGGGGGAAATCGCTCGAAAACAATACATCGTTAATCAATTAGGAACACTCCATTTTGGGCGAGATCGCCTCCCTGTGTCTCCAAAGTGCCACCTTAAAGCTCTCCGCTATCCAGACAGTTGCGACCGGTACCTCTGTTTCAGGATGGGGAATATTATCCTCGCTACTCAACACCTGTATCTATACACAACTAAAGAGCTAAGTAACATATACCTTGGCGTCGGTTCCGGCGAATCCGATGACAGTACAGCCCTTGATGCGCGCTATCTGGCCCACTACGCTGCCGACAGCCCCGGCAGCGCCAGTGACTGCGACCACCTCTCCTGGCTTGGGTTTGCAGATGTCCAGCAGCGGGAAGTAGGCGCTGTTGCCTGGCATACCTAGGACTCCCAGGGACAGCGACAGAGGCAGGTCCCCCAGGTGTGGCACCAACCTGGTCGGCTTTAGGTATAGGGGGGGCTCTGGCCTGCCGGAGCCCACATCGGCCACCGTGCGGTCACGCCACCCCCAGTACGCCACGACGTGCCGCCCCACTGGAAAGCCAGGAGCACGGCTCTCCACGATCCGCGCCACCTGTGGGCAGGCCTCTGCATTACACCATCACACTGCTGCGCTAACACAAGACAGTTGTGCAAGTAACAAGGTCCTTTGATCTTCCTGGAAATACGTTAGTAAATCTCTCCATGATACTCAGCACCTTTGCTGCAACATCTGGCAGTGTAGTTCTGTTAGCGTCTAAATAACACTGTTGTTCTCGATAAATGAACCTGTGTCAAAATATGCCACAGTTAGGCCTACAATTCTAGATAGTTCATCACAAATAAGAGAAATCGCGTCTACAGAGATGGTCTCATTGTGAAATTCCCTCCCACTTACACCACTTCCAGTGGGGCAAATCCGACATAGTAGCAGTAATATACAGTTAAATCGCTCCCAAATACTCACTGCCTTCACATGTCCGGATGGTTTACTAACGCATCCCAACAATACAATTCTTCCTGTCTCACTGTTACAGCTGATGACAAAATACTACGTCCTACTATCCCATCAGTCCAAAACATTTCAAGACTGGATTCAGAAAAAAAATAGAAAAAAGTTAAGATGGTTGTTTTGTGCCTCAGTTGACATGTATAGCCTCCCAAAGAACGTTCATACACCTATGTGAAATGGTGAGAAAAGTACTTCTTTGGGATGTTGCTCACCTCGCTCTGCACATTGGATTGAATGTCGGTTACATCAAAGCATTGAACCTTGATGTGAATTTATGCACTTTGTCGTTTTGTGATAGATCACCTGTCATGAATTTTTCCAAAAAATGACTGTCCAGGTTTTGCATTTCAGTCATGTCACAGTTGGTGCCACACATTTTTGTTCTTCTCTAAGAATGTAGGTGTAGCTTAGACTCTGTATATACTCTTATCTTCTTCAAAACATTGATGAGAACGTCAGGGAACACTTCATTTGGAGCTGTTGCACCACTGCAATTTCTAGCACAATAACATTGGAAACAGGACGTTTGCGCGACCACTACTAAAAGGGGAAAGGGAAGGCAAGTAGGCTTCAAAAATTCGATTTTCAGATTTTAGCATATTTGAAATGCCTGGTCTTTCCTGCGTGAGACAGTTTTGTTTTATACAAATAGGACAATTTTTTCGTGACATGTGATGGTTTTTCTGACTCTCTGCGCAATCTGGCATTCAGATGCCACGCCTTCCTTTTTGCGCCATGCAGACATAATGCACAGCATTAAATTAAATTAAATTAAACCCATATTTATAGACCTTTGTAAAGATACCTTGTTGAAGAAATGTCTTCATGGGAAAACCCAAAATTTAAATAAATGTGTGAACTCTGTCATTTGGAACCGGTTACCGAAAACTGTATTTGTTCAGCTTACAACCCTCAAATTTGGTGTTTATGATGCTATTTTATGCTTCAGTGATGGATTAATTAGAAAACTGGATGTATTGCAATTATTGGGCATAAAATATAGTGGAAATTCTGCATGATCCTTGTTGCAAGTAGATAAAGAGAGAATCCGCAAAGCAGATATTGCTACTTTAAAATGCACAAAAGAAGCCAGACAGAAAAGAAGAGGGACCAAGAGAAGAAAAGAAGATCAGTATGATTCACATGATGCTCAGTATGGTGGAAGAAAATATTAGTGGTAAGTATTCTCATCAATGACTATACTAGAATTGCAATATTAAACATTAAATGGATTTTTCTCAAAACTACATTTTTTCTACTTTCAGATACCATTATTTGATAAACTAATGGGACTAGAAACATGAAATTTGGTCAATTTGTACTGCAGATGGTAATAAGTCATGACAAGTAAAGTGAGAACCACCAAACAATCAGAAACTGTTTTATAATAATTAATGTACAAAAATAGTTAAATTTTACTACTGAAAGAATAAAAAATTTTTTTCTTCAAGAGCATGAGGTATTATGTTAATTTTACTTGTATATTGAGGCATATATGTTATTTATATGCAGTAAGAATTTCATTGTTTTATCACTTATAGTTCTTTTGAAAAGTGCACCTAATCAATGGGTATAATAGCATCGGCAGAATAGGGATAAAAACTGCCTTCCATCTCCCCTTAACATTGCTTGCACACAGCTGACTGGTCCAGTGCACATCTGTTGTTTACAGTTGTTAGTTGGATTTGCGGACGTAATTACTGCGCTGACATCACTCGTACGCCAACAACAAAACCAGGCTCGGAAGTTTTTGGACTAATAGTGTACACACTTTTCAGATTCCCACTGCACTACACTCTTATCCAGGTGCTCATTCGGTATTCCACCACAACAGAGCCGTCACGCGGCACGCCTACTTCGTCGGTAACTCTTTATGGCATTCTGGTCGCATGTTCGAACTCCGCCGACATGTTCTTCAATCAGTTAAATCTGTATGACGGCATTTTTTGTAGCAGACGACTTATCCTCTATTAGAATGAACGACACCCTCTACTAATTCTTCCACACAACTACAGATATGCCTAAGACTAATTTATCCTTTTAAACTGTCCCTACTTAGGACCACTGACCGTACAAAATTTAATGATGTACTATTACGTACGAGTGAAGACCATTCAGTGAAGCTACCAAATCATGCAATCATACAGCCTTTGTTAGCTACAGGGTGACAGTTATTGAACTATATGAAATAAAATCGCTATAACTTCTGCGCGTTTTGCGTTAGGACGTTTAAATGGCGCGGTTGGCTACAGGGGGTGATGAGGAATAGTATAAGCACGCCCACACGCCTTGTTGTTGCCCACCCGCTTCATTTCGTCAATAAGCAAAATTGGCGCGCTTGGGGGACTGAAAAGCTACATTCTCGAGTCGAGAAGTCTCTTCACCCTCAACGGGTGACTGTGTAGTGTGCAATGTACAGTCACGGAATAATCGGTGCGATATCCCTTGGTGGCACGGTGACTACGCAACGGCTTTGGAAGACGATTTCATCCCCATTATCCAAAGTGACCCTGATTTCGATAAAATGTGGTTCATGCGAGACGGAGCTCGACCCCATCGAAGCAGCAGAGTGTTTGATGTCCTGGAGGAGCACATTGGGGATCGCATTCTGGCTCTGGGGTACCCACAGGCTACTGGCATGGTCCTCAATAGGTCGCCATATTATACGGGTATGAAAACATGCGACTTGTTTTTGTATATTAAAGACAAGACGTACAGCAATAACCCCAAAGCCATATCTGAGCTTAAAACAGCCATTCCGGAGGTCATCGACAGCATCGATGTTCCGACGCTTCAGCGGTTCTTGCAGAATTTAGCTATTCGTCTGCGCCACATCACCGCCAATGATGGCGGGCATAGCGAACATGTCATAACCTAAATTCGAATGTCTGTAGTGACGTTTACAATAATAAAGTGTGTGCACGCCGTTGTT
Organism: Schistocerca piceifrons; assembly: GCF_021461385.2. Lineage (NCBI taxonomy): Eukaryota > Metazoa > Arthropoda > Insecta > Orthoptera > Acrididae > Schistocerca > Schistocerca piceifrons. The sequence goes on along the minus strand of NC_060143.1, from coordinate 87,151,492 downwards.
TGTAACTAATTTATGTTTTTTTTTCATATAGTTAAATAATTGTCACCCTGAATGTTAAAAAATCAACCCAGCATACAGCAGTGTCTGATTTTGAAGTTAAGAGAAAATAAGAGGGAGAGAGAGAGAGAGAGAGAGAGAGAGAGAGAGAGAGAGAGGGACAAATAAGATGTTTTGTATGTGTTGTTGTTGGTATTTTTCTTGTCATTACGTGCATTTGTTTTCCCAGTTCGACGATGACGGCACAGAAAGTGACATGGCATCACAAACTGTATCGACACTGTCAGCTGCAATGTTACTTGCTTCATTCATAAGTCAGATGGCCTCAACTGAAATCGGAAGGACTGGTATGGCTACCATCATGCTGTTATGACAGCTGTCACAGGAACTAGGTCGTCCGAATAGAGAACACAAATATCGGACCCGAAACTGGATGTTATCCAAAAACAAAATATGGGTACTGAATACACTGTTCACGAAGAAAATTCATTCGTTATCGTGCACGAAATTTTGAGCAATCTTGCTTCGTGCAAAATTAGGAAAACAGAGCTTCATTTATTAATTCTGTCTTTTAGTACAATGTGATATAAACATTTGGCATTTAAAATTTTATGTAGCTATAATAAGAGCTGATGGCAAGTCGGAGCTGTTGTGGCTCTAGCCTACAGATATATCTCTCGTGACTTCAATTTTCTAACCTGTAAAAGCACTTATTTTTTATCGTGTCGGCACCAAAATTTGAACCAGTTAGCAGTAGTATATGATACACTTGATCCACTATTTGAACTAAGTGGTTGGATAACGACAAGTGTCTTAGTTATTAATTATCTAATCAATTGTTTATCTACACTGAAATTATCAAACACACATCCCCCCCCTTACACACACACACAAACAGACACACAGACACACACACACACACACACACACACACACACACACACACACACACACACACACACTCACACAGTCAACACAAAACATTAATCTGAAACACATTATGTGTTCACAACGGCAAAACACATCATAGAACAGCCAACAAATTTCTAAATATTGGTAGGGAGTATAATGCTCTTGTTAACGTACATTCTGATAGTTATTGCCGCGATTGCTGGGCCGTACCATACTATGTGAAAAGCTCACATTATTATGCATTAGCTGTGAACGAAGTGACAATAAATCAAATGTTTATCTAAATCTCAAATTACCTCACTTGTTGATCGATAATTTGCTAATTATCATAAAAACTCGGGAGTGATACGACAATTTCTGATAGTGTAATCAGCTGTACATACACTGATAAGCTAAAACATTATGACCACTTCTGAGCTCGACGCTGCATGCTGCCTGGTGGCATTCAGGACACGTGACGCGGTAACAAAAGTATGTAACCGGTGCAGACGCAGACAAATGATCACCCTAGTGGAGATATGGGGTGCAAATAGGGAAATCCATTGATATAAACTACTTTGACAAAGGGCAGTTTATTATTAAGCAGAGCCTGTGAACTAATACCCGAAAACGGCGAAGTTGGTCGAATTTGACGTGCTACCTTCGTGAGAAGCTACGCAAAGAGGTGGAAGGATAGTGAAACTACCACTAGGAGCTAAATGGTTGGACGTCCACGACTCTTCACAGAACGTGGGGCTCGGAGGCATGTTTGCGCTGTAAAGTAGGATACATGGTGATGTGTGACATCTCTTTGAAAGAGCACACAGCTGGTGCATCCGCAAGTGTTTCGGAGCGTACCGTTCATCGTACACTGTAGAACATGGAGCTTCACAGCAGACCACCCCCACGTGTTCATATGTTGACCCTACGACATAGTCAATTGCGATTGCAGTGGGCATGGGACTATCGGGATTTGGCCGTCACGCGTCGGCTCTTCGGGTAAATTACATCTTTGCTACACTAGGTCGATGGTCGTCTTCATAAACGCCGTCATCGAGGTGACCGGCAGCTCAAAACGTGGAGCGCTCCACGGACGCAGGCTGGTGGGACCGTTATTATGCATGGGTGACATTCTCCTGCTCTCACATAGGGCCTGTGGTAGTAATCGAAGGCAAGCTGACGGCTGCAGACCACCAGCATAGCCCACAACCGTGCTCCTGTTGTTTGCGTAGCATTATAGTGAACTGACGTTGATGTCTCGACGACCAAATTCGCCTGATGTAAATGCTATGGAACTCAGCTGGGTCACTATCAGGCGCCGGAAATGCAAATGAGAGGCCCGTTATTTATGCGAATTAGATGACCTGTGCGTAGACATCTAATGCCACATATCTTCACAAATCCAACAACAAACAGCGGCATCCCCGATACACAGAATCAGTGATGTAATTTGTTTCAAAACTGATGAAACACACTGTTAAGCAGGTGGCCATAATATTTTGGTTCATTCGTGCATAGTTGTGGATGAAGAACAGACCGCTTCAAATTGTGTCCAAATCAATTCTCAATAGACCAATCTCTCACGCGTTTCTTGTTACACTCAGTCCAAACACAGATTGAAATTATTTCGAAATTCAATCGCCATGTAGCAGGTAAATAAATAAATGTCGTGTGACAAGGGCCTCCCGTCGGACAGACCGTTTGCCGGGTGCAAGTCTTTCGATTTGACGCGACTTCAGCGACTTGCGCGTCGATGAAGATGAAATGATGGTGATTAGGACAACACAACGCCCAGTTCGTGAGCGGAGAAAATCTCCGACGAATCCGAGAATCGAACCTGAGCCCTTAGAATTGACATACTGTCGTGCTGACCACTCAGCAACCGGAGGCGGACACGTAGCAGGTGAACAACTGTTATCAGTGGTTTAGGAAGACTAATGGCGTCAGAAAGATAAAATAACATTTAACTCATAATGAAGTGTCAAAAAATGACGTCGCTGGAGAGCGACGAGCGAAAGTTTACGTTTTCCTCACGAAACATAGGTGACGTCACTGGAATGATGCCACTGGCGTTGCCTGTGAGTGCCCAGGGTAACCGTCTGGATCAGATTAGAAACGGCAGGAAGTGAGAGATACTTTACCTGAGCGCCGTAGAAGGTGTCTCCCACTTTGTGCATAGCTGTGTGAACCTTCTGGAAGGGGTCGACACTAAAGTAGACTGCCTCGCCTAAGATCTGTCCTTCCTTGACGGGCGGCAGGTCCTCCTCCTCGATGCGGAAGTCCTCGGCTCGAGGCGGCCCTTGGAATTGTCGGACGAGTACGATTTTGCGTGCCTTCACCATGGTGGCTGCTGCTGTTCTGCAGACGTGTGAGCAACCTGGGCTTTTAATACGATCACCGAGGCCTTATCGGTATCTCTGCGATTTACGTCAACGTTACATTTAACTTCGCTGGAACCTTACGGCGCTGTTATCGGCGTGTCTTTGGTTTAGGCAAGCGTACTTGGCCTACGGTACGTCGGACAAAGTAGTACTGATTACGTGTGCTATAGAGGTATAGCGTCGTATGCCGTTGGAACAGTAAGGTATGTTGTGAAACACTGGACTCTTATCTGTTATCGGGATGTCTGTGGTTCTCCGGTTCATTGTAGCAAAGTAGTAATGTTTACGTCCGGTATGTTGTGAAATTTATTGAGAGACAAGTTCTTATTAAGAGCAGACATTCATATTCAAGCTATCCTGCTGACTGATAAGCGTTTGCAGAAGAAGAATGTGATATTTACACTTCATATTTTCAATTGATTTAGTTCACTTTTGGTGTTAATTTTTGACCTCTCTCGTGCTTCCTTACCTGATACTATCTCCATCGTAAGGCGTAAGGTCAGTACCAAAAGTGCAAGAACCAACACAGAACGAGATCTAACAGTTCAAAAAGCGGAGGTTGGAGAGTTTTAGTTCTTGCAATGAGCAGTTAAAAAATTTGCTTGTGCTGCGACAAGTGTTCAAACTAACAAACCTACCAGAAAGCATTGGAAGCACGCCAGATGAAAATGCGTAAGGTTTCAGTTTTCCCAACAGCGATGATTCTGAGGAAGAACATCTATGAGTAGACTTACAAGATCATCTTTATATGATTGACATAGTAGATGATCAGTCATGGAAATATTTGGGATATTTCTGCGGGAAACAATTGCTGAGGTATGCCTCCTTGTTGAACAGCGTTTCGACTCCTGCTGCGAGAAACTTATTTGGTTTTTGTGTATCAATAATTGACTGAAATTCTGGGCCTGCCGAGGTGGCCGAGCGGTTCTAGGTGCCACAGTCTGGGACCGCGCGACCGCTACGGTCGCAGGTTCGAATCCTGCCTCGGGCATGGATGTGTGTGATGTCCTTAGGTTAGTTGGGTTTAAGTAGTTCTAAGTTCTAGGGGACTGATGACCTTGTAAGTTAAGTCCCATTGTGCTCAGAGCCATTTTTTAAATTCTCATTTCTTTAATTATTTGGTTTGATATAAATATGTATCATTTGTACAAGTATGTGTGTGTTGTAAGTACCTATGAACAGTATGAAGAACATTAATGACCACAGGATTCATGGTGACCTACAGGGTTCAGTCTTGGATCCCTTATTGTTTTTAATATATATTAATGACTTGCCACTCTATATTCATGAAGATGCAACGCTAGTCCTTTTTGCCGATGATACAAGTATAGTAATCACAGCCAAAAAAACAAGAATCAGCTGAGGAAATTTTAAATAACGTCTTTCAGCAAATTATTAAGTGGTTCGGTGTAAATGTACTCTCACTGAATTTTGAGAAAACACAGTATATACAATTCTGTACAATAAATGGCATAACACCACTAATAAATATAAACTAAGGACAGAAGTCTGTTGTTAAGGCAGAATCTTCAAAATTTCTTGGTATGTGCACTGATGAGAAGTTGAAATGGAAGAAACACATTGATGATCTTCTGAAACGGTTACGTCCAGCTGCTTATGATATTAGGGTTATTGAAAATTTTGGTGATAAATATATCAGTAAATTAGCCTACTATACCTATTTTCATTCAGAGCTTTCATATGGCGTCATATTTTAGGGTAATTCGTCACTAAGAGAAAAAGTATTCATCAGAATAAAAGCTGGTGCCCACCCAAGATCTCCTGTCAGACATTTATTTAAGGTAGTATTAAGAAAATGGTCTTAGTCGCATTTTTTATTTATTTAGTGCCGACCGGTTTCAGCCCATCGCAGGAGCCATCTTCAGGGCGAACATACTGTGAAATTACAATATATATCTCAAACAAAACTAATGACAACCATCTTATAAAAGTGGATTACGTAACTATAATGTTTTACGCAGCTGGTCGACCGCTGGGGCGTCACGACTACCAACGTACGGCAGGAGAATGTAAGGAATTTACCTTGTGCCTGGGTTTATATAGCAAGCTATGAGCACGTGTGCGTAAGCAACGCCTCCAGTGGTGACCAATGGTATACATCTAGGCTTAAAAATTGAAGTATAAATATAATTTGTGTTAAGATTACTATTTTAAAAAAACATGTTCATTTGGAAAAACACTGTTATATAAATAAAAATAAAAAGCATTTGAAAAACCTTTCCAACGTCAAACTTACAAAAGAACGTTAGTAAGTTACATTATCTTCATTCGTAATATACTATGGGGGAAGGAAACAATTTCCTGTCTGTACTCTATATACTTTGTGCTTATTTATATCCTATTTCTGTTACTTAATAAGTTTAAGTGTGCCTTTCTGTAATCGTATATACAGAGCCCTCTAGTCCAGGCGCTATGGACGCCGTTGCCATGGTAGCTGCCCAACAAGCTTCAAGACTCCAAGTGCTTCAAACGTCTACCGTATTTAGCTGATAAGGCCAATTTACATTCCATTATAGGGAATCTGTACGTAGGTTTGATCTGATTATGAACTTGAACAGTTGATGTATCAGCATTATTTAACATCTAGACTAACGTGCTAAATGGAGCAGTAATATTCTAGGTCTTTTTTTCAAGCTCGCTTCTAGCTAGTCTCAGACTGACTAAAATCAATACGTCATCTGTCATAGTCCACTAGCCGAGGAGAAATGTATGCGGAGATCAGAATCGTCCTCCTTGCTGGATTTTATGTTTCAATATAACTACTACGAATAGTATATACTTAAATACATGTGTGTTGACCTTGCAGATGTCGCAAACGAGTGATGTATTCATTCTGTATTTTAACATTTTTTTCGTAAAAAACATGAATTTCCTACCAGCTAAATTAATAACATGTTTTATTTGCCTTGTCCGAAATTATTTGTCGACAAAATTTAAAACGGTTTATTTACTTACTATATACCACATTTTCCCCATACTACGTCACTATATAAGACGAAAAAACTAGTTTACTTTTTATGCTAATGCTGTGGTGTGGGACCAGCTTGAGTTATTGCAAATGTTGAAGAAACGGTGGGTGGAATAAATGAACTGTTATCACCTGACATTTTTTAGAAGTCTTGCAGTAGTTGTTCACCGCACCAAATATCATTTTACGGAAAAAGAAGGTAATTCATCATGTTCTACGGTAGAGAAATGTAACTTTGGCGTTTTTGACTGGCTAATATACCTTTTATCCTTTTCTGTCTTTGACCTAGTTGAGGCTATATTCCATTAGTGGTTTAACAAACGAACTTTCACCGATTGACTTGTTTTTGAAGGTTTTCAGTAGTGGTTCACCTCACCAAACAAGATTTTAGGAGGAAAAGAGATAATGCACCTGTTCGGCACTAAAAAAATATGTTTGACATTATTAACTGGATAATATACTCCGCTACGTTCTGCTACTGCTGCAGTAAACGAACTTTTATCATTTAATGCTCCTACACGGTCAAAGATCGAAAATGATATAGATGTATATTAACCGGGCAACAACGTCAATAATATTTGTACCAAGCATCATTTTAGGGGGAGGGAGGGTAATGCATCTTATTCTAGGTTAGAATATAATTGACGTTATTAAATGATGATACAGATTTTTATTCCTTTCGATTTCTGACCTGGCTGAGGTTATGATCCACTGGTTGATCAATAATGGACTTCCTTCACCTGATAATTTTTAATAGTTTTTCAGTAATGCTTGACCTAAGCAAAGAAGATTTTAGGAGGGAAAAAGATAATGCATCATGTTCAATACAAGAAAAATGTTCCTAACATTATTGACTTGCTTTATATTTGCTATAGTTCGCGAAGGTACCGACACAGCTTTATGTTTGAACAGGTGCGGTTTGTTCTATGCTGAGGAAGAATGCGACGTTTATAGGGTAGGAATATGGTGCCAAACTTCGCTACATACTTTAAAGACCATATCTTCTTCTTCTTCTTTTTTCTTTTTTTTTTTTCATAGACAACTGCCAAGTGATATCAAGAGTTAACTCTAAGAAAAAGTCTATGGCATGTGTAGCTGCCGCCGTCACATTTCCTGATGCATTAGCACAATGAACTATGCTAAAAATTATGCATTTTGAACAGCTATTTAATTCAGTGTAATTCCGAAACTCCATATTTTTGTAATATGCCATATAAATACAGAAAGCACTGAATACGATATACTTGTTTTGTAACCACTTAGATCAAGATGTCAACTACTATGTTTGCTTCTGGCAGCCAGCTATAGAAAAGGACTTGTCACGATAACATCACTTCTTCGTCACACGAGCTTATAATCTCTATGCACTCTTTCACATTATTCTATCGGAATTTCTGCCGTTTATCACATTAACAAGCCAATGGTCTTTAGATGTAGCTATTGCATCAGTTTTAAAGCCTGAAAATGACTTTTCTGTTGATAGATGCGCAATACCGAAACCATCACATTCAGATTAAGTGTAACCATTGGTTACAGCCCAGATGGGACTAGAGGTTTTTAAACATATTTGTCATGTCGTAAATCTGGTAAACGCCATTGGCTTCATCATTTTCTGCGATTACTCCAACGTATGGCGCTTTCAATTAGTATTTACAGTGACCACTGGTATCTTGTATTCATCAATTGTATCCTGAGTATTTCATGTAGTCGATTTAAAGAAGTTTGTAAGCCTTGTTTAGACATCCGAAATGACTTATTCTTTTTCCAGTAGCAGTTTTGAGTCTTCCTTGATGGGAACCGTTTTCCCCAAATATTTCAGTTTGCATGTTTTGACTTTGGCCTCTTCCATATACAGTTTTCTTTAGTGTACACATAAAACGTTAAGTGCATTGAAACGTGTAATTTCTGTAATTGTGAACGGTTTAAGTCTGTTTAGTACATCATTTCTTTTCCTTAAGACTTGGGTAACTGCATTATTTATGGAAACCAATCCTAAGTCAGCAACGCTTATCTCATGGTATTGTGGAGAAGAATGTTCTAGTTTGCGTTAAATGTGTTCCCCTAGCTTTACTATAACACTTATTTTGTCATTGTTGGCGTCTGTGTTAACAATTCCCACATAGTTTACAGGTAATTATTAAAATTATAGGCAGACAGAACATAATATATATTCATGGTCTCGATTATCTGGATGGTTTACCCCGCATTCCAGTCAGCTTTCATCTGTTCTTATTGGTGTCGTAGAAAAACTGCAGAACACTCTTAGTAAGTAGTTAACGTAGAAACTACTGGCACACAGTACAGCCGAACGCGTGGTAAATACTGTTCGTTAGTGTTTAATAGACTCAGACAGTCTCCCACTGTGTCAAACACATCATCCGATCTGTTGTCATGAATTGTAGATTCCAGGCTGGTAATACCATGTTCATGTTCCTCATAGCGCATAGAAGGAGACTTTAAAAATCGGTAAAATGTTTACCGATGGCTTTACTCTTGGGCTTGTGATATGAAACATATATTTGTTACATATCTCTATTAGACAACTGAGGCTCTTCTGCATAAAACCGTCTATTACAACTGCCTTATCGTTATAGACGAATGCATGGTTTAGCGGCGATATATACTGATAAAGTTCTCACTAACTTCGAACCACACCAAGTGGTTTAAAATCTACGAGCTGCCGTTCGAGTACTCCTCAAAAATGATTCAAATGACTCTGAGCACTATGGGACTTAACATCTAAGGTCATCAGTCCCCTAGAACTTAGAACTACTTAAACCTAACTAACCTAAGGGAATCAGACACATCCATGCCCGAGGCAGGATTCGAACCTGTGACCGTAGCGGTCGCGCGGTTCCAGACTGAAGCGCCTAGAACCGCTCGGCCACTCCGGCCGGCGATGACTTTGAAACATTTTGTCAACCGAAATGAGTAAAAAATTCTAATAGGGTTTGGTCTTACGTAAAATCAGTAAGAGGTTCAAAATCCTCTTTCCATTCACTCAGTGACCTTTCTGGCACCGAAACGGAAGACAGCAGAGAAAAGGACGACATACTGAAGTAGGACTTTTCGGATCTTTCACCATGGAAGATTACAACATGGTCTCTCCTATCAATGATCGTTCGAACGTCTAAATGGCAAATACTGAGGAAACTGATCACGGAATGGGAAAGAAACTACAATCGTTTGGCAGTACAAAGGCATCAGGACGAGATGAGATACCTACAAGACTTCAGGAAGATTACGCGGAAGAACTTTCTCACTTAGATCGCTGGAGCAACGAAGGGTGCCTAGTGACTGGGGTACAGCGTTTTCAAGGAAGGTCGTAGGACAGATGCCATTTTATAGGCCTACATCGTTGACTTCAATGTGCTGTAGAATTATGGAATATATTGTATATTGAAAATTATTACCTTTTTCGAGAACGAAAATCTTCTCTGTAAGTACTCCTCGGCCATTGTGAAGTGGTGACAGTCTTTTGATTGCTACTGTCATTCTAATATAGCAGCGCTGCCTTTCTAACGTCACTGGTTTCGCGCTGTCTCAGGAACTATTAGTCAATTTAATAGGACATGTCTCTTCGAATGCAATACGGTGTCAGCTTTCTAGAGCATGCTATGCTACCGCTAATTTGTCAGGATACCTAAGGCGAAAACATCTCTTGTGTTCTACACAATGATGTTCAATAGTACTCACTGTGTGACTTAAAACTGTTCACACACACGCCGTATTTCACGTATTAAGTCACGACAGGAGTAGAGACAGTCGGCAGCTTGCTGCTCCTTGACGCCCTCGTTCGCCGCAAAGCGAATGGGTGTTTCAGCGTCAATATTTCCCGGAAACCCACCCGCACGGACCGATATCTACCCGCTAACAGCTATTACTATCCATCGACGAAACACTCCATTCTCAGGACCTTGGCGCATCGAACGGAAGCCGTCTCGGACGCTGAAAACCTGACGAAGGAACTGAGCCACTTACAGAAAGCATTCAAGGAAGACGGCTACAACCACTACCAGATTTCGCAAGCCATTTTTCCGAAAACAAAGCAGCTGAGGGATCCCGAGGAGAACTACAGCAAGCTTGCGTTTTTGCCGTTCTGCGGCTCAATAACGGGAAAGATTAGTCAGCTCTTGAAGTTGCATAAAATACACTCCTGGAAATTGAAATAAGAACACCGTGAATTCATTGTCCCAGGAAGGGGAAACTTTATTGACACATTCCTGGGGTCAGATACATCACATGATCACACTGACAGAACCACAGGCACATAGACACAGGCAACAGAGCATGCACAATGTCGGCACTAGTCCAGTGTATATCCACCTTTCGCAGCAATGCAGGCTGCTATTCTCCCATGGAGACGATCGTAGAGATGCTGGATGTAGTCCTGTAGAACGGCTTGCCATGCCATTTCCACCTGGCGCCTCAGTTGGACCAGCGTTCGTGCTGGACGTGCAGACCATGTGAGACGACGCTTCATCCAGTCCCAAACATGCTCAATGGGAGACAGATCCGGAGATCTTGCTGGCCAGGGTACTTGACTTACACCTTCTAGAGCACGTTGGGTGGCACTGGATACATGCGGACGTGCATTGTCCTGTTGGAACAGCAAGTTCCCTTGCCGGTCTAGGAATGGTAGAACGATGGGTTCGATGACGGTTTGGATGTACCGTGCACTATTCAGTGTCCCCTCGACGATCACCAGTGGTGTACGGCCAGTGTAGGAGATCGCTCCCCACACCATGATGCCGGGTGTTGGCCCTGTGTGCCTCGGTCGTATGCAGTCCTGATTGTGGCGCTCACCTGCACGGCGCCAAACACGCATACGACCATCATTGGCACCAAGGCAGAAGCGACTCTCATCGCTGAAGACGACACGTCTCCATTCGTCCCTCCATTCACGCCTGTCGCGACACCACTGGAGGCGGGCTGCACGATGTTGGGGCGTGAGCGGAAGACGGCCTAACGGTGTGCGGGACCGTAGCCCAGCTTCATGGAGACGGTTGCGAATGGTCCTCGCCGATACCCCAGGAGCAACAGTGTCCCTAATTTGCTGGGAAGTGGCGGTGCGGTCCCCTAAGGCACTGCGTAGGATCCTACGGTCTTGGCGTGCATCCGTGCGTCGCTGCGGTCCGGTCCCAGGTCGACGGGCACGTGCACCTTCCGCCGACCACTGGCGACAACATCGATGTACTGTGGAGACCTCACGCCCCACGTGTTGAGCAATTCGGCGGTACGTCCACCCGGCCTCCCGCATGCCCACTATACGCCCTCGCTCAAAGTCCGTCAACTGCACATACGGTTCACGTCCACGCTGTCGCGGCATGCTACCAGTGTTAAAGACTGCGGTGGAGCTCCGTATGCCACGGCAAACTGGCTCACACTGACGGCGGCGGTGCACAAATGCTGCGCAGCTAGCGCCATTCGACGGCCAACACCGCGGTTCCTGGTGTGTCCGCTGTGCCGTGCGTGTGATCATTGCTTGTACAGCCCTCTCGCAGTGTCCGGAGCAAGTATGGTGGGTCTGGCACACCGGTGACACTGTGTTCTTTTTTCCATTTCCAGGAGTGTATATTCGTCGCAGGAAAGCGGTCACGAAAATATTCATCAAGAAACTTCGGTATTATTCACTGTACATATCAGGTTGGGTTTCTCTCGAAACGTTTCCCTTCTGCTCAAAAAGCAAAACAAAAAATCAAATAGGTCACACAAATACGCTCACTTAGAGTTATCGTTCCCTAAACGGCCTGTAAACATTACAGCACCCGGATCTAGGGAACTGAAGATAATTATTTATATTATCTTCGTCCTTCCTAA